>NC_071387.1:208947014-210147014 GCF_022682495.2 Desmodus rotundus | reverse complement strand
GTCCACGCCTTACTGACCCCAACCACCTCATCGCCATGGAGACGTTCTCCACTCCCGGCTCTGGGTGTGGCACCTTACTCACTTTTCTCTCTTGGAAAATGAAATCTGAAGGGTTTCCTAATTCTAGGTTTACCACTCTTCACCCTGGCTCCTTGCTTCCATTCTCGGGCCTCCGATGTCCTCCACAGGAAGTGCCCCCCTACACTGGAGGTTAGGGTTAAACAGTGCTCCCCCCTCCAGTTTACACGTTGATGTCCTAGCCCCTAGTACCTCAGAGGGTGACCTTGTTTGGGAATAGGTGCCTGCAGGTTTGTAATTACTTAAGATGACGTCATACAGCTAGGGTAGGCCCCTGATTCCGAATGACTGGTGTGCTCATCAAAAGAAGAAATTTGAATACAGAACACACATGGGAATGGAAAGGAAAGATGAGGGTGATGCTTCTAGAAGCCAAGGCACACCAGCAATTGTCAGCAAACTAGCAGGATCTGGGAGAAGGGCCTGGGACAGACCCTATAGGCCTAAGAGGAGCCAGCCCCTCCCACACCAGGACCCCGGACTTCCAGCCCCAGGGACCTAACGCAGGGCTGCTGTGCTGTCTCCTGGGAAGGCCTCCCCACACCACCCCCGCCATGAGCAGCGTGATGCACCCCTGGCTGCAGTGACTGAGAACCTGCGTTTGGGACCAGAGAGCCGTCTTCAGTGACTGAGGTTGAGAAGCAGGACAGCTTGGCGATAGCCAACAAGCACGTTTTCCACCCCAGAAGGGAAGCCGGTCTGCAGCAGGACGCAGCAGCCCCAGAGAAGCGGGGCGCGCTGGGGGAGGGGTGCGGACTGAGGTTGCGGCCCACCTCCAACTCCAGGGACTGCAGGGACCATCCGGGACACCCCTGTTTTCACTCAAACTGAAGTGTAGCGACATGTGACACTCGCAACTCAGACTCCCAGGTAACACAGCCCCAGCTCATGCAGCCTCCTTTCTGACAGTGAGTGGGGGAGGGCTCACCCTAAGTCTCCTCGCACCTGGCTCCGCTCAGTGTCTGGGAAAGGCCTTGATTAGGATTAAGCTCAGCCGAAAAAAATGAACAGTGACAGTGGAACATTCTTTCTTCAATGAAACTTGAAGCCATCATGAAGGGCAAGAAATTAGATTCACTTATTTACCTTTAAAACAATTCTTTTAATTAAAAAACTTTTTTTAAAGATTTTGTTCATTTTTAGAGAGAGGGGAAGGGAGAGAGAAAGAGGGAGAGAAACATCAGTGTGTGGTTGCCTCTTGTGCATCCCCCACTGGGGACCTGGCCCGCAGCCCAGGCCTGTGCCCTGACTGGGAATTGAACCCGAGACCCCTTGGTTCGCAGCCCACGCTCAATCCATGGAGCTACACCAGCCAGGGCAATTTCTTTACCTTTTAGATTAAAACCAAAAGTAACTCAACAACAAGCGACTTTTATCTTTCATGAATGTACTGGAACGTTTGTTACCCTATAGACACAGCACAGTTCCTTCGTTAATTAAAAGTCACTGGCAGAGTGGACTAGGATGCCTCTGAAATTAGTCATTTCACGTATTTATTATTCCTTTTCATTAGGTCTCTTTTCAAATCTATTAGCTCTGTGATGAGTTTCAAATGCCCAGAACTGTGCCTGAGAAAAAACATGTTATTTAGTGCACTAACAATAAGGCCTTTTCCTGCCTGCCTGTGACCACGTTTCGTAAAATCTCAGGAAATAGTTGCTGAGTTTTCGTTCTGATTTGCACATGGCTTAATGGCTGCTCATTTGTCTGGAGACAGCATCTCAAAGGCCACCAGCTTTATGTCAGAAAATGAAATCTGACGCTGAAGATTAAGAAACAAATTCAGCAATTCCTTTGCTACTTTACATGCTCATTGGGGGAATATACCAGGGGCTTAACGCAACATTAAATATTTATTGTCTCATACAGTTGCTGTTGGCCAGGAATTCGAGAGTGACTTCCATGGGTGGTGCCAGCTCCGTGGGTTGTGAGGGTGGAGGTGAGAGTCGGCCAGGGTCACGGTCACACGGCTGGCTATGGGGTCTCTCTCACTACACAGAACGCCTCGGAGCCCTTCAGGGTCCTCAGGACGTGACAGCTGGCTTCACCGGCCATGAGCCACACCCACGGGACAGCAAAGGCAGATGCTGCAGCCTTTTCACAGGAAAAATACGAAATCAGCAAAATGAGAGTCTAAGCAATTTACACAAAAATTGGTCTGCGTTTTTCTTAAAAGATGATGAAATCCACGGGAAATGGAGCAGATCATGCGTCCACTTGCTATTTAATGGTAAGACTAGAGAAACGAGAGTGATTTGCTGGGTGGAGGAAGCTCTGTTAAAACACATGGAGTGCGCTCATGACTGAAGGTCGTGGCCACCGCCATTTCTGCCTTCGGAGAGCTTACCAAAGAGGTCGGGTGCTCCTGACCCTGAAGCAGGCCCTGGCTGTGAGCAGAAGCTTCTATAAGCACCCCTCAAATCTGAGGGGGGAGGAGTGCATCGGGGTTGGAGCAGACCTTTGCAGGGGAAATGGGCTTTTACAAGCAGAACAAGGAAATCTGAACTTCCCTTATTCTGTTGAGAAGCGCGGTGACCCCTTGCCTGACTCTGGTTTTCCTGAGATGACAGGACTTGTTCCGGGAGCTGCCAGCAGTTCGGGGGGGGGGGGGGGGGGGGGGGGAGGGGAGGGGGTAGCAGAGGGAAGGGAGATCACGGGGAACCGCCATGTAACTGACAGCAAGCTGCGGGCTCTGGCTTAGGCAAAGAAAGGGGTTTTCTTGACGATGAACTCGATAGAAGGGTCACAACCGGTAATTTTCCTGGAAAGCAGGGATGTAAAAGACCTTCAGGGATGACTGAATTCGCACCTGGAACCGAGTTAACAGTCGATGAGTGTTTCCTGAACGAAAGAAAAAACTAGAAGCTGAAGGGATGCTCAGACTCTCTCTCTGGCTTCTCTCTGCTTACAGATTCACTTTTCCTACCTGGGAGGAAATGCAGCCTCTGGCAGCCAATGAGGCTCATATCCTGTAGCTTCTGGCCCTGGAGGGGACTAATGCCCGCTCTCTCCCCGTTCCAGGTGGAACCATTCCAGGGAAGCACTGGCCTGGCCAGCTGCCTGCCTCCACGCTGATGAGCTGTGTGGCGGGGACACATGCGAGTTCCCACACGCTCAGGTTAATTTGGGTAGGAGGTGGGGAGGGAGATCGTCAGCCTGCAGGGAGGGACACCATCAGCGTCCCTCAGGACACCCATCAGGGTGTCTCTGCAACAGCTTGCTGGGGCTGCCACAACCAGGGGCAGGACTGAGGGCTGAAACGAGGAAGATGGATTTCCTCCCGGTCTGAGGGCCAGAAGTCCGACAGCGAGGTTCCGAGACCTCTCTCCTCGGCTGCTTGTCTTCACTGGCTTTCCCCTCTGAGCCTGGGCAGCAATCTCCTCCTCTTACACTGGGTCAGGGCCCACCCTGACGGTTCACTTTACCTTCATCACCTCTTCATAACCCTATTCCAGATGCAATCACATTCGAGGCTCTGGGGGTTGGGACCTCAGCGTGGGATTTGAGGGGCACGCAGGTCAGCCCGTGACCATCTCCGAGAAGAATATTGTGGAGGATGTTCATTACACAATGTTTTCTTTAAGTTCTCTCATCTGGGCACCAGAAGGACTCGTGTGGCTTCCCTGTGGGTCGCCCTAGCTGTGGTTTCCTGAGGGATAGTTGGCGAATACACGATCCGTTTGGAGCAGGTACTAGGGCCTCATGGCATGAATCTCCGTGTGGGCCTCTTTTCCAGCTAGGTTTTCTGTTCCTTTCGTCTTTCTTACCTATTTATACGTGGTGCGATCTGGTTCCATGCTGTGTATATGCATCCTTTATGGAATCATATCGATGGTTCAGTAGATAAATAAATAAACTTAATTCATCAACTGTATGTATACAAGTAGAACATCTTCACATCTTCAAGGAAAAACAGAGAAAACTTCTGTGCTAATAATAAATGTCCTTTCTAACAAATCACCTCGTATCTTTTTTGGGAGGAAGCAGAGCCTATAATAAATAAGTAAGTTGAGGGGGGAAACCAAGATGTGTCACAAGATATTTTTTAAGACTCCAACAGTAACTAAGCAAATCAATGCTTAAATTAGCACAAACCGGTGAAAATAAGCATCCCTAAATTGATTTTTCCATGTACTTGCCAGGAAGCAGACAAAGCGTAGGAGGAGCTGGGTTGCTGCCAGACCTAAAGCGTTTTTCTGAGGGCCACCGACAGCCACTAATGGGCACTGACGTCACTCGGGCCCAGCGCCCCCCTGCAGGCGGGCTGAATGGGGCAGGGGCTGCGTCAGAACCAGCCCCCTCCCGCGCGCGCTGGGCGCTGGGGAAGCTGAGCCCCCGCGACAGAGAACTGACTTCCAGTGACGCCAGCAGAGGGCAAAGGCCTGTGCCCAGGTGGCCTCTGTGCAGAGGAGGCTCTGGCTGACGGGACAAACCAGCAGCACTGCCCCCGCCCCCACTGCCCTCCGAGGCGCCACAGCCCCCCTCCCCACCCCCCTGCCGGCCAAGGGCAGTGGACAGGGACCCGCACAGCCTGGGAGCCCTTAGTTCCAGTTCACTTACTGAAGGCAGTCCACTCACCATGTATCTGTTTTTAAGACAGACACATTGCCTTTTTCTGAATTCCCTGCATCACCATCGTCCCAAAGTACATTCAGTAATTCCTCCCAGCGTGTATCCCGCCATGGCCGGCTCAGAATGCCCAAAGCGCGCTCGTGGGTGGCAGAGGTTCCCCGTCTCCTGTGCGAGCGGCTGTGGGCCGTGAGCTCATCCCTTTCCCGGTGGGAGAGTGAGACACAGCGGGGGAGGGGGGGAAAGGGCCTGGAAGGAGCACTGGGCCCGGCGCAGGCTTCTCAGTCCTGAGCACCTGCGGGTGAGGGCGACATGGGGCATGATATCCTTGAGTCCACAGAGATGTTTAAACGGAGGGTAAAGGACACCGCCAACAGGCTCACAGGGCAGGAAAAGGGCATTGGGGGAAACTGAGGAAATCTGAATCACGTATGGACTTTAGTCAATAACAATGTATCAATCTCGGTTCATAAATTGCCACAAATATAGCTTAGGGATGTGAAACGTTAGTAACAGGGAAAATCGGGTGTGGAACATACAGAAACACTCTGGTGCTATCTTCCCAATGATTCTGTAGATTTAAAGCTGCCCCCAAATAACAATTATTTTAAAAAATATTTAATATATTATTATTACATAAAAGATATGTATTATATACATATATTTTGTACAATAACTACTGTACAATAAATATGTATATTGTTACATGTGTGTGCATGTATAAGTATGTGTGTGTATATATATATATATATAAATCCATTAGATTTGCTTCACAATAATCTAACCTGAGGGGTGTGGGGTGGCGTATTAATAGGGGAACTGAGGAATCGGGACTGGCTGTGACTTCCTGATGATTGGAATCAGGTGAGGGACTCGGAAATGAATGTATCCTGTTATCCTTTGTCCTTTCACACGTGTTTGAAATTCTCCACAATGGGAAGTCAAAAACACATAAACCCCATGACACTGAGAACTCAGACGAATGGCTATTTCTCTGCCCGTTCGGGCTCCTCCAGGCCCTGTTCTCGCTGCCCCAATGTCCCCGCGCGGGCTCAGCGACAGAGGGTAGCGCGTTTCACCGCCACTCCCGAGGGCGTGCTCCCTGTTGTGTACGGCAAGTCGACGATACTGACACCTGTCACAGCATGTCCCACCGAGCTTCTCTATTCCGCGCAATGCGCGGGTCAGGCCACCCCACCGTCCCCGCCGCCCCCACCGCTCCGTGCAGACCCTGCTTCCCCAGGGGGCATCAGAGCCAACGGAGCTACAGCTTCGGAAGAACATCATTCCCTGTGTGACCCGTGTGACCCCCTCGGGTCTGGGGCGGGTCTGGGTGAAGCCCCTTCGTGGCCTGTGACACAGGCGGGGCCTGGCATGCTCCTCTGCCCAGCGCTGCACACCCACACTGCGCCCTGCATGGCGCTAGCTCCTCTGCCTCCTGCCCCTCTGCAGTGGGACAGGCGGCAGCATCCCGCCTCCCAAACAAGAAGGCGGTGCGGGAAGCCCCCATCTCCTTTATCTGCAGGAAGCACCCTCGTTCTACAGGCTCCCCCGCTTGCACTGTGCTCTCCACCGCAGCTGCCCCCCAAAGTCCCAACGCCCATTGTGGCCATGCGGGCAACTTCGATGGTCTCTTGCTTAGCCGCCGGTTCTGGTCCCAACCCCACAGTCCACTCCGACACCGCCGCAAAGCCCGACACCGTGACCCTCTCTCCCTCATCTTCTGAGAACCCTCGGCACTGACCCCCGACCCACAGCAGGAGGAGCGTGCTTTGGGGCTGGACCCTTCAGTGCCCCTCCCCCACCAAGTTCAACTGTCCGGAGTGCGGCAGGTGGTGTCTGATCTCCTTACCTTCACCCATGGGCCCTTCCTCCCAGCACGCTCTGTCCGGCCCTGTGCTCTCAGTGAGCCTGGGATCTTTCAAGGCTGAGATCAGGCTTTGGCCTGGAAGACAGCCGCCCTACAGCACCTGCCCCAGGTGGGTGGGGCAAACCCTGCCCACACCCCCGCCCCAGCCTACGCTCTGCCACAGGGATCCAGGAGCCCAGGAGGATGACGTCCTGATTTCCATTTGTGTTGGCAGCCGCCCCACTGCCCAGGTGGAGCCTCCCCTCCCTGCTGCACCCGCTGCACCCCGTGGCTTAGTAGATGGAGAAGGGGCCGATATTCGAACCCATGGCCCACTCAGGGCGCCGCCCTCTCTTTTCTGCCTGCACTGTCGCAGCCAGCGCTTAGTAGGTGTTTAATAGATGATGACTGAGTAAACAAACGCAGCCGTAAACGACGCCCAGTCACGCACTGCACTTGGATCTCTTACGAGCGTGTCTATTGAAGGCACAGTGGGCAAGCCAGCCGCGCGGTAGAATGCCCGAATGCCACGTCGGGCAGAGCACGAGCTGGTTCGGAGAGCGTTTGCTAAGTCTCCAGCTCGGGACTAAGGGCTGCCAGGTCCTCCTCACAGGCGTCCCCAGGAAGAGGCCGAGGCCCGGCCGGAGACCACCACCCCAGCCCTTGGCCAAGGCCACGCAGTGGAGCAGGCTCGCCCCAGGAGTCCCGTGGTGAACGGGCTCTGCTCACGCCCTGTGTTTGGATCGCTGGGCAGGGCAGGGCCCTTCCTCCTGCGCCTTTCGAGCCAAAGAGCACATTGCAGGTGGAGGGGACTGTGGCTGGAGGCCTGGGGTGGCACCCGGCAGAGGCGGCAGGGGCGGCGCCCTACACTAGCAGAACGTGCGGGGAGCCAGACACGTGTGGCAGGCGACCTAGGAGCGGGGTGGCTTTCGCTCCGTCGGTTTCTGCTGGGGCTGCAGCTTGAGGGAGGCCGCGTGATGTGCCTGTGCTGTGTTACGCTTGGCAGTGCCCCCCTCTCCCCCGTTAGCGCTGGTCGAATACTTGCCCACCGTGCTCTCTGTGGAAGAGAGGAGCCTGCAGACAGAAGGGTCGGCTCCACGCCGCGCCCTCCTCTCACGGGCTCCGGGCCCGGGAGGCCCGAGCTGCGGGCCAGGCGCTGTCCCCAGAAGCAGACAGACCAGAGGCAGAGGCTGGGCGAGTCCCGTCTGTTTCACTTCCAGGACTGAGACACCCACAGGGCTATTTTGGTCTATTTTAAGGAAGAAGAAAATCAGACCCTAGAAGACTGTTTCAGAAAAGCAGCAGAAAGGAAAAAAAAAAGATTCAGGCCATATCTCACAGAGAGAAAAACAAAAATTTGGGTTTTGTTAGAAACAATGTTCCCATTCCCAGCACCATCAAATCCTTAAAATGAGGAGAAAAACATCTTGCTGTGGGTTTTGCATGCACAGGGCATTTGTTTTCTCTCTCATTTCTTAATTTGGCATTTCTTTCTTCAAGTACTTTAAATCCAGTAAATGTTCTTTAAATGGAAAAGGAAAAAAAAGCATTAATGAATGCCAGAAAAGTTTCCCAGCCAGCCAGCCAAACCACAAATATCCAAAAATGTGATTTCGTTCTTAATAATAATAATGAACTGAAGAGTTTCAACTAGAAATCTAAAGAGACAGGAGAAAATGCATTCTCAAAACATCTGTCAAAAGAATTTGGTGCTTCGGATTGTTTGGAGAAGACAGATAAAGAGCAGCAGCTAGTCGGTGATGGAATCTGTGCAAAACCAGGGTCGACATCGGGTTTGACATTGATACTCCTGATCAGTGAACTCCCAGCCCTCACTCCGCTGAGCCCCTGGCCGCCTACTCTGAGTGCCCTGAATTCATGCGCCAGACAGCCTGCGGCTCCCTCATCTGTACCCGGAGCCAAGCAGCCCACGTTCTGCACCGAGAGACTGAAGACAGCGTTAGAACCTGTGCTTTCTGTTCACTCTTTATTTTTTTGTTTACTATACATTATGTACGTGTTTTTAAACTCTGTTTTTCGATGACAGCTGACATTCAGTGTTACTTAGCGTCGGTGCCAGGCACACAGCAGAGCGGTTAAGCAATCATCTACTTCCCAAGGTGGCCCCCGATAGGTCCAGTCCCCTCCTGGCGCCAGGCACAGTGACTACACTGTTAGAGACGGTATTTCCTGTGCGGGACTCACATCCCTGTGACTCTGTTGCAATCTGTGCTTCCTGGGTTCTCTGTTTATAAAATTGTTAGTTACTGTATCCTGAAGAATACCAGCCTCCCCACAGCACAAGTCGGTGCTTAGAAAACGCAGGTTCCAGCACAAAGCGGTGTTCTCCGGGAGAGACCGGTTAACGATTTCATAAGCAGAGACGCCGGGGCACATGTACGAACTACCAGACCAGAGCTGCTCCATCGTCGCTGCGCCCGCAAAGCCCGTGGACACGGGGTTAAGATGTCGATTCTGAGTCGGCCGGCCTGGGAGGGGCCTGGGCTTCCTCCCACCTTCCTAATAAACTCCCAGGCGATGGCAACGCTCTGGGGTCACAAGGCCACCGTGACTGGGGTCATATGGGATGAACTGTCCCAGCACACGGAGTAAATGTATGTTCAAGCCCCAGGGAAGCTCAGTGATTCTGTGAAAAGGTCGTCCAAAGGAAGGCAGCCAACATTTATGGGGTGTCTCCACCCAGCAGGCCCAGTCCTGCGTACTTTAGGTGGTTATACTACCTATAAGGTGCCCGCTGTTATTAGACCCTTTGCAGGTGGAGAAACTGAGGCATAGAGATGTGACGTGACTTGCCCAAAGTGACAGGGCTACTTGGGTCCGAACAGGAAGGAGCCCAGGTCCGAGACCCCTAAACCCTGAAGAATAAAATCAGGAGCTGGTCGCTGGTCTCTGCAGCTGTTCCCCCTGTGGGGGGTCCTGGTTCAACCCAGACAAAACCAGGCCTGCTCTTGACCCTTTCGAAAAGGCGGAAACGGAGGCTCAGAGGTGTGAGCGTCCTCTCCAAGGTCTCAGCCTGAGGGTCTAAATGCGTCTGGGGAAGTGAGTGAGTGTTTTCAGTTCTGTTTCAGTCTTCTGTGACGCCACCACCCTGCTGGGTTCACAGGACACAAACCTCTCAGCCCTTCTCTCTGCAACCGGAGAAGAGCTTCACCCGGCAGGGACCAGGGCTCCACCGGGGGCGAGCGTGAAACCTCCAGCGCGACTCTGGCCTCTGTTTGGGTTCAGCAGGCCTGGGGGTTTCTGCCTTGTGGGTTAGCCAACCGAGTGACTCCAGGGTCAGAAAGACACTGCCCTGCCTTTGGAAGAAATACCTCTTATCTGCCTGAGCTTTGGCTGAATAGGAAAGATGCATTTTCTTGTTAAAGAGACCAGGACTAATGCCCTCGGTCCACCCTGGCCTGGAGCAGACCCTTCTGGCTGAAGCACACAGCTCCCCTGTGAGGCTCAGCCCCTTCTCCAGGGTTCGGCGAGACTGCTGGGAAGGGCTGCACACAGACAGGGAACCCACAGCATCCTTCATCCGGGCCTCACTCCACCTGTTCGTGTGCCCGGGAGGCAGTGTGGCCTGACTACCAAGGTTGCCAAGGTATGCAGACAAGCCAGGGTGGAGTTTGCAAGGCCTGTCTCCATCCCCTGCTGGTGCCAACAGCTCCCTGCAGCCCTGCGGCCCAGGCCCTCCAGTTCCTTCACAGGAAGCCAGTCCTCGGCCAGGCTGCCTTTGATCCGCAGGGCTCTCCCGCGGCATCTCTGCCAAGGACATGTATTGGCTGGACCCACTCCCTAGGCCGGAGCACATCCCTGGGAAGCTGAGCTACGGGAAAGATGGCCTGGGCGGGAGAAGGGAGCTGTTGGGAGGGGGTGTCCAGTGAGTGCAGGACCCTACAAGGGAAAAGGGCTCCAGGGACAGGGGCTCAGTGGACCGGTGACCAGCATCCTTCCACCCCCGCCCTGAGCCCCTCAGCCTATGGGGATCAGACTGCTGGCTGAGCAAGGACCCCAGCCTCTTGGGGTCCCTGATTCCCTCCTCTCTGAGCAGCAGGAGAGAAAGTGGGGCGGGGGGGGTTTCCTTGTCCCCATTAAAGAGGGTCAGCACACAGTGCAGTCGGCACTGGCCTTGTCTGGGTTTGCAGTGGGAACTAAAGCCACTGACAACGAAGGGCTACGGCCAAGGGGGCCGTGTCCCCCGACACTGGGCCGCATAAGCAATCGTGCGCAGCTCCGCTGGTGTCGCCCCTGCCCCGGGGAGTCCCAGGCGCTATTTCAAGTCCAGTTCCAACCCCTCTCCTCTCCATCGCTCCCCTGAATCGGGGAGGGTCCTTCAGCCCACGGTGATCACAGGGCTGGTTCCGAGGCCACACCTGTGGGGCCACCTTCCCAGGCTCCTCTAGAGGCAAGAGTGTGCTTTGCGTCTCTGCGTTTGCCACGGCACCTGGGACTGAGCCTTGCCTACAACAGGTGCTCCACGAAAGTTACATTGATGGCAGCCTGTGTACACGAAAATCACCCAGCCACATGGTCTGTGATAGTTAGCACTCATTTACTGGCAGAGAGAGAAGTGAAGAGGGAATCGGCCTGGTTGTTTCATTTGCAGCCTTTCTACGCACACACTCAGTGAGACCTCTACTGGGACATTGGCCGGTGTGATGGGCGGAGCCTGACTCTGTGACAGCTGACTGTCTCTGAAGCCACTCTGGATGCGTCCCTACCAAAGGGCAGACACTCAGCATGGCCTGCAAACCGTCGCTTTAGAGAGGTTTCTCAGCACTCAGTAAAAGAGGGGCTTCTTATCGTCACCAAAGGGACTCAGCTGTTGGTTTTGGCCAGGGACCCGCCAGGGGCTGGCTCTGGCAGAGACAGCAGGACGAGGATGAGACACCGGCAGCTGTGTGACGGACCTCACTGGCATGGTCTGGCCTCCACCAGCGCCTGAAGATGGGGCGCTTTGTGTTGCTTGGAATTGCTACTGCTTTCCAGAATTCATTCTTGCCTCTGCAGGTGGCAGAATCCTCCCGTGCACCCACGCTCCGTGGAGGGGAGCTGGGAAGCTGGGTCCTCTGGGTGCCCGGCAGGCAGCTCTGCAGTGACTATACGGCAGTGGAGTTTCAGTCCGAGCCCTGCTTCCTGCAGCAGGCATCGACCGGCACGTCTCCCGAAAGGCCGTGAGGTCCTGGGTTCTGGAGAGAGTCGGTGGGTCCAGGCCGGAGCGCTGAGCACTTTCCAACCAAGGAGCTGGCAGGTCAGCTTTCCAACGAGAAGCTGCAAGAGCAGCAACAAGAGCAGAGTCTCCTCAGGGGTCTCCGTCACCCCTACCAGCCCCAGCACACTCACACTCACACTCACACCCCCCCATCTCTCTCCCAAACCCCGAGCCCCTGCGTGCAAGCGCTCAGGGGGGTGTCTGAGAGGGACAGCGAACCCCGACTCCCGCATCAATCCCCCCACCCGCGTTCAAGGACACGGCCCGGGTCTCCAAGCGCAGCCGAGCCAGGGCAGCCTCGGCAAACCCTCACCTGTGCAGGTGGCCTGATGCCACCGCCAGGGGCTGCCTGGCTGTCACAGAGAGACCCGGCTGCCTGAGTGGGGCCTGACCCCGCCCCCTGCAGTTCGGTTCTGCTGACCCTGCTTCCCTGGGCTCCAGTGCCTTCCCGACCCCACCTCGTGACTCTCTCTGAAGAACTGAATGAAGTGTTCCTTGTAAAGTGCTGAATGCACTTTTACTACTTCCCACTTGGTCCCGAAGGGAAGTCTCATTTTCCTCCGTCATGCAAGGATGGGTTGATTTCTCAGCTGCGAGGGATCTCGTCCTCCCTCGCTCCCTGTTTCCAGTTTTCTCCTTCAGGAAGTCGGACAACGTTTCGGTTCCAACCCGTTTGAAGGGTAGATGTTCACAACCTCTTGCAGGCGGAGCCAAGCCTCACACGACTCGACAGCAGCGCTGTCCGTACCCCTGTGTGAGCCGCCAGGGACAGCGCACAAAAGCACCAGTTGACGTTTTCATCAAATCGCTTCCCAGCTCAGCAGGAAGGAGACTCACAGAGGCGGCACCTGAGCACGAAGTTATAATAATCGCCTCCTACTGTGGTGGGCTCGGTCTGCAGGAAGGGTTCCGACGCAGCGACGGGGTCCGGCTGTCCCCGGACGCGTGAAACTGTGTGCGTTCAGACGGACGTGGAAACTTCTGCCGTGATGTGGACCCACACAAACAACACCTGACTCGGAGTGAAGGGCGGAGCAGAAACCGAAATCTGAATTTGGTGGGGGCGAGAGAAAGTTTCCAGTTTTCCCAAAGAGCACTTGTTCCGTGTTAAATCACCCTCCTTCTCGCTCTGCTGCAGAAGCAGCTGCTCGGCAGGGAGGAGAGCGCCGGCCGTAACCCACCAACAGGTGGGATCAGACGAGGACACCGAGGACAACCAGAGACATCAAGGGACTCGCCCAAGGGCCGGGGTGCGAGTCTCAGGACGGAAGCAGCCGTGTTTCTGAGAGCGCTTCGTGAGCAGCCAAGTAGGAAGCAGCCTTTTTGCAAACCACAGGCCCTTACTTGGCAGCCGCTCTGCCCCCGGGCCGTGTTGGACACCGTAGGATGAAGACACACCAGCCTGAAGGGGCTTCCTGTGTGGGGACACAGGAAGAAGTGTGGGCAGGGCACAGCAGGGTGCACCGGAGGGTGTGGCCGCTTCTGAAAGGGCGAGAGCAGGGGCTTTCCTGAGAGGAGACTCAGGGCTGACTCAGAGGGTGAGGGCTGGACGCTCCCCCCAAGGACAGAGAGGGGGGCGGTGCACACGGCCGGGGCAAAAGGGCCGCCCGGGCTGGGGATGGCATTTTCAGACTCACAGTTTCACCTTCTCTGGGGCAGCTGCCTGCGGACGGGACTGGGAGCAGGAACACAGCCCCCAGGCCCAGACCCTGAGGCAGTGAGGGCTGGAGGGGCAGGGGGCTGATAGGAGGGGTGGGGTTGAAGAGGCAGGGCGCCCAGAGTTTGGGCTCGCTTTGAGTTGGGGGGGGGGAGCTGGAGGCCCAGGCTGACCCCCAGTTCCGACTTGAGAACTGGGGGAGGTGCGGGTGTTGTTCACAAGAAGGGAGACCCAGGAGGGGACGATGACCATGGAGCTGGCTTGGCAATAGCCTCTCTGCTATGTTTCTTGGACTTGAGTCTCCACCCTGGCGTCTCAGTCCCCCTCCAATCTAGGGGGGCTTCCGTTCACTCACTTGGCTGGGGTCTTAGCCATTGGTGACTGACTGCCAGAGAGGAGACACAGCAGCCAGGTCCATGCTCCAAATGGTGGCCCCACGCTGAGACACAGAGGTGACACGGACATCCCGTGGAAGACACAGGTGCCTGCTTCTGGCCCGGTGCCCACATGGTCAGCCTTTGGGTGCACGTCGGGGCCTCGCTTTCACGCTGGAGCAGCAGGGCATGGCAGGACTCTGTTGACATGATAATCAGGTGGCCTGTGCGCCCAGCGTGTCGGTGTGGATGCCCGACAGCTGCAGTGAGGCTGGGCTCCAGGACACCTACATGTGGGGGCAGCTACGTGCAGGCTGAGAACTCAACCAGCCCCTGGGCATTTAAGGTCAGGGTCCATGTGATGCTCCACTAGCCTCTGCTGAAGGCAGGGGTGTCCCTTCTGGAAGGACGTAACTGCACGGGAGCATGGCTGGACCAGTGCCTGGCTCCGGGTCCAACACACAGCTCAGGAGGGGGAGCACAGGCCCCCACCGTCTCTCGTGCCCCCACTCCTGAATACAATGGCAGCCACTGTGTGAGGCACCCCGGGACCTCGGGTAACAGCCCCCCTGCCCACAGCAGGGCCAGGCATGACACCCCATGATTGGAGCCTGGAGAATCTCTTGTAACAAAGCTCAGCACGAAGACTATTGAATACTCGCTGTGCGAGGCACTGTGGGGACGTGCAAGCGTTTGTTAAATAAAAGAAGACACAGGTGAATGAACAACTCTCCACCAATGGCAACACTACACGGGCCCCAAACACATCCCCGGAAGGGACGGAAGCAGAGAACTTAAGCACCATCGGATCGTGCAAAACCCACATTTCCTCCTAGTAGGAAGAGCAGGGTTACGTGTTTATTCCCGGTCTTTCCCTTCAGCTCCTGACGCTGCAGACTAACAGGCTGATGGCCCTGTTTTCCAGCTCGAAGGGAAATCCTTCCGTCTTTAGAATCAGGGTCTTATCTGATGCGTGGTTTGTGTGCAGCAGCCCGACCTGGCAGCAGCTCCGTCAGAGACCTCGCACCCCGGTCTTCTCCACCCCACACCCGCCCGAATGGACAGTGTTCTGTGAGCGCGGGCAGAGCGCACGGACGTACGTTGGAGGAATCCGTTCTGAGTAGTTACTGGAAACAGGACAGATATCCTCTGTGTGTCCCTTTCCAAGCTTTAGGACCCGGCATAGCAGGCAGGAAGAAGACGGCCTTGTTCTGGCATGTTCTGGCATGTTCCAGCTTGACCGTGTGTCATTACCTAACCAGAAACAGGCCAGCAATCTCGTGCTGTTGTTTGCTAAATTGCCTACAGACGGTTTAAAGTGGGATCTCTGGGCCTCTGCACCGTGGAGACTCGGGGCTGGGTGACTCTTCGCTGGGTGGGGGCGGCCCTGTGTGATGTAGACGTAGAAAGTCTAGCATCTGACCTCTGATGACAGTGGCACATCTTCCCCTTAGCGATGACAACCGCAAATGTCACCGGACATTGCCAAATCACCCTGGTTGAGAAAAACTGATTTGAGAAAAACTCCCAACCCCGAGTTCGGCCAGACACAAGGAGCCAGTGAGCACCCCAAGAGCATCTCCCGGCTGCTGGGATGACCAGGACTTGGGACCAGTGGGTTGAGACTCTCAGGTCTGGGCGCAGCGAGCGTTGGGCACTGAGCAGACAGCTTGCTACGAACGTGAGAAGTGATTGGGTCCATCACCACAGTCCAACTTTAATGCCTTGCTGCTTCTTCCCGCAGACAGAAAACCATACAAACCATTCCAGCTCCGCATCTGTGTCTCAGCGTCTTCCAGCAGAAAGTGATGGAAACCCGCCTGAACTCGGCATAAGCAAGAAAGAGAGGCTCTTCATTGGCTCCCGTGGCAGAAAGTCCCGGGACAGAAATGGCCCTGCGGATACCCAGACTGTAGGAATGTGTCACTCCCCACTCTTGGTCCTATTTTTCTCTCTGTCAGCCTTGTTTCCCAGGGCCTTCCTGAGATGGTGACAAAGATTGCGGAGACTCAGGCTGATGTCTTGGAAGCTCCAGGGGAATGGGAGGGGCTCTTTCCAAGGGTCCCAGTCGAAGTCACACGCTTGCCTCTCGCTGGCCTGATTGGATCACATGTCCACTCGTGAGCCACTCACTGAGGCCAGAGAAGTGGAACTCACCAGGTGACCACCCAGCTTGTCAGCACACCCTGAGGCAGACAGCTGCTGGAGGATGGGGTCCAGTCCCCTGGTTTCCACACCCCTGCCTGCCCTCCTCTCAACTGGACTCCCTTCTAGTGGTGGCCCGAACACAGCAGAGTGATGGGACATCACTTCTGAGATGTGTGACAAGGAGACTGAGCCTTCCGTCTTGCTTGCCCTGCCAGGGGGTGAGTGGTCCTGTGGAGAGTCGACACGGCAGGAGGCTGGTGACTCTGTCCCCGAGCCAGGAGGCCGGCCAGACTGTGAGGGAGCTTGAAGCAGGCTGCCTCCGGGTGAAACCTGAGGTACCACCACTCAGACTGACACCTCCATGCGGTCCTGAGAGAGGTCCGGGGTGAGGGCAGACCGAAAATCTGTACCCCGGCTCCTGACCCACGGGGGCTGAGACAGCATTTGCCATTTGAAGTCATGAAGTTTTGGGGTTATCTGTTGTAGAGCCTTATAGAACTAATACAACATACCCTCCCCCTCCCACCCCTTCCCCTGGGACTCGGGATGCCTCCACCTCCCTGAACTCCCTGGCCCGAGATTGGGGCAGGCACAGCCCCAAAGGACTCCTGGTCTCGGACCCACAGCGCCCAGTTCAGGCTGCTTGGACGGAACATGCGAGCTTCGACATAGAAACGGAAAGCAGTGTTCTGACACCCCGGCCACAGGGGAAAAGCCCGTCAGGCGACTGCCCCAGGAATCGATTTGTGTGACTTACAAGACACACACAAAGCCAGGGGCCCGGGGCCGGGGCTGGTGAGGGTCGACGCGGGCTTCTCCCGACTCAGCCCTGGGTGGGGGTCGCCGGACGCCAGTGCGCGTGGCTGTCTGCGTTGCTTTGACCCTGCCTGCTCTGGATGTCTGGCCCCCACTATCGCTTAGGCCCTGCAGCACTCTCTGGTATACGGGCCGTTGATTTACTGCTCCCATTAAACGGGAGATGGAACAGCCTGAAAAAGAAGCTAAAATATCGATGAATCTTTTGCCGCAGGATCATGAATCTTGCGTGTAGTTCAATGTCAAACTATTGGCAGTGAGGTCCTGACTAAATATTTTCTTCCCAAACGTCCCTGAAGCACTGAAGTAAGGTACTCATGCTCTCAGAAGTGCTGCAGGGGCTCCGGAACACGCAACAGGTAGCCCGGAATTCTCCTTGTTTGCTTGCTTCTACCGTCCCTCTTATCATGCCCAGCTCGAACTCAGTACTCTGGGAAAAGGAAACGCCGGTGAAGCACCTGATCAGCGGAGACGGTGAAAGTTGGTGACAACCCACTGGAGCCCAAGTCTCTCCGAGCTGCCCGTGACAAAAAATCACAGTGGAGAGCATTTAGGAGCGGTCTGAACGCCGGGAGAATTCAACACCATGAGTGCTGACTGCCACTTAGGCCCACGCGGAGCGCTATTTTATGTTGCTTCTGCGCAGCGTGGCACCGGGTCCAAACCGCACCGCAGACAGCTGGCTCATCAATGTGTGTGTTTTGGGGGTAGCTGGACCCGGTAAAATGTTGAGTGTGTCATTGGTGGATTTTGTCATTGCTGTGTCTTCGGGTTCATAGCTGCCAGGGGGCTGCTAGAGAGAGGCCTGTGGTCCTTCCGCAGCCGTGGACATCCCCCCGGACCACAGTTCTTCACAGCGACCTGAGCACAGTTTTACTGATCTGCTTACTCACAGCTCAGGTTAAAAAACAAGAATTCCTATTCCGTCCCTGTGACCTAAAGCTCCTGAACGTACCCAACACTAAAGACATCGAGAGGAAGAACGGTGTATCACTTGACATCCTGAAGTCCCCAGGGTTTTACCCATGGTCTAGGCGGGAAAGAACCTTGTTTGTCTTTCTTTGCATATTTCTCAAAATAAATATTTTTAAAGCCGCAGAAGCTATAAAAAAGCTTTATTATCATAATTTTCATTGACCTGCGTTTCCCAAGACATCAGAGTCACATGCCCAGCGGCAGCCCCGAGTCTCTGAGCACCAGCCCCCTCACACACATCAGGGCCGTGGGCTCCCTCAGAACCGCCCCCGTAGCTGGGGGAGTCTGGGTGTGCTGAGTGAGTGTGGGGTGGGTGTGAACGGGGCACCACTTCCTCCTGCAGGTTCTCGGGGCTGCCTGGGGGCCCCGCCAGGTCCTCATGTCCTGCTTCAGGGACTCCGGCCCTCGCTGCCAGAGCCAGCAGTCCCAGCCCCACCAGCCCCATCTCAGGACCAGCTGGCCTCTGCACCCCGGGCTCCGCGTGCCCTCTCTCAAGGGCTGCGCTGCACTGCCTTCTGCGTTCCAGCCCCCACAGAAACACGTGGGAAGACCCCTGTCCCTTTGAGTCTTCCTGTGTCACTTCCCCAGGACTCAGGCGCCCGCCCCGAGGGAATCGGAGAAAGAGCAACTCCCGAAGCTCTGATCCAGCCTTGGCCTGGTGCTGGCCGCCATCCTGCGGCCCAGAGGGTGCACGTGGCTTTCTCTGCCCCGAAGGGTGAGTCTGGCCACCGCACTGGCCTTGCGGACACGTCTGACCACCTAGGACGTATGGTGCCGGCCATCGGGCTTACACGCCCCAAGCTCTACACCAGGAGGTGCCCTGTGGGCTGGGTCAAGTGAGGCTGAGCCACGTGAGAGACACACCGCAGTGTGTTTGGGGCGTGCGTGTGGGGAGGTGGGGGGAGGATCCAAAACGACATTCTCGTATATATGGTCACAGTTCATCTTAAGGCAAAAAAAAAAAAAAACTCAAGAAAGGATGAGCGTTGACTCCCCAGGGTGAAAAACTAATTAAAGAATTCAATACCTATTGTTTCCTGCTTCCAACCTGGCCAAACGTAAAGTAGGTTAGTTTGTCACGAAGCACCAGATCTGACATCAAACTCCACTTAGAAACAAGGTTAAACTTACCGCGTCGCTCAGTCTGCAGAGCCTCAGTTTCCTCATCTGCAGAACGGGGACAACATGGCCTCTGCCCCTGTGGACCGCTGCGAGCGTTCGCTGGGCTCAGTGACGTAGACAGAGCACAGGCAGCTGGCCCTTCGAATCGGCGGGCTTTGTGCCCTCGGAGTCCGCCCGCCGTGGGTCAAAGGTGTTTAAAAAGCCACGCTGTGCTGACGGACACGCGCTGTGGAGCCAGACCTGGGGGGGCACTGAACACGTGCGGGCGTCTCTTGTCATCGCCCCACAGACACCAGTGCAGCTGCTGCCGACACTGCACTGGGGTCTTCAGTGACCTCGAGGCGATTCGACGTTCGCGCAGAGGACCTGCGCGGATGGCGTGCAGATGCCGCACCCTTTCACACGGTGGACCGGGGCATCTGGGGCTTGTCGGATCCACCGGAGGGCCTGGAGTGGACCCTCAGTGGACACCGAGGGACGACTGTCCCGGCACAGAGGGAGCACCCAGCCGTTAGCCATTTTGTGTCGTCTGTGCATCAGTTTCTTTTTTGTTTGTAATTGATTGACTTTAGAGAGAGAGGGGAAGGGAGAGAAAGAAATGTGGATTTGTTGTTGCACTTACGGATGCATTCATCGGTGGCCTGTTGTGTGTGCCCTGACCGGGGATCGAGCCCGCAACCTTGCTGTATTGGGGCAATGCTCTAACCATTGAGCTGCCCGGCCAAGGCCAAGATTTCTTTACAGTATAACACAGAGGTTCGAAATAATTTTCCTTGCCTCACTAGACAGTGGTGAAAGCTTTTGGGAAAAGAGTACTATTATAGAAGACTGGCCTCAAATCTTGATTAAGAGTGACATGTCTAATTTTTTCCTGCTAGCATGTAAACAGCACAGAATCCTCACAAATAAATCACGTCACTTTGTATAAACAGACTCCGAGCTTTCTGCGGCGGAGGGCAGCTGCTCACGGATTCTTCTGAGAATCCGGGCTCTGTCTCGACCCAGATCGGCCCAGGCTGAGCTCGCTATTCAGACCCGATTGTTACCAGGCAGTTGGAGCGGCCCAATTCCCACAGCCAATTTTCCATTAAAATCCCAAGTAATTGAAATGGGAGGCAGGTACCGAGGGAAAGTCAGGGTGAATAATTCAGCACGGTGGCCGTCTGCAGCCTCTGAGGCGGTATATTCAAGGCATTCGTTAGCGGGCGGACGGAGCCGCTCTTGTCTCCAGGGCGTCCTGGCGGCAGCCCACCCGGCTCATCAAGAACGAGGAGTCCGGTCAAGATGGACGCGCAGGTAGACACGCTTCACCTCCTCATGCAATCACAAGAGGCATTGCCAGTAGCCTCAAAACAGAAAACACCCAGAACTGCCAGAAAATTGAGCTGTGTGGAAGTCCAACAACCGAGGATCCGAAGAAGCCACATTCCTCCAGACAGGTAGGAGGGGCAGAAACACAGAGTGGGGGTGAAGAGGACACGGTGTGGAGGTGGTGGGATGGGCAGTCCCACATTCATGTGTGGTGGATAAAAAGCAGAAGGGACACCTTGAGAGTGGGCGATCCCAGTTGCAGGCCAGGTTGCCTAACCCCGGGTTCCAACACCAGGAAGATAAATACCCTTAACTTCTGGCTCTAAAAATCAGCGTGGGTTGGGACGGCGGAAGAAACTGCCAGTTTCGCAGGAGAGTCCACGTAAAGGGCCCCCACAGACTTAGAATGAACGTAAGCCCACCCGCTCTGGGATTCAGCAGCAGGGCAACGGCTGGAAGGGTGCCAGTTGCATACAGGAAGTGGGTGAAGTGACTGGAAATGGGGCGAGTGCAGGGCAAGCCTCCAGCAGCCAGGCAGCGGCACTGTCCCCTCTCCTACCTGCCCCTGCCCCCGCCCCACAGCCCCACCCTGGCAAATACCTGAGGCTCTGCCCCTTATAACTTAACAGGTGCACCAAGACAGGGAGTCAAAGCAGCTCTACTTAACACACAGAAACAAACACAGGGAGTCTGCCAAATTGAGGAGACAAAGAAATGTGGCCCAAATAAGAGAACAGATCACAACCCCAGAAAAAGAACTAAACAAAATGGGGATAACCCACTATCAGATGCAGAGTTCAAAACACTGGTCATCAGGATGCTCAAAGAACCCACTGAGTATGGCGAACATAAGGGAAGGAATGCAGGTTACACTATGTGAAATAAAGAAAAATCCACAGGGAACCAACAGTGAAGGGAAGGAAGCCAGCGTTCAAATCAACGGTTTGGAACATAAGGACGAAATCAACATTCAACCAGAACAGAAAGAAGAAACGAGAATTCAAAATAACGAGGAGAGTATAAGATGCCTCTGGGACATCTCCAAACGTGCCAACATCCGAATCATAGGGGTGCCAGAAGGAGAAGAGGAAGAGCAAGAAACTAAAAACTCATTTGAAAAAATAATGAAAGAAAACTTCCCAAATTTGGTGAAGGAAATAGACATACAAGTCCAGGAAGCACAGAAAGTCCCAAATAAGTTGGATTCAAAAAGGACCACATCAAGATGCATCATAATTAAAATGTCAAAGGTTAAAGATAAAGAGAGAATCTTAAAAGCAGCAAGAATAAAGAGGACAGTTACCTACAAAGGAGTTCCTGTATGACAATCAGCCGGTTTCTCAAAAGAAACTTTGCAGGCTAGAAGGGACTGGCCAGAAGTATCCAAAGTGATGAAAAGCAAGAACCTATAGCCAAGATTGCTCTACCCAGCAAAGCTTTCATGTAGAATGGAAGGGCAGATAAAGTGCTTCCAAGATAAGGTAAAGCTAAAGGAGTTCATCATCACCAAGCCCTCATTATATGAAGTGTTAAAGGGACTTACCTAAGAAAGAGAAAATCAAACCTATGAATGTTAGAAAGGCAACAAACTCCCAACTATCAACAACTGAGTCTAAAAAACAAAAACAAACTAAGCAAACAACTAGAACAGGAACAGATTCACAGAAATGGAGATTACATGGAGGGGGAGCAGGGAGAATGGGGGAACAGTGCAGGGATTAAGAAGAATAATTTGTGGCTACAAAGTAGACAGGAAGAGGTTAAGAACAGTATAGGAAATGAAGAAGCCAAAGAACTTATATGCATGACCCATGGACATGAACTAAGGGGAAGGGATCGCTGGAGAGAAGGGGGGTACCGGGTGGAGGGGGGCAAAGGAGGAAAAATTGGGACAACTGTAGTAGCAAAATCAATAAAATGTACCTAAAAAAAAAGAACAAGGAGCATGGCGAGACCCGAGCGATCCTGTGGTTGCCGAGTGTGACATTGTCCGTGACGTCTTCCTAAAGGCCAGCGCCGAGGAACATCAGGAGTGGTTGCAGTGGCCATTAGGTGGGTGCTGTGGCCCTCCCCCAATCTGCAGGTCCCGCCAAGCGGCAGAGCCACTGCTAGGGACAGGAATAGGCCAGCTGCTCCTTTAGAAAACCAGCCTCCAAGCTCGATTCAGAGGGACATTTCTAATTTTTCCTCCCCTATGGAACTAGAAGAAAATTCTCACAAATCAATGCCTTCTGTCCCTAGTCAGGACTAAGTCAGGAGTTGGGGACACAAGTGGCAGGAACCCAACCCAAACCGCACTCAGTGGCAAGGGAATGTGTCAAGAATGCAAAGAATGCAAAGTTACTCCCAGGATGGAACGACGTTCTGGGCTCGGACGGCATTCGCCGGCTCTGGCGCCTGAAACCAGTGACCCAGCTCAGAGTCCCACGTCTCAAGGACCCCGTGGTCATGGGGTAGAGGTGGACATCCAGCACCAGCAACGGGTGTTTGGGAAAATGATGTGACGGGGCATTAGGTCAAAATGAGCAGTTCTGGGAGTCCCATGAGCTACTCTACACATACACGTTCACAGCGGCCATTTGAAGAGTTTACCGACAAAAACCCTATGCCCGAGGGGCGTGGCTGAATTGCGTTCCACCCAAATTCATCTGTCCAAGCGTTAACTCCCCCTTCCCTTCTGAGTTCTTAGCTGAGACCCCTGTAATAAAAGATGGATTAAACCCGGACTGGTGTGGCTCTGTGGGCTGGATGTCATCCTGCAAAGTGAAAGGTCACCGGTTTGAATCCTGGTCAGGGCACATGCCTGGGTGACGGGTTCGGTCCCCAGTCGGGGCGTGTACGAGAGGCAACCTCATCGGTGTTTCTCTCACATCCATGTTCCTCTTTCTGTCTTTCTCCCTCCCTTCCCCTCTGTCTAAAAATAAATAAATAAGATTAAAAAAATAAGACTGATTAGGAAAAGAAAACAGTTTATTAGCAAGTATATATCATGTATGTATGGGAGATACCCTGTGAAAAATTGGTAACTCTCCGAGGTGGCTTAGACCTGCATCTTAGTTTCATCTTCAGCAAACAACCGGAAACAGAAAGGAGTGGGTGGAGGCCAGTGATGGGAAGGTACCAGGAAGAGCCAGGCAAGGAAGGGGGTTTGTCAATCAGGGTTAAGGGGGTGCCTCCTCCATTGTTGAGGTCCCCTTGTGATTTGTAGCCTTCCGTTCTGGCACGGAGGGGTCACCATTACAAATGCAGATTTCCTGTATAAATGCAAATGTCCCTCACAAAAGATACATTTCTACTGTTTTCAGAACATCTTTTATGTCCATTGTTGCCCAAAATAATCAGCTCAAAATAATCCTGAAGCCAAAGAGGCATGTTTTAGGGTGGAGTATTCTGCTGCCCTTGACTAGCGACCCCCCTGGGTCCCCCCACTGAAGATTCCATCTTCTCTTGAGGCTCCTCTGCCCGCTCCTCCCTCCAAAGGCCCGGGGCCCAGGGATGAGCTCAGCTCTGTGCACACCTGCTCTCTCTCTCTCTTCCACTTCTTCTCTGCCCACGTTTCTGCAAACAGCCACTCTGTAAATAAACCCTTTCCGAGGCATCCTAATTCGAGTGTGACATCTGCTTTCCTGACTGGTAGAGCTCTCTACGAAAGAGAGGTGGAAAAGCAGAAGGATGAAACCTTCTCCCGTCCGCCTGCAGAAAGGACCCCAGAGTGTCCGGAGTGCGTGGGGCCCCAACACACAAAGCCCGTGTCAAGGGGGAGAGATTTTTAATGTGCCCTCTGCTACCAGAAATCAGTTGCTTAAATAATAATGTAGGCGTTTTTACTTCCTTTGTGTGTCTTCTTCCATCTCTGCTTTCTAATTCCACTTGTATCTTAGAATCTGTGTGGCCTGAGTATCAGGGTGAGCGTGTTCGTGGAAACCTGTGCCCGATCATGTTGATTGCCCCAGATTTCTACCTGGGCTGTGGTCGGTGATGCACCAGGGGGTGCGGATGGAGGGGGGGGTGGGAGGCAGGGTGGTTATAAACGGGGAGCCCGGGGGACCCTGGGGGTGTAGAAGGCTCTGGGATCCTGACCGTGAGGGTGACTACTCAGACCTGTACAGACGACAGTGTTGTGTAGAACTTCACACACTGATGCGGACGCCGGCCCGCAGTGGCCGCGGCATTTTGGGTGAGATGAGACAAATTCACACGGACTACAGAAGTCCTGTGGAGGAAAAGGGATGACACAGCCGCTCTCTCAGTGAAAGAGGGCTGGCCTGTCCCTTGCCTGGGCAGGCTTTTATTGGGTTTAATTTGCATAGGAATACAGGGTGTAATATACATAAAGCTCATCAATCATTGTCAGGCAGAAATGATCGAACAACAGATAACATTCAAAGAACTCTGAGGGCTTATTCTGAGTCAGGGTCAGATGGCGAAAGGGCCATAAAACTTTGGGGAACAAAGTCATTTCATGCTTGGACCCTTATCATTTAAATTGAGGGTATTAGCAGAGTAGATTTCATAGGATTTTATGCATTATTTCTTTGGCCTGATCCCCCGGGGAACCCGCCCTTTTTC
Organism: Desmodus rotundus; assembly: GCF_022682495.2. Classification (NCBI taxonomy): domain Eukaryota; kingdom Metazoa; phylum Chordata; class Mammalia; order Chiroptera; family Phyllostomidae; genus Desmodus; species Desmodus rotundus. Next base: position 210,122,328 of record NC_071387.1, on the reverse strand, counting down.
TTTTTTTTTTTTTTCAATTTTTATTGTTATTCAATTACAGTTGTATGCCTTTTCTCCCCTTCCCTCCACCCACCCCAGCTGAACCCACCTCCCTCCCCCACCCCCACCATCCCCCCTGATTTTGTCCATGTGTCCTTTATAATAGTTCCTGCAATCCCCTCTCCCCACTGTCCCCACCCCACTCCCCCCTGGCCACTGCTAGACTGTTCCCAACCTCAATGTCCCTGGAACCTGCCCTTTCCAGCACAGGGCCACACCCACCTCCAGCATTGTTTCAGGCTTAAGGCAGGGAGGGGAAGTAAGGCAGCCGAGAGATTAGGAGACTTCTTGCAGACAGAATGAGGACTCAGGCTATGTCAAAGCCAAGGGGTGAGGTCCATCACTCCCTTTCTCTATAGCCCCCCGAGTCCTTCCCTCAGGGCTCCCTCGTGACCTTGCCTGTCTTAGGTTGTCCCTCCTTTGAGGAATCTTCCCCATCATTGGCTAACCGGTCATCAAGCAGAGTGAGGTGAAAGGGGACAGAGGCGGCGCCCCTGCCAGGGAGATAAGCTTTGTCTCCTTAGTGGCTTATGGTCCCAAGGTCTCACTCAGCCTTAGCCATGGGGGGTTACAGCTTCTAAAACCAAGCAGGGCGGTTCCCAACAGCACACACACCTGAGTGCAGGTAACAGTGGATTGTCAGTGTCACTCTCCTGGCTGGGACAGTGTCCTTGCATTTTGTGAGATGCCACCGCTGGGGGAAACTGAGTGCTGGGTAGGTCGGGCCTCTCTGTATTAATTGTTAAAGCCACGTGTGAATCTAGGATTGCCTCAGTAACAACTTAATTTAAAAACAATTGCTTTAGGCATGAGGATGATGGGATACTTTGGGGTGAGAGAAAGACCAAGGCTGAGTGAGGGTCCCCGAAGGGAGCCTTCTGGCCTGTTGCCAGCACCAGGTTCCCCCAGAGCTGTCTTCAGCAATACGGGGCAGACATCCAGGTATCGGGCTGGCCAAAACGTTCACTTGCTTTTTCCCCCACGATGGCTCTAGTAGCGCTAAGTTGTCTTTAACTTCATCTGAACCGATTTGGTTAGATTGTGTTGTGACAGCTGTCGTATCAGCGTGCATTTAAAACAAACCATCAAATGTAGTGAATTTTTGTGCAGCCATTTTAATATTGAAGGTGGAAGAAATATGCAACATTTTCGGCATATTATGCTTTATTATTTCAAGAAAGGTAAAAACACAACTGAAACGCAAAAAAAAAATTTGTGCAGTGTGTGGAGAAGGTGCTGTGACTGACTGAACATGCCAGAAGTGGTTTGCGCAGTTTCGTGCTGGGGATTTCTCGCTGGACGATGCTCCACGGTCGGGTAGACCAGGTGAAGTCGATAGAGATCAAATTGAGACAGTAATTGAGAACAATCGACGTTCTACCATGTCGTTCTACCACGTGGGAGAGAGCCCACGTACTCAAAATAGCCAAGTCAATAAAGTTATTGGTGTAAATCAGGGGTGTCAAACTCACTTTCACGGGGGGCCACATCAGCTTCGCGGTTGCCTTCAAAGGGCCAAATGGAATTTTAGGACTATATACATGTAACTACTCCTTAACTGTTAGTTAAGCGAGAGCTCGGCACTGCCGCCGGGTAGAAACAAGGTGCCAGGCTGGATAAAACAAGGTGGAGGGCCGGATTCGGCCAGCGGACCTGGTGTTTGCCACCTGTGCTACAAATGAAAAATGTGTCTCTTATTTTACACAAAAAACCCCACGAACTTGTTGGCCTGCCCAGTATCTTTAAGAGTGAGCCCTTTGGGACAGCAGGCACACCCCGTGTCCCCAGCCCCTGGAACAGAATCCGGCACGTAATGGGCACTCCGTACTGTTGTTACATGAGGGGCAGCAGCAGGTCCTCGGGACCCGTTAGTGCCCTTTCCCCTCTGCACCCGGCTCTCCTGCAAGCCCGGGAGAGCGGGGCGGGGTCTGCTTGTCTGTGTGCCCAGCACTCAGCAAGCTGGCAGCACGCAGTGACCTTGCTGGGTGGAAGAGAGCCCCGCTCGGTGCATGTATTCGGTTTGCTCAGCGGCGGTCTAGAGTTGACCCGAGGATGATGGCTCGGAAAGCAGGGAGAGGGTCCTGTGTTTGCGAGGAGCAGAGGAAAACGCCCAGTGAGGCGCCCTGGGCAGGTGCCTCTGGCCCTTTCTTTTCCTCCTACACTTTCCCCGTTGTTTCTGGACTCTGGCGTTTGCGGGGCCGGACCGAAGGGAGAACACACAGCTGGAAAGCTGGTCGACGTACATCGCCTGCCTCTGGGAGCCGAGGCTCGCTGGCTGGGTTCGCCTTCAAAACAACAGACATAGCACTGAAGGCTTTGGTCCCATAAAACGCAAGCGCCGACCTCCCAAGGCTTCTCGGCATTTTAAGCAGCAGGCTTCGGGCTGGAAACTCAAATGACTGTCAAGGCCAGGCCATTCTGACCGTGCCCGGCGCGTACAGGAGAATCACGTGTTTACCACTCTGCGTTGTGCGCAGTAAACTATACACAGTACACATTGCCCTATACGTGTAATAACGGGTTGTTAAGTGCAAATGGCAGGACCCGAGTAAAAAATACCCAGCTGGCACCGGGAACCATTTCCAGGGATTTTCTCCCCAAATGAGGCCGGCCGCCTTTACTGTCGGGAACCTGTTATCTCAGCCCTGAGTGCTGGAGGCAAAGGGGAACGAGGAAACCGCCTAGAATCCCCACATTAGCAGGCACCGGGAGCCTGCCCGACTGTGAGCACCCCCCACAGCCCCCCACCGGCTGTGCTAGAGTCCCCACCACCCAGAGCCCCCTCCAGAGTCCGCTGACCCTGGTTCCCGGCTTTGACCCCCACGGTGGGGGCTCAGGCACCCTTCCATCTCTGAACCTCCCACATCGCAAATCTCCAAGGCTTTCTCACCTCCACGGCTCTGCCCTGGGTGCTGGCCGTCTGGTGGGGCCAGGATGCTTGGGGGCCTTTGCCCACTTGGGGGGCACTCTCTGACCTTTCAGTGTGCGGAAGGCCTGTGGGTGGCTGCCTATCAGAAGGAAACGCCGGGCTCAGGAAACTGGCAAGCAGAGCAGGGAGCTGTGTCGAGCTGTGTCGAACTCCATCGTGCCTGGAAACCACACCCAAGTGCTGTCTCCAAACCCTCAGTTTCCAATGGTCTCTTTTCCGTTTAGACAATATTTTTCAATTTGTTCCCAGTCCAGTGTCAGTCTTATTACCTCATGGACTGGAGCAGGTGGGTGGGATGAGGGAGAGGAGAGAGGACCACAGTGCAGGGGGCAGGCCCAGGAGCAGGCGCTGAGCGAGCAGAGCTGGGGCCCAGGGGGAGGAGGACCTGGGGGAGCCTGCCCCTGCCATCTCTATCCCCTGTCCGTCCTGGAGGCCTCTCCCCATTCTGGGGCTGCTGCCTCAGTCTCTCCCCCTGCCTGCACCCAGCAAACACCCAGGCCCATAGGAGAGGTGCACAGGGCCTTGGAGAGTCGGACGCATTCTGGGCGCGCAGTTCACCTGTGTGGATGGATGGATGGATGGATGGATGGATAGATGGATGGACGGACGGACAGATAGCAGATGGATAACAGGAAGTACCCACGGTTCATCCTCTGAATCTAACTGAGGGCCTTTTCTGGTCATCTGTCCCAGGTACTCAGTCCTGCCCAAGTCCACACAGTCAGGGAGTCACCGTAGAGTGTGAGGGGCGGGGGGCACAGCTGTCCCTACTGCAGGCCCCACCTGAGGCTGCCATCTCACAAACATCTCACAGAGGACACAGTAGGTGTGACCCACCGTGCTGACAGACAAGAAAACCGGGAGCCCACAGGAGCCACGTTCCCAGGCCGTGGGTGGAACGACTACATCTCTGCCCAAGAGACGAAGTGGGACCTGTGGGTCCACAGAACTTGTTTTACTCCTCGGAACAGTGCGGGGGGTGGCACTACGTCCAGTCCCATTTTATACATTGGGAAACGACGTTTAGCAAAGCAACCTGCCCGATGCCACCCAGCCCCTGAGCCGGGAAAGCGAGACCTGAGCCCAGGTGTGCTGACTGCTCTTAACCAGTGCGCCCATGGCTACCCAAGACCGTCAGCGGGAGCGCCCGACATTGCTGCCCCATGCCACCCCCCAGTGTCCAGCCCTGGCCCCTGAGGGGCGGAGCTGGTCCTGCAGTAAAGGGGGCCTGGAGCTCCAGCTGACTCGGACAGGAGCCCCTGACGTGCTGGCGCCTTCATTCAGGACTGCTGCCCTCACACCTGCAACTGTGGAGCAGGCTCGGCCTCCGGGCCATAACAAGGGGCCCCACAGCGCCTGCGCTGCCTGGATCTTCCTGCAGCCCCGCAGGGGAGACACCGACAATTGATACAAAACCGGTGGAAGGGCTACATTGTAACATTTCCAGCAGCTCGGAGAAGAACGAGGCGAATACGGGCTGCTGTGACTGAGGGACGCCTTCATAGAGAGGGTACTTGGGTGGGAGCTCCTCCCAAGGAGGGGCGGGCTTAGGAGGGAAGGGTGGGGACACCCTCCTTAACCCTCCCCCACCAAGCACGGCGGCCCATCTATTTCTTTTGAAGCCAATGATAGCGAGTTATGTATTTTGCTTTTCTTCTTTTCAAATTCCAAAGATTCTGCACTTAGAACAAAAGAGTACAAACAGAAAACTGAACAAGCATGTCACCCCCACAGTCTCTAACTTTGTCTCACGAACTTTGCTGGTCGGTGCTCAAGGGGGGTCAGGTCGGTCGCTGGTCTGACCTGGTCACAAACAATTTCAGTGTAGGACCCAGACCTCTGCTGGCACCTGCCAGACTTTCAGAAGAATGAGAAACGGTGTCGGACCCAGACGCACAGCTCCAGAGGCCTGCTCTCTTTCCAGCTTTTACCAGGATGTCCGCAGCCTGGAGAGGGAAGAGTTTTACCGGGGCACTGAGCTTGACTCTGAAGCTCCAACCTACCATTTCTGGGGAGGCCCGTCCCCAGGCCTGTGTGGGGGCAGAGGCCTGCTCCCCCGTGCAGCCTGAACGAGCTGGTTTGCCTGGCTCGCTGGCCCTTGAACTTGATGCTCTGCCAGGGGCTGGAGGGGCCTCGGCCTTGGCGGTGGCCCTGAGCTCAGTCTCTGGTGAGAGGGCCAGCTGGTGAGGGAACAGCGACACAGCCCTCAGCACCGAGAATGCTCCTTCCAAATGAAAACCGAGCTTGAGAGAGAGGCCCACAGAAAAGCCAGTTAGCGCAGCTCTTCCTTCATCCGCAAGTTCAGATCTTCGGAGCGGCACCCCCACAACCCTTCCAAGACATGCTGGATGTGGCAGTTCTTCAAACGCGTATGTGAAATGCAGGCGTAAATCCGACCTTAAGGAGGGGGAACCCTAGTAAAGGGGGTGGGAGGGGCAAAAGGAGGGTCACCGTGGTTTGTGTGGGAAATACCTCGATAATCAACAAATGCTACACAAGAACAAACTCTGTGTTCCGTGGGCTCACAGCGGCGCCCTCCGTTGCCCTCCCCTGCATTCACTGAGGCAGGACTCGGAAAGGCTGTTCTATAAATGCTCTTCACTTTATCGGCCTCATGTCTGCCAGACCGGCGGCGTTGGGGCTGCGTGTTCGGGCCAGCGGTGCCCCCTGAGTCGGACCGTCCGAACCCGATCAAAGAGTAAATGTGCCCACAGGTGGACGGACAAACACAGGCGACTCTTGGGTCCATCTGGCAAATGCAGAAACGTATCTTGTTCCTGAGGAAAATATATTTCTCTTGCTCAACTCTTCTATTTAACAACAGCTGGGTTTTTTTCTTTCGTGTTTTTGTTCCTTGACGGGGAAGAAAATTCACTTAGCCGTGTTCCAACGGCCGGCCACCCCTGCTCCAGGACCTTGCCGGGGGCCTCTTGGGAAGATGCTAAGATGCTCCCCCGTCTTTCATTAATGTCCTTTCCCAATGGACACTAAGTCCTTCTGTTCACTAAGTGCTGTGGCTTTTCCACCTAGAAGCCTCACAGTGTACTTCCCTCTGCAGCTCCCTTACTAGACCTTTACGTCACCTCCCACCCAGGGGGGTTTCAAGGAGCCTGAACTATTCCAGCCTCTGCCAGTCTCTCCGACTCGGAGTCACTTGCCACACGGGCCTCGGGGCACTGGCTACTGGTGAAAGGAAGGATGAAGGAGGGAATCAATGAAATGTGCATTTATTAAAGTAATCAGTAGTTGGGCTCCTGATTCTGCATTCACTTTCTTTGCCATTTAACATTTTAACAAATGAACACAATGATTGGCCGAAATATGTCTGCTTCTGTCCCCGGCACAGTGAGGGCGTGAAAAGTGAAGACAAATGGCATGGTTTTGACGTCGGCGCCTTTCCTGTCTAATTAGAGAGGAAGGATGAGCAAACAGTGACTATCAGAGAGCTAGCTGCCTAAAACGACGTGGTGAGGGGAAGGGAGCAGCAGGTCAGGGCGGCTACAGGGGGGAAAACACCCGCGGCTACTTGGGAAGGGTCTGGCAGGGACCGGGGTCAGTCAGTTTCCTGCCTGCGGCGCCTGGCCCGGCCCAGGGCAGGTCTCTTCGTAAAGAAGAGTGTGTGCTTGTGAGAGACAGGAACCTCCCAAGCTCAGAGGTGAAGGAGAATTTATTCCAAGGGTCCTGCAAGACGTCCCTGGACCCGTGGAAAGCATCCGAAACCGGGCAACCTCCTCTCTCGTCACATCTCTCTCCCTCGGGCAGTGGGGCCTTGCGCAGCTGCTGTCCACCCGATTCGTTCTGGGCTCTTGGAGGTCAGGCAGCCTCAGTCTCCCGGTCCTCCTGGCCTCTCGTTAACTGACCGTGGCCCCCTCCTTCCGAGCACATGGCCGGAACACTGGGTGACTGCGGTCCTGGAGGCAGGTGCTGGGACCCGTGTCCCCTACTGCAGGGTCTGGGGCAGGAGGCCACAGGGTGCCAGCAGCACAGGGCCAGGGCACGCCCTCGGACCCCAGCGCCCGACTCTGCTTGCACACAGGGAAACGCCTGGTTTGGAGAAGGGCTAAGCCCTCCTGCCGTCCCTGGGGAAGAACTCCCTGGCGCCAGAGGTCTCTGATGAATCACCCAGCAGCTGACATGTTCGTGTCAACAGTAATTAAGCCATCAGACTCAACTGGCGGCTCAGGTGAACAGGTGCAGCCATGGACCTCACCTGGCAGCCTGAGGAGCAGAGGGCTGTGCCCTGAACCTTCGACAGCTGCCAGCCCCACCCAAAGAGCTGGCACCGCAAGCAGGAGGACCTGGGCCCGGCGGCCCGCGTGCAAACGGCATTTCTGGGTAATGGTGAGCGGCCGTGCTTGCAAATCAGTGGTGTGCTTCTTGCTTTGGGTCAGGCTTGGGTCTGACCTTGCTGGCTTCCCAAGTGGCTCTGACAGTGCCACGTGGCCAGCAACCACCTCCTCGGTCCCTGAACACACAACCCAAACCGGATGGGAAGAACAACTGTGGGTCACTCGCCCCTTCCCCTGGCTCGTCCTGGGCTCCGGCCGCCCTCTGTCTGGTTTTCACACGCCTTCAGGAAGGCCAAGCCCTCAGCTCTCCACAGGCTCTCCCTCCACCCCTCCCCCTGCTGGGGTCTTTGCATCCGCTCTCCTTTGTTCCACCTGGAAAGATCCCGCTGAAAGAGGAGCAGACACCTGGGGACAGATCCCAGCAGCCCCCGCAGCCCAGCCAGGTGACCGCAGGCAGGTCACTGAGTCTCTCTGGGCTCCAATTGTCTCCTCATTCAAAGCTCGGCCCCACCCAAAGCCACAGCCTCAGCCCTAGGATTCAGCCGTCTCCTCCGAGCTGGCTTCGATGCACACATTCCAGAATCTGCCTGGCTGGTGCACTCTCCCGCCCGGGGCTTACAGCACTGGGGAGGGGCGGGGAGGGGGCACCATTTTGATGTGTATTCAGGAGCCACCTGTGTGCTCCTCTGCCTCACCTGCACCCCACGACGTAGGCGTTCACATTTCCCTTCTCATACGTGGGAAATGACTCGGAGACACACTCCACACCCCGTGAACACCAGGCCCTGGGCTGCTGCGGCCCCGCTGGGAGGGGGTGGCCGGGCACCCTGCAGCTGTGGCCGGAGTGACGTGGATGGGGACCGGGGGCACCAGGGAGGGGAGGTGCCGCTGAGGAGCCAAACCAACGTCGTCAGCCTGGCCGTAGCTGCTGGCTGGGACCCCTTCGGCGAGTCGTCTCTCACCACGCAGCGCAGAAGCCGGGGCAGGAGCTCCTTCGGTGGCTGCAGGCCTGCACCTATGTGCCCTGTAAACGACGAGCTTTAACCTTGTTGCGTTGTAATCACTTTCACTCCGAGTGTTTGATGTGTCCTCTGGTAGGCTGACATTTCCACTGGTTCCTCAAGTAGACACAAGTAGGTTCTGAGGAGTGACAGGACGTCACCTCACCACGCAGGTTTCTAGAAGTCACAGGACGGTCTTAAAACCCTTAATCTGCCTGATGCTCAGAATCCGTTAGCACAGTGGTGGTAGGTGCTCAGACTTTGTTTTCCAGGACTCTCTGTGGGTGAGAGAGTCCTGGAAACTATTCATCAGGCTCATCGCCACCTGCACAGCACTGACCCTGAACTGGGCCAGGCTGCGTGCAGGGAGCCAGCGGAGTCCAGGCGGGAGATCGGGACGCATCCACTTGGCTGCGGAGAGTACAGCCCCGTGCTGACCATCGGACTGAATGCCTGGGTTTGAGCCTGATTATATAACTATTGATAAAGCATTTGGTGACTGTGGTGCTGGAATGACGGTACAGAGCTGCGTGGCTCTAGGTGACCGTGCCTGTGCTAGGCCTCCTGTGACGAAGGCCTCATCACACGCTGTGGTGACTTAAAACAGCAAATGTTTACCAGCTCTGCTGTGGAGGTCGGAAGTCCAAGGCCAGGTGTCAGCAGGGCCCAGTTCCCTCTGAAGGCTCCAGGAAGGGTCCTCCCTTCGCTCTCAGCTCTGGTGACTGCAGGCCACGCTGGCTGTCCCGTGGCTCACAGTTGGGATGCTCCGGTCGCCCCTGTCACCACGTGACCTTCTCCCTGTGAGTCTGTGCACCTGTGTCCAAAGCTCCCGGCTCGGATAAGGACGCCAGGCCCTGGGTCAGGGCCCATGCTGACCCAATGTGACCTTGCCAGAACTTGACTACAAAGACCCTGTTTTGAAATGAAGTCACAGTCACAGGAGCTGACGGACAGGACTGCAGCATACCTGTTTCAGAGACGCAACCAAACCCCTCACGGCCCACGGGACGGAAAGGAGTGGTGGAAGGCTGTCGGTACTCAAACCCAGCGGCACGTCTGTGGCACGCCTCCCACGGACGCTGGGGGCCTCGTTCTCCCCTGAGTCTCGGCAGCGTTGTGACTGCTTTTTCCAGTGTCGTGGGTAGAAGTGATGCTATGTGACTTCCAAGACTAGGTCATCAAAGGCCACGCAATGACACCTCGTTCGCTCTGACAGCCTTGAGCCACCGTGTGGGAAGTCCAGCCACCCGGAGGCCGCCATGCTGGGGGGAAGCCCAAGTCACATGGAGAAGCCCCAGGTAGGCTGGCCCTCCAGGCAACAATGCCCACAGAGCCCAGGGTTCCAACAAGCCCATCCGGGTGCTGCCTGGGCAGGGTGGTGAGGAAAGAGCCTCCAGGCATTTCCAGACCCCCAACATTCCATTATCAGCAGCCATTTGGGCCTCCCTCTCCGGGGCTGCAGACCTCAAGCCGCAGGGGAAGCCCCCAGCTGCGGTGGGCTGTCCCGAATCCTCACCCAGGGCAGTGATGCGCTGCCCCTAAGCGGTCGCTGTCTTACACCTGTAAGTTTTAGGTTGGTTTCTGCGGCAACGACCCTACGGCTCACAGAACGTCAAACATCGATCGCAGAGGCCAGGCCCACGTTCTCAAGCACGACTGTACAGGCGTGCGCAGGGGCGTACAGGTGGTTTGACTCCAAGCCGTTCAGAGATTGTTTGGTGGGGCGGTCGCCCTCCTCTTCACACCTTCTGTGTTTTCCGAGTTCTTTATAACGACGTCATATTACTGACAGAGTCGGGGAGAAAGAAGATGCTTTTCACGGAGCAGAAAGGCACCGGTGGCACATGGTGGCTGTGTCTGCAGCCAAGGGCCGGGCCGGCCCTGAGCCCGAGCCACGCAACCAGCATTTGCAGCCGGAGCCCTTCCTGCCCAGGCCGGCACGGAGCCCATTGCGGTCTCTCCAGGGTTGGGTCTGGGGAAGCAGCAGTGCGGAGAGAGCAGGTTCCAGCACTTTCCTCCCCAGACAGACCCTGCTTTGGGGTGGGGGCTGGGGAAGGTAGAGAGGACCTGGAGAGGGGAGTGTGCACCTGGCCGGTGGGGGCTGGCACTGTGGTCCCTTCCCCGCCCACTGGGCACAGGCACTCACACCACGGCCACAGCCCACTTCTCCCTCCACCACCAGAGCTCCAGACACGGGGTGGGTCACTGCCGTGCAGCCGGCTCTGCACAGGTCAAGGACACATCGCGCCACGCACAGGCAGAGTTCGGCCAACAAAGGGGGCCTCAGCGCTCCCGAATGGTCACACTTCGGAGATGGAGGGAAGGCAGAGAGAAGCAAGGGCCTCCATGGGGAAGAGCGACCCTGCGACTTCCACAGACAATGGGTGCAACAGGCGCCAAGGGAGAGTGAAGTGGTGTTGGACGCAGGGTCTCCACAGAAACCTGGGAAGCAGACAGTGCATTGTGGGGGAGAGCTCTCCTTACAGAGATAGTTCCCACACCCAGGGACCAACACTCCATTCCCTGCAGCCACTTCCCATTCCACACAACGCTCCAGGCCCAGGAGCCAGCACAGCTGGCAGGTGGCATCCTCCACGAGACCAGGTGAGGGGTGGGGCCCGGGTGCTCTGAGCTGAGCTGGGACAGAGGGCCCCCTCCCCCCACGGGACCCACTCGGCACGCTCCCCCAGCAGCAGGTCCTCTGGTGCTTCAGAGCTCGCTCTGCAGGGCTCTGGTCCCCACCAGGGCGGCAGGAGGCAAGGTCAGCCCCCTCTGCACCTTCCTTCCCATCCCTCCCATCATGCTGCCCGATGTCTCACAGGGACAAGAGGAAACACCTCGGTTCCCAGGCCAGACAGTGTGGGCTGGGGCCACCGCAAAGCTGCCCGCTTTCCAGTCAATGTGATACCCCTGCCGTTCCAGGGCCCCTCTGACCACCCTCCTCTGTGTATGTGGCTCCAACAGGACCCCTCACGCTACCCCTCTCGCCAGCCTTTCTGGGCCATTTCCCAGGGAACTTTGTCACCGCCCACGGTTCCTAAGGACCACAGCATACCATTCCCCGTCCACCCCCACATCCAATTCACGTCTCTGCTTGAAGGCCAAGCCACCTTTGTTTCTAGACCAGCTCCGCTGGATTGTAACAGCGCAAGCTGGGCAAGGAAGAGAGAGCGTGGGGTGGGCGGAGCGTGTGCCAGCTTCTAGAAGAGAACCCTCGAAGCCGAACTTGCCAAGTCCACACAAGTCCAACAGGGGAGAGGGAATGTTGCCAGAGGGCGTCCATGGCCTCTGGCCCTATAGCGCCACGGCCTGCCCTGAGGGGGAGAGGGTTCCGTCCTGTGTTCCAGACAGGCACTGGGGGAGGTGGCCAGCTGCGGGCCAACACGGGCTCTTCCCCTCTCTCCAGGTCACAAAGCCCCAGCTGGGGGCCAGTTAGGAACCTGGCCACAAGGGAAGCACCCCACACCCCCACACCTGAGCTCCGCCTCCTGTCCCCCCTTCCGTGGTAAACCGTCCCCAGTGCCAAGACGGTTGGGGACCACTGCTCCACTTGTTGCAGGTTTGCCTCCTGATGGAGAATTTGAGAACAGAGCAACCCCTTCCAGGACGTGGCTATTAGTTCTCACTGTTCGGACAGAACCCACTGGGCCCCCTGAGTTTGGTTAACAAGCCTGTGCCCGGCTCTCCAGAGGCTGATAGAAACCAGAGTCCTTCCTCATGAGGCCAGCGGTCAAGCCATGGGTGTGGGGGGACTCGCTGGGAGAGGAAGGCCACAGGCTGGGGCACCGTCTGCCAGGCTTCTCCAGGACAGGGCGTTTGCATCCCACATCTGTGGTGTCTCAGAGATGGTTAGTGGGCTTTTTCTAAGTGAGAACATGTTCATACTTTACTTCCTATAATAAAATATGGCTCATCTGATGACACGGGATTGAATTGTATGAAGTTAAAAGCAGAAATCCATCCCCTACCCTACCTGGCCCCCAGCGTGCCTGCTGCCAAGTTCACACCGCTACTGTTACCAGTTTGGAATACGACCTTCCAGTCCCTGATAAACAGATATACAAAGTTTTATAGACACAGCACGGTATTGTTTTCAAAAAGCAGGCTGCAGAATATCATAGATGTATGTTTTTGTAAACGTGAAAACGGCTGCTCTGCCTTTGTTTCTTTTTAATTTTCTGCTATTCCAATCTTTGTATGTACCATCATGTTAATCACTAAATGCTTTGAAATGAGAAACGGTATCAAAATAAACATTTATAAAAATGTATCTTTGTTCCAGCAGTTCCGGTTTTGGCAAGTTAACTTATAGAAATACACAAGAAATTTGCAAATGTGTATGCAAATTGGAATGTGAATGGATATTTCAAAATTGTCCCCCCTGAATATGCTATCAATTTATAGCCCCATGAACAATGTATAACTTTGTTTATATCTTCACACCATCACCAACACTGGTTACTGACAATCTTTTATAATATTGACAAATCTAACAGGTTTAAAACATTATTTTAGTAGATAATATTCAAAAATATTTATTTAAAGTGAACATCTTTATTGAAAATGAGCACCTTTCATATTTATTCACCTTTTGTATTTCTTCTCCTGTAGAGTTGTCATATAGTTTCTTTGCTTGATTTTCTCATTGAGTTATTTGTCATTTTCTTATTAAAGTGGAGGAGTCATTTATAAATTTTAAAAGAAATGGTTATTTTCAATAATATTTTTGCAAAACTCTTTTCCAAGTCTGTCGCGTGTTTTTGAAACTTGTTTATGGTGGTCTTGCCACACAGAATTTTAACTGACACGCTTCCAAGGTAGTCAGAATTTCCCTTTGTGAGTTCTTGGCCCATTTTGTGCTTAGAAAGGCCTTTCCTTTCTTTTCCCAAGATTATAAAATTGTCCCTGCAAACTTTTCACTTGTATGTTTATGGTTTTATGTATTCCAATTAAAGATGATCTGTGAGGATTTATAATTTTGTTGTAAGGATTATAATTTGTTTCATTCTCAAACAGGAAGCAAATTGGTCCCAACTTTTATATGGATAATTTCGTCTTTTCCACAATGCTTCGAGGATCCTGTTTGGCATCTGCTACGTTCCACATACATTACATGCCCAGACTCCATATTCTGCTCCACTGATCTGCCTCCGTGTCACACTATTTCAATCGTTCTAATTGTATAATATGGTTTAATGTCTAGAAGGCAAAAGTTAAATGCCTTTTGCATTCATTTTCCTCCTGAAATAGCATGTGTAAATTACTAGATAAAGTTTAGCACCATTTAAACAATTATTTTTCCTTCAAAAAGTTACTGAAGTCTTGATTGGGTTTGTATGAAATGTAGCGATAAGGAGAAAGTTGTATCATTTTTAGTGGTTTACTTTTAAAAAAATTGTATCTCTTCATTTATTCATCCTTTTGAATATTCTCATAAAATTTCATAGCTTATTGTATGTGTTTAATGTTTATTCCTATGTGTTCAATTTTTGCTACTATTATGAATATGCTTTTTCTGTTTTATAATTGATTATTATTTGAATAGAAGAAAGCTGGTTGAATTTCTCTGATAGTATATTTTTCTTTTCATCACAACTATTATCTTCCAGAACACAGCTGGGGAACGCTACTAAGTTTCAGAAAGTAACTGTTAGACGTGGTAACGGGATCATTCTTCGCCAAAGTATGAATTCAGAGCCGGGAAGTCTGCTTCAGTCTGCATGTTGGTACGCTGTAAGTTTCTCTCTGCTGGAAACAGCTACCGTTTTCTTATTCCAGGGCACACCGTCCACTTTCCTAGTGTAAACACAACATCGCTATCCAGGGAAACATCACCCGTCTCTTCGGAGACGGAACTTGTTTCCGTGCGCCTTTGCACACCGGAACTTCATCTACATACAGTGGCGTCCTAATGCGCTCCTGCTTTTAAGGAAAAGAGGAGGTCTTTATGAGGTCCATCCTGTCCGAATAAGTCCTAATTCGCTGTGGCTCGTTAAGAACATGCAGAGATCAGAGACAGTGTGTTCATTTACCCGGACCCACCCTGTTTCAAAGACCAATGACATCCCCTTGTTTGGGGCTGGCATGTCTATTTCCTTCGCCAGGTGAGGGAAGTTTTCCGTCACTGTTTTTTCACATTGGTTTCCAATTCCTTGCTCCCTCTCGCACCCCCACACACCCACGATGGAACACTTGAAGTTGTCCCAGGGGCTCTTCACACTATTCTTGGTTTTTGGATTCTTTTTTCTTTTTGCTGTTCTGAAATATTTGCTATTCTGAAATACCTATTCTTTTTTCTTTTCGCTATTCTGAAATAGTTGGGTATTTTCTGCTTACTTATCTCCCAAATCTCTGATTTGATCCTCTGTTGATTCCCTGTAATGTACTCTTCTCAATTAGTGTATTCTTCAGTTCTGACTGGCTCTTTTTCATGTTTTGTAGTTCTGTTTTTGTGTTTCCTCTCTCTTTGTTGGAGTTCTCACTAAGTTCCTCTGCTCTTCCCCGAAGTTCATTGAACATCCTTCCAACCAGCGGGTTGACTCTGCATCTACTAGATTGCTGGTGTACGCCTTGTTTCATCTTTTTCTGGAGTCTGATCTGTTCTTTCATTTGGGCCACGTTCTTTGTCTCCCCATTTTTGCAGGCTCCCTGTGTTTGCTTCTGTTCGTTAGGTGGAGCTGCTACATGTCCCAGGTTTGGTAGAGTGGCCTCACGTAAGGCTCACTCCAAGATGCATCATAATTAAAATGCCCAAGGTTAAAGACAAAGAGAGAACCTTAAAAGCAGCAAGAGAAAAGCATTTAGTTCCCTACAAAGGAGTGCCCATAAAACTGCCAGCTGATTTCTCAACAGAAGCTTTGCAGGCCAGAGGGAGTGGCAAGAAATATTCAAAGTCATGAAAAGCAAAAAGCTACAATCAAGACTGCTCTACCCAGCAAAGCTGTCCCTCAGAATCACAGGACAGGGGAAGAGCATCCCAGACAAGGAAAGGCCAAAGGAATTCATCAGCACCAATCAGTATTACATGAAATAATAAAATGGCAATAAATACATACCTGTCAACAATTGAATCTTAAAATAAATAAATAAATAAATAAATGAGCAAGCAGAACAGAAGCAGATTCACAGGTACAGAGAATGTTTTGATAGTTACCAGATTTGGGGGGAGATGGGGAGGATGGGTGAAAAAGGTGAAGGAATTAAGAAGTACAACTTGGTAGTTACAGAATAGTCGCGGATGTAAAGTACGGCACAGGGAACATAGTCGATAATATTCTAATAATGCGTGGTGTCAGATGGGTACGAGATTTATTGGGGTGTTATACAATCACTGTTTCAGGGTGTACACCTGAAACCAATATATGGTATGTCAACTATAAGGATAAAATAAAAATTATTCAAAGTAAAATTTAAAAACCCTACCAGATGAGAGGAATGCGCACAGAATACTACCATTTGCGTGAAAAGGAGGGCTACGCATCCACATGTGGGCTTCAGTGTGTCAGAACGGCTCTGGAATGATGTGTAAAAATCCTGGCATCGGTGGTGGCGGCGTCTGGGGAGCCTGGAGGACACAGGTGAGCAGGAGACTTCCTTTCCACGGGGACTCTTTTACACTCTTTGAATTTACTGTCACATGCAAGCATTGTACTTCTTAATAAGCTTCTGTGGCAGAAAGGTGGGGGCACAGTAACAGTCCGTGCTAGCTAGCAATGGTTTGGGGAGAATGAGATGGGAATGTTTTTAATTTGCAAATTGATACAAGGTGGTACCATTATGTTTGACATGTCAGAAGCTTTTAAAATTTCCTTTACCTGTATCTCTGATTCTTTCTGCAGGATGAACTTTCGGAAGAATTACCATGTGGTAGGCAGAATAGTAGTTCCCCCAAATGGTGCCCCACCTTCTAATCCCTGCATCCCGTCAGTTTGTTACATTACAGGGCAGGAGGGAACTGGGTTGCATTTGGAGCGGAGGTTGCTAATCAGAGACCCCGAGATGGGGAAATTATCCTGGATTGTCCAGACAGATGCAGTGTCATCTCTGGGCTCCTTATACACGAAGGCGTGGGAGGGGCAGGGGCAGAGTGGTGCAGTGGGAGAAGGGCTCCACCTGCCACTGCGGGCTTAGAGGATGGAAGGGGCCGTGAGCCAAGGGACGGGGGCAGTCAGCCTCGAGAAACTGGGGAAGTCAAGGACAGGGCTCTTCCCCAGAGCATCCAGAATGTACATGGCCCGGCCAACACCTTCATTTCAGCCAATGAGGATCATCTTGGACTCTTGGCCTCCAGAACTGAAAGATAATAAGTTTGTGTTGTTTTGTTACAGCAGCAATAAAAAACGAATACACTGTGTCAAAGAAGCGTGCATTTCCAAGAGTGAAAATCTGGAAAGAATTGAAATGTCCATTAACACAGGCATGGGAAACAGTGTTGCTGCTGCACTTTCAGGAAGGGATATGGTACAGCTAGTACACGCTTGATCTGAAAGTTGGTTCAATTCTTATGAGACAAAAGTGAGTTGAAAGAAGTTTATAAATCTCTATCTGATTTCCATTATAAAACTTTTATACTCATATAACATGTATGTCATACTTCTCAGGCAAGTTCAAACAGAAAGGAAGATATAAAGAATTAGATGCATACAAAGTCCTGCAAAAACTGTAGGCATCTCAGTGTCCTCTTGAGAGGTCACAGTGGGCTGCCAGGGTCACAAGGTGGGGGTCCAAGGTCACGTCTAAAACGCAGTGGAACAGAGACAGTCTGTCTCGTCACCGCTATGTTCTACTCACACGGTGTAAAGAATATTTACATCTGACACCACACTTTTCTGCCTCCATATTTAGAATACTTTTAGCAGACGAACCAGAAAGGACAAAGAGTCCCGTGTGGTTTGGGGCACAGACTCTGGGGCCAACGACCTGGGTTTCAACCCAGCCCCACCTCTGCCTACTCTGCCAGCTGGCTAGTGCCCTCGCTCCTGGCGCCGGGCACCCCTGCCGGTCAGTCCAGGGGCACCAGCCCTTGTGCAGCCCCTCGGCGCTGTCTGAGGGCCTGCCAGGAGGCGGAGGCCTAGCCCTGAGTGGGGAGGCCGAGGAGCGGAACCTCGCAGTACAGGGTAGCGATTGTTCTCCCCTATCCTTATCAGTTCTCTTATCATGTCTCAATTCTATCATCAGAAAGACAAAAACCTCATTTTAGAAAAATCCATGCTGGATGTTAACTTTCCTCAAATAATTGCGGTCTGCTGAAAAAATATAAATCTCGAACGTTGCTGCCTTGCGTCAGGTTCTGTCTGCTGTGCGCCTGCTTCCTGCTGATAAGGGGAAAATCAAGCCCCACAGGCCCCGAGTAAAAGTCAGGAGTCCACAGGCCCCATGTGTTTTGTGCTCAAGGCCAGTCGGTCTCCGTCTGCTGCATAAAAAGCACCCACTTCAGCATCTGACAGTGAACGAGTCCGTTTTGGAGGAGAGGGGAAGATGGGTTACAAGAAGAGGTGAATGAGATGCACTAGGTGACTTCAGACACAGGGCCACCTCAGTGTGGGCATCTGTCAGAGGTCACTCCGCAGCACAGCTACTCAGTGACCAGCCTGGTCCCTGCATGAGGAGCAGAGCTGGGCGCCACGTCTCTCCTACAGGACAGGGACCCTAAGGGACTGTCCTTGATGGCCCCACACACGTGGCTGGTCATGGGGGGCATAGCCTCCGCCTGGGACAGGCAGCTCCGGGTTCTCCTGATGGGTGAGAATATGAGCCTAACACCCTTTCCCTGCCCCTCGCTGAACACAACATCCTCAAAGAGCCACGTGGGGTGATGTAGTTTATGTCAGCGGCCATCCTTGTAATTTAATTTAAAAACCTCTATGTCAGTATGAGCCAGGTTTTACTCCTTCCAAATGCGGAGCAAGTCTGTGCGTTGGAAACACACTCACCCGAACGTGGGTGGCAAGTGAAGCGCGAAGCTCACTGGATTTCAGCAGGGGACGTTGTGTGGCTGGTTCTTCCGTGTACCAAACCAGTTCCCGGTCCCCGGAGGTGGAAGGAAGCATGGGGGATATGACCATGAAGGGACCTAAGCAGAAGCCCCGATAAGAAGCAGTTTCAGTTTTGTTCCCAAATTCCACTGCACACAACTGCAGGAAGTATGGCTAGGGATGCAGTCAGCATTAGCGATTAAGAACCAGACGGGAAATGGCTTTTCATGTGAGGTCATGGAGAGCCCACGTCCGGGGCCAGGCCGGCTGTGTCCTTTGTCCTTACGGCTCTTTCCCAGCCTTCTCAGAACAAAACACAGGCGTGGGCATAGGGCAGACTTCACCACGGCCTCCGCCAGTGCGGCTGGTGATGCTCTGCGTGGCTGCGGTGCCGGTACTGATGTTGAAAGAAAGAACGAGAGAGGAGGGAGCAAGGCAGGGAGTTAGAACCCTAACCAGCTAGCAAGACCCGCCTAAGCTGGAGGAGCCAGTGAGGGTCGCCAGGCACGTACATGCCCGTTAAGTGATTGTGCCTTCCTGTCATGTCTCGGGCGGCACTCCTGCTGTAGAGGACATCCGGGATGGTGGTCACAGTGTAAGTCGCTTCCACGTCACTCAGGCACTGTCAGGCATGAGGACATGGGAGAAAGATGAGCTGAGCTCAAACCCCAGCTTAGGTGACTCTGGGCAAGGGGGCGAGTCTCTCACCTGCGAACCAGGCCAATTCCTATGGGTCACAGAGGGTTGCTGGAAGGACGTGAGGAGATGGCCCATGGACGTGCCTGACGCAGCTTCGCTCAACAGACGTTCGCAGTTGCTCCCCTTTGATGCGCAGGAGACAGCCGGGTATGTTTTTAGCTTTGCAAAGAACTGCGGTAAAACAAACGGGGCCTGAAACTTACCATCTCGGGCACGTTGACGTGTGATGTGAAGGACACTCCCATCGTGGGGAACAAATCTCCAGAGCTCCTTTCGTCTTGCAAAACTGACCTTCCACTCCATTAAACCCTGTCGCCCCGCCCCGCCCCCAGCCGCTGGCGACCCCTCTGAATACCTCCCGTAAGTGGGGTTTGCCTTCTTGTGACTGGCTCATGTCAGAGAGTCAATTTCTTAGGTTTCTTTTTCAGACTCGACACATTTTTACACCCCAAAGTTTTGACCCCCACACATTATATTGCTACATTGCACGATGATCCAACTGTGTAGATAAAAGCATGACAGTTCCCAAAATAAAGGTGATCAGTTACAAATTAGATCGTGTAAGGGGCGATGGATGGATCTGACCTACGCAGTCAATTCTCAAGTTGCTTGCCACATCTTGGGCCCTTTTTTCCCTTGTGCTGCTCTGCAAGTTCCTGGAGGCCCGGCGTGCCTGGCACACGGTAGGAGTGAAAAGCACGGATGAATGAATCAGCAAGCTGGTAAATCAACGGGTTCAGATCCTGTTTGGGGAATTGCTGGCGGAAAACGTCCATCACGGGGTATTTCCCTTGCCATTGATTCCTGACTCATCAGAGTCAAGAATCAGACAAGGCAAAAGTAGCTCAACATCACCCCAAGCAAAACTCCGCTTCGAAGATGCTGCAGACGAAACTGCCGTGAGTCTTCCGAAAGGCCAACCCAGCAACGTCTGGACTGCAGACACTGTGCGTCCCATCAGCTGCTAGATGCCCACGCACACGTCAGTTTGCTTAGCTTTGCGATTCTGGAGCACTGGTGGATTTTCACAGCAGGGTCGCCGAACATTTAAAACATTCAAACCCGCGAGACCTGTTAGGACGGCAGACGTTGGGGCGTGTACACGTGACGGAAATCTAGACCTTTAAGCAGGCAATTAAAGCTCTGTGTGCATTCGCGTCCGCACCCCCATCAACCCTGCCGATTCAGTTCTAGTCGGTCATTCCACAGAGAAGGCACCCCAGTGCTCAAGGACGCATGGCCGAGGTTGGCCGAACAACGTCCTCCCAAGACGTCTGTGGCCGTGGCTGCGGAAACTGAGGACCTGTGGCTGTGTCGTGTCCGTGGTGGGGAAACAAAGTTGCTGCTCAGCTGGCGTTAAGAGAAGATGCCCCTGGATCCCACAGGTCGCTTTGAGGTGGGTGAGGACAGCAGGTGAGTTCCTGCACAAGCGAGTCGGGGTCAGCGTGGTCGAGACTCCACCACCATTTGCTGCCAGGGAAGGTGGATGGGGCCAGGGGCCGAGTAGCCTTCAGAAGCTGGAAAAAGCAAGAAAAGGGCCTCTCCCCTCCGGTCTCCATGGAGGAAGGCAGCCTGCCACCACCTGGACGGGGAGACATCTGTGTTGTTGCAAGCCACTGGGTTTGTGATACTTTGTTGCCGTAACAATAGGAAAGTTAACACAGCTGTGACAAAAGGTGTCAGCAACGTAAACGCCCATCAGTAAAAGCCTGATGAAATACTGTGTCACTTCTACAGATGTTGACGATTTCACCAGAGAGGGAACCCTGGAGGTAGGTCTCTTTCTGCTTTTGGTGAGGGCGCACCAACCAACTTAAAATAGAAGAGAGGAAAACAGTGAAGAAACTCTAGTTCCTAAGCCACGATGCTTGTAAACGCCCAGCAAATGCAACCCAACGCTGAGACTGCAGGGCTTCTGAGTCACCCAGCCTCATTTCCTTCTTATAGTTAATCTATAAATCTTACCAGCACTGTGCCAAACATTGGAAACAAGAGAGGAAAGAAGCTGACTGACTAGAGAGGGAGGAGGAGGAGCAAGCGAGAGAATTAGGCTAAGTGTGAGAGATAGATGCACAGGCCCGGGGAAGCTCGGGGAAATGGGCACAGGGAGGGCCGGCCACTGGTTGGCGGGAAGTCCTCAACGCAGTCCCACAAGAGGTGGGGGATTCAGCCAGACTGAGAAGCAAGGGTGGGAGGTGGGGCAGGCCAGGGGCGGAAGGCAAGGCTTACCCTGGGGAGTCAGCAGATTGTCCAGTGGGGGTGAGTGGGGGGTTGGGGAGGGACGAAACACACAGAGACTGGTGAACTCTACAATGCCACGCGAGGACTTTTACATACTCAGCTTTTTACGCTCCCTGAACCTCAGTTTACCCATCTTCAGCAGAGAATCATAAAACCTTCCCTGCAGGAGAGGACTAAGGGATTTGCCCAGAGTCCCTGGACCGGAAAAGGAGGCCCGGTGCTGGGAACCTCCACCCCGCACTCCGCCCCCCGCCCCGGCAGCTGGAGCCACTCTGGTCTCTGAAGCCCGGTGCGCTGAAGAGCGAGAAACATTCTGTGGTTTATGGCACTCGTTTATACTGAACAGACCTCTGCTTTCCACACACACACACACACCAGCGGAATAAAATTGTGCTATTCAAGTGGATTACAGGCTAGAACTCTATTAATTCACGGTTCATTACAGGCCGTGTCTGGTCACGGGGCAGAGATTTACATGGGATAATGGGCGTTTTCTTCCTTCCGTGCCTGCGCGATGCTGACCAGGAGGCCTGGTTCAGAGAGATCCTTTGAGCGCCGTGGCAAACGAGGGGCCTGAGCAGCCGGCCCATCCTTGGCCCTGTGGATGCTGACTTGAGAAAGAAAGCAAACTTGGGCATCAGAATCACATGGGAAGAATTTCAGGATGCACTGAACCTGGGCCCCACTTGCTCGATCCTGACTCCGTGGGCCTGCGTGCGGCCCACGCGTCCCAGTGCATTTCAGAGTTCTGCAGATGCTGCTGCTGTACAAAAAGCGAGGGTTGAAAAATACAGTAACTGAGGGCAGGAGAGACTGAGAAAGGAAGGACTCCTTTCAAGTTTTATCAACTCATTTGCAGGTATTTGTGAAAAGACAAAGAATGGTGAAGAAAAAAAAAACATGCCAAAACAGACGCAAAAGGCAGGCTCCAGGCTGCAGGGGGGGGCAGGGCCCAGCCTGGGAACCTGGAGCGTGTTGGCACTGGGGGCGTGGCGGCAGGGGGCCCGAAGGAAACGTGAGCGGCCGCTTCAAGTTTGCCAGGTCACGTGGTGGCGTCCGACCGGGCAATTAGGACGACCCCAGGAAGGATGGAGACAAGACATGACCCTCAACCTGTGTTCGAGGTGCGGGCACCGGTCCCAGGGCCACTGTGGCGCCCAGCACACGTCATCCCTACAGAGTCTCAGGCCGACACCGGGGCCCACCTGCTGCTGAAATGCGGGCTTGTGCACAGAAGCTTGGGAGTCAACTTTGGGGGTCCGACCTCCATCTGGCTCTCACGCCCTGGCTGGGGGGAAAGGGATGAGGTGGCCCTGGGCTCGGCCTCCACGGCCTGCTCTTCGCGCAGTTGCATCCCGCCTGCTTCATCACACTGGTCTCCCTGCTTCCGCCTCCTCTGCCCCTTGCAGCAGCCAAGTGGCCCTGCCGCCACGGGAGGCAGGCCCTGCTCTTCCTGCGCCAACCCTGCAGGACCCGGGCAGACCGAGGGCCAGTGCAAGGCCGCCGAGGTGAGGCGCAGGGCTACCCTTTGTTTAGGCCCTACTTCTGGGGCCTTTGCCACTGCCTGTTGGGTAGAGACGAAGTGCCACAAAACGGGTAAGGACCAAAAAGACGTGCTCACCCAACACTCTCGATAATCAATAGAATCCAGGCAGGCCCACCATACGCAAGAGGGAGCTGAGGCTGAGCGGGGTTGGGGAGCGCCGGGCTCGTTCAGAGTGCAGAAGCTCAGAGATGGCCCTGGCTCTGACGCACTGCCTCCCTCACCCAGGTGCTGACTCAGTTTCCCCCTCTGCCTGCAGAGAAGTCCACCAACTCAGCGGCTACCCAGGCCTGTGAGCCACTTCTAGGAGTGACTGAAAATTTAAACCACCTCAGACTTAACATCATTTCCAGATAAACTGACAGGACCCACAGCAAAGGAACACCACCCACCTGTGCATTCCTGAGCCTACCCCAGATCGACGGCCCCCAGCTTGGAGCCTGGAGCCACAGCAGACTCAGCTGGGGACCTCCAGGTCCCACGCCAGAGCCTCGCAGGACTGCAGCACTCTGCCCGGAGTCCACTCCACCAGGTCCCAACCCACCAGAGCTCCCTCCACAGGGCACTGCCTGTCACTTCTACCCGTGGCCAAGCGGAACTTGTCATGCCGACTCTGACCTTGACCGACTGGACTGAAGCATCTGACTTTAGTTCCCATAGCTGAGAGGAGGACCTGCGGGCGGGAGCCCTTACCCTTCTCTCCTTCCCTATCACTCTGGGAACACCTGATGGCTGAGACGGAGCCGGGCGGAGGTAAGTGCAAGGGCATGGTGCCTCTCACCATCCCGACAGGAACAAGCACAAAGAGCAGGTAACAGAGATGCCCTTTGCACCTTCATGCCAGGGCCCAAAGAATGACAGTCCCCCATCAGTCCGCCGTGGGGGCCTGGGAGAGCTGTTCGCAGCTTCCGCAGGAAGTGGCCTGGGCCAGGTCCCATGTGAACCTCAGCTCCACCTGGTTTGTATGACACTGGGCGGAAGATACCGGGCCCCTCTGACCCTTTTACCGGACCTACACACCAGAGGTGGTGGGCTGCCTGGGTCCGCTGAGAGGACTACTGACCCTTCCCTCCCTCCCTTCCTTCCTTCCTTCCTTCCTTCCCTCCAGCACTCCTTCCCAGAACCTCCCCTCCTCAGGCCACCCCCCCGACCCCCGCCTCACTGGCCACAGCTCAGTAGCCAGCTGGGTCCTGTCCACCACTGGGCACCTGGGAAGACCTGTGACCAAAACATGGTCTGGCCATGTCAGGAGATGCTACCAGAAGAAAAAAAAAAAAAGGAAACAGACCCCTGAAGGAAAGAGGTTGACTCCATGCACTCCCCCCCATTCCCCCCCAGGCCAAGCTTGGCTCGGATGGGACTGTGGCCCCTGGGATTCACCAGGTCCTCTGCGTTTTGGGTTAGGCTGGTCTGAGCTGGTCCGAGCCGGTCATCACACACTCTGCTACTTTTCTGTATTCACCTTTCTCATAAAGCAAATGCCTTCTTGACCACGGGAGGAAAAATAATTGTAACAGGCCATTGAAGCTCCAAAATAAGCAACCTTGGTTTATTTTTAGAAGATAAACATGGCTGATCTGCACTACTCATAACATTTTTAAGGAAATAAAACGATATTCAACATTTTTAGTCTATAAATAAATAAAACCCTGCTTTACTTATTCGACTAGCTGAACATGAGTGGGATGCTGCCGATGGGTGGAAAGGTGCGGACACGGTGTCGGGTTCTGAGAACATGATGTAAATGGAGAACGCGGTAAGGCATTTTACGGTGCAGGGTGAGAGAGGCCTCTACGGGGACTTTATGTGTCTGACCGGACCGGCTGAAACAGCTCTCAAGTCCTCAGCGACAGGGGCAGCCCTGCCGTGCTGGGGGCACCGACAGAGACCCCGCGCGCAGGCACAGGTGCGCTGGCTCCACGCAGCGCACCCCCTCCTCTGGCTTAAAGGGTGCCAGGAGGCCACAGCAGCCCCTCCTAGGGGCCATCATGACCACGCAGAGGCAGAGACAACCCCGCCCACGACTGAGTAGCCACAGCCAGCTCTGGCGGACGGCTTGGCCTCGTGAATACCCCTTGGGAGTATGGGTCACAGAAACAAGGACAGCGATGGCATGAAGGGCGTGAGAGTTTATTGGTAAAACCTGCACCACACCGATCACGGCGACCAGCACGCACATGAGGACGGCTTTTCCCTTGGGCGCCGACACCGCAGCACTCAGCGTCCGGAAGTGTTTCAACAGGACCAAGAACGCTGGCGAAGGGAAGCTCTCAGGTGCAACTGAACACTAATACCTCTGCTGTCCCGCCCCACAGAACGGACTTAACCCTCCTGCGAGGCAGCGGCGTCACAATGCTGTCACTACGAAAACCAAAGTTCTCTGTGAAGTCGGAGCGTGACCTTGCACTTCCTTGTGCTTCAGTCTTCGTTCCCGTAACTTAGCCGTGTCCGCCCTGGCCAGCGCACAGTCCTGTAAGACACCTCAGAAAATTCCCGCGCTACCATAGCACAAGTTTAGTGATTTTACTTAAAAAAAAAAATCAAACCACCATGAAAATAGAGGCAAATAAAACCAATTTTCAAATCATTTGAAAAGCTTACGTGTCCAATACAGACCCAAAATTAAATTAAATGCCAGAATCACAACCTCCAAACTTCTGCCATAAAATTAACATTTATACACATACGGGTTTTGTTTATCAAACTGTATTCTGCAATCGGTAAGAGAAAGTCACTTTTTAGAGAACAGCATGTTTGGTTACACTTATCCGTAGTAGAGACTTTAAAGCCACGTGATGCGAGACCTGGCTTCAAGTTTCCCCAAGGTATAAACTTCGGATCAAAATGACAACACTCTGATCTGAAAAGCTCAACCCACTCGAGGTTCCTTTCAAGGGTAGATAAACGTGTTGTGGAGCGACGGTCCGAACAATCACCGTCTTCTCAGTGGGTGTGACTCACCGGCATTTCGACCGACGTCTGCTCCCGCGCCGGCATTTCGGTGCCCAGCGGCTTCCCCAGCAGCGCAGTCTCAGTCCGCAGAAACGGCAGCTGCTGCAACCTCGCAGAGACAGTCCTCACCCCTGTCCCTGCAAGAACCCCACTGCCTGGCTCAGCAACTATGGAAAACATTGAGATTTTGGCACTTCGAGCCAGAATCTCTTTGTGCTTTTTAAGTGAAGCTGCTTTGGAATCTTTTTGGTACTTATCAGCCATTTCTACTTCCCTTGTAATGATAAGAGAGTACATTTAAGGTGATTTGTTGTAACGTTCGATGTCCCGGGGGCCCATCAGTCCTTGAAAATGAGCAGTCGCTTCTTTCTTTCCGCATCTGGAATAGTTGCGAGTATTTCTGGTCCCTCCTCAGATGGACACTAGCATCACTGTGTAACACTGGATCTTACAGACGTCCCTGAAAAGTGTCTGATTAAGTAAACGATGAATCACAGTGGAGTCTCAATTGGTTAACAGTGTAGATCCATTGAAAAAAAAAATCACACTGAATAGGAAAAGAAAATCTTCAAGCTAAAAATAGAAAAAAGGGAAAAAAAAAAACCCTTTTACAAGTGAAACTGAGTGTTCTCACTGATCCTGTGTAGGGTCCCCGGCTGGCTAGATTCCGCTTTCCCCACACAGTAGGGCACATCAGTGGGGGCCGCCCACCTCGCTTCCAGGACGCGGGTGGGACGAGTCCTCATCACTGTAGCATCTCGGGAGCAGAGCGGCCCCTCTCCTCCCCTAACGGACTGCACACCCTGGAGGAGCGCCGAGCCCCCTCTGCTGCACTCACCGCAGGATCAGGGGACAAACCCCATGCGCTGGTGACAGCGCCCTCCCACCCGCCCCAACGACAGCGTGGAGTCCCAGTGGGCTGCGACCCTAGGCACCACTGGCCTTTCACTGTTCCCATCAGAAAAGTGGTCACTCAGGGAGGAGGGGGGAGAAATGAAGAACGTCGAAAGGCACAAAGTCGCATAGCTGCTCTAGTTGGAGTTTGTAAACAGAGGACAGGCTGAATTCGGGGAACCCCAATCTACACGAGGAAAAAGGCATCCAGAGCAGGCTGTGGCCCAGCTGCCGGCTTCTCTGAGACCCTTCGCGGGTTCTGAGGTCTACAAAGTAGGCTCTAAAATACCCATACTTCAAAAAGCAATAAGGCAAATAGTATAATCATTATTCCAAAAGTTACAATGGTAGTGTAGGCATACATAGTATAACTTAGTTACAATGTGTGGTACTGTTTCTACTACAGAACCGTATTAACTGTTTCTGCCCTACGTAATTATGTATTCAGCCCAGTTTCAGTCAACACAAAACCAGCCTTGCACCACCACTGGGCGCTGGCCACAGCTCTTGGACAGCAGTGTCTGCTCTGCTGCAGAAATTACTCTTGAACTGGGAAAGCCCACAATCAGCCGTCCAGTCATTAAACACTATCGTATTTGTGGAGAGCCTCTTCCAACTTCTGGGTCACTTTCTGGAAAAACAGTATTTGTTGCTGTAAGAAATGCTGCATCTGTGACTTAAAGTCTCTCACTCGAATTTGATGGAAATGGTGGATCTCGGCCAAGGTGGCGAAGGAGATCGTGTTGCAGCGGTCCTGGATGCCGTCGGCCTTCTGCACCTCCATCTTGCCCTCCTCCACGTGCCGCCGGCTCTCCTTCACTTTGGTCAGCGCTCCTGCAGAGGAAACAAGGGCTTCAGAGGCGGGCACGTGCGCCCCACCGCACGGACACACAGGCTACACAGTCGGGGCACCAGACACACCCGGGACTTCAGGGCGACTGTACTTACCTGTTGAAGCAGGAAGGAATCTGGTCAAGTTTCTGAAAACGCCGATGCTTCTCCCTCACTGATTAGAACCCGTGTCTGCCATTGAGCAAGTGTAACCCTATCTCTCTCCCAAGTAGAAATACTAGGAATAACAGACCATAAGTACAGAGAACTGTCCCTGAGAACACGAACCGAAGACCCTGCACTTCCCGCGTCCCTCAGAGAGGGGGCTGGCGCCGCCAGGCTCGCGCAGCGTGGGCCGAAGCAGGTCTGCGGCTGTTGTATGGGAAGTAACACGACAAACCCTGTTCCGCATGCGCACATCAGCCACCTACTCGCGCCCACCCTGCATGTGAAGAGCTTTCTCTGGAAGGGCACCACCCCAGAGCACGCCACCCCCTCCCCAGAACGTCTCCCAAAGGAGTCAGTGCGCAGGACTCCAGAGCTGGACGGAAGCAGGTCGCAGCCCCTCGGGCCGTGTCCTGGGTCACGCAGGGCGACCACCCCTGTGCGTGCTGGCACAGAAGGGGTGAGTGACACACACACAGCTGGCTCTGACCCTGGAGTCCACCAGCGACCCGTGCCTGGAGCGCAGGGGCTGTGGAGTGCGAAGTGCTGTCTTCTCTTTAGGGGCCACGCGGGGGAATGAAGGCATTGCAACTGTGCCTAACAGTGATCTGGGAAGGAAGCAGAGGTGCCACAGCCACCTGCCAGGAAATATCACCAAAAAGCGTGTGCGAGGGGGAGGAAAGGGGGTGTGGCCCTGTGAGGACACAGAAGGGTGCCCAGGGGTTCTTGGGAACAAGTGACGACAAAGCCCCCAGCCCCCGGAACACAGCCAGCTCCAGGAGTCAGATCCCCGCCTCCATCCAGCGCTCACCCTCCCACCAACAGGAGGGAGGGAGGGAGAGAGATGCCGGGACACCGGACACCGGGCGTGGGGTCAGAGGACCTGACCCCGAGGGGGAAGGGCAGAGGGGAGCCAGGAGCCTTGTTCGGGATGTCCAGCTCAGCCGATGGTGAAACGTACAAGGGGAAAAGCCCTTAAATCTCTTCAAATCTCCTGCACATTAACACAGAGCAAACACAGTGGCAAATTAGGCCCTTCAAGGTGGAAGAAGGTGCTTTTTTCAGACACAGCCAAAGACCTGAGAATTTAAACCCACCGACAACACGTTACATGTACACGCGTGTGCATGTTTCACCTGTATTTCCTAAATGTGATCTTAAGCGAGAAGCAGAGAGAGTGCCCCACTTCCACTGGCCTCACAGCCGAGACGGGCCTGCCCCACGGAGAAGCCACCTATCCGCGTCAACACAGCTCCAGGAGGACCCCCAGCACCCGGAAAGTTTGGCACTTTTCATACAAACACCGACGCTGAAAAGACCAGGAAAGTGTGGGACAGAACTAAAGGAAAAAGTTTTCAAAGCGATGACTGAGCATAGAAAACTGGGAGCTACTGGTTTAGAGCGGTGAGAGAGAACAGGGAGAGGGAGCACGGGGTGCGGAGAGAAGTCTCGGGGAGCAGACTGTTTTCCCCAGGTCGGAGGGAGGTGCCAGGCCCACTGCGCGCACGTGGGGGAGCCTGTGGCAATCCCCCCCAACGTCCGCTGCACCGGCTGGGGGCTAGGGGGGTTGCTGGGCCGGGTTAGAGCTGCTCTGCAAGGACACTGGGCCTGTTTCTGAGCCTGCCCTTCCCAGTGGGGACGGGGCCCAGCACGGGGGGAGCCTGAGATGAGCCCGGGGCTGTGTGAGGGTCAGCCATGCTGCAGGCTGTGGCCTGGCAGACTCCCAGCAGGGTCTCACCGTGTTCTTAGAAACCGCACCCCGTCACACAGAGCTGCAGGCGTGCCTCTACAAAAGCCAATTTAAAGACCAACAAGTTGGAAGCCTTCACAAGCTCTCCCACCAGCACGCATTTCGAGACCCGGGCGCAGCAGTGAGCATGGAATCTGAGGCCTGAGGACCTGTGGCCTTGAGCACATTTAAGCTTTTCAAGTGGACACACTGAAGGGGCCAAGGGGAGTCTGAGTCTCGGCTTTCTCCCAAATGCGAATGCATTCAGTAGATAACCCAGGTGCTGCTCCGCAAAGCCTGAGTTTCGGGGGCCGGGACCTGACCTCACTTCGCAAGTGTGTGGAGGGCCCAGCGGGCACAGAGCGCACGGCCAGCGTGGGATGATTCACTCAGGTTGAGTATCCAAGTCCCCACCTCCTGCAGGTCCCTGAAGAAGCTCCCCGCAAAGCACATGGAGGACAGGCACAGCACCGGACAGAGTGCGGGAGGACCCTGAAGTCAGCCATTCTGTGGGACCACTGACCCCAGCCCTGTCCCAGGCACTGTGGGGTCCGCGTCACTGCGGAACGGAGCTCCTGCTGCGGGCCGGGCAGTGCATGCAGACGGGGTGTGGAGGGCAGGGGCAGGCGGGCGTCCACAATCCACAGCACACAGGAGCTGTCCAACAGCAACAGCTCTCGCTGGGCACCGTCCCTGCACGGCCCCCAGTGTGGCGGCAACTTCGTAACAGACGCGACCCCTATTTCCACAAGGAAAACAGGAAAGCCGTTCAATCCCTTCGAGCCTCCGAGTCACCAGGTAACCAGGTAAGAGGTGCGATCAGGTCTGAGAGCATAGCCCACGGCAGAGCACACACGGCAAATATTTAGAAAGGAAACGAGCGCAAAGGGGCCGAAGGGCAGGTGAGGATCCCCGGCTGTGCGCGCACACCTGCCCCCCCCAGGTCCCCCCTTGTATTTGACTTGCATTTCAGAGACCTGTGTGTCAAAGAAACTACTCGGGCTTTGAAGCTTCCCCTGGAGTCTCCGTCGGTCACCCCCCCACTAACTGGGCCTGTGAAGTCCTCCCATGTTTATAAGCTGTGTGATTTTCCTATCTCTGCAGGAACAGGTTCGGACGCCGTGAAACGACATGAAAAAGCACACACATCACGACCTTCCCCATCGAAGGGCAGAATGGCGTGCAGAGGGCGTTGTGCCTGCCCCCCCCCACTGGGAGATGACGTAGGTTAGGAAGCACCACTGGAAACAGTGACAGTGACCCCTTTATGGATACACGGGCTTCGCTCCCGTGAGGTGGACAACCAGGCAAACACCGTTCTGCAAACGGGGAACGGAGGGCAGGGGGTCCCTGAGGGGAGAGAGCACCGCCCGAAAGCTAGACCCACTCGGAAGTTCAGCCAGCCCGTGGCACAGCTCTGACCCACCGGTGTGGCGCACGAGGGCCGCTGGGGCGGGAGGCAGAGACAGGTTTCTAAAGAGACTGGGCCCCGCTTCAGGGGCTCCGGTGGCTGCGGGGGCCACAAGCTTGCGGCCGGAGAGGACGACAGGCCTGTGCAGTCTGACTGGACAACCCCCCACTGGAAGCGGCCCGCACGCATTTCTGCACATCACGCGCCTCCACCTCGAAAGTTTTAAGTATCGCAAGAAAGGCAGGGAAAGCCAAAATCTTCGGTCAGGCCCAGCCTCCAAGAAGGGAGAGGCTGGTGCAGGAAGCTCCTGGGCCGACACAGACCACCTCGGCCCCCTTGGCCCTGCCACTTGACTTCTAGGGCTCGGCCCTCACAAACTCAGCACCCTGTAGCGCCGGCCGGTCCACAACATGGGGAGTAAGTGACACACTTCTCCCGGCCGTGATCCAGGTGCTGCCCACCTCCGACAGCACCACCTTCCTTCCGGAGCCTGCCCGTAGTCACTTCCGTCCAGTCCGTGAGAACGGCCTCAGAGGCACCCCCAGGACATGCTGGTCTTTCTGAGGGGGGCGTGGTCAGGCTCCGGTGTCATCTGGCCCATCAGTGGGGGCAGGGACCAGCGCCAGCTGATGGCACACACCAGGTCCTCCACACCAAACCCATCCATGTCCCCCCACCTGGTCTGCAGAGAAATCCCTTTCCTGGGCTCCTGGGACCCCCACGGGCGGAAACCCTCCCGAGGCCTCTCAGGCACTGCACACTGAGCCGGAGAAGTGTCCCCCCTATCCTCCCCCCACACACAGCGGCTCAGGGCCCAGGGCCACCTGCCCCTCCCAGCCCCACTGTGGCCAGGCTCCTCTCCTCCAGCAGATCTCTGGTTCCGGTCTGTCCTGTCCCTCCTAAGACCAGTCACACCACAGGCCCAGTCACTAGGCAACAGGGATCCCGAGGCTACATTTTCTCTCTTAAAAAAGCAGGAAAAAAAAATCATGAACTCAATTTTCTGTCTTCCCAGGGCCCTGCCCCAGAAAACTGGAGCCCGGGTGGGACTGAGGGGCCCAAGAGAGGCTGAGGAGCAGCACCCACGCCTGGACGAGGCCTGTTCTTCCGTGCTCCCTGGCACAGCGACAGGGTCCAAGGAAATGTGGACTTGGGCCCATCCCTGCCTCACACCACCCACGGCACCTCCCCTTTCTTTCCTCCCTTTGGTCTCCACCTGTTCACTGGTCACCACACAGAGGCCACCATCCCCCTAACAGAGAGGCAGGACAGTCACAGGTGAGCAGCACCTGCTCGGCGCAAGCCTGCACCTGGCACCTGCGAGTCCCATCTCATCCTCTCACCCCTGGAAGAGAAGCAGCCATCGCCCTCACTCCTGAGGCGGGCGGCAAGGCTGAGGGAGCCAGACGGAGGGCGCAGCTGCATGGGAGCCGGGGTCCCGACTCAAGCAGGCTTGTCACACCTGGTCTGATGGGGTCTGCTCACCCACGGGGGCCTCCGAGCCCATGGAGCAGCCCTGGGCCCACAGCATGGCCTAGCCCCGCAGAAGTCTCAGGGGTGAGCAGCCCTCCGACGGCCTCCAGATGCTGTGCCCCGGCCACGCCATGCGGCTCCCCGGGGGACTGCACCAATGACCGCGGGAGGCCACAGGCAGCAGTGTGGGTCACAGGATGGTCACAGGGCACTTCTGAAGCCAAGAACTGTCAAAACTCAAAAATAAAGGGAATTAAGTTCACTTTCCATTCCTAAACATAATAAATGACAAAGAGAACTTCTGAGTCATCTTAGAAAGGAGGCGAGAGGGTTGGGGCAAGGGAAACAAATTGCCAAGGAAGCAAGAACCGGGGTCGCACAAACCAACGAGACAGCCGGGCTGCCTGAGGATGACACTGGCCAAGGCCACAGGCCTCTGAGCTCGGTCTGGCCCTAGAGCTGCACTGAGGAGGGGGAGTGTGTCCCAGTCAGCCCGGACGGACAGCTCCGTCCCGCGCCACCTCAGGGCCCAAGGGCACTGGTGTGAGGGGCAGCCTTCACCTGCATGGGTCCCAACCCGAACGCCAATGGCTTCTGCACGCCGGGGCGCGCACCTCCGTTCCTGCAGCCCACCCTGCTCCATGACGAAGAGCAGCCACGGGCTCCATTTCTCGAGGCTTATTCTGTGGAACAGGCCGTCCACTGCCTGTGAAGGTTCTTGTAGTCCAGCTTGTATCCAACAGTAAGTAGTGACACAGTTACCAATTCCGTGAACACAGTGTTTTCACTGCAGGAGAGGTGGGTGGGTGGTGAAGATGCTGATGTGCCTGGGGCCAAGGACCCAGAGATAAAGACTCTAAATTTGAGAACAGGGAAAAGAAAGCACATACCGCTTCCTTTCTCAAAGACCAAATGCCCACAGAATCTTTTTTTTTTAAATTTAAATATATTTATTGATTATGCTATTACAGTTGTCCCATTTCCCCCCCACTCCACTCCATCCTGCCCACCCCCCTCCCTCCCACATTCCCCCCCCATAGTTCATGTCCATGGGTCATACTTATAAGTTCTTTGGCTTCTACATTTCCTACACTATTCTTACCCTCCCCCTGTCTATTTTCCACCTATCATCTATGCTACTTATTCTCTGTACCTTTACCCCCTCTCCCCCTCCCACTCCCCTGTTGATAACCCTCCATGTGATCTCCATTTATGAAAGGAGGTAGAGAGACTATCCTTGATAATCACAAACATACAATGAAAGTTGTAAAAAGCATTGGTTTAATAAAACAAAACCCAGAGAACACAAGTGATGGCCGCAGCCTGCCGGCCACCGTGGCCTGAGCTGCGAGCGCAGGTGCCGGCCTGGAAGAACACGCAGCATCCGGTCTGTCCACACGCAGCCAGCACTTTGCGCCTGGGTGCCTTTTTCACGTGGAATAAACGTATTTGTACAAAAGAGAAGAGTGGACTTAGGAAACTTCCTTTACTGAAAGGTAAAACCTGAGCTTCTTTTTTCTAGGAAGATAAAGGGAGACCGTAGCTCAAATCAGTCGACCAGCTGCTGCTGAACACACAAGCTCCCCTGTGGGGGGCAGGAAGGGACCCAGGTCCTCAGGGGAGGAACCAGGGAGCCCTGAGCTACGGGCCCGAGGCCCACAGCCCACAGACGGACCGTGTGCGGGCCTCTGAGAGCGCGCAGGGGCAGGGATACTTTCTGAGAACACATTTCTGGCTCCCAGCTATTCTCCCTGAAGAATGGTTTTAACTATTGATAGTTGAGTTTTAACTCCAGAGTTGTAGCCATGGCCCTGGGGTTACAAGCCGCTCCATGAGCTATCAGACACTGACCAGCAGGCAGCACGGCCACCGCGCCCGCCTCAGTGCGCCCACAGTGGGCACCACAATAGGCACTTCGCCTTGCTTTATGGTCACTGAGCTTTGGGGACAGTCCCTAAGTCAGCTGATGTAAAGTGAAGAACACCCCGACCCTGGGATTTCCCTGCTTCCTCACACTGGCAGGGAGCAGGTTCCCGTGGGCATGAATCCTCACCCCGGCCACCGCTGGACTTCCCTGAGCTGATCACACACAGCCGACCAGAGACAGACAAAGCTCCTAGAGAGAGACCGTCCTCAAACAGACACGCAGCACAAGCCATAAAGCACGGAAACCTCCAGACGCCTGTTTCCCACCCGCTGGCGTGCAGTGAGACACCTCCCTGCAGAGAACAGGTGGCTCTTGGGAAACTCACGCGCGTCAACCTGACCAGATGCAGCAAGAGGCCCAAAGAAGGGAGCGTCCCTGGAGCCCTGTCCCGTTCTTGCCCCCCAAACCCTCCTCTTCCCACTGCCCGTATCGCTGCTTTCTGTGCCCAAACTGAAAACCTCACAGGTAACTCTAGACGCCTCCAGCCGGCCATGCTACCTGGCAGGTGTCTCGACTTCAGCGGCTCCTTTCCACAGCCACCCTCGTGCCGGCCACTCTGACACCCTGCAGGCCTGTGCTCCGCCCGGAGCCCTGACTGCGGCCAGAATGCTAGGCAAGGGCGCCTCCTCGCAGGGACGCAGTTCCACTTCTGCGTGCCACCTCTGGTCTGCAAGCTGGGGGTCGTGAGAGCGCGTGCCTCAACATCCCCCGGGGGTTTACGTGGGTGTGCTGCGTACAAAACGTGAAGCATCGTGCCCGGCACGGAGGAAGCCCTCCAAACGCGCCCGCTCCTTTTATCACGACTCACGAGTCGCTCCGCGGTTTCCTGCCCCAGTGCCTGCCGACCACCCGTGGAACAAAACTCAGTCTCCCGCCCGGCACACTGCTCACCCTGGCTCGAGGAACGCCGGTCTGAGCGCAAGGCAGAAGCGAGCTCAAACCCTGGCTCTCCTTATCAGCTGGGAGCCTGGAAGTCATTTCACCTCACTGCCCCAGGCCTCTGCTTTCCCAGGTACCCCAGGGCCTACACCCTCTCTGGGGGAGCCAACAGCCCTACTGGGTGGAAAAGTATCCCCCCAGCTCCTGCCCACCTGGAGCCTGTGACTGGCCTTACTGTTGGACACGGCCTGACGCGGTTCCAGCCAATGACAGACCACGTACAGGACAGCGGTCCCCAGAGATCACAGCGAGGCTGAAGGGTCCTGCTGCCTCCTGGTGTCATCGCTGCTGTCACACCCTCCTGTGATGGGTCACTCCCAGGTCTGTGCCACGCGGTGTCCTCTGACCTCCTGCCCTGGGGGCCGTGGAAAGGCGCAGCCCACACAGTTACGTCCAGCCCTGGTGCCTGACAAGGATGGTGAACCGCTATGGTGCCGGCAGAGTGTTTACCACACGGCACTTGTCTCTGCGGTTGTATAGTGCACTCGGCCGCTGGCGAGAGCGCTGGCTGCGTGACAGCCTAGCACCATCCGCCAGCAGCCTCACCCACCCCGTTCACCGCTCTCTTGCAGCATCACTTTCTCCCTCTCGGGACTCAGTCTCAGGTGGCTGCACCGCACAGGCCGTACGGTGGGCTGGGCTGGCCGGGGCTGCGTCTGCGCCCCTGTGAGGTCCGCCCCATGACAAAACCTCCTAATGACACATTTCTCAGAACGGATCCCACTGTTAAGCACTGTGTGACTAGCTGGAAATAGGGTCTTTGCCCATGTAATTAGTTTAGGGTGGGCCCTAAATCCAATGTGACTGGCGTCCTCTAAGGAGAAGACGAAGTGACCAACACCCAGAGTGCCTTTGAAGGTGTGGGCGGGGCCTGGAGTCCACAGACCAAGGAGCAGCAAGGACCGCCAGCAACTGCTGGAATCTGGGGCATGGGATGAGCCCCTGCCCCCAGGCCACTGGAGGAAGTTTGGGGGCCCTTCCAGCATCTCATTTTGGACTTCTGGGCCCCAGCCCAAGGAAGTTAATACAATAGCTGATAATTCATGCTTAAAATTATTTGCTACAAAAAAAGGTCATACCATGCTAGATTCAAGGAAACAGAGGCTGAGAGAGGCCCACAGCCCAAGGTCACAGAGTGTGCTGGTGGGAGCTCAGCCCCACACAGTGCAGACCCCAAGTCCACGAGCACTCCACTGCCACCCTGCTCCTGCGTGGAACCAAACCCCAGGCACTCCCCACCCAGCACGCTGCCGCTACTGGCCTCCAACTGCCTGCGTGCTCGACCGCCAGGTCGTGGGCCAGACAGTGAAATATTTGATGCTTCAGCAGTCGAGGCAAAGGGAGGCTTATAGAACCGTTAAAAAACGGAATCATTGACAAATGGAAGAGCCACTCTTAACTCCAGCGCTGGGAACCAATGGCCAAGTGGGCGGGTGCGGCCCACTGGGTGTGGCCCACAGACCCTGCTCCAAAGGTCTCCCTGGGAGGCTCCGTGGCAGCTCCACAGGTCACTTTATACTCCTCCCTGTCGTGCTCTGGTCCTGTCCTGCAGGCACACAGCCCCTCAGTGCCCCCCCCCCCCAGGACTCCTCCTCAGTTGAGAATGCCACCTGTTGGGCCTCGCCCCATCTGAGCCACCTGCACTGCTGCCACCAGGATCTGCCCCTCCCTCCGTCACCTCCTGCTGCAGCTGTAACCCCGGCAGGGCAGTTCCCGGAGGAGCTTCTCTGAGAGAGCACCAGTGTCCCGGCCGCAGGCCCCAACACTCGGTGGGTCCCGTGCACAGCTGTGGCCACTCCAGGGCTGGCTCGGAGAGGCAGCCAGCATCTGTCCCCGAGTTTTGTGCACAGGGTTCCTCTGCCCAGAATGCCCTTCCCTCACCCTGCCTGCCAGGCCAGCTTCTAGCTGCTTTTCTGGGACGGGGACAGGCAGGGGCCACCCCAGTTAATGACCCCTCTCTGTCCAAATCACACAGGGCACATGCCCAGGACTGTACCTGTCCCTCACCGACCCGAGCCCCTGGCATGCAGCCTGTCAGCTACTTCGGGCCGACCAAACCTGTCGTAGAGCGTTTCCAACCTCAACAATGCCCCGTCCACCCACATCCTCCAAGTCCAAACAGGACCATCCTCTGGAGGGGAGCCAGTGCTGCCCCCAGCCTCCCACCCACCACAGGCTCTCCGGCCTTGGGCCAGGCCCTTCTCCCGCAGGCTCTGACCTGCATCTGCCTCCCAGGCACCCTCCACACACACCTGCCCCGCCCCCTGAGGAACTGCCCCCTCTGAGGGTGCAGGTGCGCACCACTGTGCCCCAGTCACTCCACAGGATGCGTGCACTTTGCTCTCGGGGTCTTCGGCTTTCAGTTAAGCAACAGGGCCCCAGTAAAGGTGTCAAAATGAAAGCTTACAAAGAGGAAGACAGGCACATACTCAGGTTTAAACACCCAGAATCAGCTCAGTGAAATCACGAGGCACAGACGTCTCTGACACATAAAATAAAGTATTTCCAACCTCCTCCCCTCCACCCAATGAACTGTGGAGAGTCATTTCACACATGCCCAAGTCTAAGATGTTTCAATCGCTCGTGTTAATGAGGAACTTCACCCATAAAAAACATCCAGATCCGATTTTTATTTCCTATGTACTTTTAAACTGTCACCCATATTTGTATCAACAGAAAACAAAAACGTTCTATAAACCCCAGGGAATGTCCATTTCAAACTCCACCAGGAAGAGCTTACAGAGAGCCTAGCTCATTAACTCAGCAGGCACCGCCGCACGCACCGCGCAAGCACATAACCGTGGGTAGGGACTGCACGCGCGTAAACAAACACTCAACCCCACTGAGCCGGTCACAGAGCCCTGCGCACAGGCGCTGGGCACCAGCCAGCATTCCTGGTAACTAACAGCACCTGGGAGGGGTGGGGCTCCAAGGGCAGGGCTGTGGGGGCAGCTCCAGGGCTGAGACCCAGGCTTCCTGAGCCGGCAGGGGAGGGGCGCAGGGGAGGGGAGCAGACTGCTGGGAAGAGAGGCTCTTGCCCACCCCACCTGCCCCACTTGCATCACCACATCTCAGCGGACATCCACTCTGGCTGCTGGTCCCTCCTGACGCCTCTGATCCCTTACAAAAACCTGTTGGCCTGACCTTTAAAATACATCCAGAGGGGTCCCCTCCTCACCCTGTCCACTGTCCCCACCCAGTCTGAGCCTCCAGGTCTCTCCCTGGGTGGGCGGAGCAGTTTCCTGCCAGTCCCCGCCCACTCGGCAATCAGCACAGCAGGGCAGCCCCTCCCTCTCTGTGCAGAGGCCCCATCAGCCACAGCTCAAACTCAGCTCTGGCTCTCTCATGCTACACAGGTCTGTGACAGCAAGTCCTGACAGTGCCCTATGCCTTGCATATCAGACCTTCCGGGGACCACCCCCCTCGGGTCCTTTCAGCTCCCTTCACCTGGCATCACTGCTGCTCCGTGTGCCCAGCACATGCCCATCCCAGCGCCTCCTGGGCTGGAAAGTGCCCCCCAGGCTCCTGTCAGGCTGACTCCTCCCCCCTGGGAGGGGGGCTGCTTCTCAGTGAGGCCTACCTGGACCATTGACCTGGACCATGGAGCAGCCCCCCCAAGCCCACACCCTCTTCCGCTTCCCTTCTTTGCCCACACCACACTCCAACCTCCTGCGCTCACTCCCCACTGTTTGTCTGGCAGGGTCTCACCACCCTGGTAGCACCGACACTCCCCAAGGGCAGCGGCCACTGGTGGCCACTGACACAACCCCAGCATCTTCGATCGTGCCCAATCCACACCAGGCACTAAAACAGTCACCGAAAAAAATCAAGGATCTTCTGAATAAATCTAATAATGTACTTAGCCCCTCCACCCTAACCACTCGTCTTCCTACCTGCTAAACAACACAGAAAATTTCTTGATCGCAAAAGGGCAGGCAGACCACGCCGGAGGCGAGGAGGTATGAGGCGGGGACAGGAAGCACGAGTGGACTGACCCCTCTCACACTGACGTGAGGCCACGATGCAAGTGCGGACCAGCAGCACTGGGAGGCAGGTGGCATGCAGATGCAGAGGGGCCTGCACACCTCGCAGGGGGAAGACCCACCGCACTCCTCTGCCTGGTGGCCTGTCACTCACACCCGGTGGGCGGGAGCTTGTCCGGCCGATGCCCACACCTCGAGCAGGGGTGGGGGGGCTAAGGTGTGTATTTGCCCCTCTGAGCTAAAGGCCGACTGACGAAATGCACCGGGCGATTCCAAGCCTCCCGTCTGTGCCAGCTGGTGAGGCGCTGAGTGAGGGGCAGACGCGTCCGAGTTGCGTGCGCAAGGACGGGCATCTGGGGGGGCACAGCTAGAGGAGACACTCCCATAGCCTGTTCCGTGTGAACGGCACAGCAGCGACTCCACGTAACACAGACACGGTTTCCACTCCCACCTCTCCTGGTGGGCACCCAGGAGGCCACATGGGAGCACAGCATCCACCTGCTGCCCTTCTGCCTGCAAGCCTGGCGGTGCCAGGCTCCCTGGGAGGGGACAGGTCACTGGCCTTGTCTTTCAAGGAGGGCAGCTTCCATTCAGCTTCCATTCAGCTTCCTTTCTACTTCTCAAAAGGAAGCATTTAGTGAGCAGCTATGAAGAGCCTCGCGACGCCTGATGCCAGGCGACGCCAGAAGTGTCCCCACTTTGCCTGCGGGGAATAGGAACTGACCTAGGTGAAGGTAGCGCCCAAAGCTCCTGCACACCTGCACCGGTCCCCAGGCGCCCTGTACAGCCTCAGGGGGCCTTTGGTACCCGGGCAGGCGGCCTCCCATCACACGTCAGGGACCTCAGTGAGGAGTGGGGTCCCGTGTCTGCCCTCGAGACGCAGGCCCAGTCTGTGCTGTGCGTGTGGATGGCACAATACACAATCTCCTGGGGCTGTCTCTACACCGAGCTGGGCGTCGCCATGCCAAATGATGTGTGGTGACAGAGTTCAGGGTGTCGCAGAGCTGCTGACGTGGCTCTGATGATGCGGATTTTAAAAGACTGAGACAACGCCGCAGGTTCTTCTCAGCCTGAAGGAAGGGACGAAGGCTCAGGGCTCTGACGGGAAGGAAACTGAGGCCCTCCCCACCCCACCCCTGAGTGTGCAGGGCAGGTCCCTCTGCCCCTCGGGCTCTCTGGCATCAGCCGGCAGCCTGGGCCTTCTGGGGTGATTCCCAGGAAGTTTGAGAGCCAGTGACCGGGCGAGAGCAGTGTCCTGGAGCTTCGGGACCACACCTGGCTGGGGCCAGCCCCCACACCTGTGTTTCAGCAAGGAGCTCTGTCTCCATTTCGAAAGCCCCCAGGTCACCTTATTTTCTCTAGGAAAGTTCAGACCTGGCCAAAGGTGAAGCTGCCCCTGAAGTCTCCCTAGCAGCCAGCTGGGGCGGGGAAGCAGGGGCTAAGGCGGAAAAGGTGAGTGAGCTCGACTTCTGGCCCCGAGCCTGCAAACCGAGGGTGAGCCTGTACGCAGCCTGCTTCCTAGACCTTTTCTCTGGGCCCCTGGCACCACCCTCTCAGGGCTACTTTAAGCCCCAGGAGAACGGGGCGCGCGACGGCCCAGCCTTACCCAGCATGCCTTGCCGGGACTCTGGCTATCTCTAATTAACGCGGGAGGGACAGGGGACCCGCAGTCCCCGAGCCGAGCGGCCCAGTGGTGAAACTCTATCTGACACCGGATGGGCCCACTGCTGGCCTGCAGCCCCAAGGCCCTGGGCTATCGCCTGCAAACGGGAGGCTCCACCTGGAGCGGTGACAGAGGGCAGTGTAGTGGCCCCCGAATGTCTCTCTGAAGAGGACAGAACACGGGCAGTCCGTCTGGTTACTCGTCTGGTTCTCACACCCCAGACTACGTTTCACCAACAGGTCCCTCCGGCAGCGCTACACACCTTCGTCTGGAATAAAAGTTTCCCTGCCAGTGACCCGCCCAGGCTGTCTAGTCCACATTCGCAACCAAAGGGAAGGCCACGAGTGCACGGCACACACTCTCCCCCCGTCCCCCCATGCAGCCCCCAGAGACAAAGCCGAGACTGGGAGGCCAGGGCCCCTCCACGAATACTGGGCATTATTACATGTCAGATGTTACTTGTATCTTTGAAAACACAGTTGATTAAGTTAAGGAACTGATAAAAATATATTCTCTGCCGTGCCCCTAACTCACCAACGTCAGAGTGATAAAGGCATCCTGTAGGCAGGGATGATGAGAAAAGACGATCGAGACCACGGGGCCAGAGAGAGCTGTGACAGGCACATGCATGGTGCCTGGCAGGCATCAGGGAGCAGAGAATTAAAGGGACTCCTCGTCAGACAAGACAACACGTGAATAAAATTCCAACAGATTCGGAATTTCCACCCACTGTCCTGCGGTCTAGAGCAAGCTGCCTTCTTCCTATTCACGACTCCGCTAACCAAAATAGATCTGTTTATTTAACACTCTATTGGTAGAGAAAAAAAAAACCCCAATTCTAGAATTCTCTTTTAGCAAAAGGAACCATATGGCTCTCTTCAATTTTGCAGAGTACTCACAATAAGACCATTGTCAAGTCTAAGCAAGTTTCAGTGTGCAGTGTAGCCCGAAATGCCAGCCCTGCGGTCCGTAAGGTCCGTAAGAGCCGGTAAGGTCTCCGAGTCCGCGTTCCTAAGTCCATCCCGAGAGCAGTTCTTTCTGAACACACTGTGAGGACAGGGCCCGTGGCAGAGACATCGCTCCCTGGCTGCCAGCTGGGAGGCTCTGGAAAGAGGGCTCGGGCGGGGCCTGCTTCCCTGCATTTCTATTGCAGCCTCTGTGGGGGGCAGGGGCGCCAGGAGATGACCACGTGGGGAAGGAAGTTAGGACAGGACAGGGCTGAGCTGGCCACCGGCGGTGGGGAGGTGCTGCTACAAAACACTTGAGGCACACACTCAGTGTGAGAGGAACTGAACTGCTTGATTTTATTTCATTTTAATTAAGTTTAAGCAGCCACACATGGCTCACAGAGACAGCACGGAAGAGCGCTGGTCTGGAACACACAAAAAAGCAGCCTCCTGGCACACAGAGCAGCTCAGAGGAGCCCAACGCGCCCGTCCCGTCTCCCAGGAACTACAGGGGAAAGCCCAGTTAACTCCCCTTCTTCACTGCTTCCGTGACTGAAGAGGACTGTCTCACCCTAAGGACCGACTAGGGCAGGTGACACGCCACAGTGGTGAGGCTGCTGTGCTCTTGCTGTAAACAACGGGAACTCAAGCGTGGAAAGAGCTATTCTGAATTTTTAAATCTCTCTCTAAATTGAAACATAAGCTTTGGACCAAATGTTTACAACAGAAGATGGTTTAAACTGCTTAAAGGTTTTATCTTTGTAGCTGCTGCTGCTGTTCTCCTTTGACCTGATCGGGCTTGGAGACCTTGGGCGGGGGCGCTGGGGGTTGCAGGGGGAACCACCTGTAAACAAAATTCCAAGTGCTCGGACTGGAAAGAGGTTCATTCCAGCAGCAACTGTGTGACTGGGGGGGTGGGGGGTGGGGGGTGGGTGAGGTGGGGGGTAGGCAGGCTGGGGACGAGCTGCTCTTTACAAACACGCATTCAAGCATCCAGAACACGTTCAGAATGCGTCAGCCTGGCTTGTGATATTTGTCTCATCCGTATTCCTAAAAGTCGCCCTCACGGGCATCCTTGACAACCACAGGCCGTGGGCACAGGCTTCTGGCCTTACACACGGCACACGGGAGCTTCAGACGGCAGCCCGTCCCAGAGACGTGTCATCTGGGGACACGGCCCCTGTACACTGCAAGCCAAGGCCACGGCACAAACAGACGGCGCTGAATGCCACCAGTGTTGTTGCCGAGATGCCTAAAGACTGCGTTTAGTGCCCTTGAATCTGTCTGAACGACATAAAATGGTGCTGGTTTTAACAAAGGAAGTTTCTCAGACCCCAAGCCACAAGAGACAACTTTAGTTTTAGGATTAAAAAATTAAATAAACCACACGGTTTAATACTTTACATAGACACCTGCTGTGAAGTCAAAACAGACGGTGCCTTTCCCAACAAATAGCTTCCGGGGCAGGGCACCTCCCCGAGTATGCGGTCTGGGTGATGGAGAGACCGGGGCTGGCTCTCCCAGTCACCTGTGTCCAGGCTGCAGGTGTCTGTCCCTGGCTCCACCCTTTCACTATTTACCAGGAAGTTGCCTAAGTCCACCTAAGAATCTGAAAAGGCCACCGGCATGGGTGGGGTATGGGTGTGAATGGATGTTAACACGATGGAATTTAAATATAAGGTCCTGCATTTAAGGCTTAGAGTCTGTCCTGCCAGTACCAGCCAAAAAAGTCAAGGATTCCTAGCAATTTATGGAGAAAAAAAAAAAAGGCACAAGGAATGCAGAAGCAGGTTCGGTCGAGGCCGACAGAGATGGTGGCTCAGACAGCTGACTCAATCTCAGACTGCCCTCACAAAACATCCATTGCCAAGAAAGTGACTACAGCCCAGTGCAGTTTGTGCTGCAGAAGCTTCAGGGCACCGCCAGGGACCAGACCAACTCAAGGTGTTGGAGGCCCCGCCCCTCCCCGGTGAGTCACGAGGAGTCACCCACTGGGAAGGGGAAGGAGCAGACTCCAAAGGGCTAAAGGGCTGACAGGAGATGAGGAATAGTCTGGTTTTGTGTGGCTCCAGGGGACAGAAAGAGAAGCAAGAGGTGAATCTCAGTTCAATACAAGTAAGAATAAGCCCAGGATTGGGGGGGGGGGGTTCCACCAGCAGGAGTTCAGACTGGGTGATTCCCTCTACTCCCCGCCCCGCACTGAGCAGACAGGTGCACAGGCAGGACCACTGCCCCGGCTTTTCCACTCCCAGCACCCCATCCAAGTGCAAACCACCCCTCTTGTAAAGCGATAATCTGCGATTTCCAGGGCTTTAACAAAAGTCAGGGGCACGAGCAAATTACTAACAAAACAAGCTCTGACCCTGGGCAGTTTCTGGCCTGTCACTCCACCCCGGAAACAACGCCATCAGACACAGCATTCAGCATCTATACCTTCTAGGTAGTTTCCCACATCATTTCCCTAAATAATCTTCTAAGTTTCAGTCTTAACAGACTCCAAAATCAAAATGACTGAGCTTAAACAGATTCTCTTAAAACTTCCTGAAATTCTACAAGGTTGCAAGCTAGAAGGATGGGCAGGAAGTTCTTGGGCTGCCCCAGCTGGTGCCTCAGAGAACTGGTCCCAGATCCTCTACCCACGCAGGGGCGGAGGGGGTGCAGAACGAGGGCAGACTTACCTGCAGTGGCGGGTGGCCGTTCTTCTATTTCCACACCTCCCGAAACCCACTGCTAAGCGACACTGCAGTGTTCACAACAGATGCCTAACGTGGTCTGGGCCCCTTCTAATTGTACCCTAGACACAGATTACAGACCCCAGAAGTGCAAGGCCAAAAGTTCAAACTCCAAAAAGATGTCACAGAAAGCACTGGTCTGAAAGAGGTTAACAGCATTTCTGCCAAAGCCACTGCCACCCCCTCCCACACCCCCAAGAACGCACTTCACACCGTCGGCTGCAAAGGCCCGATTTACCTTTCTGCACGTGGATGATATCTGGGAAGTTGGCCAGGTGGCCCTGGTACAGCGCTAACAGGTCCATGACGGGGTCCAGGTCCT
Organism: Desmodus rotundus; assembly: GCF_022682495.2. Taxonomy (NCBI): domain Eukaryota; kingdom Metazoa; phylum Chordata; class Mammalia; order Chiroptera; family Phyllostomidae; genus Desmodus; species Desmodus rotundus. The sequence continues at coordinate 210,077,645 of NC_071387.1, read as the reverse complement.
GCCTGGGCTGCTCCGCAAAGAGCTCGCCGATGGCGTCGTAGGCGTCTCCGGTGAAGGCGATGGCCTGGTTCAGGCCAGCGGAGAAGGCCTGCTGGTCCAGCTCGAAGGCCTGGCTGAGGCCGCGCAGAGACTGGCCCACCTTCTGGTACTCCTTCTTGAAGCCCGTCACCTGCTTGCGTGCGAACTCGGTGGCCGTGTGGTTGAGCTGCAGCGCACTGTCGTCCATCTTCTTGGTGAAGCTCTTGAAGCCGTCGATGCGGCTTTCCACCTCCTGCAGGTCCAGCGCGGCGGCGGGCGGCGTGCTCAGCGTCAGGAAGAAGTTGGCGCCCACCATCTCGTCCCTCTCGGCCTTCCTCTTGCCTTGCTTCCAAGCCTTCTCGTCAGTGCCGCTGGGGCAGGTCAGGAAGTGCTGGAAGACGTCGCACTGCGCCAGCACCGGGTGGCTGGTCATGTGGTTCATCCACCAGATGAGGCCCTTCCTGCGCTTGGAGATGAAGTCCTCCTCGAAGCGGCCGGTGGCCTGCTTCTCGGGCAGGTGAGGCACCGAGATGACGGGGAACTTCTCAGCCAAGCGCGCGTACAGCCAGTCGAAGTGCTTGTAGCGCCGGTGCACCGGCACCTGCGTGTGCGTGGGCACCAGCTTGTAGGAGATGTAGCTCTTCATGCCCTTAAACTTGGTCTGCTTGGTGGGGTCGTCGATGGTGCACTGGAAGGGGTAGGGGTTCTCCTGCCACTCGGGACCGTAGGGCCCCAGCACCACGCACAGCTTGTCCCCGTCCTTGACGAAGCCCGACGCCTCGCCCAGCACGAAGGCCTCCCCGCCCGACTTGACGAAGGTGGAGAAGCGGTTCAGGTTGCGGCTCACTGTGGCCGAGCTCTTGGCCCCCGACGGCTGGTGCTGCGCGGGCGCCGGTCCGCCGCGGGAGCCCAGCGACAGGTCGGAGCGCGTGGACAGGCGGTAGCGGCCGGCGCCCCCCGCGGACGAGGAGCCGTCCAGGTCTGGGTAGGCGCCGCTGCCCAGCGCGCCAGGCTCGTCCGCCACCGTGGAGCTGTCGTCCCACTCATCGTCCCAGTCGTCGTCGCTGCCCTGGCTGGCCTGGTAGCCGCCGCCGTAGAGCTGCTGGGGTGACGGCTGCAGGGCGCCCCCGGCGTACGAGAAGCCGGCGCTCGGTGGCGGCTGGAAGGTGCTCGGCGGCTGGAAGGAGCCGGGCGGCTGGAAGGCGCCCAGCGGCGCGGCCGGCAGGGGCTCGAGGCCGCCGGGCGGCACGTTGGCGTAGCGGGCCGGGGCGCCCGGGCCGCCGTCCGGCGCGGGGACGGGCTCCGGCGCGCGGATCACCTGCACGTAGGAGGCCGGGAAGAGCCCGCGGTCGCCGCGGCTGTTGATGCCCTCGAGCCAGCCCTCGATGTCCTGCTCGCTGCACAGGCTCAGCACCTCGTGCTCCCGCAGCGAGATCTCGCCCGGGTTCTCCGACCTGAAGTCGTACAGCGCCCGGGCACGCAGCGCCATGGTCCCGGCCTGAGCCGCCCGGCCGCCGAGGGCCCGCGGAGGGAGCCCGAGGCCGCGCGCTGCGCCCCGTCCGCCGGTCGCGCCCTCCTCCAGCTCCGCGCGCCGCCGTCTGCGGGCCGAGCTGCCGCCGGGGGGCGGGGCCCGCGGCCGCCCACGTCCCCAGCCGCGCCAATCGACCGCCGAGAGCAGCGCGCCAGGCAAGAGCAAGCGACGTCCGAGTCGCCGCCCGCCTCCGGCCCGGCCCGCGACGCCGCTGCCCCCTCGTGGCCACTGCGGTACAGCCGGCGCCGCGGGGCCTGGTGGGTGCGGGAGGCTGTTCAGAAGTGGGTGGGCTCAGACTTATTTAAGCTTTTAAGTGAGAAAACGTCTCCTGAAAAGGAAGTTAACACAGTGTTTGCTTCCCCGGTAGTAGCTCCCTCTCCGAGCGCTCCGGCCGTGATCAAGGGCCGGCCATTGCGCTGTGAAGACACACGACGCCTTGCGGGGCGCCGACGAACAGCGCCCTCCCAGCTGCCAACGCCGGAGCCTGCGGAAGCCGCGGGGCGGGGAGCAGGGCAGCACAGCCGGGAGGGAGCTGCGGGTGACACCGAGCGGTACTGCGCAGTTTGCGACGCACCGAGAGCACGTGTCCCTGCTCCTCCCCGAAACGTGCGTCGCGCAGGGAGTGACAGCCCGGGCTGCGCTTGAATCCACCTGCTGACCACACCTACCTGTGTGGCGGTGAGTGAGCCCCTCGTTGTACCCACCTCCTAGGGCAATGCTGAGTAACCCCCGTTTTGCAGACGAGGGAAGGGAAACGGGGACGTGCATATATGGCAGTCTACGTGGTGAACCCCGTGCATGGGTTTGCTGCCGCTGCTGCTGTTTCTTGGAGAGCAAACACCCTGTCCGCCTTCACAAAGAAAATGTGGGTCCCCAGGCCCCAGCCCGGGGTGTGTGCACCGGGACGGTTCCCGCGGTCCCGCCCCGCCCCTCTGAGATCAGTGAGCATTCTCCAGCGCGCGCGCTCTCGCTGTATTTGTATCATTTTTAAGGTAAGTAGATTTAAAAGTCGCTTCCTGAAATAGTAATCAACTCCAGCTCTTGCAGTTGCTTTGTTTCACATATCCCGCCCCCCCCCCGTGTGTCATTTGCCCGAAGCCTGTCTTCTCATAATCTTCTATTAAATCTGCCCAATTATTCCTTTGAAGACGCCTCTCATTGGGGTTCAGCATTCATATGCCATTAATTTCAGCCTGTCTTCTGACCCTTCTCAAGCAAGTCTGGGAAACGGGCCAGAGAGCATGCAGTTTTTGTGAGGGCCGTGGTATTCCAAGCATCCTGCACGAAACCACCAACCCAGGACACCCGAGTTGCTCCCACGGCGTTTACTTATAATGCACGACCTTAATTCAGTTCCTTAAGTGAATTCTAAACAACAACATCTTTAGCTGGAAACTCTGGACTGGAGCTCTCCTCACAGCAAGCAACAGAGGTCACTGTTTCATTGTCAACAACGTATGTGGCCAGAAACATGAAGCCAACGTTTACTAAACACCTACAACACAATTGCTCTCCGTATTAACTCGTGAGCAGCTAAGATATTTAAGATCCGTGCATTCAGTTTCCCCCTTACTGTTCATCTGGTAGGTAGTTCTTAGGCCAAAGAGTTTATGAAAGTGACATAAAACTGGCAGCGTGTCAGGCTCTGGCACAGGGAGGCTGACACCCCCTTTCAGGTGTGAGTACCCGGGCCTTCGGGTGAACACCTGCACGGACGCGCTGGGCCGCTCCAGGAGGCAAAGAGCAGGGACTAGCGGGTGTCGGTGGTCTCCGGCCCCAGCACCTGGCCACGCTTTCGGCTTCGGGAGTCTGGTGGGAGGCCAGGCCTCAGGCTTTGTGAAAGGACAGGGGACGGACTATTGAAGGTGCCTATGGTACCCACGGGACAGGAAAAACCTTACTCCACGGGGTCCGGGATATCTATAAAACGTACTCAGGTATTAGAACTGACAACTGATCACTCGGGGAAGGAGATACAGTAATATACTTTTAAAAGATTTCTCTAAAACAACGGAGCATATTCTTCAAAATGTAGTTTACATAGTTACATTATAACAATCAACTCTAATTTTTATGCTTTTGTAAAAAGAAGTCATTAGGGGCCATGAAATGGCCCTGAACAATTGTATCTCTCACCTCTTCCCTTAGCATTTGGTGGCCTGGACTCTCCGTCCATCTCCACTAGAGAGAGGCCACGGGGGGTTCTCTGCTATTTCTGGAACAGGCCCAGCGTATTGGGGACATGGGTTTCTTTAATAAACTTTTTTTTTTTAGAGAAGTTTTAGGTCGAGCAGAAGGTACAGAGATTTTTCAGATAGACCTGCCCCCACTGGTGCGAAGCCCCCGCTGTCAACCCCGCCCCCGGAGCACGTGTGGTAGGTAAGTGACGAACCTATGCTGACGTACCCCTGTTAATTACCCAGACCCCAGAGCTGACAGGAGGCTGCCTCTTGGTGGCGTACCTTCTGCGGGTTTGGATCTGCCATCACAGTGTCACGCAGAGAAGCGTCACTGCCCTTAGACTCCCCAGTGCTCTGCCTGCTCCCCCTCCCCGCCCCCACCCCTGGTGACCCCTGATCTTTCCCCTGGCTCCGGGGTTTCGCCTTTTCTAGAATGTCCTACCGCTGGGAGCCTACAGGTGGAGCCTTTTCAGACTGGCTTCTTTCGCTCAGTCTACTCATTTAAGGTTCCTCCCGGTACCGTCATAGCTTTTCGGCACGTTGCTTTTTAACCACTGAGTAATATTCCGCTTCCTGGGCGGACCACAGTTTATCCATCCAGTTACCTCCCAGAGGACATCTCGGCCGCTCCCCGGTTTGGGCAATTGTGCACACAGCTGCTGTGCGCATCCGCGTGTGGCTCTCCGCGTGGGCACAAGCTTCTGGCTCCTTTGAGGAAATGCCAAGGAGCCCAACGACTGGATTGTATAGTCAGAGCACGTTTAGTTTTGTAAGAAACTGTCGGCTGTTCGTCAAAGTGACTGCACCACTTTGTGCTCCCACCAGCAAGGACTGCGGCCTTCTGTTGCTCCCCGGCCTCGCCAGCATTTGGTGGTGTCAGTCTCCGGATTTAGGTCGAGTGTGTGGTGGTGCCTCGCCGTTGCTCCAACCTGCACTTCCCTGGTGACGTATGATGGAGCGTGTGGTCATGTGTTTAATTGCCATCTGCATGTCTGCTGTGGCGATGTCTGTTTAGAGCTTTGGCCCACTTTTAAATTGGGTTCTTTGTTTTCTTGTTGACTTTTAAGATTTCTTTGTATATTTTGGACAAGGGTCTTTTATTGGCCGTGTTCTTTGCAGATGTCACTCCCAGCCTGCGGCCTGCCTGTTTCTCTTGACATTGCCTTTCACGGAAGTATTTAATTTTACTGCCCAGCTTATCAATTAGTTCTTTCACGGACACTGTCTTTGGAGTTATAGCTGAAAAGTCATTGCCATACCCAAGGTCATGTAGGTTTTCTCCTATGTTGTATCTTCCAGGAGTTTTAGGGTTTTGCGTTTTACCTTTAGGTCTCTGATCCATTCCAAGTTAACTTTTGTGGAGGGTTTAGGTCTGTGCCCAGATTCTTTCTTTCTTCCTTTCTTCCTTTCCTTCCTTTCTTTCCTTTCCTTCCTTCCTTCCTTTCTTTCTTTCTTTCGTGCATCCAGTGTCCAGGCAGCATTTGTCTCCTCTGCCGAAGGCCAGTCAACTATATTTCTGTAAATCTGACTCTGGGCTCCCTGCTCTGCTCCACTGACCTGTCCGCTCGCTCACCCACCCCGCACTGTGCTGAGGGCACTGCTGCTGCCGGAGGCTGCCACTGCGCTGCGTCAGGCTCGAACTGTGTCCCTCTCCTCCAGCGGTGTGCTGGAGGCTCTGGCCTCTCCACACACACTTCAGAGTCCGTTTGTTTATATCTACAAAATAACTGGCTGGGGTTTTATTGGGATTGCATTAAATCTGTCGATCAAGTTGGGAAGAACTGATATCTTGGCAATATTGAGTCTTCTATCCATGAACGTGAGCTCTCTCTCCACACATTTAGCTGTTCTTTCATTCTTTCAGCCGAGTTTTGTTGTTTCCTCGTGTACATCTTGTACGTATTTTGTTAGGTTTACACTTAAGTGTTTTCATTTTGAGGCGGCGCTAATTAATGTCTGCTGTATTGTGCTCTTAATCTCAGTTCCACGTGTTCGTTGCTGGCGTGCGCAGGAAAAGAGCGGCTTTTCTGAGTTAGCCTTGCATCCGGCACCCTCGCTTTAATCACTTTAATCTAATTTCTTGTTGGTAACCAGGAAGGTTTTGTCTGTTTGTTTTGTTGTTGATTGTTTTGGATTTTCTACATGGGCAATAGTGTCCTCTGCAAACAAAATCAGTTCTATTTCTTGCTTTCTAACCTGTATGCCTTTTATTTCCTGCTCTTTTTTATTGCATTTGCTGTCTGTCTGATTTTGGTATTAGGATAATGCTGGCCTGAGGGAGTGAGTTAGGGAGGATTTCCTTGGCTTCTATCTTCTGAAAAAGATTGTAGGGAATTTGCAGAATATTTTCCTTAAATGTTTAGTAAAAATTCTCCAGTGAACCGATCTGGGCCTTGTGCCTTTTGTTCTGGAAGGTTATTCACTGTGGATACAGTTTCTTGAATAGATACATGCCTATTTTGGTTATTTATTTCTTCTCGTGTGAGTTTTAGGGGATTGTCGTTCAAGGAATTGCTTCATTTCTCCTAGATCGTCACACTCATGGGCCTGGAGCTGTTTACAATAGCCCTTCCTTATTCTTCTAATGCCCGCGGGGCCTGTAGTTGTACCCCCTCTTTCATTCCCGATATGAATAATTTGTGTCCTCTCTCTTTATCTTAGCCTGCCTAGGGACTTGTGGGTTTTATTGATCTTTCCAAAGAACTAGCTTTTGATTGTATTGATTATTCTTGATTGATTATAGAATTTCCCTGAATCCCACTTCGCACATTTTGTTAAGTCGTCTTTTCCTTTAGTCCAAAATATATTTTTAAATTTCTCTTGAGATTTCTTCTTTGACTGATGTGTTATTTAGATGTGTGCTGTTTAACGTCCATACATTTGGGGACTTTGGGCCTATATTTCTCTTGATTTCTAATGTAGTTCCATTTGGTCTAAGAACAGACACTGTATGATTTCTATTATTTTCATGTGTCATGGTGTGTTTTATGACCCAGAATGTGGTCGGTTTTGGCGAATGGTCCATGTGAGCTTGAGAGAAATGTGTGTTCTGCTGTCAGATAAAGTGGTCCGCACACGCCCATTCTGTGCGGTGAACTGGAGGTGTACCTGGGTTCCCCTGCGCGCTGATTCTCTGCCTGCAGCTCTGTGCATTTCTGACAGCGAAGGGCCCGAAGCCTCCAGCCAGGGGGCGGGTGCATCCGTGTCTCCCTGCGGCTCTGCCCATTTCTGTCTGGTATTCCCACACGGCGCTGTGCGAGCTCACCTGCTCTGTCTCCTGGGAGAACGGGCCCCTCGTCCTGTACTGTCTGTCTTTCTCCCCGACAACGCTCTTCACTCTGAAGTCCGCTCTTTTTGAAATTGATACGTCTACCGTTGCTTTCTTTTGATTAGTCTTAGTTAGCATAGTGTTATCTTTCTCCGTACATCTATTTTAATCCCTATGTGTCTTTGTATTTCATGTGGATTTCTTGTCGGTAACCTAGAGTTGGGTCTTGCTTTTGTGATTGAGTTTGACACTTTATGTCTTTTAATTGGTACATTTGTACCATTGATATTCAAAGTAATCATTGATAGGGTAATTATTGATACATGCCGTAATTGTTACTGCTTTTCAATTTCTTGATTTCCATTTCTGTCTTCCACTCTTTTTCTGCCTTCATTGATCATTTTATTATTTCATTTTTTTTCTCCTTTCTTAACATACCAGTTCTACTCTTTCTTTTAGTAATCGATCTAGAGTTTGCAATCCATATTTACAATAAATCCAAGTCTCATTCAAATAACACTATATTTACAAACGATAAAATAAAATAAGGTTAATTCATACCAAATGGGATTTTTGCAAACTCTTTTCAGCAGAGGATATAATTTGTGAATTAAATTTATTTTAATTATGTAATGAATACTATGACTGCAGACATGATAAAACCTATTATTTAAAAAGATAAAACAAACAGAACAAAACAAAACACAACCACTATACTGCCGCACAGGGAGTAGAGCACCTTAGAGTAACGAAGTAACACTAGTCCCGGCCCTTGGGTCGTGGCTTTCATCCATTTCACTTGGACACAGGCTACATAAGCACAGCCATGTGTGTGTACACGCACTCACACACATGTGACTTGTATGCATACGCACCTGTAGCTGAACGGTGTTGTCATAATAAAGTATTATTGGGTTGGCCAAGAAGCCCATGTAGTTTTTTCCATAAAATAATAAACACGTTTTTCATTTTCACCAATAACTTTATTGACTTGGATTTTTTGAGTATGTGGGCTCTCTCCCGTGTGGTGGAATGTTGTTTGTTCTCAATCACTGTCTGGATTTGATCTCTATCGACTTCACCTGGTCTACCTGACCGTGGAGCAGCGTCCAGTGAGAAATCTCCAGCACGAAACGCTGCAAACCACCTTCTCCACACACAGCACAGATCTTTTTTTTGCATTTCAGTTGTGTTTTTACCTTTCTTGAAATAATAAAGCATAATATGCCAAACATATTGTGTATCTTCTTCCATCTTCAATATTAAAATGGTTACACAAAAATTCACCAATTTTGATAAGTTTTTTAAATGCACACTGATATGACAGCTGTCATGATACAATCTAACAAAATTGTTTCAAATGAGGTTAAAGACAACTAAGCCATCATATTAAAAATCCAAATGAACTTTTTGGCCAACCCAATATTCTGAAAAACTGATATTTGTTAGATCAATTAAGAATAAGAAAAAGTAAAGGTTTTTTGGAAAGATTTTATTTATTTATTTTTAGAGAGAGGGGAAGGGAGGGGGAAAGAGAAGGAGAGAAACATCGATGTGCTAGAGAACCCAGCCCACTGAGCCACACCAGTCAGGGCTAGAAAATGAAAGTTTTAATTTTACCGTCTCCAGTATTCCTGCTTTCTTCATGTAGATATGCGTTTCTAACTTATATCACTTTTCTTCTCTCCGAAGACCTAACTTCTTTAACATTTCTTACAAGACTTCTACTGGCAACAGACCCTCACACGTTTTATTTGTCTGCGGGAGTCTTCATTTCCCAGGGTACAGGATTCTAGGTTGGTGGTTTTTTCTCTCAACACTTTAAATAGTTCCCTCCACTTTCTTCTTGCACACATGGTTTTTAAGTGAGAGGTAATTCTGATTTTTGTTCCTCTGTGTGTAAGGTATTTTTTCCTCTGGCTTCTATCAGGCTTTCTCTTTACCTTCCAGTTTCTGTAGTTTAAAATGATGTGCCCCGGCTAGACTTTTGGTTTAGTTTCTTCTTTTCCGGGCATTTGCCCTCCTTGCTGTCCTCTGAACTTCTGGGTCTGGGGTTTGGTGTCCGACGTTAATTTGAGGAAGTGCTCAGCCCCAGTTTCAAACATTTCTTTTTCTTTCTCCTCCTGCTGGTATTCCCATCACACTTATGTTATACCTCCCATGGCTGCCCATCGTTCACGGATGCTGTTGTCTTTTTTCAGGGTTTTGTTTTTTCTGTTTGCTTTTCAGTTCAGAACTTTTCCCCTGCGATAGCGTCCAGCCCGGAGATTCTGCCCTCAGTCACGCCCACTCTGCTGCAGGCCCACCCAGGGCTCCCCTCACTGCTGCTGTGGGGTTCGATCACCAGCATTTCTCTGGCTCTTTCTCAGAGAAGCCACTTCTCTGCTTGCATTTCCCTTCTGTTCTTGAATGTTGCCCACGTACCCGTTAGAGCCCTTTGCATATTAATTCCAGCTGCTTTCAGTTTCTGATCTGATCATTCCAACATCCCTACCCCAGTATATGAATCTGCTCCCGATTCCTCTCTCTCTCTCTCCCCCTCTCTCCCTTTGGGTTTTTGTTTTTTTGTTTTTTTTTTTTTTGCCTTTTAGTAGGCCTTGTAGTAGTTTCTCGATAGCCACACGACGTGCTGGGTAAAATGAACTTCAGTAAAAAGGTGTTAGTGCCGTGTGGTCAGGTAAGGGGGGAGGGAAGCATGTTCTAGTCTGGTGACGCGCCTGAGTCATTTGCTGAGCCCGAGCCCCTGGACAGGGAGGCTGGCACGTGCTTCTCCAGCCTCCTGCCCCCTTTTTATTAGACAGCGTGGCCGGACTGGGCCGGAGTTCGCCGTTTCTCTTCCCCGGGTCAGCGAGGTTCCGGTGAAGCCGCGGCGGACCAGTCTCTGGTGAGCTAGTCTCCCCTGAGGGCAGGCCTTGTTCCGGGAAGAGCGTGCTCCGTGCTCCGGCACATTCCAGAGTGGCCCCTCTCCCCAGCCGGGGCAGAGGAGGTTTTCTCTGATTTGACTGTGAGAACCTGGCAGAGGTGCCGAAAGTAAAACCGCTGAGAGTGCGGGGTCTCCCTGGAGCCGTGCAGGCCGAGCTCCCAGCCGGTCCTGGGTTGCAGGTGTTCCCACCCCAGCGCTGGTTCCTGCAGCAGTTTCCACGCTGGTAAGCTGTGATTTTCTACATCTTCCCATCGGTCTCGCCAGCTCGGGTTCAGTGGTTCGCCCTGCGACCTCAGTTCTCTTACAGATCTGAGAGTTGATTTTTCAGCTTTTTCAAAAGCTCTTTACTTCTTGTTAGTGGGGAGAGGGGTCAGAAAATAACTTTCCTCCCACTTTTGAAGTCCTTCTGGCTGGGCTAATCATCAAATTAACGCGAGACAGATTCACAGGAGAACAGGTCCAAAATGTGTTCCGGATGTGCGTGCAGAGCGGGCGGGGGCACGAGAACAGGAGACCGGTACATGCCCTGGGCGGTGGAGGGCTGTGTGCCTCTGGGTGAGCGTGGGAGTGGAACGCCAGGGTGTGGGAGCGCAGAGGGAAGGCTGGCAGTCTGCAGGTGGGGGGGGAAGAGCAAGCACGACCTAAACACTGCGTGCTGGCCCACTCAGGGACAGCAGGACGCAGAGGGGTCTGAGGACGGGCTGTACTCGGTTTCTCCGTCTGCCAGACCTCGTCCACTTTGTGATGCTAAGGCGGTGCTCTCTTCCTAGAAGCAGGTTTTTCTGTCTGAATTCCTTTAGACGGGTAAGAGGGGGCGGTGTCACAGGTTCTTTGAGTCTTTTGTTTCCCAATAACCTGCTTGAAATCGATATCCCAAAATGCATATTTGCTGGTGGCAAAACTTTGGTCACCTCGTCAGAATGGAGTGGCAACTTCCAGACGACTTCCCTGCCAAACCAGAACCGGAACTTGCCTCAGGGTTGCGTCTCTGCGGCTTCTGCTGCCTGGCACCCTGCTCCCCGGAGAGCCACCGAGAGGAGACTTTGCTTTGTGCAGAACCAGTGGGGCTCCTCCTCTGTCCTCCATCCTGGGAGAGCCCGGGAGTGGGGTGGAGGGAGCCCGGGTCCCGGAGTCACCAGCCCCGGTTGGACTCCGTGAGAGAAGAAATCTTGGTTGGGCAGGCCGCCGAGGTTGCGAGGTTTCTGAGGCAGCTGCCTTTAATTATCCCCATCAATAGCCCTCCCTCCCTCTCTCCCCGCCTCCAGCACTCACTGTCCTTGTGGCACTTGCCACCTAACACAGACACATCCATACTTTCACTGCCGCCCCACTACAAAGCAGACCTTTCAGGACAGCGGGTTTGTTCTGGGCACTGGGGGTGCAACAATGGCAGACCCCCCATGGGGGTTCGTTCAGTGAGTGAAGGAGGGGGACCCCTTATTTGCCTCCTAGGGGTCAGGTCTTCTCTGAGTTCCTCCTGTGACGGGGTCCCTTTGCCGGTGACCCACTGCTGTCAGCTGGGATCATTTCCAAGGGCCCCTGGCGACCCTCCTAAGTCAGCCACCTTGCAGTTCGCTCTGTCACCCAGAACAGCCCCCCACCAGTTAATTCCCTGAGATTGCTGGAAATGTCACCATTGACTACTTTATATTGGTATCTGGCTATTTATATAGTGTTGTGAATGGCACTATATTTATATTTTACTTGAAACCTCTTTGTATAATGTATCAAGAATTACATCAATATATACGTAGGATTTTATAGGCACTTCCACCTTTTAAAATCTTATTTCCTGCTGTGTCTGCTCTGTGGGCAGAGCAGAGTTTATCATCTCTGCTGTCACAGAGAACACCCAACCGCAGAGATAGGGGTGGGGGTGGTCTCTGCTGAGGTCACTTGCCTGGGGTTGGCCCAGCGGCTACTCAGCTCTCCTGAGAAATTCCCTGGTCTGAATCATAGGTTTTCCTCTGCTGGCTCCTCAAAGCTGCTATTATGGCTCCATTTTGACCACTTGCTAGAAGCTGTGTGGCTCAGATTCGATGGAAGGCCGGATTCAAAGAGGGCGCTGTGTCTGAAAGAAAGGAAAGAGGGGCTGAGACCACGTGCTGTGTCCCTGCGTCTGCCCGGCTTGCTCGGCTTCAATGGGACCGTATGCTCCACGTGGGCAGGGGTCTTTTACCGGCCTCGTGCACCACCGTACGCCCAGCATTTCAACCAAATAACCGTGCGAGCGAATGAATGAACACACGAGTCTTTCCGAACCTTTCTTAGTCTGCACAATGGGACTAAAAATAACTCACTTCATGGGGTTATACCAGGATTCAGGGAAGTAGTAATTCCATTTGGTGTTGTATAATGCTCTCAGTGTAGAAGTACTTTAGTATAGTTTAAAACATACTCCAATTCCTGGTACCAGGTTCCCAGATGGTGTGACGCGTGCTGGAGGTGAGTGAGGGCTCCCTGACGTAGACACAGTTGCACATTTGGACTCTGCGGCCTTCGCGTCTCCCAAGTGGTATTTACAGTGGAGAACACGCCCCAAGTGCCTAAAAAACCCTCCCCCGCTCTTGAGCAAACCGTCACTCCCTGGCACCGTGCCGTCACACGCGGCTACTCCTGCCCCACAGTTGAGCCAAGAACCTGACTCAGCTCCCACGGCCTGGCAGCCGCTCCCCGGTGTCCTAAGTTAGCGCGGGTGTAGAACGGTGTCCTCTTATAGATGCCTTGCCCCGTGGGCTTCCTTCCCGTCCCCTTTTGAACCATGGCCTCTGTTTTCCTTCCCCTCGTCACTATACACACACACACACACACACACACACCCCCAAATTCACAGTTTGTGAGTGGAATTCCTCCGTCGTTGGTACCAGGAGTCAGAAATTGTCAAGCCAAGGCCTGAATCCAGCCTTCTGTTTAGTTTGAGCCGCATTTAAAGTGTGTATCACTTCTCGTTTGTTCAAGATGCGCGTGGATCCCTGACGGGAGGTGTGGCCGCACGGAGCCAGCATTTCTGCATCGCGGTTATTAGCTGGTTCCCTTCGGCAGCGCGAGTCCTTGTGAGTTACCAGAGTCCTCCCGGCTCCTCGGTGTCCTGGACCCAAGACTCCCCCACCTTCCACCTCAGCCCCTGTAGACATAGGAGAGCCTGTCCCCCCACGTCTCCCGGGACAGAAGCAGTCACCGCAGTAGCTTCATGTGGACGGTTCCAGGTGCTGTCGGCCGTGGCCACGTTCTGGGCTCCACACCCAGCTGCAAATCCGTTCTGCGTCTCTCTCACAGAAAGTCTGCCAGTGGGCCCTCCCTGCCTCCCTTCCACCGGGGCATAAGGAAGATACCTGCTTCATGGCTCCGAGTGCTATGCGGCGGTGGCAGCAGGAAAGCGTGGAACTTGAGGGAGCAGGAAGGGAGTTTGGGCGGTAGGCAGAGAAGGCTTTCTGAAGCAAGCAGCACCCCCAAATTGACTGATTTAAGCTCCAGTGGGGCAAGAAAGGGGAGAGGATAGCTTTTATTCTGGGACAGTTGATAGAAGCCAGACCTCAAAACCCATTCGGCCACCTTCATTCTTTGTACTGATAGTTGAGTGTCTGCGATGTGGTGGGAAATGACCAGAGAGAGAGTGTGGACAAGAGCCAGGAGCCACAGGCCAGTGACAGGCGGCCCCCTTCAGCGCTCCGCTTCCTCCGCGTGCACAGAAGCAGGGGTCGAAGACATCAGAGGAAACTTAGGAGCATGACATCTTAGACAACAAGAGGGAAAAAATTCAAGGAAGAGAGGGAAAAAGTCACATCGGAAAAAGATCAAAAGCATCATTGGATTTAGCCAAAGAAGTCATTCAGTGGGCTCACAGGGTCCACTCCCGTAGGCGAGCCCAGGCCGCCGCCTCCTGGTCGGCTCCCCCGATGCTGATGTTGGCATGTGGACACATTCCTGGTAGAGCCGGCTTCCACTGCTGCCCCGCCTCTCACCTCCTGCCTGTACCCTGAAGTCGGTCCCTCTTCTCCATCCAAGTCACCACCCTGCGTCTCGGCTGTATCTCTCACTCTGTTGGATGGTGGCCGGGTCCTCAAAAATGCCGTGAAATCATTAACTTTCCACTTGTGCCATACCAGCTTCCCCGCCCTCCCCATTTCCTCGCAGGCTGTGTGCCAGTAGGGCCCTGGAGTTTGTTGCTCACAGACCCCTTCCTCTGCCTGGGTGCCCCCCTCTTTCCACCTGCTTGGCAAACCTGTCTGTGAACCTTCCGCTGAGGCTGTGCCTCTTCCACCACGAAGCTGCTCTTGGCAAGCCTGGCAGAATAGCGCGCCCCTTCCCCTGTGTTCTCACCGCGCTCCGGCGGCCACTCTCCCGCTGGGTCATGGACTCATTCCAGTCTACGCGTCTGCCCCCTGATGGGTTTTGGGGTGAACATTCCGAGGGTCGGAGGTCATGGTTTTCCAGGCTGGCGCTGCCCTTGGTTCATACCCACCTCTCCAACCATCCTGACGGCAGGCACACGGGGGACTCGGTTCCTGCCAGCTGGAAGCCCCCACAGGAGCGGGGACATGAACCCACTTGGGAAGAAGAAGCGAAGGAGAGGTTTGGGGGCACACCCAGAGCGCTTCAGATCCTGGATATGGAAGTGGAAAGAATCTTCCATCTTCATCCTCAGGGGGGAAAAAAGTCATTCATAAAGTTGGAATATAGGTTATCGGGGAGAGAAGAGAAAAGGGGAAAGAACCTAGTGGCCAGAGAGAAGCCCTCCCACCGAAGTGCTCTCTCCATCTGTCTGTCTCTCCCCAGCGCAGCTCTGTCTGTCTGTCTCTCCCCCAGGGCAGCTCTGTCTGTCTTGATGATGAATTCCAAGGGGGCCTTTATCTTATTAACATCAGAACTCCATTTACTGACCTTTCCCTGAAGGTCAGAAACTGCAGGAGAATCTAAATTCAAAGAAGTAAGGAGAAGAAAACTTAGCAGAATAAACAACCACACAAGAAAACCTAAATGAAAATTAGGGGTAGATTTTCACCATCTTCTCTAAGACACCTGCCCAAGCACACTGACTGAAGCCTCTGGGATAGCAGCCGACTTGGTACCTAAGGGAACATTCATCACACCGAGAACGAAGTCAGCCCAGCGCTCCAGGGGCCTGGCCGTTACACCTCAGACGCAGTAAAACCATGTGCTGCTCTGGGCATCTAGCACACAGGAGATGCTGCACAGCAGACCCGTCACCGAAATACGAGCTGTAAATAGCATGTGAGCTCCAAACAATGTTTTAAGTAAGAGGCCACCCGTTCCGATACCCCCATGGGACAGGCAAGGAGGCCAACAGGCCTGGTGAGGGGGAGGAAGTGGGCGGGACTTGGGGGGCCCTGGGGAGTTGAGGCGAGCCCTCCCACCTCCAGGCGACCGGAGACTCAGTCCTCCTTGGTCTCATGAGGAAAGAAGGGCCCCGTGTTGCCATATGGCTTGCTTTTTCTAAGAAGCCAGAAATCCTGATTTGTGCATAAAGTGTCCCGATTCTTAAAACGTGCATCAAATACCACGAGTCCCAGGGCAGCACTCACTGGACTGGCTTCCAGGTCGCCGCACCCGCTCTGGAAGTCCGCATGGCCCCTTGACCCCGGCTGGAGAAGGAGAAGGAGCGCGGAGCCTGCGTGGTGGCGCTGGGTGCCACGGGCTCTCCGCCTCCTGGACACGTGAAAGGTCTTCAGGGAGGCCAGGCCAGGTACACAGCAGACATCGGGACAAACACGCATTTCCAGTTCCTCCTTGATGATGACAAATGTCATTCAAATGTCCCCTGTCATAACAGGAAAAGGCGGGGTGCTTGTGATCAAACATTTCTCCCATCCCGCTCTATGCCCATTAGCCCAACTAAGAGAGCGTGTTTATAAGACTGAGGGGAGAGTGGAGGCGTGGCGGGACGGTCCAGGTGAGGGACCAGGTGACTTCTCATTGGCCCGACATCAACGAGGCCGCACAAAGGTCTGCAGAGCCGCTGAGTGCCATTGTCCCTGGCCGCCAACCGGACTCGAGACAAACACAGAGACAGCCCTGCAAAAGGAAAAGGCACGCACTGCGGCCTCAGTGAATCCACACACACGCGTCAGATGCTGCTTTCGTAGCGGATGAATTCTAAAGGCTAAGATGCAGCGAAATAAAACATTTGCTGTGAACATGGACAATTGTTCTTCTTGTTTGCGGAAATCTTGTGAGTGAATTCCTTGTAAATGCAAAGAATCCTCTGAACGTGCGGGACAGGTATGTAAAGGGTCCATATAAGTGTATCTAAGTAAATCCATGTTCTATGTGAAATACGGTGCCAGGACCTGGAGATGAGTCTAACGGCCAAATCAAGCAGCAGAAAAACAGTAAACCTGCGTTGTGTTCTAAGAGCACTATCGTCTATGAACTCCCAGTTACAGAATCGACCGGGCACGGGGATGTAACGCCTGGCATCGGGAAAATGGTCCACAAGGGCACAATGACTCTGCATGGTGGCGGGCAGGCACCAGACCTGATCACGCTGCAGATGTCAAGTCCCCTGCCGCGTACCTGCACCTGCCAGCATGTCGCTCGCCAGCCACGCTTCACTAAGTTAAAGGACAAGGCGTCATCATCCAGGCGGAGCATTCAGGGCCTGGGCTTCACACCTGGACACAGGGGCCAGGGGGTCGGGCACCAGCAGACGCTCCACGCTGCTGCTCCCATGTCTGAGGAGGGCGTCGGCGCTGCCTGGCAGGGCCTGTCAGAGCCAAGCCCTTGGGGACAAGCAATCTGCCCCGGTGAGACAGCCAGGCCCGTCCTCCGTGTCAGCAGGACTCAGTGGGACTCAGCGGAACCAAGGTCCACGCTAAGCCAAAGTACTGCTCAGGGAGGAGGCGAGTCTTCCTGCCTAGACAAACTGCGGCTCTTCTCCTTTAGAACGAGTCCAAAGGAACTTCTCAGTATTGTCGGTCTGTGCCGCTCGCAGGAGACTGGGCTCCCATAAAACACAAGCCAAGCGTGAGCAGCAGACGTACATGCCGCCTGGACCTGAAGCTTCCCAAGTGCACGTGGTACGTGGGGTCCCTGAGCAGGCCAGTGTGGGGGCGCTGTTTGTCCTTAGTCCAACCTTCGGTCTGTCTGAGGGGCGCCTGTGATGGGAGAGCGAAGACTCTCCGTCTCTGCTCAGACGGGTCCATGCGTACTTCTCAGGTCTTCCCGGACATGCGGGACGGGGAAGGAAGGGCCCCGCGGTGAAACCCACTGCAGGAGCTGCCAGCCGGTGGAGACTGTTCAGGATGCTCCTGCTGGCTTCCCCCTCGCTGTTCAAAGGGCCCGAGGGACTGGCCGTGCTTAGTTCATCCACCAACAGCACTGCTCGAGCGACTAGTGCACCGAACTCGAGGTACAAATGCGAATGAATTACAGGTACCGGCTGCGCGGGAACGGGGGAGGGAGGTGGGTGCAGAGAGTGCGGACACAGGCCACTCGGTCATCTCACTGCAGTGCGCACACTTATGGAGACACACACACACGTGTGTATGTTAACAATGTGGATGAATATATGTATGTATACGTGTGTATATCACATGCATGTATAAAACACCAAGTGCTAGTTCACTCAAAGTGCCGTGTGAACCGCATCACAAACATTATCACACTTAACATTCCGTTCCCCCAGAAGGGTTGTTTTGGGGCTTGTCATTTCCAAATTACAAAGCAGGAAGTTGAGACCCAGGGGATCCCTGACCTTCCTAAGCTCACAGAGCTGGTGAGTGGAGGCGTGGGATGGACCTCAGGCACGCCGGACACCGGCCCAGGTTTCGGCCCCCTGCACTGGGCTCCTCTTGCCCGAAGGACACAGAGGAGCCAGGCCAAGGCCAGGGGACTGGGTTTCGACTTTGTTTTTACTGTACATGTGTTGAACAGGCATTAAACTCACATGATTCAGAACTCCATGACGAAGTACGCAGTGGGAAGCTGTGCCCCACCCTGTCCACTCCGCGCCTCCAGCCCCCCTCCCGCCCTGTCCAAAGTCCCTATGATGTCAGGGGTCCCCCACACTGATACGGTCCCCCTCCCCTCCATCACGCACTGGGCTGGTTGGTCTGCGGCTCCTTCACTAACTTAATGATGTGCCTCAGTAATAGCTCCGAGTGGGCCTGCAGGGAAGGTGCCCTCTGGTGGACGTTTCTGGGTACTGTCTTGACCGTGCTGCCTTACTACTTTCCCGCATGGGATGCAGTAATTTTTCTGTCTGTTCTTTCGGGTTTTTCTGGCCTCTCAATAAGACGAGCAATAACGAGTGTTAGAGAGGTTGTGTAGATAAAGGAACCTCATTCGCTGCTGGTGGGAATGTAAACTGGTGCAGCCACCATGGAAAACAGCGTGGAGGCGCCTCAGAAAATTAACAATAGAGTTACCACAGGACCCAGCAGCCCCTCTTCCGGCGTCTACCCAAAAAACTTTGAACACACCTCTTTGTAAAGACATACTGTGCTCACTGCAGCCCTATTCACGGTGGCCGAGCTGGAGACACCCGCGGTGCCCTTCTGCACTGGAGGACTGCGGGGAGAGGTGTGCTGCGTGTACACAGTGGGACGCTGCTCGGCCCTGCGGACAGACGGAATGTTCCTGCGGACAGACGGAATACTGCCATTTGCGGCAACACGGGTGGGTCTTGAGAGTGTCGCACTAGGGGGATCAAGTCAGACAGAACGAGTCAAAAACCATTTGGTTTCACTCATATGTGGGATAAGACACTGAAAGCAACAAACGAACAAACGAGAAAACATAAACAACAGCAGACACAGACAAAGGCATGGTGGTGACCGGAGGGGAGGGGTGGGGGGGACAAGGAAGAGGGTGCAGGGGTCAAATACACAGTGACGACAGGAAACTGGACTTTGGGGGGTGAGCACACAGCGCGATAGACAGAGGGTGTGTCAGAGAAATGTCCACTCGAAACTTACATAATGTTATTAGCCAATGTCTCCCCAGAAAATGCATTCTAAAACAATCTCCTGGCTTTGTGCCAGCTCTCATCTTCCGCCACCTCTCTGAAGTAGCTGGCCGGGGCTGCTTCCATTGTACAGCTCGACTGACGTCCACAGCCTGGGGTTGCCCGCCTCCCCTCTTTCGTTGCCATTTCTCTTCTGCCTCCTTCCGCATCTCTTTTTTTCCAGGGAGCTTCCCATTGCGTGGTTTCAGCTCTCAAGTGTATACATGAAATCTCAGACTCACCCCCTCCTTGCTTGGCTTCTCGGCAGGCGCTTGGAAAGGAAGGATGAGAACGTGGCCCCCAGGCCCTGCCCCGGTGGCCCGGCCGGCACGTGGAGGGTCAGCTCTGCCGCATCCTGCCATTTCCATGGCCATTCTGCCAACTGCTCCTGAGGAGCCTGACAGGGGTCACCTTCTCTTTTCATTCAGTTGGTTTTAGTTTCCAGTGTTTCAGTTACAGGTGGCGTGCAATATTGTATCGCTTTCAGGACTACAGTGTAGTGATTTGACATTCACATGCCTCACACAGTGGCCGCCTCCAGTCCAGTGCGCCCCCGACACGCCGCATAGTCACTGCGGTATTCCCGACGTGTTCCCGACGCCGGGCTTCACAGCTTTGTGGATGTTCTGTCACCCCTGTCTGTGCTACTACCCCTCACCTTTTTCACCCAGCCCCCGACTCCCTCCCCGGTGGCGTCTCTCAGTCTGTTCTCTCTGCCTGTGACTATGTTTCTGTTTGGGACTTAATCAAACTAAAAAGTTTCTACACATGAAGAAAACCACCAACAAAATGAAAAGACAACCTACTGAATGAAAAGATATTTACCAATGATACAGCCAATCAGGGGTTAATATCCAAACTATGTAAGGAACTCACACAACTTAACAACCAAAACAACCAGTCTGATTACAAAATGAGCAAAGAACCTGAACAGACATTTCTTCAAAGAGGACAAACATGAAAAGATGCCCAATGTCGCTAATGATCAAAGAGATGCAAATGACAACCATAATGAGACACCACCTCACACCTGTCAGAACGTGGATCATCAATAAGTCCACAAACAGCAAGTGCTGGTGAGGATGAGGAGAGAGGGGAGCCCTCCTGCACTGGTGGTGGGACTGCAGACTGGTGAGCCACCGTGGAAAGCAGTGTGGAGGGGCCCCCAAAATGGATCTGCCTTTTGACCCAGCAATCCCACGTCTGGGTATTTATCCAAAGGAACCCAAAACACCAGCTTGAAAGATGTGCGCAGCCCTGTGCTCACTGCAGCGTTGCTACAGTAGCCAAGATCTGGAAGCAACCTCGGTGTTCATCGATGGACAAATGCGTGAGGGGGGAGTGGGGGGGGGTGTGTGTGTGTGTGTGTGATGGAATAGTACTTGACCATAAACAAGAATGAAGTCCTGTCATTTATGACAACTCGGATGGACCTAGAGGGCATTGTGCTGAGTGAAATAAGTCAGACAGGTAAACACCATACAATCTCACCTGTATGTGGACTCTGAGAAACAACACGAACCTCCCCTTCCTCTTCATCTCCCGTCCAAACCACTGCACCCGGCTTCTCAAACCCTCCCTTGACCAGCCCCACCTACCTCTCAGCCTGGTGTTGCAGCCTCCGCAGGCCACACCATCCCTGGGGCCAGGTTGGTCTCTCCACCGCGCCCCTTCACAAGGAAGGACCCCGGGACCCCGACATCACAAAGCAGGATGTCGTGAGAGAATGGAGTGGACAGATGCCCTCTCTCCAGGCTCTGGAACCCTCAGGGTGACAGCAAGGAAGTGGTAATACCTGTGACATACCTGTCTCATAGGGTTAGTGCCTTAGTACGTGTAAAGCATTCAGAACGTTCCGGCAGTGGGGTCATGTGTGTTTGGAGAACCAGGCAGCGAGGAACTACGTCCCCGTTTCTCGGCCATAGCTTGCCTGTGTCACTACATAGTCGTCACACGGGAACATGACTTTCTCAGTTTAACCAATAGTTCACGTTTATTCCGACTGCATAGAAGCACAAACTGCTCTAAGCCCTGGGAACAAAGTTACCTGGTTTACAGAAGGGTCCCTTCTCCTCCCTCCCACCGCCCCAGTTCCATCCCATTCCCCAGGGGCCTGTGAGCCCCCCTTCTGGGAAACCCTTTCCTGTTGCTTCGGCCAACTCTCATTTCTGGAAACCTCTGCATGGTGGGTTCACACCATACACGCTAGCAGTGAATGGTTTCTGTGGGTCAGTATGTCCTGTTGGGGTCTGTGGGGTCCTCTCAATAAATACTTCTCTGCCTCTCAGACTGAGCTCTCAGCCAGTGGTGAACCTAACCGAACGGCTGGCAGGTGGAAACCAATTACTGTCCTTGCTATTGAGCACACGAGATTGTGGGATGTACTGGAGAGTGAAGGTCAGGTGAGAACGAGCACAGATGTGAGAAGCAGGGGGTGCTTGAGGAAAAGCCCTCCTCAGCAACCAACAGGGGGTCCAGGCCCGCCCCTCTAGCAAGGTCTTCCAGAGTGGACTGTAAGCTTCCGGTGCATTCTCTATAATACTGAGACGGAGGAGCACACACCAGCTGCTCACTAATAATTCTTCCAGGCTCTGTTCCAATCAATCACTGTCCCTGCATGAGCTTAACCAGTCCTTACAACGAACCTGCAAAGTACTGACTCCGGTGTTTTATGTAAGACAAGGCATGGTGCTCACGTGGTCAGTAAGTGGTGGGCTTTAGCCCAGCCCAGCTTCAGTGTCCATTCATTAACCCCCTACCTTCAACCTCCCAGGCTGACTGTGATGGGCAACGGCGTTGGTGGAAATGAAGGTTCTGAGCATTCAGGAGCTGCCCGGGACCAGCCCTGCTAATGTCAAGTTCAAGGAAGCTCTGTAAATAACAACTGGTGCTCAGAGAAAACCACTGGAGCAGGTTCGACTGCTCATTTCCTTCTTCCTAAAAAAAAGAATCTCGTGAAATAATCTGCTAGGTGCTGCCACATGCACTTGGAGAGGGGTGTGCCAGCCCACCCCACTGAACCACCGGAATCACATCCGGTCCCAGCTTATTCACGAGCACAGAGCCGGATCCCAGCGGCTGGCGTCCGACTGGAAAAGGAAGTCGTTTCTGGCTCTGACCCTTAGTCGCTCACATGATCCCATCGCAATTAGTTTTACAGTGAATAAGGACGCTTTCCTTTATTTCATTGTTTCACAAGATGAAGTGAAGTTAAAATCCTGTCCAAATAGTAATTATGTTTTACCCCTGTAGCTTTGCATTGAATTTCTGTGATCAGTTTCAGCTGGAATCCTAAGTTAAAAAAAGCGTTCATGTGCTTTGTCTGTTTACCACTGGAGGGCACTATCTCGTCTCTTATCTGTCAAACACAAACCCGACCTTGGGCTTGGTTTGCTACATCAGCGATTTTCAACCTTTGTCATCGCAGGGCACGCGTAAACTGATTCCTAAAATTCTGCGTCACACCAAAAATATACGTTTTGCCTATCTGACAAAAGTAGGTATAATTTAGCTTCATTCACACAGATGGCCAATGCTGTGTTGGCTGTTGTCATTTTTCTTATTTTACGGGCTGAGGGAGAAGAGGTCAGTGCCCCTGAGAGAACAGATATTGCATGTTTTAAAAGCTCCCGTGGCACACGGGTTGGACATGGCTAGGTGGAGAGGCAGCGGGAGGCTGTCATCTTCTGTCTTCGGTGTATTATGGGGAGGTCATCCAAAGTAGAGACAAATTTCAAACCAAGCCGCTGCTGTGCATGATCTGATGGTGGCCACCACTGATTCGGGCCACGTTCTGTGCTGGGTGCTGCAGCCACATCCCCTCCGAATCCCACGGGACCCTCATTTTACAGCGGAGGAAATGGGAGCTCAGGAAGTCACCTGATGTCCCCAAGGTCCCATGGTTGCCCCACAAGCACTTAAGTCAGGCCGTGAACCCACGTCAGCCTCAGGGAATAAAAGAGGAAAATTCCCATGATGCCCTTAGCTGGTTTCCTGACCTGAGAAGAGGCAAACGGAGTTTGTCCACCTCGAAGACCGTTGGGGGTGGTGGGCAGAAGGAAGCAGCGATAAAACAGTAGCAGCAAGTCTGAATGGGACTCACAGCTCCACAGGGGCCCACAGCACAGCAGTCGGGGCACCAGCTGCTTTCAATGGCCTGTCCCACCCATTCGAGCGGATGCAGTAAGTGTGGCCACTTAAGGGGCCTGATACCACAGGACAGTCTGTTTCCTAAGGGAACTGTATTTCTGCCTTTGAGAGAAGTGGCCTTCAGCTGCTCCGCTGTCTTGGGGGGTCATGGCATAAGTGTGTGAGCCTGGGAAAGCAGCCGTTTTCCCATGTGATGTCTACGGGTCTAGAGAGCGTGGCTTCTGGTACGAACCTGCCCATGCTCCCACAAATGTGGCTGCGTTTGGTGGCCATGTGTGTCACACTTTCCCTGCATGCCTGTCAATGACACCTCTGGAACTGATCGGGCATGCACTTGAGGCCATCGGTGCTCATGGACATCAGCTCCTGAGTCCGAATCTCCGGGCTGCCCTGAGTCTGGACGGGTTCACTAAATCATGAAGGGCTTACAGTCACTCACTAGAACGCCCTTGCCTTTTCCGCCCTCGGTGTTGTTTGACAAGCTGCTAAATAAGCTCCTGAAACCTTCACTTTCGAGGATGTAGGTGAGGAGCACGTGCTGTGTATCAGCGGGGGGGGGGGGGGGGGGGGGGACAGTGGCTGCACCCCCTGCCTGCTCGGCGCTTCGGTATTGACTCTGAAATACAAAGTCACGGGGCTGATAAATCTGGGGGGAAAGGCACATATTTCACACACATTCCAATCGCTTGTTCAGTGGGGGTAAACATCAGGCGCTTTTCATCTAGAAACGCCTTCAGCTGAGGTCAGGCTTTTAATTCCCCCTCCCCTCTGGGGTCCTGGGTCAGCTGTTGCTCCCCAAAGGACCCTGTTTATTTAGATGGGTTTTTAATTACTATTTGGTGCTAACGGTGAGCAGTCTCTGAAAGACAGCGACAGCGACGGCACCGGAGCATGTTTCCCTTGTCCTGCTGTTCAGACCAGTTCTGTCCCGCGTTCTTTCCCGCAAGAGGCGTCAGGCCCGTCTCCTGGGCCTCCACTCACTCTTCCTTACGCGAGGAAACGACAGCTCTGCCTGACAGAAGCAGGGTCCTAATCACAGCAGCCCCGGGGATGCCACGTTTCCTTCTGCGGGGGTGAGAAGACAAACTAGCTCAGTGGTTCCTGGGGATTGCGACATAGGCTGGTACAGCCTCAAAACCCCGTTCCCGCAAGTGGGCCGTGAATAAGTGAGTGTTATTTTTAATTACATTTTTCATCTTGAGATGGTCGAAGATTTGCACGCAGTTGTACAAAATAGAGATCCCGTACCATTTTCCCAAATGTCACCACGCAGACACCCTGGGCAAAGAGAACCTTTCGGGGATAGACAACTGGTTAAAAATATCTGGGAACACGCCTGAGAGATGAAATATAAATAGACGCATCAGCCCGGTGCACGCCAGTTGGAGAGAAAGCAGAGTCAGACTTGTTTAAACATATCTTCCCACACCTGCTCTTTCTCTTCCTTCAGAATGTCCCTTCCGGAGGGACAGGCACACCTCTCTCCAGTGTTTATAGAACATGTAGCACTGCACGATGTTTGAAGACAATGAGAACAGGAACAGATCAGTTTCAAGTAGTCCCTTGTCTGCAGGTGGTTTTCCCGTACCCCTCGCAGCGGGTCGCGGTGCCAGCTGGAATGTGGCCAGGCCGGCCTAGCTTAGTCGGGCTCCTTGGGAGAGCTACAATTTGGGGAGCCCTGTAGCTAACCAACGTCAGTGAAGTGTATGAACGATGCAGGGCTGTCCAACCCGCGGCCCAACAGAAAATCGTAAAAAAGTGTTATGAGATTTTTTTGTGATTACCTGTCACAATGTATTTAATGTGTGGTCCAGGACAATTCTTCCTCTTCTGGTGGGACCCAGGGACTCCAAAAGGTCGGACACCCCTGAGAGTTCCATTTAAAATTCCACACAGCCTTCGTCCTGTTTCCACAGATTTGTGTGACGTGGGCTCAAGCATTATGGGATGTTTAGCATCCCAGTCCCTAAGTACTAAAGGCTGGAGATGCCCAGGAGAGAGTGATGGTGCTCGGTTGAAGCCATTTTGAAAGGTGTCCCATCAGAAGCATCCCAGGGGACACCAACCAGATATAGGTCCAAGGGCTCCCACCCTCCACCTGCATCAGAATCTCTGTTGGGTGCCTGGAAATTTGTGCATCTAACGACGGCCCCTGGGGGTTCTCATACCCAGACTGGTTTAGGAAACAGGGAGATGGCCCTGCCGTCCTCGTCCCTGATTTGTCTGCGTGATCCCAATGGCTTGTTGTCAGCCAGACGTTTGCTGCTGTCGGAGGTCACCTGACAAGTTCCTTCCTAGTCTCTGCAGTGCTAGGAAATACGGACCAAGAGACATTCATGCCACAGAATGGGACTGACAGGTGGGAGAGACAAGGAAGTGTGCTCTGGCTGCCATCTTAACCGGAAGTGTTCTGATGGGAATACTGTCTCCAAAAGCTGATGTGCCTGATGTGACTTTTTATTCGATGACTCTCCAATTCATTTCTTATCATGATAGACGGTTTTTTCCTTAACACAGGGGCACTTTTTAGGAGCAATGTAACATCTTTTAAAGACTTGGCTTCATTAAATGAAAAAATCAACTTGTAGAATTTTAGAAATAGCCAAGTAGACCTTAGAAAAGGGCAGTGATTCTGATCCACCAATGGAGCATTTTGTTTTTTAATTATAACTTTCAGTCTTTCTATAAAAGATAAGGTTGTGATGTGTCTAATTGACCTATGGAGAAAACACCTCCATGGGCATATTCTTAAAGGCGTTTGTGATGTTTAAAATAGTAGTGTCCTGGCCGCTGTCTCAGCGGGTTGAATGTCATCCTGTGCACCAAAGGTTGCAGGTTCGATTCCTGCTCAGAGCACAACCTGGGTTGCGGGTTTGATCCCTGGTCATAGCACGTATGAGAGGCAACCGATCGATGTTTCGCTCTCTCTGCCCACCTCTAAAATCAATGAACATATCCTTGGGTGAGGATTAAAATTAATAATATTGGGTTGGCTAAAAGTTTTGTTTTTTTCTGGCAGATGGCTCTAGTAGCACTTAGTTGCTTTAACTTCATTCAGAACAATTTTGTTAGATTGTGTTGTGACAGCTGTCATATCAGCGTGCATTTAAAAAACTTGTCAAAACTGGTAAATTTTTGTACAGCCATTTTAATATTGAAGATGGAAGAAAATATGTAACATGTTCAGCATATTTTGCTTTAATATTTCAAGAAAGGTAAAAACACAACTGAAATGCAGGAAAAGATTGGTGCCGTGTATGGAGAAGGTGCTGTGACTGATCAAACGTGTCAGAAGTGGTTTGCGAAGCTTCACGCTGGAGATTTCTCGCTGGACGATGCTCCGCAGTCGGGCAGAGCAGGTGAAGTTGAGAGCGATCAAATCAAGACATTCATTGAGAACAATCAACGTTCTACCACACGGGAGACAGCTGACATACTCAAAATACATCCGACTCAGTAAAGTTATTGATGAAAAGGAAAAATGTCTTTTATTTTACGGAAAAAAATAAATGGATTTTTGGCCAACCAAATAAATAATAAGTAAATAAATAAGATAAGACAAAAGCGTAAGAGAGCAGCCGCCATTTACTGATGCCAGACACCGTGCAAACACCTGAAACTCACCGGCTGTTTCCACATTGAACTCTCCTGTCCCAAGCAACCCCTCAGGCCTGGGCACACCGGGCCGGCTGGCCACCCTGCCCTAGACCTCAGCTACTCCTCAAAGCACCGGTATGTGATAGGTACCACAGTGAACCCGTTTCACAGATGAGCAGTCAGAGGCACAGGGGCCTTAAGCGAACTGGCCAGAAGGACCAGGCTAGAAAGTAGCAAAGCTGGCTCTCAAGCCCCCGCCTGTCCCTGTGGCTGCTCTCAGAGCCTGCTCTCCTCGCTGCTCTGCTCTTGGCTGTGAAGCCACAGTCACTAGAGGTCCTGTCACCTCTTCCCTGTCCAAGGACAAGGTGATGTGTGGACTCCACACCGAAAGAGCCTGTTTAGAATTTCCTGGCAACTTAAGATACCAGTTTCACAAGCAATTAATTGTATCCCATTCAGTAACAACAGAAAGGTAAAGCCACACTGAGTTCTCCAAGGCTTTGGATGTTGTTTGGGGAATCTGAGGCCGCTGGGCTTGCAGGGATGGAACCAGGGCAGCACGACACCGCCCCTCAGAAGGAGCATGGCACGTGCCCCACAGCTGCTCTGAGGGGCACGGCCACCCAGGGACCCGGAGGAGCCAGAGGAGCCGGGGAAGGCGATTTGGGTCCTGGCCGGCCGCTCGGCCCAGACAGCTCATTGGCTGCTTCTCACTCAAGAACTCTGAGTGGAGTGAAGTGCTGGGATGCGTCTGTCGTTCAAGTTGGAAAGTGATTTGCAACGCAGGAAAGCTGGATTTTTAGGAATAAAGTCATTTGTGCTTATTGAATTTTATAGAATCGTGATGTTTTAGGGTTATTGGTCTCGAAAGTTCTGGCTTCTTTGGGACAACCCAACGGAGAGGGCACACGTTCACCAAGTGAGCGAACACTTGCTTTCTGCTGAAACTGTAACATCTTACGGAGGTAAGGAAAGAAAGCACTTTATGCCAAGATACTGTGATGATCATTTATCAAATGGCATATTTATAGAATATTTTAATCTTATATTTATTGTTTTTCCTGACTATAAAGTAATTTGCAGAAACATAGAATTCCTGCAGTGAAGTACAAAGTGAAGACCCTAAAATCCCAGTCATGTAATTACCCTGTACTCCTTCTTCTCTGCAATACGATAAGCCACGGCTATTCGTATTGCAGAGTTTGGGATCATCATTAAATCATGTCCCAAACAAAAGCTGATTGACCTGGGCATGTGCCCGCTGGTGAGCGGTGGGCACCGTGCACCCCTCTTGCACCCCACTTCCCCGCCTTGACTGCAGTGAGCACTCTCCCCTCCCCGCAGTGTTGTCCCAGAGGTGAGTGGCATCGGCAGCACAGGGTTTTCCAATACGGGTGGACTTCAGTTCGCTCAGCACATTTCTCATATCTTCAGTGGGTCAAGTTAAAGAACTCTTCACAGGTTATTATGCGGGGCCTTTCTTGTGTTTTTTTTATTAAGTGGAAGGTGGTCACACCAGCAACTTCTTCCCTAGGGGGACACTCCATAGACACTCCTGTGCGGGAGTCCATGGGCCTGTTCGCGAATAGTGGGAAGCGCACCGTTCACCCGGCCCCAGACTAGCCCGGGATGTGTGTTTCCAACTGCACGGACCAGGAAATCGCTGCGGTTAAACACAACGAAACCTGCGCATCCACGGGAATGAACAGAGCTGCCCTGGCAGGTGTGGCTCAGTGGATCGAGTGCTGGCCTGCAAACCAAAGGGTTGATGGTTTGATTCCCAGTCCGGGCACATGCCTGGGTCACAGGCCAGGTCCCAGTAGCGAGCATGTGAGAGGCAACCACACATTGATCTTTTCTCCCTCTCTCCCTCCCTTCCCCACTCTCTAAAAATAAATAAATAAAATCTTTAAAAAAGACACGAACAGAGCACTATTCTCTGTGCCTGAGGCTCACACCTGCTTCGGTCACAGCGGCGAGTCAGGGGAGAAGACGTAGGCTAGGGCTCCGCTTGGATAGAGTGCAAACACAGGCCCACAAACCTGGATCGGTCAGAGATGCAAACACAGCTGGGGACTTTGTAAAAAAAGAAAAACACACCGTCACATAGGACAGCACAGCTGTTGCTTCTGGAAAGGCAGGGAGGGGCACAGCTCCCGGGTACAACGACCTATTTCCTGTCCTGCGTGGTTTAACACATGGACGGTCTTCTGTAGAACACATGTGTACAACGTTAATTATAATTTTGTGTGTATGGGGGATATTTCAAGAGGAGTAAGAGCACTGAAGTGCTGAGAAATTCACCCAGAGATACGGCCCAAGAAGCCTAGAGCTGTGAGAGGCCCCAAGCTACACGGAATAAAAACTCAAAAAGCAACAAATAGGGTTAGTGGAAAACATGTGCAGAAATGGCAGCCAGGAAGTTTCCAGACCTTGAAAAAGGTATGTTTTCAGATGGCGTATTAAGCAGCACACACAAACCCAGACCCGAATGAGGACGCAGCAGAGCAAGCGAGCCCTCACCAGCCGAGCGCCCTTCCGCTCCCGGCGTGGGTGAGACGCCAGGCGCCAGGGCACCTGCGTTCCTGAGCAGCCGCTCGGGGTTGGGGGACCCCCACAGGAGAGCCGGAGAGGCTGTTCCTGTGCCGGGAAACAGGGCGTGGCTGGGACCGGGGCAGACGGCTGTTCCTTCCTCTCTGCCCCTTGCTCTAAGATGGGGTTTCCACTGAGGATCTGGGGGACCCAGGTGTTGAGGCTGCATCCCCATCCCCACCGAGAGGCTGCCGAGTCTCTCTGCGCTCACGTGAGGCACGGCCAGCCCAGTAACGCCTCACGTCACATGTTTCCCACTTCTGTGTGCCTCGTGCCTCCTGGTTCCTCAGCCGGACCATCCTGGGCTTGCACCTCCCAGGTCACGTGTGGGTGGTGTCGTGTAGGAAAGTTCCCACAGGGGAGCCCCAATGGCAACCAACAGAGCTGCCCTGGCTCATGGGCTGGATGTCGTCCCCTTGCCCCCAGGAGTCAGCTCTGCTTCCCCTGCTCACCCTCTGCCCTGGGGGCCGCTGGCCTTCCTAACAGAGCAGCCACTCCCCCTGCCTACCCATCGGGTCCAGCCCCTGGCCGCCCCAGGAGGAGATTGGAGGGAGACAGGATTTCTCCGGGTGCCTCTGCAGTCCCCTTGGGCCGGCTGTGTCACTCAGAAGCCACAGCTGGTGGTCTCCGGTACGGGGAGGATTCCTGCTTGGTTTCTGGGACTGACTTCCTCCTGCTGTCCCTCTGGACCTGGGAGACAGGAGGACATCCCGCCGCCACGCACCTGCCCTCCACCCTGCCCTTTGGGATTAACCTCTTTGTCAACAAAGCGTTCCCATTGGAAGGGTTCCGACTGGAGAGTGCCATCTGCCTCCTGTCAGGACCGGTGGTGACAAGGGAGGGTTAAATGATAACGCAGTTTAAGAGCTGAGTGCCTAGCCTCGCACCTCAGTTAATGTGTGGTGGCAAAAGCATGTGACGTGTGTGTGTTTTTTTAATTACTTAAGAGGACGAGCAATCGGGTTCTGGTAGGAAGCAGAATTCCAGCGCCTGAAAGAGACTCTGATGAAGGGACCTTTCGCGGGAGGGCAGCCAAGTAGAGGGAGTCAACGGGGGACGGGGCGTAAGAAAGGGCAGAGAGCTGCCGGACGGACGGACAGAAGGCAGAGAGGGCGTGACGATGTGGGAGTCCACGTGAGTGGGCAAGCTGGAGGACTGGCCGCCTCTCCGGAGCCCGGCCAGGCCGGGACTCAGGCCCTGCCACAGCCTTGTCCGGTTGTCAGTGGGGAAAGGAAGGCCCTTGCCCCCCAACACCACCCCCGCTTCTCTCCCCAGACTCCCGTCTGCGGTCCGTGTCTCCACTGGCCGGACCCAGTTGGAAACTGGCAGGACATGTGCAGAGGGGTCAGCCCGCCGGGCTGCGGGGGAGGCTGGGAAGGGCTGGCAGGGGGCGGGAGGGGGACGGACAAACACCAGGACCAGAGGGACAGCAAACTCCGGGCGAGTGGAAGCCTAACTTTGTTAAAGCGATGCAAGTATTTATGTACGAGAGAAAACGGAACAAGACATTTAAGGTAGCAACCTCACATGAGTAGAAAAATAAATGATTTGTATTTTCCACAGCGCTTGGTATATTTTCCACATCAAAAAATGGCTGTGCATTACTTTAACTTAGAAAAAAACACATGCCAATGGGATGGTGCGTTTATTTCAATGTTCATGTGTTAAAGGACATACTTTCTTTCAGTGGCCCCTCGTGGAAAGGATTTCATCCACTTCCTGGCCTGCCCCACCAGCAGGGCCTCAGTGGGGCCAAGGCTAAACGGGAGGTGTGGGCTCCTCAGTCCTCACCCTATTGGCAGGTGCAATCTCATTAATCACGACCGGTTCTGTTATGCAGTGAAGCTGGCCCTGACGGCCACTCTGTCAACCACGGTGCCCAGTCCTAGGGCAGGAGGGCGAACCTCAGAGCGAGGGCAGCAGCCTCCTGCAGGCGTGGAGCAACTGCATCCTCTCAGGCTAACTAGACCCCCACACGCAGCGCTCTCTGGGGCTGTATCTGTGGTCTAATGCTACTTTGAGAACTGTGTGACTTCTTTTTCTCTCGCTGCCTGTCTCTCCTGTGTGCACTTGAACTAGATCGCCCCCTAGAGGCGCAGGGTGGGATCATCAGCAGCTCCTCTGTCCCCTGACTCCGCCCCCCCATCGTCAGTTCACTGCGGGGCTGCCCTAGGCTCACGTGGGGGCGGATCAAGTATTCAGTTTGTACCCGAGGAGACAGCAGGTCTTTGGAATGTCACTGACCAGCTGTCAAAGGCAATATTCCTGAAACAAACCCTTAGCCCCCCTCCCGTGTCTTGGCCAAAGCCCAGCTGGGGAGAGCAGCAGCTTCCGAGCCCACTGGCTGCATACCCCAGCCTGGGTCGGCTTGGCCTCAGCCCCTCAGGGCTGCCAGGCTACAACTTGAAGCCAAGGATCTCACAGCAAGCAGAGGCCTCACGGTCGCTTGTCTTGTGACCTCTAAAATTCCAAGTAGCATCTAAAGAGCATAGATTAAGACTCTTTAACCAGCTGTGCTTTTTAAAGTGGTTTCCTATACTTAATGTCAACTGCTAAGAGTATGAGTTAACACACATCTTATTAATATTTCATGCACATCCACAGACCATGTGCTGTTTTAAAAAAACTGCAGATGAGAGTCAGTTTAAAAAAAGAATAAGATACGTATACAGAACTTTTAAAAATAAGGTTTATATCCTAAAAGCCCCGTGAGTTCAAGGCAGTCACAACTGTAGTGAATCACACATATATTTCAGGCCCAATTTCCAAGTCCCGTAATTTGACCTTCAGACTGTTTACAAAGCGTCCCTGTGGTTCAGACACGCGGAGAAGAGAAGCCTGTCGGCAGGAGGGGACCGCCACTCTTTTTAGCAGCGCGAAGATTGTTCACCAGACGGGTAAGCACTCCTGCAATCAGCGCGGCTGCTGCCACCCGGCCTGACAAAGGCAGCTCCTCCGGCCTTGCTGCCGTGACACAGAGACAGTTCTGAGTTCTCGCTAGTCCCCACACCGTCCCCACAACCGTCGGTGTGTCAGGGGCAAGGATGGCATCACTTTGCGCTCTGGGGACATATTTAACGAGAATCCTCTTGTTAAGGGAACAAAGACAAGCTCAACATACCAGCGACCACGTCTCTATCTTTAATCTTCCCAGGAAGCATTTCCAGCGTGGGTCCCGCGAACACTCAGCGGCGCAGTACCGTCGCCACTGACCCGCACTCGTCCTCGGCCCGTGAGAGGTCACTGGGTCCCCGCCGGGTCCTTCACTTCCACCACCAGGATGCCGTCATGGCAGAGGAGGGCCGACAGGTCCCCGGTCTTGACGCCCTCGGGCAGCCTGTACTGCCGGGTGAAGCTCCTCGAGATGAAGCCGTGCTCGTCCATCCCGGTGCCGTGCTGAGCCTTAATCAGCAGCCAGCCTTCGAAGGTCTGGATGATGATGTCTTCGGGGAGGAACTGGACCACGTCCAGCAGGACCTGGAAGCGTGCCTTGCCTCCCCGGGCTGGCGCCTCTGCCGCGGCGTCCCCTGCCGGAGCCTGGGCCTCGCCAGCTCTCCCCAGGTCCACGGTGGTTGGCCCGGGCAGTGCGAATAAGGCATGGTCCAGCCTGCAGTCCTCCAGACCCCGTGCTTCGAACTGCTCCTGGTAGCGCACCGGGGTCTCTATGAGGTGCCTGAGAATGATCTGCGCCATGGAGGAGAGGGCAGCAGCGCAGGCAGCGTCCCTCTGGGCTGTGTCCCTCCGACCGTCCCCCCTGCTGGCACCCTCTGACCAGATTAGCAGGTGGAGCAGCCACTGGCTTATAACCCTGCGCAGATGCCGCCACTTGATCAGGCCCAAAAATACCCCCTGCCCTCAGTCTCCTGTTGCCGCGCAGGCTGCCAGTGCGGGGCTATTTATAGGGTGGCTCGGGGCTGGCTTTTATTTAGCTCACAGGCTGCTGGAGCCGCCCTCTCGTCCGGCCTCCACTCTCCCCGCCAAACGGGTGTGCCGAGCTTATCTCGGGAGAAAAGAGTCCGAACCAGAAGCAGTGTGTGAAAAATGTGGTGCACTGCCCTTGTGAACAACCGTGGTCGGAGGTGCCGTGACCTCTCAGAGCAGCCCGGACGGCAGGACTCACTGCCCACAGGAGCCGAGGCTGGTGGACCCATCTTCACGGGCAGGGCTGGCGGGTCGCGTCCGGCTGGACCCGTGGGGACTTAAGATGCCCACACACACATCCAGACCTCAGACCCGCGACAGACCCATGGCCCTCAGTCCTGTCTTTCCTCTCACCTCCTCTTTGATCTTTTGTCCTTAAGGGACATCGGAGCCCCATCCTCTGGGTTTATTCCGTATAACTCATCAAAGATGAGATGGGATGACTAAGCCGGAGAAGTGCTGAAGCTCAGGGTTGGAGGCCACAGAACAGGGAAACTTAGTGGTGAAAATAGAGCCAGTGGGGAGAGAAAAACGTGAAAGCTTTCAACTATGCGATAGGCAAGCCCGGGAATCTAGGATGAATCTAGTCACAGCTCTGCTATTGAATCAGCAAAGATAAATTACCCGTAATTTCTCACCTGTAACAGCCTTGGAAAGGACGAGGCAAGTTTGTACCCGCTGCTGTAGAAGGGTCTCCGGGGCCTGTTGAAAGCCCGGGACGGCAGTAATGAGCTACGGTTTGTACAACAGGCATTTGCCTCTATAAATAGGATCCCTCTGAAAGCTGCGGGCTGGGAACGGCAGTTGCCGCCTGGGCTGGAGGGAGACCTGACCTTCAGTGCGAATGATCTGTGCTTTTGGTCTCGGCAGTGTGCGCGTAATAAACACGTACACAAGCTTCCTTTTTACATATAGAAAAGCTTCCTTTTCGTGGGCCGGTATTTTCTAGAATGGGTAGGCGAGGCAACACAGTTCCTTTATTGACGTGTCCATTTTCTCAGAATAAAAGAAAAATGCCTGTAAAGAACTTAACGTTGGAAACCAGGGGGAACTGACATAGATATCGGCCCGCAAGATCTGCTGTTGAGGTTGCAGTGTTCCAATACACAGACACACGGACGAGAGAGGTCCTGTGGGGGAAGAGGGATGGCGTGGCCACTCTCTCAAGAGGAGAGTATTTCTGAGCGCCTCAGCCACTCCCTCAAGAGGGGAGCGCAGACCCTTGCCTTGACAGGCTTTTATTGTTTTTCTAGGCCCCTTACATCAAAGAAGGTCCTCCTTTACTAAGCAAAGGTTTGTTTTGGGTGGTTATCTTTGCAGACACAGGAGAGGGTGTCGCTGAATACATCAAGGGAGGACATTTGCAATGTAAAGGGAGAAGTGGTCCAAACGGCTAGGTTCCAGACCTGGAAGGTCTAGCCCAGATTTTGGGAAGATAAAGATACTCAGTAAACATTTGCTTCCTCAATTCAGGGAGAGGGAGTTTTAGCAAGAGCAAGTCTCATAGCAGCCCAGGTACAATGCAGGCCTGATTCCCCACGGGAGAACCTGTCCATGGGCGTGGGTCCTGCCTGCCAACCTCGCTCCCCACTGGCTTTTCCGAGTGGGGGCTGGGCCACATTTCCCATGCCTAGAATGTTCCCCACAGGGAACCACCTCCTCGAGCTCCTCTTACCCTCAGCCCTCCACAGACATTTGGTACGTACTCCAGAACATGCCTTAAAAGTGCTGTTCACGTGCCGCTTTTGTGACCTGCCCTGGACCGGTTGGTGACATTTGCGGAAAAATGTACACTTTTCCACATTTTCACGTCCCCTGGCTCATCAAATATCGAGAGGCGTTTCCATTGGCGCTGCTCTGAGTGATAAGCCAGGAACGGACTCACCGCCAGCAGCAGGATAGGAAGAATTTGATTTTAAAATAGTAGAAAATGTCACAGCGGAATTGAGATTCTTTCAAATGCCCCCTGCCCCCACACCTGCATGGCTCCCCCATCACCACCCCCCCCAGAGGTGCATTTGTGACCACCTATCACCCACGGTGACACGTCATGGCCGTCATTGTCACCCAGAGTCCAGAGTTCACAGGAGGCCCACCCTTGGCGTAGGCGCCTGTGGGTTCAGACAGAGGTGCGGTGCCGTGTCCACTCTGCCATGTCCACTCCTCTGTGTCCACTCCGCAGTGTCCACTCTGCCGTGTCCACTCCATGGTGTCACACAGGGCGGTGTCCTGCGCTGACCCCTCGTGCTCTGCCCGCTCACCCTACCCCTCCTCAAACCCTCTAAAGAAAAAAGTCTATTTAAAGAACCAAATCTGAAACTGCTCTAAAAAATAAACTTTGTTTTTAAAAACCTGGAAAGACCCCGTCAGGCGGTGGACCAAAGTCAGGGCCCACCTCTGAGGAGGACCTGGTGGTGTGAGCTGTCCCGGTTAGAAACGAGCACCCCATTTGTGACACAAGCCTGAGCTGTCTGCTTCCGCATTTCCCCAAACTGCCCTCTGGCGCCCACCCTGCACCTGACCTGCCCTCCTCCTCCTCCTGGCCCCCTGGGGCCCCTGTCCTGTCGGAGAAGCTGCCTGGCTTCCTAACGGGCCTGCCGGCCCCCTCACCCGCGCCCGTCCTCGCCGGTGGAACCAGAGCAGCGGCTCCGGAGCCTGGTGTAGATTCTGTCAGCCCCGCTGAAACCCCCACCAGAAAAACCCTCCTCCTGCAACCGGGTGAAACCCCCAATCCTTCCCACGGCCCTCAGGAGCCAGTCCCTGGGCGGCTCGCCTCCCCGGCCTCTCGCCCTCGGTCCTGCATTCAGCCGCCCTGCCGCCTCTCTCCTGGAATATTCCACATGGTTCTTCCTGGGCCCCTCGCTCTGGGGTCCCCTCTGAAAGCCCCCCTCTCAGCCCGTGCATGGGTTGGGTCGCCTCCTCCTGACCACTGGGGCGTCAGGTCAAGCGTCGTGCCTTCAGGCAGGTCCCCCACCATCCCGCGCGCGTCCTCCTGTCCCTCCGTCCTGGCCCTGCTTCATCTCCATCATCACCGTGGGCACCTGCGCCTCTCTCACCGAGGGGCTCTCTGAGGTCAGAAACTGGGGGCTCCCTGCGTCTCCCCAGCACCTCAGCCAGCACTCGGGAAATGATTCGTGTGCTGGTATTTGTTTAGGGGGCAAATATTCAAACTGCCACGAATTGTGTGGTTTTCATTCTCGCTGGCCCTCGATGTCACTTGGCCATCCGCTGTGGACCGAGGGCGGCCCCTCCCGCTGCTCCAAGGTGGAGACCCAGCCCCTCCAGGCCGTCCCCCACCCGGGTCTCCCTCTCTGGGTGAGGCGACTCCCTGGCTACCTTCTCACCAAGACACCTCGGCCGCAGGGACGCACCCTCGGCTCCCTCACCTCGGCTCCAAGTTCCTCCGCCCTCCCCGCTCCTGGGCCCTTGTCCACCAGTCACCCCTCTGCTGTCCTGCGGCCCCGCACCAGCCAGGGCTCCTCTCCCTCAGGCCAAAGGCAAGTGAGCCCCACCCTTTGAAAACCAAATCAAAACCCTCAACCTCACTTCACCTCCAGCTAGCTAGTCCCACTTCTTCCCGCCCCTCGCAGCCCGCGTCCTTGAGCCTGCAGCCTGTGCTCTGCAGCCACCTCCAGGCCTCCGCACACAGCTCCTGCCCTTGGTCAGCTGTGTCGGCCTCGCCGCCAAACCCACACTATACCCTGGTCTCCCTGCACCTCGTCCGCATTTGATGGAGCCTCTCGTCCAGGACGAGGGTGAACTCTTCTTCTTGCCTCCCTGAAGGAGGCAGTGAATGGACATGCGTATCTGTGGTAGTAAGCGCCACGGGGAGGGCGAGGGAAATGGGGTACAGAATGTCGTAAAAGCCTCCTGGGGGCGGGGGATGCGGGACAATTTTAAAGGTGGGATGAGCGGTTCTCCTTGGCCTCACGTTGCTCCTGCAGCCCCCACAGCACAGGCTAGCATTTCGGGGGTTCCAGTACCTTCTGGGCCCAGAGGCCAAGACAGCCCCCTAGGAAGAGTGACCTCTCGGCGGGGTCAGCTGGTGACGTGAGCAGCCGGGCAAAGCTTCAAGCCGGAGGGAAGGAGGGTGCAGGGCCCCCACGACAGAGTGGCTCGGTCCAGGGCCCAGAGGCCAAGGAGGGTGGGGTGACCGCAGGACACAAGGACTCAGTGCGGCCACCATGCAGACCCCGAAGGAAGAAGTGGAACAACGAAGCCGCAGTGGACAGCAGGGACCGGTCACATCATTTCTGTTGGGACAAAGCTACATTTTCAAACTTTTATCACCTGCTCTAGGAGCACCCCCAGGGCCTGGTGTAAAGGGTCTTCTCGCTGTCTTCACAGCGTAGAGGTCGAGGGGGGACAACCCCCACACCCCGAGTGAATTTGAAATTCTCAGGGAACAGGTGCATTGATGTCATGGAATCCCAGCCAGGGCCTTTTTGTTTCCCTGACTCACCCACAGTAAGAAACACAATGACTGTCACCACCCAGTGAACACATGGGCACCGTCCTGGGGACCGAACCCCAGTGCCCCACACCGCGCACCCCCAGTCTCCAATTCCACCCGGCTCCACAATGCGCCTGCAATTCACTGAGCTGACTTCACAGCCCCCCCCCCACCCCGATGGCTCACAGCCCACAGTCTGAAAGGCAGTTAATCCTCACATCATCACACAAGGAGCGTGTCCTGTTCCTGTTTGTGAGGCGAATCACCCCTCTGCAGAGAGACTGCCACGGTCTCGCCTGGTTTTTCTCTGGCGGCTGCAGTGAGCTGCTGAGTGGGCAGGGAAGTGCAGCCTGGCACTGGGCAGCATGGCCTCTGGAGGGGCCCAGGGGTCAGGAGTGGAGGATGCACAGAGGTGGCAGCAAGGGTGCCTTTGAGTGAACTCAGCGGCAGGGGCAGGCAGAGTGAAATTGGGGGTGAACACCCCATGCAGACCACAAGTTCAGGGAGCTGGGGGAGGGGAGGAAAGAGGTCACTAAAGGTTGACATGTCTTGTTCTAATAAGAAAACTGGCCAGTCTAAGAGCTGTCCATCAGTCTGGCGGGGAGGAGGGAGTGGTCAGCAGGGCCGAGGGACCGTGGCTGATGGAGTCTGCAAACTAGGTGGTTGATGTCCTGTTTTCAGTATCTCCTTTAAATGGAGTAATTTCCTCCCGCCGGCCTGCAGTCACGAATACGGTTTTGTTCAACACGATGGCGTGGCCACCCGGGCTTTGGGGCAAGGAAGGGGGAGGCTGCACCCGCGCTTTGGGTAAACCAAGGGAAGGGTGCCCCCCGAGGCCAGCTGGGAAAGCAGCCTGGGGACAGCGGCAGGCATGCTGGGGAGGAGCGGCTGCAGAGCTGGAACACAGATGTGCCGTAGGGACTCCAGTCCCGGATGGCAGATTGGACTGGCCCTCGAGGCCGTCCTGTGGGCTGGACGCCAGCCTGAGGCGCCTTCAGGAGCTTGCACGTCAGACAGGAGCTGAGGAAGCACAAGCACAGTTCAAAGGGCGTGAGAGGATGGAGGACATGACCTTCCTGAGTCTCCGCCTTGAGCCCAGGCCGTCCCTCTGATCAGATGTGGGCAGCGGCATGAGGCTTTCGCACGGGAGACTGTGGTGCGTATACAGGCCGACCGTGGCGGCTTTCCCCCACCATCTGCATCTATCCGGCCCCTGTCATGTGTTCCAGAGTCTCTGGTGTGGGGCTCAAGGCCCTGCCAATGTGGCAAAAGGTGGGGGGAGGAGACCTGCCTTCCAGGGAGCTCTGCGTGGTCCACGCCCCTCCAGACACCCTGCTCCGCCGGCCTCCAAACCCCACTTCTTCTCCCTCATGCTGTTACTTCCCGTTGGCCGAGTTACAGCCCCCCAAAGATATCTCCACCCTCGCCCCTGGAATCTGTAAAGTTCCCCCACATGACACAGACTTGTCTGATCTACTGAGGAGATTACCCAGGATCACCTGGATGGGCCCCAGAGGTGGTCACAAGTGTGTCCTTCTAAGAGAGGCCCACAGCGGGGTGGCGATGGAAAAACGGAGCAGAGAGTCGTGCAGCGGCCAGCCTGGAAGACCGGGTGATGTGGCAACAAGCCAAGGAGCTCCAGCAGCCACTAGAAGCCAGAAGAGGTGGGAAAAGACCCCGCCCCCCACCCCCACCCCCCCAGAGCCTTCAGGGGGAGCAGCCAACAGCTCCATCTGGGGCCTCTGGATCTGGGAGAAAGTGAAAGCCTGCTGCTGGTTTCAGCCGTGAATTTGTGATTGTCTGTGACCCAGTCACAGGGCAACAATGCATCCTCATCCTACTTCCAACGCTCAAGGTCTGTCCTTCCGGCAGGCTGAACACCGGCTCTTCCCGCAGGTGCCCACAGCACTTCACCTGAAAGCACATGGCCTGCTGGGTACGAGGGTCGCCTGGCACCTGCGGGCCGAACTCCTGGACCTCACGTCAGTCATGCTTAGTGAGCAGTCTGCTAGGAATCCCGGATGGTAGGGTGGGTGTTCCAGACTCGTGAACAAGAAAAGCTTTGAAAGAGTCTGCAGGTGACTTTGTTTCTAAGGTGCTCATGGAGCTTCAAGTCCACAGCGCCGAAGAGACCTTGTCTAAGACACTTCCCGAGGGAGTGTCACCACGCTGCAGTCACGGTCACCTGGCGCCGCTCAGGGTGGACATGCCCGGGACAGGGGTTCGCAGGGGGTGTCTCCCCCCACCCTGTGTTCACTCTGCCTTCCCCAGGGTTGGCCCGGCCCCTGCTCCGAAGCCTCTATCACCAAGGCAAACGTGCCACCCACAGCCTCGGCTCACTGTCCCGGGGACCTACAACAAATCAGCTTCCCAGGCCGTGAGGCAGCCACACAGCGGGGCACCCTCCTGCCCTCTCAGACTCCCAGTCGAGGCCCTTCCTACTCTGGGGGCTGGTGCATTCGTAACACTGACCTTGGCCAAGACTGCCTCCTCTCTTTGCTTTCTTCCCTGCCAAGCCCCACGGTCCCTCTCAGAGCCTGGATTTGGTGCTGGGCCCTGGCGGACAGCTGCAGCCAGGCACCCCTGTGGAGGGCACCTGTTCTTTCTGTAGACATGGGGCCAGTCTCCAGGCTCCCTCCCCCCCTGCGAGCCACACTCCCGCCAGACTGTGTGACTTCTGGGTGAAGAGAGCCCCAGGGGTCCTGGCCTGCCGGGGAGTAATGGTCTGCCACCATGCAGGCTTCTTACCTCCCCACCTCCTCCTCCTTACGCTGCCACCGACTTTCTGAGCCCCGCGCAGGCGCCCGCCTGACCCTGCCAAGTCTGTCTCCCGGGCCCCTCCCACCCCCACCAGATCCTTCCTTCACCCCGAGCGAAGGGGCACGGCAGCACAACCACCTCCCAGGGATGTTGGGAAGACGGAACTTGATTCTGGCCACCAAGCATTTTCTCCATAAGGCCTTGTGTCAAGAGATGGGGAAA
Organism: Desmodus rotundus; assembly: GCF_022682495.2. Taxonomy (NCBI): domain Eukaryota; kingdom Metazoa; phylum Chordata; class Mammalia; order Chiroptera; family Phyllostomidae; genus Desmodus; species Desmodus rotundus. The sequence goes on along the minus strand of NC_071387.1, from coordinate 210,037,066 downwards.
TGGAAGTGTTTCCGGTGGTCTCTGCAGCCACAAGCAGGCGGGACACCCAAGCCATTATTTGTGGTCTGACAGGGTCTTCAGTCCCCGTTCTCAGCTCCCCAAGGAACCCTCGTGGCGAAGCAAATGAGTCTACTTTTCTGGACAGTGCGAGTACTGAGACCCAGAGGGTGTTCACGTGGGAAAGTGTAAATCTGGGACCCAGGAGGATGCTTTTGCCTGCCAGTGAGGGTTTGCACGAGGTTTCAGCCTCTGAAATAGGACCAGTACAATCACCTGCCTTGGGCCCAGGTTAACTCTCCCATTCAGAGATGGTTTCTAAGATGTCACAGCTCCCTGCAGCTGCTAGGCAACCAAGCAAGGCATAAAGGGTCAGCTCCAGACCTAGAAGAAGTGGAGACCTTCCCAGGGTCTGCGCTGAGCTGTGAGACTGATTCCAGGTGGGACAGGGTGTGGGTGGGGATCGGAAAGCAAAGCTCCGAGGGGTTCATATTTTGTGTGATGGTGCTCTCTGGTGGTAGAGACTGGAATTACACTGACAACAGACTAATAAATTCTAAATGAGCAATTGGTACTCCTCTTGCCTTTGACTCCCTGTTCCAAGGAAAGGCCCCCACAAACTGATCCAATTTTACTATTCAGTCCAGAGGTTGCAGCTTTTAGGCCACTTGTGTTGGACTGGGGTAGCAGGGTGGGACTGGGAGCTCTTCAAAGAATAAATTGTGAACCCTTGCTTCTGCGTGGAAACTATGAAGAGTGAACTATGTCGGGTCTGCACAGATACACCCAAAGGGGCATCGCGGCAGTGTGATTGGAGGCAGAGTTTTCTGGGACAGAAAAAGGCAAACTCGAGTCCTCAGTCTGCCCGTTCCCATACGCTTGGTCCAGGCAGAGCACCACCTCTCCGAGGCTTCATTTCTTTCCGCCAGGAAACTGGGAAAACTACAAACCCCTCTTAGGGCGGCTTTGAGGATTTGAAAAGAGGTATAAAATGCTTAGAATGAAGCCCGGCACATAGGGCGTGTTTGGTAAATGTTAGACAGTATCACTTGGACCTACAAGAACATTAAAGCTCCTTGGGGGAAAAGCTGGCCCCTTTCCATTCAGCAGCGGCTATTTTTAAAGGAACAGCAGGGAGCATGGCCCACGTGTCTGTAAGCACTAACCACGGCCTGGGTGAGTGTGAGGCGTTACTGGGTAACTCTACGAGCCACTGGTTCTGTGCAGATGGGGTTCAGACCATGCCGGACCCTGGGAGGAGCCTTCTACATCTTCCCTGTGGGACCAGGGCTGTCTTTATCAGCTACAATCAAATGATTTTTTTCTTTTTCCACAATTTGCTTTTAAGCCCTTTGGTGGTATTAACATTTCTTTTTAGTTGCTGAACTACTAAGCTTGAGAAACTCCAAATTGCTTTTTTAACCGGAGGGAAATTCCAAGGAAATACTTACCACAGCTGCTCACGACTGGTTCTCAGAGCTCCCGAGCTAGCTCTCCCACAGCGCTGTTCGCCCGAAAGGTCAGGAGAGGCGCGAGGTTACGGGGAATGTAGGCTGGGCGGTGGTGGGTGGAGGGCCGGGGGCGGCCTGGCCGGCTGGGCTGGAGACAGAGGCCAGGCTCCTGGCTAGCTCTGTGGCCGGCAGACCCTGGTAACCAACGCGACCCTCAGCTCTCAGCTACAAACAGAACGAGTGACTGAATGAGGTGTATAACATTGCTTCCAAGTTAAAAAAAAAATATATATATATATATATATCTAGAAGGAAAGAAGAAAACACTTAGGTATGATGTTGATGACAGATGGCCTGTGTCCCCCGAGATGTCACCATGTTTGTGTCTGTGCACTGCTTCTCGTCCCCAGCAGCCACCTTTCTATCCATTTCATGCCCTCCCCGCCCCTCCACGCCAGGGCTGCCTTATCTCCAGCACCGTGGGTTGGCCAAAGGTGCTTCAAACGCACGATTCTGTTGGAGGCCTCGCCCTTGGACCAGAGGAGACAGCGAACAGCAGAGGAGGGGTCTGTCCTTCCGGGTGAAGGTCGAGAGCCTTTGACACCCACCCCCACGATTTATGATGGCACGTGGCGAAAGGGATTGTGCAGGTTTCATTAAGTCTGTTTATTCTGAGTTGAAAGGAGTGGTATCTCAGCTGGGATGACTTAACAAGTGAAAAGCCTTAAAAACAGCCGAGAGCTTCTCCTGTCGGCTCAGGGAAGAAAGCAAAGAGCACATTACCTACCAGCTGTCCCAGGCCAGGGGCAGCCGCTCCATGCTGAGGCCTGAGTTGCCCGACCTCAGGGAACTGAATCCTGCCCCCGATCGCGTGAATGTGGCAGAGGGCACAGAGCCCAGACCAGAACCTCAACCCGGAGCCCAGCTTCCCTGGACCCAGGTCCTGCCCGTAGAGACCGGGAGTGTAAGCTTGCGTTGGTCCAGCCATCAGGTTTGTGGCCGTCTGTCGCTTTGCCAGCCTCACACGGCGTCTTCAAAACCCTGTCCAGGGCACCAGCCTCTGCAAGATGTCTTGGCCCTGCCCCCAGCCTTCCTGGCCACACAGTGCCCACTCACACCCCCGTCATAAAGTCAGATGCGCCCAGGAGATTGCCGAGACACCGTGGTGTAGGGCTCAGGCCGGTGTGACATCATGTGACCACAGGGCACTGGTCGGAGACACGAGTGGTCTGTGTGGGCACAATAAGAGGAAAATGCCGTCCAGCACCACGGCCTTTGTAAGCTTCTAGGCCATTTTGGACAGAAATCTCACTTCCTTCTGATAACGGGACCAACTTCCTGGTTAGGAAGAAAGGCAATACGTTATTATATTCTCTGAACCTCTGGAGAGAGGTATGGCTTATATCTTCTTGCATCTTAATCGCTTTTAAGTAAAGTGGGGGCAAAATAAAAACAAGTTGGTGAATAACCACTTCCTATAACTAATCATCACTATTATAGCTCCCGCCCAAACTTTGGAGTTCAAGAGGAAAGGCCCCATGAAAATACGGCAACGCCCAGCCGCACTCTGCAAACGCCCAAATGCACCAGGTCCACCCAGGACGTCCCCCGCATGCGTGTGGTGCCTGCTTTGAGCCTCCGGGTGGGGGGAGGGGAGTCGCCTGGAGACCCTGGATTCAGCTTGGTGGAAGTCGGTTGCTTTGTGCCTCTGGCCTATATTTGGAGATTGCGGAAAGCAGCCGAGAACGAGTCCACGGAAGGAGACACAGATTTCATGGCTTTGCCGTAATGAAGCTGCTGAAGGCATGTTCATTTTCTGATTGTTACCGGAATGTTCCAGGCCTCCTATATCCGAGCCTGGCCTCTGTGCTGTCCAGCCTGCCTCCCCCGACGTTGCTGGCTCATCGGCCCCCACCGGCCCTTCCAGAACCTGAGTCTCAGGCAAACCGGTCCCCACTGGGCTCTCCCCGAAATGACCTTGCCGATGCTAGAGGGTGAGCTGGCTTCCTTCTAGTGTGATCTGCTGCTCTTCCTTGTGGTGTTTGCTGCTTCTGGCTACTTCGGAGGCAGACTCCTGGGTTCCCCAAGCTGCTGAAGGGGGTGCGTGGCTTCCCTATTTCCTCCTCACACACCGTACAAGGCACAGTACAGATGCTGAGAAGACATCTCTCCAACTATCTCACACTTGGCCCCTAAAGCTGGAGATAGCACGGCTCTGCACCCTGAGTCTCAAAATCCCTAACACCAACGGCTGCTCCACTGCCTCCCACCACCCCAAACCCGGGACTCAGAGCTGGTCCCTGAGGCCAGCTGGGGACAAGGAACTGAAGCAGCTAGTGATCTTTACCCTGCTCCCCTCCTCCCCAGAGAAGCTTCTCCACCTTTCTTTCCCCTTGCAAATCACTCCTGGGCCTGGAGGCTGTGAGACCAGCAGCCACCCAGAGAGCTGCGTAGTGGAGAAACTGTGCCCCCGGCAGGGATCCAGAAAGAGTTTGTGATCCAGCAGCCCCTGCTCTGGGAGTGCACCCTGAGGAAAGGGAACCAGCCCTCCTCTGCCTGCCCGAGCTCAGTGCTGCCTCACTCACGGTAGCCAAGGTGGGCTTGTCTCCTCGGCAGATATGCCTGCTCTGACTTGGGTGGTTTCCCTCCTGAACCAAAGTGTCACGGCTGACTGGCAGCCGTCGTGGTTGACATGAGCGACTCCACTTTGTTTCATAGACTCTGTGCTACATTGACCAGACCGGCACCATCTGATGGGTCCTGCTCTCCCCAGTACACAGGGAATAGTCTCCATCCTCAGAAAAGAGAGACGTGGCCCTGGAGGGCATTGCGCTGGGTGGAACAAGCCAGACGCAGAGAGGAGCGAGCTGAGTGGCCTCATTTGTGTGTGGAATAGTTACAAAGCTGATTCCATACAAGCAGAGAGTAGAATGGTGGTTACTTGGTGGGGGGGGGGGCTGGGTGACGTGGGGAGATGATGGTCACAGGCCACCAAGTGGCCATTCCGTCCGATGAATAAACCTGGGGGCCTCGTGTACAGCAGGGTCACCGCGGGTCACGTACCTGAAATTTGCCAAGAGCGTAGATTCCGGGTCTCACCACACACACACTGATCAGTGGCTCTGTGCGGAGATGCTGTGCTGATGAACTTGGCTGTAGCCATCATCGGTTCACCCGGCGTCGGTATAGGGGTGGGCGAATGTAGGCTCACAGCTGCGAGTGCGCGGAAGTTTTCTCCTTGTGTTACTCTTCATTCTTGTGTATTCCCTAGTGTACGTTTATACAAACAACTGTGAGCCTGCTTTCGCCCACCCTCGCATGTCAAATCATCATGTTGCGTGCCGTAAACGTACCCAGTTTTTATGTTTTAATGGAAGAGTTCCTTCTCAATGGGAAGGAAACTCCAGTTTTTTCCCCACAGACTCAGAGTGGGTCTGGTGTCCCGGGGAGAAAGGTGGTCCTCCCGTGGGCACTGAAGCCCCGCTGCGGTCGGTCACGGGGGACGTGGGAGACTCAGGCGTGCAGGGCCAGGTACTGACTGTGGTGGGGGGGTTGGCGACAGCAACCCACCCATGGGGCCCGGATGGTGAGAGGCAGCTGGTGGGAGAGGGGACAGGAAACATTGAATTGTCAAAGCCTCAAAGGATGAACGAGTTGCCTACTTTTAAGTTGCATGTTAGGGAAGGTCACGCGTTCCTACACCTTGGAAAGGAGACAGTAGGTGACCTTTTACAGCGCCCAGCCCAGGGGGCAGCTGCACACGTCCCCGGGCGGGAGGGGCTCTGGCTGGGGGCAGGGGAGCCCTGTGTGCTGGCAGGCTGGGGGGCGGGCAGGAATCAACCCCAGGCAGGTGGGATCCAGCCTCAATTGAGGAGAGGGGGGCATGTGTTTTCAGGTAAGTCCCCCAATCCCGCGCCTCTCGGAGGGGCACTTCTGAGGCGTGTTGTGCATCGTCTCTCAGGTACTCCCAGTGACAATACGCCCCAGTACCCCAGGAAATAACCTCCGCACCTATGCAAACTTGAGTGTCTTTATTGCCTCTCTGTCTCCCATGCCTACTCCCTCCCCGTGCCTCCTGGAGTCCCTTCTCAAATGAGTAACCTCCAAAAAGGAGCAGTGAATTGGCTAAAATTTCCAAATTACATCCTACTTTGCATCTTATTCATATTAAATAGTGAACCAAGAAATTATACAATAAATGATTTATGAAGAAAGAACTAGATCAAATTTAATAAAGAATTAGTTTATAACTCAAAAAAGAACTAGAAACCATTCTAATAGCATCTTTAACTCTGAATCTTAATTAGAATATTAACCCCCAGCAACTACAGATTGTATCTGGACCAATCAGAAAGCCGTATATATGTTTGCCTGGTCATTTGCATAGGAGCAGCATGAATATTCACTCACGATGAGAGCCTTCTTAGGTTCACTGTCCTGGGAGGTATAAGGAATGGGGGGGTGCAGCCTTTAAAAGCTTTATAATGTGCCATCCTGAGGGCGGCCCCGTAGCCAAGCTGAAAAATTTCTGTCCTCCACACTTCACTGGCCACCCCTGTAAGTGTGAGCAGATTCCTCTGCTCTCATGTCCCCAAATACCCAAGCCTCCTGGCCCACCCATCAGTGACCTTCCCTCATTTCCTGTCAGGCTGGACCCTGGGCATCCAGTATGGAGGCTGGGGATGGTGCTGCTTTAGTTCCTCAAATGTGTCTGCTCATGTCTGATGGAATGGGTGGGCCTCTTCCCTGAGTATGACATTTCAGGCCAGGCCTTGATCGAATAATCCATTTTTCCAGGTATGGCCTGGTAAACAGACAGCAGATTCTGACTGAACCTTTGCAAACAACTCTATTACTGCGAAAAGTAGGAATCCTCAATCACAGTCTCTGAATTCAGGCTAGGGGTGGCAAGGTCAATGTGAAATACATAGTGTTTAAAAACGTTTTACTTCTGTTTATAAAAGCAAATCCTACTAAACTGCTAGGGGGTACAGAGAGCTGAAGAAGAAAGGGCTTCCTCTCCCACGCAGAAAGCGCTGTGTTCAAACAGCACCAGCGATATCACAAACAAAGAGCCACAAAGACGCCTCGTGAGTTCACGCAGTCCCAGGGAGTCATCCGTCCACTGTGTCTTGGGTTGGCCATTTTGTGAAGCCATCTGCTCCTCAGCCAAAGAGTTCTGGAAGTCCTGACTCAGCCTTCAGGGGCAGACCAAAGATTGTGAGAGCGATGCCAGCAGCAGCCCCATGCCCACAAGTCCATTCTTGAAGCGGCTTTGGTCTGACGTAGCTGGCAGGGTCCTCTGCCACGGGGCCCCGACACGGCCACGGGGCCCCGACACGGCCACGGTGTGAAGACGCAGACGCTAACCTGCGGGGCAGCGCTGGAGGACAGCACGACCTCTTTGCAGATGGCAAGGCCTTCCCACGGCCGCGACGACTGTATTCCTGACCCGGTTCAGGGTGCAAGGTCTGGTGAGAGTTTGTAGCGAGAAGATAGCAAGGAAATTTTTGGTTGTTTCTTTGGCACGTGTGATAAAGATAAAAAAAGCCACTTCAAAAAAGTTTTAGATTATTTATACACATATGTATACACATGTGTGTATACATATATACACACATATATACTTATACACACACATATACATACACACAATGATTAGCAGTTTTCAGAGTCAGTACCTTTCATCTGGTTCATAAAAACTGATACCTATCATTGTTACATACAATAATTTTGAGACATAACGTACATAACATAGAAAGCACATACCAAGCATTTACCAAGACTATGCCAAGAATGCCGAGGAAAGAGAGTCGGTCTGCAGTAAGTCCTAAACATCTATATTTTAATACAGCTTCATAGGTGACTCTAATATGCATCGCCAACTAAAAACCACCGGCTGAGAAGATGCTAGATTTAAATTAAAGAAGAGTGTGAAAGAGTTTTAAACAATAAATGAAACTAACACTGATAACCCCCTGGCGCTGTTGACCGAGGGTGTCAGACAGAGAGCCACCGCAAGTGTGACAAATACAGGAAACCTCATCAGAACCATTTCATGTTATTTGTTTTCCTTGATGTCAAACATATTATTGAAAATAAGGACACTGACATATCCTTGGAGACTCCCATAAAGTATTATACAGGTAACATTTTACCTTAAATTTAAACACAGGTTCAATTTAAATACAAACTTAACAGATTTAACCTATAGTTAAAAAGAAAAGCAGGCCTCTCATAGTGCCCCGTGCCAGAGCACCCTGGCCTGGAACCATCGCCGGGCCTCGCCCGTGGGCTGCCGGCACTGAAGCGGGCCGCACAGTGGAAAAAAGAAGAAAAAAAAAAGAAAAGCAAGATCCTTTCACCATAGGAGATGAACGATCAATTAAATTTAAAAGCCACCTACTCTGGAAATGCCCATATTGGCTTAATCATAAAAATAAAGTCCAGGGTCTGTTTTGTTACTACGTTGGATAACAAAGTAACAAAGTATCCTTGGACACGTGAAAAGGTGAGCTCTGCCTGAGAGCAGGGAGCTGAGCTACCACTAGAGGGCAGTGTAAACAGACGACTGCCGAGAGCACCCCCAGCACCTCCCACCCGCCTCTGCAGCGTTCGTCCTAGAGAAATCTTAAGCCCTTAGTAACAAAGTAGGAAGGTATATCCGTCTTTTTTTTTTTTTTCAATTTGCAGTTCACATTACTTTTCATTGGCCTCAGGTGTATGGCTCAGTGACCGGTCTCTCTGAGACCTGTGACTTTGTATCCTCCTGTCCCAGCTTCCAGGCTATTCTTCAGGGGCTGCCTTGGGGTGGGGGAGGGGCCGAGGGTCACCTTAAAAGGTTCCTGTCACCCAACGTCAAACTAGAGCCTTCACCTCAGGCTTCACTTACTTTAATAGCTCTCTAAATACTTTATTGTCCAGCCTCAGATGAAAGGATCGTACACACACGTTCTCTCCCCCGTTTGAAAGGAGATCTAGGAACTTGCTTCTGATATTTTCAAGAAACCATACGCCGTTCCTACGGAACTGAACCCTTCCTGAGCCCGCCCGTTTGCTTTGCGCCCTCCTGTATTTAACAATTCCGGAAGAACCCACTACCCTGGAGGGGACATCTGTCCGTCCCACCTGCAGTGTACCTTCCTGCTTGCGTCCACGCTGTCGCCCTTCATTCCTGTTCCTGGGTTGGAGAGCGCATGTCTCCTCCCTGCTCCTGTGGCTCTGCGTTTCCCGGCCAGCGCGCACGTCACAGCTAAGCACCTTGGGATCTTGGTCGGCTCCTCGTCCACCCCTTCTCCACGTCATCTACCCGGTGTCTCTTCACCCTCATTGCCATCACCCATTGGCATCTGACCCCGCGTCCCCGGGTGTCGGGTGGTGGGAGGCGCGTCGCCTGCATCAGCTCAGCGCGCCCTGCGGGGGCTGCAAGTCCCGGAACAACTCGCTGCTTGGCCTTCCTTCCAATCCAAGCACAGCTTTCCTCTGCTACTTCTCTCCGCAACCCGCGAACTTCGGGTCACTTCCCTGGTAGTGTTAGAAACCGTCTAGTACGACCCAATATGTTTTTCCTGACTCTCCCACTTTTTCCACCCACCACCTGTTCCCCTAATCCAGATCACGGTGCTTCCCACAGCCTGCAGCACCTTCCGTGTCCCGCTCTGCACCTGCGCTCTTTACCACACCTGTAGGCGAACGTGGGACCGGTCCATGAGAGCGTCTTGTGCCCACTACCCCGTTTCTATCTATCCCTTGCTCCATTTTTAAGGCTCCAGAAGTCTGTTACACCATCTACCGTGGGTCATATACACTGTTATGTTCTCTGCGTACCTAATGGCTCGTTCCTCTTGGTGGGAAAACAGGGTTGGGTGTTTGCTGGCTCTTTCATTCAAGCGTCCATGCAATCGTATTTATGAATTTCAATTCGACTTCAGAACACCTTAGCAATGAAATGGGAAGCATTCAATCCTGTGTGTAGAGGATTTGCAGAGCTGGTTTTATGGGAGATTCTGATTGATTCAGTGCGGTCGTCCGCGTTTTTTCTGTTTGCTGTTACAGTCCCCAGATGCTGAGTGGGAGTGCACAGGCAGGTGTCGGTGCCACACTCCATGGGGAAATGCAGACTGGACCCAGCCGCTTCCCGACCCACTGGAACTCACACGCTGGGGCCGGTGGAGCCTGCACTGCTGGGGTTCCACTCTCAGCCCTATCACGGACTGGCCATCTGACCTTCCGGAGTCCCCTCCATGCTTTAGGGTGTCACACTGAAGGTGATAGGAAAACTCCTAGGTGCGGGGTCCCCAGTTACCCCTTCGAGGACAGATGCAAGTGTCAGACCTCAGGAGAGGGGTCCTCCAGCCTCCAGGGTGGAGCTTTTGGCCGGGTGATTCGGGAGGCCAGGCTCCTGCCTGGCGTCTGCAGCAGCTGCAGTACCTGCAGTGGTGACGTGGTGAGAAAGGCTTTCCCGCCAGCGCTGTCCTTCCAGCTTGGCGTGGGGCTGCAGCCCTCGCCCTTCTGTCTGCAAGGTCAGCAGGCTGGGGTACCAGCCAGTGGCACGATCCATCACCGCGGTGTTTGTGGTGGGGGCAGCAGGCTCTCCTGGGTGGGCAGAAGGCAAGCCTCGAGGTCCATTGGCTCTGGCCAGCTTCCACAGAACTTTGCAGCTCCGTTCTCCTGGAAGGCAGCCTGTAGGGCATTGGCCTCAGGCTAGTAACTAACTCTTACCCTCACTTTGCTCTGCTGTGATGGGGACAATCAAGGTTCACGCCCCCTGGGGTGGTGTGAGATTCAGTGGGTTAGGGTGGGATGCATGCGGGGGTGACGGGCATGTGACAGGTGCTCGGTAAGCATCTGTACCCAGAATGCACTTGCAGAGCTGTGACACACAGGCCTCGGGCCCATACCACGCAGTGTGAGCTCAGAGCGCATCTCCATCTGGGGTTTCCAGAAATGACCCTTGCGTCCGCCCACAGCTCGCCACCCTAGGATCTGCCTGTGCAGAATCTCGGAGGTGGGGTCAGCCTTGTCGTCTGGATACCACACACTGCTGTTTTCGGTGCCTGTTTTGTCCCTGGACCCCAAGGCCTGTCCGTGTCTGGGCCTCACTCTGCCTGTGCGCTCGCTGGTCTGGTAGGCGAAGCCCCACCTGGCTCCTCCTTACCTGCGGACATCCAGAACTCTCAGGCCCCTTAGCCCCCATGGTGCTGCAGCAGCTCTGCCTTGCCCCAGCCCATACCTCTTAGTGACCCCGGGCTGAACGCCCCCAAGGGCCTGCCATTCGGCCAGCCCCATCCTTCCTCCACTCCCCTGCAGCCCCTGCTCTGCCTTCCCCCTCCTTCCTCAAGGTCATGCCTGACTCTTCTGTTAGACTTGTCTTTGTCGGTGTTGGCTGCTACTGTAAAACACCGTAGACTTGACCAACCAACACACTTCTGACTGCTCTGGAGGCTGGGAGGGGACGTGTCTGGTGTTCAGGGGGCATCGTCCTTCTGTGCTCTCCAGTGGCCCAGAGTGGTCCTGTCTGCCACCTCTCCGCTCACAAGGGCACGAGTTCCACCATGAGGGCTCCCCCCCATGACCTCATTTATCATGAGTGGGTGCAGGATTTTATCAAGTGTTTTTCCTACACCTATTGATATGGTCATGTGATTTTTATCCTTCATTTTGTTTATCAAATGATAATAATTCAGCTGAATCAAATTTATTGAGTTACAAATGTTGTACCAAGCTTGCATCGCAGAATAAATCCCACTTGATCATGCATTGCTGTATTCGGTTTGCTAATATTTTGTTGAGGATTGTAGCATCTGTGTTCATCAGGGATATTGGCCTATAATTTTCTTTCTTTGTAGTTTGTTTACCTGGTTTTGGAATTAGGATAATGCTGACCTCATAAAATGAGCTTGGGAGACTTCCCTCCTCTTGAATTTTTTGAATAGTTTGAGAATGAGAAGTGTTAGTTCTTCTTGAAATGTTTGAAAAAATTTACCTGTGAAGTCATCTGGTCCAGGGCTTTTGTTTCTTGGAAGTTTTTTCATTACTGCTTCAGTTTCACTAGGTGTAATCTGTCTGTTCAGAGTCTCTGATTCTTCCTGATTTATTTTTGGAAGATTGTATGTTTCTAGGAATTTATCCATTTCGTCCAGGTTGTCCAGTTTGTTGGCATGTAGTTGTTCATAGTATTTTCTTACAATCCTTTGTGTTTCTTTGGTGTCAGTAGTTATTTCTCCTCTTTTGTTTCTGATTTTATTTATTTGGGTCCTTTCTCCTTTTTTCTTGATGAGTCTGGTTAAAGATGTGCCGATCTGGTTTATTTTTTCAGAGAACCAGCCCTTGGATTCATTGATCCTTTATATCGATTTTTTCAAGACTCTATCTCGTTTATTTTTGCTCTCATCTAATTATCTCCTTCCTTCTGTTCACTTTGGACTTTATTTGTTGTTCTTTTTCAAGTTCCTTTAAGTGTGAGGTTAGATTGTTTATTTGAGCTTTTTCTTGTTGTTTTGAGATAGGCCTGTAATGCTATGAATTTCCCTCTTAGGATTGCTTTCCCAGTGTCCTCAGATTTTGGATTGTTGTGTCTTTATTTTCATTTGTTTCAAGGTATCTCTTGATTCTTTTCCTTGATCTTATTGTTGACCTATTCATTTTTTATTAACACGTTACTTAGCTTTTATGTCTTTGCACATTTTTCAGTGTTCTTCTTGTGATTGATTTCTAATTTCATAGCATTGTGGTCAGAGAAGACGCTTGACATCACTTCTATCTTCCTAAATTTATTGAGATTTGTTTTGTGTTCTAACATGTGGTCTATCCTAGAAAGTGTTCCATGTGCCCTGGAAAAGTCTGTATATTCTGCTGCTTCGGGGTGAGATGCTCTGAAGATACCGATTAAATCCATTTGGTCTAGTGTGTCGTTTAAGGCCGCTATCTCCTTGTTGATTTTTCTGTCTGGAAGATCTAGCTATTGAAGTCAATGGGGTGTTAGAATCCCCGACTGTGACTGTATTGCTGTCGGTCTCTCCCTTTATGTCCATCAAGATTCGCTTCACATACGCAGGTGCTCCCATGTTGGGTGTGTAAATGTTTACTAGGGTTATGTCCTCTTGTTGGATTTGTCATTATGTAGTGTCCTTCCTTAAAGTCTATTTTGTTCAATATAAGTGCTGCTACCTCAGCAGTTTTTAATTTTCTATTTGCATGAAATATCTTTTTCCATCTCTTTCCTTCTAGTCTGTGTGTGTCTTTCAATCTGAGGTGGGTTTCTTAGAGGCAGCACATATATGGGTCTTGTTTTTTGTCCACTCAGCTACGCTATGTCTTTTGGTCGGAGCATTTAAGCCATTACTTTTAAGGTGAGTATCGATAGATACATATGTAGTACTATTTAATTGTTAGACTGTTTTCCTTTTTTTTTTTTTTCTCTGTTTCCTCTTCTTAAAGCAAGCCCTTTAACATTTGTTGCAGTACTGGTTTGATGTTAACAAACTCCTTTAGCTTTTTCCTTATTTTTCCTTCAATTTTAAATGATCGCTTTTTTGGGTAAAATAGCTTTGGTTGTAGGTCCTTGCTCTTCATCACCTTTAATGTTTCACCCCACTCCCTTCTGGCCTGAAATGTTTCTGTTCAGAAATCAGACGAGTCTAATTGGTGCTCCCTGTGTGTAACTACCTGCTTTTCTCTTGCCGCTTGTAGGATTCTCTCCTTGTCTTTGAGCCTTGTCATCTTGATTATGACGTGTCTCAGTGTCAGCCTCTTTGGGTCCAACCTGTTTGGGACTCTCTGAGCTTCCTGGACTTGTGTATCTTTTTCCTTTGCCAGACTAGGGAAGTTTTTAGTCATTATTTCTTCAGATTGGTTCTTGATCTCTGCTTGCTCTCTTCTCCTTCTGGTATTCCCATGATGCGGATGTTGTTACATTTTATGTTGTCCAAAATGTTTCTTAAGCTGTTCTCATTTTTTTTATTTCTTTTTTTTTTTTTTTGTGCTGTTCTGCCTGGGTATTTTTTTTTTGTCTATCTTGTCTTCCAAAAACAATGATTCTATCCTCTGCTTCATCTAACCTACTGTTTATTCCTTCCAGTGCATTATTCACTTCAGATATTGCATTTTTATTTCTGATTGGTCCTTTTTAATGGTTTCTATGTCTTTTTTCATGTTGTCAAGTATCCTTATAATCATTACTGTAAACTTTCTTGTCTGATAAATTGCTTGCTTCCATTTCATCTGATTCTTCTGGAGAATTCTCTTGTTCTTTCCTTTCGGGACTGTTTCTTTGTCTTCCCATTTGGGCTGCTTCATTGTATTTGTTTCTATGTATCGGGTAGATCTGCAAAGACTCTGGTGCAGACCTTTGTCAGATGCTGCTTGTGACTGGTCCTGTTCAACCTGCTTGGAGCTTTCAGTGGTCCCCAGTGTGTGGCTCCCTCTGCTGGGCCTGTTTGTGTGCAGAGAGAACCAGGCTGCACACCAAGGGCGGCTTTTGTCAGCACCAGGCAGGAGGGAGGGTCAGCTGAATTCTAGAGCTCCCAGAGATCTGCCTAGTTGTTAAACTAATCAGTGATATAGCCTCAAGCTGTGATCAGCAGCCTGACTTAAGGTCCACAGGGTGGGGCAGAGTAATTCCTTTGGGTGGGGTATTGCTTCCTCTCAGGCTGATGCCATTTGGAGAGGAGTGCTCTGCCTGAGAGAGATGGCTTCTGCAGTGTGGAGGGTGACTCAGCACAGGGATGCTGGTGGCTATTCCCTTCAGTTCTCTCCCCAGAGCTATCAGCCCCAGGTTCTCCTCAGGCGTCTCTAGTCCACTCTGCCCTCCCTCTGCCAGAGCTCAGGGTGTCTGCAAATGAACTTTTGTGTGTTGGCCCTTTAAGAGACTGTCTGCATCTCCAGCCGTCTCTCCCTGATCAACAGAAGCCCTGCTGCTTCTCACAGCTGGATGTTATCTGAGTTCCTTTCTGGCTCTGGTGCTGTAGGCTGGGGAGTGCAGCTTGGGGTTTAGACTCCACACTTCTCCGGGGGAACCCCCAGCCACTGAAATATCCCTCCAGAACTTCAGCTGCCATCCATGGGAGCCCAGCCAGCCCTCTCACGCCTCCTCAGCACTCCCTACCAGTCTCACCGTGGTGAAGTGGTTTCTTCTGTCTGTCTGTGGTTATAAGGCTTCTCTCCCACTAGCATTTAGTTGGTTATTGAGGATGCTTTCCCTACAATTTAGTTGTAATTCCAGATTGGTCCTGGGAGGAGATTAATATAGCTTCCACGTACTCCTCCACCATCTTGGGTCTCAAATCATAACATACTTCATAGCATAGTGTGAGACACACAGTAGGTGCTCAAGGATGAATAAGACAAAACCTTGCTGTTGACAGACTTGTGACTTGCAGGAGAGACGACACGTGTATAGAAGTGTGTTAGGGTGCACAGGAGATACTTTCACTGAGAAAGGGACACATGGGTCAGAATTCAGTTTGGCACCCTGCCCCCTGACCCCTGTCCCCACCCCAGCCCCAGTCGTGTCCCAGGTCCTGGGGTTAGGAAAGAGGCGGGCAAGGACTGTTTCTTCAGGTGGGATGCAGTTGGATCCTGAACGAGTAAAGCTGGTGGCGGCAAAGAGGAAAATCCTCTCAGTTTGTTTCCATATTTGCTTTGAGTATCTATTCTTTCTGTCTGTCTATCTGTCCACCTACCTACACACCTACCTGTCTATCTTGCTGAGCCATTTCAAAATAAATGAGGCATCGTGACATTCCACCCCTTAATGCTTCTACGGGCACTTTAAACAAAGAACTCAGGACATATTTTTATACAACTCCGTCATCACACCTCACAATTAGCAAGAGTTCTTGAATCTCTTCCACCACCCAGCTGAGCTTCATTGTCTCCCTGCTCCCCACCTCCATGCACCCAACCTCCCTCCTCTGCTGCGTCAGAGCCCCAAGAGGGTGACTTCTCCAGACCACCAGAACTGGGCTCCCAGGGGGTGCAGCTATGGGGGGGGGTGCAGCACCAGGGGGCTGCACCTCTCAATAGTCCCTTCCTGGTGTTTCCTGATTAAGTTCTTCTGAGTTCGCCGCTCGCTTCCTGCAAGGACCCTGCCTGATATTTGAGTAAGCCGTACTGAGGTTCACATTGGCCCAAGAGGTTTACAAAGCTTTTACAAAAAACAAAATCCAATTGAGTGTCTTGCATTGAACTTGGTTCTGCCTCTTTAGGCTCTTAATCTAACTCTTCCTTTTTTTTCTTATCATTGACTTTTTTCAAAGAGACCAGACCTGTTATTTTATAAAGAAAGTTCCCACGATCTGAATGTGTCCAGTTGTTTCCCCGTGGTGGCACTCCACTGCTTTGTATTTGCTGGAACGTAATCTAATCGGGCCTTCCGGCCCAACGTCCATTTTAAACATGGTTGGTGGGAATAGAGGTGATGGCGTGGAATGTCAAAGGCATCGTCTCAGGAGTCACAGGGCATCGTCAATAGCAGGACTACTGGGCAGTGAGTCTGACTACTGGGTGGTAATAGCCTTACTTGTCTCTTATAAAAGACCCCCCCCATCTACTAGCAAGTCATTTATGGGGGGCGCTACTTTGGAGCCGTGTGAGTATCTCGTTCTCCGTCAGCCGCTCCACTACCCGTCTTAGCATTCATTATGGGTCCTTGTCTGGATCAATTCTTTCAGCACACCTTGCACACTGGTTCCTTTCTATTTTTGTCAGTGCTTCTACGGCCATCAGCTAGTGCTCTATAAATGAAAGCTTTGCTTTGACCACAGGGGCTCTTTCTGTTTCCTGACTACAGTCACAGCCATGGGAGCAGGATAAACCTTGAATTTCCCCTTCAGCTCCTTACTCTGAGTCAGGCTCCCAGGGCGATACTACTACTTGTATAAACTTGACACTGTGTTTCATCAATGAGGCCTCAGAGCTCAGTACAGTTAAACCTGGCCTGATTATCGGGGAAACGGAATGCTATGCCTCCCGATACACCACATATTCAACGCCATCTGCCTTCCCACCTTCGATCACCGCAGCAGAAATGTTGCGGCCAGCCCTGGTCACACACCCAGTCCAGTGCTGCCGACGCCGGCTCGGAGAGCACCTGCCACAGGGACAGAACCCACGCTACCCCTGGCCCCACGAGCAGAGCGCACACCTCCCTGGCACACTCGGACACACTCAGAGGGCCGGAATGTCTGCTGCGCTGGCTGTTAGTTTCGCAGGCCATTGACCGCAAGGCCCGGAGCTTGCTCCACCGGCCCATGGCTTTCTCCCTGGGTATTGTGGAATGAGCACATAGCTCCCAGGAGTGCTTCTGCCGGGAAGAAATAATGGGTTTTTAAAAGCCAGGCGGTGAGACTTCTAGGTTCTGCTTGGACTTTTAGAATCGAGCCCTTGGGGGCGGGGTTCTGGTCACTCCCTAGGGGCTGTCACTCGCTGTGGGAAGAACTGCTGCGTTTGGAGTGCCCAGCGGGGATTCTCCCCGCAGCTCCCTGGTCTGGCCTGGCCCCGCCTCTGCATGGCTGGTCCTCAATTACAAACAAAGATGACACGGCCATCATCAATTAATAAAATCTTCCTCAATAAGACTAACAATAATTACCTGGAACTTCTAACACCCCCGTGGCCATCACAAATAAAGCCTCCCTCAGCAGCGGGAGAGACCTTGACGGTCACTGACAGAGCACAGGGAGACCCAAATGAGCCAAGAGCGTCTGAGCTACGGGGCGCGCTAAAATCCCGTGGCATCATCTGTCTGCTCCTGTCTTTCCCTGTCTGCTTTTGCATTACAGGCTGGGCCCCGCAAACGCCACCTCCCAGTGTACTCCCTTTCTGTTGCTGCATAACTAACTAATCACCACGATCGCAGTTTAAAATAACACCCAACGATCATCTTGTAGCTCTGCTGCTCAGAAGCCGGGTGCGCCGCCTGGCTCTCTGCTCAGGATTGCACGGGGCCCACGTGGGATGGCTGCTGGGCCCCTCTGTGCAGGCTCTGGGAGGCCTCATGTGCCAGGAGAGGGCTCGGCTCCCTCTTCCTTACTGGCCATTGGTGGGGGGCTCACCTTCTTCCGTCATTTACTGGGGGCTGCCCCAAGAGGGCCGTGACCTGGGCCCAGGGTGGTGGGGGACCACGAGGGGAGAGCTAACCCTCGAGGATGTTAAATGGCTCCCCTTGCACCTGGGCAGAGGGTCCAAGGGCCTTGCAGGAGGGTCTCAGCCAGGGGTGGGCGGACGCAGCCAGAGCACCAGGACTGGCTTGCTGCCTGCTTTTTCACAGCCCTGTAAGCTAAAAATAGTTGTCACATCGTTAGTGGTTCCACTTTAAATGATTATGTAAGGTGCTACATAGTATTGCGGTAATTTTGCTGCTTGGGCCACAGGGCTGAGATATTTACTATCCGGCCCTTTACAGGGAGAATCAGGGGAGGGCACAACCCTGTCCAGAGCACAGTTGTCTGCGCAAGCCTGGGCGTCAGAAAGGGGGGGGCGGGGCGGGGCTCCGGTAACTGGGGAAGGATGGCGATAGAGGACACCCCAAACCCTGGCCTCATGAAGCAGGGAGGGCCTAAAAAATCTCCCTGAAATAGAGTATACTTTTTCAAGTTTCTTGCTACCTCGTAAGAAAAAATGCTTTTGTTTTAATTTGCATGTCATTTGGTTACTAATAAAGTTGGAGTTGGATTTTTCCTATGTTAATTTGAAGAATTGCAAATGACTGCCACAAATAAACCGAACAGATTTCTGAACCAAGAACAAAACCCCTTGGTTTCTATCCATAGAGCTAAAATCATCTGTCAAACAGAGCATGTGTTAGTGTCCCAACCAAAAGTGAGCAAATGTTCACTCCTTCCCCTGTGTGTTACTCTGCGAAAGCAGGCCCCCCTTTTCAGCAGAGCTCCTGGGCCCCGCACCTGGTGGGGGGCGGGCTGGAAATCTCAGGGGAGCTTCCCGGACTCGCTTCCGGTCTCCTTCCCTGTCGGTGCGGCCAAACTGCAGAATTGCACTCCTACGACTCACATTAGCAAAGAAGCAGGAAAATTTTAGAGAGGAAATGGAGTCAAGACAACTGAGTTTAGATTTGCAATAAGACTGGCTTGTTATTATTATTATTTAAACTTATAATTAGAATGTTTTTTCTTGAAGAAACTGCGACACAAAGCTTTATAAAGATCAGTGTCCCGTTAGGAAACCTATGCCTGATCGCTCTAGTTCAAGAGTAAAACCCCTGTAAGTTGCTAAGAGGAAAGAATCGTAGGATTACATCTTTAAAGAATTCATGTTTTTGTTGTGGAAGTTTGGCCCTTATGGGCTTTTGTTTCCCATGCAAATGCCCCAGTTATGTGGGTGGTGAGTTTTTGCCCAGCTGCAATATCTTTAGGGGTATTTAGGTTCTTCTCAACCTGCCTCACTCTTCCTTATTCCCCCCCCCCCGTGGGCTTAGAACCTGACGTGAGGGTCAGCCGTCCGTGTGGATATGACGGTGGCCTATGCAGCTTCCCTTCCAGGCCGTGTGACATGCCCATGAGACACCGAACAGGACACAAAGCTCTCCCTTGCAGAGCGCTTTCAGACTGGCCTCGCTCTCAGGGGGTCTGGGGGCACGTGCCTGCCCGTTCGAGAGGGGGGCTGGAAAACACGGGGGCAGCCTGTTCCCCATGTTCCCCAGAAAGGGAGCAGAGGCACCCATGTCCCGGGGGGCGCACAGATGCACTCACGGAAGGAAAACGAATGTGGCGTGCGCCGGGGCTTACGGCTGCGTTGCGTGTGCGGCGCGGGAATGTAAACGGTAGAGTGGGATCCTTTAAAAACTCCTTGGTTTTCCCCACCATTCTCTACAAGAGTAAGGGGAAAATGCAATATCAAAATTCATGCGAGAGCCGGGGGTTGGGGAGGCTGGGTGGAAAAGGCGAAGGGGCTAAGAAGGACAAAGTGGTAGTTTCGAAACAGTCACAGGGATGCCACGTCCAGCACAGGGAATATGGTCAATAATAGCATAATAACCATGTATGGTGCCAGGTGGGGATTGAATTATTGGGGGGATGACTTCTTCAATCATGAAATTGTCTCACCACTGTGCCACATACCTGCAACTAATATAAAATAATACTGAATGTCAATTGTTGAAAAATAAAATTTT
Organism: Desmodus rotundus; assembly: GCF_022682495.2. Taxonomy (NCBI): domain Eukaryota; kingdom Metazoa; phylum Chordata; class Mammalia; order Chiroptera; family Phyllostomidae; genus Desmodus; species Desmodus rotundus. Next base: position 210,017,488 of record NC_071387.1, on the reverse strand, counting down.
AAAAATCACAAAAACAATTCACGCAAGAGCTTCCAAACATGGACAGACAAGTTTTGCGTGGCCCTTTTTACCCTGAATGTCTGGAACCCCTTTGAGTGTTTTAAAGATACTTTCACAGAAGCCTTAAAAGAACAGAATTTCTACCTGCTCGCTAGTCTCCTCTTTCAGAAAAACCAAAATGAATTGAGCAAGATCATTGCTTACAGATTTGGATAAATTACATTCCAAGAATATTCATGTTCCTAAAATTAAAACCAGACCAATTTAAAAGTTTTATGAAAAACTCAATGACTTTTGTTTCTGAATTAAATCTCAGAGACTGAATCTAAGAGAACTCAAGCTGATTTTGTCCAGCTGGAATTATCTGTACTATGTCTGTCAGGAAGGCCGCCGTGGGGGTCCCACCTCTACCACAGGGATTCTACGGGAGGAAAGGAGGCTGCTTTGCTCCTTTGTGCCTGAAAGGACTTGTTCTGAAAACACAGACAGACAGCAACAACCCAAGCAAATTTAACAGTTGCTCTTTCGTGACATTTATGGGCTACAAATACAGCGAAACTTTTAGAGGTGTGTAGTAATCATGTGTTGCTGTGTTAAAACGATACAAGTTCCAAAATTTAAGAACTTCAAACAACATTTATTATCGACGCAGTGCCCAGGTCAGGAACCCTCAGAGTGAGGGACAGAAGAGAAAGTGAGAAGCCGCAGTGCCTTTTATAACCTGATCTCGGAGGCAACACACCATCAGGTCTGCCATAGCCTGTTGGTCACACCAACTAATTCTGGTGCATTGTGGCGGCGGGGGGGAACTCTACAGGGGTCCCCTGCATACCAGGAGTAGACCACCCAGGAGGCTGGCTGTCACGGTCTGCCTTATGGGCCGCAACAGCCCACGACCCCCGGCACAGGAAGTGCACTCGCCCCATCCCAAGATCTCCAAGTTTTCATCTCATCGCCGCATCCGCTCGAAGTGCAGTCACGCCACCTGAGCCAGGTCCGGGTTCACGTGGGGCTCCTCGGCACAATGGCTTGAGTATGGTTTCCCTGAATCTAAAAATGGGGAAGAAAGAGACACATTCTCTGCCCCCCCCATAGTCACCATGCAGGGGTGGAACAGGCTTACGGTAAACAACGTAGGTGCTACTATTCCAAGCGGGGCGGGGGTGCCCTGGCTGGTGTGGCTCACTTGGCTGTAACATCATCCCATGCACCAAAGGTTGCCGGTTCGATTCCTGGTCAGGGCACATACCCAGGTTGCAGGTTCAATCCCTGGTCAGGGAATGTATGGGAAGTGGCCAATCAATGTTTCTCTTTCACATCGATGTTTCCCTCTCTCCTCCTTCCCTTCTCTTTAGAAATCAATGAACGTGTCCTCAATGAGAATTTTTTAGAACGGGGGTGGGGTGACGGGAGGTAGACAGAAGTCCCCATAGCTCCAAAATTGGGCCAGGACAATGTTGGAAATTCCTAGGACTCAGGCCTATTCCTACCTGGGAGCCGTTCTCCAGGGCCCTTGGCTACAGCTTCTGAGCCACGTGTTTTCTCCTGAAAGCTCGCACATGCACGCAGGTGCATCCTTTCCAGACCTGCAGCAGCATGGGGCGTGGGGTGCAAACGCCTGTTTTCACTTCATGCTGCTTCTGCCCCTTTGAGTTCCACTTAGTGATGTTTCTGCTGATACAATCCTTTAAAACATGTTGTGGCTCTCCTGCCAACTGGGCCAGTCGGTTTCATTAGGCAAAAGTCACACCGGACACACCTCCTTGAGATTAACCCCTTCTCCCAGCTGGGATTCTGCGGAGGGGCGATGCCCTTAAGCTTCCTAGAAGCCCTGCTGTTTGATCGAGAAGCTCTGTGAGCCACGCCCTTAAAAACCTCAAAGGCCTGTGAGTGACTAAGCAGGATGCTGAGGCACCCTTCTGATCTCCCTAAGGTCACAACAAAGGGTTTTATGGTCACACCCTCAGCTCCCTCTTTAGCCCAGGGTCCCTAAGCGTGCCCGGGATTTGACCTCCGCTCTGAAGCCATTTCTTGATTTCAGCCTTGCCCTTGGAGGAGGCTGGACTCTCGCCCGAACTAAGTCCTGGCCCCTTTGTTGAACAATTCTTCCTTTGGCTCGCCGCTTCTTGCATTGTGTTATCAAGAGCTAGACGAAGCCCCTGGCACCTCCACACCCAGCTGGAAATCTCAGCAACATCGCCCAGCCCACCAGGTGCCTGTCCGTCTTCCACGTCCCTGGAGACAGCCACATTGCTCAGCTTTCCGCCTCCACACAATAAGGATTCCCTGGGCTCCGGTGCTTAGTGGGATTTCCCCCACTATCTTTTGAACGCCTACCAGCGTCCTGCTCACTCTACAGTCCTGCTGGCCTTCTGTTCAAGGCTGTCACTAGTGCGTGCTTTCAGACGCTCCCTCCTGCCGCCAGCGCCCCATCCCAAAGCCACTCTGAGTCTGTAGGTATTTGCTAAGGTAGCACCGCATGCCACACGCCAGGTGCTAGAATCTCTTAGTCCTCCGTTGTAGCATAACAAACCCCTCCCCAGGCTCCACTGCTTAAAGCACCACGCATTTATTATCCCACTTAGTTTCTGCGTGGGAGGCACCCAGAAGTGGCTCAGCTGAGTGGTCCTGGCTCAGGGCCTGTTGGGAGGGTGCCAAGAAGTCGCAGCCAGGGTTGTGGTCGGTCCCCGAAGGCTGGGCGGCGCCGAAGATCCACCCCGACCCCTGGCCTCACACACGTTGTCAGTTCTCATGGCGGCCTCTCAACAGAAGACTCATCTTGGATCTCTCTCTCCCCCAGAGTGAGGGACCCACGAGAAGAAGAGAGATGGAGAGAGAGAGAAGCCACAGTGTCTTTTCCAACCCACTCTTGGAGGCGGCACACCAACACCCATGCCGTACACACAGACTCTGGAACTAAGTGCGAGGGTGTGACCGCCCGATGTTGGGCTCACTGGGGGGATTTTGGAGGCTAAGTTTCACGGGGTGTGATTTTAAAAAGAACACTCCATTTTTTTTCTTCCCAGAGCCAATGGAAAAGCAGATGCTAAGCAAGAATTAAGCAGGGAGATCAAAATATTAACTTAATTGTGGCTTGAAGCTGCATTGGAGGAGGTGGCTTCAATTTACGTGACCACACTGAGCCTCAGAATTAGACCAACGCACCCGGTCACAGAAGGGACAGGGCAACACGTCACCTTCCCAGACCGGCCTGTCACATGGGCAGTAAAACAAACCCCTTCTCTGTGGTTTGGTGAAGTCTAGGGGCAGGAAGGAGCCCCCCGGATCAGAGTGGGGAGTGGAGACAGGGCAGCAGGGCAGCCCCCACTCAAGTCCTTCCACAGACAGGAGGGCCGGATGGGGTTGCCCATGAGTGTCTCGGGGGGGCTCCACTCACAGGGGCTCAAAGAACCTTTCAGGAGTCCCCACATTGACCAGCGTCTGCACTACCCTGTCGTCAGCCCGGCCAAGGTCTTACACAGTTGTTCTCAGACTTCAGCCTGGCGACCGCTGGGGCCACTGGGAGAAACTGCGCCTCCCTGCAGGCGCCCAGGCAGTGCCAGCCGCCAGAGGGCACACGGAGAGCCGCTGGCCTTGCACTGGCCCGGCACGTGTGGGGCACGGCACTTCACTCTTCACGGTGTACCTCACTCTTCGGTCACGGACACGTCAGTCCTCCCGACAGTGTCAGATGTCGTCCACTCCTTCCCAGTCGGGGACACACAGAAGCTCAGAGGGGAAACAGTTCGGCCAAGTTCCCACCCGGCTCGCCCTGCGAAGCCCGTTTTCACACCCGGATCCGCTCCCGAGCCTGTGCCCTTCCCCAGCACCGCGTTGCCGTGCTGTACCGAGGACCGTGGGCGGGGAGCCGAGACCCACGCCGTTTCCTGCTCACCTTCTACCCACTTCACTGCTCGGCGTCTTCTTGACCAACGGCCTCAAGCACAGTTTTCTCCATTTTCAGTTGTCAAAATCAGTGGCACACGCGGCACAACATACTCAGCTCAGTCTACGCCCATGTGCTTGTGTCTTAGAGGTAGGTTAGGAGGTTCCCCTTTAAGAGAAGGAGGAAGACCACAGACTTCCAGTGAACAGTCCCATCGCAGGGTGAGAAAGTGTCCAAAACAGCCGACATCTGCCTGGTCGCCCCCGACGCCGGGCGCACCCAGGCCCTCTGACTGGGGGGACCTCCGCAAACCCCATACTCTCCTGTCCTCGGGCTTCCCCTGGGGTTCCTCCGCCCGCAGTGAGGAAGCAGGTTTCCAGCCCGCTCCCGCAGGGCCACCAGGACCGCCTGCATTCCTCCCTAAAGGACACCGGTCCTCCGGGGAGCAGCTACTCCCAGTGACCTTTCTCCCAGGGTTCAGGAGCTCCTCCCTCCCCTGTGCCTTCAGCCTGGGGGCAGTGACAGCCTCAGAGTTCTGTGCTACCCCACGGATCCCCACACCCTGTCCACGCCTAGTAGACACCCCCTAATTACTCCCTGCTTGATGTATGCTATGTGAGCGTGCTGGTTCCTGCTGGGACCATCCCTGACTGTCTGAGGGGGGCGGCTTACCGCTTCGCTGGCTTGGAGCTAGGCTGGGTGACTTTGCTTGAGGCTCAGGCTAACCTTCCAGAAGTCGGTGACTTCCTGAGATTCCTGCTGCTGCCCAGGACGGCAGGCTAACACGCCTATTACAGGTCTAAAGATGCTACACCCCACCTTCTGGCCCTCAGGTGTCCCGCTCTGCAGGTAGAGACCAAAGGGCAAGAGGCGGCTTGGAAGGCTGTGCTGGCAAAATGCCCGTCATGGAAATTGCCGCTGCGCTTCAGCGGTTTCCCCCTCACACTGGGCCTGCATCCCAGCAGGAGGCAAATGATTTCTGGAACGCAGATCGAGTGGGCGGGCAAAGACATTTATGTCCGAGGAGTTTCGGATAAGTTTTCTATTTCGGTGGCTAGCTAGCGACATGCCTGGTTTGTGAAAGGGGAAGATAAGAACCATCTAGAGTCTAGATTCTAGAACAATGGTCCTCCAGGTGTGGGGGGAGGACGGAGGGCATTTGGAGATTGCGGGGAGTCTCTGACAGTGGGCCACGCGCCTCCAGGGAGAGGCCCAGTGGAGGATAAGCCCACAGGCCCCAGGGTGCCCCGGGAGCGCTCACGTTGCCCAATGAACCCACTCATCAGGGTCTGGACAAAGGGCTCGTGTTTCCTTTTGCAGGAAGGAAGGAGGGGGAGGTGGAGGGAGGAAGGAAGCTGTGTCTTTAATATTTCATTTGGGTCTGACCAAGCCGGCCAGGGGGTTGGACAGCGGCGCAGCTGGCCCTCCGCGTTTGTGTGCAGCATTCCGGGCGGTTCTACAGAAATATTCCAGGGCCTGACCGAAGGCTGTCTGGCCCCGGCTGGTGTGGCTCCATGGATTGAGCACCAGCCTGCAAACCCATGGGTCACTGGTTCAATTCCCTGTTGGGACACATGCCTGGGTTGTGGGCCACGTCCCCAACAGGGGGCACTCGAGAGACAGCCACACACTGACGTTTCTCCCCTTTCTTTCTCCATCTCTTCCCCTCTCTCTAAAAATAAATAAATAAAATCTAAAAAAAGAAGAAAGAAAGAAAACTTGTCTGCCCATTTCTCTTTTGGTCTTCTTGCTTCGTAAGACCCTGCAACTTTACCAACTGTGTGTTACAAATCTGTTTTCCTGGTCTAGGGATTTTTATTTCTCTGTTTTGTGTTTGCTACCTTTATACACAGAAGTTTTAGATTTGTGCAGGGGAATTTCACTGTTTCCATCGACATCTTTGCCTTGTCTTCAAGGGGGGGGTGACTTGCACCCCCAAGTTTTGTACAAGTCGTACCTTAACTACAGACAGATTGTCAGTCGTCCCGGAGTCGCCTCATTTACTGGTGCGAGGTAGGGGTCTGATTTTGTTTTGTTTGTTTCTGAGTGGATAAGCATGTTCCCAGAGAGCTTTATCTGCAAGTCCTCTCCCCCCCTGATCTGCGAGGCCTTGCCGGTCACACGAGTTGGGCAGAAATGTGTGGAGACCGGTACCAGGCTCAGTTCTGTCCACTAACGCATGGCCAGCTCACTCTAAAATGATGGTGGAAAAAGCCCTCTGCTGCAGCGGTCCCCTGCTCACTCCCCCTTCACCTTCCTGTTCGCCTCCAACATGTTGACTGCAGGTGGTCCTTCGTTCTCCCGTATAATTTAATATCGATTGGTGAAGACCCACCGAAAAACCCTGCTGGGACCCCACCTGTCTTTTAAAGCTGAGTCGTTTTCAAAAGCTTTAGACTTGAACCTGTCTCACTCACCATTCGAGGCACTCATCGGCTGGGAGACGTGCACGCGTGTTTCAGGCCTTCAAAGTCCTGCCGCTCTCCGGAAGCATGTCTGTGGTAGCTTTGGGCAGAATGGCCCGGCCCAAAACCTTGTTTTTGTAATCCCAGGGAAGACACTAACTCAGCAGTTGTTGTGCGGAGCTTGCCCAGAGGCCTTCCGCCGAGAGCTCCAGGAGCCGGCAGCTTGGGTTACTCCGCGAGGTCACCCCATGTGGGTTTGTGGGCAGATGGCCAAAGCTGACACCAGGCTGCAGCAGATGCCGAGCGAGTTCGTACACGTCGCTCCCTCTCTGTCTGCAGCCTGCCTCCTTGGTCTGCACCAGTTGGGTAGGCTCCCAGGGGATGTGTAGCAAATAAGCTGTTCCTAAAAAATTAAGTTTCAGATAAGTTTTAGGACAGACAGCCTCTGTAAAAAGCTCATGCCCATATATAATTTTCTTCTGCAACAAGCTTAAGTAACACGAGTTCTAATTGCCATACAGAACTCCAAATCCAGTCATTATAACTTGCAGTGAAACCTGGAATTAAAGATAACGTAGTTCAGTGGTTTCTAACCTTGACTACACTTTAGAACTACCTGGGTGGCTTTCAAAACCCTCGGTGCCCGGGCGGCACGCTCCACCGCAGTGGGTGGGGAGACACAGGGGTCAGGGGTTTTGGAAGCTGCTCGAGTGATTTCACTGTGTAGCCAACACTGAGGACCATTGGCTTGGTCCAAACCTAGAAGATGAGCCTTACAGAGAGTGACTTGTAATCCTGTTCTAAGCTTACACTGTTTGGTACGGCAGGCTTATCCACATGTGGCTTTTTAAATGCATTAGAATTAAATGAAAGTACAATTTGAGTCCCTCAGGAGCACCAGCCCCTGCTCTGAGGCTCTGTATCTGCCTGCGGCTGACAGCGGGACGCTCTCGGGGTCATCGCTGTAACATGCACTTCCACGTGTATTTTTTAAGGTTTTTCTTTGAAGGACGGCAGAAGACCACCTTATGCATAGCTGTAAGTGGGGTTGATTTGTAGCTAGCATTTAGTAACTTGAGAAGCATTTTAAACCATTATTGCAGAATGGTTAATATAGTAAAATATGTTTCAAACAAGTGCAAGTCAACATCGGTGTGTACATTTGTGAAGCACCTAGTACCACCATCAGAGCAACAGCTTTTCGGGTAAGTGTGACCCAGGAAGCCACTGTTCCCCTCGATTGGCGAGGAGAGTACACGGGGGTGAGGAGAAGGGGAGTGACAATTTCAGCGACAGGTCCCAGGCTCAGGGCCACTCCGAGCTTGTCTAGACACTGCGTTGGCCCAAGGAGAACGTACAGAAAGTCGGGAGAGAACCATTGCCTTCTTCTAATTGACTGAAAACAAGACACAGTACAAGAACTAAGCAAAAGGAGGTTTCCCAATCTCTACACCAGCTTTGTGACCACCTCTGTCTTTAAAATGAAGTACAGGACAGATTTTATCACTGAGATTCCTTGACCTCTTGGAGTGCACGGGCCTCGGGGCAGGTTTCCTAAAGCAGGCAAGGGGTGGGGGGGGCGCTCACGGGGCCGGTGGACTGACCAAGTTGGTTGTGTTTTCCTCACGGCAGGCGAGCATCTAGCGGAATTCAGCGTTTTCTGTGCCTTGTTTCTTCAGTCTGTAATGAAATTGCAACTTGACACCGCGGTGCCGCAATACACTGTTGCTCATCTGCTGTCTATGGATTTGTTTTCCCAAGTGCGTTACAGCGAGCGCTGAGGCAGCCGTGCCTGGGCCTGAGCGAGAGGGGCCGGCGAGACCCACGCTGAGCCAGCGTCGCCCACGGCAGCAAGCCGGTGCAGTTCGGGGTGCTTTGCGTGCAGTGCATCCTGGGATTCTCACGACGCACAGCGAGCTGAGTGCGGCAATTGTCCTCACTCCACGGGGGAAGAACGGAAGTCACCTGCACAAGGCCACCCAGCGGGTCAGTGGTGGCGCCGGACGTCCAGCCCTGGCAGTCTAACCCAGAGCCTGCACCCCACGGCTCTGCTCTGTGTCCAATATGCGCGTGCTCCATAAAAAGGCCTATTGGGGCCTGTCAAGATCAAGGTCAGAGGCGGCGGATCGAACTGGTCCATTCGGGTGGGTAAGGGGGCCCCAAGGTAGCAAGGTGTGACGTGGGCAGGTGCGGCCGGAACCCCAGGTTTCCCAGTGTTGCCTCACTGGGGGTCCCCTCACCCCACTGGACTCTGTCTCCTCTGCTCCCTGGCTGCACACCCCTCGCCCGGCAAGGGCAACATAGTAGCTGCAACAAAACCTGTGACCAGAGACCGCAGGGGGGGGCGGGGAGGGGCGCAAAGCCCACCCACAGGAGCTGCGGATGGTCCCTGGAGGGCCATACAACAGTCCCCAGTGTCTGCGCCCTGAGGGGCAGCGGGCTGAGGTGGAGAGACACCAGCATTGATTAGGCCGTTACATAAAACATCCTCTTTCTTAGGTCCAGTCTCTTCCTCCATAACCTTTACAAATCTCAGCGTGTTCCCACGTTTCATCCACAGATGTAAACAAGAAGCACAGTCTGGCCCTGTAGCTGGCTTCCCAGCCCCAGCGAACCGCATCACCTTCTCGCCCCGCAGCAGCACCCTGTTCCCACAGGCAGCAGAAGGAGCTGCGGGTCCTTCTCCGCCCCCAGGTCTCTGGGCTCCTGTGCTGCAGGCCAATGCCACTCCCCCGAGCAGCCTGGCTTTGAGCCCCTGGGGCTTGTCCTGCGCCCCAAAGAGTCCACCTGTTTGTTCTTCTTTCTTTCATTCATTCCCTTAGTCACTCATCACAAACTGTATCATTTAAAGCAGGCTCCTGTTCACAGCAAGGCTGAGCTGCGAGTACAGAGCGTTCCCTCGTTCCCCCACCCCACCTCCCCCAGCATCAACATCCCCAGAGGAACATTGGCTACAATGAATGGGGACACGTCCCCTCACAGCCACCAGAGCCCGTGGCTCACGTGGCCCGTCGTGCTTGCCATTGTGCATCGTATGGGTTTTGTTAAATGTACCGTGACATTGAGCTGCCACTCTAGTGTCGTTTAATCATTCATATTTAAAGGGTATCATGTGTGTACTTTGTTCCCGAGTGGCCCCACCTGCTGTTTGGATAATTCAGGAACGGCCTCACCGTTCAGGAAAGCTTGCAGACTGATGCTTGTGAGTTCCCTACAAGGCCCTTGTGCTGGGTGTCACCGTGAGTGACAGCAGAGGATGCTGGCCTCGGAGACACTCCTCCTGTGGCAGCTGGTAATCCTGCAGTTGCCTTGGCAACAGTGAAGTTTCCTGTGTTGGGCTGAAAAGTGAGATGCCTCTTCATTTATGAAAAGTCTGTTTTACCCTCTCAATCTGCCTGGGGCCCCAGTAGGGCCGGACAGGAGCCAGGGATTGCATTTCCTGTGTCCATCCCAGGGGCTGACCAGCAGGCCTGCACGCAGCTCCTGGGGGCATCAGGCTCAGCTCTTGTGGCGCAGGCGGCATTGAAGCTGGGCCAAGCCTCACGCTTGCACAGGACGTTGGTTCAGGTACAGCATTTGTAAAGGCCGTTCCAGAAAGAAAGAATCCTATGGACTGTCTCCTGCAGGGACTTTCCGGGCCCTCCCTTATATTTTTAAACCCAGCACCGTTTTCAGAGAGGAAAGAAGTCGGGCCTCCGTGTAAGGGCCTGCATGCTTGATTAAGCCTAATGTATCTGCAGTGGCATTTAAAGAGCTCCAACGTGACCTCTTCTAGCCTAAAACACTTAGGAGGCCCATCAGCCTGCAGACAGAGAGCAGACGGTCCCTCCGTTTCTAATTGATGTCTCTGTTTGAGTCCAAAGAGTTGCAATTTCCTTGACTGTCTCTCCTGCAAAACTCCCCAGACCATTGCTTATCCCAAAGCCCTGATGGCTGCCTATTCTAGTCACTGGGATGCAAATAACAGTTAATCATCCTTCCCTCCTTTGAAGAGTGAAGCTGTAATCTCTAAAATGCATCCGCCAGAATTTATTTTAGCGCACAGGTGGCAAACACAAGGCCCACTGGCTGAATCCGGCCCTCCGCCTTGTTTCATCCGGCCCGGCACCTTGTTTCTACCCGGCGGCAGCCCAGAGCTCCTTGCCCCTAGTTAAGGAGTGGTTACATTTAAACAGTCCTACAATTACATTCGGTCCTTTGAAGGCAGCTGCAAACCTGATGTGGCCCCTGGTGAAAAGCAGTTGGACACCCCTGTTTTGGAGCAAGGAGAACAACTGGATTTCCCGAAGCAAAGAGAGTCACATGTTTCTACAATCCTGTAGCTTAGCATCTCTAGAGGTGGCCACTCACCCACCCGATTCTGTGCGCCTGGGCGTGAACGGCCGGGCCAGCGGTCAGCCACAGGAGGGCCAGCCCTGGTTCCGGCAGCCCGTCCTTTCGGATCCAGGGGACAAGGCACACCTGCTCGAAGCAGATGGCACGTTTTTTCTCCCTTGCCCTAGCACAGGGGGTCAGGGGCCGCAGCGCAGGCCGGGGCAGTGTCAGCAGCGTCCCTGTCGTCGCGACAAAGGCCCACGCTGAGGCGGAGTGAGCCCCTGGGAAACGCGTGGTTACGTCGCGAGCCGACTGCTCACTGGCCTGACCTGAGGTGAGGAAGGGCGTCACACTGTCTTCTGGGACTTTCTACACAGTAGATACTTCAGGAAGGTGTCAACGCCAGGAAGGGTCCCATGGAGGAAACCGGCTCTTGCCGTGAAGGAACCGCCAGCAGGACTGTGGCGTCGCCGGCTCGCGGGGCACGCACCGCGACGGGAGTGCAGGCAGCAGGCGGGTCAGAGGACGGGCTGATTCCAGGGAGCAGAGCCCGCAGAGCGGAGGTCCACTTGGGATCTGAAGAAGACACCACCGACGCTCACCGGGGCCACTGAACCCCTCCTAAGGGGTCCATTCCTGCCCTTGTGCCTCTTCGGCCTGTTTGCACACAGCTGCCAACGACCCTGCAGAGAGGAGGTCTGATTCCACCATCTCTCCGTGTGAATCTCTCGGTGGGTTCCTGTGTGGCCCCGAGTGAGGAACGAAGACCCACGGTGGCCACAAGGCGCTACGCGACCCGGCACTCTGCACCACGGACCCCACTCTCTGTCCCTCCCCACGCCGTTCTCTCTGCTGTGGCTGCTGGGCCCTCTCACAGGGCTGTGCTCACTCTAGGGCCCCCCATGGCTCACCTGTACCTCCCCCGCCCCACCCCCACTTCTTTCAGGCTTTTGTTCAGAAGGCACCTGCTCTGTGAGGGTGCCCTTCAACCCCTGTCTGACCCTCCATCCCAGCCACTTAGCACCCTTGTGCTTCCTCTGTTCCGTTCCCACTTGTCACCAATGTGCCATATATGGGCACCTTACCTTGTCGTCTCCCCCACTAGAAGAAGACAGGGCAGAAGTCAGAGATTCAGACAAGCATTTTCCCTCTGCACAAAAATACCGTCTGGCCTCACACAGGGGTTTTGATCCCTTGGGGTCTCAGTTCCTTCATCTGTAAAACGAGCCTGGAGTCCTCGTTCCAGAGCTGTGCTCGGGCTGATTAGTCATGAAGACTCTCATCTTAGCTGTTGGATTCCAGCTCAGGCAGAGAGACAGGAGGGTGCCCCGGGCCTGCAGACTTTGCAGAGCTGGAAGAGAAGAATTGGATTTCTGTATAATAACTTTTTTTAAAAGTCCCCTTTTGTTCTAAAAATGAACACAGAAGAGTGACCTTTTTGAACCTTGGGCTGTTGCCAAGGCTCTTCCCCTGTGTTGTGTCACTAGTGCTTAGGTTTCAGCTCTGCCCCTTGAAGAACACAGGAAGCCCTGTCCCTCAGGTAGAGGTCAAGTCTGCGAGTCCACGTGGAGCCCCCTGTGGAAGCCTTTGTGGCTGGAGGGCCATGGCATCCTGCTGCCTGCTGGCTGGGGCCCCAGTGCTGACTGTGGTGGGCAGGCTGCAGCCGTGCCGGATCCTGCTGCTGAGTTTCTCACTCCAGGCCTCGCTCCCCGTGTGCGGCCTGCCCCAGCGATTCATGTTTTCCTGCTAAAGGAGCGGCTGGCTTCCTGAGGACCACGGGAAGAGAACGCTGACTTAGCAATTCACAGAACATTGCGGTTTAAGCTCTCACCCCATAGGGTGAGTTTTCCGGCCCTCTAGCTTCATAGGTCTAGACGGTTTCCCTTTCTGCAGCGTCAGAATCAATATTCAACAACTCCTTACTTGGGACAGACATGTAGGGGGTCCCCCATGTTATCTCATGCGATTCTACAATTAAGGAAAGTTGGGAGCCTGCACAAGGCTGTGACGCAGGTGAGAGTGAAGCCGAGACTAGACCTCGGGCGGCCAGGCCGCCTCTGGGGTGCCGCGCCACGTGCTGTAACTTTCCTACTTTCCAGGTAGGTATTGATTTGCCAGTGTTGGGTGCACCCGGGGCCCATCGCTTGTGAAAACCTCGGGTGGGAGTTCTACGTGGAAAGAGAGGCTTACAAATGGCGTGACTTAAGCCAGGGACTGGCAGACTCTGGGAAGGGCCGGGGGCAGGCCCTGTGGGGAAGCCCGGTTGCAGCAGCTCAGCTGGGCCGCGCAGTGAGAAAGCACCGCAGGCGACGTGTGCCCAGACTGGCCATGGGCGATTTGGTCACACAGGCCAGGAGGGCAAGCGTCCAGCCTCAGAGCCAGGCCATGCACGCCCGGGACCGCGCACTCTCACCTAACACTTTAGAAGGCGGAATGAAGATGTCTGTCCCTGCTTTCCTTAGACAAACGGGAAGGGGACGTTTGTTTCACAAAAGTATCACCCCCGTACTTCAGGAAACTCCCACACATTCAGCTCACAAGTGCAGTCCGCAACCCTGCCTGTGGCATCGGGGACTCAAAGAGCATCACCTGCCCAGGGACACCGGAGACAATCCGGTCTGAACCCGTCACTGCACAGGTGGCGAATCTGAGGGGGTTTCAACCTCCCGTCCCAGAGCAGTGCAGGTATCATTTGGAATTTATGCATGTGGAACTTAACATGTGGCTGGAATACCTATTTCTTTTTAGCCAAAGAAGAGACTATATAATAAAACAGATAATAAACTATATAATATATAAGTATATCAAGTTATTCCTGTACATTTTATGTATATAATTAAAATAATGATATCATGTGTAAAATAACTATGTTATATATTATCTAAATAATTACATACTATAAAAATTTATATTATATACAAATATATATTCTACAACATATAATATATAAAATCGAAATATATATGTAAAATAAACATATAATATATAAACATATGTTATTTAATACATAAATAAAATGTTATGTAAATATATAATCGACAAAACAGGCAAGCAGAATATTGAAATTAAAAGCAAACTGACAGTAACCAGAGGAGAGGGAGGAGGGGATAAGAGGGGAAAACAGGGGAAGGGCCATCAAAGAACATGTATAAAGGACACATGGGCAAAGCCTACCACGGGGTAGGTTCAAGGGTGGGAGGCAGGGATGCGTAGGGTGGGGGCTGTGGTAGGGTAAAAATGGAGACAACTGTACTTGAACAACAATAAAAAAAAAGAAAAAAGCTGAAAGAGAAAAAAATATATGAAATGCTCCCTGATACCCTCCTTTCTCACCTTCGTCACACGGCAGAGAACTTGTTACTACAAGACACTTTAAAGTCTTTAAAGAAATATCCGGCAGAAAGATACGAAAGCACCTTCCGTCCCTAGTCTTTCCAAAATGTTGCTCCTCTGTGTGCTTTTGTTATTGGCCAAGACACTCGCAGACCTCTTATCTGACATTGTGAGCTGAGGGTCGGGACACAGTAGGACGCCGGTGGCACACTCGCTCCGGGTGCCTCGCAGGGAGCGTTAGGGAAACACAGGGACACGGCACAGTCACCCGGAGCAGAAGCAGAGAAGTTGGTGCCACTCCCAGGCAAACAGCGGACCCTGCGGTCATGAAAAGGAGGCTCCCGCAAAGGGACAGTGTGTCTCAGTCACGGGACAGAGCCAGCCTGGGCCCCGTGGTCCAGGTTGAAGGCTGGGAGCTCTGGTTCCCAGACCCCCTTCCTGACAGAGCTCCAGGGGAGACTCGGCCAAGGAGAGGCGCCCACAGGAGGGTCAGGGGGTGAACTCGAGGAACGATCACCAGTTTGGAAGGTCCTGCTGGTCAGGCACGGTGACAGACAGATGTGGCTGCCCGGGCTGGCCCCAGCCAGTCCCCGCTGTCCTGATTCTCCACGTGCTGCTCACCTTCACAGTGGTGGACACTGTCACCAGCTCAGCTTCAAACCTCCATCCAGGCAGTAGGTAGTAGCTGTCACAGACTCCATGGCCTCCTGCCTGGGTGTCACTCTGTCACCCAGACGTGCACGCTTCTCAGAGCCACCTGTGTGCCCTGAGGGGCTGGGCAGCCCCGGCGCCCTGCACCTGGCGTAAGTGACTGGTTATCCATCCCGTCCTCTCACCAGCTCCTCCCAGCCTGCGTGAGCCCCGACTCCTTCCGGTCTCATTGGTAGTGACGCTCTTTCCCTAACAACTCGGGAAACACCGGTCTGTGCTACCCGGCAGAGGAAGAGATACCCTGCCCCCTTTCCCTCCTCCTCCCAGTTTCCCCCGTACCCCTCCTTCCTAGACCTCTGGGGTGGCCAGCCGGGGGCAGGATACTTTTTATGGAGCAAGGGGCCCTCAAAGGTCAAAGTGCTGAGGGGCGTCGGAGGTCCCTGTGGGGTCCGGTTTCATGAGCCCTGATTAGGTTGTAAGATTATTATCTTGAGAAGCCAACAGAGGACCCTTTGGACTAAGGGATTTTGACAGTGAAGGGAAATTTCCAGAAAACTGTCCTGTGAGTCCTATGCATTTTCAGAAAAGCAGCCCCAGCCAGGGCATCCTCATGGGGATCCCTGAGACCCAAGGACCCCCCAGCCGCTCCCGGAGAGCTAGAGAGTGGGAAGTGATGGGAATGTGGGGTCACGGGCCATGGGCCACGGAAGGAGAGGAGCAGAAGGGAAGGAGCTGAGAATAGACAGAGGGCTAAATTATAAACACAAGTATAAATTATAACCACAAGTAATGACCTCGTACCAGCAGTGGCCTTGGCTGCAGGGACGGCTCAGCGGGCAGCAGCGGGCAGGGTCCCAGCCTCTCCCCGACCTTGGAAACCAGCTCTCGGGCTGGGCTTTCAGAAGCCAGCCTGCCACCCACGTCCATGTCAGTGTGCTCGGTACTGTGTGTCCCTGTGTCCCTGTGTCCCGTCCTCCGTCTTATCATCATGTCAGGGTCTGCCTGGCGTCAAAATAAGACACGCCTTATTCTGGGGAAAGGGCATGCCACCAGATTAGACAGAGATTCCCAGCTCTGCTCTCGCTGCTGCTCCCGGGAGTCTGGTTGCTCAAAAATAAGACAAGTTGAAACTGTGTGAGGGAGCTCCTCACGCCCGGCTGCGACCGTGTGCAGCTCACGGAAGCAGGAGACCAGGGTCCCCGTGGTCCTGGATGCGGAGGGCCATGCCCTCTGCCCGGTCCCCCACAGGCTTCTGGGCCACTCTTGCTTCTGCAACAGGACAGGGAGAGGGCTCGAGGAGGTATCTCCAGGGCCCCCTCGAGCCCCAAATTATATTGATTTTGCAGATCATGCAGCAGGATAGTCGCTGCAGCATCAAACCAGAAGCAGCAGAGTCGCAGCTCTGGGGTGCTGGAGCCCCAGCTGTCTCAGCGGACACTCCCAGTCACCCTGCGGGAGCAGCACCCCCTTTGGCACCAGCCTGCGAGGTCCAGTGTACCTGTCCTGCCAGCAGCGCTGGAGGGAGGCTACACGTGTTGTCCACCTGGTGTCCTTGCCTGGCCACCTTTATGAAATTCTGGGTGCAGCTGGCAGGGACTCTCTGCACCCCTGTGGCAGGTGACTCTTAGAAAACACAACCCCCGATCCCAGCAGTCTCCCCGCCCTGCACGGTCTGCCAGGGTCCCTGCTGCCTCCATCTGTCCGAAAGGAGGTCGCACTTGAGGCCTTCTGCCCAAAGCCCACTGCTTAAAAACCGACGCCTGTCTAGAAATGGACAATGGCCGTGATGGCACAGCACTGTGAATGTACTTAATGCCGCTGAACTGTACACTTGAAAATGCTCCCGTGGCCAAAAAAAACAAAAACAAAAACAAAAATCAGTGATTCAAAAATCAATGATTCCTCCTCGTCTTTTAACCTTCTCAGCCAACTTGCTATCGAGCATTCTGGGGCTGCATCGTGGCAGATGTGCAATGTGGCGTCTCCTCTGCCTCCGTGTCCAGCAACCGTGCTCTCACGACGGCACCCACTCTTCGTGGGAGCGACGGGCTGGCCAGACACCCCCACCCCACCCCCACGTGGTGAAGGTCACGTGGCTCTGATGCCGCTTGAGGTCTTTGTTCCCAGGCGCCTTTGCTCGGGGTTCAAGCCACCACTCATTGGAGCGGGTGGCGGTCTGTCCATACGACTTCCCAGCGTCAGCGCGGAAACCAGAGTTCACCTGCTCTAGCTGCCCCACGTGCTGTTAAATGTGGAGGATCAGGCAGATGCAGGCTCGGTGAAGAGGTCACGAGAAGTTACTTCTGGGAATAACTTCTTTTGAGCAAGGCCCGCAGTTTAGATTCTTTAGGGGAGAGGTGAAACTTTCTCTGAGGCTGCAGGTTCTCAGATGCCTTCAGCTCAAAATATAAATACTCTACAAGGCAAAGCAGGAGATCTTGGGGTCAGGCTCTGAACCCCTCCAGGGGTCAGGCGAGGGGCAGTGGGACGGGACCCTGCTTCTTTCCTCAGCCTGGGTTCCCCTGCGCTTCAAGGTCCAGTCTGAGGTCTGCTTCCCAGCTCTGTCCCCAGCTCAACAGCATCAGCTGGACACGGGACAGACTTAGTTTCCTCACCTATAAGAGGAGCAGGTTGGGTTGGGACAGTTCTGAGGATTCTTGCAGATCAAAGTCGTATGAGTGTGTCTCCTCTGTGTTGGTTGTGACCTCACCACCCTGTCCTTTGCCTTCCAGTTGCGTTTGCCAGGACACCCAGCAGGGTGACACATCACAGGCCAGAAGGACACATGGCCTTGAGTCCTTCCTACCTCGGAGTCCTCATAAGGTATGACTTATAGAAACTGCTAACAGAGCGTTCGATGAATTAAGTCCCACTTCTCTGGTACCATCCCCAAGTGCTCTGATCTGTTCTGCTTTCTCCTGAAATTCTCTGTCACTTGGCTTTCAGTCTCAGGCTCCCTCTTAATTTTTCATTCGATAAGGTTCAATATTAAATGCGTAGCCTTCTTTCCAGGAGCGAGACGGATTCCCCAGGAAGCCTGCAGCCTGTTCACAACA
Source organism: Desmodus rotundus (assembly GCF_022682495.2). Taxonomy (NCBI): domain Eukaryota; kingdom Metazoa; phylum Chordata; class Mammalia; order Chiroptera; family Phyllostomidae; genus Desmodus; species Desmodus rotundus. The sequence continues at coordinate 209,999,843 of NC_071387.1, read as the reverse complement.
ATGCGAGCGCCCGGTGTTGACTGCGTACATGGCGAGCCCTCCGCCCCTGAGCCGCACCTGCTACCCAGCAGGACACTGTGCGCGGGTCCGCTTGGGCTGCAGGAACGAAGTACCGTGCGCGCGGTGGCTTACAGGCAGACATTTATTTCTCACGGTCCCAGAGGCTGGGAAGATCAAGGTGCAAGGAAATTCAGTGTCTGGTGAGGACCCACGCCCTGGTCTTCTCGCTGTGTCCTCGCAGGGCAGATGGGGGAGGGGGCTCTCTGCGGTCACTTTTATCTGGGCACTAATCCCATTCCCGGGGGCTCCACCCTCATGGCCTAATCCCCTCCCAGAAGCTTCCTCTGCCAACAGCGTCACGTGGGGGGGCAGGACTTGGACCGATGGCTGGGGGTGGGCACGAACGTGCAGTCGCTGGCACGCACTGGCAGCATTCTACGAGACTTAGGTTTGGGCCTGCCTTTGTTTTCCCATTCCGGGGCTCCGCACTGTAGACCTCGGTCCACACGTGGAAGAATCGTGACCCTAACGATGCTCTTGGGGTCGGGAGGGGAGTTTCTTCACGAGCAGAACGCAGAAGAATGTCATCTCCATGCTGGGAAAGCACGTCCGGTGTTCTGGGTTTTCCTTGCTGTGGGCGTGTGCAAGGCTGCTCACAGCCCCTAGCACAGACACACCTCATGTCCAGCACCTTCTGGGCATCTGAGAGGTGACCGAAAAGTTAATCGGGGCGAGGAGGCGCTGGACACCTGCTCCCACTGAAGAAGAAAGCACACTCAGATTGTTGTGTGATTTTCCGACCCCACCTGCAAGGGGCCGACTGCAGCCCGACAGTCCGATCCCAGGGTGGCTCTGGGGGGCAGGACGGAGGAAAGCCCTACTCCCAGGGGGCAGAACGGGGAGCAGAGCCCCTGGGTGCCCATTTCCTCTGGGGGAGAGCTGGTGAGGCGGGCGTAGCTGATGGCTTGCTGGGTGGTCGGGACTGGAAAGGATGGTGACTGGGAAATGCTGACAAACAGGTCTGGGGACTCATCTGTAGCCGGAGGGAGGGTGGAGGCTCACCTGCCCCTGCCAGTGCGCCCCCTGCCTCCTGACAGGAAGTGCGGGGGCAGGAAGCTCTCTGCAAGGACTTTTTGTGTATGACTCCAAAAGCAAAACTAAACATCTCACTAAAAAGAACAACCAACAAAATCAAAAGGCAACTTACAGAATGGGAGAAAATATTCTCAAATCATAGATCTGATAATGGATTCATATTTAAAATATGTGATTAACTCATACAACTTAAAACGAAAAAAAAGTCTGATTAAAAAAGGTGCAGAGGACTTGAACAGACATTTTCCAAAGAAGACATGCCGTGGCCGATAAGTACGTGAAAGGCGCTCGGTCATCAGGGAAGCGCACGGACACCGCAGCGAGGTGTGCTCTCCCGCCTGTCAGAACGGCTGTTAGCAAAGCACAGGGGCTAACAAGTGCTGCTGCGGACGTGGGGGAAGGGCACCCTCCGCACGGCTGGCGGGCTGGGAAGTTGGTGCAGCCACTGTGGAAAGCAGTGTGGAGGGTCCTCAGAAAACTGAAAATAGAACGGCCATCGGACCCCTCTGTTCTGACCCTCAGTCTCATACAGTCTCAAACCCCCAGACGCAAAGGGTGAGGCTGGCTCCTGAGCGCCCTGTGCTCTCGGCCAGCGTGTGATCTGCTGTCTACCAGCCCCCACTTTCCCCTCTCCATGCACAGGAGCCTGTGGGGGCCCTCGAGGTTCCCGCGGTATCACCCCTGCCTCCCCGGCCCTCTGTCCCCACATCTGACCGTGACGGACTCTGGTTTTCCCCTTAGCGGTTCCCCTCTTCTGCTGCTCACGCTCTTACTGTCCTGGCCCTCCTGCCTCTGACAGTCACTTCGCAGGTCCCCTCCCTCCTCCAAAGCTTCCAGGCCCCACCTCCATCCCAGGGTGGGGATGTTAGGCCTCAAGAGCATTGGACTTCTCTTGCACGGTCGAGACCTTCACGGACGGCCCTTCTGCTGTGACCCAAGCAACGCTTTACGGTTGTGGGTGGGAAAAGCGGCCTGGAAAGCTCACTCTGTGCCCGCACCGTTCGCAGTGCCACACAGCTGCACGCACATAAACAAGTCCGTGCCAGCCAGCCTGTGGGAGGCGGTCCTGGCGTCAGCCTTGCTCAGGTCCGGACACTGTAGTGCAGGGAAGCTAGACAAGGTGCCCCGGGCCACCCAGCCAACAAATCGTGGAGAGTGAGTTTGAACTTAATGGAACTTGTTTCCAGAATCCAGGCTTTTCTGCATCCGCCTGGGGACAGAGGACTGACGTTTGTGAGCCCACGGCCTCCAGAGTGCCTGTCACACGGAGGTCTTCGCGTGTGGTGGCCGTTGTCTCCTGATTCGCCAGGGCTATGAATCGGATGCAAACGTGTGTGTCACGTGCTACACCACTTGGCTGTACGGGACGTGGGACGGAAACGCTCGCAGGCCCTGGTTCTTCCGCTGGGACCTTTTCTGAGAAGCACACCCAGGTGTGCGAGCCCCTTGCCCCCGGAGGGGACGGCGCTGGCTTGTGGTCGTTTGATGCACCGCCTACACAGCACTGTTTTCCTCCTGGGACTGACTGAACTTGCTTCATTTTAGGCTTGTCAAACACTATGAACATGATGAATCCTTCTGAGTTACAGATTTATCAGAAACATCTGTTAACTTACTAAAAATACACCATGGCCTGGGCTGCGCCTCCCCGAAGCAGGATCAGCCGCGACCAGCTTTCTGTCCCTTTCTCAAGGGCTAGAGCCATTGTGTTGTGGAGGCTGGGACATCACTCAGTATCAGCTGCACATTTTTTAAAAATCTCCACCCAAGGATATGTTTTTCGTTGATTTTAGAGAGCGAGGAAGGGAGAGGGAGAGAAACATCGATGTGAGAGAAACATACCTTGGTTGTCTTCCCCACATGCCCTGAACAGGGATCAAACCCACAACCTAGGTACGTGCCCTGACTGGGAATCAAACCCGCAACCTTTCGGTGTACAGAGTGATGCTCCTACCAAGGTAGCCACCCGGCCGGGGCGACCTGCGCATGGAACAGGGTGCTCTTGGCCTTCTTCCTGTCCTTGATCCAGGGGGTGTCGGGTCTTCCCTGAGAGCTAGCGCACACTTCCGATAGGACACAATATAGCCTCGCCTCCCACTCGTCCTCTGGCCCAGCAGTGTCCTCTTCCATGTTAGACTTCCGGACAATGACACAAAGTCTTGTCTACGGACACTTTACGGTGCATTCTACACAGAATCACAGGACATGTCAGTCACTCAGGTGGCACCACCGAAGGAAAAGTAGGACACGAGGAGACTACTGCCACTTCCCCACTAGAAAATATAAATAAACCTCCCTTAAGTGGCCAACTGTATCAGCTTAGACTCAAGACAAAGGGCTTCCCCTGTAATACGGGCTTTCCTAAACAGGCCTGTGTTGGCACATGTGCTTCTTGGGTTCACATGATTCTTCAAACCTTTTTGAGAGGAAGTTATCAAGTCTTAGGACTGTGATATGTTAAATCACTTTCATCAACGACCTCTGACATGCCGGGAGCTGAGTGTTTTGTTATTGTGCTGTGCTGTGAGATTCACTGTGAGGTCCCCTATGAACACGATCACGCATGCCTGTGACGGACGTGCCTCCGTGCACCAGGAATTGCAGCCTTTTCCTGGGAGATCTGAGCAGAGAACCCGAACCCCACTGCTTGCCCCCAGCCCGCACCCCCATCGTGATTACTGAGCACCACCTCACTGCTAATTCTCCCTCATAAGACAGCCGAGCCTGACAGATAATGAAACACTTGACTTCTCAACTTCGAATAAGAGCGACACACGACCTCGGTAGCATTAGAGCTTCCTTTTCTGACCACAGATCGTTGACATAGTGACGTGTCCCCGTGTGGCAAACAGAATTGTGACTCCTGCTGTGGCATTGCAGGGTGACCTGAGCCTCCAGCCTTCTTATTGGGGGTGATCACATCTGCAATGCAATGCTGTCCCAAAGGGCACATGCTGAGTTCTCCCCTGGTAAGGTTCTAACCACGGGGGCCCGGGGAGGGTTACTGGCGAAAGACAAAAGCCTCACTTACGTCCTGACGTCCTGACACTGTGCGTGTGCTCTGAACATCCCGTCTAGTCGTCCAGACACATCATCAAAGCCATGTGTCATAGGCAGAACTTTCATCCAAAGCAGCGACCGCGAGTTTGAGACAGACAGATGTCCTTCCAACGAGGCTCTTTCCTCTGACGCTCTCTCAGGTGTCTCCCTCCTCTGTAAGGAGAGCCCCGCCCGCCTGTGTGCTCACAGTGGTCACTTAGGCTGCAGAGAGAAGGGCGGCAGCCCTGCATGCCCACGCATGGCCTCTGTCACAGAGAGGCAGGCTCTGAGTCCATGACGGAGCACTCGAGCCTCTGTCCCCCTGCTGATGTGCGGATGCGGTTGTCACCAGTGGAAGTGGGCCAACGCGCCAGGTGGCCAGCGGAACGGCTGGAGAAATCAAATGGCCGATCACCCCCTTCAGCAGCTGCAGAGGGTCTCCTGATGCCCTCACTGCTCCGTTGTGTCGGACTCAGAGACGGCGCGGGAGACAGAGCTCTGGTGCCCACCTAGCCGGCCCGCATCCCCGGGACCGCGCATCTCCTGGGCGCTCTCCACTCTGTTCGGGCCCAAGTGGACAAGGCCCAGGAACCAACCAGAGCCGCCTCGTCTTCCCCACTGCTCTTGGTTGGCCCTTTCGCTTCATGTGTCCGTTTCTCCAGCACGGTAAAGCTGGCGTCGTCACTGCGAGGGGGGCAGTTATGCTGCTGTCCAAGGCATCCGGCGACGGAGGCAGGACCCTATCAGGTCTGCAGCCCAAGTCACAGGCCGAGTCTCTGGGACACACACATCTCCCACGAAGCTCCCGGACAGGGACAGCGCTCCGTGCGGTGATAATGATCCTCCCAGCAACCTGGAGGCAGCCACGGTGTCTTACCTGCATTCACAAGAGGGAGAGATGGAGTCTCAGAGGTTAGGTGCCCTTCTCAAGGTCACACACAAATAAAGTGCCTGGGATTGAAAATTGGGTCTTCGCGCTGCCGAAGCTGGATCTGAACCATCAGCTGGCTGGACCAGGGTGAGGCGGAAGAGCTGTTCCACCACGTGTGGTCTTGGTGGTGTAAGGCGGCCGTGGCTTTTCGGGGCCCTTGAAACCTCAGGAAGCCACGCCATGCCTCGGTCCGTGGCTTCTTTCCGTTCCTGTTACTAAGATGGGCTATGCGGTTGTGCTGCCCTTTACAATGACCTCTACCAGTCCCTACTTCCCTCTGACCTCCAGATGTCTCCTGGGAGGCAGCAGGGGCAGCAGGGAGCCCTTCCTTAGTTTCCCCTGGAAGGTCAGTGCCGACCACGCATGCACGCCGCTGGTCATCCGTGATGCCTGCTGGCCCACACACGTGCACGATGTGCAGGAAAAGAGGCCACAGTAGGACAAACACGTCCCAGAACACTCTCGAAAGGCACTGACTGACAGTTTAGAAAGAGTGACTCAGCGGTGCGCCCTGGCCGAGACTGTGCCGTGCTTGCCGTCTGCTCTTCCAGCTCCCAGGGGCTCAGAGCAAGAGTCTCCGCTCCAGTGCGGGGAGAAGCACACCGCCCCTCTAAGACCGAGCATGGCACGGCAGTCTGTGAGGCGCGGCACAGAACGCAACGTGCAGGCACAGACCTCGGTCGCGGCAAGGGGCAGAGAAGCGCTGCAGGAGCCTGGCTCTCATGAACCCCCGGGCTCCTCAGATACCCATTAACTAATTAATGAATAGGTAGTAATCAATGGTTAATTGCATGCAGGTTTCTCAGAAAACCTTCTTCTAAGAAAGCTGATCTGGGATTTAAGTAGTCGATTTAAAAGTCAGCTGCTTCTGGAGTATTTAACTTAAAAATAACTTATTTTGAAAGACAAATTAAGTTACGATGGTTCCCGCCTGTCCTGTGTTCTATTGCAGACTGGGTAGAGTGTTACCAAGTGGACACGCACTGCGGGTAGAAGGCAGAAAAGGGGACCGGGACCGCGTCACCGGGGAGTCACTGGGGAGGGGCATACTTACCAACGTGAGAGTTGACGATTGCCTCGGCCCACCACAGACCATCCGAATGTGTAAGTCCAACACCTTGCTCCCTCACCTCCCCCCAAGTTTTCTGGCTGTGCGGGGGACAAAGCCGACGTACATGAAAGGGATTGTGAGGAGGGAGGACAAAGTCAGGGAGACATGTCCTGTGTTGGCACAAGAATAAAGGGATCCGTGAAACCGGAGAACTGCGAGGCGGACTCACCTGGAACAGGCATCTCACGTAGGCTGATGGTGATGTCACCCCGTGGGAAGGAAGAGGCTGGCGTTGTGCACCGGTGGTGCTGGGGCCCTGGCTGGCCACACAGGTACAGACCGATCTCTCCTGAACCCAACATGCCCAAGACAGACCCCAAGTGGACAGAAGGCACAAGAGTGAAAGGTAACGCCAGGAAGTTAGTGAAAATGGAGACTTTCGACTTTGAGGCTGAAAAGGATTTAACTTCAAAAGCACCGGCCGTAGGGCCCCAAGTTGGTGGACCTGACGACAGCGAATGGAGGGTTTTCGTGCACCCAGGGGTGTCATGGAAGGTGCTGAGGGGCCATCAGGCAGGAGACCCGTGTTAAGGACACTGGAATGACGGCCCTACTGTGGGAAGTGGGTATGGGGATAAGAAGGAGTTGAATACACAGAGAGAAGGACCTGGACGGACCAGCATGGACAACAGGGGGTGCCGTGGGCTGCGATCCCGACCCACTCAGCCCTCCTGCCAGGAGCACGCCGTGACGCCAGGCCGGGAGAGCCTCGGGCACCTGGTGAACCGAGGCTGCCCAGGAGCTGAGAGAGAGAGATCCTGAGGGAATTTTGACAAGTGTGGGTCACGCCTTGGGCATTTAGTGTGTGAAACCCAAGGAGAGAATGGTCTGCCGTTTCAAAGACATAGGCTGTTGGACCAGCCTCTTTGATTTGCATACACAGGGCATCCTCAGCCCCACCACCAGTTTCTCCTGGGTTGGGACCTGGGGCTTGGGGACCTGGGCAGCTAGCACAGGCCCGTGCGCCCGCACTGACTGAGCGAGGCTCAGAAGCTGCCAACCCAGGGAGACATTGAGTCCTTCCCCCGAGGAACGGAGACCAGAGAAGAGAGAACAGAGACAGGAGCAGTGCCGGCAGTCTCCCGATGCTCGCCGTGGCCTCACGCTGCTCCAGGGCCTCCCATCAGCCCCTCATCTGAATAACTCCGCCAGGTGGGCATTTGCTTCCTTACCTGTCAAATGTGGTAAGTAAGTTACAGAGAGTTAAGTAATGGGCCTGAAGTCACGGAATGAGAAAGAGGTAAAGCCAACCTGCAAACCCAGGCAGACTGGCTATGGCACCTGGGTCTCGGGCCTCCACGGTCCACTGTCGGTTCCGACAGCGCCAGCAGGTAAACGTGCATGAAGCAAGCGCTCCCCTCGCAAGGCGAAGGGTGCTCTCCTCGAGGTGCGGCCAGTTAAGAGATGTTTCTGTGTAGCGTCCTCCACGATTCGGAGTGTTGTCGTCTGTACCTCGTTCGAGGAGAACTCACAAGTCTACAACATGTGATGTCCATCCACGAACATCACATGCAAGGTTTTAATTTCTCTCAAACTCTTAGAGTTGTAAGATTCATTCTTAGATGTTTTTAAAATTTCTATTTTAAAGGTTATTTTAAAACACATTTCCTGCCTTTGCTGCTAAGTAACTAGAGATACAATTAATTTTATATTGATTTTTAGGGAGTAACGAGATTTCATTTTCACTTGAATAATTGATCTGTAGATTTGTGTTTTCTATGCATAACTATGGCCTGAAGGTGAGTTATATATAGGAGACTGTTCTGCGTGGTGTGGGCCCAGCTCCCACTCGGAAAGGCCAGTGGAAAGCGAGGTCCGGCACACAGGACCCACGCCCACAGATAGGTTCTCCTGTGGGGAATCAGGCCTGCATTATACCTAGGCCACTTTGAGATTGCTTTCTGCTAAACTCCCTCACCCTGAATTGTGGCAGCAAATGTTTGCTGCATATCTTTCAAGTAACTTCCTAAAATCTATGCTAAACCTTCCAAGGACTAATGTAACCAGTTCAACCACTTTTCTCTTTACATTTGCAAATATCCTTCCTTTTTGATGTAATTAGCAACATCCTCTCCCTTGTTTTCTGTGAAAGGTAACCACCTAAAGTGAACCTGTGCACAGTAAATGACCATCCTCAATGTAATGTGCCCAGAAAAGCAATGAAAGCTTGTCAAGGCAAGGGTTGGGGCACTTTCCCCTTGAGAGAGTGGCCATGCTGTCCCTTTTCCTCCACAGGACTCGGTAGTCCGTGTGAATTTGTCTCTGCTTGCCAGTGTCTGCATGAGTGAGTGGCTTCTTTCCATCTTCACTGTGTATATATTTTGTCTGATTGCCCAGGACTTTTGGGATACTGTAGCATAGAAGCAGGGAGAGCTGGCACCTATGTCCTGCTTCTGACTATAAGTTTTTTGTAGATACTCTTCATTAGCCTGAATAATTTCCCCTTTATCCTTAGATTGCCAACCGTGAATGTTGCTCTGGGCTGAACGGTGTCCTTCCATCCCCAGCTTTGTGTGTTCCGGCCCTAACCCCTAGTGCATTAGAAGTGGTTGCCTATGCAGACGGGACCTTCGAGGAGGTGGTTAAGTTAAAATGCGGCTGTTAGGATGGGCTCCAATCCACTCTCACGGGAGCCCTTAAGCGGGGAGGACATGTGCGGAAGGAAGAGCAGTTACAGACACAGGGAGAAGGCAGCCATGCGCAAGCTTGGGGGGCAGCCTCCAAAGAAGCCTACTCTGGGAGGGTTTAAGGTGGGAATGTTTTGTTTCTGGCATGTTTGGTGAGCCATGGATGGCAAACCTATTGGGTGCTGTGCTCTTGTGGGAAGCTTTTTAAATAGTTGTTCCTTTAATAATAATGCATCTTTTCCCACCCCTCGTCCTGGGTATCCGCGGCCTTTTCAGTCTGGGAATGCATCATTCTAGGCCGTGCGACGTTTGCTGGGATTCTCTGATACCCCGACCATGGACGACGCTGTTTTTCTTTGCTTGTCTTGAAACATATAAGGTATCCGACCTCCAGGTCGATACTCTAATTTTCTTTGTTCCACTGCTTCTCACTTATTTCTTTATTTTGGGGGGTCGATTTCCTCAGTTTCTTTCAGCTCTACTAAATTGACTCTTGATCTTTCACCTGGTGCCCCTGAAATCCCCGGAGTAACCTTTCACGCTGATCTTCTTTCAGGTGCCTCTGGGGTGGGGGATGGCGGGCCGATCAGTGGGCTCCGATGTGCCCTTCACGCCTGCCTCACGGCTGGTTTGCATTTTCCCCAGTCTCTCCCAGGTCGGAGGATGGGGCCTCTTATTCCGAAGCCGAGGGTTCTGCCGCAGGGATCAGCGAGCCTCTGTCGGGCTTTTCCCACTTAGAACTTCGGCTTCAGGCTCTCCGCTCCACTGTGTCACCTGCTACTTCTCGACCTACTTTCTATTTTCCGAAATGGGTGGTCTCTCCTGTGCTGTCTGTAATTCTGACTTTATGGATCTCTTTTTATTCCTTTGCTGTCCAGGTCAGGTGGGGGAGTTGATCTTGGTACTTCCACAGCAATATTAGGGGAAACACACACTCTGGAATTAGGGAAGGAAATTCCCCGCCTCAACTACTCAATAATATAAGGCACTGGGAAAGTTATTCCATCTGTGACTTTGCTGTGGGAGTTCAGCCTGTTGATCATGGGGCAGGTGGATTCACATGGCAGGAGTGACTTCGCAGATGGGACAAATTAAGGGTCTTGAGATGGGGAGATTATCTTGGATTATGTGGGTAGGCCCTAAATGCCATCCCAACTTCCCTAAAAGGGAGGCAGAGGAGATTAGAATGCAGAAGAGGGGCAGGCAATGTGACCACAGAGGCAGGCTGGAATGATGTGGCCACAAGCCAAGGGATGCAGATAGCCACCAGAAGCTAGAAAAAAAAGTAAAGCAACGAAGGAATTCTCCCTTGGGACAGCTAGAGGAAATCACCCCTCCCCACGCCTTGATTTAGCTGCAGAAAACTCAGGACTTCTGGCTTGCAGCACTGTTAAGAGAATAAATTTGGGGTTGGAGTCATTAAATTGGTGGTAATTTGTTACCATTGGAAACCAATACAATCCGTGGGGCGGCAGTGTGTCTAAGACAGTCAGCGATTCTGGGGAGCCCCTGAGAGGGATTGGCAGAGCTTTTCAATATCTGGTGTTTGCACGGTGGTTGCTTATGATGTCCAGTTCCATTTTCCTGGTGTAATTATTTCCCCCTTTAATTGGTGATTCTTCATTTTAAATGCCTTACCTGTCCTTACTATTCCAAGACCCAGCAAATCCTTTCGGGAAGAGGAGAGTCATCATTTGGGGGTCAGTCCTTGCTGTCCTAACCTCATTCTGATGTCTTGCACGTACAAACCACACTCTGTTAGCAGCTTCATGCGGGGCACCCTGCTCTGGCGGGGCTCATCTTCCAGGGCGCAGCGGTGCTTTGTGTGGGTTTAGGGCCCAGAGACGGACGGGAACTGGAATAAATCAGAGGTGGTGGCGGTGGGGACAGGGACGGGGGCGGTCAGGGCCCCGGGAAAAGGGCAGGGCTCGGAGGAGCATTTTTAAGTCACAAGGGCTCCTGCAGGCACCAAGTGGGCAGACTGTCTGGGGACCTGTGTCCACAGACTTCAGTGTGTGGCACCTCCGTTTTTTTCTGAGAAAAGGGTGGTCTGTGGTTTAAGAACTACTCTGATGAAAGCTACCATCTCTCAGCGATTAAGGAGTAATACCCTCCATCAAGGCGAGAGTGAGGCCAGATAAGCACTCCCTGCTTTGGGGTTGGCGTAGGGGAACAGAGGCTGCAAGCTGGTGGTCACCTGGGTGTTAAAGCACTCATACCCTTTGTACCAGTAATTCCGTTTCTAGACACTCTCTGTGGGATAATGTGATGTGAACAATTCTATTCGCAAACACTCACTGCGATATTTATCATAGTTGTATCGAACAGACGATTTGTTGACGTAGTGCATTTATACAATACAGATTTATATTCCCATTAAACACTTATGAAGTTTCCTGGTATGGTGAATTTTATACATGGAGCATGCATGATACAAAACTACAAAGATATGTTCTTCCCAAAGTTACGATGTATCAAATGAACAAAACAAAAGGAGTCGATGGAGATAGCCACTAATATGTTGGTTTTTTCTGGATAGCAGAATTTGGGAGACCAAGTTGCAAAAACTCATTTTTGTTTTTGTTTCCTACAAGTAACATTTTTACAAAAAACCCTCCAAATCTGGGTAGCTGGTGCTCTTGATGGAATTGTAGAGCATGGGCTGTCAAAAAAATTTCCCCTTGGTTTTGACAAGCCGTAGCGAAGGCCTGCTTTCTCAATCAGTGTAGTAATGCACTTACCGCGGGAGTTTGTGCATGTTTCCTTACTCATCTGGAGCAGGGTCACTCTGTTTACGGAGAGCAAAGGCGAGCCTGCATTAATGAGACTGTGTCTTATTCAAGAGTACAGCCTGTTACCTGGCATGTAGTGGGGTGGGTTGACTGAATGCATGCTAACCTCTCAACATTCTCTTTTTTAAAAACACAGATTGGGGGCATTGCTGCAGCTGCTGTCTACTTTACGAGCTACGACGGCGGGTTCATGCGATGCGGAGCGTAGTATCTACTTAGATCAACATAACCCAGTTGGCCTCTTTCTTCTGCACAAGGGTGCACACATTTACATCCCAGAAGATTAATACCTAATGGGAAAATTTTGCTCTACAGGGGGTTTTGAAGCTTTATTAAAAAGACGAAAAGCAAGCCCTGGCTGGTGCGGCTCAGTGGATTGAGCCTGCAAACCAAAGGGTCACTGCTTCGATTCCCAGTCAGGGCACAGGCCTAAATTGCAGGCCAGGTCCCCAGGTGGGGGTGTGTCAGAGGCAACCGCACACTGATGTTTCTCTCCCTCTCTTGCTCCCTCCCTTCCCCTCTCTCTAAATAAACAAATAAAATCTTTAAAAAACACAACAAACAAGAAAAGGACTCTTCCAAAAGGCCATGTATTATTCTTTTGTTACATTACACCTAATGCAGGGTTTCCTTGGCGCCAGTCAGAATGAATGTGCAAATGGCGTGGAGGAGGGCACCACGGTGCAGACTTTGGAAACTGTCCTTGAACAAATTCTTTCCTCTGCCTGCTTTGGCCCATTTACTCATCCCTGGAGGCAGCACGGACGATGGTTCACCCAACATCCTTCTGTTCAGGATGGTCTTTCTCCGACCTTGGCTTCTACCAGAAAGGCGGAAGCCAGGGGCTCCTGGGTGGTTCTTTCCCTGCACAGAAAGTGACCGGCCTCTGGAGAGTCGGGCCTGACAGTGGTTGAGACGTCACTGATCCTGAAAATGAGGGGCCAGAAAGTGTCTCTTTGTCAACTCAAGCCCTTTATTTGCAATATGCTTATTCGTGAAGAGAAGGCAAACAGACAAAAACACAAGGTTTCTTGCCTGTTTGAATGATTTTTGCCAGCGAGTTTGAGAGGCTTCCCACATCTGCAATTAGTTTCAGGCGATTGTGCTGGAAGTTCATGGAAGTTCATTGCCTCCAGGACCCAGGTCAGAATCTCTTCTAAATCTCAGAATGCTAAGACCAATCATAATTGGATCTACTGACAATGCATTTGAGTCTAGTTAGCTCTCACACAGAAAAAACTCACTGAAAATTTTTAGAAGTATAATTTCTTATATACACACACACCTTGTCTGTAAATGGGGTCACCAAAGTCAGGCTCTGTAGTATGTCCCTTTGAAAAACCCTCCCGCCTTAGGAATTCTCACTTTTTTAGCAGAGGAGATAGGATACCCCAAATCTCAAGGCTCACCACCTGGAGTTCCCTGGAAGTGGACACACTCCCCCCGCCCGAGTTATCTACATATTTAGAATGAATTCCACTGTTATCCAATAGAATTGTTTTCATGGCCCTGCTAAGCATATTGTATGGAAATTCACTCAGGACAGAAAAAGGAAGGTGCTGAGTTGGGGGAAGTAAAAATCCAATCCTACCTAAAACAACTTTTATACAGTTAGGCAGTCACTTCAGAAAGATTTCAGTTGAAGTTTTCCTTTTGAGAGTTACTGTGTGGAAGTCCTGGTTGCTAACACGTGAGCCATCCCTCATCCTCCTCAACCTCTGGGGGCACCTCAGCCACCCGAGCCCGACAGCACAGGTATCCCGTATCTGGAACTGTGCTTGTTGAATTGGCTGTTCATAGCCTGAATCTTAGGGGGAAAAATTGAGCCTGGAGTGTTCTTACCCAGCTTCCTTCCCCCAAACTTAATGAAATAGTGAAATCTCAATGCTAACCAATTTGCGCGCTGTTTACCAGGAAATGCACAAGTCTCAAGGGCACCTACTGATAATAATTTTACTTAAAATACTTTCCAGAGAGCGTCTTATCGTATTGCTCATCTTCAGAGGCGAGGGATTTGTGTTCAGTGTCATTAATTGGACAACACAGGCAGATCGCTGAGCTTTTCTCCCCAGTGTCAGAGGTCTCCAATGGACTCTGCCAACACTCCCATTCCCGCGTTGGAGAGCGGAGGCTTCGGGGCGATCTGATGAGGGAGCGTCCGCGCCCCTCCAGGACTTTGGGCTGCGCTGCGCTCCCAGGCAGCTGACGCCCGGGCAGCTCTCCACCGCGGAGGGCGCAGGCCTGCCCGGGTCCGGGCTTGCTGGGCCCCGTCCCCGCGGGCCGTCGGAGTCCAGGAACCTGCAGGAGTCGCTGGGGAGCGAGGCTCCAAGGGTCGGTGGCCACCGCTCCTCTCCCATTGGGCTCTGGCTTGCTGCTGGGGTGAAAGGAGACACTACCGCCGTCCGCCCTGGCACCCAGTTCTGGCCGCTTTACCTAATGAGGAAGCTCTGGAAGCAAAAGCCTCCAGCAACCGCACCGCCGACTTTCCGCCCCTCCCGCCCGCTCTTCCGCCTGCACCGCCCCAGCTCCCGCCCCCGTGCCCCGCCCTCTCCCGGGATACCGAGGACTGGGCTGCTCCCGCGCTTCTCCGCCGCCCGCCGCAGCGGCCTGGTTTTTATAGGCGCCGGCAGCCAATCAGCGCGCCGCTCTCCCGCGGCCCGCCCCCCGGCCAATCGCCGCGCCCTGGTGCCGCCGTCGGCTGCTCGGCGGCGCTCGGCTGTTTTCGTGGTGGCTGGCTTTGCAGGAGCTGCTCGCTCGCAGCCCGAGACGCTGCTTTTTTTCCGGGTTCGGAGACGTTCCGGATGCTTTAGGTGCCGGATGACTGATCTCCGGATACCTGAGGCGTTTCTGTACATGGATTATCTGGTAGGTGTGGGGACGGGGCGGCGTGTCGCCTGGCGGACCCGGCGCGCCCAGGGTCCCCCGCCTGGGGACAGTCCTCCTGCTCTCTCCCCGGGACGGGATGCCCGGGCCCCCTGATCCCGCCCCGGCCCTGGAGCTGCGCGGGGCTCGGGCTCCGCGGGCGGGGGGCGGAGTGACAGGTGAGGCTGGCCGAGCGGGGGCGCTCCCGCCGAGCACTCTCCTCCCGGGAGCGGGAGCCCTCGGCGCCCCCTTGAGCGGGACTCCAGGTACCATTAAACAGCCATATCCTGAATGGCTCACTAAGTGCCCGGCAGCCCGCTCATTTGGCTGTTATTAGCTCTCTAAAGCGGTGACCTCGGTCGCGGCGAGGTTTTAAAAGCACATTACCCGAAAGCCGACGGGACTACCTGCCTGCAGCCCGGCCGGCCGGGGCTGGTAGGGGCCGGCGCGGCCCCACCTCCGCGCCCACGGGCGCTCTCACCTGCGCGCGGGTCGGTCCCGGCCGAGCGCTTGGGCCAGGCTGGCGCCGAGAAGTTCAGGTGGGAGGAGGGTCAGCCCCGCGCTGGGACTGAACCTTGTTTAAAAATGGACGCGTGTGTGTGCGTTTGTGGAATTAGGCAGCACCTCGTATTGTTCCAGAAATTAGATTTTTCCTCCGAGCAGCGGGTTTGTGCTCTGGCTGACGGGGGCTGTGTTCGGTCCTATAGACACAATCACCAGGGTTGCCTTGTTCCCCGAACCGCTCTTGCAATGCAGAGTTCAAGTTCAAGACGATGGTGCGACACATTGACCCTCTTGTCATCGGGTTGGACACATGCAGTCGCTTTTCCACTGTGGACTGGCCTGGCCAAGACTTGCCAGTGCCTTCTAGGAAATGCTTTTACTGCCGTACTGAGAAAGACTGTGGCGCTTCACGACCGAGAAACGCGGGCCGAGGGTGGACTCGTACTGTTACTTTGTACAATATTTGGGCTTGTTGTTGAGCGAAGCAGATAGATGTTTCCCCTGAAGCTTCGAGGTTTGATGAGCTGTGGCGAAGCCGGCAGGTAGCCGAGCAGAGTGAACGATTCTGAGTTCAAATTCTGTTTGGTTGTTCATTTGTTGATTTTAGTCACTTCCTCTGTCTTTGTGATAAAGGGACTTTATCTGCCTACAACTGGAGCCGGCTAGGGGATTATCCGTCTGTGTTTTAAAAGGCAAAGTGCCCATGTAGGTTAAGAGAGTTGCCAAATATTTCTCAAGTGTTATTTTTTAAATTAAATAACTGATTATTTTGTAGCTTGTCTTTTAAAATACAGTACTTCGGGTTTTCTTGCAGTCGCCCAAAGTAAAGCCACTTTGTTGAGGATAATTACCAAATAGGAAAGGGTAGCATTACCTCTACTATTGACAGCTAATTTTTGATCCTTAAGTAGTTCCTAAAAAGGAAGTCAAGTAGTTACGATCATTTTCTTACAGTATTTTCTTTATTTACCGGATGACTGAAATGTACAAACTGCATTACAAACTGTCTTTGAGGTGCCAACCCCCCCAAAGCATTTGGCGAGAGAAGAAATGGAAAACGCTGGTTAATCACAGTTAATTTCTGGATGGAGAGCCTGGGGACGGTGGGTGGATGTTTGTGGGGCCCTAGGTTACCTTCCAAGCAGGTTAGTGTCTTTACTAATTTACTAACGGTTTCCTGTCGGAGTCAGTAGGCCCCAAGTTTGACTGGCCTGTTTGTTTTACCTGCCCCCCACCCCCAGCCCATTGCATTGTTATTTGAAAAATCATTATTTTGCCACTTTATGCTTTTTAAACAGTTCACAAGTGCAGTGAAATGGTCGCATTAAAAATCACTGGATAATCATTTGGGGTGAGAAAAAAAATCTTAAAGGAAATAACTCAGTTGTTATGAGTGTGCCAAGTATCGCCTATGAAAAGAGTTGAGAAAATCCTTAACCATTAAGTCAGTTTTCACTGAAACTGGACTGAGGGGGAAAAAACCTGTGTGGTGGTCTTTGGTGTTTAATTTTTGCTCATGAGCTGTCAGACAAATGATGGGCCACCACCCCTTTCTTCCTGCCTTTCACATGGACTCGTTTTCAGGGACAAAATCTTGTTATCAAAAACCAATTGCTGAAAAAGGAAGATCAACTTTGTTGACTATATCTGGGATCTTATTCTTCAAATAAATCAGTTCTCAAGTCCAGTAAAAAAAAAAAAAAATGCTCCTTTCATTCCGAGTCCGACCCTTCGGATTTTGCTGAGATTGCAGATGAGGGTGAGCGGCCCCGTCTGCGCCCTGCCTGCGCCCCACGCCTGTGGCCCAATCTCAGCGATCACGGCGTGTGCCGTCTTTTCTCATCTTGCTTTTCAGCAGGGGGGTTTGACTCTCGGGCTGTGGCTGTGGGAGCTGGAGGGGGAGCTGGGTGTGCGTGGGGGCCCTGCCCATGGTGTGCGGGACTGGATGTCATCACTTAAACATTTTTATTTGGAGGAGAATGGAAAGGAAGGGAAATGAGAGAAAGAGGTGCTATTTTTAACAGCTTTTAATAGGGTGGTGGATAGTAAAACATGCCGGCAGCCTCTGATTTGAGAAGTTGCTTTTGATTTCTTAAAAGAAATGTTCTCCTTTAGAGATGACAGATAAGGTGAGGGACAAGGATAAGGCCTTAATACTTAAGACGGGGTTTTTATTGATTTCCGTTGAAGGAAGTAGTGGTAATTTGCTAATCCTAAATACTCCGTATCACCCAGCGCCCACTATTTATGTGCTGAATTGAGTGAATGTGAGACTTAGACTTTTCTCACCTGCTTCTTCTACTCTGAGACGAGATAAAATCTGCTTGGATTGGGTGTTTTGTTCTGGGGAATGCAGAATGTATCTCTTACCCTTCCCTTTAAGGCTATCAAGATACAGTTTGTTTAAGCCTGGGTGGTAACATAAGTATAAAAATCTCAGCTTTCCACTTGACGAGGAAGGTGGCCCAGGAGGCCACACACCTGCTTCCCATTTTGGTGATGGGCTTCAAGGCCATGTTCACGCTGGGCAAGCCTGTGCGTAAAGATCGTGGTGCTGTTCCAACAGGTAGTACTGGCACTTTTCTCTGATAAGTGGAGCTAGTGAGCCAACGTGCAGAGCTGTTTGAATAAGTGGGAGAAAATAATCAAGCTGCAATGAAGGAGAAAAACACGTTTATCAGTTTTTCCTGGGAGGCTGGATAAGGTCAATTTCTAGATTCCTTTTTGTTTTAAGTTTTTTTTTTTTTTTCCCCACTGGTCTGGATTTCGCCCGTTCCCTTCCTCTGCCTACAATGATGAGATGATGTCATGAAGAGGGATGTAAATACACCGTGATTACATTGCTGATAGTGTTCTTATCTCCTGTGGAATGACTGTTCCTGCCCAGTAGTGACTATTGGGCTACCTTTTAAACTAGCCTGATAGAGGGAAAGCTCAGAGTGGTAATCAGCAAGCAGGAAGTCACAAGACTCTCGAGGACTGCTGAAGACCCATGGAAATAATGCCACATCCTGACCTTTCTCATTGCTCCATTCGGCAAATATTTGTGGAACCCCGCTTTGTGCAGGGCGCGGGCAGTCAGGAGGGCTGCACACCCGGCGGGGTGCCCTTGGCTGTGGGAGAGCAGAGCCCGTTGTCCTGGGGCGTGGGTCGGACAGGTCAGGGAGGAGGAGGCCCGGGGGCTTCCTGGTGGGGTTGTCTCTTATTTCACGTGTTTCTTTGTCTTACTGTGAACTAAAGTGTGACGTTAGACTTGAAAACGTGGCAGCGCACTGCGTGATGAATCGTGGATGTCGATCGTCTGTGGACGGTCACTGCATTTGTATGTCGTGCTTGGGATTGAATAAGGCTGGGTTCTAGATTCTTCCTTGTGTAGATGGGCGAAGCTGGCCTACTTTCCTGGCCAGAGGCTGCACCGGCCATTATAAAGCCCTGTGTGTCAGTGGGGAAGTTCAAGTGACAGAAGCTAGTTCAAAGCCGTCACCATTTGCAGGATAAAAACCAGCTCACCAGCCATGCAGCGAAGGACAGAAACTCGTGGTGCTGCCGCACGCAGAGGAGCCGAGCTCCGGTCAGCTGGAAACTGGCCTGTTCAGAAGGGGACGTGAAGGCGCCTGTGCAATTTTGCCTGCTGTTCAGTGATGTTAAAGGTGTGCTGTGTTTAACTGAGTGACTGTGGACGTGACTAGTTGTGGTTCTGGCTTGTGGTCAAATTGATTGTAAAGTAACAGTGCAGGCCAAACATTTTTTTTTTTTCTAGTTTTAATGGGTTAGTCAGAGTCACATAAATATTCTCTTACTGATAAATAATAAGACAAAATAATGCAAACACAGGAAGCAGGTCTGCCCCCTGTGGAGGTTGCACACAGACCGGTTTAAGGATGGCCACAGCATTGGGCAGGAGCGTGGAGTCCAGGGTTGGTGCTGGGGCTCTGGCTGGGGCTCCGGCAGTCCTGAGCGTGGCCCTAGGGGTGGGCCCAGGGGACAGGGTTCCTGCCCTCTAGGAGCCCCATTCCGGACGGTGCCCGAGCCGCGTGCGTGCTGGCGTGCTGGGGGGGGGGCTGCCGAACACGGGGGGTTAGGAGCATAAAATCCGTTGACATTTAACTGAGGCTCAGAAAGGTGGAACAGGTCCCCAAGTTCACACAGCGGACAGGTGATGGAGCTGGGACTGTGGCCCCAGGGCCCTGCCTCTGCACGTCCTCCCAGCTGGTGGGTAACGCTGGTGGAAGCGGGGGGTGTGTAAGGCCTGTTTCATGTAAACACTCTGCTGCTTCTCAGGTCCAGGGTGAAGACACCAGGGGCCCTGAGCCCACGACTGGGGCTCCCACGGCTCGGGGACTTGGTTCTGCTGAATGACTGTGCAGGAGAAGGCCTGGTAGAAACCCTGGGCTGTGTCCTGACTGGTCGCTACGACGACCGTGAGCATCTGATGTTCCATCGAGTGACCGCAGAGGGGTTTCCAGGCAACCTGGTCAGTCGGCCTCCAGCCTCACTTCAGGGACACGCTCTGGCCTTCCCCAGTGCCAGTTTCTCTGGAGATGTCACTGAGACTCTGGATCTGTCAGCTCCTTTACCAAGTGCTGCCTCGGACACAGGGGTGTCCCCAGCAGACACCAGGCCCCAAACAGCCTTTTGCTTATGGATGTCAGTTTGGCCGAGGGCATGAACTTCACAGGGTTGTATCTGAGGTAGAGTGGAAACAAGGGGAGATTTCAGGGGGCGGGTGGTAACTGCACTGTTGATGACAAGAAAGCCGCACTGTTCCTGGATTCCGTTGCAAACTGCATTAACAGTGGGATTTCATTTTAGCTCTGGCAGCCCCCTGTCGTTCTGCTGTGTAAAGATTCTGCTGCCCTGCATCTCCCAGGTGCTTCTGCTTTGGGGTACTGGTGGGCCCTCACTTCTGAGTGTCTGGACAAAGTGCCTGGACACATCCCCTCCCAGCAGGGCCGGGGCCGGTGGCTGCGGGGGGCCTGCACTTGGTTGATGCTCTGCAGTTGCTGTCCTGAAAGTTTTCGTTTTGGGCACTCTGCAAACATTTCCATTTTACAGTGGGCCCCACGCGAGAAGTAGCCGGTTCTGACTTCTGGTGCTGGCGTCAGGACACGGGGCGAGCCCGCAGTGCCCAGGGCAGCGGTCACCTACCACGCCTGTGACCTGCAGTGGGGTGGGCCCGGCCAACCGTCCCGGTCCTGGCTGTCATCTGTCGTCAGAGTCCAGTCCGCTCCTGATAAGCAGGGGCCTGTGTAGCAGGTGCCATGCGAGGATGTGTTCCTCCCAGTGGCCGGTAGGCCTGGCGCTGCAGACTTGGTTTGGAAAGAGGGGCCCTGGGGCTCTGTGGGGAGGGGACGGTGGCTGGGGTCACGTGACCAGTGGAGTGCCGGGCCAGGGTAGGAGCCCAGCTTGGCGGACTCCAAGTCCATGCCTGAGGGCATCACCCAGGACGTGCTGGCCAAGCCGTGAGCTGGAGGGGCCGTAGGAACCGTAGACGCAGTGCTGGATATGGAGGGGCCCCTGGATTGCTGCTTTCACTTGGTCCCGGCCCTCCCCTTCCCTCTCCTGCATGAACTTGACATTCTGCTCTTTGGCCCTGAGCCGAACACACCTATGTGGTTTTGATAGCAACCAACCATTGAAAAGTTGGGTGGACGGGCCAGTGTCTTCTCTCAGGTACCTTTGTACCTGGCTGTGTGGATGGCTCTGCCCTCTGGACGGCTTCTCTCGGGGGCAAGGACTTTCTGTGTCCTGGTCCTTGTGCCTGTGTGTCCTGGGAGGGATCCTCGGGGTTCCTGTCTGGAGAGGAGGCTGCCTCTCCGGCCCCCGCAGGACCGGTGACTGAGGCGCGGAAGGACGGCGCTTGTCCCGAACCGATCCACACACTGAGTTGGGGGCTCCAGCGAAATATATATTGCAAAGTGTGATTTTTAATCAACACAAGTCTTCTAAATACTCGTGTTAAGCATAGAAAATAATAAAACACACTTCTGTGTACTTACCCCTTGATCGAACAGTAGTTAACAGTTTTCCATTTTAAGGTCAAAACTCTGATATTATTTAAAAAGAGAAAGAAAGCTAAGGCTCCCCCTGCAGCCTGGAGCTCCCGGACGCTGTCTCCCTCCACCCTCTGTGGGGCTGACGACTGTCGCGAGCCTGGTGGGTATCGTCTCCTGCCGGGTTTGCATCTTTACTGTATTTGCATGTGTGGATGACCAATGTACAGTATTGTTTGGGTGTGTTAACAGTTCTACAGAAAGTGTAACATCCCACCCTTCTACTGTGACGCTTGTTTATTTCTCTAATGTTTTTGAGATTAATGAATGTTGCTGCATGTGTCAGTAAATACTTGTTTTATGTTTCTGGTTTGGCTATTACCATTTCTTATTTTGTATGTGGAGATTGTGTCTAGATTTTGTGAGGGGCTCACCGAAGAGAATAGGTGTTGGTTTTAAAAAAACAATAATTTCAGAGAGAGGGGAAGAGAAGGAGGGAGGGAGGGGGAGAGAGAGGGAGATGCGGATTTGTTGTTTCACTTACTTGGTTGCTTCTTGTACGTGCCCTGCCCGGGGAGGGAACCTGCAACCTTGGTGCCTCGGGACCATGCTCTGACCGACTGAGTTACAGGGCCTGGGGCAGGGGTTGGTTTTGAGTCATCGTTGTGTGTGTTTTACTTGTTTTCACTTCACATACATTGTTTAATGAAATTTCATTGCATGCATTCTAGTTTGATGATTCATCAGTTTGTTTTGCAGTTTATAACAATCACTTTGTAATCATATCAACACAGGTATACCTATATACACATATATGTTCTTGCTTATGTAAGGACTCAGATTATTTTGGTAACAGGTTTATTGTCAACATTACTGAAGGAAAAGCTTACTGAAGGAGATTTGGAAAGCGTAACAAAGCACCCTGGGGAAAAAATATATGTCTGTCATCTAGCAACCCACAGGGAACCTTTAACATTTTTTAACCCAGTATCAAAAGGAAGATACAGTTTTATAACCTTTTTATGCCTATGAATATTTAAATTTCAACAGTTTCCCTTCTGCAACATTTGCTTTCTGCATTATCCTGGTAACCCGTGCTTTTCATAACTAATCACCTTGCTGAACATTTCACGTCTGCTCCAGGTTGGGCTGTTACAAGTAATGCTGCCCTGAACATTCCCAGTGGACTCTGCGGCGCGTTTCAGGGTAGTGTCCCGTGAGGAGCCGCGGTCCCACGGCACTTTCACGGGGTCCCACTCACAAGGGGTTCCAGTGCCGAGTCAGCTTGGAGACTGGGTCAAATAAAGTTAAACAATTTTTAAAAATTTATGTAGCTTTTATTCTGCAGATGCACATGGTGTGTCTCTAGGAGGAAGAGTATTACTTGCCTTTGGGGTATTTGTGCTTCCTCATCAAGTTCTAGAAGGAGATTTGTGGGGTCAAAAGGCAGCTGCATTTTAAAGCCCTTGGTATTGATTAAATAAGTTAATAGCTGTGGTGCCTTCAGAACAGCTCCTGGGTGTTATCAGTGGCTGTTTAAGGCACAGTTATGTAATAGCAAAGTTGGTGATAGTGATAATTAATATTTATTGGCAGCTTGCTGTGTGCCAAGCAGCACTTAATCTGCACCCACCATTCGTCCAGTCCCTTCCGCATCCCGCCGATCAGCGTAGGAGCTGCTACAGTTCCTCCTGGCTGGTGGTCGAGCAAACCCGGGTCAGGAGGAGCTGAGCCGGCCCGCTGCCGCGGTGGTGAGCAGCCTGCGCGAGGCGTCCGTTCGTAATCTTCGTCTGCACGTGCTGTCGTTATTGTGACAGAGAAGAAGAACTTTGGCTTCCAGGTGTCCCGCTGCGGGTGTTCGTGACATAGGACGTTTCCTGAATCTCAGTCCACAGAAAAATGGGAAATTCAGGAGAGTGTTGCAAAGCAATTGTCTGTTTAATTTAGACTTAAAACATGTGAGATACTTTTCCAGCTTTTGTGGATATAAGAATATATTGTCTGTTCTGAATGGTAGTGAATGGTCGTTTCTCTTTCTCTCAAAATGTCATACCTGGCAGACTCAAAGGCTGACAGCGCGGTATCAGTCCTCGAGTGTGTGTGTGTGTGTGTGTGTGTGTGTGTGTGTGTGTGTGTGTGTGGACAAATGGAGGTGTGGCTTTGCAATGTCTTACTTAGGAAACCCCAAATACTGGGAACCTGGTTTAGGACAAATCACCCCAAGCCACACATTGTTTGCCTTCTCAAAATTCGGAGAGCATCAGAGCCTCTGCGTTGGCATTAGTAACATCAGAATAGGCTGTCAGTGCTCTGAAACAAAGTAATGCCTTACTGTTTCTGTACTGATTGTGTGAGAGGTCCGAGGACTCCAGGACTCAATACACCCGCGTCAACATTAGGTTAACTGGAAAGTCAGTCTCTCTTCCCCCTTAATTTCCTTCTCTCTCTCATCAGTTACACTTGGGTTTTTTTCCTCTCTCCAAAAATGGCAGTGTACACTCTTTGTGAAATAATTTAACTAAACATGTAGGAACACATTCTTTCTTGTACATTTTAAGAGCTGGGCATTGAAAGGTTGGCCCTGGCGTTTGGAAAAAACAAAAACAAGAACATGTTTTGTGGTCTCTTCTGCGATTTACCAATATGGGGACTTCTAGTCTCAAGTAGAATGTTAAAGTTAATTTTTGTTACTTTAATTTTTATTTCCTCTTTTCTCCCTGATCTGATTCAGAGATTTTTTTTTTTATTGATTCATTGATTTTAGAGAGAGAATGATCTGTTGCTCCACTTATCTGTGCATTTACTGGTTGATTCTTGCATGTGCCCTGACCAAGGATCGAACCCTCAACCTTGGTGTATGGGGACAGAGCTCTAGACAGCTGAGCTACCTGGCCAGGGCCAGAGGTTTTTTTTAAGGTGGCATTTATGACTAGTAAGTGATCTGAGAATCTTGCTTACAAAACACTTTAACATGGGGTTTCTGAGGGCTGAAAGAGACAGTTCCGCCCCGTGCGTGGCATGTGAACAGAAGGTATTATATGAAGCTCAAGTGCACCCACCGCTTTTGTCTGAATTAAGTGTTTACTCACCCAAGTACATGATCATCTTTTCAAAAACGGAGGTATAGTTTACATACAGTAAAATGCACAAATGGTGAAGGTCCAGCTTGAGGAATTCGTACGTCCCCGGACCTGGCGTGACCACCCCAGATGGAGGTGCGAAGCAATGCCAGTTCCCCAGAAGGGTCTCCCGTGTCCCTTTCCAGGCACTATTGGCGTAGGCGAGTCTTGCCTGACTTTGAACTTCATGTAAATGGAACTTCAGTTGTGTATTCTTCGGTGTGTTATTTCTTTCACTCAACATCGCTGTGTGAATCAGTAGTGTGTGCTTTTTTTGTTGCAGGATAATACTGCATGGAGATACCATTGCTAGTCTACCCGTTCCATTATTGGTGGGCGCGAAGGTTGTTTCCAGTTTTGAGATTTTTGACATACGGCTGCCACAGACACTTTGTACGTGTTCTTGGTGGGGAAGCCCGCCCTCATTTCTGTGGGGTGGGGCAGAATTTCAGGTTCATAGGGCATACGTGGGTTTGGGCTGACTAAACACCGCCAGACATTTTCCCAAAGTGTTTGCACCAATTAGACTTCAACGAGCCTGCCAGGGAGTTCCGGTTATGTCACGTCCTCACCGGTACTTTTTATGTTGGTGGAGCTTGTATTTGGCCATTCTAATGGGTGTGACTCCAAAAAATTTAGAGTTGCCCAGGGCTTCGTCCAGATATCCAGGCATGAGAACAATATAAGGCAAGAGGATTATAAGGCGGATTTTTTTTTTTTTTTTGGAGAAATTACTTGGCTGCATCCTGAAATTCCTGCATTATTTATTCAGTTGTATAATTCATTTGGAAATTCTGACATGCTCCAGAGGCACCATGGGAGGCGAGCGCCTTGGTCGTTTCCGGCTTGGCCACTGATTCAGTGTGGGAGCTCGGGCAGGCCAGTCCACGCCACTGACTTCGTCTCCTCATCTTTCAAAACGATGGTATTTCTTTTACGTTAAGATTATCCTCAATCATGTTCCTTCCTGGAATGGCTGTCTTTCCATTCTTTCTTCGAGTTCTATGGAATAAGCGATCCCAACGTTGTCTTTACGTCCTTTGTCATTCATTCACCCGGCTCTGGTTCCATACGAGCCTGTACTGCTCTGGTGGCGTGTGGGGCACTCGGGGTGCACGGGTGAGCCGCACACAGGCCCGTGCTCAGGGGACGTGCGTTCTCGCAGAAGCGGTTCCACACTGGAGCGCCGTGTTCTGTTGAGAGGGAAGGGACAGCTGCTAGGTAGTATATGACACAGGAGCTCACCCTTGGGGGCCAAGGAGAGCATCCCAGAGGAGTCCTTTTCAATCTGCGACATTAAAATTGCATCGCCTTGGCCCAGGGCAGGTAGGGTCAGGACCCGGCAGAAGGAGCAGCTTGTGTGGAGACTCGAGTGTGAGGAGCCCCAGGACGTCAGGGGACTCCCTGGCCTCAGTGTGGCCGGAGCTGGGTTAGGAGAAGGCCAGCTGTGAGGCCTCCGCCTCGGTGAGGGTGACACCGTGGGCACCGCTGAGTTTGCCCGGAGTGACATGGTCACCTCTGGTCAGATCTGGTGCGTGGTGGGGGTGGGGCCGGGGGACTGGAAAGGGCAGCCAGGCTGCAGCCAGCAGACCAGTGGTGTCCTGGGTCCGCAGTGAAGTAAATGGTGGCGCGCAGGGCCAGGCAGGGGCAGAGGGAGGCAGCGATGGGGGCGGAGTTCAGCGGCCCTTAGGAGCAACCACACGTAATTCCTACCAGATCCTGGGCCGTAGGAGGTGAGAACAAAGGCGATTTCAGGGCTAATTTTCAGGCTCGGGGTTTGAGCATTGTTCTGGTTATCTATTACTAAGTAGCAAACCACCTTAAGACAGCAGCTTGGCCCTGGCTGGCGTGGCTCCGTTGGTTGGTGCTTTGTCCTGCAGAGTGGAAGGTCGCCAGTTTAATTCCCGGTCAGGGCACGGGCCTCTGCTGCAGGTTCAGTCTCCTGTCGGGTGTGTGAGAGGCACCCGAGTGAGTTTCTCTTCCTCTCTTTCTCTCTGCCTTCCCCTCCTTCTCTCTAAACAAACAAAAAAACCAGTGGCTTAACAAAGAACAATTTATTTTGCTCATGAATCTGGAGGTAATTGAATTCAGCTAGGCTATTCTTGCTCAGGGTCCCTTGAGAAATCACAATCAGATGGTGCCTGGAGTCACCTGGTGGCTTTTTCACATGCTGGCCTGGCCCCTTGGCTGGGGGCCAGAGAATGTGGACACCGGGGCCACTTTCCTCATGTGGCCTTTCCGAATCACGGCCCTGCGTCCGGGCCGAAGGCTCACGGAGAGAATGTGCCAGCAGACACTGGCAGGCTGCTGCTCTTTCTCACCCAGCCTCAGCGTCACTTCTGCGTCTTGTTCATCCACCGTGAAGGCATGCTCAGGGCCAAGGGCAGGAAACCAACATCACCTCTTGGTGAGAGAGGTTGAAGAATGTATGGGCATGTTTAAACCCACCGCCAGCACCCAGGGGCTGACGGGGTTGTGCACGGCTGTGGGACTCCTGGGAAGAATGGCATGGGGGGGCGGGAAATGAGCTTTATTTACGTGGTACCAAGTTGGCGCAGCTTGTGCCACAGCCAGGAGCTCTCGTGAGCGCAGGTGGGAGGGCGGCGGCGGCTCCTGCATGCTGTTAGTTTGGAACAGCAAGGCTGCTGCTCATGGTTTCTGCCAGACGTGTGCTATGCTGTTGGTACCGCTCGGGAGCCAGAGTGCGAGGGAGGCAGAGTGCCACGTGCTTTCCGAGCCTCACCCGTTGCTGTTATCACTGTGGGGAATAGAGACCCGAGGCTTAGAGGGTTGAGTGTCTTGCCCACGGTGTGATGGGGCCAGAATTTGAGCCCCGGTCTGGCTGATGTCTGACCTCTTGTTCTTACCCACGTGGGTGACTGGTGACGGCCAGGAGCGGGCTCCCCAAGGAGGCCCGGCACCCCCGTTGGTGCCGGCACCGGTTGGGCATGTGGTTGCTGTGGGACCAGCAGGGGGAGAGGGCGAGGAGGAGTCCCAGAGGAGGACCCGTGGGGTGGCCTGTCGGGGCCAGCATGGCCCAGAGGTCATGGAAGGTGATGGAACGGGACCCCCGGGTTAGGTCTGTGGTGACCGTGCTGGGCTCTGTCGGAGGGAGGTGAGGGGGTGCTGCTGCCACTGTTAATGTGAAGAAGTCCCTGTGAAGGAGTGGGGGGTGGGGCACGCTGGGTGGGAGGGGGGACGCTGGGGGGCCTCCTTTCTAAACGGGACTGAACTGCAGACGTGAGCTGCTGGCAGAGCGGAATGTGACACCGCCTTGCTGATGTGACCGGAGGTGGTGGGGCGAGGGTGAGGGGGACCCGAGTGTCGTTTGCTGTGCTCCGCTGCAGTCGGAGACACGGCGGGGCAGTGACTCGGGTCTGGGTGGCTTAGCACTTGGTTTTCCCTTCAGACTCGGTAGCTGTGTGGGGGCAGGTGTCAAGAGCTGCCAGTATAGGCTGGGGTTTGTCTGGGGTGAGTCAGTGCCCGGCATCGTGGTCCAGGACCCTGGGGCACTGGCTGGAAGATGGCTGAAGCCAGGAAGGAGGGCAGGAGGGCGAGCAGTCAGTCTCCGAGGTGCTGGTGGCAGGTGAGGCCGCGTGGTGGGTGTTGTCTGGACAAAGGATTCAGAAGATGGACAGAAGGGAGGTGGCACTGGGGGCAGACAGGTGGGGAACACACTGGAGCGCGCAGACGCAGACCGGGTGTCCGAGGGGGGCTCAGTGGCTGTGGTCCCCTGTGGACAGGGTGAGGGCACCCTCGTGGGGAAGGCACCAGGACCAGGGCGGGACCCTGTGCCTCAGTTTCCTCATAGGCAAGTTGGCCGTGACAGTAGTACCTGGGTCACAGAACTGAGTGAAATGTGAGAAGCGTTTCGAAGAGAGCCCAGGCCACCAGCGAATTGGTGAAGCAGACTGTTGGGACCGAGAACCTGGCACTGGAAACAGGACACAGGCGTCCGCTGGGCCTGGGTTGGGAATCTGCACATGGAACGGGCTCGGGGCACTACTGTCCCCCAAGGACTCCGCTCTGCTTCTCTTGCTTTCCCAGCACCAGCCTTTGCAACCCCCCGCCCACCTCACAAACAGGGCAGAGGAGCTGGGCTGAAGACGGAGCTGCTTGCTGGAGTTTCCAGTGGGGTGAGCGGTCCTGGCGTGGCACCTGGTGGCCCGAGTCTCTCCGCGGCCACCTGTGCCTAGAGCTGTCCCAGGGTTTGACAAGCTCTCTGAGGCCCTCTCTGGGCTGTGTGGTGGGGGTGGGATTCTCAGCCTCGTTTCTGTTGGAGCCAGCGGTTTGAAGGTCAGGCTTGCGCTTTGGAGAACCTTCCCCCGCGTGTGATTGACTGGCCGGCTCTTCCACCCCCGCTTCCCTCCTGACCGTGTCCTGCAGGCAGCGTGTTGCAGGGACGGAGCTCGTGCTGATTTATGGGGTAAGGCTGCTGTTCTTGTCAGCTTGAATGTTTCCTGCATGTGGCCAGTTCTTTTTTTAAGTCGCTGGGCTGGAGGTAGGAAACCTCTGGTGATTATTGGATTTCTCTTTCTTTCTATTGCGTACAGAAATGCTGTACATCTATATTACTCACCGGTGATGTCTCTCGGTGCAACATCATTTTCCCCATGATTTGTTGGCTTTTTGAGACTGAGGATTTAGACAGGATTATTTGGTCATATCCTGGGTTTCCTTTACGTTTCCGGACACTTGTTAGGGCCCCCACTGACGTGACCTTGACTGCGGGCCGGATTACGTCTGGAGCCTGAAGTGGAGCTGCCCTCTCGTTCCTCTGGACTCAGGCTGCAGTGGTTCCGCAGCCCGAGTGTGCGGGAAATAGATCCCTGCACTAGCGGGTCCGACTCTTCTCTCAAATATGCCTTTGTTTAAGATGCCCGATTGTGAAGAAATGATGGAGAGGTTTAACAGGCGCACGGGTGGGTGGATTCCGGCATCCAGTTGAAAGCAGTTCTTCCGTTTCCCAAATCCAGCGTGCCTAAGAGCGCACCTCTGAGGCAGAGGTTATTTACCCCACTGCTGTGTGTTATTGCAGTGAGTGACATTAAAACAGCAACAACAGTAACAGCAAAGAGTATTCTTCTATGAGCGTCTGTGGGGAGCATTTTCCTGGCTATTCAGAATTCACAAGGACTTGTGGTTTACTAAGCACCATTTTAATCTGTGTTTATTGCTTGAAATGAAACATAGTGACTTTAGGTCCTTGATTTTAATTCAGAGACAGAAACCCGCATTCAGATACCTTCCTAGCTACCGCAAGAAGAGACTCTGAGAGCTTTTAAATTATTCCATGAAGGATCGATGTCAGAGGAGTTTTGGGAGAAGAAAAGTTCTACTCCCTCCCCCTTCTTCTACCTAACTTCTTCATTCACCAGATACTTCCTGAGGGCCCAGTGTTTGCGAGGCACTAGGGCATCTCGATAGGACAGGGGTAACTCTCTATCTGCTGAAACGAGAGAGCCTGAAACTTTGAATACTGCTCTTCGCTGTGGAAAACTCCAGACAGTGGGCTGGAGCAGGGGGCCGGCCGGGGATCGTTTTAGCCTTTGCAGGGCACCCAGTCGCTGTCCCAACAGCTCAGCTCCGCTTGCCCGTACAGCATGAAAGCAGCCACAGATAACACGTACCTTGGCGGCTGTGGCTGTGTTCCAGTAAAGTTTTATTTACAGCAACAGGCACTGGGCCAGATTCCATCAGCCGGAATGTTGTTGGAAGCACATCTGCGCTCACAAGCAGCACCGCCCCAGGCCCCCTCTCCCCACCACACGCCGTTCTTCCGTGTGATCTTTCTTTGTAGCGCTTGTCATCATCCCACTCCATCTCTTTGTTGCTTCTGCCTGCCACCCTGCCATGTGCAGGCCCCGGGAGCAGGGTGTGGGCATGCGTGCCTCCAGCGTGGGGCGCTGGTGCTCTGTTTACTTAATGCAGGGGATTCTTGCCAAGTGCACGGGTGCCTTCCACTTGGCCATCGAAAATCCTCTAGCCTTTCAAAAGGACTGCCGCTCCGAGCCACCCTGCCCACCCCGGGGCGGCGGGACACCCAGTACATCCGTGCCTGGGAGTTGCAATGCTGAGGCTCAGAGTTACAACAGTCATGGGATGGAGCATCCTTTTGCTCGAAGTTCATGAGAAAGGCCTCTTAACACCTTAAAAGAGCTCTCCCATCTTACACAGCAGAGCGTGCCGCAGGCCTCCCAGAATCCCTGTGCTCTTAGAATCCCCCCGCCCCGCTCCCTACAAACCAGACTGTACAGGCTTCTGCCACGCACGTACCCCTTCCTGCGGGCTGAGAGTGGAATACTCGTGTCGGGAAAAGTGCTTGTGTCCAGCTCGGCCAGAGGGCTGCTGGGGCACGTCAGCGTGTCATTTGTGCAAGGCAAGTGACCCTGCCTTCAGCACGGGTGTTTCTATCCGTCAGAATGGTGGCTGAACCGTGAAATACTTGCGAACCTGCTCTTCTCAGTTTGGCTTCATTTCTGTGAACGTGGGATCTCGGGTCCAGGTGATTTGGTTTCAAATCCTGGTTCTGTCACAAAGGAGCAGGTACCTGTTTCCCCAAGTCTAAATTGGGGATAACAACATTACCGTAAAGTGGCCCACATCAGACTTCCATCTAACTGTCTGAGGGACCCCCCCGGGACCCCCTTCAGGTTGAAATGACACTGTCCCGACCTCTGGGTCACTTAGCATTGGTGTTGTTTGGAAAGTAGGAGGTTGGACAAGATAAATGTTTATGTTTATTGCTTTTCTTAGGTAGGTAAGTACACAAGTAATTAGGGCCCCAAGATACTTCTGCCCACTGTGGGTGGACTTTAGACTTTATTTATTTATTTTTAGAGAGAGGAGGAGGGAGGGAGAAAGAAAGGGAGAGAAACATCGGAGTGCTAGAGATACATCTATCGGTGCCTCTCACATGCCTCTCTGGGACCATTTATTTTGTAGCATCTCTTTGAAGATTTTTTTCTCCTTTATTTTCATGCTTACCTTTGAAATTTCTTAGGGAAAACAATAATAAACTGTAAGTAATACAGGCTTGTAAACCAGGCATGTGCCCTGACTGGGAATTGAACCAGTTACCTTTTGGTTCACAGGCCGGCACTCAGTCCACTGAGCTACAGCAGCCAGGGCTGTGGGTGGACTTTAAACTCATGCTTTACAATTGCTGCCAGAACTCCTGCCATCACTCGGCATTGCAGGCAACAGGATGGAGAGAGGGTGGAAGAGGTTTTCTCCCTCCTGGAAGACTTTTTTAAGACTGATATATCTTATGTACCAGAACTTGGTTACATTGTCATACCTGACTGCAGAGGAAGCTGGGGAATGTAATTTTTTTACTGAGAAAAAAAGAATTCTCTGCAAGCCCGTTCAGCCATTGTTGACACACCTGTGTCTCTGCTTCTCCCGAGCGTACCAGCAGGGATATTCTTGTCTTTGGCTCTGTGGGCCTTCTCTTTTCCATATGGTGTCTCATTAGTCGTTCTTTTGGCTTCCTCATAAATTAGGTTGCTCTGATTCTTCATGGCTACGAAGTTACTTAACAGCGAAGTTTTGAATTGTCAGTATTTTTCCACTCAAATTTTGGGGAGTGAGAATCCCTTGCCGTTCCTTCTGGGCCATCCCGTGGTTGTTGGGCATCTCAACGTGGCTGGCCTGCCGGTTGGGTCAGCCCTGCCCGTCCTGAGGCGGCCTCTCCGCCTTTGGCCGACGTGCCTGTCCCTGACACGTGGAGCCTCCTTTGTCAGGAGCTGGGGACGAATCTTCGAATGGGGATGCTCTGTGCACTACTGGGCGGATTTAGTGGTGACAGATCCTGGGTGAGCGAGTCTGAGTCACGGACGGGAGACTGACAAGTGACTGGAAGAGAACAGGAGAGGCCGCGGCCTGCAGCGGTAGCCCCCGCATGTTCGCTGCCCTCACTTTCGTCTGGAAGCTTCTTTTCTTCTTCTGTTCCCCGCTCCCTTACCTAGCTTACTCGTAATCTTTTATTGTTTTTAAGGACTTCATTTATTTGTTTTTAGACAGAGGAGAATGGAGGGAGAGAAACGTTGACGTGTGGTTGTTTCTCGAGCGCCCCCTGCTGGGGACCTGGCCCACAACCCAGGAACGTGCCCTGACTGGGAATCGAATTGGTGATCTTTTGGTTCGCAGGTTGGCATTCAATCCACTGAGCCACTCCAGCCAGGGCTAACTTGCAGTCTTTTAAGACTGTTCAGGAGGTACCCCCCCCCTTGCAAGTCTTTCCTGACACCCCTCTAAAGCCGTCGGGGGTCTGGCTCTGCATCCCCGAAGCCCTCCGAGCACCCGTGCCGCCCCGCTGAGCGCAGAGCCGTTGCCCTGTCTGCCACAGGTCTGTGACATCACTGCTCTCCCCCGAGCTGGAGACGGCCATGCCAGGGCTGGGTCTGTCTTTGCCTACCTGACAGTTACCTAGCGATGCCGGTCACGTTTAATGAGGCTCCACACATCTTCTTCTTCTTCTTTTTCTGTATTGAACTTTGTATCCCCAGTGCCTGGTAAAAAGTGAAGGAATAAAACCTCCGAGGTACTAAGTGGCAGAAAGTTTTTAGTGACTATAGATTACATACATCTTCCCATTAATCTTGTAAATTAGAAGGGGATTTCTTCCCCTCTCTCCATACTGTTTAATAAGAATTTTCTGAATGAGAACTGTTCTTACCTTCAGCCTGAGGCAAAATCTCTTTTTGTTAGTGTATTATGTGTGACTTTTAGTGCCATTTTGCGGAAGATTGGCTAACATTTTGCTGAGAGAAATCTATACATTTCGATATGATGATTTATGCTTGCGTTTGGTTATGTTTGGCTAGAAGGCTTGTCTTAGACTGTATTGTAAGTAACATTTATTTTGTAGCATCTCGTTGAAGATATTTTTTCTCCTTTATTTTCATGCTTACCTTTGAAATTTTTTAGAGAAAACAACAATAAACTGTAAGTAGTCACATAAACTTCCCATTGAGTGTTCCTTTCCCTTTTTTCGGGATTACGCACTATTTTCTAATATTAACAGATTTTAACCAATCCACGACTCTCTTTTGACGGCATCGTTTTTGTGCTTTTATCACATGAAGCAGCAAAAAGACACAATATTCTTTACAATATTCGTCCTCAGGCAAGCCGAGGTGGAGGTTTATGAGGCCCAGCTGACTTTGAGGCTCCTGGGTCCCAGTTTACCTACAGGAGAGATTCGTCCTTTAATTGGGTGTAATTAACTATTCATCTTTCATTCCAAGTAGTGTGTAACGTTACAATATAGTGGGTTGTTGCAACTGGAGCCTCTGTCTAGGGAAGAACGTGAACCAGTCATTGGAAGTCGGTTACCAGTGTCTCTGCTGTGACCAAAGGAGGCCTGGCTGTGCTTCCAAACACCCCCATACCCATCTCCCGCACCCGAGCACGAAGGGCCCACTCCATCTCAGGATGAATGCGGGGTTCTGCGGCAGACGGGCTCCTTGGTCTCGGGTAGGGCTGTCAGGGCTCGGGCAGCACCTCTAAGAACTGGAGGTTAGAGAGTGAGGGGTGAGGCTAGTCGGGAAGAAAGTTGCGCAGAATCAGGCTTTCCAGCATGATAGCAGGAGCTGGTGTGGCGGCCCTGCCGTCCCCTGTGCCTCCAGGCCCCTGGTGCTTGGGCTCCGGGTGCCCACCGTCCTCAGGTGCTCCAGAGTCCCAGTGGTGGGAGCTACGATGTTCCATCCCAGTGACTAGGAAGAGGAGTGAGTGAGGTGGAGGAGCCCAAGCAGGCCCTTTGCAGAGTCCATTCCCATCATGAACCTATCACCTGTAGGGCTCACCACCGCGAACTCAGTCCCCTGCCCATCAGTCCCCAGCTCTGAGGAAGAGTAGGAGAGACTCTTCCTCCAGGGGACAAAAATATGACAGCGTTTTTCATCTGGGGACGGGAACCTTGCCAGCTCACTGAGAGAGCTGTCAAGTAATTCAGTGTGTGCCAAGTGATCCCTGGGGTGACTCCGCAGGTGGGGCGGGGGGAAGCGGGGACCAGGGACAAGATGACAAGCCCCTGTCCTCCCGCCCGGAGGAGGCTGGTGGCATTGCCCTGGGCTGTCCTCGGTGGTGTGCTTCATCCGAAATGGAGGAGCCCGGCGGCACCATGGTAACTGTGGTGCCTCGATGAAAGAAGTGATCCCAGATGATTATTGATTTTTTTTCTTTATTGATTTAGAGAGGGGGAAAAAGGTGGGGGAGAGAGAGAGGAAGAGGGAGAGAGAGGTATTGAGAGAGATTGATGTGTTGCTCTAGTTATTGATGCATTCATTGGTTGATTTCTTGGATGTGCCGTGACCGGGGCTGGAACCTGCAACCTTGGCGTATCAATTGGGACGCCATTCTGACCAATGGAGCTACCCGGCCAGGGTCAGAAATGATCCCCAATGTTAAATCAGCAGCCGCCTGTTTGAACAATAGCATCAGCTCATGTTTGGAAACCTTTGAAAGTTTACATTTTGCGTCTGATTTTTGCATTGCTGTGATTTTATTTTGAATGTCTGTGTACGTAGCGTTTGGCTTTTGGAATGTTCCTTACTGGTTGTGCTAATCGTGCAGAATTCAGTTTCCGGTGGATATCTGAAGAGGCAGAGCCTTTTGCAGGGTCGGTCTGGTACGGCTTCCTGGCCTTCAGGGGGCCTCGTCCTCGGAAGCTGTTTGGCTGCTCCGGGGGTCAGGGCGCCTGTGCCTCTGCTCCCTTGGTGCAGGGATACAACCGCGCCTGCCGAGATTTGTGGCAGAAACTTGATGGAGGAGCGTGCCCTTGGCAACGGTAAACCCCAAGGTGGCCATGTTGGGCTGTATCCAGTAGGGTTGTCTTGATTACATACCAATTTAATCTCTTAACAACCATCCTCCGGGTAAAAAATGAATCAGTACGTATGTGTGGTTTTGTGAGTGAACGTGAGTTTCCGGAATCGAAACCGGATTTGGGAGAAGTGGTAAATTCTAAAGTGAGTACTGTGACTGACGTTCTGAGACTGAGGACTTCAGTCTTCTAAGTTCAGCCCTTTGAAACTTTTAGTCTATAACTGATAAGCTTTTCCTTTTTTACAAAGGCTACTTACTTTCTACAAAAATTGCGGATATTTATGATCTGGTAACAATTGAACTAAAAATGCTTATAAAGCTATTTCTCGTGGTCTAAGAATTTTGCCATTAAATGTTGGATTTTGGAACAGGACTTAAAGGAAACAGAAATTCTGAGCCGTCACAACAGATCGCCTTCTTTCGCTGAGCTGCCGGGTTGCGGGCCGTGCCTCAGTCCCGGGAGGGAGCACAGGTGTGCGCTCCATTCACTCTGGCTTACCTGAGCTGGCCTCGGGAAAGCCGAGGGAAGGGAGAACCGAGCGCCCCGCTCCTAAAGTGGGTGTCAGCACGCAGCAGACTTTCTTTAAGGAGAAAGCAAGACAAGGGGGAGAAGTCAGTTCGGCGGGGCCAGCATTTATTTAGTTGTAGCCTCTCGTTCTTACTTCCGCCTTGTAGAGAACGACGTCTGAGTGTCCAGGTCTCACTTGCGCTTTGTGGAGCCGGCATTCACGCGGTGCGCCGTGGGTGTCGGTCATGGAGACGCCCCTGAAGGACTGCGCGTGCGGGAGCACGTGGAGCCCTGGGAACCAGCTCCCCCCATGCAGGAGTGTTGTCGCACACAGGCACCTGGAGCGTGACGAAGTGGACGCCAGCGGGCCCCAGGCCTGGAGGACACCACGCAGAGGCGCTGTGTGTGACTGTTAGAAGACTGGGCTGGGCTTGCCCCCAGCAGCAGCACGCGTAAAAGCCAGCCGTCACCCACGGTGCAGGTGTCTGCCAGTAACAGACTGGATCCATAAGTCGTGGCATTTCAATGTCAGGATGCCATGCACCAGCACAAACACGGGAGCGGAAAATAATACCCAGGGCCCGGCAGAAGTAACGCCTGCTGGAGTGTGGCTGGTAGGGTAATAATACAGATGTAACAATTTATAGTTTTAATTTGAACAGTTCCCCTAAAATATCACGTGGTGTGCTTGAGTGTGACATTGCCGTGTTACAGAATGACATGCATGAGATTTTGTAATAAGAGATTTTAATGTAATAAAAAAGGGACGTTATTTGTGCTGGACCCCATACGTAACTACAGCTACACAATATGCTATGGATACATTTCACAATGTTGAATGAAAAAAAGTTACAGGAAAATACATGCAGTATGATTTCATTTCTACCAAGTTCAAACCAGCAAAACTCAGCGACACTTTGTCTTGGGGAGGTAAACTGCAGGACGAGGCGGATGTGGCCGCCCCCAGGCAGTGGTTCTCAGAGGCGGGTGACCTGCCCTCCAGGTGAAGGAGAGGACTGTCTGGCAAGCCCGGAGCCAGCTCTGGGTGTCCCACCTGCGGGCAGTTGATGGAATGCTGCTTTTATCTTGGGCTGACGCCAGCTGTATTGCTACACAGCCATCAGTGCTCCGGGGAAGCACTTAGGAATCCTCAGCCTGGTGCGGAGGCTGAGAGAGTCCTCTGGGGGTGCAGGGGGACCAGCAGCCTTTCAAAATCTCGGTAACTGCTGCCTTCTCACTTGGTGGTGGGCACAGGGCATTCGCTGCCCATCTGTGTACTTGCTTGGTGCACTCTCGTAAGTCTGCAGAAGAGGAGATATGTTACCACGTGTGTGGGATCTTCTTTTCCCACGCGAGTCTGTGTCAGTCCAGTCCAATGCCCTGCGCCCATTTCTCCATTTCGGAAGACGGGGTGCTGTCTATGCAGAGGACTAGTAGAGGGCTCCTCTCATCTTCAGATAGAGGCGACGTGCCTTGGCCCTGTCCCTCTGAAGGCCTGGGAGGCAGTGCCGAGACCGGCCTGGAAGCCCCGTATGTTCACGCTCGCAGACCGAATGCTCTTTAAGGGAGGGTGGAAAAGATGACAGTGACTGTTTCTCACGCACCCGCACACAGAAGAATGCGAGTGTGTGCACACGAAAAGGTTAAGGAGATTGTTTGACATGAACGAAGCAGGAGCCCGCTGTGCATGGTACGCACACAAACTGTAAATTCTTCCAGGGCGGGCACCCCCGCTGTGTGTGCCGTGCGCCCCGGACCCTCACAGCACCTGGCACACAGCGAGCGCTCAGTCGGTATGTTCAGTGGCCGTAAATTACAGTGAATTCGGTTTTCAGTTTTGCCTTCGTTTCAATTTAAGAAGCAGCCGCTGTACTTTATTCCTTCCACCGCTGTTTGCTTTAGCGGCCTGTCTCAGCCGAGTCTCTTTCATGTATTTTACGTATTCATTCAAGGTGCTGGATTTTGTACCTGACGTTTGCAACCGCAAAACTGAATGGGCGGTATTTGTCTGCGGCTAGATGAATAGGTTACCCGGGAGCTAGACGTGACTTGTATTACTTCATGGGGGCGGGGGGCACTTTGGGAGTGTTTTCTTTGTGGCCTCTGGGACGCGGAGGCCAGGCTGGGGCCAGGTGTGCCAGGGGTGAACTGGGGGCCTGTCAGTGCAGGATGAAGGGGGTGGCAGGAAGAGGTGGAGAGGGCCCTCAGCCCAGGTGTGACTTCTCTGAAAGGAAGCTGTGGAGGGAGTGGCTTGGGGGAGAAGAGCCCCTGAGGAAGTCTTTCCCTGCTGCTGGGCCTCCCTGGGCAGGAAGGGCCGGCCCCGGGGCCCCGGCGCTGGCTGGCAGCCACTCAGTTGTGGTGAGGGCCGCGTGGACCGGAAGCCCTTCGGGGAGCTGTCATCCAGTCGCTGTGCTTGTCTCCGTGCAGAACTGAGCGTGAGGCCTCTGATGCTGCGGGTCATCACAGCTGGAACCCGAGCATCCTGGGCTGCTGGTGTCCTGAACCACGGACTGGCCCCCAGTCTGGGCCCTCGCAGCTGGTCGGTCCCACTTTACCAAAGGAAGCAGCTCTAAGCTCTGGCCGTGGAGTGCTCGTTCTAAGACAGGTAGACATTGTCTCTGAAAGGGGAGTGCTGTGGACTGGACTGTGTCCTGCCTCCCCCACCCCGCCCTTCCCTGAAATTCCACAGGTTCAGGCCGGTTCTCCCAGTGGTGGTTTTGGGAACTGGAGCTTTGGGACACTTTAGATACAGCCGTGGGGGCGGGGTCAGCCCTTGGAGGGACGTGGAGGGTTTGCTCTCCCTGCTCCCGGAGGCCACATGGAGTAGGCCACGCAGAGGAGGCCACATGGAGGAGGTGGGGCCAGGACTCGGGCACCCACTGGAAAACCACGGAGGCGGCACCCTGCTCTTGGACTTTTTCCCACGGACCCGCGAGGGAGAAGTTGTAACCACCGTTCTACCGCCGTTTTGTGCGGCGCCCAAGGGGACTTGCGCGAGGAGGGGAAAACTTCGTGAATTGCAAATAAAGCACATAAGCCTGAAAAAGTTTTGTTATCACCTGCTGAAAATAAATGCTGCGTATGTTCTAAGTGAAACAAAAAGTAGAGGAGGAACTTTACAAAGTTGCACCTGGGTTTCCAGGAAGAGAAACTGTGTTCAGTGGTCTACTGACTTTTATTTCTGCGTGTTTCTGACGTACTGCCGAGTAGCAGCTGATGGGCACTTGTAAGAACCGCGCTTTTCTTTCCTGGTTTGTTTAAGTGCCCAAACCGCTGCATACGTTAGGAATCCGCAATCTGAAATGAGCAAGACAAACACGAAGTGATATACACTCCTGTGTACGTACACACAGGGGTGGGCAAAAGTAGGTCCACAGTTATGAGTACACGAAACCCAGAGTTTATTCTTATATTATTATGTACTAATTATTGTATTATTTTCCACGCAAACAACTGTAAACCTACTTTTCCCCCACCCCTGTATATATGTGACAGAGACGCTGAAAACACCCCAGGTTTAAAGTAAGTGCTGTGTACAAGTGAATGCATACTGAGCTTGGGTGTGAGACAGCTTAATAGCAATCGTCACCGGGGACAAGGAGGGCCACCTGTGCTTGCCATTCCCGCGTCCCTCTACTGTCTGCAGCTGACAGCGCTCTTTCTAGACGGGATGGCAGAAGGAGATGATGCTCACTGAGTCGTACCTGGGGAAGCAGAAGCACAGCCACCCTGCTTTCCGGGCGGGGGCTGAGGCACAGGTAGAGACACGACCCCGTTCTCAGCGATGGACTTACCACAGCTGTCAGATCCGGGAACACGCTGAGATAGCGAAGCAGAGAACACCGAGGAGGGGACTCCTTCCTGTGCGGCCTCGGTGGCGTGTGTTCTCTCCAGGGTCACACCACGATGCCTCACAAAGAGGTGATTTAGTTTCTGAGACAAAAGCAGTCCTGTTACTCGGGGCTGGACCCTTTCGGGTATTCAGCAGCGCTCCTGCGTTCTGGTCAGGAGGAGGGAGGGGAAGTGAGTTCAGCCAAGAGTTTGCAGTACAATGTGGGCTGTGCTTTTATGAAATCCTGGCAATGGGAACAGGCCAGACTCCACGAAGGGACCGTGAAATGACCCTTCTGCGGTCAGGTGTGCACGGGCTCTGGGTTAGAGGGCACGCCAGGGCAGGCCGAGTCAGGACTTCCCTTCGGAATATCAGGAGCGGGGTCCCTGGGCTGAGCTGGGAATGGGAGTGTCAGGAGCCAGAAGTGCGATGGCGGACCCCTGGTGGTG
The DNA here is from genome assembly GCF_022682495.2 of Desmodus rotundus. NCBI lineage: Eukaryota > Metazoa > Chordata > Mammalia > Chiroptera > Phyllostomidae > Desmodus > Desmodus rotundus. The sequence continues at coordinate 209,960,151 of NC_071387.1, read as the reverse complement.
TCTGGGAGCAGGATGAGGGGGAGCAGGGTCTGAGCCTCCAGGCACCTTCCCGTCACGTCTGAGCCTGTTTGATCGGAAGTGAAAGCTCAGGGGCCTTGGATGGATGAAGCCTTGCCAGTTCACCTTGCCCCCCAAGGACGGCACCGATGGGAGCACGTGGCCCCCATGGCCTGTGGTTCCCCTGTACCCAACGCCCACGTGCACTGCCGCTCAGTCTGGTGGCGGATGTGAGGTCTGCACTGAGAGCTGCTGGCAGAACACCATGCGTGGTGAGGGAATGGGTTACTAGTAGTAAGAGCTTTAAAAACTCCTTAACTTCTCCTTGGACTTTGCAGAAAGTACCGGTGCTGTGATACTGGCAGAGACAACATTCATCCTTTAGAGCGATAACAGTTTGTGGAAAGAGCACCGGGCACTGATCACACTTTATTCGGCTGTAACTGGTGTTGAAGCTGCCCCCAGCCCCTCTCCGCCCTCTCCCCGATCCTGGCTCAGAGTCAGCTTCTGAGCCTGTTCTTTTGAGGAGGGGCAGGGAGAGCTACGTCTGCTATCACAGTAGAATAGAAATCGATAGTGTTATTAATAATGGTATTGATAACATCGTGCATCAGTGACGCTGCTTATTGTGTGTACCTCTTTAGGTCTGAGCCGCTCCTGCCCTAGACTTCGATGGTGTTCTTACAAGATACGGGCCTGATGTAAGGGCACCGTGTTTGTTTCCTCTGCTGCCGAAACGAGTCCCCGCACGTTCAGTGGCTTAGAGCAGCGTGGTTGGTTGTCGTGGTGTTCTGGGGAGCAGGAGGCTGAGGTGGGGGCTTCACCGGCCAACGTGGTGTGGCAGGGCTGGGTTACTGCTGGGGGCTCTGGGGGAGAATCCAGTCCAGGTCTTTGGGGCTTCCAGTGGCTGCCTTCGCCTTGGTGGACGGTCCCCTTCCAGCCACGATGACACTCCAACTTCTGCCTCAGTTGTCATCTCTCTGTTTCCGCCCTTACTTCTCCCACCCCCTTCTCGGGAGCATCTGACTCTCCAGCCTCTTTCTCTATAAGGATTGCTGTGGTTACGTTGGCCCTGCATGACCACGCAGGCTGACCTTCCCAGCTCAGGACCCTTCCTCACACCTGCAAGGTGAGGCACTCCCGGATCTCGGGGAGCAGGGTGTGCACACCTTGTGGAAGCGGGAAGGGACGAGATGTCTCACCTACCACTGGCACCGAAGAGGCGAGTGCAGAGGACTCAGACCATCTGTCCGTCCTGGGGGGACAGTCAGGTGGCCAAGTCCTGGTGCTGGGTTCAGGTGTCATCGTCACGTCCAACACCAAGGTCAGATACTTGCCAGTCGGCCGGAAGGCCTGCCAGTGTGGGCTCTGCGAACACTGGCTATCGCAGCAAATCAAAGAGCAGGTTTAACGCCCGGCCTCGCCGAGCGGCAGGGCGCTGACCGGGCCTGTCTGCCCTGCTGCCCCCGGGGAGGCTCCAGCTCACATACTTGTTGCAGACTCTGGAATGCTGAGCTGTCTGCCGTCATGCCGCAGAAATGAAAAGCGCCCAGCCGAGGGGAGGCACACCTCCACTGGAGGGCTATCGTGGGGCAGAGGGGAGGCAGTCCAGGCAGGGGGGCGGCCGTTTTAGTGGAGATCAAACGGCCGTGTCTCCGCAGAACAAGTTTCTGTCTCAGATAGCAATCTACCCCGGTAGTCAGTCGGGAGTGCAGCCCGCAGCTTCACCAGACCGCCAGGGACTCAGCTCCTTCTAGCTGGCCCTGCCTTCGCCGAGGCAGTCCTGCTCAGGTGCCGCTGCGGGTGGCTGGCCACTCGGGCTCTTTGTGAGTCTGTGGGAAGGAGGAAGCGGAGGCCAGGCAGCTGCCTTCTGGGCACGACCTGCAAGTCGCACACAGCCCTTCCCCTCACCTCCCAAGTGCCAGACCTGAGTCATCTGCTCCGTTCCTGCAAAGGAGGCCTGGACATGGAGGCTCTGGTAAGGAGCTCACACACAGGGGGAGGGGCGAGCGGGCCCTGGGGGCCCACCGGCTGTCTCCTTTGTGGGGAACTCACGCCGTGGGACCGTGGGATGCGCCTGGAGGAAGATTCGGGGGCAGTCAGGGTTGCCTGGAGCCATGGGTGGTGTGCACAGTGGATGGCGCATAGTGTGGCCTCTAGAGTGACTTTGTGACAAGTGCGGGTTATCTCGGTCACTGAGACTTCATGCCAAGATCGGATCCCGTGTTTTGTTCGTGCATGTCAGCACACCTATGTTCTTGTCCACAGATGCACACGTGTGGTTGGGACTGTTTCTGACGGTCGTGTTTCGGAGGCTGTATGTGGGGGTACACGCTTTACAGTCCAGGCGATGAACGTTTCTGGTGGCTTTCCTTCTTTACTGAACAAAGTAATGTCCTCAAGGAGAGGGAGGCTGCCTGGCTTGTGCCGCTGAGGTTCCTGGCAGGGACCCGGAGGTCTTGAGTTTGGTGAGCCTGTCGAGGGCCGCAAACATGCGCGCTGCTGGTTTCTGCAGGAAGAGATTTGCACCTTGAAGTGCTAAGACGGACAGGACTGCCTTTGCTTTCTTTTTTTTAACTGTCTTGTGAAATGGGAGCTCAGCTTCCGGCCAGATGGAACCTGTTTGCTTTAGGTGTTTTATTCTGGGGAAGGCAGGACGGACCCTTATCTCTCGGGTGAAGGCTGGTCTGCCGCAGACCTCCGCCCTCGCGTGGCCCTGCCTGTGAGTGGGAGCCACCCTGAACCTGCGTGTGGCCCGGGCTTCCTTTCCTGGTGATTAGCACCACGGCCCAAGTGGTTGCCGTGGCCCATGGCCGGACCTGGGCTTGGTCCGCAGCTGCCCTGCCTCTTCTTCTTCCCTGTCCCCAGGTTTGTCCCCACACCCCCCAGCCTAGCATCTGTCCTCACCGCTGCTGTTACCTGGGCTCCAGCACCAGCCTTTCCCACCTAGGAAACGCGAGCAGCTTCCTCCTGTCTGGTTTGCCCTTTCCAAGGTCTCGCCCCCTGGGTCCATTTCACCCCTGTGCAGCCAGCAGCCTGCAGAGTGCAGATCTGCGGGCGCTGACCCTCTCCCAGCCTCCCGTCTGAGTTCAAGGTGAAGCCCGGAAATCTTAACGTAGATGGTGAGGCGCCGAGTGTGGGCTGCCCTGTACCCACCGGCCTCTCTGCCTGCTGCCCTCCGCCCCCACATTGTGTGTTCTGGGCACACAGAGCTGTTTTTGGCTCCTGGCACATGCTGTGTTCCCTTCCTGTGCTTCGTGGGGCTCATCTGACACCCTGGAGCTACCAGCTGCCACCTCAACCTCTGAATCCGGTTCCCTGCGGTCCCCAGGGCCACTGTCTTAGCGTTGCCTGGTGGTTTTTCTCTGACTGGACCTCGGGGCATGACCCTTCACCCTGGGTCCCCGTTTCCTCTCCTTCGTGTCTGAAGGCTCTGTGTCCTTGTCATTACCACCACCACTGACTTGTAGTGAGGGCTTCCTCAGTGCGCTGAGGCCGTCTGGACGAATTAATCAAACTCTCTCCGGCCCCCCGGGGGTGGTGCTGTTAGCATCCTCACTTTGTAGAGCGGGCACAGCCCAGTTACCGTCTGTACCCCTGGGGGGCGGGGGTTGGATTTGGGCGAGACTTGGAGTTGATTTATACCAAGTTCTAAGCCCTGAGCCACCACGCTTACCGCCTCCCAGATAGTGGGTGTTCAGTGCACATTCGTTGAATGGGATCTAGAGGAGTTCCTCCACGCTCTTGTCTTCTCTTCAGTGATGGCTTCGGAAAGGCCAGGCCAGCTGTTTGCAGGGTGCCTTTCAGCTTAGGTCCGTGTCACTGTTCCTTCATGATTCGGTGCGTGCAGAACACCTTTGGCTGGAACTTTAGGTAGGCGACATGGTATCCTCAGTGCATCTTGTCAGGGATACGCGATGCTAATTTGTCTTACCCCTGGTGACTGGTGGACATTTTTTAATTCCTAACTAACCCAAATCTGAGGCTGGTATGTTCTGGCTGCACCCCAAATCCACAGGCCGCCCTATTTACGGCCTGAGGTGTCCCTTATGCGCTCCCCACAGTGTGTATTTTCTCATTACAGCTTTGTAGCACGGTTTGAGGGCGGCCCTTTTGAAGCCCGTGCGGAGTTTGCTGAAGTTTTGGAATGGTTTCAGACGTGTGCTGTTTTGATCTGGATGGGACCTTGGAGAGTCTCCTCCAGCCCCTGGACCCAGTGTTGGTGAACTGCACATCCCATCCCAGGCAGTTGGGGTTAGTGTTGAGAGTCCGGCTTTCACGGGTCCGTTCTGTCTCCCGGGCTGTGGGTGGCTCCGCTCGCTCTGCCAGCTGCCCGCAGCTTCACGGCTCGGCGGTGTGGACTGGTGGCTGTGCCTGTACGGTCTCCAGTGGAGAGGAAATTGTGATTGTGTATTTCCTATTAACTAAACTTAGTAGGAAATACAGCATTCTCATCTGCTGACTGTGCCTATCCTGATTTGTCTTTTTTTTTTAAAAAGGCAAAACAAAGAGAGGCAGCGGGAAGTCGGCTGGCAGCTCCCTGAGGGTCATTCTTTACAAGGGGCCTTTGTGGACATTCTTTTGGTTGTTATCAACCACGGCTGGGCGGTGAGGCCCTTTGCTGGGTAGGAAACATTTAGAGTCATTTAACTCGGGAGCTCAGATTATTTTTAATTTTCCTATTTAAGTGATATGGTGGCCCCTAACAAGAGTGCATCTAGTCAATGGAAATTTCCACCCAGGGAAATTGTTATGTTGTCTCTTTTCACGGAGGCTGGGGTTTGCTGACAAGTGTGTAGTCCTCTGGATGAGTTCGTTTCTCTCGATAGGAAGAGTGACTTGTTTTTGTCAAAGTTATTCCAGCACACACTTGCTTTCCAGGATGTAGTTTACTCGCATCCATAGCTGGGGGACCAAGTTGTGTTTTAGATTTTAAGCCGAGCCAGGAGATTAATATTATGCATCTAGAGGAAAATAGAACTGGCCCTGGTGGAGGTTCGGTCTTTGCCTTGCAGAGCTCAACTTTAATGAAACACTAGCTTAAAATATCACCCTGAGTGGCTGGGGACATGAGAGACTGCGCCTGTGACACCCTGCCACACAGGTCGGCGTCCTCTGCGTTCCTTCGGGCTCGGCCAGGGCCCTGGCAACGAGAGGTTGGTCAATGGCTGACTGTGGACTGACCCGGCACGCAGCTTTTTGGGGTGGGGAGGGCAGGGCCTCACTGGGGTTCCAGGAGGCCTGGCGGCCCTGGCAGGTGCCGTTCTGGACCTCACAGGTGTGCTCTCCCCCTGGATGAGGGTTGCGGGTTCGGATCACTGCTTCAGCTCCAGTGCTGCCCTGTTGCAGGAGCTCAGCGAGTTCTGGTGGAATGGACGACTGAGCTGGTGAACCACCGGTGAGTGAGTGAGTGATCGGGGCTCCCATCAGTGTCAGTGTCAGTGCGCGGGACGGGTACGCACGTGCCCCCGGGAAGCATGGAGACCTTTCCGGAGGTGCGTGGGCACGGCTGTGGTTGGAAGGAGGTCCCTCTTCCATCACACCGCCTGGCACAGCTGGCCCACTTCCAGGGGAGAGCAGGCGCCTGCACTGCCCTTGGAATCCCCTCGTGCTGCGTGGGCCTCAGGACCAAAGCCTCCAGGGCCCAAAACAAGGAAAATCAAAATGTGGCGTTGTGTTCAGAGAGTGGATGGCCCTCCTGTGACCAGATTAGTCTTTTCTGTTCTTGGCTTTCACCAAAATTGAGGACGAATATACTCAAATAGTCATCTGATCATTAGCAATAATATCAATAAGCCACAATAGTGTTACCCCATGGCGGACCTGGCCCGGAGCATGTGGGCTCTGGCTTGGGCAGGGAAGATCTCACAACACAAGTCCAGCTTACTCTGAGGGTGTGTTTATTAGAGCCGGGGACAGTGACACAGGGAAGGGCTCAGCGTAGAAGAAGCAACAGGAGAGCCCAGGCGTGGCTGCCTGAGCTCACTGGGATGTTAGAGAAAAGGGGGCCTTGGGGACAGATCCGGGGGGTGAGCCCGGGATGAGCTGCCACTGCCCACTGCTCCCTTGGTTGCAGGGCTCGTGGGGCCCTAGAGTTGAGGAGGGGCAGCCTCTGGGGGAGGGAGAGGGGGAGGGAGTGGCACAGTCCTGCCTGTGTCTGGAGTTCTTAGGGGAGGTCTTGGGGGTGGGGGGGTTCAGCAGGACAGTCATCAGTTTTTTGGGTGGGCTTTGCTGATTGGCCAGCCCCAGGCCAGGGGCTCATCAGTCACCACAGCTGGTCCTGGGGTCGTCCGCCTGGTTTTGCTGATTTTCTGGGCCTGGAGCTGCCGTACAGCTGAGGCCTGGATGTCACCTCCAGGGAGGTGACCGTCTGCATCTGGCTGTAAGTGGCTTGGCCAGTCTGTTCAGCTGGCTACCTGGCTCAGTTTCCCTGTTCCACTGTCCTGGCCTGTCTCAGGTTTTACACCCAGTGTATTGGCAGGGAAGCAGATACAATGATAGTATGTGATTTTCCACCATAAAAATACATTAAATTAAAATTCTGTTGGGGATCTGGAAAAGACAGATGACTTGAAGAAGAAAACGGTAAAAACAAAAGGATTCAAGACTGAGGAGGAGCTTTTTTTTTTCTTTTTTTCCTTTTTAAAATGAGTAATGTTTTTCAAATTCTGTGTCACTTGGGGATCTTGTAGCCACGTAAGAAATTAACAGTTGCACTTACGGACATGGGTATTGACGCCAAGTCAGCGTTTAAACTCTACTTGGGAGCTAGTGGCCAGGAGAGACGAGCGAGCTCTTGACCTGAGACGGGCACACCGAAGGGCTAGTTAGTGGGCAAGGAGGGATGCCCTCGGGGGAGAGACGCCCTCGGGGGAGAGAGGCCCTTGGCTTTGGGCCTGTGAGTCGGAGGTGCCCTGTGGGTGGCCCGGGGAAGCAGGGGGGCTCTCTCTGCTCAGTTCGCTGCCTGCCCCTGTTTGCCAGACCCCTGCCTGAGCCAAAGGCAGCCCTCCGCGAGGATTTGTCGGGTGGACGGGTGGGAGTAACCTTGGCCGTCCTCCAGAGCAGAGGTGGCTGGTCTGCCCTTTGGCCCATTCGCTCCTTAGGGGCCTTGCTGGCTCCAGTTCCCATTTCCTTTCTCCCCGGGCCGTCGGGGACAGACAATGGCCGGGAAGCACAGGACATACATCTTCCGTGGTATTTTACATCCCGAGACCAAAATACTGCCTTTCCCCTCAGTCCTTATCTGTTCACACTGTGACCCCTTCCTTCTCCGCGCTGTGGGGTGGGGGGTTCCAGGCGCAGTGGCTTCGTGGTGGATTCAGGCTCTCCGATCGCGTCTCGGTTGTTCGCAGTGAGAGCGACGCCCCAGGCGTTTGCCCGCAGCCCTTCCGCTTTGTCTCCTCCAGGGCCCCAGGCCCAGAGTTACGGCCGGGCCCCCACAACACCAGTAGTAACAGTAGGGTTTCCTTGCAGTTTTGTTCTTCATAAATGCATGATGCGCTCCAGCCTGTAATTAATACTAAAACACAACCACCACCAACCAACCCAGTACTGCTTTCTGTGGGCCCTGTCCCCTCCGCCTGACCGTGTCCCAGCAGCGGTCAGGCAGGCTGTGCTCTGCCGTTTCCCTGCCATGTGTCCCCACCTTGCCCCCGCCAGGGCGACCTGCCTGGGAAGATGAGCCCGAGGTCCGCTGCCCGGCGACTCCACCAATGTCCATCCTTCCCAAAGGCTACTGTTTGTTGCCGGTGCCGGGCTGAAGGAATTAAAATGCCCGTCCACTTCACTGAATTTCATTATCTAATTTCCTGTCTCAACTTTTCATTGGAAAGGAACACAGACGGAGTATTTTGGGGGGTAGGGGTGGGTGAGCTAATGTAGGAGTTAGATAAAACTTTTAACCAGTCTGGAACTGGAACAATGTCCACTTTAGTGAGTTCCCACGAAGAGTGCAAGGAAAGGCTCTCAGCTCTACTGGGCGGCAGGCGAGACCAGCATCTTTTATCATTACCTTTTATTTGTTAGAGGTAGGAGAAAGTAGCTGTTTGCAGTCACAGGCAGAAAGAACAAAAACCCTAGACCTTTTGTAGGCCGCCTACGAAATGAGAACATAGTTCCCCTCTCAGGCCTGGTCACAGGTCACCGGAGTGCGACTGTGTCTCAGTGAGGGGGCCATGTTCAGTGCCAGGCCCTTGGGTGGCCTGACATCCAGTCCCACCAAGGCGGGCAGGGGAGTGGGCGGGAAGACAGGCTCTGACTCAGGCCCCGCCCTTTACCGGAATGATGCTGGGCGAGACACTTTGTGATCAGGGCCGTGTTATTTTCTGAAAATGATGCCTTTGAATGAAATTCCCAGGAAAATCGCTGCCGATGCTGTGTCTTGTGAGGCTAGCCTTCGTTTAAAGCGGCAATGGAACCGGAAGCTCAGGCGGCGGCTCGAATGTGAGATCAAAAGGTTGTTGAAGAGACGCAGGAACCCCCAGGCATTCAGGAGTGTGTGCGGGAGAGGGGCGTTCTGTGTGCAGACGGATTTGCGGGGGAAAGAGGTTTCTTGTAGGAGAGAGGCGGAGACAGCAGATCCTGAAGAGAGATGGCCGTTAACATACACTGCGTTCACCCCAGAATACGTATTCTTCTGAGGGCTTGATGTTTTTCGGAAGGCCTTGCACTGAAAACATGCATTATCCCAGACAAACTTAGCTCACTGACACTTAGTTAAACTATGGACTTAAACAGCGCATTACCCTCTGGGACAGTTACTGTGAAACCTCCGGTTGATGGGAATCCGACTTACTAGAGTCTTACTGGAATTTTTGCTTGTTTATTTGCAGACGATAAGAGAAAATGAACCCCTGCCACTCCCCCCAAAGAGGTGGTGGTAATGGGGTGTGTGTGTGTTTGTGAGAGAGAGAGAGAGAGACACAGAGAGAGAGAGTTGGTGCAGGGAGAGGGAGAGAGACAGAGAGAGAGAGAGTTGGTGCAGGGAGCGGGAGAGGGAGAATTAGGTATCTGGTGGATTCACCTGTCCTGAGGCTTAGTTTTCTGCTGGATCTGAGAGGACAGGGCTACACTAGATGTCATTCTCTAAGGGTTTTCCAGTGCCCGTGCTGTACGATGACATATGTAATGAAACCCAGACTTCTGACGTTCTCTGGGTTTATGGCGTCTCCAGTCCCAGGCTTTCCCTACCCAACACCTGCCCCGTTCAGTTTGGCCAAGGTCTCTGGTGCCTCTGCCGCACGTGCAGGGCCCTGCCAGGCTCCAGAGGTGAGACGGCATCCTGACCCTGGAGGAGTCGACTGATGGTTCTGGAAGGCCTCTCTGGGTCAGTGTGAGTAGCTGGAGCGCGGTGAGATGCATTAACAGGAAAACCTGCCCTGTCGGTTGTGGTCCAGCTGGAGCGTGGATGAAGTCTGTCGATGGGCGTGGCTGGCAGGATGGGGGCGTTGTCTCCTACAGGACATCGGGCCAGGCGCGCTCCCACAGCAGGCCTGTGACTGGGGTCGCAGGGACAGCGATGACCCACACGTCCATGCTCCTCTCCTGCTGGGCCTGCGGAGAAGCCCTGTGAGTGTGCTGTTCGTTGGCACACGCTGCTCGGGCTCACCTCAAGAAGCACGGCGTCGGCCCATTCAGTGGGCTGCGTTCCAGATTCCACGCCTGGTGGTTTGGGGAGCGGTCAGTCCCTTTCACCGATGACTCAGGTTGGGGGTACGGTAAGAAGAGATGCTCCTGGACCCTGGGCGCGCTCCTTCGCCTCTCCCCGTCTTCAGTCTGCTCGTCGCTTCTGGTCCCTGAGTCTTCCTCCAGGTGGCTGTTCCCTGAGTCTTCCTCCAGGTGGCCGGTCCCTGAGTCGTCGTCAGGCCTCAGTTCCTTCTTGTTTAGGCCACCCTGCCCCTTGGAGGCAAGAGAGACATTCTGTGCATTTTGTAGAGTTTTCTAAAGGAAGGGTTGAAGTCAGGAGGGTGTTCAGTTCCTCATTCGGGATTGAAGCAGCTTGCCCCAAGCCCTGTGTTCTCCTGGTGGGTGCGTCTGTGGCTGATCCTAGCACGGCCTGTGTGGGGAGTAGCAGATGTTCCTCTCGCCCCCCGGCTCTGCCGGCTGGTCTCCTGGTGGTCAGACAGGCAGGAGGCAGATTAACAAGGGAAAAGAACCAGTTGAACACAAACCTATGCGGGAGGCACCCGCAAGCTGTGCGTGAGGATCAGAGACAGACAGGGGACCCTGGCAGGACGCCCTCGCTGGGGTGGCGTGCGTGCAGCGCCCTGGGGCCCCGAGGGCTGTTGCAGGGCAGTAGGAGCAGGTGGTTAGGGAACAGAAATTTGTCTTGTCCTGCAGACGGGTCAGAAGGGATTCTCTCTGACGGTCTCCCGTGGTGGGCAAGACCCCCAATCTACGTTCTTGCAGGGGGTCCAGGGAGGGCATAAGGTTCGCCTGAGCCCTCAGCTGGAGTTGCCTTTCGCTCCAAACAGCCCACGTGCCACAGAGGCACAGCTCGGGTGACTGGTTCTGAACTCCACGTGGTCTTTCAGTTGGGTTAATGGGACCGGGACTTCTAGGGCCTGTTTGCCTCTTTCCTTAGTTCCTGGGGAGCCACAGGGAAGACCCAACTCAGAAGCAGCGGGCGGGACCTTCAGACATCTCCAAGGAAAACAGCTGGGAGTTCTGGCCTTCGCTGTAATGGCCCTGTGACGTCAAAGTTATAGGCAGCGGCGGCTGGGGGGGTGACGTCCTGGGAGAGGTGGGTGCTGTGGGTGCTGGGGTTGGAGGAAACCCCGGCCCCTCGTCCCTTTCTGCCGTGCCCGTTCCAGCTCAGGGTGTCCCTGGGTGGGGGTGGGGAGCATGCAGGGGGACGCCATGCCCAGGTGGGGATGCCGGAGACGCCCACGCTGCGTGAGCCATCCCAGGATGGCTGCGGGAGCGTGCTCGTCCTGGCCCCCCAGGCCAGGCCCCGCACAAAGGTTGTGTCATCCCGGAAGGCGGCCAGTTTCAGTCCAGTGTGGCAGCGGGCTGCGGAATGCACACCCGTCCTTTGCCCACAGTTGTGTGTCTGTGTTAACCGAGCTGGCCTCGCGAAGGGGCGGGACGTTCTGAAGGTATTCTGGATAGACACCCTTTTCCGTGGCTTCGGGGAATGCTTGCCGGCCCGGGGCCAGAAGGCCTTTTGCTCACTCACAGCAAGCGGTGTGCAGTCGGGCTGTGACGGTAACTCACCGCATCGTCCCGTTTGTCTGTCGGAGAGCCGCCCCCTTGCTCGTCCTCTTGCCTTTGTATTTTCTCTGAGATGCAGACTTGCTGTGGTCCTTCACCTCCGCTGCAGCGTCCGTCTGCAACCCACAGTCGATTGTTTGGAACGCCCGGCTGTGGATGGCCTCAGCTTACCCACGGAAGCCTGTTGAGCCCCTGGGCTTGCTTTCTGGCAGTCCCCTCTCACCGGGTGTTTTCCCTTGCAGAGCACTTCAGAGGGTTCCCACTGGTGTCACCATGGGGATGGAGGAAGTTAGTAGAAATACAGCATTTCTGCACAATCGCATTCTCGGTCCTTGAAAGAAGGGCTGGGCTTGCCTGTGGTTCTCCGTCTACCACCTCTGCCTCTGGCAGGAACAGTCAGGAACTGGTAACAGGACAGGCTGACACCAACCAGCCCCCGGTTAAGAGTGTGTGTGCCTGTGTGTGTGTGGAGGGGGAGTGGAGTGGGGCCTGCCTGTTCGGGAGGGTGAGCACCCTGTGGGCCGCCCCGGCCTGTCTGTCCCTAGTGTCTATGCCTGATGGGTGCTGGGTGGCTCTGAAGAGCCCCAGGTGTGCTGCGAGGCCCCCTCTGCACCACTGTCTGTCCCTTGGAGACCACCGTGTCCCGGACCCAGAGTGGAGGGACGGCAGAGCTTGGCGGGCAGGGGGACTGGTCTCCACAGCATTGCGTGCGGTCCCGCCACTCTCCTTCCGGCTGGTCTGCAGGGTTGTCTGAGTCTCAGAAGGTGGGTGTCCTATGGACTCCCGACAGCCTCTGGAATTGGGGGCGGCTGGTTCCACCACAGTGCCCCCACAGTGCTCCTCAGCCCTGGGGGCTCGTGTGGGTGGGTGCCTGGGCCCGCGGTCCTGATGTTTCTCAGCGGCTCTGGCTAGACTTGGGGAGAACCTGGCTTTACCTCCCAAGCCCCTCTCCCTCCACCCCACAGCTGAGCGGGGTGGCTTTTCATCATTCAGAGGGCCTTGAGCTGCCTTGGGGGCTTTGGCAGAAGACAGAGTTCAAGTGCCTCGTGAGGTTGGAACTATTCTGTTCTGGAACTCTTCTAGGGCAGAGGGTGAAATATATTTTCATGCATGATCGGCTTGTCTCCAAGACTTCCAGGAGTGAGTAGATGCACTTGGACTTCAGCTCTTTAAGGATGAGTGATTGGTGAAGCAGAAGAGTTTCTTCCTGCCCTTCAGGGCTCTTCCGGCTGGTCTGATCATCGGAGTGGCAGGAGGCAGACCAGTGGGGGAAACAGATTATCGAGCTGAATACCATGTCTGCCTCCTGTTTACCTTATACCCGGGAGAGACCCAGGACACCTGAGTACCTTCCCAACGTGGGGCAGGGGGGAGCCATCGCCTTAAGTGCCACCTTCAGCTGCAGCGGAAAGATGTTATGGGTGGAGAGTCAGCCACAGGAATGACCAGGAAAAGTGCAGGAGTGACGGCACCGTGGGTGGCCCGGGGACGGAGACCCTGCACAGGGGGGGCGCTGCCCCTACAAGTGCAATGTCCTCCTTGTGGAGGAGGGTGCCTTCTACTCAGGTTTCAGGGCTTCCTCCTGGGATGCTGTGCCTTAAAATTAACTAGCCTGAAATAATCAGCATCCCAGAGAGGCGTATTTTGGAGTGGCAGGCGTCTCCCCTTCATTCTTTTCCCAACACCCTGCTTTTCTCTCTAATTGTAGCTGCTTCAGGTCCTCGTCTAAGAAACGGGGCTAGCGAGAAGTTTGAATGACACAGGAAAGAATAAAAATGCGCCCGCCCAGCAGGGTGGGTTGGCTTCCGACTTGGTGTAAGCCCAGCCACCTGGCCCCCTGGGGGGGGGAACAGTCCCGTGGACTTAGCTGCTGTATGCGTCTGCTGAGGCTTCCCACCTCCACTGAAGTGTGTTTTGCAAACACAAGGTGGTATTGTTATGGCAGCAAATAGTGTAAGTCAGTACCCCGTTGTTTATATGAGGCTCTGAAAAGAAACCCAGTGCGCGCAGCACCCAGCAATTGTGGTCGGCAAACAGGTACCTGCCCCTGTTTCGCCGGAGGCGCTTTGCCTGTGGGGCCTGGACGGTCCGAGGCTGCGCCACTCACAGGAGACCGGCAGCCTCTCCCCTGACAGGCGACCCGGTCCTTGGGTTAATTCTTACCCGGCATGTGAGCGTTTCTTTTTAATTGTCATTGTAGTAAAAATGAAACAGCCCATCTGCTTATTTTCAGCTGAACCTGGCTCCCCGCGGTCGCTGGCCCTGACTCATATTGCCACTTACAGCGAGAGCTTATAAGCGTGATTTCGTTTCCAAACAGGGGTTTCTGCTGCAGGGGAGTGTGGCCCGTTTTCTCTTTCTAGCTCGGGCCACAGGCCAGGTGTCCGCCTGCGGTGGCTGAGCCCCTCTGAGTCTGTCTGCTGGGCCTGGAGCTTGAGGTTGGATGGCCCTCGTGGGGGTGTGGGCAGGGTGAGCGATAGTTCATTTCTAGTATAAACATCCATGATTGTGTCCTTAAGCTGAGCTCCCTCCTGTGAAATTACTGAGTCCTAGGTATGGGCCGCTTTAAGACTGTTTTCCTCCCCGGTGTACAGGAACGCCATGTCGTCATCCGCACCTTCGTCTTCCTGGTTTCTGCATACGGGTGGGACAGTGAGGAAGGCAATAGGAACAAAAATGGGTTCCCTCGGGACTCGGTGTTGGAGGAGGCTCTGTGGGTGCCCTGGGCCGCCAGGGAGACGACTGGGTGGGTCCTAGTGCACGTTGGCCAGGGACACTGCTGGAGGCCGAGATGACAACCTGGGGCTGACCTACTCAGGGCAGGTCCCGAGAAGGGGCTCTTTGGAAAAGACAACAATGCCGAGAAGGACAGGAGGCATGTGGAAAGGAGGAAAAATACCATCCAACAAGGGGGACCGAAGACGGGATGGACTGGCTCGGGGCTGAGCAGGGCTGTTGGGGACAGGACACCATGGACGTCACTCATTCACGGGGTGGCCAGGAGTCAGAGCCCCTGCTGGCATGACACGGGCTCACTTCTTCCTGGCACCGCTCCAGACATGTTACATACTTCACGCTTCTGAAACCAGGGAAGCCGGCGCTCGGGCTGCCGGTCACTGCCAGACCCAAGAAGCAGAGACAGGGACTGAGTCTTCATGGGCGCTTTAGTCAGATGCCAGCCCTCTGCGAAGACGGCGGGTTTGCACCCTAGCAGACCGTCTTACATTCCATTGCAAACCGACCTTTTTTTGCAAGGAGAAGGAAAGTTTAGGCAAGGGGTTTGGAATTCAGGGAAAAGTTAATCAGATGAAAAGCTGCAGCATTCTTCCATCTGTTGACCTTGATTCTTTATCTGTGTCCTGGGTGGTGGGTGTTACCTGTGTCCTGGGAGCACAGTGGCTCAGATTCCATCTCCAGGCTTGCAGTCCTCCCAGGCACAAGGGTGGCACTGCTTGTGGTCTCCTGGAGTCCGGATGGGTCATGCCTTCATTCCTAAAACGATAGCTTTTACAGGCATTGATTACTCAGCTTCTTAGCTATCACCTGAAACTAAAGTTTCCCAACATTGGCGCCCCACCACTTTCACCAGCGAGGCGTCACGGGGGCTGCCTTCTTGTAGGTCGTCTCACCCCAACTCCAGATGCTGTCTGCCAGGCCCAGAGAGAGCCCGGAGGCTGTGCTAGAAACAAATGATACACGTTTATTCTCGGATCTCGGCGTTCGCGGACTGGGAACACAGCTAAGCAAAAACTCAGAAGTGGCCAAAGGAAAAGGAAAAGTTGAAGTTCTCACACATATTCTGGAGAATTGCCAGTCCTGTGTTCTCAGCCCGGGAGTGGGTCCGGAACCTTTGTCAGCCAGACGGTGGACGGTCCACGGGCTGGGTGGCAGGAGGTCTGGTCGCCTCCGGTGGTCTGGACATTGGGTTGGGTGTCAGTACCTGTGAGTCCTTCCGGGGGCAACCACAGGGCTGTCTGGGGGTCCAGAGGTATAACCAGGCCTTGACTGGAAAGTGCAAGAAAGTGTAAGTTCCCAGGCTGCCAAGGACAAAAATAGCGCCCTCGTGCCTGAGCGTTCGTAGTGCTAGTGATTTTAGGAGCTCAGTTCCTGTGACTCCATTTCATACATTCCGTAGGGGTTCAGAGCGAGCCGCCCTGAGAGGCGCCTCAGCGGCGTGCAGGCTCCTTTGCGCTCCAGGCGAGTTTAGCTTCAGGCTCAGGAGAGACTCCTGCCCCTCAAACCTCCTAGCAGAACTTGAATCAGGGATCTTGCTCAGGGATTATCAGAGACAACCTCTTTTGGCTTATCTGTCAGGCAGGGCAAACTTCTACTTACTAAACCGGTTCTCACCATCCCGCCGTGGCCCTTTGAAGCCCCCAGGGTGCATGATCTCCCTAGCTCAGGACGTCTCCTGTGCCCCGTTCCCCTTCTGTCCCCATCCTCTCCTGCATGTGGGGTCTCTGACTCTCTCGTGCACGCGGGTTCCCTTCATGGGCAGGCGTTCAGTTTGGTTGTTTTCCCTTGCTCATCTGTCCCGTGTCTATCTGAGTATTAGACCAGCCAGAAGAACCTGGAGGGAGGAGGGAAGTTTGTTCCTCCTGCACAATTCCGTATCTTCACTCTTTCCTCAATATTATGATTTAAAGCAAAACTAAATCATTGCCACCTAAGATGAAAGGGTATCACGTTGAGCCAGGGTTAGGGGCCAACCCCCACCAGCTGAAAGTCTGCACGTAACTCTGGCTCTCCCCAAACCTAACTACTAATAGCGTAGTGTTGACCAGAAGCCTCGCCTGCAACAGGAACAGTTGACTGGCACATTCCGCACATGAAAAGAAAACGCTATCGGGCCAGGAAAGTAGGACGCTAGGTGCAGGCCTCTCAGAGAAAGACAGATGCCCTGTGATTTCACGTGTATGTGGAATCTAATGAACAAGGTAAACACACAAAATGGAAACAATCAGAGAACAGACTGGCAGCTGTCAGAGGGGAGGGAGGAGCGGCCTGGGGGAGCTAGGTGGAGGGATTCAGAACAAAACACCAAAACAGGCACAGACCGGGTACGGAGGTTGGAGGTTACCTGAGGGAGAGGTGGGTGGGGGAGGTGGGAGCGGGTAAAGGGGGGAAAATGGCGGCGGGAAGAGACTTGACTTGGGGTGACGAACACAGATACAGTGTACAGAAGTTGTGTCACAGGAGCCTATACAATCTCATTAACCAAGGTCACCCCAACAAACTCAGTAACAATTTTAAAAATTCATAAGGAAGAGAAAATGCATCTGATGCATTACGGGGGCAAAGACCTACGTGGGAGTGAACCCCTGCAGGCCAAACCTGAGTCGTTCAAGGGTCAGCTGACCTAGTGCATTGGTTTCCTCCATACGTTCAGGGGGTGGTTTGTATGCTTTAAACGTGTTACCTTCCCCTGTGTTTCTGGAACACACCTTTTCAACGTCTGTTGGAAGATGAACTGGGGCATATTAAAAACGTTAAGAGTTTATTCGAGCAAAAATCAATTCTGACCAGGCAGTGCCCAGCTGGAGGCGGTTAGGTGGCTTCTGGACAGGAGCGGGGGTACGGCTTTTCTGGAGAAGAGGTAGACGCTGGCAAGGGGATTATTTGATTTGCTGAAGGTTAAATGGTTGCAGTTGGGGGAAGTCCTTTTATCTCAGAAATAAACTGATCTGCTGGTTGTTTAACCTGATACAATTACTTTTAGTGTGACCTGCACCTAAACACCCTGATCCTTTACCTCAGTCATAATGAACTGTACTCAATCTATTTGTGCTTTCTCTTGTGGCTTGGCAAAGAACCTACTTGTGTTGAGTTGACTGAGCTAAGATTTTCATTTGGTGACACTGGGTTGGCTAAAGAGTGCATTATGTTTTTTCTATACGACGGCTCTAGTGGCGCTTAATTGTCTTTAGCTTCTTTGAATCAACTTTATCAGATGTGTTGTGACAGCTGTCGTATCAGCGTGCGTTAAAAGAAAACTTACCAGAATTGGTGGAGTGTGTGCCAGTTTAATACTGAAGATGGGAGAAAATACGAAACATTTTTGGTGTATTATACTACATTATTTCACGAAAGGTAAAAATGTGACTGAAACACTGAAAGGACTTGTGCAGTGTCGGGAGAAGGGGCTGTGACTGACTGAATGTGTCAAAAGTGGTTTGTGATGTTTCTTGGTACGAATGACATTTTGGCCAAATAATCCTTTGCTGTGGGGCTGTCTCATGCATTGGGAGATGTTGAGCAGCACCCCAGGCCTCCACCCACTAGAAGCCAAGAGTGGGAGAGAGCCGATGGACTCAAAATACGCAATCAATAAAGTTATTGGTGAAAATGAAAAACACATCTTTTATTTTAGGGAAAAAACTAAACAGACTTTTTGGCCAACCCAATACTGTGTTTTAATCAGATCTCCAGTCTTCCTAACCACCCCTGCTCCCCACTGGGTGGCTGGCGTTGGTTACAGGTGATCACTTGTGATCATGTGTGCTTACGTGTGGTTGCGTGAACACTGGGCCCTGGGCCCTGTGGGCGTGGTGTGACCAGCGTCATGGGCATCCTGCCTGACCCCTGGGGTTCCTGTGACCGGCCTGGGGCCCCCCAGACAGTGGTGCGGCCACTGTGGAGCCCCTCACTGTCTCAGCCTGCATTTAGTGACAGTGTGGAGCGGCATCTCTTTTGTCCCAGTATGGAGAAATTATGAGAATTCCTCTTTTTCGTGGATTCATCAAATACCTGTGTGGGCCAGCTCTTCGCATACATAAAGTCACACGCCACTGGGGCTCACTTACGTAAAACCTGTGGACGTCACCCTGTGTCAGTGGTTGGCATTGGCGACTGGCGATTGGAGTTCGAGGTCGCTGTAAACAAGGCTTGTGGCCCCCCTCGCCCCTGGAGTCTGACGCGTCCATTTCTCGGGGCATCGGGGGTTTTAAATGTCCCCCGGTGCCCTCGAATGTGCAGACAGGGCTGCGAACCGCCTCTCTGCGGGTGACTGCCTTCTCCACCGGGGACGCTGGACTCGCCTGGTTATGCTGCGGGCGTTGTGGGCAGAACGGCCCGGGAGATGCCGAGGAACGGAAGACGCACATCTCCTCGCTCCAGTCCCGTCCCTGCGGGTTCGGAATCGTGGTCTGAGGCATTGAGGAGCAGCTCGCCGGATGGTCTGGTGACCCCTTACCAAAGGGGCGTGGCTGCGGCTCCGAACCAGGGAACCTCAGGGATGCTCAGGGTGTAGACTGGTTGCTTGAGGGCCCCTGCCGTCCAGGACTGCCCTGCACCTCTGGTGCTGCCGTGGAGACGCGTGTCTCACCTCCCCCGCCACCCGCCACCCCCGGGACTGACCCGGTAATATGACAGCTTTTTTCTTTGGAAGTCTGCCTTCCCTAGTTTGCGTGTGTACCTGGAAGAGCATCCTCGGTGAAGAATTGGGACAGATACGTGAAAATAGACGGCTGCTGGAAGCCTCCAGGGGTTTCTCCTTTTGCTTCAGTTTAGAGTCTGCGTAGGAGTTTTTTCAGCTCCCTGGAACTTCTGAAGGATGTGTTTTTGTCCTAAAAAGCGCGAGGCACTAATTAAAGCCTTACATCATTGTTTGCTTTTGTTCTTGTCCAAACTGGGAGGGGGGCTGACCTCGGCCACCGGCAGATGGGCCATGCTGTGTTTTCTTTAGCTTTGTCGAGCTATGCCTAATAATTAGCCAGGGGAAAAGAGGATTTGATTTAATTATAGCATTTAACTATAGCATTTGATTTACTACTGTATTACTGATACAGTAAAATTAAACTTTGTTTTGTTTTATAATTTGTTTCTCTCTGGGAACTGTGTCTCAGCTCGGCTGAAATAGTGGCCCTGTGACCTTTGGTGTGTCCACCTGTCACTCTGGAGCTGGCCGGTCCTGGCAGCAGGTGCCTGGCTGAGGCTGCCCTCCCCTGCACGGCCGGCGCGGCTCCCACCCCAGGACCTCGGCTCTGCTCCGTCTCCGGCGTCCCTCTGCCACCAAGCCAGGTCTCCACTGGCCACCTTCTCTGCGGCCGTGTCCTCACACGTCTCGCCTTTCCAGACCCGCAGGGTGAAAGGCCCGTTTCTGCGTTGTGGCTGACAGATCTCAGAGGCTCCTGGCCCTTGCGTGTCCCTGCGAGCCGGCAGAATCACAGGTCCCCTTCTCTTACTCTGGTCACACCTGCCCCTCACCCTTCCGACAACCTCAGAAATCTGGTTGTCCTTGTACGAGTCTCACCCACACTGGCTGCTTTTACTTCCCCATCAGCTCAGACCCCCACGGCCCATCTTCAGGTGCGTTCTCCCCACACCAGCCCCCAGTCCCTGCCTCCTGGTGGCCGGCCAAGTGCCACTCGCAGAGACCACTGTAACCCGTGTCAGGCTTTGATGCAGGGTGATGACCCACAAGCCTCCTGGGCCCCTCACTCCCCAGCCATCCCCGTACCCCTTACACAACCAGCCCCCCTCACCCCAGCTCTTAGAGGTCTTTTCTCATTGTCTGTGGACTTGAGCCCCTTCCCTGCCTTGGGAAGAGGCCTCGTGAACCCCTTCCTGAGAAACCTGGGGTAGGAACCATCCTTCGTTCCCCTCCTTCCACTGTTTCTGTGTGTCTGCCTGTCCCTCCCCTTCACTGCACCTGTCCAGGGTCTCTCGGCTGACCCGGCCTCCCCGTTCCCTCGTGAGCATTTTCTCTGTTATTTGCCTCCTGAAGTCTCTTCCCCACTGACCCCAGGCTCTCCCGTTCCGAAAACACCTCCCTGCTGCTGCCCGCCTAACTCTTCTTCCCCTGATGGACAACTTCCCCAAACCAAAGCTGGAGGCTAGTTCTGCCTCCACTTCCTTGAGTGACAGGGTCATGGCCTTACTGTCTGCCACTCACCTTGGAGACGCCCACTTCTTCCAGCCCCGTCCTACGTGGCAGCTGCTGCCACTGTCAATCACTTCGGCTTCCGCAAGACAACGCTCCTAATTTTCCTTCTGCTTCTTGGACTGCCTTTCTCTGTCTCCTCCGGGGGGCTCCTTTCCTCACACTCGTTCTGTGAGTGTAATCAGTGTCCTCTGCTTGCCCCTTTTCCTGCTTATCCTCCCCGGGGGTGGAATTCATCCGTTCCCGTGAACTGTTTCCTCTCAACAGTCACTGAGCTCCACACACACCTGGCCAGCACCAGCACTGAGTTCAGAGACGAGCGAGGGAGACGCCCTGCCTTTGAGGAGCCGGACAGGTGTTTAGGGAGCCCTGCCTGTGCCAGGCACCGTTTTCACGGATCACACGGAATCCTGGGCCCCCTGGAGCTTCCTGTCCAGTGGGGGAAACCCACCCACAGCGAGCAGACAAACCAGCCAGTGCAAGACCGTCAGATGGCAGTAAGAGCTACGATGGTGGCAGAGCGGAGAGAAAGGCATGCGCTGGGCTGGGATCTGGGAAATGCCCTCCATGGAGAGGGAAGGGGAGAGGGAGAGGGAGAGAGCTGCACAGCGACAGAGGAGGCAGGCGAGCCCACCCTGCCTCAGCTGCCTCCTCCAGACCTCGGGAAACCGCACGCCTGCTCCGCAGGGCTGTCGTCTGTGCGATGGGCTCCATACAGCGTGTGCCCCGTCGTAAGTTCTTCCTCTCCACCCCGTGCCTGTGTCTCACACTTCTCAAACTCAACGGGGTCAGTGGGCATTTTGTAGCAAGACTTTAAGAATGTCTAAGAAGTGAGTCCTGGCTGGTGTGGCTCAGTGGATTGAGCACTGGCCTGTGAACCAAAGCGCTGCCAGTTCGATTCCCAGTTGGGGCACATGCCTGGGTTGTGGGCCAGGACCCCAGTAGGGGTGCTTGAGAGGCAACCACACATTGATGTTTCCCTCCTTCTCTTTCTCTGTCCCTCCCCCCTCTCTAAAAATAAATAAATAAAATCTTAAAAAAAAACTAATGTCTAAGAAATGAGAGTCATTATAGGAGTCGACTTTAAGATAGAATTGTAGAATTTGTCGTTTTCGATGCTTTCTAAAAGGACTATTTCAGCAATTTTGAAATAAAACATATAAATATCTTTCTTGAAGCAGGGTCGGTGATCTTAATGTCTGTCACACAGGTGGCAAACACAAGGCTCGCCGGCCGAACCCAGCCCCCCACCTTGTTTTATCCGACCCGGCACCTCGTTCCTCCCTGGTGACAGCGCCGAGCTCTCGCTTAACTGTCAAGGAGTAGTTACGTGTGTACGGTCCTCAAATTACACTTGGCCCTTTGAAGGGGACCGCGAGGCTGATGTGGCCCCGGGGAAGATGCGTTGGACACCCCTGCTCTAGCACATGCGGAGCGTGGCTGGGCGATTGACGTCCGGGACACGTGATGCGCAGGTTTCCCTTCCTTCCCAAACGGGGCTTAAACTGCCCCGGCCGCCAGACCCCACGCGCAGGCTTTCTCGCGCAGCCTCCACCCGCTCCCTCTCAAGGCTCCTCCCGTCTGTCCCGTGGAATGGAGGCTCGTCATGGAAGCGCTTTTTAGTTTTTGAATCTGCCTTGTCTCACCTGTTGCCTCCCAGACCGAAGAAGAACTGCTTGTAGCTTAGCTGGTTTTGCTCTCACTGGGAGGGCCCTGGTTAGGACATTGCACTTTCAGGAATTCGAACGTCCTGAGAAATAATTACACAGGTGGAGTCGGAGTGTGAATCGGAGGGAAGGTCGCAGCTGGCGAGCTACGGGGATGCAGGACCACTTCCCTGGATGCAGTTGCTTCTGTGCTCGAGGAAGATGTGAAGGGGCAGCTGGTCGGCTCTGCGGCTCTTCCGTGCTGCGAGTCCGTGATGCGTAGGACCGAAGCGCACTGAGCCCCTTGCGTGCCACTGGCGAGCAGGGCGGCGAGGCGGGCTGTCCCAGAGTGGCCGGGCGTGTCCTCTCACGTGTCTTCGTTGACAGGTCCCAAGGGGGCGTGGCTTGAACACCAGTGATGGGAAACTTGTTTTCTGGGTAGGGCAGCGCCTGTCGCATTTTCAGAGAGCGGGTGACGCATCTGGGAAACAGGCGTGCGTGGTGCTGGGGAAACGCTGTGTGAGCTGACTGGTGGTCTCGAGGTGCCGGAAAGCAGGGTTGGTGGGGGTTTTCTTGTTAAGATGGTTCTTAATCTCATGAACTCTTAGTTCTGTTGTAACTGCAGTTGTCGTTTGGGGTTCAGTTCTAGCCCCTGGGTGGTATGTTCTGCACGTTGGAGCTACACCGCGTTTTCTGGGATGAACAAGAAATGGTTTCTGGAAGCTACAGACGTATAAACAGATGATTTCAGGGTCTTGTAATAAATGCTGAGACAGCATTGTGGGTGGATGGGGGGCGGTGCGGTGCTGGGGTGCTCTGGTGGGAGAGAGGCCCGAGGTCTGGGGGAGCTGCGTGGAGAGGTGCTGATGGAATGGGGTGTGGAAACAGGGTCAGAGTGAGCCTCGTGCAGCCACGGAAAGTTGGTCCCTCCGAGGGGACATCGGAAGGGACAGCCCACTTCCCAGGCCAGGAACCTTGTCCTCCGCCCTGCAAAGCCCATCGCCAGCTTTCCTCTTCCACATTGAGTAGTGCGCACGCCTCGTCCGTGGCAGCCCCTCTGCTCTGTTCGGCTTCCTCTGATTTCATCTCACTTTAGGTTTGGTCTCTGATTTGAGCTCTTCATTTTCATGGCCGCCCAGCCTGACGAGTGTTAGCCTGTTGGTATTGGGCAAAAAGGTTGCAGGACACCAAAACTAGATGGCAAAGGAGACATTTGTTTCTCTGCCTCACATAGTCCATTTTTCAGAAGGTGCCGAGGAATTTATGGCTAATTAAAAAAAAAAGGGCCGTTAATGTTTCTCACAGCCTGCCTTTTTTTCTAAACACGTCCCGTTTTTTTCTCTCCTCCCCTTCTTTGTGTTTCAGAGTCTCAAAACAGGGCTCGGCAGAGGAAGTGTGACGCGGTGTTTGGTGTGTTGTTTTGAAGTTGTTGGGTTCGCAGGCTTGTGTTCCCAGGGTGTGAATTGCAGGATGCAGTTCTGGGGTCCTCCCTCCCAGCAGACCCCACTTCAGGGTTATTCTGGGAAGGCTTATCCAGAGCGGCCTGTGGACACCGGCTGAACTCTGTCAGAGGGCTAAACAGGAAACAGATATAAATAACTATTCAAACTTAATTCAGGACTAGCTACTTTCTCACACGTCCTTTACAATGTGTTTTTAAAACATCTATTTTCTGTTTAAAAGAAACATTTTATTCCTTAATTCCAAATTCTGTTTTGATAGGAAGCTCTTTTCACCCCGATGCCTCTGCAGGTCCACCCTCCCTCGAGCAGGGAAAAATGAACATTTAATATGTGACACTGTGTAAAATACAAAAGAAAGTTTGAGAACAGGAGAACACGAAGCTGACTTTTGCCCGAGTTGGTGGCCCCCGGAGGCGGTCAGGCGCAGTTACGTGGCCGCGGGGCGCAGAGGAGGAGCTCGGGAGCCTCGGCGAGTGGAGTGCGGCGGCCGCGCAGGCCGTTTCCACAGCCTTTCTCAGCCTTTCCTCACAATGCCCCCCGAGCCTCGTCAGACGGTTTTTCTTAAGTACCCCCCGCCCCCGGCACTTTAATCTCCTGAGATACTGTATGCATATCTGTGCTTTCTGCGTAAACAGAGTGAGGTCGGCCCCTCCCCACCAAGAACCTTTCCACTCCCTTGTCGGGGGGCGGGGGGGGGCTGAACCCCACCACTGAAAACTCTGGCTGCCAAGGCTGCAGGGAACGCTTAGCGATTCGATTATGTCCAAACCAGGTGTCAGCTGCTTGGACACATTTATAAGAAAGGCTTTCCTTCGTGGGACGTCCTTTCCCTGGGCACACGGATGTCCCCGAACTTCCGCAAGGGCCCGAGTGACCGGCCCCTGCACCCCTCTGACATGTGCTCAGGGTGCTGCGGGCGGTCTGAGAATGTGGGCGGCTGCTTTGGGGTCCGTCTGCGGCCTTTTGGCTGTGGGCTGGCCCGTGGCCGGCAGATTCTGGGTATACAAGGCAGTAGGCGAGGCTCGAGGACATGTGACTAAGGCACGCTCTCTGACCCCAGACGCCTCGTCACCTCACTGGGCAGAGTGCGCAGGGATGAGGGAACATTGACGGCGGAGCTTAAGTATCGTAACGTTTAAGTGGCAGCGGGTGCCCCGACAGCAGAGGTGGCCCGTAATTGATGGCCACACGGGAGTGAGTGTGAAAGGCAAGTGCCGTGTGGCTGTTCAGCGCCAGGCGAGGTGTTCAGGCCGAGTGGTCCACGGAGGTGCTTCTTGGGAAGAGAGCAGGGGCTGGAAGGCTATCGAGGGGGGGCGTGATGAAGGGGAGGCCCCAGAACGAGTCCAGAGAGGGTGGAACGGGCGAGCCGTATGCCGGGAGCGGGGGGGGGGGGGGGGGTTTGCGTGGGACGGGGGCACGGGAGCAGGGGCCGGAAAAACCATCTGGGACAGGTTGCCACAGAGTCTCTGTATCTCGGCCTCCATTACCCCCGAAGTTTAATTTCCCGTGTTACCTGTCTTCTTCCACGGAGGTGCCTAAGTTTCTCAGGTGGCCCTTGAAATCTCTTTTCAGGGTTTCAGGTGGCTTTAGTGAGCAAAGATGTTTGTGGCCCCTCTGAGTCCAAGGAGTCTGGCAAACGAACTTGAACCTCAGGCTGTACCTCGGGTGGGGGGGGCTGATATTTTAGGAAGATGCTCAGGGCTGTAGTCTACACGGCCCTGCAACAAGATGCGAGTGGGAAGAGGGGGCAAGGCAGGGACCCTTTGAGGAGACGGCGGCCGGCTGAGAGGGGCGAGCGCCTCGCTGTGACCACCGCAGTGTGGGTGAAGGACAGCTGCCCGAGCGTGGCCACGTGGCAGGGACGGACCACAGGGGGGGTTCACAAGACACGTGAGAGGCAGAAGTGGCCGCCTTGTTGTCTCGGAAGAGATTTGAAAATTGAGAATTCTGTTTATTCCTAGAGGCTCTGTGTTCCTTTAATCTGAAGGAAGAAGGTAAAACAACTTTTTATTCAGTCTGAGTTCTACCCAGTTCAGAAAGGCAACGCAGGTGTGACTGCTTTTGATTGTGAGCTTTCCGGAGAATTCTTTTACGTAATTTCTCCGAAGAGTCAGTGGCTGCTAGTTATTCATCTTGAATTACCACTTTCTTTTGAATAGCACACAACATGCTTGAAGATTTCTTTTAGAGCTCAGTTGAGACAGGCTGAGGAAAGGGATGGGACGCCGCCGAACGATGGTGGGAGGGAGGGTTGACGCTAACGAAGCGTGCCCCACTCTGACTACACCCAGGCCGAGGGCAAGCTCCTCGACCCCAGACGGAGTCTGGTTCCACAGAGAAAATCCGCGTGGGGTCCTGGTTAGGTCGTGCTCTTTATACATTTCAGAGACAGAGTGCACGGAAAATGAACGTTGAGATGAGTAATGGCATTTGTTGAAATTGCATTTTTCACTTCGAAATTTAAAATTTTTGAAATACTGAGAACTCTGGGAGTGCTGTAACTTTTAGTTAACGTGGATGGTGACCATTTTAATGATATTTCCACGGCTGCCTTTCCTTTGTTGCAATGATGCGCAGACTGAGGGAAATGGTTGATGGGGGAAAACGGCAGGCGGGGCTATGGGGGGGGGTGACGGTGTCCAGAGCCCAGCAGGAGGATTTTCCTATCAAATCGAATTTCTGATGGAAAAGCCCATTACTCTCTCTTTGTAACAGGAAGCCATGGCCTTGCTGCTCGTCGAGATTATGTCTGAGCTTGACCTTTATTGTGTTTCATTTCGTGATCAGCTTTTTTTTTTTTTTTTAACTTTTGGGTGTAGACAGGAGAAAATTCTTTCCCTTGTTCTAGGGAGTGGTCTTAAAGCACATTTATTTTGTTCAATAGCTCTGTTTCATGCTTCCTGCAAAAAATAAAGACCCTTTTTTCCTGTGTGTTTGTGACCCAGTTGAGTTTGGAGGTGCCTTGCTCTAATATTTTTGACACAAAAAACTTCATAAAAATTCCTGCAGCTGCTCCTGCCCCAGGGCCGTGGAGTCTTTAGTCCGTGTTGCCTGTGGACTGGTCACAGTCCCCAGTCTGCCTGAGTAGCACAGGTCGCTGGAAGTGGGGTTTTCTTTTGTGACGTCTTTTGTAAAGTATTGGATACGGGTGCAGTCTGCAGGTGTCTCCTCGCAAGGGTGGCATTTGGGGGGATGTGATGGAGGGGCAGGTCTGTACTGCCCGCAGGGACTTGCTGGCCGTTTGGTTCTCTTGTCCACTTGTGAGGCCCAGAGAGGGAAGGCAAACGGGAGGGCTCTGCACCCGGTGTCTCAGACACCTGCTTTTGGACCGTTGCTTGCATCTGAGCCCACTTTGCCAGTCCGTCCTTGGGGCCCCTTTGCGTCAAAACCAGGCGTCCCACTGGCCTCGAGTGTGTTTTGTCGGCCCACGTATTGCTCACAGTTTCTTCACACAAAGTTCCAGCTGTCTGGCTGCTTTTGAAAGTTGGAGATGGGAGGGCTGGTGAGGTTGGGTTCCCACTCACAAGGGACTGCTGCCCCCTGGGGACGGGACTCAGACCGTCGGGTCCATCACCTGGCCCCAGCCACCGTGGCTTCCTGTCTCCATGGCCTCCTCTGCCTCAGCAGGTGTTTAGATTTGGAGCTTCCTCTAGTCCTGCAGTTGGGTCCCTCCTCCCTCAGCCTCTAGTGGGCGCTCTTCCCGCTTCTGGAGGTTGCAGACGTCCTGTCTGCCTGTGGTCATACTGGCGGTCCTGCCTCTCCCAGAGCCTGGAGTGTGATAAATGCTCCGTGAATGCTTAGGGCCCAGAACAGGGGCCCCGCCTTTTTTTCTCTGAGGAGCCAGAGAGTAAATATTCTCGTTTGTGCCGGCTGCCTGGCCTCCGTGGCCCGCATGCCCTCGGTGCTGTGGTGTGGAAGCAGCGAGATGGGACAAGAGCCACCCCGTGGGCCCACTGCGGTCCCTCAGAACCTCGTTGTGCAGCAGCGGGCGCGGGGTGCACGCGTGCCCTGGCGTGGGCGTTCCGTGTCCCGAGGAAACCCCAGTGCCTCGCTCTCGGCCAGCACACTCGTGCGTCCCTGCTCATGCCGCAAACTCTGTCCAGACTTGCAGGGCCCCCCAGTTTTGTGAGCCACAGCGGGCGCCCCGACTGGCAAGGGTTTATGAGTAGTTGAGAATCAGAAGAGGTGGATAATGTCAGCTCCTCAACCCGAATGTGTCATCATTGTGTTTATACAAATACCAGGCCTTTGAGGTTTCCTGGATGGCATGTGTTCACAACGGCCTAAATCTAGCTTTAGCCGCGTGTTCAGAAACTCGGTGACGCACATTTTCTCAAAGACAGGGCCAGGGCAACTGAGTGACAGCGGCAGCTTTGCGGAAAGGACCGGTCACATCGTCTCGATCGTCTGCCACTTGTTCTTTTTCTGTCTTCCTGCCCCTGCCCCCGAGCAGGTCACAGCACTCTGTTGTTAACACTCAGAGACTCGTTCTTAGAGTAGTGAAATGGCCGGAAGTGTCTCTGCCGCCGTGTTTGCAAGAGACGTTTTCCGCAGTGTCAGGGGCTGGCATGTCTCTAAGTTAGGCGGGGGGGGGGGGGGGGGGGGGGGGGGGGCGTACCTCCCACAGGGGTGCCCAACCTCTGGGCGTCTCTGGGCCACGCTGGAAGGAGGAGAGTGGTTTCGGGCTGCACCTTAAATTTGTTGCGGCGCATAATCACAAACAAATCTCTTCATGTCCTAAGTGGATTTACGATTTTGTGTTGGGCCGAATTCACAGCCACCCGGGCCTCCTGCGGCCTGCAGGCTGCAGGTGGGACACCCCTGGTAGCGGTTTGCGCCCAGAGCTTCATTTACGTGATTAATATAATGAAAAAGTGAGGGCAAGTCATTGTTTTCCCCTTGGGAGGGCTGCGACCCATGTCATTGGAAAACCCGAGGGGAGTGTGTTAGGGTTTCTGGTTGCAGCCCCAGACTGTGAACTAGCCTGGGAGAAAGGGGGTGACTGGGACTTCAGGCATCTCTGGGCTTGGAGGCATAGGTGAGGTCATTAACAGGTGAGTGGCTTGCCCCCTCTCAGCTTGGCTTCCCCCTCTGTGGGTTCCGTGTGCTGCAGGTGCCACCATGGCCGCCAGAGTACTCATCTGCCTTCCGACCTCCCGCCACCCCTTCCAAGAAGCACTTGTTCCCAGTGGTCCCGACAGAAGTCCCATGTCAGGGTGTCATCTCCCCTGATTGCCTGGTGTAGGCTGTGAGTCCACCCAGGTGGCCAGGAAGATGCGAGGCTGTGATGGGCCAGGCCTGCCTCAGTGCCCGCCTGCGGGGTCGAGGGAGGCCATCCCACCCAGACAGCATGGACTGGGTGGGGGGCGCGGTTCTGCAGGGCGAGCCAAGGTGCTGTGGGCATAAACACGCCCAGACCTGCAGAGGGTTTTACGAGAGTTCCTTTGAGCCAAACGGACGGCCCGTGCCCGGAGCAAGGTCTCCAGTGTCCCGGAGAGTCCCAGCCCTGCAGCTTCGTTTTGTGTGTCTGAAGTTAGGGGGGACATGAGGAAGATAACCTGGAGGAGGGGGAAAGCAGGGGGGGCTCGAATTACAGAATTGTTGACAAAATTATGTGGTTTGGGGGGTTGTTGCAGTTTATTGCAGAAGTGTGTTAACCTAGATGCACAGAAACAAGGGGCAGGGCTCGAGTGAGGCCGAGGTGAACCTCCTGGGTGGGACATCACCCCCCGCTGACCCACCCAGTTAGGGATTTGTGATCAGACCACCCTGCGGGGTTACTGACCTCGGCACCCCTGTCTCGTCCACAGAGCTGTGTCCAGGGGAAGGGCCTAGACGGCCTTCCCTGAATGTCCTTTAAGTGCTTATTTTATCAGTAGTGCTACCATTGTTTAGCCAGTTAGCTATTACCATTAGCGCTGTAGTTATTTTATATTTAGTCCGTCTGGATTTAACGTGTGATCTCGAACTCAATTGTACGGGATTTTCCCCGGTAGGTGGTGTGTCCCAAGGATCGACTCTCATGTACGCTCCTTTCTGCCATGCGGTGCAAAGCGGGGTTCAGTAGGTAGCTACTCATCAGATTTTACTTATTTATGTATTTAGTTTTAGAGAGAGAGGGGAGAGAAACATCGATGTGAGAGAGGTTTTTTTCTAGCCCGTCAGCCTCATTTTGTAGATAAGGGAGCCGAATCTTTGAAAGGCTACGTGAGTTCTCAGGGGTCGGTTCTCATTAATGCAGGGTTGAGACCCGAGCCTGGTCCTGTGTCTCTGACAACAGCTCTAAAGCCTGGGTCGTGGGCCGGAGGATTAAAGGAACCCGGTAATGAGCTCCTTCCCAAGGCCGACGGAGCCCGATAGCAATGAAAACTCCTCCAGCTGTTTCCCGGGTCTGATTTCTAGGAACATGTTTTGTAACAGAAGGAGACCAAGCACATCAGTTGGTGACGAGGAGGGACGGGAGGATGAGGCCCACCACCAGGGGTGAGGTTGGTGGGGTCCTGTGAGGTGACCCGTGTGTGCGGATGGGGGAGCCTGAAAGAACCTGCGAGGCCCTGGCGGGGCGGTGGTTGGGGAAGGATTGGAGGACGTCTGCTATGTGTGCTGCGCGGGGACTATGTCTGTCCTGACGGGTCGCAGCGTCTCCAGGAGAAAGGTCGGCACCCTTCTCCAGCCTTGACCCCTGCGCTCTGCAGTGAGACCGCCAGGGGCTTGGCGTGGGGGCACGGTCAGGTGGCACCCCTGTGGGGTGAGTGGGGCTGTGTCCCTGGCGAAGAGCATGCATTGCAGTGGACAGGACGGATGCAGGGCGCGGGGGCCCAGCCACCACGAAACGAGTCCTCCTGATGTGGCCCGGAGCCTGGGCTGTTTCTTTGGAGGCGGTTTTCTTCTCATGGGGACTGATGGTGGATGGGCGGTGTGGGAATGTGAGAGGCAGGGGCAGGAGGTTACCCGTGAGGAATGGACACCAGACTCTGGGTTTTTGGAAACAGCGGCACATCCAGCTCACAGCAAATAGGAGGCAGCTCAAGGCCGCAGTTCTGGGAACTCGGTTTAAACTTTCAGAATCAACGTTTTATAAAAATTTATAGAAAGGGGTGTGATGAAGTCGAGAGGAATCGAAGACCCAGCCTGTGCGGGGTGTGGTGTCTGAGGCTCGAAGATAAAGCACAGGCAGGGAAGGGGCAAGACGTGGTCCTCTTCTTAGGTTCCAGGTGGCAGAAGGCACGGGCGTGCGTGCGTGCGTGCGTGTGTGTGTGTGTGTGTGTGTGTGGTGGGTGAGGCTGGGGAAGGAGAAGTGGGGTGGGGGGCACACAGAAAGGCGTTGCTGGGCCCTCTTGCTGATCTGGGCAGGAGAGGAGGCTGCGGCGGGGCATTCACCTGGCCTGTGTGCACTGCTGGACCCGCCGAGCCATTCGGCCCAGGTTCCCACGGGGTCGGTGTACGAGTCTGCACCTGTGCCCCGGGCAGGTCCTGTACGACCCAGAGAGGAAAATTAGCCTTAACAAGGATAGACCCTAAATGATGGCTTCAGTGGGTCCCCGTACTCGTTCGTTGGTGACAGAGCCCCCAGAAGTTGTGGCATTGTTTTCGGGACACCCTGCAATCTCGAAAGAGGAGGAAATGCAGCGAGGCTAGTGTTGGGTTCGAGAAGAGTTCACATTTCGAAGAGCCCTGGAAGCTCGCAGTTCCGCCTGCCCACCGCGCCGCTGTCCTGGAAGGAGCCCGACTGGGCGTAAAGGTGAATAATGAGGCGGTTTTCTGGGGACCCGCTCTGACAGAGCTGCATCGTTGCGAAAAGTTGAGGAGTGTTCGGTGTGCTCTTGAGGCAGCAAATTACATCATAATACTCTGATTATCCTGCCATTTATTGAAATGTTATTTGAAAAGTATGTTAAAAAATCATGTGATCTTGGGGGCGGGGTGGTAAACCAACCTGCGAGGTACGTATAATTATCTCCATTCTATAGATGAGGAAATAAAAGACACTGCCCTGGCTGGTGTGGCTCAGTGGACTGAGCACCGGCTTGTGAATCCAAGGGTCGCTGGTTCGATTCCCAGTCAGGGCACGTGCCTGGGCTGCAGGCCAGGTCCCCAGTGCGGGGCACATGAGAGGCAACAACACATTGATGTTTCTCTCCCTCTCTTTCTCCCTCCCTTCCCCTCTGTCTAAAAGTAAATAAATAAAATCTTAAAAAAGAAAAGCCAAGTACCACATTTGGAAAGAGTATTTAAATGTCTTATCTAGAATGGTTCATTTCGTTGTGATTCCGAATACTAATGCAGGCTGTTTTTCCTAACACAACCATTGAGCAAATTATATTTCGATTACCAGACACGGTTGCTGTTAGTTTTGCAGGTTTGTTTTTAATAGAGTCATGAAGGATTGGGACTGTGACTGAGTATCATTATGTAGTGTTAACTGTCACCGGTACTTCAGAAGACTGTAGTGGGCCGTGTACTTACCTGTGATCAGATGCCCGAGGGGACCAGTGGTACAGCACAGCGGGCCGGACAGGAAGAAGGCTTGTTCCGAAGGGCAGCGTCTAGCTGCTTCGCTCTGTAATCCTTGTTGCCTTGTGAGAGGAAGTGATAGGTTTTCTGCCAGAGGTAAGGACACAGAGACCTGGCAGAAGGTCTTGGCGGTGCCCCCGCTGCTGCAGGACAGGAGGAGGCCCGCAGAGCCCCCAGGCCTGAGAAGCCACTAGAAAATCGGATGGCTGTAGACGGCATTGAAGAAACACACTGGCGTTAGGCGTGGAGACAACATACAGAAGGTGCTTTAAAAAGTAAACAAGGACCCACACACTGGCATTTATAGTTCACGCACCGAATGTGCCCCAGATTTAATGTTGCAGCTGAGTCCCCAGCTGTGCGCACATCTGCAGTCATACATGTGCTCATGGAAAATATTTAAAGTAAATTAAAAATTTGAGAATTTAATGACATCTTTTGAGATATGTGAGGTGCTTATGTTGCAAAGCTGTAAAAACCATGGGTGTGTATCAGAATTAGGTTCTACTGTCCGTGTACAGCAGCTTGAAAAGGATAAAGAGTTACTTCTGTGAACAAATTTGGAGGCAAATAGTCTGGAGTTCCTGCGGTGGCCCCTGATCTTCCGGCTCCGGTCTCCAAAGCACGGTGGACACCTCACGGTCCAGAATGGCTGCCAGAGCCCCAGCTCCCACGCCAGGATTTCAGACAGTGGGAAGAAGCAGCCTAGAATATCATACTGCGTTGCTTACTTCCCGTGTTTCAGAACTTTGTCACATGGTCCTGCTTGACTGCCAGTGAGGCTGGAAAATACAGCCTTTTCCCCACGGGCCGTGCACCCACCTCCTTACTGAGGAGGGGGAGCAGATCCACGCTGTGGACCCCACCAGTCTCTGCCGTGGGGAAACCGGAGCCTGACGGCCCAGAGGAACCAAGGAACCAGGGACTGCAAGGGCATTTGTTTCAGGTGACTCGTTACCCAAATAAGTATATGTCCCCTTACCGCACTGTAATCTGGGGTAGAAAATAATTTTTAATGAATACCCGCTCACCTTTTACAGTAGACGGGACATTTGGACTGTACTTTGCGCATGCCTTTTTTCAATCATAAAGCTTAATACCTTGGACAGTAGTGCAAGTTGTGCCTAGATTATAGTCTACGAAAGAAATTCTCAGAAAAAATGACATCATCAAGCCTTTTCCCTTGCCACCGCCCCGAGATGACTCAGTGTGTTACCTACTCACAGTTGTACGATGCTCGCCTGATTTCTTCAGATGTTACAAATCGACGTGTCATCCTCCAGGGAGGGTGCTGTTTTTGTGGGGGGCATAAAACACCGCTGGTCTTGGAGTTGCAAGGCCGGGTTTGGGCCCCGTGCACCTTGGCGGGGTCCTCGGTCGCGTGAGCTGCCTCTGGAAAAGCAGCGCAGCATGGCCCCTGCAGGTTGTCGCTCCAGGTTAGGTTGGACGGCTGTGCCCCTGGATATTCGTGAACTTATCTCTGTCGTTAGCCAGTCGTAGACATCAGGCCCCCAACCTTTGACAGCTGTCCGTCTGTCCTGGGCCAAGTGTTCCTCCCTCTGAGAACACCTTTTTGGCTCATACAACAACTGCATTATTATTGCCGCCACCCGGTCTGTTTCCTGGAGGGCGATTTGGAAAATGCATCTCATTTCACCTTCACCCGCAGATTTTCTTGTTCTTTGAAATGACCATTGGTCTGTGAGGTCGGCTTAAAGTCAAGGTCAAATTCTTGAGTCAGAACTGCTGAAGAATACAAACTTGAGGTGACTTTAGAGACAACTCCTTGTTCCAGTGCTTCGAGTTCCTGACAAATGTCCTTCGATGGGGTCAGAAGGGAGAACGGGCATCATGTGGGTGTCAGGTCCCTGTCTCTGCCTAGAAGTCAGGAAGGGGACGTCAGCTGTCCGCGTCCTCCCTGTCCTCCCACTTCCCGGGCTCGCGGCAGTGCTGAGCACAGGGCAGGTGGTCCTGTAGCACCCCCAGAGCTCAGAGGGCCATCCGTTCCGGCTCTGGGCTTCCCCTCGACCATGGAAGGTGGAGTGGCCAGGCCGCATCTCTTGTCCTGGGGCCTTGTGAACCATCAGGGTGGGGTAACCACAGTGATGGGAAGGACGTCTGCTGGGCTGGTCACAGGGAGAGAGGGGCATCCTTGTGACTTACACTGCCCTCTGGCATGCGTACAGTCTTTTTGTTCGCATTTCACATTTGAGCCCCACTGGACTTCAGGAGCAAGCTGGAAGGCCGGGCTGTAAGTCTGCCCTTGCCCACCCTGCGGTTAGTCGGTGGCGCAGCCCGGGTTGCTGAACGATTTGTGTTTCCCGCTGTTCCAAATGCTGCATTAGCCACGGGCGGAACATTGGTAGTGGTTGACTAAACGTGTTTCTTTAAGACTCCACAGATTCTGCAGAGGGTCCCCCGCAGGCCCTCTCCGGTAAGGGGGCACCTGGAACGCCGGTGGTCCGGCTTGCCAGGCTTCAGATTGTGGTACTCTCGATGCACCTTGGAGGTTTTGTGCCTACGAGACTTTATTAATACCACATCATTCTATGCCTACAGGCCTGCGGCTGATGTGCACGAAAGCTCCCCCCTGTGGTCGGTTTGCAGCACACGCAGATGCGTTTCCTCTGCCTGCTTCTCCGTCCCTAGCGGTCTGCATGTGCCCGCGTGCCACCCCCACGCTGCCCGAACCCTGAGGGTCCCACAGGGTTCTAACGCCGCGGGCTCTCTCCCATGAAGAGGGGAAGCAGAAAGCGGAGGAGGAGGGTTTGGCCGCACAGGAGGCTGGAATCTGCATTCTGTAGCCCAGTGGCGGTGTGTCCAGCTGGATGTGGTCAGTAAGGAGCCTGCTAGGGTTCGGCATGCTTTGGTGGGACCCGCTCAGCTCTGGGAACTCCTGAGAGCTTCTGCTCAGGGACACAGGTGTCGCTTGCCAGCTGCTGCCGCCCGGACACGCCAGCTGCACTCAGGCGGATGCGGGGCTCGTGTCTCCAGGGAGGCTGTGTGCTGTGTGGGCCAGGGCACTGGGCTGTGTGTCCGAGGAGCACTGGAGAAAGCTGTCAGCACTGGCCCCGTGCACCTGACCCCATCCTTCCCGCCGAGACCCGGGGTGCCCTCGCTCTGTGGCTGGGCAAGGGCTTCATCCAGGGGAGGGGGCTTCCCGTGGCCTCGCTGCCTTTCAGGGGGAGGGGAGGAAATGCCCCGCACTTGCTCCTCGCAAACGCCAGTCTCTGGCCAGGTCGTGCGAGCCCCGGCGTCTCTTCGAAGCTCTCACGCCTTCTGCCGTGGTTCTGATGAAGCGTGTCTGTTGCCTGACACGCAGCCCTTTGCCCTTGTTGCCTTTTGGGCCGTTTCACGTCGTGGGCATGCGTGAGCCGTGCCGTCCTACATGCAGGCCTTTCTTCTTCCTTTAGCATGATTCCGCGTGACTAGGTCCCGCGTTTTATTTATTTTCGTGTTTTGCAACTTGACTGAACGTAACTGACATGTGACAGTGTCTCAGTTTGTAGCCCCCCCTCGGAGGACGGGACTCACCTGTGTTTCCAAACGATTGCCGCGGTGAAGTCAGCGACGCCTCCATCGCCTCCCGCGATTACTTTCTTTTTGGTGAGAACACATAAGATTTACTCTCTCAGCGGCTTTCCGCCACCTAACACTGTGCTATTACCACGTCCTTGAAGAAGCATGCCGGCATCTCCACACTCAGAGAGGCTCTGTCTGTCTCAGACCCAGAGGCCGGGAGGTGACTCCCGAAGGACTAGGACTGTGTCAGGGAAGTGTGCGCCGAGCAGCGGCGTTCCTTCATCTCAGGGCCTGACATGCGGGGCAGAGCCGTGTGTCCCCGTGACCGGGCCCCCAGCGGGGAGGTCTCGCCTAGGAGAGCCAGGTCCATGCCGTGCCCAGTTCGGGCGGGCACCGAACGTTGGGTCATACGTGGCTCGTGTCCTCTGGCAGAAAGTGGTGTTTCTTCGAGCACAGGGTGGGGGAGGAGTTGGTAAAATAGGACCGATGTCTGCATGTAAATAGTCGGTGGACTGGGTTCACAGACTGAGACGGTGGAGGGCTTCACTGCTTGACGAGGGGCCTTATTTCCATGGACACATCCGGTGGGCAGTACACGGTTACAGAGAGTCGCCTGCGTGGCGGGGAGGACCAGGCCGTTTCCTGCAGTGCTGACAACAAACCTTCCTCCCGGCCAGTCCGCTCGTCCTCCTCAGCGCTGCGGCGGGAGACCTGCGTGTTCGCAGGAGAGGGACAGCCCCACACACGCTTTCTGTCTGTCCGCGGTGCACTTACGTTGTAATGGGGAGAGCGCGCCCCCTAGTGACCGCTGGTAGGCGGCCCCGCTGACCTTCCAGGGCTCTGCAAGCCCTGCGGCTGCCTGTCTGCCAAAGGACCGTCTCCAGCGGGCCGTTGGGTCGAAGGCCAGAACTGTGCGCACTCAAGGCCGAACAACGCGCAGTGCCCACAGCGGCGTCTGAGCCTCCACTGGAAGGTCACGGTCAGGGGCCAGGGAGGGCCAGCCCCAGAGGCGCTCCTGCTCTCCGTGGAGGAGGGGCTGCAGAGTGTCCCCACGCAGACACTGGGCTCGTGGCCTGGAAACCAGACGCCTCGCTCAAGCCTCTGACAGTCTGGCCTTCTCCTGCCCTTGCTGGAGAGAGAACTAGTCATCCCCACTTCTCGCATGTTTTCAACCCGTTTTCATCTCTAACTCACTGAAAATTACGTATTTGACTGTGTGGGATTAAGGTGTTGACAGCATTTAAACAGTGCGGAAGTACACGCGTTGCTTGCTCCAATAATGCGTATTCCTTCTCAGAAATAACATACGATGACCATGTACTGCGTGCTCACATAACCCGTGCTCACATAGATGCACACGTGTACGTGTTTAAGAACATAAACTAGACGATACCACCCCTGATTCTGTGACTTCCTTTTTTAACTTAGCCATGTACTTCAGGCACCTCTCCATGCGACCACGTCAGCTGTAACTGGTGAGTGTGGAGCTGTGCGTGTTTCACGCCCGTTTTCTTACATCATCCCAGAGAAGGATGCAGAGAATTATGTCTCCTAGCACTGGCACACGGAGCTTAGCAGCAGCACCTCCAGGCGCTGGCTTCGGCCTCCAGGGGCCGTGTTGGGTTTTCTTCAGGCGGTGGGAGCATGAGCGGGTGAGCTGAGCTGAGCGGTTGCAACGGTTTCAACGTTTCAACATCCGGAGACCAAACCAATGATAGCCGTTCCAGCTTTGTGCATTGTGACAGTGTTTCTAAATGTTGACACTTACAGCTACTTAGTAAACAACATATCACTTAAACAGGTGATTTTGCAGAGCCAATGTGCAATTAACTCCTAAGAATTTAAGAAGGAAGTTTTTCGCTTAAGTATGTAGAAGTGTGACCTCAGGTTCCCATTTGTGATTAGTTATCCACGAAGTCTGAACTGGGTTTGGTTTCACGTTTTCTTAGTTCTTTTTAAAACATGCCATCAAAAGTTGAAGTTAATAATTTTCCTCTGCTGATGCCGGACCTGGGTTTTCCGGGAAGAGCCTGAACTCCCCTGGAAATCCACCTAAACTTCTCCTGTGGTCGGTGAGCTTCCACGTCTGTCCACTAGAGGGAGCACCTTACTCTCTTTTGACGCAACACTGAAGTTTAAGTCTGTAATTTTGTTTGTGGTTTCATGGAGCTCGCCGTGTTAACAATGGTCATAAAGCAACTTCCCTAAAATTCGGAAACGTGGACACTTGGAGATTGCCATCTGCAAACCTGGCTCGCTCAGATAAAGCAACTATATGACTATTAAAATAGTGGCCTTGCCTGTGAACACAGCGCTGTGGGGTTGGGGTGACTTGGAAAGTATCCGTGACAAGTTAGGACCTGCTGGGACACCGAGGAGCCCGTGGGGTCACACAGGATGCCCTGGCGATGCTCAGACGTTTTGTGCCAGGATCCTTTGTGCTAACAGTTACTGAGGCCCCAGAGAGCTTCGGTGTACGTGGGCGGTAGCCGTCCATATTTAATAGACTAGCATTGGGACAGAGACACTTTGAAGATATTTACTGATTCATGTAAAACAACAACACACCATTGCTTGTTAAGACGAACAATGTTTATTTCAATGAAAAATAACTACGTTTTCCAAAAAGGAAGAGTTGGTGAGAAGAGTCGTACTGTTTTGCGTTTTCGCAGACCTCAGGTGTCAGGCTGAGTGCAGGACTGCCAGATTCCCAGTGCGGCGTCTGTGGCACGAGGTCGCTTTGGCTGAAGACTGTGAAGAGCACTCCGCCCCCTGCGGGTGTGGTGTTGGAAGAGGGAGGGGTATTTTGATGGCTTTTCTAATAATTGCGAGTGCTCGGCGATCCTGCACCACACTCCCCCGCAGCAGCTTCTTAGAGGCTGGTGGCGGGGTAGACCCTGAGACCCTACCAGTGACCGCACAGCAGTCTGCGGTGTTAAAATCCGTGGTTGGCCTCGGACTTTGGAAGGTTCTTGTAACCATGCGTGATTTTATAATATTATGTGTTGGTCTTGGAAATTATTATGTGTCGGTTTTATAACTGGCTTGTCAAGTTCACAATCAACATAAGAACAACCACATTTGTTAATACCACTTAACGTCACCAGAGAAGGGGTTCAGTATTGCGAACTTAACAGGTTCATGGGGGCAAATGCAGGCTTTCCAACAATGTAATTTTCATTTGAAAGCTTACGTTTTATCACGGGCCACAGATGCCAGGAGTGGTTTTCCTTGAATCGACAGACCCACTTCATCCATCCTGAGGGCTTGTCTGTGAAGCGCACCAGTCTGAGTAATGGTAGTTGGTCCGTGCTGGGGACGATGCGTTCTGTGACAGCAGAGGCCAGCCCGTGCCTGCGTGACGTGCCCGGGACAGCCTCATGCTTAGGTGTTTCAGCAAAAGCTGTGAGTGTCCTGCGTCATCACACAGGGACAGAAGGGAGATGGTCCGCAGCAGTAAAAGCCCACACGGAATAATAACGTTCACTAAAGGAAAGAACAGGCACGGTGCAGGAGCCTCTCAAAGGCTGAGGCAGACCGGCGAGTGTAGTGAAGTCCCTCCTGCCCTCTGCTTCATTAGTGCTGGTCCTGAGTGAGGACCGTGCCCCCGCCGCCATGGCTAGGGTCTGCTGCCTCTGCGCCCCGTCATGCCACAGCCTCACTCCCTGGACTCACGGCGTCGGTGCCGGCGTCAGAGCAGCACAGGAGGTGGATAGTGTCTCAGTGTGGTTCTGAAAATAGTATCCCTGGCAGTGTTACGAGGAAAATCGTCTGACCTTGCAGATCCTCTGGAGGGGTCTTGGGGCCCCTAGGAGTCCGGGGACGTTGGAAACAGCTGCTGTAACAAAGGGCAGGACTGGGTGTTGTGGAGCCCCTGCCAACAGGGACTGGGCGCAGGGAAGGGGGCGCAGGGCCCGGAACGGAGGACAGACTGGGGTGTTAGTTCTCAAGGGGCAAGGAGGAGGTCAGTGTCTCCCCCACCCTCCCTCCGTCCGTCCCTCAGTGGGCTCGTGCTCAGCAAATGAGGACATCTCTCTGGTTGCTCTGGATGGGAATGTGAGGTGGGGAGTTTCCAATAATCCAGGAATTCGTGCAGGGTTGTCGAGAGTC
This sequence comes from Desmodus rotundus, assembly GCF_022682495.2. Lineage (NCBI taxonomy): Eukaryota > Metazoa > Chordata > Mammalia > Chiroptera > Phyllostomidae > Desmodus > Desmodus rotundus. Next base: position 209,920,807 of record NC_071387.1, on the reverse strand, counting down.
GGGAAGGTTTTGTTTGTTGCACGGACTGTTTACATGTATTCTCTCAGTTCATTGTCTAAGGTTCTGCACTTGGCTCTTCTAAGTGAGATGCTGTAGAAGGTGTTGGTCCTTACTGCGTAATTCTGACCCGGGCTTTTCTAAATCTTCAGCAAATACCTTCGGCGTATTTCAAATGGGCGAAGCTTGGACAAGGCCCTAGAACTCACATCAGTGAGAATGACTTAGGAGCACTGTCCAGTGGCCCCGAGATTCAACCCATTTGTCGCCCGTGGACTGTCTGCACTTCAGTCCCCCTGTCCCCCAGGAGTTGCGTCCCAAGGCGGGAGGGCCTGGGTGCCCCATGCTTCCTGTGTGTGGGGGGGTGGTGACTCCAACAGGCTGAGGCTGTCCCAGGGAGCGTCTGTTTTCCAAATAATTGTTTGCCAAGGATCAGTCAAGGAGTCAGAGGCCCCAGGGTGCCTATTCCCCACCTCTGGTTCTGTTGGAGTTGGGGAGAAGGGATAGGGGAACAGAGGACTAAAGGGGGGACTTTTCCCTAAGCCGCATAGGCATGGGGAGGCCTTTCCTGCCAGTTCCGCATAGATCTGGCTGTTCCGGAAGCCTGCTCCTTCCCTTGGACCTTTGTGGGTGTGCCGGGACCCCGCTCAGGGGAAACCTGTCTCAGACTCCAGGGCCACCTGACATGAGGCAGCCTTGACCTCCACCACCGGGAGTCGCCTTCCCCCGACTCCCACTCTGCACTGTGGTCTGCGTGAGAATGGCTGGGACGCTTGGGGCGGCGCGGAGATTTCGCGTGGGTGCGTCTCGGATAGGGTCGGCGTTGGAGCCAGTGGCCCTGGTCCCCACATTCCTGGACAGACACACTGCCCTGGACTGGCGCCCGGGCCCTGCGCGGAGGCAGCACCTGGGAGTCTGCACAGCGCCCGTGCGCAGCCCGCCCTTCAGGCTGTGGTTTAGTTACGTGGGGTGACCGCAGGTGTGCCCAGTGCCCAGCCACGCGAGGTCATGCAGCTCGGGCCACCAGGCCAGCAATCCTGGCCGAGGTCTTGGTGCCTGGTCTCTTTCTTAGTCGTTTTTTCCTTTTTTAAAAAATAAAATTTCATTCCACTTATGCCAGATATTCATTTTTGTCAAATAAAAGGAATTTTGATTTGTGAGTTTTATTCCATCATTTCTCAATTCATTGTCCGAGGGTCTGTTGCCCCACTCTCCTCCAGGGTGTCCTTCCTGCTGCTGGCCACCAGGGGGCAGGCACGTTCAGTCAAATCCTGAGATAGTACTTTCTCTGGGTGCACTTTGTAGCTGGCAAACGAATTATGAGTGGAATTGCCACCCTTCGCTCTGCCCGCCTCCTGCCTTCACTCTCTCCCTTCCCCAGGACCCTTCCTCCATCCTGTGAGCCCCCGATGCCTCCGGAGCCCTGTCCTCAGCAGGACCTCGCATCCTGGTCCCCTTCCTCCCCTTGTCCCTGCTCCCCCTCCACCACCGAGCCCTGTGGCCCAGGGACACGACCTGGGCCCTGCACCCAAGTAAGAAGGGCCGCTTTCGTAGTGGCCGGGAGGGACAGCACGTGTCAGGATCCCCGCCACCTTTGACACTGGCGGTTGCCCCCTCGGGCGCACCTGGGTGGGGCTAATCAGTTTCTGTTGAAGGAGTGAGTACAGGAACTCTGGTTTCCTTCCCGGGCGCCATGGCTGGCCTGGCCCCGTCTGTTTTCTCCCGGGGTCGCTCTGGTCCCCCCTTTGCAGTCCCCACGTCCTGCCTGACTCTTAAATGTTGCGTTTCCCCAAGGTGGCGCAATGTTGCAAACTAGGGACTCTTAATTAAGCACCTACCGTGTGCCAAGTGCTGCTCTTTTCCTTCTAACGACCCTATGAAGTATCTTTAAAGCCCAGTTTTAGAGGAGAAAAGCCAAACTGGAGAGAATTTAAAAAGCTCACCCAAGTAAGTATCCATCAGCAGCATCTCCTGGATCCCCAGGCCTGCTCTCTCCCCATGGGACGGGCCTGGGGCGCAGCGGGGACCTACCCTTGGGTTTTGCCCGGCGCCCAGCCTGCCCTGGTGCATAGAAAGTGCTTGTTACATGTTTGAGGAGTGAATCTGAGATACCATTGGTGCCTGTGGCTTCAGCCATTTTGTCTTTTCTTCCTTTAACAAACATTGACATAAAAAAGTCAAAGTAGTATATGCTCACTGACAACGAAGTATGTTAGAGGAAAAATGTGAACCCCCCCCCCCACCAGTCCCACTCCCCAGGGCGGGTGGCAGCCACCGTTCTCAGTCTGACGGTGGCCAAGCGTTCAGTTCCAGCCCCCAGGCCCCTCCGGAGTTTCACGGCCTATCTCTGAGTGTTGCGCCCAGATGCCAGTTTCTAGCCATTTCTGTTCTCCCGCTGCCTCGTCTTTACCCACGTGTCTGAGCCGCCTGAAATGCTTTTGGACAGTGGCCCAGTGAACTCCATCAGTCCATCCGTCAGTCAGCCCGTTGGTCAGTCTGTCCGCTGCTGAGTCTCATTCTAGCCACCGGACCCGCTGGCAGGTCTGCACTGCTACCACTACGCTCGCTGTTTCTTCCCCTTGAACCCCGTGACGGGCCATCCCCGCCCCCTCTTCCCGTCTCTGGGTCCTGCCCTTTCTCCTGATTTCTGAAAATGCCTTAAGAAAGGTGCCCATGAACTATCGAAAGTATTTGTTGGTTAAGCATTTTAATTATTTTTTAGTCTCTATATTTTAATCAATCTTAACATAAACATTACCTACACAGGGTCTTTTTAACCAGGCTAAATGTAAAATATTTTTTAAAAGATTTTATTTATTTACTTTTAGACAGAGGGGAAGGGAGGGAGAGAAACACCGGTCGGTTGCCTTTTTCGCCCTGACTGGGAATCAACCGGGACCTTTCAGTTCGCAGGCCATTGCTCAACCCACTGAGCCACACCAGGCATAAAGTTTGTAAATGAGTTAAATTTCAATGTAAGAATTATGCAGTTTTGAGGATGGCTTAGTGTTCTCATGAGGAGGGGATGGGGGACACTTGCCTGCTTATTTCAAGGTCCAGCTCGACTCCCCAGTGATGTGTCTCTCTCACAAGTGGCACCCGGCCAGGACTTGAGAGGAAGGCCAGGGGCTTCTTCCATCTTGACGGTGCCGTCCGTCCCTCCTCGGCACCTGGCTGAGTGCAAAGTGCCCTGTGGCTCTTCCTCTGGGAAGGGGAGGGGGAGAAGGGGGGGTCAGGAAGGGCCAGGAAAGAGGCAGCGCAGGTCCCTGTCCCCTCACCCCCACTCTGTCCCCTGCCCTCCAGCCCCCCAGCAGTGCGAGAGAGCACTCCTGTGTTGCAGGTGCCAGCTTCACCCGCTTGCGAGACGGACGTGGCTGGGACGTGTCGCTGCCCCGCGGGGCCAGACCAGAAGCACCTGGGCGCCGGCGTGACGGTTTAGAAGGAACACCACCATGTCCAAACAGGGAGCTTCAGGGGTTGGGGTGTTTGCACTTTTTTGGGTTGTGTTTTGTGTTTTTATGGGGCGAGCCCTGGCCAAATCATCTCCTCAGCTGAACGTCAGCCTCCAGGGTTCGGGGGGCTTTTCTCGAGCGTGGCGCCCTGCTGTTGCCATGTTCTACTCCTGCATCATTGAGGTGGCAGCAGTCAGCATGGTCGCTTTGCATAAAATGCCAAGGAGTGGACTTAATGGTGCCGTCTTTTTCAGATGACACCTTGGCTCAAAGATGAATCCTTTGCCCAGGGACTCAGCTGTGCCTCTTAGAAATGTGGGCATCACTGGCGTCCGAGAGACGCTGCTCCGTCACCCTTTCGGGGTGGACCTCCCCACCCCACGTGGCTCCCTGGCGCTTCCCACCCTCTCGTCTTTAAAATTTGCTTTTAGGATTAATTTTGTTTGTGCTTATTTGTCACGAGAGGAGTATTTTTGACGTCACTTGAATTTCTCCTGCCTTTTCATTGTTCAGAATTGTTCCACACTTCTGAGTGAGGGTGTGTGTGAGAGAGAGATTCACATGAAAATTACTTCTCTAGGCCCCCATGGGGTTCTTCTTTTTGTCCTGTTGTGAGCTTGACACAGAGTTTATTTATTCTTAGTAAACGTGGTTTGTTTATATCATGTCCTTTGCGTGAAATTCGTGCTTAGGAAGAGTTGTTCTGAACCCATTTTCTCCTAAACCAGCTGCCTTCATACTAACTCTCGTTTGAAGGTGTGTGTGCGTGCACATGGGGTGCGTGCGTGCACACACTTCGCTTCTCACGTGTGTGGTTGTCCAGTTGCAAGATTTGAGAGAAAGGAAGAAAGAGAGGAAAGGAAAAGGAGAGACAGACCCCTTCAGGAGGACAAAGGAACACTCTCCTAGCTGGACCAGAAGTGAAGTTGTGTTCCATTTAAAGTGACAAGCCAGCACACCCCTCTCTGCGACGTGGCGTCAGGTGGATTCCCCTTCGCATGGGGCTTTGGACACCGTTGGCCTAGATGTCTTCCCCCGTAGGCCCCATGTAAACTGCCCCCCCGCCCCCCCAGTGAGGTTCGATGAAATCGTTTCATTTCCATAACACTTGGCTTTGGACCTACGTGAAAAGCACCACAACTCTTGTGGTGCATATATTAGGTCTTAACTTTACTAAAAATATTATTAAAACAAGAACATTTAAAGTGAACACAAAATTCTCGCATGTGCCCAAACTGATACAAAATGAAGGTGATAGGTAGAGGGAGATGCTTTCCTTACATTGGCGAGGCCATTTGGGGAAAGAAATTAGACTTTTGGCAGGAAGAAAATGTCAGGTTTGGGGGAGGCAGGTGGAGAGTGCTTTGTGCTGCCCTAAATTCTGGAATTTTATGTGCAATTAAAGAAAGGAAAGGAAGGTACTTACTAATTTCACTCCTCGGACTTCTGCGTCTCTATGCTGAGCTGGAGCGGGAGTGCGGCCCTCACTGGAGCAGGGGGCATTTCCGGCAGTCCACGGTTTATTAGTTAGCTCCCCCAACCAACCAAAGAACAGTAAGTAAGTTAGATGATAGGCATTGTTTCTTTTTATTATTATTTTTACTGATTGATTTAAGAGAGGAATGGGGGAGAGAGAGAAAGAGAAATAACAATTTGTTGTTATGCTTACTTTTGCAGTCATTGGTTAATGCTTGTATGTGCCCCAACCAAGGACTGAACCCACAACTTCAGCGTATCAGGATAATGCTCTAACCACCTGAGCTAGGCAGGCTTCCCATGACTGTTTCTTATCCCTTGCTCCAGGCCAGCGCTAATTTCAGACAGAAATCAAATGGGCTTCCTCTTTTGTGTAACTGCAGAGCGAAACCAATGTAATCAAACTGTATACACAAACAAGTAGCAGAGTAGAACTCTCAGGCTGTTCCCGAACTTTTCTCTGTACCTTGAAATTTGGGAGGGGGTGAGGATGATGATTGTTGTATTAAAAAATCAAGCAAGAAGTAAGTTCCTAACCTAAGGCCACTAATACTTGAATTGCATGCCAGAATAGTTCAAGGTAACGGAACACGTCACATAGAAACTTCGGGGAAAGCCAGTGGACCCAGGCTCAGCAGATTGCCTTTGGGTCAGCTGTGGGCTCTGCTTCGCTGTCTGTCTCCTGGGGGATCGCCTCTTTCTCTCTCTTTCTTTCATCCCGAGCAAAAGCCAACAAAGCAGAGGAGAAGGGAAGAAAAAGAAACCATGTTCAGATGCTGGGTCGGTTTCTAAGCCAAGTTTGACCTTTCTAAGTAAACGATTTTCCACATCTGCCAACCCCAAATGTCCACATATGGCAACAGGTAACTGGCTTCAGTGCCATATAATCTGTGGGATGTAAATAACCAGGCATTGTAATTACATGGCAGTAACTGTACAGTTGAAGTAGTTACATAGTTATTAGTACCCTGTAAAATTAGGCAACAGTGTTTTTCTGTCCTGATTATCTGCTGAAAGAATTTATTCTTTCTGTACTTTTGAAGATCATTAATAATCTTGGTATCCTCCAACATTCAGAGAGGGCACTGCAAAAAAAAAGAAAGAAAGAAAGAAAGAAAGAAAGAAAGAAAGAAAGAAAGAAAAAGATAGTTATTTCTCTAAGACACCTGGCTAGTTAACCCTCTTCCTAAAAAGATCAGGATCGAAGATGGAAGGACTCATTTTGTCTGAAGTTCTTGATGCTGCTAGGTGGCCGGTCACCCAGGGCTTTGAAAGAACAGTGTGAGGAATGGCCATAATTTTTGTAATGCAGTTTTTGGGAATTCTTAAAAATCACTCTTTGAAATACTAGTGGTTACTGCTGTTATTCTTTTTCCCTTCACTTTTCTCCCTCCTCCTCCGCCCTCTCCTTCCCCTTTGTGACTTGTCTTTTTTGTTCACAGATCACCGGGGTGATAGAGACCGTATTGGTTTAAAAACGAAACCCAGACTTGCAGAAAGTCCTCGAACAGTGTGTATTTAGTTAATATGTAATTTAATAAGTTAGCTCCCCTCCTCTTCCTTGGGTGGTTGCTTCTTGGTTCCCAGTTGCAGCTTTAAACCCGGGGAGGTGTGAGGCCTTGCTGGTTCTGCTGGTGTGGTCCGCAGCACACCCCAGGGTCCCTCCCAAAGACCAGCCTTGAAGCTGAGGTTTGATGAGTTTTAGTCCCCCCCCTCCCTTTCTGCTCTGACCCTCTCTATGTAGCCTCTTTGCAAGACAGTCTTGTGCTGGCAGACGTGACTTAACTCTGTTCCCCACATAGAGAACTATTCAACTTTACTCTTATGTGTTCTGAATAATGCTTCATCTGAGCCTGCGACAGCAATAAAGTATGCATGGCCAACCTTATTTTAATAGCGCAGGAGAGCTGCTTTTAATTAATAAGTGGATCTCTTTATGTCTGGGGTTTTCAGTTTATTTTGTGGTTCTTTGGCGTTCTGCAATTATGTGGCCTAAAAGGGCTATGTTAGTGGAGACTAAACCCTTTTAAAAATCTGTCATTTACATATATTGTGTCTGTAATCTGTGTTTTCAGATTACTGTCTTTAAAAGGGGAGAGGGGGGAGGGAAGCAGTAGTTTTTCTCTAAAATATTAAAATCTCCAGCCCGTAATTGTGTGTATTTTAGCAGTCGGCAGTGGAATGGGCCTCCCCCTCACGCATCGAAGACGCGCGGTCCTCGGGCTGCCGGTGCTGCGGGCCCACGCGGCTTCCAAGAATTCTCGTGCATGCCTGTCCCCACTTGACGCCTGTGTTTCCATAACGAAGACGTGGGCAGAGCTTTTGTAGGGTGTCTGCGTCTCCTCTTGGGCGCCCTGAGAGGTGTTCATAGGCCCTTCCACGCAAGGCTTGGGGAGGTGTGGTTCAGGCAAATCCAGGGTTTCCGTGCGCACCGGGTGGCCGCACCGGGTGGCCGCCCCGAGGGCCCGAAGCGGGAACGGGAGCCCAGAACCGGGTGTGGACCCGCGGTGACCAGGGAGGAAGAGACGCCTGGTGGCCCCGTGGACCGCTTTCCCGGTGGGTGGCAGCGGACTGCAGGCTTGCTTCCCGGTCTGTGCTCTGCCCCCTTCGGGGCTGCATTCTGGGCCGTTCCTGCGGACGGAGGCGGCCTTCAGTGGCGCGGAAGGCCTGGCCTGGTGCATGCAGCACGGGCGCCCCGAAGACCCGCCACCGCCCTTGCCTGGGCTGGGAACGAGTTACCAGCTGAGTCTCTGGGTCGCTGTATTTTAAAATTTCAAAAAAAAAATCACTCCTCTTGGCGTGTTGAGAGGAAGGAGGGAACACAGTGTGTCTGTACAGGCTGGGCTGAGACCGGGTGGTCCACTTTCCCCATTGCTGCCGCTCGGTCCCAGACGGTGTCTCCCGAGGCTGCGGGTGGGGACAGGCGGCGGCACTGCTCCACCGCTGCCGGTAGATGGCAGTACTGTTCCACCGCACCATTTCCGAACCCCTGCAACCGCTGCCTGCCGGACAACCCTGCCGCGTCTAATTGTGAAAATGCTTGATTAGCTACATTAAGCAATGTTTGGGTGATTTTTTCCCCCTTTTACATTTAAGGAATTATAGCCACAGCCTAAAAGAAAGCCATTACTGGTAGACAACATTATTTTCCGTTATAGGGTAGTGAGCCCTGCCTGGGGAATGGTGCGCAGATTTTTAATCGTATTTGTAAAAACAGCTTTTTTAAATGTATAAAAACAGTTAACCAGAGGAATTACATTTTTTCATTTATTTGTCTCAGTTTTTTTCTCCTTAGTTCTGTCTAGGGTAACAGCTGATCATGGCGAATCCCGAGCTGTGTACTTGTGTGTTCGTTATTGCTTTTCATTCCTGTGGGTCTGACATGTGTCTTGCTGATGAAATACTTTTTAATCTTGCTGAGATTGGTGTGTCCCGCCTGACTCTGGAGACCGAAACAGCTAATACCTTTCCAGTGTTTATCAGCTCGGGAGCTCAGGGAATAAGGCCGTCTCCGGGGAAGGGGAGGCCTCTTTCTTCTGTGGTGTTTTTTGCCGTTGCCTCCCGGAAACACGCAGCCCAGAAAAGTGGGCCTCGCTCTGCGTTTCTCTGGGCTCCAGACTGTGTTGTAATAATTAACTCTGTCCAGATTGAATACAAAATAACAATGTGTGACCATCCTTTAGGGCGAAAACCGGCCCAGTCACTTGGCAGTTAATACATTTCCTGAACTTTTCTTATTTTAAGATAATTTGAGGCAAGATTTCTTATAGTATGAGAGGGTAAAATTAGTAAGTTTATGAAAAAAAGAAACAAAAGCATTGTGTTACTACTATTCCACTTGAGAAGAAAAATATATTTTCTTTTATGACATACTGCAAGAGAAGTCTTCCTTTCAAATGGAACTGAATTTGGAGAAAACTGTGACTTAACTATTTACCTTTCATTTCCTCATTTTAAACCAGAATTTGTATCTGGAATTGTAAAATGGTTAGATATACAGTTGATTTCCCTTTTTTTTTTTTTTTCTAAATTTCAAGGCATTTTAAAAACTGGACTGTTACTCTGTTCTCTATTACCTTTATTCTCTGTTGCCTTCAGAGAATTAGCGGGCAGAGCCGAGACACAGGCAGAGCTGAGACACAGGCAGCCCTGAGGGCTGCCGAGATGGGGTTCTGTTCCAGTTACCGTCTTCGGCTCCACTCGTGCGGCTGTGCCGGCCGTCACAACTGCCACTTCAACATCGGCTGCAAGCTGTGGTGCTGAAGCACCCGGGGGCAGCGTGGAATTCCTGGCAGGCTTTGTTTTGATCTTTTTAACCCCATGACATGATGAAAACATTTTCGAGGTCCACGTATGCTGTGTATGTACACACACACACGCGCGCGCGTGCTCGCGTGTTGTCGAGACGGCTGTTTGTGCTCCTGCAAAATGAAATGTGACACGGGAGTTTGTGTGAATGCCACACAGTTGGGGACCTCACGTCTTCCGTGTCTCGGCACACAGAGCTGAATGTAGGAAGGACAAATTCGTAAGCTAGCTTTATGATGCTCTCACCACAGATACCAGCAGCCATGGAGCAAATAAATCAGAGTTTCTTGTCGTGGCGAGTCCAGGGTGGAGGGAAGCGCGGCTGGGGAAGAGAGCCTGTCTGTCCCCGGGGGAGCTGGGCTGCAGAGGGGTACACACAGCCTGCGGTTTGCAGGAGTAGCTTCAGGTTTTGAAAGAGTAGCATGCTGACAACATTCACAGTCGGAGTAAACCCATTCACGTCTGCCTCCTTCCATACCGAGGGAGGACTCGGGAGTCTCCCCGAGTGACTGGGGACCGGGATTGTGGAGCAGCGTCTCTCCCCAGCCAGCTATGGGGTGAGGGTGGACGGCGAAGTTGGCTTTGTTCCTATTTTATGCGCAGCCAGGCTTGCTCTTATGTTTGTAATATTTAAAGGAGTTCAATAGGAGGCCCTCGATTCTTTGATCTAACGCCACAGTGCTGTTTAATGAGAAAGGTTTTAATATTGCGTGCGATGTCACGCCTATCTCTGCCAGCTCGGCCGGTGTAACGTAGTGTCAGACCTGCACCTTGGGCCCTCCTTTTCTTTCTGGTCACGAACCCGCCAGGCCCCCCAGCCCTCCCCGGCTGAAGCAGGTAATTACAAAGGTCCTCAGATCAATGTTTGTGAAGGGGCTCCCTGACGGGTACCGTGACTGAGTGTGACGTGGGCTTTTTCCAATACAATGGGTGGCCTCCCGGTCCTCAGGAAGCCCAAGCTCATTAACCATTCGCTGCCTTTTCCCCCTCCCCCTCCGCCCACTTAGCTGGAGTCGCTCTGAGTCTGGGGCTTCCTCGCAGAAGACTTAGGAAAACCGCTTCGCGCTCTCAGATTGAATTTTTTGTGTGTGCGACTTCATGACAGCATTAGCGTGAGCTTTGATCCATGCTTGAACGGCACCGGCCGGCTCTGATTGCCGCGTCCAGATGGTCTTCCAGGGAACAAACAGTTGTGTTTCAGGGCTTCTCAATAGGCTGTCTAGACTGGCCGCGCAGCAGACAGATACCGCCACCCATCAAATTAGCGTTTGTCAGATTTATGGGAACGGTTCACCAAAGCCTTCCTGTCTTTGACATCAAGATTTACGCCTCCCAAGCTATTTTGTCTTCCTCAGAATATAGCTTGTGATGGCTCGGATTTAAAAAAAGAAAAAAAGTTTAAGGCAGGAGAGTCTTGCTGAATGTGAGCTGCTTCTGAATGGGAAGCAAAATATAAAAGGAATTAAACCAGGCCGGCCCTGGGGCTGTATTGATCAGGGACAGGCCCCTCCCGGCCCGTGCAGCCCCAAGTGATAAGAAGGGTGTCCTCTCCCGGCCGGCGTCTCCCGTTTGCCCCGGTTGCAAAGGAAAACACGGGTGTGGGGCCCGTGGCCAGTGCGGCCCTTTCATGTCGTCCCCTGCAGTGACGTGATCTGCTGCCCCGGCGCGGTGGGACTAACCTTTGACAGGCAGCACGTCCATTCTCGGTGGCAGTGTTTTCCCAGGTCTGCGCCGCCTTTGATGGTGCCTCCTTCCCCTGCGGGTCACAGCCACCTTGCCATGCCCGCGCCACTGGGCCCTGCATGGGAGGGGGAGACACGAGGGCTCTGAATAAATAAATAAATATGACCCTCCTCAGCCCCCTGCATTCTCCATCCCCGGCGTCAGGGAGCTGGAAGGCTGGACGTGCCCGCACTGATCGTCATGGGCGGGGCAGGGTGGGCTCCACGTGCGCCTTCCTGCCTCTGTGGGTGAAGCGAGGGGCACTGCACCCACTTCTGGCCCATCCCCTCTGGGACGCGCTGGGGCCGTGGGAAAATGTGCTTTCCTGCTTAGTGTTGGAGTGAGATGCACACGGTGCGGAGGGCCGTGGAGACAGCCTGTCGTAGGGACAGGGCTCTGGCGGGGAAAGCTGCAGCCTTTCCCGGAGGCAGTTGTTCCATCTGTCGGAGGATGGACATTTGGGGAGCCCTTGCACCCCCTTGGAATCACGTCAGGACTGAGAATGGCTGCCTGGCCTCTCGTGGGGCAGAGCCTTCGCTCATGGGCATTGCCTCTGCTGGGGCGGGGACAGGTGGCCCTGAGTGAGGCATTCTCCGTGACATTGGGAGGGGTGTAAGGCCTCCCCGAGGCTCCCAGCCCCTGCACCGCCTGCCCGTCCCCCGCACCCCTCCCGGCCCTGACCCTAGCAGCCATCATTGGTGGCCTGTTCTTCAGGGCCCTGGGGACAGGCCCCTCGCTCACATACGCACATGTTCAGATTTCGTGATCAGTGTATTGTACCAGCTGCACCGGAAATGGTGTAATTTATGCTCAACTGAATTAAGTATCGACAAACTGCACTCTGCAATAAGACAAAGTGATAGTTTTCCCTTTTTGCCCTTTGTAAAGTTTTAAAAAAATGAAATGCACTAGATGAAAATAATTTTTCTGCATTAGTTTCTTTGATTGTTATGACATTTTCTTAGTTTGGGGTGTCTTTTTTTTAATGAATTCTGACCAATTTAGGGACTAGAATTTAATGAGCTCTGTGATAGGGATATAAAACTAGGAAATTTCCCAGAAAAATATTGAGACATCTTTGCTAAACACTTTTCCTCCAAAACTTCCTCTCCCTCTCCCCTCCTTTTCTGTCTTCAATTCTTTTCTTTCTTCTCTCTTCCTGTGTATCTCAAATTGCTAAAAGTCATTCATTTGGATTCCTGTTAACAAAGCAATTTTTACTTTGTTTCTATTAATTTCTAACTCATTGTTAAAAGGGTGACCAGGCTACCTTCTCTCCTGCAGTGTATGTAGGCTTGTGTCTGGAGGGGGAAGGGAGAGCACCCTAAGTTAGTAAGTCTGGCCAGGACAGTTACTGTTTTGACTTGAGAACTATTTCAAGTTAGTTGTAAGAAACAGTATAATTTTTACAAGACACATTTATAGTGTTTTTAAAAAGTTAACTACCCTTCTCACACGTGCGTTTTCCTAGAAATTGGAAAGGTTGAATGGAGTGCCAGTCTTTCAGCAATGAGTGAAAAGCTATTGGAATAAAATCCTTTCTCTTCTTTAGTTTAAGACTTCACCCCGGGAACCCTCCACATTTATCAATCGGGCTTAGCAAGTTTCAGAATGAAACCTCGAACTATGTATTTGATGCTGTGGCATTTCCTCGGTGAAACAACATATTTCAAGGAATCACAGGAAGTCCAAGCTTGGGAATGTCAGGCCTTAGAGGGCATGCCATTGAGCAACCCCATTTTTCCAGTTGGGGAAACTGAGGCATGGCCAGGCCAGGTGCTTTTGCTCAGGTCACAGAGTCGGGCCAAGAGGACCACCCTTGGCTTCCCAGTCCCTGGTTTCCCGTCAGACCCCTACTTTCAGGGAGCTGGAGGCGGAATCGCTCTTATCTGGTTATTTTTTCCCCATCAGACATGCTTCATCTTCCTCAGTCTCCGTTTGACGAAGTTGAAAGCTAAGAAAGCGCATTTTATTTTCTTTGAGCCGCTTACACCAGCAGAGAAACTATGAACGATAAAGTCCAATACAACATTCTTAACTGTGTACCAAATAACCACGGGCCCTTCTCGCTAAGAGAACGCTGGCTTAATCTGAAGCAGCAGTGCACCTCGGGCCTGGCAGTGATCATCGTTTGTCTAAGACGCTGTGACGCTTGTGTTGTGCCCGAGGTGTGTTGCCTGGTTCCAACCTTAGGCTGGGGTGCTGGGAGGGGCCAGAGAGAGTCTGTCTCGTGTGCTTTGGGGAAAACTTTTGCTTTCTTGTGAGAAGGGATGGATATGGTTGATTCAGCCTTTCTTCACCAACCCCCGCCCCATCCTTCTTCCTCTCACCTGAACATGGATGTGACATCCGGAGCTGCTGCAACCTTCTTGCTACCTTGTGGGGGGAAGGCCAGCTTCTTTTTAAGTCTTTTTGGCTTAAACCAGGGGTTGGCATTTTGATGATACCAGTGATTGGCAGATTACAACCTGTGGGCTAGCTGCCTCTGCTTGTAAATAAAGTGTTACTGGAGCAAAGCTACACCATACAAATGCATTGTTGCATATTCCCTGATAACGTCATGTGTATTTTCGTGCTGCAGCGACCTTGTCGAGTAGCTGTGGCAGAAACTGTGTGACCCACAAGCCTAACCATGTACTCTTAGGCCCTTTATGTTTGCTGACCCCTGGTTGAAAGCATCATGGCATGGTCTTCTGTTACTTGCAGCCAAACACATTCCTAATGGGGGTCAGCCAATAGCCAAGATGCCTAAACAAATTTGGGACGTAGCATTTCCACCTGCTCAAATTACCCTTGTCTGGATCAGCATCTGAGTGAGCAGATCCCTCATTTGGGCTTTGTCCACTAACCTTTACTTCCTTCCTAAACTTTTTTTGTTATCTTTGTCTTTTATTTTCTTTTAAAAGTAAGGTGGAGTATAAACATGTTTCATTTAAGTGCTGCCTAAAGTTCAGGCTAGCTCCTTGATGTTGCAACATTGTAACAGTCCAAGGACTTGCTTTGTAGAGCACAGATGAGGAAAGTGGCCCCAGCTCCCAGTGGGTGAATAGGTCCGTTGAGGGATCCTGAAGTGTTAACTGATGTAACAGCCCCCCACGGCCCCCAGCCTCTAACTTGTCACCCTTTGGGATCCAGTAGGACCGGGAGAAAATCGGCAACAGCACCCACACTGTGACCATGCCTGCTGCTGTGAGCGCCAGACAGAGGACCTGATGAGGGAGGACACCTCGGAAACCCCTGTCTGGTTCAGTAACAGCTCTGATTGGACAGCCTGTCTTGGGCACAGTAAAGAGAATCCTGATTTGATTTGTGTGACATGTGACTGCGAAGATAAACAAAAGGTGTCTAATAAAAATGTGTGTATTTCACACTGGCCTCCTTGAGCTTCGGGGCATGATCACCCTGGTTTTGTGGACTGTGAAACGTGTTCTCGCAGAAAGAGCACTGGGCTGGGTTCCAGGACCACCCAGACCAACCAGGAGGCCAATGTCCGAGGAGGCAGCTCGTCTCTGCCAGTTTCTCATCTGCCGTACCAGGAGAGGAGATTGGACCCCACGATGTGGAAGGTTTCGTGCAATGCTAAGATACTAGAAGTTCTTCAGGATGCCTGGGACACACTTGGGGGTTAGGCAGGTCAAGCAACAGACCAAGAGCAGCAACAAAACTCCCTTTGGAGAGTTAAGGCCCTTTATTCAGAACGGCCTTCTGATTCCCAGGCCCAGGGGTCTCGGGGCTGCGGGGCTGCACAGGTGCACTGCAGGGTCCAGGGAGGGGTTTCGGGGGATGGCCCATCCTGAGGGAGGGAATCTGGTCTCTGATGACAACTGAAAATGCTGCGTTTTGGTACACACGATCTGTTTCACAGTACACTTATTATTTTTTAAAGTGACACCTTGTGTTCCTTCAAACCACTTTCTCGAAAGTATAGAATTCCAAGGACATATTAGAAGTAAATTAGGCGGAAAGTGGGAGTAGATTCCAATAGGAATGGATAACAGTGATCCATTTTCCTTTTGATCAAAGTTCACTTGCCTTGCTTAAGAAATTACAGTTCACGAAAGAAAAAAAATTAATTGGGAAATTTTATGAGAACCATGCCGGTGTCCCACAGTCTTCCTACCGTTTCGAAGTGGATCCGTCAGACATTTCTGGCTTTTTAGTAAAAACTACCGATGAACAAAGAAAAGGCTTGTTTTTGTGGATTATGCTTATTATGTTCACTTATTTGGCTTTTCACTGTGCGTGGAAGACATGAATAAAGATTTTGGTGTTGTGTTGAAGCTAAGAAGTAAGATACAAAGAACAAATTATCTTGTTTTCGGCCCCTTATTCCCTTTGCAGAGAACTGTCTCTTTGGCTCTTCTGGGAAGTCCTTTCTCATTAACTCTGCCCTGCTCTGACTCACTGTGTGTCTGTGCATTTCGAAGAGAAAGTTGTAGTGGGAGAAAAAGGTAGCCGCTTCACTTCTTTGAGGGAAAAGGTAGGCTATGAATAAACAAAAGATGCAAACATTTAAGAAAGGCTGCCCGTTTAGAACTCGGGAAGAACGTTGACTACAAATAACGGCTCACAGATTGGCCTTTTTATACGGTGTGTCTGGCCAGTGTCTAGTGCTCACACGGGAGGTGAGTGATTGTTTTCAATAAAAGTGCTTTCAACCACAGAAAACCTCAAAATTGCTTTTAAAAAAAAATGTGGCACTACCTGTGCTATAAAATACAGGCACGCATGTTTTTGTAATAATATTATAAGGGACATAGAAGTTATATTTGAATTCTGTTCCATGGCTCTTTTTTTTTTTTAATCATTTAGTTTTTATTTTTTATCAGGGTTATATATGAACATATTTTTAAAGGGTCAGAAAATGATCCAGCTGTTATGGAAACAGGATCGAGACTCCTCAGAAAATTAAGAATAGAGTCACCACATGAGCCAGCATCCAGTCTTCTGGGTATCTACCCCCACTTGGAGAACATTTATTTGCAGAGACGTACGCTCCCCTGTGTTCACTGCGGTGTTAATCGAGGTGGCCCAGACGCGGGGACACCCACAGTGCCCTTTGATAGGGGACTGGAGAGAGGGGTGCATTTATGCCAGGGGACACTATCGGCCATGAGAGAAGATGAAATACTGCCGTTTGCAACAGCAGGGATGGCCCTTGAGAATCACATGCTAAGCCAACTAAGTCCGATGGAAAAAGCCGAGAACCATGTGATTTCCCTCATATGTGGGACATGAAACTGAAAGCAACGAACAAGAAAAGCTCACAGACGCAGGCGGCCGTACGGTGGTCCCCAGAGCGGAGGGGGTGGGGGTAGTAGAAGGTGAATGGGGTCAAGTTTATGGAAGGGAGACTAGACTTTGGGTGGGGGGCACACAGTGCCATATACAGATGATGTGTCACAGAATTAGACACTTGAGACCTGTGTAACCCCATTGGCTAATGTCCCCCCCTTAGACTTAATTAGAAAGCCCCCCAGAAGGGTCCGATAAATTTATAACACATATGATGAAAACCAGTGGTGACTTCTTTACCTCCCTTTCCAGTTCCCTCCAACTTCTCCTCTAGCTTTCTCCTCTTGCAACTATTTAGCACTATTTTTTTTTTTTTTTTTTTTTTTGGTTTTTTACCTTCATCATTCTAAATCATGTGCTGATATGGCTACTTCTTGGTGTTTCTGTTGTAGGTATTACCCATTGCACAGTGAGGGTTTATCTCTTCTCCCTCCTCCCACACCCCCTCCCACCTCCCCACCCACTCTCGCCCCTCGAGAATGATTGCTTCCCTAGTTTGGGTGTGTCCATGAGTTTCCCGTGTGCCGTCTTTACAAACGCCACCTGCAGCTGCCACGTGGTGCGGACACCGCACGACTCCTCTCGCTCCTTGCACCACTCCTCCCGAGAAGAGCGGTCCTGTCGTCCTCATCAGTTCATCTCCTGGTGCCTTCCTTAGTTGCGTGACTCTCCTTTTTAAATAATTTCAAACAGGAATGGTAGACAGTTCTCTCAGTTCATCTTCTTGGGGAGATTCCTCCCAGCGTTTCCCATCTGCTCCGGCCTGGACTGGTTGCTGTCGGGCTGCGGCCTGGCTGTGGCCCCCGGTGCCCCGGAATTATCATGCCCGGAACCCCTTCTCTTCCTGAGGTCCCTGCTGGCCTCCAGGCTCCCCTGTCTCTGCTTACTCCAGGGAGCATGGAGGCCGATCTTTGACTCTCTGCTCATCAAAATCATGATTGATGGTGTGTAGCTGGTGTAGAATTCGAGGGTGGAGATAACTTGCCCTCATGGTTTTGAAAGCCTTGCTCCCTCGGCTTTGAAGCTTCCAATTTTGCTCTGCAGAGAAAGTGTTAATTCTGGTCCTGAGCTCTTTGTATCTGATCAGTTTTTTTTTTCTTGATTGTTTGTTTTTGTTATTGTTTTCATTTTTAATCCTGTTTGGAAACTCCAGTCTTCTGAAATTCACAGCTCCTTTGGTGTGTGACTGTTTTTGTAGCTAAATTTGCTGGACCCTTGCAATTTAAAATTCAAATCTTTAAGTTCTGTAACACTTTTCTTGAAATTTTTTTCTCTTCTTTGTTGGCTCTCCTGGAGCGGTCCTCTAATTTTTGTAAGTTTCATCTTGTATTTTTTTTTTTTACCTCTTTGTCCTTTTGTTCCATTTTCTGGGAGATTTTCTCAAATCTGTCTTTCAAGTCTTTTATTGAGTTTTAAATTTCTGTTTACCTTTCTTTTCCCTCTCCTTCAAGAGCTCTTTTTTTGTTTGTTTGGTAGCTTCCTGTTGCTTTTCTTTTATGAATGTAGTATCTTTTAACTTGAGGCTTTTTTTTATTAATAATATACTCGTATATATTTCATTTTCATCTTATAACACTGTTTCTCTCAAGTGGCTCTTCTTCTCGGTTAGGTTTCTTTCATATTCTTGCTTTTCTTAGCTGCCTAGCAATTCCTGTCAGTCTGCTTATGTCTGAAAGTAGGGCGTGGAAGGGAGTCCAGGGCTTTCTGGGCCCTGGTGGGACTTGTCTACTGCAGCCCGCAGCCCGAGGACATCTGATAGTTTTATTGGGGAGGCCCCTTAATTGCACCTTTAGGTTTTCTCTCTGTCGGGCTGGTCAGCTCCTCCCAGGGTGCAGTCTTCCAGCTGTCCCCGGACACCAGGAGCCCCGGAGCTCTGGAAGCGTGTGGGGAGAAGGGGCCAGGGGCTTGGTGCTCGCTGTGCTGGGTCACCTGTACTCCCTTCTCCGGAGCACGGCCTGGCTCTAATGCCTGGCTCTCCTCGGCTCACAGGTGGGTTTTCTCCTTTCCAGGGAGCGAGGGGAGAGCCTCCCACCAGGTTAGCGGGAGCTGCCCCGCTGTGTGGGATGGGAGAAAGGACCTAGAACTCTCCTTCCTTCTGTCAGGGGCTTTGAACCAATCCTCCTGTTCTTACCCTGACTTTGCCCCTGATAAGACATCTTGGGTTCCTTGGGAGCCCTGCCTCCTTGCCCTATAGGTTTAGATTCAGCTTCCCCTGGTCTCGTTACCGCTTATTCTCCTCCTGTCTGGTTTCCACGGTGCTGTTGTTTTCTTTCCCAGGTGTCTTGCTTTTTCTTAAAAAGTACAGTAAGAACCCTCTCTGTCTAGTGCCGTGAGGAGAGGGTGGAACTAATGTTGGACAGCCCCACCTTCCACGGAACTGGGAGCCTCTTCTCGTAGTCCTGGTGACAGAGCGTGACTCTGCGGCCGTGTGGCCGGGCGGGCTGGGGACTGGGAAGGACCACAGGGAGATGCCCTTCCTCTGTCTAGGTGTAGGTGCTGGCACCTCACACTTTTGGGAAGAGGTGACATGAGGCCAAGTCAGGTGTCTCTTTTAGAAGGGTCAGATACGTCCACCCCGGCATGTTGGAGGGAACGGGAAAGCAGGCATGTCCCCGCTCCGTGCAGCTGCTGAACGGCAGCGTCCAGTCTCTGTGCGTCCACACCGTGCGCAGCCCGGGCCGGAGCCCTGGGCGGAGCCTGCTTCTAAACTGGGGTACCACCGTTGGGCTGTGTAAAAGCACCTTTCCTCTCCCTTCACAGCCCTTCTCGCGGCAGTTTTTATGTGGCTTCTTTTTGCTCAGGAGTGAACCCCGCCTCTGGACGGTAGCGTTTTGAAGGCAGAGGGTGCAGCTCCCGGCCGCCAGGCTCTGCTGAGCTGCTGGCCGACTGGGGAAGATTGTCAGCCCAGGGAGGTGGCCCTGCCGCACCTTTGCAGGCTGCTGCCGCAGGGAGTCCTAATTGTTGTATTGAAGACGCTGGAATTAGGGATTTGTTCTTGTTTTCACCGCCGTGTCTCGTAAGTGTGCATCAACAGTATGAGTGCTGGGAGTAGAGAGACCGAATTTGGGCCAGTTCATTGTAAGTAAAAATTCTGTTTTCTTTTGGTTTTTCTCCAGGTCTCTCAAAATCAGTAATCGAGATTCTCCAAAGAGCGAATGCAAGTGGCGGGGCCGGGGACAGTCAGTCTGCTCCCCTGGGTGCTTTCCCATTGCTCACGGGGCTCCTGCTCTCCTCCCGCACACCCCAGGGAATACCGCATTTGAGGAAAGGGTCAAGGAGGCTGACGGTGGCCCTCCGGGAACACCGGTGGCTGTTTCTGGGGGCCGTCTTTGTTCTCACTCACACCTTGGATGGGAAGGAAGCTCCTGGGAGACAGAACACGCCTTTCTCACGTTGTTAATAGTTACCTGAATGTGGTGGCGCTCACACACGCTTTGTGGGGTGACTGGTCCTACACGGGGTAGCAGGTTTCAGTTCCTTGGGGGCCCAGGTGTAGTGATGGTTTAAGTCGCATGGCCCTTGGCATCAGGAAGGTCGCCCTCTGTCGTCAACGAGCTAACTGCCCCCCAGCAGCTGTGAGACAGGCCTGCCCGAGAGAATGCACGGTGGTCTGGGCGTCTGCCACCGAGGGAGCCAGGGCAGGCGGGCCCCGAGCTTCTGCTCTTTTAGAAGGAACCACGAAGACCAAGTTTTTCCTTGCTGTGTTTCCTGTAAGAGGCAGCACGGCGCAGTGGTTAGCGGTGTCCGAGAGCAGAGGAGACCCGTGTTGACATGTCAGATCACAGCAGCTGAATGATCTCCGGGGAAGTGACTTCTCTGACCTGTAGGTTCCTTCAGGGTCACGGGGGGCTGAGCGAAGGGTACGCCTGCCAGGGGCTGTGAGGATTGCACGTGATCACCCCCACAAAGTGCTTGGAAAGGACTTCGCCCCAAGCCCAGCGAGGGCCCTCCCCTCTGCGCAGTTGTCAGGGGTTCCAGATGCGCAGTCGGGGACGGAGACGGGTGAGAGGGCTGGTAGCAAAGGTGATGATAAGGAAATGGTACATTTCGTCAGGGAAATGTACCCATTTCCCACGGAAAGTGTTTCCTCAAGCTATGTGAGTCATGGATTCTGAGTGTTCACTACTAAATAATGAATTTTGTTTGCTCTAAAATAGATAAAATGCCTTTACTTCTGGTGTCTTTGGGGTTAAATTCCTAAAGTCTTCTCTAAGGCCAAGGTTGCTAGGTTTATACCTTTCTGTGCTTCACTGTTTCAGGTCTTAGGTTTAGGTCTTTGCTCCGTTTTGGACTGATGTTTGAACACGGGGACAAAATCTCGTCTAGTTTCATTCGTTTGCATGTGGCTCTCCCGTGTCCCCAGCACCATCTATGGAAGAGGCTGTCTGTTTTGTCCACGGAACGTTTTTGGCTCTGCTGTCAAAAATGTCTTGCCCATGTACCTGTGGGTTGATTTCTGGGCCCTCAGTTCTGCTCCATTGGTCTCGGCGCCTGTTTTTCTGCCAGTGCCGTGCTGTTTTGATTATTGTAGCTCTGCAGTATAACTTGAAGTCAGGGAGTGTGATTCCTCTGGCTTTGTCCTTTTTTCTCAGGATTGCTTTGGCCACTTGAGATCTCTTGTGGTTCCACACAAATCTGATTTTTTTTTTTTTGTATTTCTTTAAAAAATATCAATGAAATTTTGATGGGGATTGCATTAAATCTGTATATTGCTTAAGTGAATGGGACTGTTTCAAACTGCAGAGCTTCTGTGTAGCAGAAGAAACCACCAACAAAACAAAAAGGTAACCAACCGAATGGGAGAAGAGACTTGCAAATACCAGCTCCGTCAAGAGGTTAACATCCAAAATGTATAAAGCACCCATACAACTCAACACCAAACAAGCAATCCAGTGAAAACACGCACGGAGGACCTGAACAGACCCTTCTCCCAGGAGCACACACGAATGGCCATCAGATGCGTGCAAAGATGCTCAGCCGCACTGGCTATGTGCTAGGGAAATGCGAATCGAATCCACAGTGAGGTGTCCCCTCACACCTGTTAGAAAGGACTTTATCAACAGGACAGGGAGTAACAGGTGCTGGAGAGGCTGTGGAGGAACAGGAACCTCAGTCACTGCTGGCGGGAACGTCACCTGGGGCAGCCACTATCTCAGAAAATTAACGATAGAGTTACCGTAGGACCCAGCAGCCCCTCTCCTGGGTATCCGCCCCCACAATCTGAAAACGTGTGTTTGCGGAGACATGCGCTCCCCTGTGGTCACTGCAGCACCGTTCCCGGTGGCCCAGATGTGAGACACCCACAGGGCCCTTCGGCGGGTGACGGAGAGAGGAGGTGTGGTGCGTGTGCACAGCGGGACAGGACCCAGACACGGGAAGAGATGAAGCACCGCCATTTGTGACGACACGATGGACCTTCCAGACGTCACGCTGAGTGAGACAGGTCCTCCAGAAAAAGCTAAGAACCACGTGATTTCCCTCAAGTGTGGGACAGAAAGCTGAAAGCAACAAATAAACAAACAGAACCGACTAAATCTCACAGACACAGACAGCAGTGCGGTGGCTACCAAAGGGGGGTGGGAGGCAGTGAACGGTAGTAAAAGGGATCAAGGCGTCAAATACCTGTTGATGGCAGAAAAGCTGACTTTGGGTGGGGGGCACACAGCGCGATGTACAGATGATGTGTCAGAGAACTGTGCAGCCGAAACCTATGGGACTTTATTAACCAACGTCACCCCAGTAAGCTTAATAAAAAGAACTCAAAAATGACAAAATGTTTTGAATCATTTCTTGAATTATGTATGGCCTTTGATACACCATACTATGGGAACTTTTACATTTTAATTCTTAAGTTTTCGAATCTCATTCTGTATCAACACTGAAGTATAAAAAGGTAGGAAAAAAGTACAATACTTGACTTGAAACGTTTTTTACCATTATCATGAGTTTAGGGTGTGTGCATCGCGTTAGTATGCAGGAAGAAGCGTGGTCTTTGGGCCGTTCGTCAGGGTTTGAGAGGCCCACAGTCTGGAGGCGCGTTACCTGGAAGGGGATGATGGGCGTGCAGGTGCGGGTGAGAGAGGCGCTGCTGAGCCGTGGGAGGCAGGCTCCTCTGCCAGAGCTCTGAGCTCACCTGCCACAGCTTCAGACGAGCTTCTCGGGAGTGTCAGGAGGGAAAGAAGAGTGAGCATCCTGATGCTTGAAGTGCGGGCAGTGCCCAGCTGCCGCGGGGCTTCTGCAGGAGCCCACAGTCCCCTTCCCAGCTGGTGTGACCAGGCCGCTGGGCGCCCCTCCCCTTCGGGGGTTTTCCTGTGACGGCGGCCCGAAGACTTTGACCTGAAAGGCAGCTAGAAGAGCAGGTGGTTCCGTTCCTTCCTCAGTGTGGGGAGACTCTCAGGCCCCAGAGAAGGCCCCGGCGAGTTCCCGGGCTCTCCTTGCGATGAATCGCCGCCCTGTTGGTGGTGTCTCCTCCGGCCTCTTCCTCGGGGCACACCTCCGATGCCCGAGTGTCTGTGTGCAGGTTGTCAGAGGGGTCTTCCTAAGTGAGACAAAGATGGGGTCTGGCCGGATCGCTCAGATACACTAGCCTGCGCCACAGCAGGGACCCCCCGCGCCCCGCCAGGGTTGTTACAAGGACCGTGCAGTTCCTAGGGCTCATGGCTCCACACGCTTGCATGGGGCTCTGTCCTTTTTCTTTATATTAATAGAGTAGTTCAGACAATTAATTGTTCCTTGTTTTCACTCCCAAAGAGCAGTCAGTGTATACATACCTCCTTTAAAGTGTTATTTGTTTTCAAAATATATTTTAAAATGAACTTTGCACCTGCTATTCTCACAAGATGCTTTTCAGAGTCTCACACAAGGAAGGTCTCTTTGAGATCATTCTGAAACACGCAAGTGAATTACTGATTAGACTGTGGGTAGTGAAAGCAAGTGTCTACCTCCGGAAATGAGACTAAACCCTTCATATTTTCTGTCGATCCGATCTAATCCAATCTGACGTAGCAGGTAGCACGTTAGCAACATGAGCTGCCCACTCGGCACAGAGCGCAGGGTGAGCCTGGAGCAGGGAGGAGGCAGGAAACCCGGGCCTGGAGGGGGGAAGGTGTTGCTCTCCGGCCACGGGAACGTGGGTTTGCTTTCTGAGGAGTGAGCATCCAGAGGGCCCCCCTACCATCCCCGTCTCCTAGTGGCAGGGAGTTGGGGTGCCCCAGTCTCCGGGCACACCCATTGGGGTTCTAGAAAGCATGACTAGAGGACTCCTGGTCGCTAAAAGTAAACCTCTTCTGTGGTGTGAGTTAAATAGCGGATGGTTCTTTTTGTGTGTGTGACGTACCAGCTCCGCTGAAGTAGGTTCTGTGCAGCTTTTGGCCGCGTCTGGTGTGGGTGCACCAGTGTTTAAAGGTGCGGCACTAGGCAGCACAGGACGTGGATTCCACAGCATTGTAATGGGGGCGTGTGGTGCCAGGCGGGGCCTGGAAGTACTGGTGGGAACGCTTTGTAAAGTGTATGGTTGTCTGACCAGTAGGCTGTGCACCTGAATCAAAATAATACTGAGTGTAATCTGTAATGGAAAAAAATCAAAACTTAACAAAATGTGCAAAACTACGTAAACTTCTGTTACCTACTCCCTCCCCTCCCCTTGTAGTAAAGGTGTGTAGTTGACCCCTGGACAGTGCAGGTTTGAGGGTGTTGACCCCCACACAGTGGGAGACCTGCGTGGGACTGTTGACTCCCCCCGAACTGCCCTGCTGGCCAGGAGGAAGCCCTCCTTCCCACCTACAAAAACAGTCGATGGACACATTCTGTATGCTCTACATATTATACCCTGTATTCTAACAGTGAAGAAGCTAGAGAAAATAGTGTTATTAAGAAAATCGTGAGGTTTGTCTAGTTATTGCAAATCTGCAAAACTTCCTCCCTGACACTTACTGAAGGGAACCTGCGGGCCTGTGCAGCTCAGGCCCCTGCACTTGAAGGGCCAACTGAAGAGTGCTTTTTTTTTTTTTTTTTTTTTGGCCGGTCCAAGATTTTTATTAGAGTGAGATTAGGGGAAGATTTTTCATTTTCGGTGGCTGGAAAGTACACCCAGCTGAAAGCCATCAACCATTGAGACTACATGCTTCATTTGAGTTGTATTTCTGGATGCAAGTCAAGTATGACAAGTGTGAGTTTCATAACTTTCTCTAACTTGACTCAAAAAACGTGTTGGGGCCAAGATTCTTCCGAGGTCTTTTCTGTCCTCTGGGGAGGCCCTGTGGAGGTTATCAAGGTCAAGGCTATGTTGCTGGGTCTCAGAACAGCGCAGGCGAGGTGAGGGACATGAACCTCTGGCTTGCGTCACCTCTTACTCTCGCCCTGTCCTCCCACTCATGACCCCCCACGCGTGTCCAGGATGGCCTCCTTCTTGCATTGGTGCCTCTCCCGGGGAGAAACGGATCATTTTTGTCACGTATTCTGTCTGCTTTGGCCGTTCTTTCATCGGCGCTGCAGTTTGTAGGCAACGTGGAATAAGTCAGGAAGGGGGAGTGTGTTGCTGAAGAAGGCCGAGCGGACAGCGGGACTGTGGGCTGTAACAGGATAATCCCAGGTCACGACAATTGGGATTCGACTGCGTTCGCTGCTGAAGTCTCCCAAGAGACCCAGACGCAGATGGCACTTTCCATTCTGGAGTCTTTTTATTTATGGTGTACCTCAGTCCCCGATTGTTCAGCTTATTTTTTAATCCAACCGTGGGTTTTAAGGTTAAAAACTTGGTTTGATGATTACACGTCTGGACAGTTCAGAAGGGAGCCGTATGGGCGACTGCAGTGACCCAGCCAAGGCTTCCCTGAGCCCCGGGGGAGGCTCAGCCCTCACGCCGACATGGCTGGAGTTCTGCCGAGAAACGGCGGGGGCTTTGCTGCAGAACAGCAAGGCTACAGTGTGTGTGCTGAAGGAAGGCCTAAGAGCGAGAACCCACACAAATAGGGGCCTGCGCGAATTATGAACAGCATGAGAGAAAGAGGGCTGAGGATGCTAAGAAGTCTCTAACTTTGGATGATTGGTTGAATTATGATACCACTTATTAAAAGGGGTCAGAGAATTGATAGTGAATTTGGGGTTCTGTTAGAGCAGTGGTCCCCAACATTTTTGGCACCAAGGACCAGTTTCTTGGGAGACAATTTTTCCACAGACAGGGGTGGGCAGAACCAGGAGGCAGAGCTCAGACAGTGATTCCAGCCAAGCTTCTTCACTTGCTCACCCACTGCTCGCCTCCTGCTGTGCAGCCTGGTTCCTAACAGGCCAGGGACCAGTACCGGGCCTGCGGCCGGGGGTGGGAGACCCGGTGCTAGCTAGAGGGCCTCACAGGTTCTAGATGTGCACGCCCAGCAGGAAGTGTAAACGCAAGGCCGTGGTTCTGTAGAAAGAGCTTGCAGCCGAACGTGAGACTTGGAAATGGGTAGAGTTGAAGCAGCCCTCGTGGAGGGGATGACCCGGGTAGAGCCGGTCAAGTGAGCAGAGGGCCGTTGGACACAAAGCGTTCCCTGGATTTCCGTCCCCCGCTTCGTTGAGATTGTCAAGGCCACCAGCCTCCTCCATATTTTCAAATCCAATGTCATCTGTGTGTTCTGACCTTAGGTGACTACCTGGAAGCCTTTGTCTTGGTTGATTACTTCCTCCCTCTTGTAACACCGAACTTTTCTTGATGCCCAAGGCACTGTGGGTTTGTTTGCCCATTACACTGTGTGGTTGTCCTCTTGCCTAAGTGTAAAACAACTCCAGGGGTCTGCCCCAGCCTCCCGTCTTTGTCATTGGCGTGACCTCGGGGTTGCAATCCAGAGGAAGACTGAAGTCGGTAAGAGTCAGATAAAGTAGAAGATACACCAGACCCAGTACGATGTGATTTAAAAGCATATGTGTTCCTTCTGTTCAAGAAAACTATAAATAGGATATAGAATTCCATCAGCCTCCATCTGATGGTTAGAGGTTAGGAGATAATCCAGTATGGTTGTGAAGGATCTACAGCAACCATTCAACAGATTAGTTCAAAATATTTATTGGTTGTGAACTTGGTGCCAGGTCCTGTTCTAGCTGCTGGGGATGCGTCAGTCAAAATGCAAACACCACTGCCCTCAGGAGATTTACATCCTAATGAGGATACAGTCCTGTGATTATATCGATCGATGCAGAAAAGCATTTGACAAGATTCAACGCCCACTTATGATTAAAAAAAAACTTGCAATAAAGTGGTTATGGAAGAAACGTAACTCAACATAATAAGCCCACTCAACAGATGATAAGCCCACAGCTAACATCACACTCGGTGGTGAAAAGCTGAGTGCTTTGGAAGCATCGGAAGCTCTGGAAGGCATTGGAGCAATTAGGCAGGAGACGGAAAGGGCATCCGAGTCGGAAAGGAAGCAGTGAACTGTCACTGTTTGCAGATAACATGTTATAGCTAGAAAACCCTAAAGACACAATAAAAACCTGCTAGAGCTAATAAACAAATTTAGTAAAGTTTCAGGATACAAAACCAATGCACAGAAGTCTTTTGTGTTTCTTTATGCTAATAATGAGCTATTCAGAAGAAAGAAATTAAGGAAACAATCCCATTTACAACTGCATCAAAAAGAGTGAAATACCTAGAAATAGTTTTCTCCAAGGACGCGAAAGACCTGTCCATCGAACACTGCAGGGCATTGAAGAAGACACCCATAAATGGAAAGACGCCTGGGCCTATGGATTGCAAGACGCGATGTTGTCAAAATGCCCATACCACTCCAAGTATCACACAAATTCAGTGCAATCCTGCCAAAATTCCAAAGGTAGTTTTCATAGAAATAGAGCAAATAATTACAAAATTTGTAAGCAGCAACTCTGGGGGCATACAAGTGTCTCTGATTTCAAGCTATATTACAAAGCTGTACTAATGAAGACAGTATGCAAAACAGCATGCAAGGCAACACGTAGGTCGATGGAACATATTCGAGCACCCACAAGTAGAACCATGCATAGATGGCAAGTTGGTTTACAATAAGGGAGACGAGAATGCCAGAAAGGACAGAGTCTTCAATAATGGGGTTGGAAGAGTGGGCAGCCACCGCGAGAAGTGAAGCTGGACCCCTCTCTGACACCGTGCACAAAAACGAACTCAAAATGGATAAAAGACTTGAATGTTAGACCTGAAACCATAGAACTCCTAGAAGAAAACATAGGCGTTAATTTCTTTGACACAGCTCTTGGTGGTGATACTTTGAATCTGACTGCAAAAGCAAAAGAAGCAAAAGCAAAGATAAGTGGGACTACATGAAACTGAAAAGCTTCTGTGCACCAAAGGAAAGCAACAAAATGACGAGGCAGCTCGCTGAGTGGGACATTGCAAATCGTATACCTGATAAGGGGCTGATGCCCAAAGTTTGTAAAAGACTCAACTCCCAAAACCAAGCAGTCTGATCAAATAATGGGCTGAAGATTGGTATGGACGTTTTCCCAAAGAAGACACGCAGATGGCCAGCAAACATGTGGAAAGATGCTCAAACATCATTGATCATCAGGGAAACACAAATCAAAACCACAATATTGCCTCACGCCTGTTAGAGTGGCTGTTATCAAGAAGTTACAGAACAACAAGTGCTGGCGAGGATGTGGAGAAAAGGGAGCCCTTGTGCACAGCGGGTGGGGGTGGAAGTTGGTGCAGCCACCGTGGAAACCAGCATGGAGGGTCCTCGCAAAATTACAACTAGAACGGCCGTGTGATTCAGAAACGTCACTCCTGGGTATGCGTCCAAGAAACTGAAACCTAGTGGAAAAAGACACCTGCACCCCTGACTCACCGCGTCATTGTTACAATTGTCAAGGCGCAGAAACAACCGGCATGTCTGTCTGTGGATGGAAGGGTAAAGCATTTGTGGGGGACCTACCGTGGAGCGTCACCAGCCATAAACGGGTGAGATCGTGCCGTTCGGGACCGCGGGAATGGGCCTTGAGCGTGTTATGCTACATGCAATCAGTCAGATGGGGAAAGACAAATACTGTGTGTTTCTCTTACGTGTGGAATCTTAAAAAAAAATAAAGACAAACTCATAGATACAGAGGACAGATTGGTCGTTGCAAGACATGGGGGTGGTGAGAGAAGTGGGTGGATTTTGTTTGTTTAAATGAAATAAACAAATTTTAAACCTAATATGGGACTTAACATTGTGTAACATGTCATTTCAAAAATCTCATGTTTTAAAATTCCATGTCACCTGTACTAATTGGAGGTCAGAAAGAAATATGCAAATTATGAGAAATGGTGAATTATGAGAAAATTAATAGGATTGAAAAGAGAGCTCTGGTTTTTATTATCTAGTTGCCTTGGAAGTCTTGCCTGTTAAGAAAACCTCAGAACAATTTTTAATTCTCTACCCCACCCCCCTGCCCCCAGATTATGTGACAATGAGGTCTTATTTTAATGTACGCAGGGTTTGTCAAGACCCGAAGCCTTTGTCTCAGAGTTTTGTGTGGCAGAGAATACTTGCCTTTTTCTGATGAAGCCTGTTCCTCTTGTGTGGCTCCCAAGTGAGCACAGCCCCTCCCAGATACATTTTACACATGCTTGGTGACGAGTGTTTTATCTCCACCAGCTCTGTCTCCGATTTGTCCACAAATGATTCCCCAAGGACCACGGCAGCTGTAATTACCCAGCCAGTTCTAACTAGGTTCAGAGCTGGGGAGAGCCACGGGCAGCTCCAGGGTCTGCAGGCTGTAGCCAGTTAGGGTCATTTATGATAGTCTATACTAGGAATTATTTTCTCAAATTCACCGAAAAAATGAAGCGTAGTGTCCTTCTAAAACAAGAAATGCCTTTATCCAATCCTTTCCTTTCCAGCCCCGGGACTCTGCTGGTTTTTTAACACGTTCTTTAACTGTCAGCCTTCAGATCTCGTTGTTCTGGGAGGGCTGCATTTCTCAGCAGAGACCATGGCGGTTTTGGGTTTTGCTAAGCACAAATATGAGCGCTCTTACGTTTTTGTTTTCTGCGTGCTCCAGATGAATAGTCCTTCGTTGTTGTAGCTGTTGCTTCACACTTTTGGTGTGACTTGCAAATTAGAAAAGGGAGACTTGGAAGCATATATATCATTTAGACTAACGCGTTGAAAACCAGAGTGGTCTTATTTAAAAAAAAAAAAAAAAACAACTAGTGTTCTCGATTTCAATGAACAAAAGCTAGGTACTGCACACTCCCCTGCGTCTGTCCCGCCCACCTGCCTTCTAGGGGAAGTTGAAAAGGGAGTGGAGTGGGCGAGAAGGGACACAGACCTGCGGGCACTAGCCTCTCATTCGTACCTGGGCAGCCCCGCCTCCCACGTGTGACCGTTTGTCTGGAAGTGTGGAGGGAAAGGGGTGCCTAGCGCCTGCGTCCCGTCTGGGAGAGCCAGGAGTCACAGTAGTGCGCAGGGGCTCCAAGGGGGCGGGGGCATTTGCTCAGGGAAACTGGAGCCCCACTTTTGATCGCTCTCGTCTTGCCCACGCCAAAACTCTTCTTGGTCCTTCCTAAGGCTCTGGCATCTTCTAATAAATCCATGAAATTGAAAGATCAGCAAATATTGATCCGACTCTTCCATGGCTTTGAGTTGTAACGATAGAGAAGGTTTGTTGTCTCTCGGACCAGAGGACAACGTGGTAGCGATTGTTGTGGGCTGTCCTGCCAATGAGTGCAGTGGCTCCTCGGTATCTGCGGGGCCGGTTCCAGGAGCACCGCAGACGCCCAACCTCAGGGATGCTCAGGCCTCATGCAAGAAGGCGCAGTGTTTGTGTGGAACCTCTGCGCTACCTCCTGTGACTTCAGGTCACTCCAAATGACTTGTAACCTCGTAACACTGAATACAGCATTAATAGGTGTTACACTGTATTGTTTAGGGGATAATACGAAAGGAGTCTATATTTGCTCAGTACAGACATAAGCATCACAGGCCTAACTACATAGTACACATTTGCAACAAGGTAACATAATGAAAAAAATATTTCTGATCCCTGGCTGGTCGAACCTGTGGATGTGGATGGAACCCAAGCATACAGAGGGCTGACGGGACTCTGTTTAGGGGCCAGTTCCACAGGAGCTGAGTCTGGTCCTCTCCTGTTGTTGCAGCAGATTGGCAGGCAGGCCCCCGCACACCACCACCGTGTGAGCCGCTGGGTGCTCTGGCTCTGGGGTCTGTGGTCCCCGCTGGAGCAGTCAGAAGTCCCTGTCACCTGCCGTGGGGTCTGGTCAGGGCTCCATGCAGCCAGTGTGAGTGGCACCTCCTGAACGGATGGTTGCTGGGGTTACCGTGGCCGCCTTGTTCTTGCAGGTCTAGCTTTGTCACCAGTTCTGTGAATTATTAGGATCCTTCCAATAAATCATGTTCCTGGTGTTTGCAACCAGAACCCGGTCTAGCACAACACGAAAGGGCCCTTTAGAAAACACACACACAGTCTGCCAGTGTTTATTTTCCTGATTGTTTTGAGCAGTCCCTTGATAGGGAGTTGGGTACTTTATTTGACCAAAACAAAAAAAAAAACCTGTTCATGTTCAGACTGCTTTCTAGTAAGACCCCAGTTAAACGTCAGACCCATGGGATTTCCCCAGTATCGTCACCAGCCTGTCCGTGGTACCTGTACCATCCATATAACACATAGAAACACAGTTTAAGGCGTTTGTGCCTGACTTAATTCCTGGGAATAAAATAAAGCCAATGTAAAAGCATTTATAAAGCCAGTGGAATCCATGTGCTACTTTCAATCTCTTGGGAGAACAGAAGGCTCTTTTCGTTGGCGTTTGGCTTCTGACGAGTGATGGGCGCTGAAGAGTTCAGTCGGTGTCTCATGGAGGACCAGGACCAGCCGCCTGAATCTGCGCATCCAGCCTCCGCCAGCCAAGTCTGGCAGTTGCTGGAGCGCGCTCCTTGGATGAAACGCGCCTTTAAATAACTCTCGCAGATGAATCGCAGCTTCAGAAGTGAGAAGAAGGCTCGCACGCTGCAGCTGCCCGCGCAGCTGTGGGTGCGAGGCGCCCAGCTGTGCCCTCCCACCCCCTCGTCACGGTCCCGGGCCCTGCCGGCAGACGCTGTCTGACACGGGTGCCGAGGTGTGAGGCGTCAGTGTCTTGTTCTCGGGGTCGGCTCGCAGCGCCAGCCCAGTCAACATTTGTCCTTGTCAGCAGGTACAGTGGCGTGATCCGAGGGAGCACGGGGACTACAGGCCCCCCCTGGACCCCGTGATGCTTTGTCTAGGTCTGCACAGACAAGGGGAAAGCTTCACAATCGAAGAGAATGCAATGAACTGTGGAGAGAAGACCAGTAACATTTAAAAGCTGGTCTCCTCTCGGGAGAAACAAAGCCGGCGATGGTCCCACGACACCTTCTGCTCCCTTTCCATAGCTCTACTCCAGCCGGCTGGAAGGGCTGTCTGCGTGTCCTCGGCCGCCATAGCATTTGGTGGGCCATCCCAGAGCCTTACCAAAGGGGCAGTACAGTAAATCCCAACCCGGAACTACCTTTCCTTACCCGCTGCGAGGGGAGTCCTGACTGGCGGTCACACAAATCTAGTGTGAAGCGATGAGGATAATGAGACCTACCGATGACAGGCGCCAGGCCGGGCAGGCGGCGGTGTACAGTGTCCACTCGCCGCTCCAGCATGCCACGCGATGACCCTCGTTTCCTACGTCGGGAAGCGCATCAGTGAGGTGGCGTCTCCCCAGGCAGCCTCGGGGGTCAAGTTCAGGCTTGTCTGACCGTGCGTGTGGTCAGGGCCACACGCTCTGTCGCCTGCCACCTGGGGGCTGGGGCTGAGTCAGACATGCAGGTGTGGGTGGAGGGAGAAGTGGTGTTCACCCAGGTGCTCTGGGCCTGCAGGCGGCATGGCCTTGGAGTCAGCGCGCTCGACAGCAGGAGGGGCGCCGTGACAGTGGACTGGGGGAGGTGGCACTGGAGGCGGGTGTTTGGCCAGGGCACGCAGATCAGACTGGGGGGCCCAGGAGTCCTGGAAAGAAGCTGAATACGGGAGGATGGCTGGGAGCCAGCGGAGGGTGGGCATGGTGGAGGCAGGTGGCCGGGCCCTGTGAGGACGCAGAGGCAGGACCAGCTGGATCGGGAACTGGGCGGGATGGGCAGGGCATCACGGCAGGGTGGGCAAATACAAAACAACAATTTGGTGATGTTCTATGTGTCAAACTCTGCGTTAGGTGCTCTGCAGAGATTGCAAACATTATCTCCCGCAAACCCTGAAACAACCTTTGGAGGCCAGAAGTGAAGGGAGAGCCCAGGTCCTAAAGGACATCAACTTAGATACGGAGTGGGGGCAGTGCCTGGGCAGCCCTGGTGGCCGCAGGAAGGTCTCCCGTCATGGGGATGGCTTGATGTGCTTTGCAAAGATCGTGGTCAGCACTTTGGAGATGGAGGTGGAGTGGGATGAGGCCCACAGGGAGGGCCACGTTAGCGGGGCAGACAGCGCTCAATCCAGGAGAAGGCAGTGACGCCCCAAACAAAGGCTCAGGGGCCGGAGGGGACCAGGGAGACAGCCGGGACCAGGGAGACAGCTGGGACCAAGCAGGACCGGTGTCCAGGAGTTGGTGGCTGATTCTGCGTGTGGGACTGAGAGTCATTGTTCGGAGCCTGCAGATGGTCCAGTGAGAGAATGCTCTGCCGCTTCCCGAAGTGTGGAGCAGGGTTTCCAGGTGGGACTGCAAGGAAGACAATGGTAGTTTGATTTTTCTCCCCTCTCATCTGCTGCAAAGCTTCCCATGCCATCCCCGGTTCAGAAAGCACCAAGAGCAGACAGGACCCACCTTGTGGGACCTTCCCTGCGAGTTCTCTGTGATGCTTAAATCTGCCTGAAGGCCTGCGGCAGCCCAAGCTCTCTCAGGAGACCCTGACTCGTTCTAAGTGAATGAAGCTTAGGGATATTGCTAAGGGATGTTAAGACTGTTGCTGTATTTTGATGCCTTACTTTCTGCTTAGAAATGTTCTAATATGTTCCAATAGTGACCACAAAAGAACTTTTATAGAAAAGGCATTAAGCTCTCTTCAGCTTTCAGCTAAATTTGTATTTCTTTGCTCCTTAGGAAAGAGTCGTACGCGGTCTGAGGCGGGCCCAGGTGAAGCCCCTCTGCGAGTGTGTTTGTGAAAACGAACAGACTCGTGCAAAGCTTGGTTCTCCTTGCAGATGGTCGCGCCTGCGGAATTACCGCTGGTTTCGCTGGGTAATCCTGTCAGTACAAAAGCTGATATTTAAAACTTAGATGTGCCGCCATAATAAGAGAAGTGCTCCATCCTAAAAAGAAGACGTTTATTTTCTACTTAGCTTCCTTTCTGAATTGCTTAGTCAGAAAAAACAGAAACAAAAACAAAACTCATTCTCCTGACCTATTTCCAGTATGAGAAGACCTGAAATTTTGGATAGCTAGGAAAATATGAGAATCTCGGGGTAGTGTCTCTTTAAGTGTAATTATCAGCTACACGTCCTATCTTTTCAAACCAGGACCCTGACCGCCACTGGCTGGGAGGGCTGACGCTCGGCCTGGGAGCCACGTGGGCCCGGGCTGGCTCAGCTCAGCGGCACTGTCTCCCAGTCACTGCCCGGGACGTCCACCCCTCTGCAAAGCCAGGAGGCGAGTGTCTCTGGCTGCCAAGCATGAAATCCCCTGCTTCTGTTGGTTTCTTTTGTTGCCCTGAGTTAATAGGGACAGAGACAGGAGACAGCCCAGAACAAAGCAGAAATAATGGAGTATTTCACCCCAGAAAGGAATGAGGATTGAGAAATACAAAGGGTAAGGCCAGGACAGACTTAGTGTCCTGGGGCAGTGTGCTGTATTGGCCAGCAGCCTCAGCCCTGGGACAGTTTGGGGCCAGAGCCTTCCTCTGTGAGGCAGTCCATCCTCTGTGAAAACAGGGTATTGTTTTTCCCATTAGGGTCCTAAAGGGCTGCGGGGGTTTTCACCTCGGAAAGTGGATCTCTCTTGTGACGTGGGGTCTCCCTGCCGCTCCAAGAGCATTGTCTCCTGCTCACTGTTCACTGTTCCTTGGGCCGGAGGAGCCACTTTGAACTTAGCTGCTTGTCACCTGTGTATGAGACCCCCGTTTTCTCTAGGACAGTGGGGCCTGTTGGAGACCCGCTCTCCTTGCAGTTGGGAAGGAAGGGCCAGCCGAGAGATTGTGCTTTCATTGCAGGCCCTCTCCCTTGCACTCATTTCTACGCAACCCAGTTTGCCTCCTCCCCCTACACATTTTATTTTGTTCAGGACTTGCTTGTTCATTTACTTTATTGCAATATAATTTATCTTAAGGGGGGGAATTTAAGGGCTGTGTCTTTAGGGAATTTTTTCCCCTCCCCACCATGCGGACAGCCAGCCATCTCTGCAGCCGGCTTGCTGAGCTTCCCTTCACAGACAAGCCTTGTCCTTTCCAGGGGGCAGAGGGGTTGAAGGAAAGAAGCGGATGAGGGGAAGGGGAGCCAGCAGCCCGGCCCAGCCCTGGCTTCTGTCCGAGGTCCCTCCCCTCCGCCGTCCTCCCTAACTCAGCTGGAACCTGTCCTCTCAACTGTGCTGGGAGCCACGTGGCGGTCTGCCTGCCCCAGGCGTCCTGCAGCCCTGACCCTGACACTGACCCGGACTGGTGTCTGCCAGGTGTCCGTCTGTCCTGTTTCACAGGCACACGTACTTAACACGCTGTCCCCCAAACAAGCAACACCCCACGTCTGGCGCTTGGACCCCTGACCTCAGACACGGCGGTGGCAAGGCCCACAGAGGACCCGGGTCGGCCCAGCTGTTGGGTGTGTCTTTCTACCTATCTGCTGCCCCCCCCCCCATGAAGACACACCTGACATCCCCCATATGCCACACCACCAGGTATCATCCTGGCTCTGCCTAACGACTTAACTTCTCTCCCATGCGCCTCAGTTTCCTCGTCTTCACGTGGGAAGCAGGAGTGCTGTGCTGTCTGGGCTGTCCTGGGAGTGATGTGCCCCCACGCATGAGCTGCTGCTGGCTGGTGTGGGCCACCAGGAGCTGCCTTTGGCTTTTTTAAAGTCGTTCGCACCCCCCTTCCCACCTCTCCGCCTCGTGCCTTTGCCAGAGCGAAACCGGCTCTCACTAGTCCTGCAACGCAGCGTGGTTGTAATTTCAACACAGACCCCATGTGACGATCATAGATGGGGCAAGTACTTAAAATCACGTACTTTTAAATATCTACAGACTGCCTAATGTTTTATCTATGGAACATGTGTAGTGTTAGAAAACATGTCTAGAAGTTGACCTTTTCAAAACTTCTTTTATTATGAGCGTCGGGAAGGGTCACAAAGCTCAAGGGCCTGCTTTTTGTTTGGAAGCCTAAGAACTCAAGGGATAGATCCGCTCCAAGTTCTGGGGCATTTTCTCTTGCTTTGAAGTGCCGACCAGTCGAGGCTGCGGCAGTCCGACTAGTGTTCATGGGGCGCCCACTCTCGGGCCCCACAGAGGACCCCATGACCTGCCCTTGGGAACCCCGGACTTGTCTGCTGAGACCTGTGTGGAAATGAGGAGGGGAGAGTGGGGGCCTGGAGCGGTGACCACATGGCTGTGGGGACCCCTGAAGCTCACTGACTGGAGAAAAGTCTCCAAATGGAAAACACATGCCATGTCCCCAAAGGCACAGGATCCAGCGACACGGGACGGTGGTGGGCGACGCAGGTGGTGCTGGGGCCGGAGCAGCAGGCTTTGAGCGAGACTCCGTGAAGCTGCAGGTGAACTCTGCTCCCGGGTGCCGCCCGGCCACCCTAGGGAGCTGTGGCATCAAGCTCATAAACCGATGTTGCACCTAGGATGAATATGTCTGTGGGTCTGTGTGTGTAATTCTCTCAGCAAATGATTTTTACAGTCAGAAAAAAAATGCAGGTGGCGCAGTGTTAACGGCAGTGCTAGAAATTGTGCCAAGGGCTGGGAGTGGAAGCAAGGGTGTGCTGTCTGTCCCTGGGGGACCTGGAGAAGACCGCCCAGAGAGGGAGCCCCCCGAGCATGGAGGAGAGACAGGCCAGGGCCTCCGCTGGCTGCTCGGCGCCCAGCGGCTGGGAAGCGCAAGGCGCTCAGACTGGCGGAGGGACTGGGGAGTGGTTTGGAAGGAACTGGACTCATTAAGGTGCAGATGTGGAGGGAATTGAGACACCCAATTAAGTGCTTAATTAGTGCTTTACAGTGTCAATTTGCCGAGCAGTTCTTCACTGAGTATCTGCTGTGGCAGGGCTCTGTCCCCAATAGAAATGGGGACGTTTTAAGACAGTCTTGCTGCCTCGATGCCAGGCCACCAGACTGAAGTGGTGGCCTCATTTTACCCTTGCAGTTTTATCTTTAGCTTATTTTTCCTAATGCATGTGTTCACTCTCCTTTAAGCAAATGTCTTAAAGGAGAGGTTTTTGCTTATGCTTTTAAGCCAGTGCATCTTTCAGCTGAAGATACGATTTGGGCAAAGTCTTTGACACCGGGGTTTCTGGTCCTGGCCCTTCACACCATCACCTCACCTCCCGTGGGGACAGCAGTGGCAGCTTGTGGACGGAGGCCTGCTCAGGGGTGACATCCTGTGCCCTGACGCAGTGGGAAAGAGACACTGTGTTCGTTTGCAAAGGAGCAAGTCCATATGAACCCCAGGTGGGAAGACCTGTGCATGGAGCCATCCCACCTGGGGTTTCTATGAGACCGTGGCCTTGCTTGCCCCCACCCCGTGCCCAGTGGCTGCAGCGCAGACCCCCCTGTCCTCTGCTCCCTGCTGCATGTCAGGGCCAAGGGTCGTGTGTATTCCGTGTCTCGGGTTGGACCGGGGTGGCCTGGAGCACCTGGGGGCTGCCATGCACTGATGAGGGAGGGGCCGCAGCACCGATGCCTCCCAGCATCCTCCTGCCAAAGGGAAGTGGCGGGGATGGTTAGGCGTGACCGGTTAACCGCAGGGAGACTGGAGCGTGCAGGGTTATGGGCCTGAGCAGGGGCGCACAATGCCCTAGTGTCTGGCCTGGGAATGGAGCCCGAGCTTGCCACTTGCTGTCAGGGCCGCCGACAGCATTGTGCTCGGCATTGTGCGCAGTGAAAGGGGCGTGCGCTTCACAATGCCGGCTGCTCGGCAGGCAGACACAACGGACTCCGGTGCGGCGCGGTCTCGGGCCCAGCTCGGCCCCAACGAGTCATTTCAAGTCAATTGACTATGAGATCCGAAGCTTCATTAAGTTTTAAAACGAAACACAAGTGAAAACATAGAGTTTTTAGGAACTGATTAAAAAAACGTGGACATTTTCTCCCCCATTTGAAATAACATATTCTTAAAACCTGCTTTTAATTGGCACAAAATCTGATACTCTTTCTATTTAAGCATAGGATTTATTTATTTCAAATCAATATTCAAAGATTATGCCTTGTAATGATTGTTACTCTAACCTTGAGGCCTTTTATGTCCCAAATTCCTTATTTCCAAATACTGCGCTTTGTGGGGTGGGGGGAGGCTTTTGTTTTATTCCGATTTAGCTTGGGGTCTTCCAGAACAGTTGGAAATATAGGTCCTGAATTTCTGGAAAGAGCCTGGGGCAAGGGGGAATGTCGTGTCAGGTGCTTTTAGTCTCTATGTGATGGGGCTCGGGGGGCAGAGAAGGAGGTGAGAGAATGGAGGAGAATGTCACTGCTGGTGGCTTTTTATGGCGGCAGTGTCTCAGGTGCCCTGGAACACACGGATGGGCAGCACAGATACTATTGGGCTTGCCCACAAGGTTTTCACGCTCTGGGCTTTAAAAAGAAGATGAAGACGGAGTTCTGGAACTTTTAGCCAAACTGTTGAGTCATACTGGCACGTGAGTGCTTTCAGCCGGGTGGTGCCGTCATCATTTGTATTTAAGATTGATGAGAGTTTGGTTTAGGGCGGTTAGAGGCAGTCCAGGGGAGTTAGCAGAGGCTCTGAGCAAGAATAGGGGTGACCACAGAATAGGGGCTCCCCTCCTCCCAGCTGAGATCAAAGCAGCCCAAGAGGAGAAGCCACAATGAAGGTGTGACGTGACAGGTGGGGTGGCCTGTCACGGTTGGCCCTGGCGGGGCTCTCCTGAGCGAGCAGCTGCCAGGCCGTGCTCGTCTTCGAGGGAAAACACACATCATCACATGCACACACATATACAGCGTGCTTACATACACTTTACACACACACACACACACACCATACTCACACCACACACATATACACAACACACATGCACATGTAGTATATGTACGCACACACACACAGCACACACACCAGACCTGCGTACATGCACAGCACACACCAGGCACACATGTACACCTGCAGCACACTATCACACACAACGCACACACATGCCTCTCTTCAGAATGTCCCCGTTGAGCCTGGAGACTGGCTTCTCCCTGGGCAAGGGAAGCTCGCAGGAAGTCAGACGTCTCAGCCAGCCCACGCACGGACCTGGGGCGTGAAGCGGCTGCGCCTCGAGTGCACTCCAGCCGCAGCCCTTGGTCATGCGGGGCGGGGGGGGGGGGGGTTGCGGTGCTGTGGAATGCAGCGAGGCCGAGGAGGGCGGCCACGCGGAGGCAGACAGACGCCATCAGGACCCCTCGGGCTGGGACAAACTGAGGACATGTGGGTAGACTTTAATCCGTTTGCGGAGAAGATGGATTAGATCAGACTTGTTTACCAGAAGTAGGCAGAACCTCTTAAAAGCTGAGGGAGAGGGAAGTGGAGACAGAAAGCAGCTCCATTATGTGGATAAAAGAGTCTGTACATCAAACCCCTCTTCTGGGAACTGGGCTGACTTCTGGCGCTGAGGCCGCGGGAGAAGGACGGTGCAGGGTTCCTCTTATTTCGACACTCCGCTGGAGGCCCAGCGAGCACAGATCGAGCCTCCTCCTAGTCTTGCACTTGCTTTTTCCCTTAGGTGACACTTTGATGTTGTTAGTTCTCATTCAACAACCACTTACGGAGGCGCGTTCCCAGCCCCGGGGATGGGAGGTGAGGATGGACGGTCGAGGAGGAGTGAGAAACGGCAGGTCTGTGTGCAGAGTCCTAGACGGGCGGGGGCCGTTTGACACAAATTCTGACGCCCTCTTAGGGTCGGCACAGGACGGGGTGCTTGAGCTGAACCTGAACCCTGAGGAGGCTTCCCTCGGCCAAAGCTGGGGGCAGCAGCACCCACGCCTGTTGGAGAGACGTAAGGTGCGAGAGGCTCAGTATGGCTGGAGGCGGGTGCGTGGGGGAGGGCATGATGCTGGAGGGCCTGGCAGGCCACGCAGGGCCTTGCAGACAGGGACCAGGGTTCAGCCCAAGAGCAGGGGACGTTGTGGAGCGGGGCCAAGCACCTGCGATCAGGTTTCCTGAGTGACTGTGGGGTGGGGGGTGCTCGTGGAGAAGAGCGAGAGTAGGATCGGAGGGCCCAGGCCCGTGGGAGCATGCCGATGGTCCAGGTGGCTGTGGCCTGGGCTGCAGATGCGTGCACAGACGCTAGAGCTCTGGCAAAGGAGGTGTGGACCAAGTGCGTCTGTGTGGGCTGAGACGTGAGGCGGCAGGGAGAGGAATGACGAAGCTGGTTTGCCAGAGCAGGGCAGCGGTTAGGCGTTGGATTTAGTCTGAGGAAGGAGAGTTAGCACAGGTTTCTTAGCGGTCACTTCTCGTGGTCTTGGGGGGCCCAGACGTTGGTCGGTCGGTCGGTCGGTCTTGCCTGGCTGCCCTCTCTATCCGTGTAGACCCATTCAGGACCTAACCGTGTCTGGATTGACAACCACGGGCCCCTGGTAAAGGGGTGTCAGACTCATTGAAAGACCGGAGACGGC
Organism: Desmodus rotundus; assembly: GCF_022682495.2. Taxonomy (NCBI): domain Eukaryota; kingdom Metazoa; phylum Chordata; class Mammalia; order Chiroptera; family Phyllostomidae; genus Desmodus; species Desmodus rotundus. The sequence goes on along the minus strand of NC_071387.1, from coordinate 209,880,781 downwards.
GTGAGTGATCTTCAGTGGCCCAGCTATCCTTGCCTTTGACTCCCGCAGGGCCGGCTGGTCCCGTGACAGTTCACAGACCCAGGCTGACCAAGGTCGGGCGGCAGCGCTGTGTATAGGGGCTCTAGGGAGTGATTTTAAAAGGATCTTATTTTGAAATAATATCAAGAGCTGTGAGACCGGCACAAGGAATTTTCCTGTCAACTGTTTCCTCAGCGTCACTAGTCATCGCTGATGTTTCACCATGGTGCTTGTCACACTCCCCACCACGTGGAGACGGAGGAGTTTTCTTAGCCCATTAACTGCAGGTGTCAAGCTCCTCCGCCTCTAAACGCTCAGGTGTAGGATCGCCAGGGTGCCGCTTTCCTTGGGGCCCCCGCAGCACCATGCCTGCGTTCAGGACGCTGAGCCTGTGTGACAGGGGGTCTGCTCTGCAGCCTCTCGTCAGCCCTCACCTGCTCTGGTCGCAGTAGTGTCCCCTGTGGCATTGTCTCCCAGGCCCCACCCGGGGGCACTGCACCCTGTTCGTGTGTCCCCCACTCCCCCACCGCTGTCTGTGACCAGGGACACTTCCGCCGTGTGCTTTGCCGGATTTGACGGTTGGGACACGGTGGTTCTGGAGAGCAGGCCATCACCTTGAGAGCGATCTCTGAGCGGCTTGTCTGACCCCCCGCTGCCAGTTCAGTGCCTCCTCGCAGCCCACCTGCTGCGTGGGGGTGGGGAGTCCACACCTGTGTCCCTCCTGGGGGTGGTGACCGATCATGGGCTAAGCTGGTGCCCTCTAGTTTCTCTGCTCTGAAGTGACCTCTCCTCCTGCTGAGTGATGGGGTCTTTAATTACTTCTGAATACTCACTGATTGTGTTGCTAAGCTCTGTGCCTGTGTTCTTATTAAAGAGCCCCCTTGTCCCCTCTCTTGGCAGTGTTTTCGAGCACTGTGCTGCAAGGGACCGCCACCCGCACGGCCGGAGTATGACCTGGTGTGCATAGGGCTCTCGGGCTCTGGCAAGACCAGCCTGCTGTCCAAGCTCTGCAGCGAGAGCCCCGAGCACGTCGTGTCGACCACAGGTGGGTACCCGGGCCTGCGCCCCCGCCCCAGGGAGGCCTCCTGCCCTGTCTGTCTGTGAGGCCCCTCCCCTCGCCTCCACGTGAGGTTCGGTGGTCCCGTCATGTCCTTGTGTTGTAGAGTCTCTGTCTGGTTTCCAGAGTAGATCTGAGGGGCTCCAGTGACGTTCATTTGCTGTACCCCGTCTCCCTCGGCCGGGTCATGTCCTTGTCCCCGAGTGAGTCACACTTAGGAAAATGTCACTGCAGATGGACCTGAAACCTGAATTCGCTCTCGTGATCACGGGTTCCACACAGGCCTCGCGAGGGCCACATCCTGTGAAGTGCCACCAGGCCTATGTGTGCCAGTCACGCTGTCGTGGAGCCCACGACTGACGGAGTCTGCGTCCTCTTCCCTCCGCATTGTCACCGGAGGCACTGGGTGCAGGGACCTGACCAGGGGACCTGTGCTGCTCCTGGTGATGGCCCAGAAAAGCCAGCCTGGGCTGTGGTCCCCCCTCGGGGACACCCGGCAGCGTCGGGAGACATGCAGTTAGCCCAGCCTGGAAGGCAGCGTGCTCCTGACTTCCGCTGGGCACGGGCCGGGGATGCTGCTGAACATCCTGTGCGACACAGGACAGGCCTCCACGAGGACTTCTCCGGCCCCGAATGTCAAGGGCTCCCCTGGAGCTTCTGTCACCTGTCACCCCCCAGACACTGGCTCTTTTCTCCTGGGACGGGGGCAGGGGCGAGGGCACAGAGGACAGAAGGCAGTGGAGGAGCAGCTGTCATGCAGGAGCTGATGAGGCCGAGCCATCGCCTGGGACAGCTGGAAAGACGGTCCGTGCAGCCAGCTTTTCTTGGGCACCTGCTACGTGCTATGTCCAGTGTCAGGACCTGGGAATAAGCAGCGGCCCCAGCATTCAGGAGACCCGTGTGCTGAGTTGTGAAGTTCATGTCCAGAAATACACGAAGGAGGAGTGGTCAGCACTGCCTGGAACGGGGAGGGAAGGACGCACAATGGAATGCTCTAGGTCGGACCTTGGAGACAAGTAAGCCTGAGGACCAACAGGAGGAGAGACTAGGATGGGAGAAGAAAGGGTTTTGGGACCGAGGGAAGCTGGTGCGAAGGCAGAGGGGCCTGGGACCGACGGGCAGCTCCTGGGAACCACACAGCTGTGTGTCTGCAGGGCACGGTTGGTAGAATGCCAGCAGTTGAATCACAAGAGATGGCGGTGACCACACCTTGGCCACCCTCTTACACCACACCTAGGAACGTGGACTTCTCCTGCAGGCCACGCGGGGACATCTGTGTGTAAGCCAGAAACCACATAATCAAACACCCACTGGAGAAGGCGCGCACTCGCCTTCCTGTGGGGGCCGGGCGTGGAGCTACTGTTGGCCGTTCAGGAACAGGGTAACCGCGGCGAGGGGCAGGGAGGAGGGACGAGACAGGGCCTCATTGGAGGGCCGTAGTTCTGCCTGCGGCTGACAGGCCCTGTTGGGTTTGCAGGGTGAGGGCGGCAGCCCTGGGCCTGGCTGGGTGGTGGGCGGAGGCGTGGTCATTGCCTGGGCTTCCTAAGCGGCAGGAAAAATACCGAGTGAGAGCCGTGCACAGTTTAGGCTTAGGCTGGGTTTTGCCACCAAGTAAGTGGGAGAGAAACTGCAAGTGTCAAGAGCTGCTCAGCCTTTAGAATTGTGGGGAAGGACCCGCGGGCCTGTGAAGAATCAGACGCCCGGCCCAGTTCCAGGCCGAGGAAAGGGGTGGGGGGCCTCCGAGGCAGCGAGACCACGGAGCGGACGCGCGGAGCTCCGCAGAGCTGGCCTGTGACGCCATTCCCAGCCACCGCCTTCCGGACCCCTCAGCCAGAACTGAGGGCTCCCTGTGCCCCTTCCCCCCCACTGCATGTTGTCCATATTTCTAGCCTCTAGTGCCTATGACCCTGCTGTAGACACGCCGCTCCCCATCCTGGGTGAGGGCTCGTCAGGGCAGAGCGGAGCCCCATACCTGGCTTTGCACCCCCAGAGCTGGGCACAGGTGTGGGTGTCGTTACACATGTCTGCCGAATGAGTGAGCAACAGCAGTGGTACGTCGAGTCGGGGTGTTTTTACCTTCAGCATCTCGGTGAGCCTCCCAGAGGCCCTGCATGCAGGTAAGGTCCTTTTCCACAGTTGCCTGGGGCTCAAAGGTAGGGTGACGGGGCCTTGTCATACAGCAAGGGACGGCAGTGGGGTGTCAGTTCACATCTTCCCATGAAGTCAGGTGGGACCCGGGGCCTAGGGTTTCTGGTACGAGTCTCTTTTTGCTGTTTGTGAAATGGTCGCTATCTTCTGAGAAAGGTGCTATATAATTGTACAAACTCTATTAACTTCATAATTTTTTTATAGCAAAATAACTTCCCCCCAGAATGTATAAGAGTGAACAGTGATACTGTTCTTCACTTCGCACAGTTTAGAATTATAACGTGAAAAAATTTCTGTAAATACTATGTTTGTAATTTACCGTTTGAAAATGGCTGTAGAGTATGTTTTGTATTTGCTTTCACTGAAGGTTTTAGTGATGTTTCCCTTTTCTTGGAAGCAGTCGTAATACTGTGCTAGTTGCTTTCTGATGAATTGGGTCTCAGGTTGGCTAGCTGTTTGGATATCAGGCTTCTGTGAGTTGTCATTTCTAAACCAGGCACAGTGCCCTTTCAGAGGCCTCTCTGGAGAACTCTCCATCCAGAAGTTTACACCCAGATTAGAAAGATAAGTATCCGGATGATAAACAGTTTACACTTACTGAACGTTTAATATGCGCCAGGTGCTAGGACAGAATGCGGTGTGTGCTACATGCTCGGTGGTGTAAATAAGGGAGTTAAAAGAGAAAGTGAACATTTCTAACGTGGGGGTGGAAGAAGACTCCAGGGGCAGGCAGGCTGTAGCAGAGAGGAATGGGGCGGGGGGCGGGGGGGCAGAAAGCAGAGGGGCATTCGGAGAGTGGGTGGCCTTGCTGGGCTGAGGCCCAGGATGCAGGTGTTGTGGCCCGAGGCGAGAGCCTATAGGGGCCATCGAGAGGGACCTGGCACATGGAGAGGGGACCCAGCATGTGAGCTCTCCTGGGGATGGAGAGCCGGCGTCAGGTGTGACAGACCCCGCTGGGCACTAGAGAGACTAGAGGAGGGAGAATAAGCCAACCTGACCTGCGTCTCTGGCCTGGGAACTGAGTGCATGGTAGGAAGGAGGGAAGACGTGAGGGACAGTTTAAGGTGAGAGACAGTGAGTTTGGGGTGGATGACACTGAGGTGCTGGCAGGCCTTCCAGCTACGACCCAGATGCTCGACACCAAGCTGGTGGGAGTCTGTAGCCAGAGCTGTGGGTCTGAGAGAGAGCTGGATGTGGGTTCAGGTCAGACAGCTGAGGGGTGCTGGGGGGGGTGCGATCGCCACTCCGTCTGCACGGACGGACGGCCTGTCCCATGGCTGCCACTGCTCAGCACTGAGGACGCACTGATGAGCAGAACAGACAGGCATCCCTGCCCTTCGGGGCTCCCGTTCCACCCTCTACAATAGATGGGGGTCGACACTAGGCCGTTCCATGAGCATCGTGTGAACCAGTCGTGAACAAGAGTTAAACAGTGTAAACATGAGTCTACAACCTGAGCGGGGCCACTGCAGGTGGGGACAGTGCAGTCACTGAGGGCCGCTGACCGAAGTGGCAGAGGAGGCCCGATGGGCGGGGAGCAAGCAGAGGCTGCGGGGTGGGGCTCTCCTCCCTCTCTGGGCCCTCGAGACTAATCTGCACATAGACCCCTCTTCCAGGAGGGCAGACAGGAAGAGGGGAAGTAGCGTCTAGGGCTGAGTTTCATAGGGAGAGGCGCCCTGCCAGCCCACTGGCGGAAGGAGGCGTGAGGGTGGCCGTCCAGGGAGAGGGAGGGGCTGCAGATGCAGAGAGGGCGGCAGGCAGGAGCGAGGACTCCCACGCCGGTCGAGACCCAGTAATGAGAGCTGGCGCCCCCTCCCACCCGAAATAACTGAGGGAAAAACCAGACGAAATGTATGAAACAGTTTTCGAGAGAATGAATATCAAGCTACAAGGTTAGTCATCTCAAGCAGTAAGGTTAGTCATCTCACTTTTTTTAAAGAGTATATTTATTTATTTTTAGAGGGAGGAAAAGGGAGGGAGAAAGAGAGGGAGAGAAACATCGATCAGTTGCCTCTCACATGCACCCCATCTGGGGACCAAACCCTCAACCCAGGTCTGTGCCCTGACCAGGAAGCCAACCCGTGACCTTTCAGTTTGCAGGACCACGCCCAGCCCACTGTGCTGCCCTGGTGGGGGAGATAGTCATTTTCTTGACCAGCATTTCCAGAGGGGAAGGGGGAGGGGCAGGCGGCGGAGGGCGGAGGGGGGGATGAACGGTGACGGGAGGAGACTAGACCGCAGGACAGAGGATGTGTTACAGACTCGGACACTTGGAACTTGTATAATCTCACTAACCTGTGCAACCCCAACAAATTCAATACAAATATTTTTTTGAAAACCAGGTTAGTCATCCCCGAGAGATGAGAACCAGATGAGAAAAGTCCCACTGTTGCCCAGCTCACTGCCGTGGGCAAGTCCTCAGGCTGTGCCACAGCCCCAGAGGGATGGAGGTGGGGGTGGTGGGCTCCTTGCCCTGACCCTGGGGAGCTGAGAGCCGGGGGCGAGGCAGCCAGAGTTCAGGGGACACCGTGCCGGAGAGGAGAGAGCTCACAGAGGGAGAGCCCCAGGGGTCTTCTGAGGGTGTCCCCTGAGTGTCGAGCGGGATATTCCCGGCAGGCGCACGAAGAAACCGAAGGCCAGGGGAAGAACCCTCCGAAGGGGCAGCGGGAATAGCACCTGTTTCCACCAGCTGGACTGGAGAAGTCACAGTGTCCGAGGAACGGGGCAGAGCTTTCAGGGAGGCCTTGCCTCAGCAGCGGCCTCAGCCGAGCACTTCTCCGGACCCACCTGCTAACTCATGTTGAGACTAAAGTCTCAAGTTCCCTGGTAACCTCAGTGCGTCCCCAAAGCAAAGCTGTGTGCGACCTGCAGAAAACAAGATTTCCCAGCGCTTACCAAGGTAAAATTCTCAATGTCTGACTTTCAGGGAAAATGGTCAGACCCACAAATAGGCCAGAAAACATGATTCATAACAAGAAGAAGAATCAGTCAGTGAAAACTGACTCAGAACTGACACAGGTATTAGAATTAGCAAAGAAGAGCATTCAAACTGTTATTAAACTGAATTCTGTTTGAAAGTTAAGTAGACATATGGAAGATATTCAAGGAGAAAAACCGTATAAAATTTCTATTGGCAAATACTACAATATCTGAATTGAAATATGCAGCAAATAGGAGGGATGGCAGATTAGACCTTGCAGAAGAAAAGGTGAATAACCTTGGAGGCATTGACATTAGAGAGTATCCAAAGGCAGAAAGAGACAGAGGAAAAAGTGCAAAGAACAGCAGTGAGCTATGGGACAACTTCAGGCAGGGGTCTGTGAAGGTGGGGGGTAGAGAAAGGGACAGAAAAATATTTGAAACATTTTTAAACTTGAAGAAAACTACCAGCTTGGTTCCAAGAAGCTCACTGATCCCTCAGCACAAGAGACAGGAACAGAACTACAAAGCACATGATCACGAAATCGCTCCACACTGGTGATAAAGATGTGGTGGTTAATTTTATGGGCCAGCTTGCCCGGGCCACAGTGCTCGCATATGGGGTGGAACATAATTCTGGATGTTTCTGTGAGAGTGTTTTTGGATGAAATTAATATATGAATCAATGGATTTTGAGCAAGCAAAGGAGCTTGCTCTCTGTAGAACATGGGTGGGCCTTGCCCAGCCAGTTGAAGGCCAAATAGAACCAAAGTGTGATGTCCCCAGAGCAGGAAGGAATCCTGCACCGACTGGCCTTCAGGCCTGAAGTGCAGTGCCGGCAAATCCCCGGCTCCCCAGCCTGCAGTGTTGGGATTGGCAGCCTCTGCAGTCGTGTGAGTCAGTTTCTTAACGTAAGTTTCTTTCTGCATTCACACACACCCTGTCGGTTCTGTTCTCTGGAGAACCAAGAGTGTACAAGGAGAACATCTTAAAAGCAAATGAAAGATGTTGCAGAGGAAAAACGATGAGGGCGACTTCAGATTTCTCATTGGAAATGATACAAGTGAGAAGAAGCATCTAGAAAGTAATGAAGGGAAAAAATGATCAACTTATTATACACAGCAAAAATAGCTTTCAAAAGAGAAAGACACACAAAAAGCCAAAACAATCTATTGCTGGCAAACCAGAATTACAAGAAACATTAAAGGAAGCCCTTCAGGCAGAACAAAAAATTTCCAGCTGGAAATTGGGGTCTGTACAAAGGGATGGAAACTACCAGAATGGTGAATACATGGGTGAATATATGAGATTTGGTTCTTGCTGTCTGTCTCTTTAAGAGATAATTATATAACAAAATGTTGCGAGGCTTTTGGCGTGTCAAAGTGAAATGCATGAAAACAGGAGCATAGAAGTCGCAGAGGGAGAGGGGAGGCTCTCGGTTTGCGGTTCTTACACGTGCAGGGGCACAGGAGGAGGGAAGGTAGTAGGTTGTGAGAAGTTAAAGGTGTGCTATAAACCACAAAAATTATAAAGACAGAGAGCTGGTGAGCCAACAAGTGTGATCAAATGGACTCACCAAAAATATTTCGTCAAGAGGCAGAAAAAAACAGAACATAAAGGACCATGAGTAGATGGGACAGATAGAAAAAAAGTAGCAAGGTGGGAGATCCGCACCGAACCATCAATAACCCAATTAAGTGCAATTCTAGACTCTTCCATGATGAGGCTGAGACTGATGTGCTTATTTATATACAGAAAACAAGACCCAACTGCGCTGACTTCAGAGAACCAAGTTTAAATACAAAGACGCAGACAGGTCAAACGTGGAAGGATGGGAAACCGTGTATCATGAGAGTAGTTGCCCCGAGAAAGCTGGACTGGCTGTATTAGTCTCAGACAACGTAGATTTTAGCGCCAAGACTAACACTGGGGATGAGGCGCTCTACCTATTATGATGAAGACACCGTTTAATCAAGAAGGCACCCAGTGCTAAACATTCACAGGTCTCATAGCAGCTTCAACCACAAAAAATGACAGAGCTCAAGAGGGAAATAGAGAAATCCACAGTTACAGCCAGAGATTTCAGTACTTGCTATCAATTACTGATAGAACATGTAGGAAGAAAATCAGCCACGTCGACCTAAATAATGAACATTTCTAGAACATTCCACCCAACAACGTACAGGACATTCTTCTCAAGTGTGTATGAAACAACTGAGAGCATAAGACAGGTCTCACTGTGTTTAAAAGAATTTAATTAATACTAGATATGTTCTCAGACCACAGTGGAATGGAACTAGAAATCACTAACAAATCTCCGGGAAAATCCTCAAATATTTGGAAACTAAATTACTTCGCAATAAGCCGTGGACCAAAGAAGACGTCCAGAGGGAAGTTATAGCGCGCTTTGCACCGAATGGAAGTACCACGTACCGGAACGCGTGGACGCCCCTGCAGCGGGGCGCAGCGCTGCACACTGACGTGAGCAAAGGAGGACCTCGGTCAGTGGCCACGACTGCCACCGCGAGGAGCGCAGAGAGGAGAATGGATTTCACCTGAAGAAAGAAGGAAAAAACAATAAAGATGAAAGTAGAAGTCAGCGAAATAGAAAAATAGTAGAGAAAATCATTGGAATGAAAAACTGTTCTTTGAGAAGATCAATAAAATCATAAAAGTCTAGCCAAATTGATCAGGAAAAAGAATCAAAGAAGACACTGATTAACAATATCAGGATTGAGGAGAGGTTACGTTGATATAAATCCTGTGAACATTAAAAGGACAATAGAATATAATGAACAGTTTTGTGCCAGTGAACTTGACAGTGTAAATGTATGTGCTTTGGGGTCACTGGGAGGCTGGACCGCAGGGCCAAGTGCAATACGCACGTGTTCCACACAGAGACAAAAATGGATGAGCCTCCTGCCGGAAACTCACTCCGTGAAGGATGCACCGTTTGTTGTGAGTGAGGACTGCAGGGCAGAGGTGGGTGTGAGTGAGGACAGAGGAGAGAAGGAGGGTGGATGCTTGTTTGTTGTGTGTGCGTTGTAGCTGTAGACGGAGGGCGAGAGGTTTCCGAGACGTCAGGGATGGCAGAGAGGTGTGGAGGGAGGGTTCCAGTAGGCATTGCTGGCATGCTCAGGTAGACTTCCGAGTTCTTTCGGTGTCGGAGCCGGGGTGTGTGTGTGGACTGGAGAAGAACAAGGAGGTGGAGTGACCAGGATGAGTGTCAGGAAAAGGTAACTAGGAGAAGACACGAGGATGTCAGAAAGCCACACGCACGTGGAGCGCTCAGTGTGGAGGGTGGGAAAAGAAGCGCAGGGGCCTGAGCAGAGTAATTAGAAAGGCAAAGATCGCGGAGCTTAACTTCACACAAAGTGGAATTACTGGAAGGCTAGACCCAAGACAAACGCTGTCAAGAAATGTTTGCATCAGAGGACAGCTGATGGTTACCCACTTGGAGAATTCAACCATATGTCCAAACAGTGTCTAGGATCTGATGGATAAATTAGCTAAGTCCACAAAAAGATAACTCATAAAAAGAATGAGTGGCAGACAAATAAATGGAAAAGGTTTAACGTTGCCTGAAACTCAACTTTACTAGCGAATAGACAAAAAAGTGTTAATTTGATAGCTAAATTTACACACTTGTGTTTCTTTGGGGCGCGACCCAGGACTCCTGAGGTGGTGGGGGCGTGCCTCACTGCTGGCGTGGTGAATGGTGAGGCCCCCTTCCCTGGAAAGCTACTCTCCATGGAGGCAGAGGTCACCACAACAGCCACATTGTTGACCTAGTACGATAATTGGGCGCCTGAGAATTGACTCTGAGCATGTAATTTCAAAGAAACTATGCACACATTTTGCATTACTTGCAACATTTTGTATGACTAAAACTTTGAAGTAATTTAAATGTCCTATAGCAAGGAGTTTGTTAATTAAATTGCGGTACCTCAGTTGGATTTATTGTCCAACCTGTAATCTTCTCAGTCTTCAACAGAGGAAAGTTAAATTTACATTTATTTGCAAAATTCAAGCATTCAGGACTATAGTTTTGAATCGAAAACTATAAAAGAACATGTCCAAACAATAATGTGCTTTGTCAGGATTGCCAAATTATGTGACATTTCACTCTTTAAAATGATTCTTCTATGATGTTGTGGTGATACCAAGCCAATTAGAAATGAAGTGTTTGTCGGAAGAGTTTGGAGCCATTGAGAAGAGAATCTACCTTGGAAACTGGTTTCTTAAAATGAAAACACCCTCCAGGAAGGGCCCACCCATCCCACGTCAGCCAGGCGCGAAGGTCTGCCTTTTCTTCAGAAGGGCAGGGGATCTAAACTTCATCGGATTGTAAACCTCAGCCGTCCTTCCCTTTGACATCATTTTAAAAAGGTACTTAAATTGTCAAAACTCAAAGAGCCCAGACATCCTCCAGAGAGCAAGCAGGTCCTGCGGGAAGGAAAGAAAACTTGGGCAGCTTGCATCTTGGTCTGGAAACAAAAGTGAACTCTGTGCAGAGTGCATTCCCGGGCTGGGAAGGCACCGGAGTTTGTTGATAAAAGGGCTTGTTAACCCGTGGATTACACAAATATTCCCTCTTTTTCCTTTTTAAACCAGAGGGACCGGGCCTAAGGCTTTGGGTAATATATCAACATAACATGGAAACAACCTAAAGAAAAGGCAGCACCTGGAATTGAAAAAGGTTGAAAATATCGTTTAGGGACATACTACTGCACTTGAGAACTTGTCAGGTAGCATTGTTGAGTTAGAAAAGATCATGATAATTTGAAAGAAACAAAAGTTTTAAGAAAATTTGAATGAGGCATTGTAACAACTTCACTATTAGCTGCATGTGTATTAGGTCAAATAAGAGAAAGATTAGAAAGTGACATTTCAGTGTCTGCTACTATGGGACTGTTGTTTTATAAATGCCAGTGGATTAGATTTCCTTTTATGATGTTGAAATCGCATTTACAGGGATTTCACTGGGCCGTTGTCCAAACCTCACGAAACTGCCATAAATCGTGCCCTTGGTCCAGGTCACGGCCACCAGACCCGGGGCTGCCTTTCCCTTCCCCAGCTCTCAGAGCGCCCCGGGACCACAGAAGCACACGCTGCGGACCTGTGTGCGCATGCGTGGGGCGGGCGGCTGGTCTCTAGGTCCAAGTGAAATACTCTTGTGTTCCACACACAGACTAAAAATAGACTAGCCTCCCGCCCAAACTAATTTTGTTGCAATTCCAGAAATGCTTTCCCTGCCTTAAAAATTTCAAATCCACCTCTCCTGTATCACAGCTTTTGTTGGATTTAAGGACAAAAAGAGAAAAACTGAAAGTCTGTGAAAACAAGTATTTCCCCAAAGAGTACTAAGTCATCTATTGATTAAAATGTGTGGCATTAACTCTTAGGGGAGGCTTCCATCTTGATCATGTGGGGAGGTGGGCCAGGAAAAAGTGAGTGCATGACTCGGGGTTCAGCCATCGAGCTGTTGGGGCAGATGCTGGGGGACCTTCCCCTGAGGCCTTCAGCCAAACACCAGAAGCTGTTGATGATGGACTCGCTTGTTACTTGTGTTTTCTTCTTGTTTAATGTAAATTATGGAATCCTGGTGTTAGGTAAAACTGTAGGGAGCTAGCCCAGTCCACCAAGTGTGCGGACAAGGGGTTCAAGACCAAGAGCCCCACCTTAGACTGGCGAGTGGAGGAGCTGGGGCCAGGACAATGCCACTGTCCCATCAGCCTGCTGACTTCCTGTATGGAGCAGCAGGGGCCCCTTCCTGTGTGGGGGAGCCACAGTGAGAGCGCAATCACTGCTGAGTCAGTGGGCTTCCCCCCCCACCCCCACTTAAGTTCTTGGTTTCATTAATAATGTCTGTTAGAAAGCACTTCCTGAGCCCATGCTCTGGTTTCCATTCCATTCATCAGAGGGCAATGCACTGTAGGCCTGAGAGCGCTCAGCGTGCTTCCTTGTGTTGGGTTATGTACAAATAGTAGAGAGAATGTGTTAGTGAGTTTATTGGCACATGTGCATATTTTCCCTATCGGCGTCACCGGTATTTAGGCTCAAAATGGGACTAAATGGTACGAAACTCTCAGCTTGTCGGTAGGTGGAGGGGCGAGGGTTAGCTCCGGGACAGGCCCCGGGCTCAGGGTTTGACCGTGGCACTTGGTGCTTTTGGCAGGTACTCAGCCCTTCAGCACTGTTGTGGCAGCTCAGTTAGGAGAACTGAAGTCTATGAAAACAAAATCAGCCCTCAGCATGGGTCTTTAAACAGAAGTTGAGATCCTCCTGTGTGCCTGGCACTGGTGTTTGGCACATGCTCTGCACCATTTCTCCGTTCCTGGGCAGTCCCTCGGCGGGGGGGGGGGGGGGGGGGGGGGGCAGATGTAAAACAAGGAAATAAACCAGTGTATCAATACAGCTGTGAAAATCGCGTGGGGGAAGTGCTGAGTGCTGGAGGAACGTGGATTCCAGAAAACAGGCAGACACACAAAGGAAAAAAACAGCCTATTTCTGGAACACTGGAGAAAGCTCACCTGAAAGTAAGCTAAAACACCGCCTGAAGCCTTGGCTGGTGTGGCTCAGTGGACTGAGTGCTGTCCTGCAGACAGAAAAGTTGCCGGTTCAATTCCCAGTCAGGACACGCCTGGGTTGCAGGCCAGGTCCCCAGTTGGGGATGCGTGAGAGGGAGCCACACATTGATGTTTCTCTCCCTCTCTTCTCCTCTTTCTAAAAATAAATAAGTAAAATCATAAAACACACACACACACACACACATACCACCAAAGGATGAAGATTCTGCCAGCAAGCGGAGAATGCACACTTTAGGAGCAGCATGTGCAAAAGCCCTGTGGTGGAAGGGACACAGCTTGTTTTACACACATTGAGGAGTAAAGGGATGCAGAGCAGGCACCAAATAAGCCTGGAGAAGGAGAGAGGAGCGCATGGGGGGGGGGCCCTGGTGGGGGTGTCCCACTCTGCCCTGAGCGTGAAGAGCTGTCAGAAGGGTTTCACTTCCGGAACGGGGTAAACCTACATGCAGGTCAGAAGGAGCAGGACAGCGAGGGTGTGGTGATGGCCGAGGAGGCTGGCAGCAGGTACTGAGCGTGTCATTAGGAGGCCTGGGGGTGGTCCAGGAGGGACAGTGGCAGCCAGCACAGCTGAGCAAGAAGGTGTGGAGAAGAGGGAGTATTTGAGACCCAGCTCCAGGCTAGGCTTAGAAGAGCGGGGGACTGACTGCCAAGGCGTAGTCTGTGGACGTGCTTGGTCCCTGTGTGTTTTCACTGGGACAGCGGGCCTGGGTTCAGCGCCGCTTTCACCGTCTGTCAGGGCCGCGGCTCCACGCAGTCTGGACCAGGAGGAAGCTTGCAGGGGTTCCTTACAGACCATTGGTGTTCTGGATTTTTAGTTTTACTTATCTGAAAAAACAAAACCACATTCTGGCGCTGAGTGCTGTCTGCCCTCACTGCTTGATGAGGAAGCTGAGGCCCAGCTGGGAATGGCAGAGCCAGAGTCTGAGCCCAGGCAGCCCTGTGGCAGGGCCAGCCATCCCCACCCCTCCCCACCCCTCTGCCCCGCCCCCCGCCTCTCACTGTCACCTGTCAGAGCGGCCCTTTCAGAAAGGAGCTCGATGGCAGGGCCTCTGTGTCCCGGCTGCATGCTCATGTCCCTTTCCAGCCTCCTCCCGCCCCGTAAAGCAGTGGCTCCTGGTCGTTGTCTCCCTTCCACGCTGCCCTTCAGGTGAACGGAAACTGTGTCTAACTTCTCATTCTTTTTATTCCTTGCAAACATTTACAGTGACTGAACTAAAAAAGTATTGGGTTTTTCTCCCCCACGAATAGCACATTGTCTTGTTTTCTGTGAACGTTAATCACCGCGGCGTTGTTGAAATATTGGACCGAGATGGCAGATAGAAGGCCGCGTGCGCCTTCGCAGCATAGACCTCGCCATACGCGCTGCGTGTGCAGAACGTTTGCAAGCGCCCTGCAGAAGCGTTTGCATGGCTGCGAAGTAACATTGCGAGGTTACTTTTTTGAGCGTGGACACTTGAGGACACTTTTTTAGGCAGTTTATTGTGAAGCCTGCGCAGGGATCCAAGATGGTAACGGTGGCACCGCCTGCCTGTCGGAATCAGCCCTTGCCAGCGCAGCGCTTTGCCTGCCCGCGCAGGACTGCCTGCGGGCCCCGTACTTCCCTGTGGGCGCCTGTGCGGTGTCAGCTCGTAAGAACTGGAGCATAGAAAGCATCGCTGCCCTGCTGCCTGCCTGCGCCGGGGCCTGTCCCCGTTTCCCAGAACCCTTACTTGAGCTGCCCTGAACGTGACCACCGGTAGGCCATTCGGCATTTGCAGGCGGCTTTTCATTTTCGGGATTTCGGGGCCACCGCCTTTCATTCCATATCTGCCCCCGGAGAGAGGTAGACGCAGTGCAGCACCTGGTTCCCTGCCGGCAGGTGCATCCCTGTGCCGGGAGCACCATGGTGGGCTCGGACTCCGCCCACGCCCAGACTCCGGGTGGGGCTTTCCTGCAGGCCGGCGGGGCCTCTCCCAGTCTCTGAACGCACCATGTGCTGCCCCTCTGTACCCACCGTGCCCGTTGTCGGCAGTAAAGCCTCACAGGAAGGGTCTGTCCTGGAAGACCTCAGTGAGCCCGGTGCAGGGTGACTTTCTGCCCAGCGCACCTCAGCGCTTCTCACTCCGTGGCTCCAGTGAAGGACCTGGATTAAGTATTGCTCACCCAGGACTCGAAGACGCACGTGCTCGCTGCCCAACTCATCCACGAGGACCGATGGGCGGAGACAAGATGCCAGCGGCTCCAGCCATGTGCGTGTGCGCATGCGTGTGCGTGCCGGGCCCTGGGGCGACCCCTGGGCGTGCGTCACCCCGCCCTCCGGCAGCTCCGTGACGCAGTCCTGTCACTGCCGTGTGTAGACGTGGAAGCCCGCCGGACCCGGAGTCACTGTGTAACCGCTGCGTGCTCGTCACGGCCGAAGTGGAAGGTGGCCTAGAGAATCTTGATCGCTCGGAAAGCAGACGGCAGCGCACTGCTGGGAGCCGTGGGCCATCACAGGCCCGGGCTGACTGTCGTCGCCAAACAGTCAACGAGGCTGGTGGGGGAACTGCTGGCCAGCCATCCTCCCTACTCTCGCCGCTTCTCGGGCGCCCGCCGGGACCTGCTTCCCCCAGGGGGCGTGTCTGCGTCTTCCCTTTCACTCTGCGGGTAGTTTCTCGACAAAGCGACTCTGCTCAGTCTGTCTCGTAATTGTACCTACAGCATCGTGCTCAAAATCTTACGTGGATTGGGTGCTCAGAAGAACTGCTGAGTAACTTTTCAAAATGAGTGGGGATTTTAACTGAAAGAGAGGTGCTTGTGCTTGGGGAAGCTCTCAGATGAGACCCAAGCGGCCCTCGTCCTGTTAGACCCCCAGACCGCCAGCTGTCCCAGGCCTGCGAGTTCCGGGTTCTCGCGGGTCCTTCCAGCTCGCATGGTGTGGACACCGGCTTCTGTGCGTGTGCGTGTGTGTGTTGTGTGTGGGTGTGCACACGCCCACACGTGTCACAGCTGAGTTCACTTAAGTGCTGATAGCCAAGCCCGAAATACGTCGTTAATCCTAACGCTGCACTCTGAATGTATTTTTATAACGGAAGTCATTCACTACATGCATTATAACATAGTTGCCTTGCATAAATAGTTATGATTCTACTTTTAAGAAAAATGTATGCATGTCACTAACCACATCCTTAAAAGAAAACCAGCATAAACGTGATGCAATTCTAATATGAGATGGTTATAATTTAGATGCCTTAGTCTCTAGGGTTGCTGAGTTACTTGTGAGAGAGAATTAATGTTAGGAATTCGTTCAGTGCCAAGGTCCCAGTAGATTTGATATTTTCTTTGAGGTTTCTCATATTTCCAAGTGTCTTTCTTACAATTAATAATAAAACTTTCAAAGAGGCATTATATACTGATTAAAGAATGAGACAACATTTTGAAGAAGAGGGTTATGTTTTGCTGTAAAACCAGCTATGTTTCGAAAAGCAGTGGCAGATAATATCGGATCTCCAGTGTATCTTGGAAAGTATGTTCCCGGTACAAGTGTGAGCTGAGAGAAGTAACCTCAGCCCGTGTGCTGAACGGGAGGCCTGGACACCTGCCTCTTTCAGAGTTGTCACTGCCTGTCCTTCTGTGATTGCAGGCTTCAGCATCAAAGCGGTGCCGTTCCAGAATGCCACCCTGAACGTCAAAGAGCTCGGAGGTAGGGCGTTTCAAGTCGCTTCTGCGTCTGGCTTTCGCTGTTCCTGCTTGGCGTTAATGTGTTACATGTCATTGAAACAGTGATTTGTTACAGGGGATTCACTTTACCTTTCCTCTTGATAATACACTTCCTAGAAATGCTTCCTTCTCCTTATATACGTTTCAGAGGTTGTTGATGAGTTCCAAGTAACGTAAACGTTTTCTTTTGTGTGAATTAAAGAGCTACACTAGAAGTGCCACATCAGAAACTCTACTTCGTTGGTTTTACTCATTTAAAAATTTGTTCTTGAATGAAAAATACATAGAGAATATAATTAGAGAAAAATAAGTTATCCATTATGCAGAGCAATGAACTGTATTTTAGAGTAGTTTGTGTTTATCTGCGGGTTTTATTGTATCAAATCTTTTTAGAGTGTATTTGTTCCGATCATAAATCTTGGCCAATGGGTTCTTTGCTGGCCAAGCACATGCATTGCCCAGGCTGTTCCCCAAGCCGTCCATCTCTCAGTCTCTCACTGCACTCTCTGTCCGGGATTTGGGGGCTGTGTCTCACGGCAGCCGGGGCCTTCACCCGTGTAAATAGGTTCACAAAGGAATCAGCCCTTCCAGTGACCCTGCCAAACTCTCTAACGGCGCGGGAAAATGGTGAGCGCTCTGCGTTCCGTGGACTGTTGGTGAGTTAATGACGTAGAAGAAAGTTCTCTTCTCTCTCCTTTAATCACTGTGTGACATCGACCTTACCCTGCTATGTTTTAAAGCTCATTCGCACCGTGACCTCTTTTTGACGTGATGAAGTTGAAACTCAAACTTGAAGAAGCCATTTTCACAGCTTGAGGCCCTCTCATTTTTATCTCATCTTTTATGAGCTGATCTTTCCAGGTGTGGCTTTGCGCAGCCGTGTCTGGGACGGCTGGACTCTGTCTGTCGTGCGGCGACCTTTGCCGTGCGTAGTGCTGCTGTTTAAAACCAGCCTTGGTTGATGACTTCTGATTTTCTTTTAAAATACTTGGTTTTGTCATTTTGACTACAAAAGGCATAAAACTTGAGAGTTCGTGTAGTAGAATAATCTTCCATGTAAAAATTTGGAAAGACTATGTTTCTTCAGGTTAAATATTTTAATACAGGGGTGGGCAAAAGTAGGCTTACAAGTATTACAAGTAATTATTACAATAATAAATAAACAATACAAGGATAAACTCTGTGTTTTGCGTACTCACAGCTGTAAACTACTTTGCCCGCCCCATGTTACCCTGTGGTTTCTGGTGACTCTTCGCTTCTCGGGGACCACAGCATCACAGTTACCGAGCATATTGGAAAAGTGCACGGGATCAAAATGTAGGGCTTGAGAATCCTACTGGTGTTGAACGTGGCTGGTACTTAGTATTCTGTGACGAGGCTACACACAGAAATGTTTGAACACCCCCCAGGTGTAAGACACCGTTGATTAGTGGAGAAGGTGTTCATTACTGATGGCGAGTTGGATGGTACAGGTAGTGATGATACCTGGACAAGTGAAAAGAGTGAGCACTTCCGGGAATTTTTATAGTCTTGATCCGGGGCCGTGGAAGCCCAGGACCGCAGATCCCCAAGCACCGCTGCCTTCCGCGGTGCTGTTTTTACTGCGTTGATGAGAGGCTGTAGGAACTTAGCGCTCGACAGTATCAGTGAGCTGTGTTGAACTCTGCTTTGCGGTGGCTCCCAGAGCCGATTGACACGTTGGGTGAGGATTTACTTCCTGTATAGGGAAGGATCAGGATGGAGGACAGGGGTGTGTAATGCGGGCATCCGTCTGTTCCCAAGCAAGTTTAACGTAGCTGAGACAACTGCAGTTTCTGAAATGGAGGTCACAATGGAGGGAGGACACCGTGATGTTCGGTGGCGATGTTTTAGTTCTCACCAATTCTGTGATGAGGGAGACGCAGGGAGAAGACACAGGGACGGGAAAAATCCATTAGTTCCCAGGCTCATAACACATAGTGTCTGGCATGTGGTATTCTGTGCCCTCGATTTTAATACTAGCTCTGTCTCAGTTGAGAGGCTGTGTCGAGGAGAAGCTGGTTTTCTGGGTAGAACCTCGTTGTGTATCCTGGGTCACTCACTCAGGGACAAGCCACGGAGGGACGTCACCTCTTGCCGGTCCGTTCACTGATTCCTGTATGTCACAAATATTGTTTGAGGGCTACTCTGCCCAGGATGGGACTGGGTGCTCAGCCAGGTCTCACCCGAGAACGACGGGGAAAGAGCGTGGCTGTCCCAGGGTTTACAGTAACTGCGGGCCAAGGGGCTCATCCCAGTGTGTGGTGTGTAGCTTTAGGGAGAATTATGACCTGCTGAAATCAGGCTGTTCGAGAGGAGATTGCTGGACTCAGAATTTCTGATTTCAGGAGGAAAGAACTGAGTGTTTTAGGATCCCATAGAGGGTTTTTCAGAAGAGCGGTTTAATAAGAGTTCCATCGGGTTGTCATTTGGGGAAAAATTCCGAAATCAAGATTGAAGCTCAGGAAGGCGGTGGAAAGATGGCAGGTGTGAGGGCCTCGAGGATGAAGAGCGGGACACTCAGGCCTGCCCCTCCTCCCACTGGCGCCTCCCTCTGCCCCTTCCGGTAGCTCCAAGGTGCACCCCCAGCCCCTGCTCAATCCTAAATTAAATTTCTCACTTCTTCAAAACAGGAAGAGGCATCAACCTGTGCTCCGTATTTAGTAAGAAGAAATGGTATGGAAGAAACACCAATGACCCCAGACTGAAAGTGAATGGATGTCACTTTGGGGGGAACTCATGACAAACTTTATGCTCGTGCACACAGCTGATGGGTGTTTGTATGTGTGTGTATATATGTAATTGATACGTATAAGGTAGAGATACATATGCTTCTATGTTCCGGTTGACTTTTTCCCACTGTTTCTCATGTGGCCTGTCGGATGTGACCCCAGGAGATGGGATACAAGATTTGAAACATGTCCCCATCTCCAAGGAACTCACAGTTCCGTGATGGAGACATTGATGAAAACAAGTATTTGAAATTAATGATTTTTAAAAGTTTTTAAATTGTTGTTCAAGTACAATTGTCTCCATTTCCTCCCCACCACTCCCCCCAACCCCAGCCATCCCCACTTCTCCCCCCTGACCCCCCTTTGGTTTTGTCTGTGTGTTCTTCATAGATGCTCCTGAAAACCCTTCTCCTTTTTCCTTCCGTTATTTTTTTTGAAGTAATGAAACTAAGTGTGTGTGGGGGGGTGCGTACAAGGTCAGGGATGACTCAAAGGTGGACATGGGTCATCCGGCCCAGTGGGCCCGTGGGCGAGTTCCCTCATCTCTGAGAACGACTTGCTTTCCTCAGCTTGCCTGTCGGGCCCACCCGGGCTGCACCAATCATGCCGATCTTCTTGGGATGTTGGAACTCTGAATTTTCTTCTGTTTTCTCCTTATTCCCATTTCTCTCCCCCAACACATTCTCAGCACATCTGTGCACCTTCGTGCCAAGAGAGATTCATTGTCTCGTAGATGATGAGACTCGGGGCGCTGAGACAGAACTCAGGTGGCTTGGCCACGGTTGTTTGGAGACGGGGTCAGGGAGTGAATCTGAGCGCCGGCCCTTAGCCAGCGTACCTCGGATGTGGGCCGTTTGTCCAGAGCCTGGCCCCGGGGGTGGTGCCTGCCTATTACCAGCCGCTGCTCTTGTCATAGGCACACTGTGGTCCCCACCTGTCGGCATTCTTCCCACGAGGGCTGTGTAGGTAAAACACAGCCACCTTGCTTTCTCTCCAAGAACTGCTACAGGACTTAATCTCTGACTACTGCAGCCGCGTTGCTCCTGTCTCTGCGTTTAGTCCTTCCAGGCCACGCCTTGGAGGTGTGCTTTCCTCCTGTGGTGGATGTCTTCCAGGCTGCCTCCTGAGTCAGAGTCTTACCTCAGCGTTCCAGACGGTCTGGAATCTTCCATAGCTGGTCCTGGCCCTATGATTTCGTTCTCCCTAACTCACTCACTCAGCGGGCATTTATGGAGTGTGAAGTGTGTGCCGAGCTGCGTGCCAGAAGGTGGCGGCAGCGCTGGTGTCAGCACGGGTACAGGCCTGACCCAAGAGGAGGCTTCTGTAACGTACCCCTCCCCCCCGCCCAGTAAAGCCGGGGTGACTCCTCTGGGCCCAGGATGCGTTTCTCAGCCACCTCGTCCCTTCATCCCTTCCGTACCTGAAGGGACTCTGCAACACCACATAGCACGTGACCCCTGTGAAGGGCGTTCTGTAGCGTACCGCCCTTGAACTCTTCTTCCCGAGTATTCTTTCATTTGGGATGCTTTTGATGAAACTCATATGAATCTTTTTCTTGTATGTTTAGTTAATTACTCTGCCTGTCTTGCTCTATCATTTTTATTTTTCTGGGTTTTGTGTAAGACAGCAGGGTCCTGGATAGACTCTTTCAAAGAACTTTCCTCCCTCCTAGTGCCTTGTTGTGAAGCCCAGCCATTCTGTACGATTCCCAGGCGAGGCCTCTTTCCTGCGTCTCGGTTTCTTACCTGTAAACGGGTTAATAATGGGTCCCCCATCATTGAATCCTTCTGAGGACTCAGTTAATTCACGTCAGGTGCAGCAATTCGAGATCGCCTGGCCCATAGCTAACATTTTTGGAAGACTTACTTTAATTATAATTATATTCTCACTCCCTCATCCCCCCAATACCTTTCAATAAAGCCTTTTCCCCCCAGGTCTTTAAAAAATACCCCAAGCCACACATCGATTGCTTCTCTCTGTGCGGGCGTGCCTTCCTGCGGTGTAGACAACCTGGTGTCTCCCTCACCGCATTCCTCCAGTTTAAGCTGCAAAGTCCCTGGGTGGGGACTCCGGTTCACTGCCGAGCCTATTTTTTGGCACTACACATGCATTAATTAGAAATGTTCTTCTTCCTCGCCCCCTTGCCACCTCGCCTGCTGTTTCTAGGCTCCACCTGACAAACCCCTCCGGTCCTGGAGCCTTGGACAATGTTCGTTCCGCCTGCTCCTGAGTCTTGACCCCGGTGTGGAGACTCCGGGAGCATCTGGCCTCCAGCAGGGTTAAAAGCATTGGTTACACTTCGGTCACATCCCAGCTCTGACCGATTTTCGTTTTAGAAATTTCCAGGCCTTCAATCAACCAACAGATTTTATGTATACATACATGTTTTTCTCTTGATTTTGAAATTTCATTTGGAAATTGATAGACTCCAGAGAGGAAAGTTTCACTTATTAACACATTGGGTTTGTTACTATTCATCAAGAAGGAAGCAGACGTCATAATATTCCTTTTCTTCCCCTAACCGGATTCTGGAGCCATGACTGGTTTTATTTAATGACCTACTTTCTTCAGATACTCTCACGGTTGTGTCTGTCCGCTCCCCGCTCCCGGCCCCCGGCCCCCGGCCCCCGGGCCCACTCAGTGCTGGCAGTCTCATCTCCATTGACCTGGGAAAGGCCGGGAGAAGCTCAAGAGCAGTGAGCTGTCTTTTCCGCTTCCGTGTTCGTTGTTGCCAGTTGTCCATCCGAAGGAAAGTTCGTGAAGCTTTTTGTTCGGTTTTATTTTTTTCCTCTGAAGATTTTTCCTGAAGGCGGCGTGGGTGTTGTAGGAAGTGCAGGTTGGGTTCGTTACCCGCTTCCTTCGGCCCGAGCAT
The DNA here is from genome assembly GCF_022682495.2 of Desmodus rotundus. Lineage (NCBI taxonomy): Eukaryota > Metazoa > Chordata > Mammalia > Chiroptera > Phyllostomidae > Desmodus > Desmodus rotundus. Next base: position 209,858,749 of record NC_071387.1, on the reverse strand, counting down.
CAGGGACTGGGTTTGGAGGACTGTCCGCTAAGCCAGTTTTTTGAAGGTCGCTTCTTCTGGCAGCCAAGCAGTTATGTGAAACAGATGTTGACTCTGCCCCATCTCTTTGTTTGCCTGGAGGATGCGGCCTTGCAGGAAAAGGTGCTGCTTCCCCGGGTCCTGCTCGTTATCGTGGGCTGTTGGCCGTCCAAGCTGGTTGTGTTTCCTAAGTTCTGCAGAACCCGGACGGGACAGAGTTCTTGACGGGCAGCCCCAAGGGCTGGGGGCTGTGGAGGCTGCTGCCTGCTTCCTTTCTCTTCAGTGTTCCATACCCAGGCCATGGGATGTCTGTCACCAAAATAAAGCTTTCTCCCCTCAGGATCTTTTGTTAAGACTTATTTCAAAGGGAAGACTGGCTCTTTAAGTTTCAGTGGGTGCGTTATCACAGTTCTGGGTACATTGTAATTATTCCATTACCATCTCCCCTTCTGCAAGGGCTACAGCTCTTGTAGGATTTGTCTGGTAGGTTTTCTGTTCTTGCTGGAAGACCCCCTCCACATCAAATAAATGAGATAATAATAATGCCACCGAATACCTGTGAATTTCATGTACTCATTGTCTCTACAAAAAGGCAGAAGAGGAACCCAGACAATGCAGACCCATAAATGGGTGGCGTAGTGGAAAAAGGAACAGCATGGGCAGACGGGTTTGAAGAGGTCATCACGGACCCATCAAGGGGACAGGTGGACCACTTGCTGGTGTGGAGAGAGCTACTTGCCATGTGGAACTAGTTTAGACATCTCCACACGTGGTTTTCTGTGGGAGGGGTGGCAAAGGAACATGACGTCACCGATCGGGGTGCAGGTAAGGCAGGCGGGTCCACCGGACGCCTTGTGGCCACCCTGCAAACAGCTGCCCCTGCGGACACGCACCGTCTGCCTCAGCTGCACACTGACGAGCAAGCATGAAACGCGCAGCCTCCAGACACTCGTGCTCTCTGCATTTGAACTTCTTGTTGTTTTCTTATCTATAAAATGAAAGTTTTCATAGGTCATCGCCATTCATTTCCCAAGGGGTTGGGTTGGAGAAGAAAAGTGGAATTGCCTAAAGCTCCTCAACAGAGATGCTTTAAGAGTAGACAGTGGGATTTTCACTAATTCAACCCTCAGAGCTATGGACAGAGTGTGATGTGGGCTCTGGGGTGATCGGAACTTCCTGATGGAGCGTTGTTTCCTTATCAGGGATGAAAAGCAGGCCTCTTGGTATGGGGAGCAGCCTGTTAACTCCTGGCTCACTGAGCTGTGTACTTTCTCACCCGGCTCAGGCTGCACTGGGGGAAATGATACTGGGACAGAGCCAAGTACTTGGACGTGAGTTGAAAGGCCATGGCTATCTAAATTGGTTGAACGGGATCCCAGGGTGGCGGTGTTCAAGCGTTTTTACACTTGCTAAGGGGAACCGGAGCCAAGCACTCAGCAGAGCCCAACAAATGGATCTGGGGCCCTGAAGGCTGTTACTGGCTGACGTAGACCTGACCTTAATTTCTGCTTTCTTCTGGAGAAGTGCCCTGGGACATTTTTTAAATCTGTCTTCCTGGTCATTGTTTAGTGTAGCACTTAATAATTGCTTCTTCTGGACCTATGTATCTATATAGAACATTCTAGAAACTCGTTTCCTGGGCCCTGGGCTCCCCCTTGGCCAAAGGGGCCCCCTGTGCCTGTGAGGTTGCCGCCTTGCCACTGGCTCCTTTTTCAGGGCCATCAGGACACTTCACTTCTTCCAACTCTACCGAACTGCCTCCCTGGCCCCGTGTGCCAGGCCCTAGCTGACGACTTCTCCCTGACGAGGGGACCGCTTCTCTGTTTCTCCCAGTGTGCAGCCGCCCTAGCAGCTCATTTTTGTCGTGTGCCTGCTTTCAGCGTGTTGCGACCACAGCTTCGGAAGGCAGGAGAGCAGCACTTCTCGCTGACAGAACAGGCCCCGGGACGCCGCATCTCCGAGGCTGGTGTCTCCCATGGCAGCCGGGCTCGCTGACAGTGCTCTCCTGTTGGGCTTAACGCCACCCATTCGATTTGCGCCTGCAGGCTCAGTACCCCCATTGCTGCGTCCCCTAGGAACTAGAGAGCACCCGTCTCTGACAAACGTGCAGCATTCTGATGCGCAGTCATCTCTATTCTCCTTTCGCCCTGGCTTCCTCACTTATTTTTATTTTCCGTGGAGCCAACACGTTGAGAGATCTCAGAGCTTTCTTCGTGTGTGAGCAGGACGCGTCAGGCCCCACAGACCTGACGTGGCCAGTGCCACCTGGACGGGGCTGCGGCCATGCCGCTGGCTCCAAGACGCGTTCCAGGCTGGTGCGGGGAGCACCATGATGGGGTGCAGTGCCAGATGCAGGAGTGTCACGCAGAAAGGACAGAGGAGGTGTCCCTGAGGGAAAGGAGCAGATGGGACAGTAGTCAGGGAGGTGATGGCGGGCTTGGCCCAGTCTTGTCCCATCTGGAAACCAAGCCCGCACCTCCGTGATTTTTGTCTCACCTGTGCCTTGTCCTCTGTGACCTCTCCTCTGACCTTTCCATGTGATCCGACTTGCACCTGTTCTCAATCCTGTGAGGGTATTTACCGCACCTGTCTATAAACTTATGAAGAGTTGAAAAACACACCGTAATTGTCAGCGTTCATGGTACTGAAGAATAAAATACAGCGGCAGTTCTACGATGCAGGGGAATTTGCTCAGTGATGTCCCCAAGATACTGGAGTGATGCTAGAGCCTCAGAAGGAAGGTGTTGTGTTGACTTCATTTCAGTGAATGTTTAACGCATCCTCACTACACGCCAGGTCCCGAGGGTCCAGGCCCTGCCCTGACACGCGTGCGCACGCACACACACACACACTCACCCATGCACGTGTGCACACACCACACACAAACATGCACTCACACACGTGTACGCACATGCACATGCCCCCACACATATGCACACCCCCACACATGAACACACTTGTGCACTCACACCCATGCATGCACACAGGCACACCATCACACACACGCGGACACACACCTCTGAGCCCATTTCTATTTTTTTAAACATTGTATTGATTAAGCTATTTCAGTTGTCCCATTTTTTTCTCCCCTTTATTCCCCTCCACCCTGCACACCCCCTCCCACCATCATTCTCCCCCCTTAGTTTACATCCATGGGTCGTACATATAAGTTCTTTGGTTTTTCCATTTCCCATACTATTAACCTCTCCCTGTCTATTTTCTACCTACCATTTATGCTACTTATTCCCTATACCTTTTCCCCCATTCTCCCCTCTTACCCTCCCCTTTATAACCTGGCATGTGATCTCCATTTCTGTGGTTCTGTTCCTGTTCTAGTTGTTTGCTCAGTTTTTGTTTTTGTTTTTTTAGGTTCAGTTCTTGATAGTTGTAAGTTTGTTGTCATTTTATTGTTCATATTTTTGATCTTCTTTTTTTGTTAGATAAGTCCCTTCAACATTTCATATAATAAGGGCTTGGTGATGATGAACTCTTTCAACTTGGCCTTATCTGGGAAGCTCTTTATCTGCCCTTCCATTCTAAATGATAGCTTTGCTAGATGGAGTAATCTTGGATGTAGGTCTTTGCCTTTCATGACTTCAAATACTTCTTTCCAGCCCCTTCTTGCCTACAAGGTTTCTTTTGAGAAATCAGCAGACAGTTTATGGGAACTCCTTTGTAGGTAACTATCCCCTATTCTCTTGCTGCTTTTAAGATCCTCTCCTTATCTTTCATCTTGGGTAGTGTAATTATGATGTGCCTTGGTGCGTGCTTCCTTGGGTCCATCTTGTTTGGGACTCTCTGAGCTTCCTGGACTTCTTGGAAGTCTATTTCCTTTGCCAGATTGGGGAAGTTCTCCTTCATTATGTTTTCAAATAAGTTTTCAATTTCTTGCTCTTCCTCTTCTCCTTCTGGCACCCCTATGATTCAGATGTTGGAACATTTAAAGGTGTCCTGGAGGTTCCTAAGCCTCTCCTCATTTTTATGAATTCTTGTTTCTTCATTCTGTTCTGGTTGCATGTTTATTTCTTCTTTCTGGTCCAAATTGTTGATTTGAGTCCCAGTTTCCTTCCCTTCACTGTTGGTTCCCTGTACATTTTCCTTCACTTTTTATAGTCTTCCCTTTTCCTATATTTTGTGATCATACTCAACCAATTCTGTGAGCATCCTGATTACCAGTGTTGTGAACTCTGCATCTGATAGGTTGACTATCTCTTCATTGCTTGGTTGTGTTTTTTCTGGAGCTTTGATCTGTTCTTTCATTAGGGCCATATTTCTTTGTCTTGGCACACATGTTATATAGTAAGGGGTGGAGCCTTAGGTGTTCACCAGTGCAGGGCAACACATCACTGCGCTGTGATGCTGTGTGTGGGGGAGGGTCCAAGAGGGAACAGTGCCGCTTGCTCCGCTCTCCCCGGCTTTCAGTCACTTCCCCTGCTACCCACAAGCAGAGTGGGCCCTTCTGGTGCTAATTCCCGGGTGGGTGGGTGTGTGTACATTCTAGGACCCCGTGGGTCTCTCCCACAAACTCTCCTGTGAGTCTGGGAGTTTCTCCTGCTGGCGCCTCAACCCCCACAGGTGTTTTCAGTCAGAGGTTTGAGGCTTTATTTCCCTGTGCTGGAGCCCTGGGTTGTGGGTCTGTCTTGCTCCCCAGTTGTTCCTCCCGGTTTCTGCACATGAATGTGGGGCCGCCCGGTCCGCCAGCCGCCGCCTTGCCCCGAGCCCTCTCCTCCCAGCTGCCCATCTCTGCCCCTCCCACCGGTCTGGGTGAGTGTTTCTTCTTTATCTTCTTGGTTGTCGGACTTCCATACAGTTCAGTTTTCTGGCAGTTCTGGTTATTTTTTGTTTTTAAATTTGTTGTTCTCCTTTTTTTGGTTGTGCAAGGAGGTAAAGTGTGTCTGCCTACACCTCCATCTCAGCCAGAAGTCTGAGCCCATTTCTTTGGCTATTTTGATCGGAGGATGATGTTGTCTGTAAGGATTATGAATGTTCTAGAAGAAATTAAACAGCTTTACTAGATTCTTGTAATTGGAATGGCAGCTCGGCAACTGGAGAGGTAATATTGTATTTTGCTGTGTATAATGCACACTTTTTTGCCCCATTTTTTGAGGGACAAATAAGGGTGTGAATTTTACATGGGAATTAGCACTAAAATGTGGGCGTCCGTTATACAAGGGAGCACATTATATGGCAAAATACGGTAGGTTTGCAGCTAGTCATCACTTACCAGAATGGGTTGATTCTCAGACATTTCCTTGAGCTGAACAAAAAATAACCGGTTAGATTTGTTTTGAGGCATCATAATTTATGGGTTTTAATTTCTTAAGGTTCAAAGTATTGTTGAAAGCTATACTGAAGACCCTTGGTCATTTTAGTCTTGAAATTCACTGCTATTAAAGGCATCATTGTGAGATGTGATAATGTGAAGAATTTATCCTATAAAGTTAATTATCACTTTTAATCCAAGTATGTGAATCACTTATGATTGAAAATTGAAAACTGATTTTTAAAACATGTTTATTTTCTCTCCCTTGCCAAAATCTCATAAAATAAAAAAATCAAAGCAAACAATAAATTAAATCTGTTACAAAGATAGATTTCAATCTATAATAATGGAAAGCAAGACAAAGCTTCAAGTACAGGCAATGGAAACATGAAATAGAAGGGGAATTCATCAGGATTACTAATCAGGTCGCTTATCAAAGTGATTAATTGGGGCTTTGCATTGGAGCTCTGCCTTTATTTTTCTTCTCTCCTGGTGTTAAGTAGTGGATAGCAGCTGTGTTTACCCACAAACCGAACCTCTGAGTGTGGGCGCTAGGCTCAGAGAGGTGGGCAGTGTGCCCCAGTGAGGTACCGACTGCCAGGTGGGTTAGAAACCGACCCCCCCCCAGCAAACAAGTCCCTTGTCTGTCCCTATTAATTACTGGAAACAGGTGGCTGTAAACAAAAGAGCAGCAAATGGAGATTCTCCAACAAGACATAAGCATATAATCACAGCATGCAGTGCAATGCAAGGAAAATTGTCCAATCAGAAGTCAGGAGGAAAAATAGTCAAAAACCTGGAGGTAATAGGGTGATCAGCAGAAGACACCCAGGGAGATGTGGGAAGGCTGTTATTCATGAAAAATGATCTGACACAGAACTTAGGAAATGAAGACTTGACTTTGACGTTTTAAATGAAAGTATCAGTTGACACAACTCAGATGTAAGTTAGTGAGTTGGAGGGCTGAGCTAGTAAAGTTCCTCAGAATGCCTTGCAAAAGGAATATTTGGGAGTATGAGAAAAAACCTAAGAGGCAGGAAAGAGTTGTACAAATTCCAGCATCCCTCAGAGACGAGCTCTAAAAGGAGGGGAAAAAGAAACCAGGGAGAATGAAATAATCAAAGAAATAATAGAAAGAGCACCTCAAATAGGACCAAAGAATGTTCAGATTTAATGAGCCCTCCAAGTGCCACGGAGGGACACTACCTAGACACCGTGTGACAGAAGCATCAACCGCAGTCAGAGAGACCACCCAGTGCACAGCACTGTTTCCAGTTTCAGCGCGCAAGCCGGCGGAGTCGCGTAAGAGAGGGAACCACGGAAGTGTATCCTCTTCTGATTTACAGTGTGGATTGTAGTTAACAAATGAAAGTTTAAAGCTTGAATTATATCTTTAGATATCAAGGTTAAACACTACAACCATAATGTAGGATGATACACACGTACATTTTTTTAAAACTGTCTGAAAGGCTTATTCAATTAACATAGTATTCAGTTACTGTAATAAATCTTCTTAGAGAATCAAGACTTGCTTGAGATCAAATACAATGTTTGCTTTTTTGTATCGTGTGAATTTTTTATGAGAACTTTTTTAAAAGAGATTTTTAAGAAAGAATGCGCTGTAAGGATACAAAGCAAAGAATATTTGATACAGTCAGCAAAATGCAAGAATGCAAAAGCAGAGCAAAGCAAAGTAACCAACAAAAAATTATAAATAGGTAACATCTATGTGTACATAAATAATCATAATAAGTGTAAATAGATTAAATTCTCCTTTTATAATATGAGTGGCATTAAAAACAATTATAGTCAGCTATACCTGGAGATAAGAGACACTTACACAATGAAAAGATGCAGTCAAGTAAAAGCAAAGGGCTGGAAAGGAAACCCTAAGGACAGGTCATTAGAAGGAGAGCACGTGGAGCAGTGCAGGGAGGGCAAAGGCAGGCTTACGATTGTTCGTCTGGAAACTAGCACAGTGACTGATAAGCACTCCAAGAATAAGCCCTCTTTCACATACTCACCACTCCAGATCTCCTTTTGCTCCACCCTGTGTTAATATTAGATGAAATGAACTTCAAAGCAAAGAATATTAACTAGAAGAAAAGATTGCATATTGATATATGAACATAACTGAGTAGTCCTGAACTTTTACATATTTAACTGCATAATTCTGACCTATGTAAAGCAAAAACAAAAAAAAATGTAAGAAAATATCAACAAATCCATAATCAGTAGAAAATTTAGCCATATTTTTTTGGAAGACAACAGATCAAATAAATAAAAATATAAAAGGCTTAAATAGCCAATTAACAAATGTCTTTTTGAACTACACATGAAATTTTTACACACATGACCCATGTATAATGTGTTTTCTTATTAAAATGCAATAAAATTAGAAATTAGTAGCAAATAGACAAAAATAATGATGCATGAAACAAGATTTAAAAGTACTCTAACCATATACAATGCACAAAAGTTAAATCAAAATAGATCCTAGACCTAAATATAAAACCTAAAAGTAAAACGTTAGAGAAGCAAACACAGGTGAGCATTTTTGTGACCTTGGGTTAGGCAGAGATTTCTTGAATAGAAGCATGATTCCTCAAGAGGAAATTGGTAGGTTGGATTTTGTAACGCTTAAATCGTGTGAACTTTGAAAGCTGCTGTTGGACAATGAAAAGGCAAGCCTGAGGCAAGGCAGGCATTGCCTGCGATAAAGTATTCATATCTGGATATGTAAAGAGCAGATGGAAAAGAAACAACTCTTAAAACCAGGCAAAAAATTGAACAGGTTCATCATCAAAGAAAATACGAAGAAGGTAAATAAGCTGATGCAAAGCTGCTGAACATCATTAGTAATTAAGGAAAGAGAAATTAAAATCACCACCCACACATTAAAATGTTTAAAGTGAAAAGCTTGAATATAGCAAGTGTTGACAAGGCTGTAGAGGACCTGGCGCTCTTGTGTAGGACAGGAAAAATGGCAAATGATACAACCATTTTGGAAAACAATTTGGCAGTCTCTTCAGGGAAATGCAAACCAACCTTATAATTAAGCCATTCCACTCTTAGGAGAAATGCAAACTTAGTTTTACACAAAATCCTGAACACAGATATTCATAGTAACTTTATTTGCAATGGAACAAAACTCGACAGAGCCCAGATGTCATGAGCCAGTGAGCAGATAAACAAGTTGTGGTATAGCCGCACAGTGAAAGAGTATGCAGCGATAAAAAAGAAGGGACTTCGGTCATGACGCACCATGGGTGGGTCTCCAAATCATCATGCCCAGTGGAAGAAGCCAGCCAAAACGGAGCACCTAAGATAATATTCCTACACTGAGGTAACTTTAGTATATCCCTTTTATAGACACTTCTAGAAAAATACAAACTGACAGTGACAGAATTTCAGCAACTGCCTGAGGGGTAGGCCAGGGACAATGCAAAGGGAGGGGTGGGTGGGAGGGCTTAAAGGGTCACAGGAAATTGGGGGGTGGTGATGGATATACTTATTATATTGACTGTGGTTTTACAGATGCACGTGTGTCGAAACTTAAATTGAATACATAAATATGTGCAGTTTGTTATGTATCAGTTATATCACGATAAAACTATTAAAATATTCTATCCACTTAGAAATTAAAAGATACTCTCTCGGTCACCCCAGGGAGAGCATTACTGAAAGTATGTTTCATAGAGCACTTACGGCCTTTTCTTGGCTTGCCCTCCGGTAAGGAGTTATTTTAAACAGGCTAAGTCAATGCACGTGGCTAGAAAAGAAGTCGTGACTGGGGAAAGACTCAGAAAAAAATATCAATTTCTGGATCATTATATATTGACAAATTATTAAGATTAAATATGTAAGCACTTGAAACTCTAAGATCAAGATGTTATCAAATCCATCAATTTCATGTGTAGATTTAAAAATTCTCAGCCCTAATAAAAGCAGACAGATTGATCTGTCTGGGTACAGCAGCACTCAATTAATCGAAGAAATACCTGTGACACCTTCATTACACGCAGCAGGAGAGACTTCTCGGAAGAAACCAGTTATTGTTCACTCTGGAGAGGTGCTCGGAACCGCAGGGCCCCGTACTCTCTTCCCACCCCTGCTGTCGTTCCTAGGGCTAGTGTGCGCGCCTGGCAGGACACAGGTCTCAGAGAGAGCAGGGGGAGAAGGGGGAGAGACAGCAAAGACCACACCGCGGTGGGAAACATATTTAGAAACATCTGCTTCTAAACCACACCAGAAAAATTATTAGAATTTTAATAATCCATCCTCTGTGCCTGTAGAATACCTGTTTTTGTTCTTCAGGAATCTTTACAGCTTCAGATTACCTTCTTGGGTTGATCGGATGCTCTCTGGGTTGCAGCTGTGGTGGACGCTTTCCAAGCAGACCTTATTTGGGCGTTGGAAGTATTATGTTTTTCATTTGCGTTTTTCCTTGTTTCCTTGCGTGAGGCTCGCGGACGTGTGTGGTTGCAATGGATAGGCGTCTGTTTGCGTGTGGTGGCCTTCCCTGCGATGTGCTCCGAGAGCAGAGTGCAGCGCACACACTTGCCGTCAGGGATGCCTGCCGCGGGGCTGCCGCGTTCCTTCGGTTGCAGCGCTGGTGTATTTTAAATTTGGGGTGCACAAACACACCGCCTCTTTATCTCAGAGCCAGCGTTGGTGACACTGCCGGAGCTGGTAATGGGACTGCGGTCTCAGCACAGAGTCCACACTCCAGGCAGGGCTCGAAGGCAGAGCGCTAACCTTTCTTGTTTCAGTTTTCCTTCTCTTCCTTCCAAAAGTGTCTAAGAAGATTTAGGTATCGATGACTTCTTCCCCTGACGAACTAGGTTGGATCTCAGGGGATACAGATAGACCTAGATAAACCGGGAGGTTAAAGATGCAGGGGCAGCTTTTGGGAGCTTAGTTTTCAGGTTATGTGACTTCCATGTAGACAATAATCAGATAAACTCGTTTATTTGTTAAAATGGGGGCTGTCTTTGATGTGGTTACTATTTTATGTCAACAGCATCGGGCAAAAGCCAGTTCACAGTTCTGAATACATGAAACCCGGTTTATTCTTGTGGCATTCTTTGTTATTGTAGCACTTTCCATGTGAAAACTGTAAACCTATTTTTGCTCCACCCCGGAGTTGTCTCTTTTTGCTAATACTTAGGAAGTTGTGGGGCCATCATATCTCCTTAAGCAGATGAAAATCTATGAAGTGTTAATGTGTTAAGATGCAAAATGATTGTACCTTAAATCTAGAGCCTAGAAAAGCAGCTGCCATTTCTAGGTGCGTCTCTGAACAGGCTTAGCACGAAATTTCCCAGTCCCTTTAGGTTCGGCGTGTGTTTATAAAAGCTGCAGCGGCTCAGGCTGTGCAGCACGCAGGGCGTTGGACTCGCGTCGTCTTAGTTCTGCGGGAGATCGGCAGCCAGCAGCCGAGGACGTTTCGGGAGGGAACCGTAAGTTCCTCCCCGTCCTCTGAAACTGGTAAATGGACATATGTTTTCTTAAGGCTCCCCCAAAGCTTATTTTTCCCTTCTGAGTTTCTGTGTGTTATTGTCATGAAGTTTAGTTTAACTCTTGCCACAGACATGGGCGAGGACTCAAAAACAAAAGTCAAATTAATTGCCCGAGGGGAATTTTGACGCAGGTGTAGCGGGCATCGTATTGCGGGTGACAGAGAGCAACACCAAACCCATTTTTTTTAGGCAAAGTGACTCTAAACTTCCTTCAATGTTCCTTTTTTTTTTTTTTTTTAATTTCTTCAAATCCTCGAAAGGCCCCTGCATCCACACACCCAGGTTTCTTCCTAAAGTGAAGAAATAACAATTCAGGACAAAATAAATGAGCAAAACAAACACTTCAGACGAAGGCCAGACACCCAGCTTCACACTCTTGTTTTTAAAAAATTTCACCACCGTCAGCCTCTGCCTCGGCTCATGTTCCTTAAAGCCACTCGGCCCCCTTCTCTGTTGAAGGTCAGGCGCCTCTCAGTCCCGTGTATCTGAGGCCAGCGTGGTGCTTCGGTGCTGGGAGTCCTGGGCCGTCGGCTTCCTCTGGGGCTTTTAGGTATTCAGTATCTTTTCTTAAATCTTTTGTTTTAGGCATCACACATCCGCATACAGGAGGTCCCGCCACTTCTAGCACTAAAACAGCTTACGCTTCCCGCTCTGTCTATCCCCCCCACCCCAGCCCCAAGGCCTGGTCTCTCCTTCAGTCTCTGAGTTTTGCTTCTCTTCCAGTCTGTGGGGGGAAAAGGGGAAAGGACAAAAACAGTATCAAGGAACAATCGCTATGTCACTGTCCCTTGACTTCTCATTCTAATCTGAAAGAGGTTGGAATACAGTTGTTTGGGGTTCTGTTTCAGCTAGATCTGCCTTCTCTTAACTGATTTGCCCACTTTGAGTCGAAGGGTGTTTTTTTTTCTTCAATTTGCACGAGGGAGTAAGGGTGTGAACTGAGCCAGTCTTCTGAAGTTTATCTGCCACAGCTTTTGTCAGAGACTAACGGACACCCTCCTCCCCAGAAACCTCTAGACCCGAGCGAACAAAATGAGGCCTTCTGTAAACAAAGTCACATATTGCGGTGGCTCCCTCCACATGGCCTCACGCGGGAAGCACCGTGGCCGCCCTATGGAAAGGGCCTGGTCGTGGTTCACCACAGCCGACGATGCCAATGCCCGTGCAGCACCCTGCAGACAAGAAATCTGTGTGGCCCTGGTGCGGGGGTTTAGGGTGATGGGATTCTGCCCCTGCCATGACCGCTCACGAGCACCATCACCCACGGCCCCGTGCTTCTGCAGGCGTCCGTGGGGGCCTCTCGCCTGTCCTTCCCTTTGTCACTGAGACCTGGCTGGTTTGAGAAGTGTGTAGGTGTGCTCCCGTAAGACAACCTTCCTGTAAAAAGAACAGACGTGCACATTCCCGGGTCTTACTAAATCGGTCGTGGTGTTATGAAAGCATGGGTTTTATTAAAGGGTTCACTTTAGATTTCCTTTAAGTATTGACGTCCTCATGCATTTTAAGTTATTTGATTGATCTAAGTATTTTCCAGACCATTTCTAAGGCCTGGGCTGATTCAAAAACTCTTTTTTGTAAATCTTAGCGCATTGTTCTGCCTGCTGGCTCACCCTACTTTTCTTTGGAAAGCATCCTCTCCTCCAAGGGTGGTGGGCTCCTTTCCTGGGTTTTAGAAACCCCGGGAATTCACCATGGGCCTCTTGTCTTATGCAACTTTAACTTCAGGGAAATTACTTGGGGTAAAGGGTTTGTTGGCTGCTGCAAAATTAAAATCTGCTATAGTACTTCCTGTGTCGCCTGGGACGCATCGTCGCTGTGGAGCGGAAGGGAGAGCAAAGGAAGAGCCACTGTGGCAGATGCTGGTCCGCAGGAGCGCAGACGCCCGAAGTGAAGCTCGTGCTCATGCTTGGCTCTGCTCAGGTCGTTTCTCCATGATGTACGTCCCCAGTCTTGTCCGGGTTTATTAGCTGGAGAAGGGATTGTTCACCTGGATTGCAGGCATGGCAATTAACATTTCTGGTTTTACTAGTATAGCTTTTCGGTGTTTTATCTCTTTCTTAGGGCTCCTCTCTCGCATCAGCTAGGGCTTGGGTGCCACTGGGGGTGGTCAGCAGAGAGCTGGGAGCAGTGGTGGCTTGCCGGAATATTGCTGGGAGCGTGAAGCCCTGCGGCAGGAAGGAGGGACTTGGAGGAGCGTACCCTTGCCTAGAAACTTGTCCTGGGAGTTCCGTGGGGCAGGTCACCAGAGGAGGACGCCAGCTAAGGGACAGCCCTGCGAGTCACCTGGCACCGCCCTTGTCCTCTGTGGCGGGGAGGGGGAGATGCTGGTGCCCTGTTTGAATGTCACTGTGGTTTGCTGATCAGGGGAGCCCGGAGCCACCAAAGTCCTCCACTGCAGTTCTAAATCCAGTTTGAAAACAACAGAACATTTCAGTGTCTGTAGCTGGCAGGGAAATGTGTGGTGCTGTGTCACTGGCAGGCAGGAGAGCGGCAACTGAAGAAGAGGCGATCCGTGGGCCAGCTCTGGACGTGCACCAAACTGAGCTGAGGGAGACCCGGGCAGATCCCCCGTCTGGCGTCGCAGTCGGGTCAGAGGGGACGGGGCCCTGGCACGGCTGTGGATTTGCATGCCGGGAGGGATATAAACAGCAAAACCCTCAGCCCTGTGGCTATAAAAAGAAGTATTTTTTATGATGTACTGTTGTTTAAGAGCAAGCTGTGAGTTGTGTTTAAGATTTATCCCCATGCAGTTCAAAAACCAGAGTTCTGCCTGGGTGCTTAAGCTCTTTCAGATGTTTCTATTGTGCAACATTTTCTCCAGATTCTCCTTTTAATGTATGGGTTTTTTCCCCTCACAATCTGTTAAAAGATCAGTGTGTGTGAATCTTGATGCTGCGGTGCTGTTTCGTGGGTTCCATTTGGATGCGAGCTGTTGCAGCTGGAAGGAGGCGTAGGATCCATGGCTGAGACTTGTCACCAAAACGGGTGACGTTTTACATCTCCTCAAGATGCATCGAGAAGTGGGCAAGCTCCAGGCTGCAGCCACATTTTACTCCATTCACTTTGGAACTCTGCTTGCGATTTGAATTCATCTTAAACATGTAGATGTGTACCCCTGGTCAGGCAACTGGATAGCAAAGGTATTTGAAGGATGGTTTGAAAAAATTGCCTATTAAATACATGCTGCCCTTTAGTTGATTAGCCAATTTTTTTTTCTTTTTTTTTGGCTGGGAAAATTGTTCTAAATGAGTCCATGAGACTGGGATTCTGTGTAAAAAGGAGGGAGGGTGTGGTAACAGAGTTTAGAAATCCGTTGTTCTTGATTGGCTCTGTATTTTCCTACACTCTCACGGTGTGTGGCCCCTGGTCTCCCCGACCTGCTGGTGCGGTGAAAGTGACGACCCACACAGACCAGACTGGGAGGCACCTGCAGCCGCAGGCAGCACCACCGCCCGGGCCGTGGGGCGTGTGCCGTGGTGGTCCGAGCATCCTCGCACCAGAGGTGTCAGAAAAGACGTAGCAGCCTCCCTCCTCTGTGCCTCCCACGAGGGCATGGGGGCCTGTCCCCGGCCATCTGCCATCTGCCGTCTGAAACAACACAGCACCACACACCTGAAAGCAGATGTTACTTAGTCCGACGTGCTACACCGGAGTGGAACTCGCCCTTTTCAAATCCCTGAGAGGTGGCTTCACAACCTCGATTGAGCCCTTCCTCGGCAAGGCTGTCGGCGGCTCAGAAAGCATGTTTGTATAGTTGAGGAGTTCTAATTATTGCAATTCATCGTGATTGACCGAAATCAAACTTTTCGCTTCTTTGCTCAAATGGATGCAGTTCAGCTGGGTGGGGCCACACCCACCCAATGGTGGGTCTTCCCTAGACTGTGACTCAGAGAGGAGACACTGCCGCCACAGACTCTGAGCCATCATTTCCCAAGCTGGATGCTTTCATCACTCCCCTCCTTCCCAGAGCGCGGGGTCTCCAGGTTGATCGCCATTCTGTTGCTGCCTTCTGGACACGTGTTAAGTGGGTGCGTTTCCTTTTGAGACGTGTGTCCGGAGGTGTGACGCTCAGTGTGGTCTGACCGGCCCGAGTCTCACTGTCTTCTCGGGCACGACACCTCTCTTCAAGCCCGCAGCCCGAGCCACAGCGCCCTTGGCCCGCGCCGATCTGCTTTGGAAACACCCCGGTGTTCTAGGGCAGGGCCCTTCTGTTCTCTTCCCCCATGGCTGATGGTTTTTTGTTCCACGTTCCAGACATTACTGTAGTAAATGCTGTCCCGTGAGTGCAGGCTCGTTGTTTCAGCTTGTCAAGAATTTTTCGACTTTTTCTTTATTGTCATCCAACAGATCAGCAATTTCTTTCATCTTTGTGCCATCCGTACATCTTGAAATGATCCTTCAAAGGTTTTGTTCAGTTGAAATTCATAAACCTGTATCAAACTGTGTGCTCCGTGCCCACCTCGTGCTCCCTGCTGGGGGCAACAAGCGGACGGAAACGTAGTCATTTCTTTGGGAGTGCGCAGGCTGCGGGGAGTAACGGACCTGCATCCATGCAGCCAGAGGCAGTGCAGTAACCGCAGTAACGGAGGCCGTGTGAAGCACTGTGAGAACCCAGGTGGGCCGCAAACTCCCAAGGCCCATCCCTGCCCATGCTGGCCCAGGCCCACGAGCTGCAGGGCACCTGGCTACTGCCGTCTGATTTCAGTGTGTCTCTGCCTTTACTGCCCAGGGCGACGCCAGGACATGTGGTACGTATCTTGCCGAAATGATCCCCTGCTCTGCTGTTCCCGAGCGGGACCAGCCTGGCAAGCCCATCCAAAAGGGGCTGAGGGTTGTTTCGGAAGACTTACTGCTCGTGGTGCTAGGGACCCCATGGTGGTTCGTGATGATTTCATTTGTAGAATCTGGGGCACTATGTGCCTGTCCCCGATCTCCTGGTAACCTTCCTCCTGTTCTTGGTCACAGGACAATGTTTCAAGTGGTTTTGTGCTGACCTCCGAGTGTCCCCGCTGTCTCGGTCTGTGATCTGTCTGGATCCGGAGCTCAGTGGGCTTCCTGCTGTCTGTACGTCCCTCTTAGCTCTCTCTGGGTTGAAAATCGCTCTTCGTATGCCCTCCCTGTTGTGTTTTTCTTTCTTGGCTTCTCTGTTCCTAACATTTTTGCAAATGTAAACTCACTTTTAGCCTGTAGTCTCCTTTGTCTTCCGTGTCTTGGACCCTCCTTTAACTCTGGTCCTCTTCAGGGCGGCAGACTGGTCATGGCTGGTTTTCACCTCCTCCCCGTCCTCCGGTTACTGGGTTGCAACCCTGCAGTCCAGCATAAACAACTGTCGTCCGTAGTACAGTCTCTAGGAAACATGTCAACCATTTCTTCTTGGAGGGTCTCAATTTCATCTGAGACATGGGCTCTTCATTGTTTTCTCAGCCTTCTTTGCTGTGACATTGTCCCCAGGTAAGGTAGCAGTTTATCGGGACAACCGGGGACTTGGTAGCGGCCCTATGTTGAACAGCATGGCACGCCGATGCCGTGACTCCCTGCAGCAGTGCAGCCGTTCATATGGAAACTGGGACAGTCGTTAATAAGTGGTAATGCAGGAACTAACCGCATGCCTCCTGTACTCACGACTGCATGCCCACTTTTGCCCGCCCCGTTTACCTGCTACCAACACTGGACAAGACACGGGAAGTCCTGTACTTGGCCATGGATAGTGCTCGTCTGGGACGCGGGGGTGTGCCACTGTCTCTTCTTGGGATTCTGTCGCTTACCTGGCCCTCCTCTCGACTCATTTTTTTCTGTACACCTGTCAGCACTCCTAATTCAGGCTGATTTGTAACTTTGACTCTTTAGTATGGCTTGATTTCCAGTGATCAGTGATGAAAGAATTTAACTCTGTTTCTGTGTCCTTGGTAGAGACTTCCCAGGTACCCTACATCTACATTGTCCCATATAGTTCTGTGTATCTGACACTAAGGTATCCATCCCGATTTTTTAAAATAAAAGCATATATTTTTATTGAGTTTCTGAATACTCCTTTAGATTAGATACCGACAGACAAAATTCAGGATCGAAGCCTTTGAAGGCCTTTGATAACACATACGTGCAGAATGGTTCTGTAGCAAATCTACACGCGTTTAGTCTTATTAGGGTTACATCCTGTTGCCTCTGTCGCTGCGTCTTCCCCTGCAGATCATCACTAGGTAGTTCAGAAAGGTCAATGAAAAGACGCTACCGTGTAATTTTGATTTACAATTTTTTCAGTACCTGAGATTAAAAGTTTTTGTTTGCATCTGCTTTGTAATTTTCTCTTTGTGTCTGTGCTTTTGCTATTAAAAATGTGGCTATTTTTAGGCGCTAGTTATTCCAGGTGAATTTTCAGGTTGAAAAAGTCCCTGAGATGATGTGTTAGACTGACTAGTAATTTTGGAAAGACTGGAGATATATCTAGTCTTCCCATCTAGAAATGTGCTATTATACTTCATGTGTACAAACATTGTGTCTGTGTGTGTGATTTATACAAATTTTGAGATTTTTTTCAAGTTAGCATATTTTATTGCTATTGCATGGATTGTTAAGTGTTTTCAGTGTTGGAGTAAAAAGATATTTTAAAACATCTTAATTGTGTCTCTAATCAGCTATGGAAATCGTCAGTTCCACATTTTCCCGTTACTTCTCTGGCACTGTGGGTGCACCGCCTTCCTCTGTGAACGCGGCCGGGGTTGCCTCCTTCCCGGCGGCCAGGCCGCGGACGTTGGTTTCCTGCCTCTCTGTGCTCGCTAGAACTTGGAGAACAGCGCTCAACAGTTCTGGTGCTGGGGGAGGCACATTAATTTTTACATCCTCCACACCTCGTATAGTACTTGGCTTATAAAAGGCTCTCAGAAAGTGTTTGCTGGAGTGAATTTAGCTGTTAAAGAGCTTTGATTCTAGTTGGCCAACTGAAAACAATGTGCATAAATAACCACAGTACACAGTAAAAAGTTACACAGCATCATTAAAGCCTACAGATAATAAACTACTCTGGCTTTTTAGCGGGGAAAAAAGATTATGTACAAATGCATGAAGGGAATGGTTGTCATGCAGGACTTGAGACTAGATGGTATTGGATGATAGAAAGACGGGAAAGGAAGGAGAATCCCGCAGGGGGCGAGGCCTAGCGGAGGCGGAGCCCTTGGGAGATGGGGCAGGCTCAGGCGAACAGGTGAGCGGTTCATTTTGGCAGCTGTAAAGGCTCTACCCCTGGTGCACAAGCCGGAAAGGCTAGCAAGGGCGATGGGGCCGGACCGTCAGGAGCCCTCCGTGGCAGGCCAGGCTCCTTCACGGGTCTTCCCAAATGTTCTGTCATCATCAGACGCACGAGAACGCTGCTGTTTTCATGACACGTTGGGGTACACAGAGACCGCCTGCTGCTGGAGGCAGTGACAGGGGACAGGGACTGCCCGGGCCCACGAGGCCCCCGCCTGTGGTTGCAGGGCTTGAGCATAGGTCTCGTCCTTCTGGGCCCCTTCACGCAGGAAGAAGGGGAGGTTTCCTCAAGGCCTGTGTTCTCTCTCTCTCTCTCTCTCTCTCGGGTGTCAATGTCCAGCCGACTTGAGCTCTCTGCCAAGCCAACCACCTCCCACCTCTGTACACACAGCCGCTTCTTTACGTGTCCTCCTGGTCCCCGTTCCCAGTTCCAGCACCAAGAAGAGCACGCATTTCCTTTCCCTTCAGGGCCATGGCCTTTCATGGTAAGAAGAAACTGTGGTCTACCTGCGTCTCTCTTTTCCTTCCCAGATGGGGGTCACCAAGGAGAAACCCAGATTTCATGCGTGTGTATCATTGCACTGGCTCCACCCGACTTGCTTTGACCTTGTGATCTGTGTCGATGATTGTCACATCTCGGCACTAAGGCAGCTGAACTTGGACGTGGCATTCTCCCTTGCTTAGCTCTGGCCCCCCGGTCAGTGAGCACGCCTTCTCTGGTGGTTCCTTGGGGAGCTGGTGCATGGGCTCTGAAACAGTCACTCATCCGGTTGCTCCGTCATTTGACGATGTCACACGTCCATTAGCTGCCGCCTGAGCGAAGAGGGTGCTTCTCTGAGTGAGTGCTCAGTCTTCACATTTAACCCGTTAGCTGGTCGAGAGTGTAAGAATAGATGTTGGAGTGGTGTTTTAAAGCATATTTAATACTGACAATGGCTTAAAAACCTCACCGCTTGATTTTAAGCCTCAGAAGCCGTTCTATGTCATATATTTCACTTGGACGCTTTGGGGACTGCCGAAGCTACACTTTCAGTCCTGAAAGTTATTTGAAAAACTGGGTGTTTGATGATAATAGGGACTTGTTGTTGATTTCTTTTTTTTTTATTTTTCATTTTATTTTTTTAGATTTTATTTCTTTTTAGAGAGAGCGGAATGGAGGGAGAAAGAGGGGGAGAAAAACATCAATGTGTGGTTGCCTCTCATGTGGCCCCCACTGGGGACCTGGCCTGCAATCCAGGCACGTGCCCTGACTGGGAATCAAACCGGCGACCCTTTGGTTCGCAGCCTGTTCTCAATCCACTGAGCTACACCAGCCAGGGCTTGTTGCTGATTTCTTTTAGATGTCATGGTGGTATTTTGCTTGTTTTTTAAAAGAATTCTTATCATTTAGAGATAGATGTACAACAAAATACTTACAGATGAAATTATACACTCTCTGAGATTAGCTTCAAAATAATATAAAGGAGGGAGGAATTAGGATAAGGCTGGATTGGCCAGAATCAATGGCTGTCAAGGCTGAGAGATGGTGTTCGCCCTACCTCTCTCCATAACAACAAATGGAAATATCAGGAGTATAAGTCACCCTTTACTTAATGAACATCAGAAACTACAATACTCTCAAGAGGGTGAGTAAACTGTTACAACGTTGCATTAAGTCTGACTGCTGTGCCTTTAAAATTCCCTTTCCTTGCCTTTTTTCTTTCATAGTTGATCTCTGTTTTTCTTCTTCAAATTCTGAAGGTCTTGATTTAGTCTGTCTTGTAGCCATCTCTTCCTGCTCTTGCCCACGTGCCTGTCTCCGGTGGGTCCGCGGTTTCTCTGTCTCCCACATAAGGTTTACTACTTCTAATATGCCCTGAGCCGGGAGCCGGAAACGGGCCACATTTTTTTTTCCTAGGCAAGGTTTCAGTGTGTGCCGCTTTGGTGTCCAGCATGGGAACTGTAGGATGGTAGTTAGGGGACATCGCTGTTGGCTGCCCCGTGGCTCCTGGATTTTAGCTGTGCTCCGGGCGGGTGAGCCCCCCCAGGGCTCCTGAGTTGGGCCAGGGCCACGTCCACCTGGAGCAGCGCTGTACTCCTGGTGCCCAGCGCCGCCCAGGTGCACTGAAGCCCCTCGTGAATATCTGCTGGTTGACTGAGTGAGTGAACAGTATCAGTCAGATGACTGTTTTCAATTCTGCAAACGCGGACAGAGTGAAGACTATAAGCCAGTTCCTACATCAGCCCCCTGCAATGTCCAGCATAGGTGCCAGTTGTTTGTGCAGAGTGCTGGCAGCCCAGACGGGTCCTATGGGGCCAGACACAAGGACACACACACACAGGCCTCGGGCCCTGTTCTCTCGCCGGAGGGGCAGGCGGGGTGCTCTGTGATCACAAAGGGGGCACAGAGTGGCTTTGCAAATGTAAAGTTAAGGGAGACCTCACAGGTGATGTGTTTGGACCTAGACTTGAAATGTACAGAAGGCTGTCCCGGGCATGATGGGTACAGCAGGAAAAGAAACTGCCGGAGGACACAGCAGTGGTGCCCCGGTGTCCAGGCACTTGCTGGTCACACCAGGAGTATGTCTGGGGGTGGAGGGCCGGCTGTCAGGAAGGAGGGCGTGGGGTCAAGAGGGCTTTGCAGATTTGTACTCCGGGTGGTTTCCAGGCCCCAGGCAGGGAGTTCAGGAGGCCAGTTTGGAGAGGAGTGCATGGCAAGAATGAGTTTACTTGGGGACAAGTTGAGTGTAAAGTACCTGGGAAAACATCTGGAAGGGAACATAGGATAGCCTTGAAGAAGTGAGAGTACGGCATCGGTGCCAGGGAGAAAGTAGGTGAGAGCACGTGAACGGGCCGTTTTCAGGATGGCAGAGGGCGCTGGGACGGGTGCGTAACGACACTCCCCAGGACCCAGGAGTGCGTGCGCAGTGAGGAGAAAGAGTTCTGGGGGCGTCAGCAGAGCTCCTTCTGAACCGGGGCTCCAGGTACTGCAAGGGCAGAGACCTGGCCTTTATCCTTTAATGTTTTTAAAAAAATTTTATTGATTGATTTTAGAGAGAGAGAGTAAGGGAGGATGGAGAGAGACAGACAGACATCAGTTTGTTGTTCCAGGTATTGAGCACTCATTGGTTGATTCCTGCATGTGCCCTGACTGGGGATCGAACCTGCACCCATGGTGTATTGGGACGACGTCTAACCAGCTCAGCTAGCCGACCAGGGTGAGACCATGGCTTTTGTATTTTCTCATCTCTGTAGTGTAGCCCCAGTGCATCTCTGTAGCGTATCTCTGTAGCGTATCTGTACAGTGTATCTCTGTAGTATAGATGCTACTTGCTACAGAAATGATGCGTGGCCAGCAGGACCTAGGGAAGGTTGTTTTTACCCTTTTGTTCCACATTTTGGAAATTTTTGCCTGGCTAGAAATTCATTTTAACCTTGCATTAGTTATCTATCAGTGTGTAACCATTTACTATGAACTTAGAGACGTGAAAACAAAGCCGTCACGTTTTGCCGTGGTCGGAGAAGCATGGAATGGCCACGTGACCCCGCAAGTCCACCCCTATGCGTATGCTCAGGTGAACTGAAAACAAGTGTGCAAACAAAACCTGACACGCCTATAACTCACAGCACTCTGTTCCCAGTAACCAAAACGTGGAAACCGCCGAGATGTCCTCCGGTTGACCAGAGAGGGTGACCGGAATGTTCTACGCCCATGCAGTGGGTCTGATTGGCTGTACAAGGAGCCCCTTCTAAACACCTGTTCCTGTTTGGCGGATTTCAGTTCCTCGGGGATGGTTAGGCTGCGGCCTCAGTTCTGACAGGCTCCGGCCGGAGGATGCCCTCAGCCCCGTGTCACAGGTGCCTGTCCAGCACCGCAGTTGGCTTCATAAATTGTCCAAACCGAGAAGGCAGTAAACCACTATCAACACAGAAGTTACGGCCTGTGTTAACCTGGTCACGGGAGCAGCAGCCCAGCCCTGTGCCCTTCTGTCACTTAGAAGCTAAGCCCCAGGCCAGACCGCACTGAAGACATGATGCCAGGCGTCTGCACCAGGAGGCGGGTGGTGGGGAACCGTCCTGGGGGCTGCCGGCCCTCAGCACTGAAGGTGTCCGAGAGACTTTGGTTATTCCCGCGGGGATGACCCCATGCTCTTCCTGACGGCCTCCTTATGGAGACGCACACGCCTCTTACCCAGTGCCCCGGACCCCATGGCAGGCACAAACACAGAGAAACCGTGGCCCCTGACTTGATTGAAATACAAAATAGGGGTCAGTTTCTAATGCTTCCTACTTCTCTGCAGAAGCAGTCACCGAGGCATTGATTATTGACCAGGATATGTGCCCGTGGATTGGTTCGTGTACCAAGACTCTGTGTGTGTGTGTGTGTGTGTTACTGTATTGAATGAAGTTTATAGCAAGACCATCATTTTTCTGAGGAAGAGAGAAATCTTGATGGATACAAACCAAAAAATGGAGATGGGGTGGGGAATATATCTTTCCTCTCCAAACATTTTTTTCTGTGTGTGATCTAGCCACTTGTATATAGGAGGAAGTATTTAAAATAGCAACAAATCTACCCTAAATGTGTCAAAAATAATTTTTAAGGACACTGACCCTGTGTCAGAGTGGCATCCTTTACACATGCCAACCCTACGATTGTTTTCCCTAATGTAGAATAGGGCACAAGAGAACCAAAGTGTCCCCGTGGGTCAGCTGTGAAAATAAGCCCTACCCTGATACCAGAGCTTTCGGAAAAGTCAACATTTTGGAACCCTGCCGCATACCCAATCAGCGCTTCTTCTCCTGGAGTCTGTTTTCTGTCCTCGGGCAAATGCATTCTTTATCGATCCCCCATCTAAATGAAACGGAGACAGCAGGCTTAACATTGACTCTGCACTGTCTGCCTCTTTCTCTGGAGTGAGGTCTCCGTGGGAGGCTGCACTTGGACAGGAAGAGAGCTTGACCTCAGGCGGAGTGTCCGACTCCTTTGCCTTCCCTCCCGCGAGCACACCGATTCCTCGTCTTTCTGTGCTGTGCCACTCTGCGTGCCCCCCTGACCCCCAGTGCTGGAGACACATACACACTGGTATTTTCAAGTTAATTAAAGTCGGCTCCATTTTGAGAGCTCCACTTCTCTCCTGAGGTACCTGGAGACATCCCAAAGCATCGAGGACGGAAGGCCAGCAGTGACTGGTGTGGAGATGAGTCACACGTGGAGAAACCTGTCTAATGGAGTACGTGATGGCGTGGGCCAGTCTCATCTTAGTGTAACTGTGCAGAGAGGAGGCCTGGTCCCCTTAAGGTCTCATTGTAGGGAATCATTGGCTCTGGTTAAGAGCAGAGTGGCCCTGTCACCAGCGTCCCCTTGGCAGTGGCCGTTTCGAAGCACAGGGGAAGCTTACTTCAGAGAACAGATGAGAAGGGACTGTCCTGCTGTAGGAATGTGCTCAGAGAGTAAAGGAGTATTTCAGACCAAATTATGAAAGGAAGAGAGGAAGCGAGGAAGAGCACTGGAGACTACATGAAAATCCGAGACTGCTCGTACTCAAATGCAGGGTCAAATACTTGTCATATTCTTTTATTCACTTCTTAATTGACCCAATCAGTGAATATCAAGTGCCTGAGCTTGCAGAGACACCTGGACACACAGTGGGGAACGTGCCCAGCGAGGAAGATCTTGGGAATTTTGAACAAAGTTGATTAGGAGAGCTAGGGAGACGTACCTGGTGACATTGGTCTTCTTGCATGGAAGCTACAAGAACTCTGGGACAAAGTGGGTTATAAACAGCTGCGAGAATTCCTGAGAAAAAGAGCCCCTTTTGTGTGTCACTGTGTTTGCATTTTTCCTATTCTTCATCGACTCCGCTTTATCCAAAAGTAGCCCTGGATGGAAAAAATCTACAGACAGCACTTGCCTAGAAGCGCAGCCCGGCCCTAACTTCCTCAGCTCTCACTGTCGACGCCCATGAGCCACAGAAAACGTGCACCCGTGTTTGACCATCCCTGTTCCCATAACAAAAAGGAGGGAGAACACAGTGACAGCGGCCCTGAGTGCATGTGTGTGCATGGCACGTGTGTGCATGCCACATGTCAGCCTTGTTGACAGCATCACTCACACACATGAGACCAGTTTGTATTAGTGATCGATTTGGGGTTTTTTTAATGTAAAATATGAGTGTCGATGTCAAATCGGTTAACACGCCGTTTCTCTAACCATCTAGCTGAGGGCGTGTGCATGGGATGGGCATGCACACGCACCCACGTAGCGGGGACCTGCCTTGGGGGTCGGGCAGGTGCGGCATGCAAAGCACTGGGGCTGAGGGACACGAGATGTGACGCAAAGGGACTAGGAAAGAAGAAGGAGTCCACCCCACGTAAACCCGGGTTCGTTTTCCTAACATCGGCCGCACTGGACGTTGCTCAGGAACCTGCCCTCCTCGGCCCCTTCTAGTGCCTGGTGGACTTTTACTTCCAGACCGTGGGACACAGGTTAGTTCCGTAATTCACTGAGTGGCGTGGCCAGATATGACCATGGTAGTTCACACTCAGTGAGCAGGCAGAATGCTCCAAGGACTATGCCTGATGGGTTACCTCCTTTAATCCCTGTAACCCTATGGGGTGCCTGGGTATTATTGTTTTTCTCCCTTTTGTTGAGAGGGAAACTGAGGCCAGAACAACCAAGCTGAGCATCCAGGTCGGCAAGCTGACTGCGCAGAAATGGCTTTTGAACCCAGGGAGTCTGACTTCAGCGCCCGCGAGTCACTGCGCAGCAGAGCTAGCCTGCTGTCAGGCCTGAGCCGGCCCCGATGCACCACCCCTTTACCCAGGAGCGCTGTGTGCCAAATTCTGAAAAAAAAACGAAACCTTTCTGCCAGTTCTGGAATGTGTCTGACCCCTCAGCGGGCAGCTGCCCATCGTTACTTACGGTTTGCAAAGTGACTTGTCCGATGACAGAATTAAAATCATAGCATGAATTAGTTTAAACTAAACAGGGGCGTCGTTCACTGTTTTATGCTTATGCCTCAACATGGATCCTGGGTGTACTTCTGTGCTCAGTCGGGTGACAACCCGTGGAGCAAAGGCAGGGGTCCATGGGGAAAACCTTGAATCTCCCTTTGGGGGTGGCTGTGAGGAGCATCTCTGTCGGGAACAACACGGAGGACGGTAAAGGGAGGACGGGTGCATGTGGGTGGGATAAATATGGTGGACCAAGCAGGGTCCCCTTGCGGTCCTGTGACTCGAGTAGGCTGTGTGCTAATGACTGTTTGGGGGGCACGGGAGACCCGGCGGAGAAGCGGCAGTGAGGGTGCGAGACCGAGTCTCCCTTTGAGTGTCCAGGGTTACAATCTGTGAGCCCGATGACTCCGTACTGCTCTCGAGGACGAGACGTTCCATGGTGTTCGTGAATTTGTGTTCATCTAGAGCCTCATGTTACCCGGTCAGTTTTGGCGCACGGCTGAGAGGTTCAAGGTTACTAGAATGAGATGGCTAAATTTTCCTGAGTCTTCATAATCTCTTCTACATATTGAAGGCAGTGGCTGCCGTTCCAGAACCTCTCTGGGGTCTCAGGCCCTTCATTCTCTTACACGTTAGAGACCCCCAAAGGGCTTTTGTTCATGGGGCTGATGTATGTCCACACTTGCCGTGTCGTGAGTTAAAGCTTGTCAGTTAAGAAAACATTTTTAAGTTCCTGTAACAGTAACACTAAACCTTACGCATCAATGTAAAGACATGGTTTTATGAAAGTGAACAATTTCCAAAACAAAAATAGTTGAGAAGATTGGCAGATCTCTTTGATGTCTGACTTCATAGCAGATAGGATTCTCATATGTGCTTCTATGTTTAATCTGTTTTGGGGATGGAGTGAAAAAAATCCAGCCTCACAGAGATAGGACATTTGAAAAGGTGGGTATATCTTAATAGCCTTTTCAGACAACTGTTGACAGTGTTCTTCGATAGTCCACCAAAATTCTTCAACAAGGGGTGACTTCTTAAAGGTCACTTGCAGTGTGGACTCCGAGAGCCACGTTGGTGACCCTGTCGGGCTCGGGCGCTCTGTGGGCGGCCTTGCCCTCGGAGCGCGCTCTGTGTTTGTGTGTGGTTCTGCGCCGCTCTGCGGTCGTCCAGGGAATACCGATTCATGAGGTCCTGTAGGTCTTCTGTATGTTGTCATATGATATTGTAAACATGTATGTGTTAATATCAACACCAGTCTCGCCGCCGAGAAGCTGTCAAGACCCCAGGGGTGAAAACAAGTTGTCCAGAAGTCTAGTTTTGGCTTGAAAACGTGTTTTCGCACTGACAACAGATATTATCAATTCCTTTCCTTGAAGTTGCAGGCTTACATACTCATTTTTGAGAAATGTATGGGAGACACTCGGGCCCGAATAATCACGGCCTGTCAGCTGAAACTCCGAGTAAAACTGGAGTCCCGTGGAAGAAAAAGGACTTGTTTAGCTCACAGCTCACTTGCACAAGTTCTGTCCCTAAAACAACCACGGCTTTGGTCTGTAGCAAAAACGCTTTTCGTCTGCTTCGCGTTTCACCACACAGAATATTAAAAAAGACATGTTGAAGAGCTAGTTTAATAAAGCTAAGCATTTTTCCTGCTTTATGAGGTTCATTCTTAGGTGCAGCTGGCTTTTTTCCTCCCTGCACGTATGCGGTCGACTAGGATGCCGCGACTAGCAGGGGTGTCCAACCCGCGGCCTGTGGACCACATGCGTCCCAGGATGGTTGTGAATGCGGCCCGACACAAAATCGTAAATTCACTCAAAATATTAGGATATTGTTTTGCAATTACGTATTGCAGTGTATTGAATGTGTGGCCCAAGACAACTCTTCTTCCAGTGCGGCCCAGAGACGCCCAGAGGTCGGGAAGCCCATGAGCCTGACGCCAATGCCTCTGTCTGTGCTGAGTTACCTGCAGGGCGTTAGCTTTGCTTTGAATCTTCAGTGAGAATGTCTGCACGGCGAAAATAATAGATCACGTCTCAGCATAATTGTGACAATATTGTTGATCTCAGGGCCTCCTGAAGTAGGCGAAGCCGTTTCACTTTCACAGAGCAGTGGTGATGTCTGTGCTGCTCTCTTGTTCCTGAGCCGACAGCTGGTCACTGGCCTACACTCGACACTTACTTGCCCTTTAGGGAGGGGAGCTGAGGCGGATCCTACCCGTAACCCCGTGCTCATGGGCACCGGCCAGACTGATTGCCAACAGACAGTTCCCTGGGTTCTTAGTCGGGGGGCGTTCTTTAGCTACGGGTCCATGGTGCCTCAGTGCACCGGATGAGCGTGAGTGCTGGGAGTCGTGCCTGGCCTTCCACACCAGCCCCAGCCAACCATGGTGGGAGGCAGGCGGTACAGGCCCCACGGCTCATCCCAGTGGTTGGCTCCTGGTCCCTGCACGAACAAGCCCAGGAAGCCAGGGTGGCAGCTGGCTGCGGGACCCTCCCCCTGCGGGCTCTCTGTCGCCGCCTCACTGCCAGCTTGATGGTGCTCCTTCCACCTTCACCGTCCCATGCACTGCTTGCCCTGGGAGTCCGAGAGAAGGCCTGTCTTAGGGGCTTCCTCCTTTCCCTTCCCCGCAGCACTTTCTCACGGGACCCCCGAGTAAAGACATCTTTCACAAGCTGTGCAGTCAGCCATGTGTCCAGGCGTGGGGAGGGCGCCTGTGTTTCCCTGTCAGAGGTTTACCAAGTCTGGAGATGGGGCGGTAGCACTGTCCCACGAGCACAAACAGGTGGTGGGGGGGGATGTGCAGGGCCGCCCTGGCAGTGCCACGGGGCTGAAATAGCCCCCCATGCCTGCCGCCTCCTGCCCAGACATGGCCTGCCCTCCACAGCCACCCAGGCTGTCTCCGCGTGAGCTGCCTGCGTGTCCCCAGCTCGGACTCCACACTCCATCTCACTGTCTTCACTGCACCCCACGCCCACCTGCTCGCTTCCTGCTCGACTTGGCACCCAGCTGCGTGCTCCCTGTTGGAAAGCCTTTCTCCTCTTCTCCCCTGAAGCCTCCTTTAAAGCCTGCAGACCTGTCCCTTAGATATATCTGCTCATTCACGGAGAGCGTTCTGTTGCTTCCCATTGCGTCGGAGCCCCTTCTCTCCCGGGGAGGCAGCGCCGTGCTCTGTGAAAGAACATGGTCTCTGGGATCAGACAGGGCAGACTTGGAACCCTGCACCTGCCCCTTTCTACCTGACTGTGGGGCAAAGAATGTCTCCTCTCTGTCCCAGTTTCCTCATCCATCCAATGGGGACAGGCGTGCTGGGAGGTTGAATGAGAGGTTGTATAGCCACACCCGACAAGGTCAGTGCTGCGTGGATGTTGGTGGGATGGCAGGGGACAACTGTGTGTTTGCCGTCTCTCATTTCCCACGTGGCTGTTCCCGGCATCTCCCTCAGAGTCTGAGGATGTTGGGACCGTCCAGCCAGCAGCCCACACCCTGTTCAGGGGCGGCTCTGCTTCCGTCATGCCTGGCAAAGTCCTGTTTTTCATAAGAGCTCACTGGTTCCCTTGGTTTGAACAATTCTTTCACTTTCTAAAGTGTGTTCTGACTCTTCGGAAGACAAGACAGGGTAACGCACCTCCCTTCAGGGGGCTTGACTTTCCCTCTTCACGTTTGGATACCTCGTGCTGACCGTTCAGGGAGGCTCAGTTCAGCGTGAGGGGCCTGCCTTCCCGTGCGTGCGTGCATGGGGTGGGGGGTCGATGGGAAAAGTTTGAGTTTAGATACGTATGTCTTAGTCCTTCTGAGTTCGTAGCATTTCAGTTTTAAAAGAGATTGAGTCTGTTGTGCAGAAGATGTAAAGAATCAAAGGAACCACTGATCCGAGAGACAGAGTCCACAGACAGGAGGAATAAAAACGAATTTGAAATGATTACTTTTACCTCACGCCCCTTTCCTTCTCCCGCTCCTCAAACATTTCTTCCCCTGCTGGAAACCACTCCTCCTAGAGCAGTGCCATGGGGCATACCTCTTCCAGGGTGCTCTTCCAGGGTGCGTCCTGCGCTGTGATTTGACGGCCGTTCATCATTCAGGTGCTCGCAGTTGGCTCCATGTATAGGTCTCCAATCCCATCACATTTTCCGGACGGAGATGATTCTCAGTGTCTTTCATTTTCTCATGACTGCGGTTAAAGGGTGGAAGGAGGGGATAACCTGGACTCCTCCCACCTCTGGCTGCCCTCTCAGCACAATGCCCGTGATGGAGACCCTCTCCCTGGTTGGCGTTTCTGGACAGGGCCCGCAGCTGCCCCTCCACCAGTAAGGCTGAGCACTGTTTCTTCTAGAGGTAAGGTTCGATCACCTCCTGTCCTTTGGCTTCTCGCAGTCAGTCATGTGAGCAGTGAGCCTGGGAAATAGCTGGAGACACTGTCCAGTAGAGCAACCGCTAGGCACGTGTGCCGTTTCACCTTTATGTGAATTCAGAAGAAATGAAGTAAACTCAGTTCTTCCGTTGCCCTGGCCACATTCCAAGCACCCAGTAGCTGTGAGAGGCTGGTAGCTACCCTGTGGAAAAGCACAGACATGGCGTTTGCACCCAGGACGTTTGCTTGGACTCCCCTGGACAACTGGAGGTCAGCTTTTTCACAGGAACAAGGTCAAGCACCTGTTTTTATTGCCACCTCCTCCACATGCCTATTCGTCCTTCCCTTGTTGGGCCCATCTTTCAAAGGGCAGCCACTTTAAGGGACTTATCAGAGCCTTTTAAGTTAACATGAGGGAAATAAGCTTCTTTGGGGCTGCACATAATGAAATAATCTTCAACTGGCTTGCATGGTGGTCGTGTCCTGGGTTTGCAGGGTAAGGAGTCCTTACTGTGCCGGGCTTGGTTCTGCAGCTCCACACGTTCGCGGGGCCCCGGGCTCTGTCTTCACCTTCAGTGCGTTGCAGATCCCTTTCAAGGTTGTCAGAAGGCCGAGGCTGTTCAGAGAACCCCCTATGCCCTCCTGAAATCCAAAAGCTAGACAGACGAGGAAGGAGGTTCTCTTCGGGCATCTTTCTTCTAACTGAGGAGCACGATTTTTTCCTAGTAGGCCTCAGGGAACCCCCATTGGCCAGAACCTAGTGCAATGCCTGCGTGATTTCAGAGGGGCTGTGACATGAGGCCAGCCCTGCTGGGAGCGAGTGTGAGCACTAGGAAAGCTGATGTCGCGGTCCATTTCCTTCTGTGTACGCAGCGCCTGGGGTGGCGCCAGGTGCTTGGTGAATGTCTGTTGGATGGATGGGTAGGTGGGTGGGAGGACAGATGGATAGATGAGAGCATGTGACTGGAGTCTCTGCAGAGCCACAGACATGGCCCTGCACCCCGAGGATGTTCGAGGCTCCTGTCTTCTCTCTCTGCTCCACTGAGGTCAGCACCTTGCGCCAGGCTGTCGTCGGGGGGGCAACTGGCTCCCCATGTGAACACTTGGATTCCCGGGGGTTGCTCATGACTTTGGAAAGGCAGTTTCAGACCATGTGTGATTGGGACATTTGGCAACACCCTCCACCCAGTGTCCCTACTGGTAAGACTACCCCCTTGTGTTTTATGTGTGACCTTTTTGTCTAACTGTTGTGATGGGAGGGGTGCCGAGCGCACAGCTGTGCACCATGAGAACGAGGGTGGCTGCCGACTGCTGTCAGAAGGATGTTCCTTGCCTGCTATTCCTTCTGGGTTTGGTTTATGGGGTGGGAATGTTGGGATGTGGCATCCCATGGTTGTTCCTGATTTTCCCAGTTAGACGCACCCCTCACAGCACCTGGCACTGGGCTGCTGATGCATCCATTTCTCATTGTAATGTGGTGACTCACAAAGTCCCCTCCCCTAAACTGGATGTGTGTCACCCTCATCCCGAGGCGGGTCTCCTTGGCCCCAGTCTGGGTTTGGGCTGTGCAGAACTGGAGTGTGGAGTCCCACGCTCCGCGTTTGTGACGCAAGTTAGAGATGCCAAGACCGGGCATGACTGGCTACATAGCAGGAAGTTAAACAAGAGGGACTTTTCTGAGGAACAGTAATGCGTCATTCATATGCCATGTAAGGGACAGCTTAAAAAGTGACAGTATTTCTCTTTGCGTCTGTTTCATCTACCAACACAGTCATTGGACTTCACTGTCATTTTGTCTCATTATGTTCAGGTCCCTTATTTGCTCCTAAATGTGGCAGATGAAAATAGAGTTTTGTGTTGAAAGAGATGACCTCACAATTTGCGTTTCCAGTACGTCCCACGTATTTCCAACGGACAAGTGCCCTTAACACAGGCCGCCAGCATCTTGTCCTTGGACCCCACTCCCTGGATGCCCTCCCCCTCGGATGGGTCTGCAGGCCTCATTGTAATTAGAATTACTGGAACCAAGAAGAAAAATGGCTTCTAAATATATCTCATAGGTCTCTGACTCGTTTACAATAGGTACTTAATAATACCTACCATTTGTTGAATTAATTGGCTGGGACATCCTTTGGACTTGTTCCCACCTGGAGCATTAATATACACAGGCACATAGGTGTCTCTCATTCGCACAGGTTCCTTTTTCCCTGATGGCCTTTGTGGTAGTAGAATTCATTATTCAGCTCCATCATCTTTCTGCTCAACGATCCTTCCATGTTGGTCCCATTAAAACCTAAGTGTACTTTTAGGTGTGCCGCCCTGGGCACGTGATGTGATTGTTTGGAGGCTTGGTTTCCTTATCGATAAAATGAGAGTGAAAACGGCACCGACCTTGTAGACTGTCTTGAACAAATGCATTGATCCGTGTGAAACACTTAGCACAACTGACGATTATTGCAAAGCCACATGTGGTCGGGCAGCCGTGGCCGCCTGTGGATGCGGAAGGTGGGCTGTGAGCATTTAATGAGCTCTGTGGAGTTTACAGCAAAGCCTGTTGCATGTATTTTTGTTATGTGGAAATTGGGGGCTTCACGTCCTGTTAGGGGAATTGTAATAATCTTATGTGTGGGTACTTTTGCAGACAATATTTCTGTGGCCTTGGACGTTTGCCACCAGGTCCCACTGTCTTGACTCTTGCTGCTGGAGCTGGGGGCAGCCGTTGAGCATACGTGCTCTGTCTGTGTGTTGCCTGCAGCAGATGTTGATGGTGGCCCGTGCCAGCCCCTTGGCTGGGCCGGGCGTCCATCTCCCAGCTGCTGATGACTCACACCTGTGCCCTTCTCCAGAGCCGGCTCTTGGCTGATGGTACCCGCCTCCACCCTATGTATTTGGGAGGTTCTGAGATCCACTCTTGCGGCTCCCCAGGGGGCTTGTAGGTGGGGACTGTGCAGGGCCTGACCGCCTAGCCCCCTTGCTGTGGCCTGGACCAGTCCTCCGGTTTGGGCCATGCTGCGGGGCTCCTTGTGGCATCCAGCCGCACCAGATTCCTGACACCACGTCTTTGCTCAGCTCCTTCCCCCACCCCAGCGTGAATGCTGTCACCCGTCTCTCCTGACAGCACCCTGCCTGTCGTCACACGCAGAGGAAATGTCATCTGACGCGCCGCCCGTGAGGTCCTGACCTGCGGTGCTGGACTCCTTAGTCCCAATCCCACCTGTTGTTCTCCCAGTCCCACCACTGCCTATGCAGCCAATTGCCTGCATTGCGTTGCCTTGGGCTGACATTTCTTCTCTCTCTTTTGTTTTTGATTCACTTTGTTTTCTTGGTTGGACCTTGCCCGATAGGCATCAGCCCTGCTCCCATCTCGTGTCTTTGCACATTGAAGCTTCCTCAACATCAATGCCTTGGTCTTCTTATGTCCCCATGGGTTTCAGAATAGCACCCTGGCCATCGGGAAGTTAGCCTCAAAGCTGGAGTCGGTCACATCTGCCCCTCACGGTTGCTGTAAGGTCCCGTGAGCTGTTCTTTTGAAAACACTTAGCACTGTGCCTGGAATGTAGAAAGTGCTTAGTCAGTGGTAGCTGTTGATACTGCTGTCCCTCACCTAAGGGACCCGCCCACCGTGGATGAGAGGTGGCTTCCTTGCTCCCAGAGCCCCTGATGGGGACCTCTCGCCCGGCACTTCCTTATGCAGGGTGGAGGTCTGCACTTTCCCAGACAGCCAGAAGCTGCTCCCTGTCGTCTGGGGGTGCTGGCTCACAGGGGAAGACAAGACGTATGTATTAGGATAACATACATATGTAGCCTTTGCTGATGTCCACAGTGAAAATACCCCAACCCCGTCCAAAGTCAAGCTGCTGGACACGATGTCCCCAAGCACAGGGTTGGGAAGAGCACACGGCTGGCTGTTGGCCACTCAGCACACCCCACCCCCCCTCCCACTCTTGGTATCTGTAGTATTGGGTTGGCCAAATAGTCCATATGGTTTTCTCCATAAAATAAAAGACGCATTTTTCATTTTCACCAATAACTTTGTTGACTTGGATATTCTGAATATGTTGGCTCTCTACTGCCTGGTAGAATGTTGATTGTTCTCAATTAGTGTCTCAATGGGATCGCTACCAACTTCAACTGGTCTACCCGACCATGGAGCATCGTCCAGCAAGCAATCTCCCGCATGAAACTTCACAAACCGCTTTGGACACATTCGATCAGTCACAGCACCTTCTCCATACACTGCACAAAGCTTGTTTTACATTTCAGTTGCATTTTTACCTTTCTTTTCTTTTTTTAAAAAGAGTTTATTTATTTATTTTTAGAGAGAGGGGAAGGGAAGGAGAAAGAGAAGGAGGGAAACATCAAGGTGTGGTTGCCTCTTTCATACCCCTAACTGGGGACCCGGCCTGCAACCCAGGCATGTGCCCTGACTGGGAATCGAATTGAGACCTTTTGGTTTGCAGCCCGTGCTCAACCCACTGAGCCACACCAGCCGGGGCACATTTTTACCTTTCTTAAAATAGTAAAGCATAATATGCCAAAAATGTTGCATGTTTTCTTCCATCTTCAGTATGAAAATGGCTACACAAAAATTCACCAATTTTGATGTTTTTTTTAACGCATGCTGCTATGACAGCTGTCACAATACAATCTAACAAAATTGTTTTGAATTAAGTTAAAGACAACTAAGTGCTACTAGAGCCATCTTACGGAAAAAGCCAAACAAAATTTTTGGTCAGCCCAATGCTTGGCCCAGTGCGTCCAGCCAGGACTGAGATGTTCAGTGGTGACTCAGGTGTAGCTACTACGTGGTAAAGATGTGGTCAGATGCACTGGATTGGGGAAATACCTCGATAACCTAATTTTGTTATATAAGCAAAGTTAGAGCCCCTCACCCCACCCCAAACACATACATTACTAATCTCAAGTTTGTGATCAACTACATGCATGAACGACCCTTAGTTGTTCACCTCTCCTGGCTTCAGTGTCCCCCGAGAGTTGGACCGGAGAGTCTCTGAAACCCCTTCTGGCCTCAAAGTCCATGAAGCCTATGTAGTATATGACATCATTCCCTCATCCCTCATCTCCCTTGTTCCCGTGTCGGTCGTTGAGTCGGGCACTGTGCTGGGATCGGGAGCACAGTGAGCAGCAGGACGCAGCCCTGGCCCACGCACATCGCCACATACTTTTTGTCAGCGCCCCGTCGTGGCGAGACCACGGGTGTGCTCGTGGCCCAGTGGGGTCCTGCAGACTCACCAAGGGCCGAAATGCGGGTTTGTCGCGACTGCCAGCACTTGACACACCCAGGTATTGTGCCGCTCATTTTACTTCCTCAAACAAGTGACACAAGGCTGATTGCCAACCCATTCTTCTGGAAAGTGTCACCAAGCTGCTGATGATGGCAGAGAGGGAAGGCCGGTGAACAGCTGGGCTGCGCTGCTTTCTAAGGTAGCTTTAAACCCCATTTGTTTAGGGCTGTTACGCAAACTCTGAAAACATCCTCTTGCTTTGAAGTCTGGGAAGCGTGTCTCTGGTCAGAAAGGCACGGGGAGGGATTCTTCAACTCCTGCGTCTCCCTCAAGTTCACGTCCATCCATTGGCCCAAATGCCTCCTTTGTTCTCAGCAGCCATGATCTCTGCAGTTAATTTTTAAAAGTACATTGGTTCCCAACAGGAATTACTGCTGGGAGTGTTTCTCGGTTGCTGAAAGCTATTTTTGAAAGGAGAATTTGTTCTGCTTTGACAGGGGCCGATCATATCCGGAAATACTGGAGTCGCTACTATCAAGGGTCTCAAGGGGTGATCTTTGTGCTCGACAGCGCGTCCTCGGAAGGCGACTTGGAAACGGCCAGGAGCGAGCTGCACTCGGCTCTGCAGCACCCGCAGCTGTGCACACTGCCCTTCCTCATCCTGGCCAATCACCAGGACAAGCCGGCCGCCCGCTCCGTGCAAGAGGTATGTCTCCCGAGCCGGACAGCTCCCTGTCTCGCTGCGGTGCGCCTCCTGTTGTGGTGCCTGCCCGTCGCTCGGGACTTGGTGTCATGCTGTGTTTGAACGTGACACGTGAGCTTTCATAGGAAGCCTGTATCGATTCAACAGGAGTTGCTGTTTACGTGCCTGATTCCCCTTGGGGTGCGGAGACTTGGTTTTTTAACTGTTCAGCAAAGTGAGGGGACTCATCTGGGTGTTTTTCTCCTCTTTTCTGCAGGGCCGATGGCCTGGCAGTGTCAGTTTCTCACGCCACCACTGACGTAGGTCCTTCTGTTCCCCAGCTTCTCAAGGGACATGCCGTGCGTCACCACGCGCCCCTTGCCCTAGTAGGCTGCGTTCTCGCCCCTCCGAGATGCTCCCTGTTGACCACAGTGGTGGATCCTGTCCTGTGACTGGCCAGGCTGGACGCTGGGGTCTGGTCTCACCAGTCCCGTGCCAGCTGACGCAGTTCACTACAGACCTGCTCTTCAGTGCCCTCGTTCACTTTCCTGTCTCAGCTGACATCTGTCCCCTGAAAGCAGGCGACTAATTCTGGGCAAATAATCAGGGTCTCACTCTGCAGAGCTTCTGATTCATGGCCCTGAAGGAATAAGATGTGTAAAGAGTTTCCAAAACTTACACAATAGTGAATTTTCATCTAGGTGCAGGGACATGAGAACTCTGGGTGCGTTCCCCTCCACCCATAACGGTCCGGATGTGTGTCGTCCCCTCCCCCCCCAAAATCTGTGTGCTCGCTCTAATGACTTCGGAACCAGAGGGCTAATGGGAAGGACGCGGCTCTCTAGTTTGGGAAATGAATGAGAAGCCAAGGGTGGGACCTGTTCTGTCTCTCCCTCCCTCACCCGCGGGCACGTGGCTGTGTTCCCGTGGCCTGTCTTGTCCCCTGCAAGGTGGGAGCAGTGCATTGTGGTTAGGATAAGTGAGTGGGATTAACCTGGATCACGCACATTGAAGTTTAAGGTGCTGAGTATTAAGAGGTACTCTATGCAGAGAATTTTCAGAGAAAATTTTCAGAGAAACTTAAATTTTCTGAATTTAAGTTTCAGAAAAACGGTTAACAAGGCTAGGATTTCTTACTAAGTAGACAGAACGCACACCCTTGAGTGGTGTCACTTAGCACTAGGTAGTTAGCCCCTTTTTCTTTGCTAGGTTTTGTGAAATCCCTCACAGGTATTCTTAAGTAATTAAGATAAAAACAGCAGAACAAATCTATCCCAGGTCCGTGAATGGGCAGATCTTCCCAATCTGTGCTGAAGGAAGGCCTCGGTAAACACCAGGTTTTTGTCTGGAGAGTGGACATGATAGTATCCCCTGCCGGGTAGTTGAGTTAGTTTATAAGTAGAAGATGCTTTGTGAAAATGTTATTATGTGTTCATTATGGGAAATATAGTATATGCACGTGTTACAGAATTCACAAACAGTATAACATTTCGTACAGATCAAATAACACATAGGTAGTAAAACACATAATATGAAGTAGATAAAATACAAGTGACATTATAACTTCAAATCTCTTTCTTCAAATTAGGAGCAATAACGGGAAAAAATTTTTTTTGTTTTGCTTTTAAATTTAAGAAACTGTGTACTGTTTTCTTAGACATCATACGGCAGCTGATGTGTTCTTTAAACCTAACCTGTGGCTGGTGGTGATCCGCCAGGGGACATCCAGCTGCGACCGTGAGTGAGGGCGCTTTGTGGACACACTGCGTGTGTCGTGCCTGGAGTCCTAGGAAAGGGCAGGTCTCTCTCTGTGATTCATCTTTTTCTAAGACGGAGACTGTCAGTGTGGAGGAATCACAGATTTGATTTGAAAATTTGGATTCTAAACTTGTATGTACTAGAGCGTACGTGACTTTGACTTTTGCTTTTATGTCAAATTTAAGTGAATTGTCCTCAGACTTTTTGCTTGGGGTGGCATTTGCAAATACCATCTTGAGGACTGCTTTTTGTGAGCATTTTCCCCACGAGTATACGGACACACACTCCACCCAGTACACGTGGACACTTTAATCCAGCTGATGGATGCCTTCTGGTGCAGATCCTGAACTGAGTCAAAACCTACGGAAGGGCTCCTCCTTTGGATGTGGGAGACAGAGAGATGGCAGCTCCCTAGTTTTCCCATTGCCTGAACGCGGGAGGTTTCTCGCGGTAGTCTTGGGATGTCTTGTGGAAATCCTCCCAGGAATGTTTTAGGAATTAAATCAGTACCTTACTGTTAGCATAAAGATGGAATTGTGAAACCGAATCGTAACTTTTTATAAATAGTAACCTCCGAATGCTTGGGAATCGGCATGGGGAGGAGAGGGAGAGGGAGAGGGTGAACAGTGAGCCAAGTCGCATATTACTGGAAATATGTTGAGAAGTGGTCGTGCGTTTATGCCTCTGGCTTGCCTTATCAGGAGTGTGTTCTGTGCCCTAAGCTCTGCTGCTTATAAACGTTTTTACCTGTTTGCACCTGCCTATGTGTGCACTTGGTAGAATTTCCAAATGCTAAAGTGATGGTGTTTTCCCTGTGAATTTTAGGCAAACTCCTGTTCTTTCAGAATTGAGAAAAATGCATTCAGTTTACCAAAAAGCCCTGACCAGTTAGCTGTTCGATGCGGTTAAGGAAAGGCGAGTCCCAGGGCTCATTGTCTCTTCCCCGCCTCCCACTGCAATTAATACATTGTGTGCTTGATGTGTTATGAGAAAATTTTGCAGTTACTTCTGACACTGGAGTAAAACTTTAATTAGTCATTTAAAGCGGATGCTGTGGTATTGAGCTTAGAAGCCGGGAGAACAAGGGAGAGCTGAGTTGTCCCTTGGATCCCAGCGGAGGGTGAAAATCGTCAGGAAGCCACATGCATTTGGTTCCGTGCGTTGTGCTGGGAGCAAGTGCTGCTGCGTTTGGGTGCAGACCAGGGTTCACACAGAAAGACAATGGTTAAAATTACTTTGTGAGCCGCAGACAGAAGGCAAAACACCCAATTTCTTTATTGCCCTCTTATAACGCAAGTGGAGTCTTGTGCTCCGCAGTTTCTCTTTCTGTAGCACACCTGGTAATGACCTAGTGTAGCTCATTTAAGATTTTAATGTCCTGAGAATTGATAGGAGAAACTTTATTTATTTTTTTTCACGGATCAGTTTTTTTTTTAAGAAAACAGCAAAAGCCTGGGAAAAGCACCCTTTACATTCTGTCTGTAAGCCAAGCAGTTCTTACAGCAGATGTTTGCTCTGTTCACTTGGGGAGGGGTAGTCAGCACCGTTTTCCAGAATTTACTCGTAACTGTTTTTCTCTGTAGGAAACATAACATAAAAATCTTGTGCTTATGTCAGGGGGCCCACTGGATTCATTAGGGAGAATTCTGGTCTAACTTAAATGATAAAGCCTTTAAAATGAAAATCATCTTAAGGGTAATTGGGTTGGTTTTTTATTTGTATTGAGTTGTAATTGCATCTAATTCGTTTTACAACCCCCAAAGGAGAGCATACTTCAGTTCTGAAGTTGTAGAATGGATCAGGAGGATTTCACGAGAAGCTAAGTTAATGGCGTAGCCAATAAATGTGATCCTGCTTTCCTTCCGCACCGCGCCTGTCGCTGGGCTCTCAGCGCCTAGCTTTTCAAAACCCAGTGTTCGTTTCCTATAACCTTGGGCATTACCAAGTCTTATAAAGTGACACATTTGGTCAACACCAGAGCACTAGTTCATCCTATCAGCAATGTCTTCCGATCCGATATTTGTCCATATCTTTAACCCATAAGTATTTGAATTTTCAGGAGTACTGTGTTAACTATTGGTCCAATTTTTTAAAATTAAAGCAAATATTAAGAAATATGAGTGCTGTGCAGCACAGACCTTTGAAGTGGAATTATAAGGTCAAGTGAGCCGACTGTTTGCGTGGCTCATTCATTGTAGCACAAGAAAACCCAGCTTCTCCTTGAGAGTGTCGGCATGAGAGTTAAAATTTGTGATCAGCATTTCTCCATTTTCACGCAATCGTAGTTCAGTTTACAACGTGGGGTACATAGAATGTGCTGGTCTCTCAAAAAAGAATAGAATAGAAATGTAAGAAGAGTATTTTCAAGTCTTTCTGTCTTGATGTAAACATTACTTTTTAGACCATGTTTTGTTTGGATTATAAATATTCATATTTTGAACAATGCTTTCAATATTCAATGTATCATGAATAATTTATCTAGTTCTCACTTTTTAGTCTGTAGACATCTTCCGGAAGAGAGTGCTAGTATGTGTTTTGTGTTATTTAACTATTACACTTAATTATAATAACCTGTTTGTCAATAAATATTTCTACATTGTGTACTTTCTCCCCTTCCTACATAGGGTATGAGAGAATTTTGAGGAATCAGAAATTTTGGACAATGTTTATTTATAGATAATAAGCCTCTAGTTTAAATTGTTTATTTTATATGCTGCTTAACAGTGAGCAATTCTCTTGAAAGACAGCTCTGTGAAGTAGCAAATATCTGATTTTCCTTAAGTGTCTTATTAGAAAATACACAGTAGTGTTTAAACCACATAAACTACTTCGCTTAATGTTATTCTGTGTACGTGGAGAGAAACGTGTGTGTGTGTGTTTGTATGTGTAAAACAACCATCGTAAAGCATCCTGTACTTTACATCTTCAGAGTCTTCCAAGGACCGTGACCTGCTTCTTGGCAGCGGTTCGGAATACTGATTAGATTTCGCACTGAGCAGCGTGCATGCCTATTGTGTGAGCAGTTTGAAAACTCCCTAAAGGGACGTACACTTACTCTAACACGATATGAGATACAAATTATTTTTTGTCCATTCCTTACAGATGTACTTCACTCTGCTGCAGTTTAATCTTTGGGAAACAATTGGGAGTTTGGAAGTCAGTTTTCCACTGAGTGACTCAGTGGTCTCCTGAAAATGTTTACTGACTTGGGAGAGAAGCCGAAAGAGCAATCATTCCAATAGTTGGTTACAAAGTGTCGTTATTGTAAATATATCTTAAAGAGCAGATTTTAGCTGAGAATACGCAAACAGCCAGAATATTTTATTTATTGTACATTCAGAGAGTTTTTTATATGCATTCCCTGAAAAACTTGTTTGTGTACTTGGTCATTGATTCTAAATGTAGCCACGTGGATGCCTCCATACGAGGGGTCTCTGGGCGCTGGTGCTGAGGCCCGCCAAGCTGTGCTACAGAGAGCGCCCTGCCCACCACAGATCACTGCAGTTCCCACCAACGAATGTGTTGCAGGAGAAAGGCCCATTCTCTAAAGAACATTACGTAGGTGAGATAACAGAGTAACACATCTGAAAATATAGCATCGGGTGCCCCAGCGAATTCATTATGTTCTAAGGCCCCCATTTCTTTCCACTTTCTTTATTCAGTCCCATGCATATCTTCATTTTATGTAAAGCTGGCAAATTTTGGGAGCTCTTCCAGTTCTTACTCTTTCTTACTCCCCCATTCAGACATTTCAGCGCCCAGCGCTCCCACCTGCGCCCCACAGTACCTCTCAGAGCCTCCAGGTTGTTGCTGCCCCGAGGCCTCCCCTTTCCCTGATCCTCTGCACAGACCAGGAAGCACAGGCGTCCTGCCCTCTGATTCCTTCTAGAGTCAGACGGAATGCTACAGACCTTACACATCAAGTGCCTGATCACTGAACCCCCTTTCTCACTGGTGCTCATCTACCGCTCCCTCCTCCTGTTGCCTTGGGAGCACCCCCGAAAGATCATGTGTCCTGAACACCCCCAGCTGCGCCAGGTGCCCTCCCGCCTTCCCGAGGCGTCCCGGCCTCGCCCGAATCCTGGTGTTCAACTTCCTTGCCTTGTGACTTTTCTGTCTGCCCCTGAAGGTTGTGAGCATCTTGCAGGACAGGAATTCTGGCTCGTTCATATCTCTGAGCTCAGTAGATGTTCCCTGAGTGAGTTACTACCTCTGAGTCTGATCTATCACACACGCTTCCCTCCGGCCTAACATCCCGCCTTCCCTCCGAGCTCCTTTCTCTCTTCGCCCAATCTGACTCCTCTCTTACGTTCTTGAATATAAATCTTTTCCTTTTCTTCTACAGCAAAACTGAGCTTTAAGTATTGCTCTAGAACAACATCTTGTGTGGAACCTTACCGCAAATTGTGTTCATAGTTTAAAAAAACACCTTTGTTAATTACCATATTTACAAATTTTTGTTTCCATGTATTTTTATGTACTTACAGTGTCCACTTGAGGACTTGGACCATTTTCTTCCTGAAATCCCCCCTAGAAAATGGCAGGACGTCTTTTAATACATTTTCATCAATTGCTTCTATTTTAACTGTCTGGAGCTTATTCATGTGGCCGGCATCCCAAACTGCCTGCAACCGGTTTGTTTCCCCTGCAGAGGGGCAGGTGCACGGGGAGCTCTGTGGGAACTGGGCGTGAAGAAGGTGCTTTTAAAGCAGTGCATTCAGTTTAATAAAAACAAATTGCGTACTGTAATTTGTAAAATTACATTACATTAGTGATACTTCGGAGGATTTTTAAAATTCTTACATTTAACACTGTTTCTTCCTATACATATTTAAGTAAAACAATATTGTTTTGCTTCTTTCTGAGTCTTTTGGAAGCAAATGTATTTGAGTGGCCGTACTGGTGAACTTCACCCTCTATGTCTGTGTTTCAATTTTGTATTTTCTCAAAATTAGTGTTTCATTAACACTCATTCAACAAAGTCAACAAGTGATTCTGCAAAAGTTCACAGGACCATTTGCTTGGCCCTTGGGTCTCTTTATTATTTGTTTATCTATCTATCTATCTATCTATCTATCTATTTATTTAGCAAAAGAAAACTCAGTTTAATTGCACATTCCACAGCTTACGAAGTTAATAAAGCATTTGTTGAGTTAAATTAATTTGAGTATTAGACACGGAGTTAGTGTAAGGAAAGTGCTTTGAAGATAAAAAGCACAATAAGCGTTGGTTATTATTATGATCATTATTATCATTACTATTATTATCTAGTGTCTGCCCAGACACCACTTTGGCCACGCGGGGAGGCCAAGGCTGCCGAGGGGAGCTAAGCAGCAGCGTGGTGCATAGAGCCGAGGGTGGTGAGCCTCACACACCAAGGGCTGTTTTTCCTGAACAGATCCGGGAGGTGCTGGTTGGTGTTCCTCCCTCAAGAAAAAGACGTCCTGTAATGCTGAAGCATCAGAACTCATTTTGAGGAGTTTGCATGTTTTCTTATATTATTTCTCAAAAGATGTCTGAGGCGTAAATGCCAGTCTTCTGAAAGGGTTCTAAAAGCAGGGGTTTTGATTTGTAAGTAGCCAAAACCCTTTATTAGTTCATTATTTCTGCATTGGATAGGGCTCAAATTTATAATTTTTAGATACTAAAAACAATGGAGCACAGTTTTGGGAAGAAAACATAAAAACTTCATTTTTCTTGCAAAAATGAAAACTGGAGTTATAAAAATAAATGTAACTAAGTACATAAATTACCTCCTATGAGGTTATTTTAAGGAGGATTCTTTAGATTAGTCTTTAGAGAGGAGACTTCAAGATTAAGCCAATTTCCTTATAAGATGCTGCAAAAATTGTCATCACAAGTCGGGGAGAAAGGAAACATTGAAACATTGTCACAAGCAGATGTACGGGAGCCGAATGCACAGCCGGCCTCAGCCCCAGGAAGACTCCAGTGACAGGCCTGCAGAAGACGTTCCCTACTCCTAGAGTGGATCAGGACAAAAGGGTCTGGAGAGATTGGGGAGGGAGGAGGTGCCTGGAGTGAGTGAGTCATGATGGACGACCGCAGGCCGTGGAAAATGCTGGGGGACCCAGGCAGGTAGAGACCTTCGGAGAGCGGGGTGAGCCCGCCTTCCACTGTGCCACCGCTGCAGGAGGGACAGAGGGCCCTGGAGGAGCCGCTGGCCTGGAGGCCCAGTTCCAAGCAGCTGCAGACTGCACGCTGTGATACCAGTGTGACTGGTGATCCCAGCCCAGCCTGACCGCAGCGCGTCTGGGGACAGCCAGGTTGAGAGGGAGGCGGATGCCCTCCACCTCAGAAAGCCAGTCCGTTTCCGGCAGTGGCTCCC
Source organism: Desmodus rotundus (assembly GCF_022682495.2). Lineage (NCBI taxonomy): Eukaryota > Metazoa > Chordata > Mammalia > Chiroptera > Phyllostomidae > Desmodus > Desmodus rotundus. The sequence goes on along the minus strand of NC_071387.1, from coordinate 209,815,385 downwards.
TAATGTTCTGCTGTGTTGGTGTAGACGTGACAACCGCACAGTTTTGGACCTCGTCCTGTATGGATATAAACCTGTAAGGAAAGATACCTGCTTTCACCTTTTGAGATAAATAGAGCACTCTGCTACTCAGAGGCCGGCGTTTTCTCCTTCCCACTTCCCTTTCTCCTTTACCTGTGAGTTGCACGGGCCTTGGACAGACCAGTGAACCAGGCGCCTGCCATGGTGCAGACAGCTGTCTGAATGGGCCACACTTCCCGTGCATGTGGGCTCAGGGCAAGCGAGCCGACCCACACCTGCATGCTTGTTCTGCAGAGCCTCCTCTCCCTCTGTTTACTGCAAGGTGGAATCTCATTCTTGTACTTTCTCCAGTAACATCTCTGTGGAGAATTCCCTGTTCAACCATGAGCACCTCTGTTATGTAAATATTCACACTGACTTGAGCCCTCTCTCCTGACACGGGGGCGTCGGCTGGTGTGCGTGGGGCTCTGACACAGGCCGTCAGGACAAGGGAGAAGGCACTGCGCCCCCCCCCTCCCAAGGGACTGCAAAGGTCTCGGCTGTGTCTGCTTCTGCAGCATCTGGGAGGGACGCAGCGGTCTCCTTGTTCTGGAGAAATTCCGAAATCTAAATTTGGACACACGTGAATCTGTGATCAAAAAAACGTTTTGTAGCACTCGGTTGTGAAGGAAAAGAGTCAAGTAGGGTTTCATTTTTGTTAAGGCTGACGTTCAGATATTTAACCCGTTTAAATACAGGAATTCAGTTGTGTTAAACAGTGTCTATAGGGTGAGTGTAGTTCATCTCCCACCTGAAATAAGATTAGGGTCTTTTAAAAAAGCTCCTTTAGGCAAAGCTCTTAGACTGAAATGCTCTGTTAGGACAGTAGGTAGCTCCATACGATAACTGGAATTGGTTCCAAAAATGACATGCGAAACCACCTACGCCTTGGAAGAAGGTTCTGTGTATGAACTGTGAAATCACTTGGAACTTGCAGAGCACAGCGTGATTTTCACATGTAGGATTGTGATAAATTATTTATTTTCAGCTGTGGTTATGAGTAATCATTTGTCAAGCTCCACAGCAGTTGCTATGGAAAGGGGCCTGAGTGGGCCTTCTGGGCTACTTGTGCGGAGCCTGGACATGGAGAACCAGCAATGGTGAAATGAGGGTGCGAGCTGGGTGGGGGCCCTCGGCTGTCGAGGGCGCTGGAGAGGAGTTTGAATGTCATTAGCAGGGTCCTGAGAACTGGGCCAGAGAGGACCCGAGGCAGAGGTGGTGTGGCTGGCGTGCACTGAGTGGGGACCTTGTCACCGGGGGTGTTGCTGCTGTCACACAAGAGCGACTCACGGCACGCAGACAGATGCCCTGAGTCCCAGAGCAGCAGAGCAGTATCCTTACGACTCTCTTCTTCTTATATATAAGGGTTTACATTGCGCTTAGTTCTAGGCTAGTTTTATTTGAAATGGTCCTTGTTAAACTGATTAGAAAATTAAGTCTGAGTCTGTGAGTTATTGAAATGTGTGGGTGGAGATTCATAAGTGTAAAATAATGCGTGTTTCTTCATGTCTTGGACAATAAAAAATACCAATTTCTCAGATTTCTATATTAGCTTTGTTCTTTAATTATAACTCAAGTTTAGACATCTTTCTGTTTGTCTTTAATTAATAATGGCTTTGCAATGACTTTTATATTAATAAGCAAATTAAGCTCTTTCTTCGGTTAACCAGGGAAAACAGCCTTTGAGGTAAGATACGAGATCACCAGATTGCTTGAGCCGGTTGTGGCTGACAGAACATTTTTGTTAATGTAGCTGTCTCTGCTTCCCCTTACCAGACGCGCTTTCTTTTCTTACTGTGAAGTCAAGCCCTAGCGGCAGAGGTTTTGCTCGGGGGGGATGCAGTGTGGCTTTAATGACTCTGAGTGTGCGGCACCCTTTCTTTAATTATTTAGCTCTTCAGTCCCACAGTGTAGGTGCAGAAAGTATAGAGTATTTTGTTTAATCTGTAACTCACTCCATATGAGGCGCTAGACATTGCTTTTTTGGTAAAACACTAGATATGAGTCTGTGCTTTTCCAGTTTCATCTGTTAAAAATGGAATACAAAAATTGTTCCTTTATACTTCTTCTTACTTGGATTCTAGTTAGGCAGAATTTTGCCATATGGCTCTTTAGCCCTAATAAAGCTGAACTGAAAAATGCACGCTATTAACAACGTCACATTTCCAAGATGTGACAGTGGTTCCCAGGTCTCCTTCCAGCGAAATTATTTTCAGAATGGCACCTCTCCTCCCGTGCGGTTTGTCCGCAGATGCGGGCGGGCTCATGCAGACGGTGGGTGAGACACACGACCTCTGTCGGTCCGGTCGGCGCGACTGACCTCCTGCCGAAGTGTGTGCCTAATGCTTTCCTGTGCGTCTCTGCGGGCATCGCACGATCTTTAAAGTTCCATCCAGTCTCGTTTCTATGAATAACCCAAGTGACCAAAAACGTCACGTGGCACCGCTTTAAGACAGCACAGAAGGAGCCCAGTGAACGGGGCTCCATCTTCCCCCCAGACACCCCGCTCATCCCTTACTCGTGGCCTGCGTCCATCAGCCAGCCTGCGCAGTGTGACACTTCCAACGTGAGACGGATAGGGGCGCCATTTAGCGAATTTCCCTTAACAGCGCAGGAAATATGGACTGTATGTTGATGAATGTAATTATCTTAAAGATGGCTCTCCTAAGATAGTTGCAGTGAGAAACTATCATCATTTCAAGAAAACTGATCTTAGTAATTGGGTCTCTAGGCTGTTACCGTGAGTTTTAGACAGTTTATGGAATCAAATGAAGGAAGGGGACGTATTGGAACCCCAATTCTGATTTCGCGAGGATTTATTTACTTGCATGTAGATATGCATTTAAGGAGTCATACCTTAATTATGAAAAATTTCAAACATACAGATAAGTACAGTGAGTCCAACAGGAAAACTCACCCACCCATTACTGAGGTTGAGCAAATGTTAACATTTTTACCGTATTTGTTTCATTCAGGTCTTCTTGTTTTTAAAGAAACAAATTATTACAGGTACATTTAAAGCCCCTTTCCTCGCTTCTTCAGAATTGAGTATAATTTGAAGCTGGTGTGTGACCTTCCCAACGTACGTTTTGATATGTTTAATGCTTTAATGCGTAGGCGTGCGTCTGCAAATGATATACAGGAGTGTCCCGTGTGGTAGAAATGTACGGGAGTGATGTCCTACAGCAAGTACTTTGCGGTGCTTTTATCATTGTGTTTTTAATGTTATTTACTTGCTGTATGCAAATCTAGCTTATTCATTGTCACCGATTTACCATGTGCCAAGGCATGACTGTGTCATGGTTTTATTTATTCACTGTCTCATTGATAACGCTTTAGGTTGTTTCTAGATTTCTGACATTGTAAAGGAAGTTGATGAGTATCTTTGTGTATGTTCCTGTGTGTGTGTGCACGCACACACATGTGTGTATGCATGCATGTATGTAAGCGTTTCTCAAGTACATCTGTGCAAAATTAGAATGCCTCGGTCCGAGGGTACACACATGCTGAGCTCAGTGGGTATTTAACCTGGCACTTCAGTTTGGAAGTGACAAATAAGACTTCGCGGTGAGAACATAGATTTGCCTCTTTGGTGTTGTTGACCCACTGAGTAATATTGGGCCAAAACTTAAACCTGTTTCCTCTTCTCTAAATGAGGGTGGTCCGAGAACCCACCTCAGCACAGATGGGATGGAGTGAGGACCGAGTGAGGATGGGGCACCCAGAGTGCTCCTCACCAGCCCCCCGCCCCTCCCTGCCCCTGACAGGGATGTCAGAAGGGTCACATGGTCACATGGCACTTACAACTGTGTGTGGCATGGTGTCGCGTCACTGCTGGTGGAATCCACAAAAACGAAACAAGATCCGGTGCAGGCGCGCTACACTTCTGCACTCGGAGGGTGCTCAGGGAGTGAACTACAGGCACAGGACGTGAGACAGAGAGCGGAAAGCCCCTACAGCTTCCATGACACGGTATAAAATGACTTTATGTGCTTTCATTCACGTGTCCTCTGCTCTCCTCAGACTCTGTTTTAAACCATCTGCCAGTGAAGTGTTCCTCCCTCTTATGTGGTGAGGAAGCCTGGAAAACCAAACCTTTGGGCGATCCTTGCTCGTGAAATCTGACACTGAAGCTTGTTCTTGACAATGTCCCAGGTTTGTCCTTCTGCCTTAATTTTTTAATACATCAGTTTGGCAGTACTGTTCAGTGAGTAGCTTTATGTTTCTTTAAAAAGCACAAAAGCAAGTGTACAACGCTATGCTTCGCCACCTAGAAATGAAGGGGGTGCTTGGACAAGCCTGGGCCCACCTGCAGGTCCCCGGTGCCTGTGAGCCCACAGAAGCCCAGAAACCTGCTTTGGTGGCCGGTCACATGCATGGGCTCGTGACGGGGCTGACACATCTATTGTTTCCTCTCTTTGAAGACCCAAGAGGTTGCTCGGATTATTTCAGAGTGTTCGTCGTGCCGATTCTGATGTTCGGATTTCAATAGGATCTCCTCAAGCCTTCAAAGTGGATTACTCTGCATTACTTTTATTGCTTTTCAAGTGTTTTTGGAAATATTTAAGAGTTCTCCTAAAAACCGGATTTCCTGGAGTGTGTTTTCTTTGGGGGGGGGATTTTATAAGGCTTAGTTGTGGATTTTCCAAGAGCTCCAAAGGACCATTACTGAAAGAAATTCTTAATAAAGAACGAGCGCAGGGCGAAGGAGGAGAAGCCCCACACATCTCTGCGTTCCCGGTAATGAGTCGGACCTGCGGACCTGCGTGTTTCTGACGCTCATGCAAGGGTGTGCTTTCCCCTTCGTTCCCAGTTTCTGTTGATTGTAGATCCGGGTGACCTTGACAAGGACAGATTTTTGAAGTGGAGCTGTCCTTTGGGGACCCGGGCAGTCCCACCTGACCAGCCTGCGATCTGCTGCGCAGTAACCCAGGGTCACAGTGGCCATTTTCTGTGCTTCGAGGAGGACGGGAAGCAGTGGCCAGGAGGCGACGTCTGCAGAGATGGAGCGGGCAGGGTGAGGGGACAGCGTGAAAAAGACTCGTTAGCCCGCATTAGTCTGCCCGATTTACTTCACAGCAGGTCGGGGAAGGACAGCAGCAGGGTCGTCGTTAAATCGCACCAAGGAAAACCGTGCCGTTAGGAAGCTCTGAGACCCCCTGAGAGCCAGGAATTCGCGAGCTGGTTTTACACACCTTTTAATGGCAGCCAACAGGGAAGCATGAAGCTTTCCTTCCGTCTTACATATATTTATGAAACATCATGTGGCCCTAGATTCTTTTCTTTTAAATTTTTATTGCATTTATTGGGTGACATTGGTTAATAAGATAATACAGGTTTCAGGCACACGATTCTGTAACATGTCGTCTGTAGAGTGTATTGTGTGGTCATCACCCCCAGTGCAGTTTCCTTCCATCACCATTTACACCCCCCTTCACCCTCTTCTTTCTTGATGCTGCAAGTTTTAAACATCCTGTTGTGGTCGGTCTGCTGCACTGAGCTTGATGGGAAAGAGGAGCTAAACGCTGAGCAGGTCACTGGACATTTTGATGCCCTGTGTCCGGCCTGTCCGCATGGAGGTGCCGTCCAAGGCCATCGTGAAGTCCTGCCTGGATAACTGGGGGGAGCGCTTCCATTCAGCCCCGTTTACCAACTTGCATGCGTGTCCGCTTGGACGTGTGCTTGTGTTCACGGCCCCTCCCCTGAGAGCACAGTTGGTGTGAATCACGAAAACCGAATACGCTTTCCACCTCCTTTCCTCCGCACCCCGCTTCCCCTGGGGTAGGTTGTGTCTTACTGTTGTTTGAGTCTTTTAGGTGAAAGAAATGGATGACCTACCAGAAAGTACCCAGCGTAGGTGTTACAGGAACTGACGAGTGATCTTCTTGAATTTTTAATCTTTTCCCTTCACATTCAGGAGAACTTTGGAGTTGATGTCTTGCCAAAAATGTGCAGCTGTTGGTGGCAGCATTGCTTCTGTTTGACTGCCACTTCTTCAGGTCTGGCCAGTAAAGGCCACCTCCCTACAGGGTTACAGGACAGTGGGTAGTGCCAGCCTGTCTGTCGTCCATCCATCTGTCTATCATCCATCCATCCATCTGTCTATCATCCATCCATCCATCTGTCTGTCTTTCTATGTATCATCCATCCATCCGTCCGTCCGTCCACCATCCATCTATCCATCCATCCATCTGAAATCTTATGTTTGAGGTAAAAATGGAAGCCCAGCAAAGGACAGTATCACTGCCTGAGTGTGGCAGATGTTACCTCAAGCTCCACGATGGCGTCTTGCCTTTGGGCTGTGAAACGGAGCTGCTCTTCTTGCCGGCAGCCCTCCCAGGGCCAGGCCTGGCCTCTGCCATCCTGGTTTGGGGGCTTTGGCTGTAACAGGGGAATTTTGTTCATGGAGTAAAGGTCCATGAGAGAGACCACATTTAAGCTCCCCCCAGTGACCGGAATATGGAGGTTTCTCCATAGACACTCCCCTACATGTAAGTATGCCTGCGGTCTGCAAATAGGCAAAAGGACATCTCCCAGGGAGGAACCACACCTTGGTCCAGAATTTTAGGCATATTTTAGTGTTTTTTTAATTTTATTATCGACAAAACAACTGTGTTCATTCCTTCGGCCAGTGCTTTTTGTACACTTGCTGTATGCCAAATGCTCTGCAAGGAGATACGAAGGTGAATAGGATGCGGCCCGTTCCCTCCTGTCACCTGCGCGAAGCACATAGACGCGGTACGCCGTGGGGAGAGCCAGCGGACATGAGTAAAGGGAACACGGGGAGGGCTGCAGTTAGCGTGAGCTGCCACATGTGTAGTGCGAGGCACGTTTCACGTGCCTTCCGTCAGCCGTTCTCTGGGCTGTCCCAGGAAGCACGGCATAGGTTCCTCATCGCTTTATAGATGAAGGTCCCAGAAATGAAGCAGTAAATTACCCAAGACCCAGCCAGCGACCTGGACCCGTGTCTTTGACTTTGGTTCACCTGCCCTTTTCGGTCTACCCCCACAGTCTCTTATAACTGAGTTCTGAAAATAATACATTTTCTTTGATTTCTGAGGTATAACTTAATTTTTTTTAATTTTTAACTTTGAAGTCTGAGATCAAGTTTTGTTCTTGGGTGTCTCTTGCTACCTGGACATACCCCAGCTACCAATTTGCCAATGGGCCCTTTGGCACATGAGCTCAGTTGACATGAGGGTAATGTATGGAAGGAACCAGGCCAAGTACGTTTTTATCCGTTTGTGAATCAGAGAGACCGTGGTGCCCCAGTGCCTAGGGCAGAAAGCCTGCTGCTCCTGGCATGGCGGCCGGCCTGTCCTTGTTTTCAGAAACAACACAGCCCCAGTTAGAGAACTAGTGCCACCAAAAGCTACTTCTGTAAACCCCCATCCTCCTCCTCCCTGAGCTCTCCTGGCTCCTTCATTCACGGGCTTATCCTCCTCACTTTGGTAAATGAGGAACGGGAAGGTTGGAGGGGTCTCCAGGCAGACGGAGCAGGTTGAGGAAAGGGGTGGAGTTATAACACAACGTATTGCACTTAGGAAATGGCCAGGCATTCGGAAGCAGACAATGCGCCTTTTGAAATGCAAACCTTCCTGTGCCCAAATGGGAGATAAATACCAGCAGAGAATTAAAAAGATGAGTTTGCATCGGATGCTTCTTCCTTTTGGGGGTACTTCTTATTAAATACCTCTACTACCTGTGCTGGAGGAACAACAGCCTGGGATTTTAGATCTGACCTCAAAGTAGCAATAGATTCGTAAACCCTCCCTTTCCTATAAAATGCTGCTGGCCCCTGAAGGATACAGCAAGCCCATTAGAAACTAATTCTAGCTCTTAGACACATTGTGAATCTTGATTTTATACCCCTGTTATCTTCTTTGAATGATGTGGTTGCACGAGAAATAGTTGATATCTTTGTTCCGAAGTCTGCTCATGGACCTTTCTCAGATCAGCAGATGGTCGCGGGGGGAAGGGGCCCGTATCTTCCCACAGCGATCCACACGGGCGATTTTCACAACTGCCTGCTGATTCCCTGTGAAGATGCATGAAATGAATGATTTAGATGTGGTAAAAAATTATTAACGTAGCATTTCTAAAAATGCTTTAAAACCTTTATTAGGGTATGTAAGAGAAAGTGGGCGTAGTTATTTAACATAGCTCTCTGAGTCATATGCTCTAGCATTTTTTTTTTTTGGAGGGGGAGTTACTGCCATTTTACTTTCATATAGTCTCATCATTTATTTGGGAGTTATATGTTAGTTGGGAATTTCTGTGTTTTACTCTTGAACTCAAAACCTTTATTTTAGTTTTTAGTTTTTCAGTCACAGTTGACGTACATTCTTACATTAGTTCAGGTGTACAACATAGTGATTACACATTTATGAGGTCTGTCCAGAAAAAGTCCAGCCATTGTTAATATAGCAAGAACAGTTTATGCAACATTGTTGTCACCTGGCAGCCAAGGAGAGTGGACTGGACTGTGCATGTGTGAACGATGACGACTTCACTGTACTCGTCAGTGGGGGCGGTAGATGCCGTTGAGTGAGCATGTGTACTGTGTGGCCGTCATATTCAAAATGACCGAGCAAGTAGAGCAACAAATCTGCATCAAATTTTGCATTAAGCTTGAACGTTCCTCCTCAGAAACTATTGGGATGATTCAGAAGGCCTTGGCTGTGGACAACTGGTGACTGGCAGCTTCATCATGACAATGTGCCTGCTCATGCATCATGTCTCAGGCAGAGTTTTTTGCAAAACATGAAATCACCCAAGTGACTCAGCCCCCCTACAGCCCAGATTTGGCACTCTGTAACTTCTGGCTTTTCCAAAACTAAAATCACCTTTGAAAGGGAAGAGATTTCAGAATGGGGATGAGATTCAGGAAAATACAATGTGGCAGCTGATGGTGATTGGGAGAACTGTGTGAGGTCCCAAGGTGCCTACTTTGAAGGGGACTGAGGCATCATTGTCCTGTGTACAGTGTTTCTCGTATCTTATATCGTCTTTAATAAATGTCTGTTTCTCATATCACATGGCTGGTGGACACCTCTGGACAGGCCTCATGTACAACTCACGGAGTGATCACCCCCATGAGTCAGACCCCCTCTGGTGCCACCTGTGGCTGCTGCAGGGACGTGGACTCTGTTCCCTGTGCCGCACTCTACTGCCCTGTGGCTGTTTCTGTCACTACCAGTTTGTACATCTTAACTCAGGATCTTTAATATCGCCATTTTAAAGTACAATTCGGGTATTTCTAACAAAATTTATTTAGTGGAGTTGTTCTTTTTTTCTCTACACTTTAGGAGATGGAAGTACATTTGCCGTGTTGTAGAAAGGTGTTTTCCCATCTCCATTTTTAAGGAGATGTGAATAAAAACCTTGTAAAGACAAGTCATGGCAGAAGTCAGAAATTTGGTGAACACCAAGGTTCGTGGGTGTGACATTTGCTGAGGCAGGTGGGAAGTGTCAGAAGGTACCAACCGGCCTTGTGCGGCACGTACGCCTCCAGGCCTGAGAACTGGCGCGTCTCCGGGCTGACTGTCTGAAACGCCTTCCCTGCGTTTGCCTCCCTGTTTCACAGACTAGAACCTGCGCAGGACCCTTCACTCCTGGCGCCATCCGAAAAGCACCTCTGCCCTTCAAGGTGCAGTTTTTTTAGATGCGTGTGTGTGTATATCCATATAAATTGATATTTAAAATAATCTTTTTATAGCAGACTGTGGATATTCATCAGCATGTGTTCTAAACTTTTCTCCAACAGAGAGGTCACTTAAACATTGTGTAATATCGATATTTCAGAGAAAAAAGAGTAAGTTAAAGTCACTTTTATACGTTTTTCAGAAATTGCTGTTTTATTTCCAAAGAGAGTTGGTGACCCATGTTGGCTTGAACGGGCAGACGGCACGTGGCAGGCACTGCTGTCCTGGAGCCCTGTCCGTACCTGCTGCGCCTGGGTGATGAGCCTCCACCAACGCGCTGGAGCAAATCCGGCCCTTTCTTCCAGGAAAGACAGTGGTCAACAGAGCTGCTGAGCGTGGGCCAGAGAGTGCGGAGGGGGAAGACCTTGCCCTGGGGCCGAATGCTGCCCTTGTTTTCTTCCGTTCTCATGAGCCCAGGTGTGGGGTGCTGGCTTGGGCTCGGAGAGCACACTGGCATCCAGAGGCGTTCGGCCCTGTGCCGGGACGTTTCTCACGTCGGAGTCTTCCTAAGGAGAATGCACCTGGGAACAGCGCAGCACCACCCCCCACCCCCAAGAGACTCTGCGAGCAACCCCCGTTCAACAGTAGACACCATGCTTGGTGGTCACCGAGCACTCAAGGACCTGTCCTTGTCAGCACTGCAGGGCTACCTCTGGACGTCAAAGCCCAGCTTTGTGTTTGTCTGTCACTGGCCCTTTATGAGCCCTTCCTTCCCATGTCCACGTTTCCTCGTGTCTATAAATGTGCGGATGTGAGCGGGCTGTAACTATGACACCAAAGAACTTGTGAAAAAGTACCCCAAAAGTGCATGAGTGCTGTCTCCTTCTAAGAACAAAGGCTTTAAATTTATGATGTGTTGTGTTGCAGAAAAATGGATGAGGCACCCTTTGGATCTCGTTTTCCTATTTAACATGTGTCTAGATTTGAACATCAATGCCATTGGGAGATTGGGCAGGGTGAGTGTCAGCCTGAGGAATCCCTGGGTGGAGCTTTGTCGAGACCTGGAGCCCAGCCCAGCGCAGATGAGGAGGGCCTGTGAGGCCTCAGGGACACAGGGCCGGGACAGCAGACCTCGAGCGTGTCAGCAGAAGCCTTTGGGGAGCAGTGCAAGACAGGAGGGTCAACCTTCTTAACCCAGATGACCACAGAGGCGCTGCTGCTCAGCAGGGCCTGCCTCCCTCCACCGGTGTGGTCTTCCAGCTTCCAGGACGTGGGCTGTACAGGAAGGCCTCCATGTTTCTGGCTTACTTTTATTAAAATTACTTTCTATTTCATGCTTCGTTACCTACTCTGTCATGAATCTGTCTGAGGACTGTGAGTGTCTGCTTCATCCATTCGTTCGTCCTTTCATTCAGTATGTGCTTGTGGAGCACCTGCTTCCCCAGTCCCGGCCACCCGGCTTCTCTCTCAGAACCAACTGTCTTCATTCCCGACAGTGTTGAGGAGAATAGCCCCGGCACTCAAGCCAGATGCCAAGAAGATTCCAAACAGGTTTTGGCAACACTTGGAATAAATGTACAGTGTGAAACTTCACAAGAAGACTACTTTAATATGTACATGTCAGCCTTAAGAGTTCTGGGGTAAACGTGTATTGATTCCATATCCTAGTGTTATTTGAAAAAAAAAAATAAAAGCTTCAGCCTCAGTCCATTAGCCACATGGAAGTAGCTGGAAGCGGGGGCAGGGAGGAGTGTGCGGAAGTGTGTCCGGCTTGGGATGTCTCGTTTTCCAGAACCCCTGCCAAGGCCTGGCAAGCCCAGAAAGGCAGATGCTGGCACGTTCCCCACGCCCCCGCCGTCCGTGGTGGCCTCCCCGTCAGACGCCTGTTCCGGGCGCGACCCAGACTCCCGGGCTGAAGCCTGCGCCAGCCGGGCCCGCTGCTCTCTCCTTTTTCCTGCTTCCTCATCTCTTCATCACGTCTTGCTCAGCCATTCAGTTCAAGAAATGCTCCAGAGGCTGCTGCCAAAAAGTGTCTGCCCTCCTTCTTGGTGGCACACGCCCAACTGTCAGTTGACAGGTGGGCACACCACCTGGGGAACAGCTAACTTCCCGACCAGATGGAGGCCCGCAGCTGGGTGCCGCAGCAGGTGCTCTGCAGACGGTCTCTGGCCCCCGGTCTGCTCCCCGTCCCCTCGACGCGCCATCCCTCCTGCCCGTGCACGGGAGGGCTCTGCATCTGCAGTGCGGCGGTGGTTTCCCAGCTAAAAGCTTCCAGCCCTTCAACGGTGCGGAATGAAGCCTCCAAACCCGGGCACGGGTGTGACTATGGAATTTGAACAGGGACCTTAGGTTAGGAAAACATTTCTATTAGCACTTGCCAAGAGGCTGTGTGGCTGCTATTGGCAGCGAAGACACTCTAAGTGGCTTTTTCGCCTCTCTGTGGCACCGTCTGGATTTAAATGTATTTACGGTAGATGATCATACATGGAAGAAGTACCTTTCAGATTCCCAAGTGTCGAAGAAGCAGTTTCCCCTGTGGTCTGGTGCATTTCCTCGTTTTATCACAAATAACTGAAGAAATGTGGAAGTGGATTTCTCTGATTTCCAACCTAGCACTTAAAAAATTTGGAGGAAATTTAATCAAGTGAAACTTATTTCTCAAATAAGAAAATACCAGGGTTTTCAGTCCTGCCTTTCAGCCATGAAAAGTTTGGGTTGTGACAAACGACTCATTCACTTCAGTAACAGGGATCTAAGAGCACCTTCTTGTTGTAGCCTCTCACATCCGCGTGACCAGTAGCTCGGTGGCGTTGCACCCTTCTGCCCGAGCGGCTGCCACAGCACACCTCCTGCTTCTCTCCGCAGGTCGGGGCTTTGCGATGAATGGCCCGCTCCTTTTCCCCGCCCCCCCCTTCTGTGAAATACGTGGCATGTGTAAAAGTGTGTAGCACGTGTACACACATGGTTTAAAGAAGGTGGTTTTAAAGGCCAGTGCTCCACCACCCACAGGAGAGCAGAGCCAGCAGAGCCTCGTTCATCTCTGTGCCCCCACGCATGGGCCCCCCCCCCCCCGCCTCCCAACCCAAAGACACTGCCATCTCGAATTCTGTGTTGCCGTTTCTTTGCTTTTCTACTTCCGCCGCCTGTGTATAAAGCTCCTAATAATCTGCTGCACCGATTTTCCACCAGTGCACGGCAAGAGTCTTCACAACATGCAGCACCCGACTATGTTTCAGGGCCACTGACCTCACTTCTCTTAGGTTGTCCCCCCCCCCCCCGCCAAAAAAAAAGACAACAGCCAACACAATGGCCATCCAGTGTGAACGAATAAAAATTATACCTATTTTTTTCTCAGATCGGCAAAAAAATATATGTTTTGGTGTGCTGCAAAATTTTAGCAATTAGTTTATGTGCACCGTGAGACGAAGAGGGTTGAGGCTCACTGGTCTGCTTTATAGCTCTGCCTGTTCTGAACTTTATGTAGATTGGGAACCACACTAAATGTACTCTTCTCATTTTTGGCTACTTTTGATCTTGATAAGCTTTTTGAGGTTCATCCGTGCTCATATTGGAGGCTATGATTCTTTTCTCTTCGTTGCTGCATAATATCCTGTGATATGAATATGTCACTGCGTACCCATACCACCGCTGGGGACAGTGTCCATTGTTCAGATGTTGCAAGGCCCCTGCCCTGGACCCTCCTGATACACACGTTGCCATTTCACAGTCGTAGACACCTAAGCATGTAAGAGTTATAGGATGAATGGTATTCCACCTTATTACGTCCAGCCGAGGAGTTTTCCAGAGGAGATAAAAATCTCCTTTTGTTTATACCCTTGTGGGTATATGGAATTAGCTAGCTCTTTACATTTTGCCACTCTTGACATTTTCTGATCGTTGCTGTTAAATATAAGAAATTTATATTTGAATATTGATTTTTGTAGCTGGCAAAGTTAGGGGAGTACTAATAGTTAAGACTTACCTGTCTATTCTGTGATTTTTGTGCATATATCAATTCCATCAGCAAATGATGGTTTTCCTCCTTCCCACGTCTCGTGGCTCCTGCTTTTTCACGTGTGCCTGCATTGACTCAGGGTCTGGGGACAGTTCTGAATGGGACTGGTGAAAGCACGTGTTCTCGAGAGCTCTGACACCTTTTCTGTGTGAGAGCCATGTCTGCTGTGGGCCACTTGTCCCCTTACACACTTCAGTAGAGAAACACCTCTCATCCAGGGCAGGACGGACGGAGGGCATTCTCGTGGAAGATGTCCTCCAACTCTGGGAAGCGGGTTTTATTATGAATGCTTTTTTATCATTTTTGAGAGGATTATGTAGTTCCCCTCTTATTAATAGTAACCTATTAATGTGGTAGATTACCTAAATTTATTATCTAATATGTAATCACCCTTGCCTAGTGTTGGATGGGATGGCTGCAGAAGAAATGTCAGAAGTTCTCCGCCCTTAATTAACTTATAGTCTGACTGAAGAGACGAAACTCGATGAAAGAAAAGTTAATAGATGCCGCAAGGGTGGATTGTAATTATTTGCCACATTAATGGGGCTTTGAGTGCAGTGAGCGAGAACCGTTGTGTCTGCTGTGGGCTGAGCCAGCTTCCTGGAGGGTCCTGGAGGGTCCTGGAGCGGGCGGGACAATGGCTGTTTCTCTTTTACGGCACGTTGAATAGCACCACTTTGGCTTACCAAATTACCGGCTTTTTGAGATTTTAACACTGATTTCCAGTAACCATTGCCCATGTGAATGTGGCTGCTTAGGAAGATTTATTGCGTGTTGTCCGACAAACCGCCCTCAGCAGCTAGTCCTCATTCCCAGCAAATAGCTTGCTGCTGCCTGACTTTTAGGTCATTAGTCTCATCCCGCTGCGAAATAAGCTTCATAAATATTTGGGCTTCCTTTTCCCTAATAAACTATTTGATTCTCGGGGCTGATTGGAAGAGTGGACTAATTAAGAACCATGTAATTCAGCAAACGTTCGCATGGCGCCTGCGATGGGAAGGGGGCTCTCCCGGGTCCTGTGGGCGCTACGGTCCCACCTGCCCCAGGGAGCCCCTGTCTCTGGTGGCTTGAAGCCCAGTGAGCTGCTCTGCACGGCTGTCCTTGGACGTGAAGCCGCTGAAACCCTTGTTCTTTTTCTCCTTGGGAATGAGTTTTGCCTCAGTGGTTTCATGAGGAGCTCTCTCTCCCTTTGAATGGGCCGAGAGAGCCATTTTCCCGCTGGGTGGCGGGGCAGGAGCTGGAAGAAGCTTCCCCTCCCGTGGCCAGGACAGGGTCTTTCCCGGTATTTTGTTTAAAGGTCCTGTGTGTGCACGTATCTCTGTTCTGTTTTGTTTAACCTGTCTTGGGGATTTTCTTTTACAATCCCTTGCCCCCCGTTTCCCACCGCTTAGCCACAGATGTGTGCCCCAGCTTTGACAGCCCCATGAGACCTCTCCAGTCTGGACAGCACCTCGGCTGTGGAACCTGTGTCCTCACTGTGTCACCTGCACTCAACCCTGTGGTTTTCCGAGTGCCTTCTGGAAGCAGCCATGCCAGCGGGTGGGGCGTCTTGCTGTGGTCACGTGAGCTGTGGGGTGCAGGGTGCTTGGGTGCTTGTCCTGTTTCTGTGGCTGTACAGTTGGTCGGCTGGTATTTAGACGCAGTGTCCTGTCCATGCTTATGGCTATCCTTTCATGTCTGCTGGCCGTGGCGTGGTCACGGTGCATCTGGCTTCCTCTGAGGCTGGCGCTGTCAACGCGTCCCGTGGTGGTTGTGCCCGCGTGGACTGGAGGACTTGAAGCAGACGCAGGTGCGGGCGGGGGGCTCCTGCCCCCGTGCTCCTCAGAGCTGTCAGCACTGCTGTGCCTCGTCCGGAATCCAGCCAGGGCGTGCTTGGGGTTTGCCGTTAGGGTAATTGCTGGAGTTGAGAATGTCTCAGCTTAGTTTAGAGACGCTGAACTAGAGACGCCTCAAGCTGTCAGCAGTACCAGCTAGGGCTCTGTAACTGGGAGTGCAAGCGCTGTTCGTCTGCCTCCCAGATTTTCAAATGGAAACCACCTATCAGTCCAGCTTTGAACAAAGCTTGAAAAGGACCATTTACAGTGTAAAAATTATTGAGCCCTAAAATACGTCTTGACCTCGCATATGTGAATTCCTCATTTCTCTCTTATATCTTCATGGTTCCTCCTTCTGTTTTCATGTCAGAGTCATCTGCCTGTAGGGCCTCAGTTCTAATGTTTGTAAAAGGCAAACCCAAGCCCATGAAATGAAGGCTCGCGTCTCTGTACTTACTGTTTGGCTAGTCGCTTCATTTTCCTAACCATTCTGATGTCCTTTTGTTCTTAGTTTAGTGTGCTAAGGTGTACTCCATGGCTGGTCGGCATCCATATCTCAGAGTGTCAGGGTGAACTCGGGATGACCAGCGGGGGTGGGGCAGTCTTTGCTTCCCCGTCCTGTCTGGAGAGGCCCCAAAATGCGCGCCAGTCAGGGTCAACAGCTACCACATTAAGAAGCCTCCTGGGGTGACAGCCTGATGACGTTTACATTTGGTGAGTGGTCGGTCATCTAAGCTGCCAGAAGAGACCTGTGAAGGGGTCACACGTGTCTAACAGCCCCTTTACCGCCTGTCTGTCCCAAAGGCCTCTCTCAGGTCGTGGAACCGTCCCTGAAGCTCCCTGGGCAGGGGGGGCTGTTCGCATTTACAGAATTTTAGAACCATAGAGCCATAGACGGGTTTTTTTTAAAACTTGTAAATCCCTAAGTGATGCTGTGTCCCAGTTGTCATTAGACCTGACCCAGATGGGTCTGGAGTGTCCCGATCGATGCTCAGGCAGACGTGCGGTGCCAAGAGCCTCGGGCCGCCCAGGGTGCCCGCCTGTGCTGATGGCCAGCAGCCCCTCCTCTGTCCTTCAGAGTCATGGTCACTGCTACGAGCACGGCCCACCCCTAGCAACACCTTCCAACGAGAGCAGAGGCAGCCAGAATGTCCCAAAGGTCAAGGGCACCTTTATTCTCTAAAACAGGGGTGCCAAACTCATTTTCACTGGAGGCCACATCAGCCTCGTGGTTGCCTTCAAAGGGCCGAATGTAATTTTAGGGCTGTGTAAATGTAACTACTCCTTAGCTAGGGGCAAGGAGCTCGGTGCTGCCGCTGGGTAGAGACAAGGTGCCGGGATGGATGAAACAAGGTGGAGGGCCAGATTCGGCCTGCAGGTCTTGTGTTTGCCATCCATGCTCTCGAAAGTACAAGTTTGAGAACACATTTGTCTAATAAATCATGCAGCAACTTATAGTGAAATCCATGGAGGGAATTCAAACATTTTTTACATACAATTGTCAAATGTTTTATTTATTTATTTTTGGCCGAATGTTTCAAACCAACGCTAATCGAGCCGTTTGTAGCGAGGAGCTGATTTCCCTCCCCCACCCCCGCCAGCATCCCGCGTGGAGCAGCGCTCTGCCGTGAGGTGAGACCACTGGGCACATGTTTGGAAGTCAGGCCGCAGCAGCAGATCCCTCCGGATGCTTCCTGTGTGCGTTCTCAGCATCCGCATGCGTCACACCTGGATGGGTCCCGCCCTCACGCACGCTGGGAACAGCACCACTCCCAACTCCAGGGAAGAAGAAGGAAAGGAGATCGATAGAAGTAAAATACAGGAATAATAAGGTGATGAACAGAATTACGAGACTGGTTAGATATTATTAAGTAAAAGCAAAGAGTATTCTGTAATGTATTTGATCCTAACAGTTTCTTAAGCCCTCTGAAGGTTGCAGGGTTTTTACAACATCCGTTCGTTTTGGTGTTCCCATATTCTATAATGGATAGACCATAGCAGTTCACCCAACGTGGATGAATTCAGCTTCTCCCAAAGCACAGTAACCAGGATATATTTGTTCTGTATTTTCAGTGAAGTAGCTTCTCCAATTTTACGGTTTTTATTAAAGTCTGTGTATACATACACCCAGACATTAGCCAAAGCAATGAACCATAAAGCAGCCTCACTAAGGATTCATAAGTATGACCTCTCCCGCCCAATTATTTTCAAATCATATGCATCCCTTTAGCAGCTTCCAGGACGATGAGCGCCCCCTGCTCCCTGCACGGTCCAACTGCAGGGTCTACTCGGGGACAATGGTGATGGCAACCCCCCCAGTCTCATGCATGTGGGGAATTGCGGGGAGGGTGGTGTTGAGATGGAAGGAAGGGCAGACACGGTGTTGTTCTTTCTGTTGCACTTTTCTCCTCAAAAAAAAAAAAAGAATTTAAATAAAGCACTGTCAGTCGAAGCCTCTGGATCTTTTCTGAAGAGAGTCAGCACCCCTATGGTGGCCCCCAAACGATCCTCCTCCCCTGCCCCTCTGGGAGTCTCCAGGTCCCCAAGACCAGAGGAGCGCAGGACAAGTCTCACCCCAGCCAGCCCCTCTATCGGCAGCCGCCTGCCCAAGGAAACTCGGCTCCCATGTGAAGTATGACGGTGTCATGCACACCTGCTGGCCTGCCTGTGGGTTCTGTCCCACAGGCGGACAGCCAGGGCCGCTCGCTGAGGTTCCAGGGCTGGGAGCCTGCCAGGGCCAGCAGTGCCCTTGCCCTCAGACTGGCCGGTCACCAGCGGCCCTCCTGGAAGACCCCTCCCCATGGTCAGGGCACACAGCCCTACGGTCCCCAAGGCGCCCTGGCAGGGGATGAACGGTGTCAGGGTGGGGGTGACCGCCCCTCGTCCATCACTCGGTGACCTCACCTGTGTGATATGTTCCCACGACCCCCACCCGACTCCTTTCCCCCCGAGCCCGTGCTTCAGGAATTGTGGTTGAATAACGAACAGCGGACCAGTGGGATAGACCTTTGCTGAAGTGTTGTTGCCCTTGGAAACAGAAAAATCCTCCCTGATTAAACGGGGCTGCGAGACTGTTAGATATTTGGCAGAAATCAGAGTTCTGATGGTAGCTGTATATTGTAATTACAACCAATGCTTTACAGAGTTTTTGAGCTCAAAGTTTAGCAACATAGAGACTCTGGACTATACACCTATTAATATAACTAATGCATTTCTAAAAGCTTCTAAATAAGGAGAAATGATATTGTAGCGATAGTTGGAACTATTTTCTCATGGAAACACCTTTGACCTGAAGCAGTAAAATGTGTCACGTCTGAATATATCCCAACTCATTTCATTGTCGGCGAGCATAGAAAACGCGTTCAGTCCTCGCACAGCCACCCCTGCCGTAAGGCAGGCGAGTGAGCGCTCTATCCCCGCAGCATAGACTCTTCCAGAAAAGCACTTAAAATTACGGTGTCCGTGGACTCCACCCCAGTGGCGTGAGGGAGTTCTCCCTGGTCCCTCGGGTCTCCGCTGCGCAGCAGCCCTGCAGCTTGGTGCCTGCACTGCGCAGACGCCCAGCAGAACGCAGAAGCTTGTCCCCTTCTCTTCTTCTCCCTTCTAAGTGGAGATACAAAGTTCTTTGATTTCTTCCCTTGACGGGAGAAGGGTCATTTCTTCCATCAATTAGGACAGAAGATTATTTCTTCCTCGATGAAGCCCCATTTGTGACGTGCAATTATGGAGAAAGGAGGGGCCCTGGGCGGAGTCCCCACCCCTCCACACTGTGCATCCGTTTACCTGAGACACTTGGCCTCCCTCAGACATGGTCACTCAAAGGGGAAGCAAGGCAGCCTTCTCAGGGCTCTCTGGGAGTCAGAAATTAAATAGTAGAATTACTTTTAACCTAGGTCTTTTAACACGCTCGCTTCTTGCTATTTAATGGAAAGGTTGGACTGGATTTGCACAGTACAGAAAAATGGTGGTTGGCTTGCCTTCGGGGCAGGTTGGGTTGGAAATGCCGCGGTTTAAATAGGTGGGTCTCATGCTCATGCTGTGGTGACACGCCTGCGCCCCATGAGGCCCCGGGGAACTGAGACCCACTGGTGGACTCCTGTCTCCCCTCTTAGACCGTGTGACAGAGCCCTGTCCCACTGCCGCGCCCTGGTCAGCAGTGGGACACCCACAGGGCCAGTTATTTCAAATAGACTAAATACTTTGGGCTGCTTCTTTTGGTTGAAGGTTTTCGAAGGAAGCTTCAGTGGAGAGCACACAAGGGCCGGTGACTAGACAGAAGAAAACTCTGTGATATGCACACTTTCATGAATGACACAAAAATCTGTATTTTTTTGACTTAGACTGTGGACTGAGTGGTGACCCCTCAAAATTCGCAGGCCAAAGCTGTAACCCCTAATGTGGCTGTACTTGGAGATGGGGCTGTTAGGAGGTAATCAAGGTTGAATGAGGTCATCTGGGTGGGGTCCTGATCTGATAGGATTGGGTGGCCTTTGGAGAAGAGGAAGAGCGATGTCCCCTGTCCCCACCTCCTGCAGTCTGCTACTCTAGTAGAGTGGACAACGAGTGCTTGTTGTCGGAGCCACCGGGCTGTGGCATTTTGTTACCACAGCCTGAGCTGAGTAAATCAACTTACCCACTCAAAACTTGAAGAGGTAGCAGCGCGCCGAGCTCCTCCGCACTTGGCCCAGCGTGCTCTGCTCTGCACCAGCTCAGCTTCCTGCTTGGTACTGATATTTCCTGAATTTGAACTATGTTGAAGGTGCATATTCATTTGAAATTAATATTTAAATACCTGGTTTTAACATGGTTCCATGACGGAGAAAAAAAATAGCAACTTCAGGGCTCTGTTTTTTCTCCCCCCTTGGGGGTGGTGAGGACGGGATTCAAGGGAAAATGACTTCACATCCCTATCTAAACACCTGCTTAAAACATCACTAGTGGGCAGAGGTGGTCCTCCCCAACAGCGTCTTTGGAGAATTACGCACGTCAGTGAAAAGCGGGCTTGCACCAAGTCCTGTGCCGCTGCGGCCGCAGCGCTTTGAGAACTGCGAGCTCAGCAGCGGTGGCCCTGTGTCCTTCTCCTCGCCTTGTAGCTCTCCGCCGCCCTTTGGTGAAACATTTAAAAATGGTTAATCTTCAGGAATACCCGTTTCGAGAGTGCCCGACCCTGTGTCTACTGTGGAATCCTTGTGTCCTGTATTTGTCGAAAATGAGGACGCCTTCAAAGAAGTACTTTGTGAATCCGCTGTCCCTAAGTCAGGGCCTGGTCATAGAAAGTGCCCTGGGGAGGATGTTTCTTAAAGGGTGAAGTTACTGTACCTTTTAAAGCTTGTTGTGGATTTTTGGCGTTCTGACATAGTTTAATCACTGCCTATCCCCTTTCTGCAGGCTGGCTGTCTTTCCCCCTCTATCCGTCCGTATCCCACCCACCCGCCCAATTCCTGTCGGAAGAATATCGAGGAAGGGAGCTTTTTAAAATTTCTTTCTTATCAACATTTCTTAATTTTTCTACACGTAAAAATTAAAGGAGGAGGCATTCAAAATGAGCTTTAGAAAGTGTTGCTATTATGTAGATTTGCAAGTGAAAGAACACTTTCCAGGCAGTGGAATTCTGCACTAGCACTTCGTGTTGGGAACTCCTTGCCTGGTGCTTGGTTCCCTTTTAAGATTCATGGTTACATGCAGTTTTCTTTCAGTTCTTTATTCTGTGGTTATTGGGTTGGATGGTTTTGGTTCTGTTCAACAATGGATGCTTTGAGTAATGAGCTTCAATGCATAATTATCCAGTGAAATCATAGCGAAGTGAGATGACAAAAAGCCAACTTATTTTCAGACTAAAAATAATGCTGTAATATCGGCATTAATCCATACACGGCTATTCTAGCATCTGACTTTATCCTGCTCGTTTTACTTACTTATATAAACCATAATTTAAAATTATGAATTTTTGAAGTACTACTTGCTATGTATCTCTTTTTTTTTATGATTTTATTTTATTTTTTAGAGAGGGGAAGGCAGAGGGAAAGAGAGGGAGAGAAACATCAATGTGTGGCTGCCTCTCGCATACTCCCTACTGGGGACCTGGCCCGCAACCTAGGCATGTGCCCTAGACTGGGAATCGAACCAGTGACCCTTTGATTCACGGGCCAGTGCTCAACCACTGAGCCACACCAGCCAGGGCTGCTATGTATCTCTTAATATCATTTACATTTTATAAGTTAGCGTATATGTAATCATTTTTCTTTACATTTGTTAGAGCATGTTTGGTGGTTGGAAATCATTCTCATTTTAATTGTTTTGTTTAGAAAATCTGCAGTTGATCTTACTCCAGGGAGAATAGTCATCTTGAGTACTAGTGTTGGGGAGGTCAGTGATTGTGGGGGGACCTCTCTTACCTCATCTGGAAAGGAAGGGACGGAGGAGGGGTGTTGAATATTTACAGCGGCCAGTGCTTTTACAACTAGTCGATGGAGTGTTAGCATACCTTCTTGAATACTTCTAAGTATAAGTTGAAAATAAAACGCATTCCTAGAGGACAGTCCCTGAGCTTCGAGTGGGTGCCCTCTGGTGATGTGAAGGGTGTGTGTTCATGTTGCTCCTTCACTCCTGCCCAGGGTGTTGGCTGCTGAGTGACGTACAGTGAGTGCACTTGCTTCCTGGCTTGTCATGCATTCCAAACTTTGCTGTCACTTAAACCAGCCTGTGGAGGGACCGCAACACTCATTCTCGGCAAAAGCTACTCTGATGATTTGGCGTTGATTGTGACGCTTCGAAACAAGTCAGGTTCGGCATCGAGAGAAAAACTCAGCAATTTGGGCTTTATGAATAATTCATTGTGCTTATTTTATTTTCATGTTTTTATATAACTTTCAGAGGGCATTATAAATAGAGAAGTAAAATTAAATTAAGAATGCCCTTATGTGGGCATTCCCTTTAAATCCTTAAAATTCTATTGTTTGAAATAATTAGCTTAGGACATATTTAAGTTTATTGTAATCAAGTTAGCATAATTCAAGAAAGACAATGGCATCATGTATTTTTCTCATAATGCTTTATTAATTACATCTTTAGAAAGGAATGGCTGGTCAGTTTCTGGAATTTACCTAAATGTTCACAAATGTTGTCAAATATCCTTTGAAATGTAGTTAAAAGTCTGAGGTCATGACAGACCCCTCTTTGCGTCCCCTACCCCCTTGCCTTGAGCTTAAAAGCCTCACATCTTTGCCAAGGAATGGAAGTCAGTTCACCTGGCCTGAGGTTTACAAGGTAGGAGAGAACGTTGGAAAAGAGCCCGAAGTTAGTTACTAAGGCTGGCTTTTTTATTAGCTGGTTTGTACAGACCCAAGGCCTTATTTATGCATGTTAATTAAGGAAAGAGCACCCCCAGGATCATGTAGTGTAAGTGCTTGAAGGTTCCCCCCCTGGAATGGTGAATCCTCCCTGACAATAGTACTTGGCATAGGACACTCCAGACCTTTTTAATACGACATGCCTTGTAGTGTGGAGGTGGGCTGCTTTGCTGTGCCTTCTTTGCATTTACCCTAGTTTCTGAGCTCAGTTTTGGGGACAGGCACTTCCATGGTGCCAACAGCCACTTTAGTCTCTCCTCATTGACTGGCCTTTGGAAAGTTTAATGAACTGACAGGGTGAATTTCTGCTTTGACCTGATAAGGTTCTTTTTAAGTTGCTCTTCTGCGGCCATGTTTCCTGTGTGATTTCCAAGACATTCCTACCACATTTTTCTTTCAGTAGCAGACCTCCTGAAGCATCTGAGTTTGAGAAAACATCACTTTGTCCTTTGCGTTCCATCCAGGAGAAGGTCAGAGTTCGAAGAACTTAAGTAAATGAGTGGCAGGAAATTAACAGGTGCAAGGAGAGTGTACCAGCGCTCTTTATTTACTTGAGAGACAGAGAGAAACATTGATTTGCTGTTGCTCTTGTCTGTGCACTCGCTGGTTGGTTCTTGTATGTGCCCTGACTGGGGATGGATCCCGCAACCTTGGCGTATCGGGACGATGCTCCAACCAACTGAGCTATCAGGCCAGGGCTATCAGTATTCTTAATTTCTCCCTATTGAATTTGTATTGATGATGGTGAAGCATAGTACCTGTCTTTGGGGTGACTTGAAACATCCCTAATAGTACGGAGCATGGGATGGTAAGGGAAGCGAAGGAGAATTCACGGCCTGCCCGCCCCGCCCCACAACTGTTGAGTTGGAGGAGTCTTGCTGAGAGACTTGTTATTAGATGGCACTGGGCTGGTCCAGGGCGAGGCCTCTCGTGAGCCCCTGCAGGAAGTACAGTGGCGTCTGGCTCCGCAGGTGTGCTGCGCAGGTGTGCTGCGCAGGTGTGCTGCGCAGGTGTGCTGCGCACAGTCTGGAGGATTTACAGAAGACCACTCCTGCGATGGACCCAGTTCACGCTCTGAATGTTACTGGTTCATGCAGTGTCCTCTTTCATGTGCTGTGACCTCCGAGACCACCTAGAATTTACTGTCTCTTAACAAAGATGTCCACTGAAAATGTAACGGTTTGGCCTTGGGAAAATGATTTTCACAAGATTCTTTTTTTCTTTGTGGCTTAATTTTGGGGTGAGAATCCCCTTTTCAAAGACAGTTTATAAGGTGTCCTTTGCGACAGTTTCACAGTGTATCAAAAAGGCTTTAATTTTGCTGTATGTCATGATACGTATCGATAAGTTTTCATCACATTACCTTCTATATCACCTTGATTTCTTAGTTCGCTGTCGGGTATCTGCTAAGCACTGTGTGAGGTGTTCATTGAGTCCTTAACCAGCCCTGTGGTATGTGTGCACGTGTGTGTATAAGCAACAGAGACACAAATACACTTACCCGGGCGTGTAATTTATTTTGGATAGGTATCAGAAAACTAACATAATGTGTTAAGAGAGGAACTTCGGAGTCGGTATACAAATCCAAGTCTGTCTAACTCTAGGTTTTATCTTCTTACTTAGTCTATACTTGTCACTGACCTCATTTTATATGGTGCTTAAGTTTGTAATTTAATATAATATAATATAATATAATTATAATTAAGCTTATAATTTAAATACAATGTTAAATAACTATGGCTTTAAAGTCCCTGCATAAGATACACATATATCATAGTTTATTTAAAAATAAATCTATATTATTAACCCAAACAATACTTTTTTCTAACATCTGTTTGTTCTTTTATTTTGGCTGTCTTGTGAGTAAAATCTCAGGAGACCACAGTGGATGAATTAAGGAAAACAGTGTTAGCTAAAACCTTGCGTGAGTCCCTGGGAGGGAGCCTCTCCTCTTCGTGGGAGAGCCCGCCAGCCCCCGCCGGCTCCTTGTGTGGGTGGGGGCGAGAGCGGGACGCTGGCCGTGGAAGAATCGGCCATGTTGAGTCTGCGAGACTTGGCGGGAATCATGAAGACTGGCTTTTGCCTCTGGGTGATTAACTCTCGTAGGAGCTTCTCTGGGCCGGGAGGCTTGCACGCGTGTGAAGCAGTGTGGTCTGATGCTGACCCTGGCTTTCCTTGTTCTTCCGTGTCCGTGTCCAGAGTCATTCTGTCCCATCTGTGTGGGGCTTTCTGCACCTGTTTCTCTGGAGCTTGGAGATTCCACTTACCAGGACCACGAAACTGATACTTCTGGACCTTTGTGTCCCGCGAGGTCATAGAACCCCTGCAGGGTGTAAGAAATCAGAGGCTGAAAACAGGGTTACTTTGGAAAATTGCTACCTTTGGAGACACTGGATGCTGAATGTGGGCAAATGGACCCATATAATTGAAAGTCCTTTTTACCTTTTACATGTTTATACCTACTTTTTATATGAACATTGTTGGACCAGGTATATTTTTAAAAGGAAGCTTTATAGTCAAATAGAGAAGGTCAACATTGAGAAGGAAATAATTTATCTTCCTCGGTACCTGTAATACAGTCAAATTAAAACCGTTCGAGTTGGTGCGGGGCAGAAAGGGACGGCCCTGACACCGTGTGCCTGTGCTTCACCACGTAGCAGTTCGTCTTTGGTCCCCGGGGTAGGAGAGAGACTTCTAATCTCACACAGACTTCAGCACTCGGAGCATCCAGCTTTACTCAAGCAGACACAAATTAAAAGTTAACAAAGTATCTTTTCCTCCTGGATCCTTAGCTTCTTTGTTCTTCTCCCCTCTTCTCAGTTGCTTCTAAGCCCTCTCTTGGATTTTATGGGCCATCTGTCGTGTATGAACTCCGTTGTTCCCAGGCCGTCGTTTTCAGAAGGAGAAAAGGAGTAATGATGAGCTCAGCCAATGTTTCTGAATATCCATTAGGCGTTGGGCAGTTCATTCGCACAGCCACACAGCCAGGTGGGCGCTGGCACCGACCCTGTTCAGTAGACAGGGCTCAGGTCCCCGCCCACACCTGGTGTCTGAATACCGGTCAGTGTGACTTAGGGACTTAAGGGTTTTTTTTTTCCCATACCACTTGAAAATGTGATGATCTGGACGTGGAATAGAGTAAAGATGCTAATCAATAATAAAACTGCCAAATTGGTGAGCTGGAAGAGAGACTGACACTGTGGATATTCCGGTTGTCACACTCTGAACAAAGTAGCTCCGCCCTGGTCGCCCTCTGCTGCCAGGGCAGGTGGGACTGGTAGGCGATGCCTGGGGAGACGGCCCCACCCGGCCTCCGAGATGGGTCTTGGCAGTCCCGCCGAGCGATTGAGGAGCCTGGAATGTCAGTGTAAGAGCGAGCGGCTCCGTAGCCAGGGTGAGCTCTGTGCCTACAGGTACTGCTACATTCCCACCTGGCTGGTGCTCGTACTTCCAATTGTAAGGTGCTTGTTCCTGCTAGTTTGGGCCACCTTCATGTCTCTTGGCTTTTCCTTTAATCAAGGGACTAGAAGTGAGAAAACATTTCTTTAGGGTTTAAATGATGTCAGTAATTGGCAATAGGAGAAAGGAAATTTAATCTGCGATGATCACAGAGTCATGGGTCTCTTCCCTTTAGAGGCAGATGCCATCGGACTATTTCCGTCTGCTTCACCCAGAGTTTACATTGTTTGCCTCTCCACGCGGGGGGCCAGCCGTGGTTTTGTGGGAAAGCGTTTTTTTCAACCAACTTCTAAAGTAAGATGTGAACACTCTTCCTCGTGCTCTGGATTTTAGCGCACCGCACGCCACGTGCTCTTGCTTCAGCTTTGGGGTCTCTCCTGTAGCTGGCGAGAAGTTCGAAACTCCCCCTATTTTTCAGCCTTTGGCAGTTCCGGGGCAGTGTGCTTTGTCACCTGTTTGCTGTCTTAGGAAGAACTGGAAAGTTTATGAAGAAATAGAAAATATGACTTTGAGCCCCTGACATGTTAAAATAAATGTACATATTGTTAGTGACAGATTGCTAAACTTGGCTTTGGACACCTCGCTGTGCCTCTTGCCAAAAGTAATCCAGATGTGCGTGATCTCCCGGCTGCCGTCTGTGCACTGGCACGCTTTTCTGTGATCAACTGTCTATTCTGTGCGGTTCCAGCGAAACATTCCTTTTTATCAACAAGCTTTTGAAACAGCACTCACTTGATAAATTATTCTAAATTTAACGACTCCTCAAGAAAGCAGCGCACGTGCAGTTTGGCTGTAACCTGAAGTGACCAGCCGTGTTGAGTACCGAGAGGGGGCACGGACACCCCACATTCTCGGGGTCCCCGGGCACTTCAGGGGGGAGTCCAGGCTACCCACGGCGGAGTGCGAGTCCACTTTGCTGAGTTTCTGAGGAGTGTGGAGTGAAAGGTCTGTGTGCCCAATTAAACGGTGACCCCGATGACCAACGAGTGACGTGTCTCCTGAAGTAGTTTGTTTTGGAAGGACGTGGGAAAGGAAACCGAGACGTAGGATGCAATGACCACATGGAAAGCGGACATTCTGTTTGTCCCCATTCCGTGTCTCCTGTGACTTCCTGTTGAAGTCACAGGGGACACGGAATGCTGAGCCCTACCTTTCTGTTGAAGAAGGGATGTGATACATGTTCTAACATTTCTCCAGAAAGCACATGCCGGGAAACGTCACTTCTCAGTTGCCATTTTTAATTGACACTCACACATCGGTGCGGCGACACTGAGGCTGCAGGACAGTCACACCTCCTTAGGACGCCCTGTCTTTGAGAGTGGCAACCGGGGACCCTGTCCGTGTTGCTTGTGCGTGGTGGCGGCGCCGAGTCACCACCAAGTCTGGACAGGAGTGTCGTCAGCCTCGTGTGTCCTTGTGCGTGTTCGCCCCCGGCTGCAGTCGAGTCTCCCACACCACCCCGTCTGTGGCAGCTGGCTGCACAGTGACCTTGGCCAGTCCGCACCTGCACAAGCAAGCCCACGTGTGGTGAGGACTCGGAGGACAGATGGCAGGGCTGACGGTGGGGAACGGCTCTGTGAGTGACGGTGACTGATAGTAACCAGCCTGTGCTGCCCTCGGGTGATGTGAAAGGACACGTCCTGTGCCCAGCGATAGTGCGGGGAACAGCAGTGTGGTGCAGATGTCCCCCCCAAGATGCGGGCGGCCCGGTGGCCATCTGGGAGGGGCTCTGCCTCTTTTTGTAGCCGGTGGGTAGCTCTCACTTCCTCATCAGCTACAGCTTTCCCTGCACAGCTCAGTGGGAGGGGAAGGCCAGCGCACAGAGAGAGCGCGGAGCCCTAGGGTTCCGGCCCTGAAAGCAGAGTCCACATCGGGGAGGGGGCCCCTCCCATGCAGACTGAGCCGTGGCTGTTATTGACTTACCTGCCTGAGCTCACGTGGCTGTTCGGGATCTTCTGCGATGATGTGCAGTTCTGCTTTGCAAAGATGAGATGTTCAGTTGTATCTTCTACAAGCTGCCAATCGTGGCTTTATAAAATTAAAAACAGTTACTTATTGGTACATATGTATATACATATATACAGTTTTTAACAAGTGTACCTACACACACACATATAACCAGACTGTTGCTTTTAGAGGGAGAATCATCCTCCTACTCATCGTCATCATTATTTCCACCACCATCTGGATTTGCTTGGCTTTTCCTCACTAATTTTGAGTCAATAAAATTTTCCAAATTCCTAGATTCATCCAAATACAGAAATCTTAACTTTTTTTTTTACTTTTAATAATTTTTACTGATAAAATGTCAGGTTATTTCAAAGAGGCCCAGGATTCCTTAAGAAATTATGTGTCGCCCTGGCACTTGGAACACGAGAACCAGGGCACGCACAGCAGCCGTGTGTGGAGCCTGCCTGCTGCACGCGGGACCATGATGACTACCCTGTGCTGCTCGCACCCAGCCCCCGCCGCGCTAGGTGAGCTGGGCGCCACGCAGGGCCTCACCTTCCTGGTGAGGGTGGCACTGCCTGAAGCCACAGTCAGGAAACATGAGCCACAAGCCCAGGCAGTGCGGGTCTGGAGCCCACGCTCCCGATCACATTGCTCTTCTGTCCCCTACCAGTTCCAGCATGGGTGCGTCACTCTGGCCATGGGCCTGTCCAGCACATGGTGGCCACGAGATGCCGTGGCCCTGCCTGCTGGAGTGCTCATGGCTTGTCCTCTGGAAGTTGCAGTTGGGGTGAATGCACCTTGGAATCTCTCATCTGCTTTGTTTGGGTTCATGCCCCCAGCTGACAGTCTGTTTCCTATTGTAGGGTTTCCCTCACCTGGCTCACCTGTTGGAGTCACCTTATACAACTGAGAGGCCCCCGTCCACTGGGACCAAGGTCACAGAGTCGTTCATTCTCCCAACATCCTATAAATCAGAAGTGTGGAAACAGACCACAAAACACAGCCACCCCACCCCCACCCCCACCCCGGTCCCGCCGCCCCGAGAAGTTCACTGAGGATGGCCCGAATGGTCCTGGCTGATTTTCCGTGGAAGCCGGAAGCTTGAGAAACACTCAAGAGACTGTTTCTGGGGTGCATGCCAATTGTCCGTATCAACTCGAACTGTGGTTTTCTGTTTCCCAGAGTTAATACCCTGGAACCCACTCATGCATCTTATGTTGCTCTGTATCTAAAACTTTGTGTTCGGTTTTGATTCGTACACTTCCCTGCCCACACCCTGCCTCTGTTCCCGTGTTCGCTGCAGTCTGATGAAATGGAAAGACGCAGTTTGGAGCAGGGTGTCCTCGGTTCAATCCTGCTTCTACCACCTTTGAACTCCATGACCACCGGCAAGTTCTCTGACTGCCTGCTCCTCGTCCTCCAGGCCTGTGTGGGAGATTAAGTCAGAAACGGTGTCAGGACCAGGTCCTTGCCCTGGAAATGCTGGCCTTTTACTGGAAGAGCCAGATACACAGTGACGCCAGCGAGTGATGAGGCTGGCAGGGGCCGTCTGCGCCCTGCACGCTAAGAAGAGCTTGCGGGGGGTGGGGTGTAGTCAGTTCTGGTGAGCGGATGAACATGTGAGCAAAACTTAAGAAAGGGAGCTGAAATTCTGAAGTCTTCTTGTTGGGAGGTGCGAGCAGCCCTGGCCAGTACAGGGTGTGACTTTGTAAGTTTTCACTCGTTCACGTACTATTTATGGAGTCCTACTGTCTGGGGGTCAGCATGCAGGTTCCTGGAGGTGACGGAATTGCCACTTACTGCTCCGGCAGACACTGAATCCTTCACTGCCCCTACCATTAAGTAGGAGCGCTGGAGTCCTCTCTGGTCGAAGGGTGCGGCACCCAGACCTTTGATAGACCGTGTTAGACCTTCTTATGGCGTCAGTGACCTTTTCAAGTGGGTGCTGCCTTAGGTGATTTTATTTTAAAGTTTCCTGTTTGGTGCCAGTGAATGAAGACGAGTGTGCACATAGCTTGCAGATGCAAGTAGGTTCGTTCAGAAGAGGAGTCTTTAAACAGAATTGATACAGGTGTGGGTTTTATGTTTCTGGTTTCCATCACGGTGACGTGGACGCTGGAGAGAGTGGTCAGCAAACATCTGTCCATCTCTTCCTGACATGCAGCGCCCATGGCAGCCTGTGCTGTCGGTCTCAGGGACAGTACACCCTTCGGGCTCCGCTCGCTCAGACGAGGGAGAAAAGTGTTTTGATGTTGAGCAAGGACTATGCCCGCCCCACAGGGAGTGCCAGTTTCCTGGCAGCTGGCCGAGGGTCGTCTGGCTGCGGTGGTGACGGAGCCAACGGGGCCACGTTTTAACCCAGAAGTAGTCTGCCGGCGTCCTTCCGGGGTGTAGCGTTCAGGAAGTCTTAGAACCATTTAAAGGGAAAGGGAATTTGTTTAATAGACCCTATTGCATTGCCCATCCCCCATATATGTAACGGCCGACTGTGTTGGTGATGCAAATCTAGTTTGCTACTCTTTTGTAGTAATAATGCTTTTTGTATTTGCAAAACATTTTTGTGTTGTACATCAGTATGAAATTATAAAAATGGGGAGAGCAGAAGAGAAGTAACTCTATCACCCCATTACCTTACGCAGGGTTTCTCAGTCCCGGCACTAGGGGCGTGGGGGGCTGGGCAGCACTTGGTCTCGGGGGCTATCTTGTATGTGGTAGGACGTTTGCAAGCATCTCTCTAGCGCCCTCGAGCTGTGACAGCTGAAAATGTCTCCCGATGCTACCACATGTCCCCTGGGGAGCAGCATCGCCTCTCCTCTGTTGAGAATTGCCCATCGTTAATTAGAGGGCTCCTGGGCCACCTTCCTTGTATCCACGTCCTTGTACAGGACTGTAGTCGGTGTGCGCATTATGCCATGCTCTGGCTTTTATGTCATGTAACACAAACACGTTTTGCTGTTACCCAAGGTACCAAAATGGTCACTTTTCAATTAGCTGCCTATTGGATTTTTTATGAATATTATAGGAGGTAACATCTTTGTGCCTATACTTTTCTGCCTTAAGTTTTCCTCTCAAAGCATGCACTACGTTGCCTTTGACTTCTCCTACTTTTTCTGTTGGTGCTCAGGGCTCAGGCTCTGGTAGAAGGAGCCGGAATGGCTCTGTGCCAGGCCACAGCACCTTACTCGGTTGTCTGTGAATCTGAGGGCGTCCGTGCCCTTCCCGATTGCAGCACTCACCCATCCTGCGGGGTGCCTTGCTGGGGATGTGCTGGGTGCCCCTTGCCGACAGAGGGCCTGTCCCAGTCACAGGCCTTGCTCCCCACGTGGCCCCAGTAGCTGCAGGACAAAGCACCCAGGCTTGGGAAGCAGACACACATGGATTCACTCCCTCTCTGAACACTACTGGCTTTGTGCTTTGTGGCAACACTCGCTCTGAAACCTCTTCTATGAAAAGAGAGAAGATACGGCCTAGTCCACAGAGCTGTTGGGATGCTTAGCGGTGATGTTTGCAAACACCTGGCAGAATGCGCGCTCGCTAACTGCTGGTTAGAAGGGGCAGCCACAGTGATCACGTGGCGGCTTCTTCTGGAGCTGAGCCGGCACGGTCTGAATGCGATGCATGTCACAGGTGTGAGCCACCTAGGTCATTGAAATGTCCCAGGAGCCACATTCATATAGAAAAAATAGTGAAATTCAGTTTATGCTGCCTTTTACTCAACTTAATATTTCCAAATAATTTCTACATAATCAGCATTAAAAGTGAATATCCTTTTCTGCTCTAAGTCTTTGAGATGTGGTATGCATTTTTCCCTTACCGCACAACTCAGTGTGGACCAGGCACACGCAGGCAGTCGGTAGCCAGGAGTAGCTGTGGCTGCTCTCGTGGACAGCACAGCTCTGCGCAGTACATGGGAGGTGCCCGGCTAATTATTAGTAAACCCGACTGGAGCGTCTCCCTTAAAGCTGAAACAGTTCTCGTTATCCTTGCCTTTTCCCTTCTTTACAGCAGGGAAGAAAACTGTTAACTCTCATACATTTTACATGGAAATTCTCAGTTTTGTGGAATTCCATGGTTGTCAGTAGACATATCTACAGACACTATTGCTTTAATCTATGTTATATCTTATGTGCTGCTCAGCTCAGTGTTTGATTCAGTTTGTCCAAAACTTCCCTTCAGCTTGTCTTCGCTGAGCGCTTGCCACGTGCCAGCTCTGTGCTCGACCCTTTCTCCCATGAGCCCCTTAGTACTCAGGAAACTTCAGTGGGAGCAGCGCGAGTATCTTCCCCACTTTCCCCAGGAGAAGCTTCAGGCACAGAGTGGCCTGGCCCCACACCTGCGGCCACACCTCCAGGAAGAGGGCAAGTCGGGATGAGAATTCAGAGAGCTGGCACACAAGTCCGTGTTCGCAAACAATGCCGGCCGCGCTGGCCTTTCCTCCGCGCCCATCCCTCTTGGCACAGGTGAGCTTCCTTGTCTGTCCCACAGCTATCCCTGGCCATCCTTGTTATTCCCCACAGGTGGTCACAGCTCTCACTGGGTTTCCTCAGTGGCCCTACAATGCAAAAAGCATTGCAGGTTTTTTTGGAGGTGGGGGCAACTGGCAGTAGAGAGAGTGGGGTCAGAGGCCACGTCCTGGGCTGTGGGTCCTGTCCTTGGTCCTTCTCCATCCTTTGGGGGAGTGACCCCTTCCCCTGCACGTCTGCCGCAGAACCATGCTTGCCTGTGATGCGGCACCCGTGCCTGAGTGTGGGAGAGGGGCTGCCTCTGGGTGGGCGGGGAAGGCCAGAGAAGGCTGTGTACTGTGTGAGTGGGACTCGCTGAGGGCACTGGGCGAGACAAGTGGGGGAACATCCTCCCAGCTTTTCTGTGACCTCATGTGAGATCCTGCCCTGTGCTCTAAGAACAATGTTAGAGATGATGCGGCCAGAGCCGGAGGGCAGCGGCCCAGGGACAGTATGGAGGGAGAATATCTGATTTCACAAAGAAGCTTGAAAACCTCAGAGCCACCGCTAATGGCCGCATAAATATTAATAAAGCTTTAGACACCTTCCAGATCAGCTTTATTTTTAAATCAAAAGTGCAAGACATGGAAGTGGTAATTCTTGTTGGTCCGGCAGACACAGAATTAACTGAGATGAAAACAAGAAGGAGCGGCAAGCCCTTTGGGTGAAGAAATAACAAGCGATGCTGGGTCACCGAGAGCCCCGAGAGAGACCCGCCACGACAAAAGCGCTGAGGCCACTGGCCCAGGAGGCTGCCGGCCACCTTGGGGCCCCTTCCTCCACAGCAGAGTCAGCTTGGGAAAGAGGCACAATTCAGGCCCTGCGGCCTCATTACCACCCTCGTCCTACGGGAGAGCTCCACCGGAGGAAGGCTCCGGGCTCCCCTCTCCTGGCACTCTGTCAGGGGTGCTGCCCCTGGACAGCCTGCAGGGCAGGACGGCGTGGCAGGATGAGCACGGGGAAGCATCGGGGGGAACGAGGCTCGCTGGTACCTCCAGGTCTGGTCAGTGTTTTCCAGACCAATGGCCGCACGGTCCTCCTGTTCTCTGGGGACGGTCAGCCTGTCCCTCCTCAGACCCAGGCCAGCCTCTGCCACCAGGACGGCCTGCCCTGTCAGGGCTTGTCTCGGGTGTTCTGGGGCCTGCGCTTTCTCCCCATGCGAACATCCCCTGCCGCAGGTGGCGAGGGTCTCTTCTGGATGTTGTCAGGGGGCGTCCCTGTGAAAGGGTCCTCGTGGGAGCTGAGGGAGTTGCGTTTCCGAGCTGGGAGTTTAACACAAAAGACGAAGGAAAGCAACCCAGAAACAATGACAGACAGCCCCTGGGTGTCTCTGCCTTCCGCCCCCACTGGGAAGTGCGCTGTCCCACCACTGAGCCAAGCCGTGTCCTCCCGCTGGCTCTCCCTGAGGGCTTCCGGGGAGGAACCTGGCTGTACCGGGAGCAGCCCGGTGTTCCACGCCTGGGCCCAGCCCTCTGTCCACCCCTCCCGTTAACTCAGCCTTCCTTCTGCCGAGGTTTCTTCTGCTCTCGACCTCATAGACAGTATCAGGTGCTAAGGAAATTTTCACCATTGTCAAAGGTCCAAAATGTTGTGAGGATAGCCGGTATTCTTTTCATGAATTAAAACGCTTTCTCAATGTTTCTTTGCACAAAATGTCAGTGTGGAAAAGAACTTTTTAGCTACTTCAAATATTTCGCTAGAAGTAGAATATGAGCTCTGGCTGGTGTGGCTCAGTGGACTGAGTGCCGGCCTTCGAACCAAAGGGTCCCAGGTTCAATTCCCAGTCAGGGCACATGGCTGGGTTGTGGCCAGGTCCACAGTAGGGGGCGTGCGAGAGGCAACCACACATTGATGTTTCTCTCCCTCTCTTTCTCCCCGCTTTCCCCTTTCTCTAAAAATAAATAACTCTTTTTAAAAAAGAAGCAGACAACTGTAATTGAACAGCAATAAGAAATTTTAAAAAATGATGTTTTCAACATATTATACTTAATTAAAAAGAAGTTTAAACACAAGGTAAAAAAAAAAAAAGCAGAATATGAAATGCAAGGATTCGTTTCCCACAAACCTCCTCTCTCCCCACGCTGACTACTGCCGCCTGGTCCAGTAGTGCTGAAGGAGCTGAGTAACCGGCACGGGTCCTTTGCGCACAGACTCTCCAGCGCAGGAGGCAGTGATTTATCCTCGGAAGTGAGTGGGGGATGCTCGGAAGCCAAAGTCCCCCTTCATCACTGCCGCTTTACCCCACTTCCTGCGATCACTCCCTAGAGGTAACTACTGCTGAGCCTCGTGTATCCGTCTTTCTAGAACTCCCTCTGTACTCCCCACATTCTGCACACATCCAGAGAAAGCGGAACGTTGGTTTTTGTCTGTGTTTCTGCATCAGTGCTGCAATGCCGACCACGCGATGAAGTGCCGGGTCGTGCCATTATTTCGGTACAACCGGCTAAGCCGCCCCGACGATGAAAGCCCAGGCACTGTGTTGAACTGAAAGTGTGAGAAATGCCCATGGACCCGGGGACCCACAGGCCAGTGTTAGCTGACCTTCCTGTGTTCTGGAAGGGTTCTTGGCCGCATGGGGAAGGTGGTGTCCGAGGGGAGGGCCTGATCACACACGAGCTCCTCTGGGTTTTCTGGACCTGTGAGCCCTGACGCCTGCTCCGTGGTCATTTCTCTGCTAGTGGCCACATCGGGTCACTGGGCCAACTCAGCAGTCCTGGGTTTCCGTGAGGCGGAGGTCACAGCGACCTTTATGCTGTACGAGTGGAAAGCACCTACTAGCACCAGGACAGAGTAGGGGGTGGGTGGTGCAGGGGGGCCAGGAGACCACGGGGTTTCGTGAGCCGGTCCCTCAGGAGTGGGTCCTTGGATGGGGATGGAGGAGGCGTGGGCTGTGATGGACGTGAGGAGTGTGCTGTTGTCACCGTTCCTTCGGCGCATGCTCAGAGCTCCACTGTGCCTCCCCAGCCTCGCGGCCTCCCTGGCAGGTCCCTGGCCTGCCCTGGATGCCACCGCCTCGCCCTCCATGCTGTGTTTGCTCAGTAACTGGGGGAGCCCAGGACACTGCCTGCCGGACCCTGACCCCAAGTGCCCCGGCCCCCTGGGAAGCGCGGGCCACCGAGTGCTCTGCTCTGGGTGTTGCCGCCTCCCTGGCCCCTCCCATCGCTCCGTCAGATGCAGCCGTGCGCTGTCCCATTCTGTGCCCGTGAACCTGGCCACTGCCACCACAGCTCAGAGCCACCACACCCGCTGTTGCTGTCACCTTACCGACTAGGCCTTTCCTGAGGTCCCGTCCCCAGCTCCTGCCTGGCTCCTTTATGATTTTATTTTCCCTTCAGAGCTCTAGTTACCTTCTCGTGTACGGTACACTCGTGTGTTGGCTCATCCCTCTCTTGCCCCAGCAGCATGGGGGCTTTCTGGGACGAAGGTCTCCATTTATTTTGGTCCCCGTTAGACAGAGCAATGCCTGGTATAAAATGGAGCTCAGTGAATGGCTCCCTAATAAGTAAGTAATTCATGCAAAACAGCTGCACTAAAGACTCTGAAAATCCAAAGCGAGGTGTGAGGGAACACTTTAAAAACCGGCCTTGAGCAGAACCGAGGGCAGCAGCGACTAGAGCAGACTGAGGGGAAGTCCGCTGTGTATTCTCCTTATAAGTCCCAAATTCTTGGGACTTGGAGGCCGTCCTGTGCTTTCGCAGTGACATGCAGCGTCTGCCTGTCGGGCTCAGTAAGCTTGAGTGTGCTACTATTTTATTAGCGATGAAAGTGGAGTTTATGCCTAGTGAGTAACCAAACACACCGTCGGGAAGGGAACAGGCCCGGAAGAGCTGCTCCTTCTAAACAAACAGCGGAATAGTTCTCCGTGAAAACCTGCTTCATCGCCTGTGCATTTGTGGCCGATCTTAAGGTTTTCATGTTTTGAAGGAAAACTGTTGATGGTCTTGCAGCATCTTTGAAGAGAACATGCGTTTCCTTCGAATCTGCTCCAGAAATACCAGACAGGAAACCCTGGTGAGCTTAGAGACAAGCCAGAGAGGAGAGGGGGCAAGATGGCAATAATTTTTAGTTTTGTAAACATCTTTTATCCCTAACGATTGCACGTTGTGTTACCCACTGATATTTACAAGGTACTGTTCCTACTTCAGGCTGACCGTAAATCACTTTGGCTGAAATGAAATCTCCCTTTTAAAACAATTTCTCTCTGCTGTGTGTGTGTGGAGCTGTACATCTCTGTTTTCCAGAGCTTGCTGTCTGCCGCCCATCAGTTCGCCATTGTGTGTCTCAGTGTTTGCACACTCACTCACCACCACACCTGCTATTGTCCACAACCTCGGGCTTCTGTTTAATCCCGGACCGCTCTGTGGGCGGGGTCTTCACTGTCCTCTTCTACTCAGAGGACTGATTTTTAGGAGACTTAGTCCCCTGCTTAAGGACATGTCACTAGTGAAAGGCAGAGCTGGGGGCCTTGCAGGTGCACTGTCCTCGGCAGCACAGCGTCTCCCGGCACCCCCACATCTTCCTGCAGCAGCCGGGCGGCCACTGGTGGCTCCCTCGTCTCTGCAGGTGGCAGCTTCTTCCCTTGTGAAACGAGGGATTTGAACCTGATGTTCCTTAAGGTCCCTTCCCCCTCCTCCACCCCTCCGCTTATGGCTTTCATCATTGGTGACAATAATGGCAACCACTATTGGGTTAGATTCTTTACAGACCTAATTTACTAAAGTCAAATGTGTGAGTGGGAATTTATTTATCCCCAAGTCTCAGGTGAAACTTACAGGCCCCCAGCTTTCAAGTGCGGGATGCCTCCCTGGGTCCTGGTCTGGGGTCAGGATGGCCCTCTGCTGCCTCGTGCACTGGTGGGGGGAGGGGAGGCGTGCGTGGATTATTAGGGTCCAGCAGGAGGAGAACAAGGCTGGTGTTTGCGCAGGCCTGGGAGTGAGAGCGGCGCTCTCAGAGCTGGGTGCTGAGGGAGAATAGGAATTTGAAGCAGAGGACAAGACCAGGCCCCTGGTGACAGGAAAAACTGACACCCAAAGGCAGGTGAGTTCATCCGAGAGCAAAAGGGAATGAAAGACTGCTCCCTGCTACAGCGTGCCCGAAGCTGGCCGAGCGAAGGAAGCCAAACACAGAAGTCCACATAGCATATGATACCGTTTATATGAAATGTCCAGAACAGCAAAATCCAGAAAGATGGAGCCAACCAAAACTGTTGCTCATCTGGGCTGGGGGTGAGGTGGGGGGGGGGGGGGTTGTGACATGATTAAAAATGTTCTGAAGCCAGTTACGGTGACAGTTGCACCAACTCTATGAAAACACGAAAAGCCGTTGAGCTGGATGCTTTCTGTGGGTGAATTCTGTGGTATGTGCATTACAGCTCAAAACAGTTCTTATAAAAAGAAAATGCAAGTGAGCGTCAGAGTGAGGTGTCGAGGTGACGGGAGGCCTGGTGTGACGGGAGGTGGCCTAGACGAGGCCAGTCGCAGCTGCCTGGTACAGAGCCCCATGTGCCAGGGAGCAGCCGTTACCCTCCGCCACCTGATGTTCTGTCTTAAGACTCTGGAGTTTTCTAAGAAACGACCCAGCTGTCTTCCAAAGTGGCTGCACTGCTCTCCATTCTCACCGCCAGTGAGGGGGCGGTCCCTGCTGCTCTGTGTCCCCACCAGCAGTTGGCGGTGCTCATGTTTGGGACTTTACTCATTTTCACGACTGTCTAGTGATACCGCCATGTTGTTTCCACTCATGGTTTCCGAGTGCCAGCGGGTGCTGCACACCTCTCACTCTGCTTGTTTTCCTGTTTGGTGAGGTGTCCATTCAGGTCTTTGTCCATTTATTTTTTTTAATTTGCTTTGCTTTTTTATTTTTTTAAGAATTTGGGCTTAACTTCAAATGACTCAAAGTGTGACTTTGAGCAAACTATGTAATCTCTTGGGCCTCGATTTCTCTATAGTGAAAATAAGGATATTACTATCTACCTCACCTGGTTTTTTGTGAGAATTTAATGAAAACAGTGGGGTTGGCAAGTGGTATGGACTTCACATGAGTGCAACAGAGGAGACGCTCCGTAACGGTGGGTCCCCAGGCCCCGACCACGGGCACGCTCGCTCACGCACCCTGCAGATGCGTGTTGGGAGCCAGTTCTGTGCATCCGGGACACGCCCACGGGTCTCTGTGTGGTGGGAATTACAGAAGTCTTTTAAGCTGGATTGTGATATTTACTCATAATTTAGAAAATTAACTTGGAAGAAAAGACCAGAGCCAGAGAATTAAGTTACTAGACTCTTCTCAAAATTCAGGCAAGAGATGATAAGAGCCTAAAAGGGGGGGTTGGGGGTACAGAGGAGGGAACAGCGGCAAGAGAGCTCTCAGAAGTAGAATCCGGTAGACGTGGAGATTACGAGGCGATTATGGGGGAGACAGAGAGTGGTCTTAAAGACGACCGACTTGCTCTGAACGAGGAGATTCCAGACGACTGGTTCATAAAGGAGCGGAGTCACTCAGAGTGTTTAGCTAACAAACACAGCCTTAAACACGCACACACACTGTCCCCAGCCAAGTTTTCTTTAGTAAAATTCTTTAATTCAGGAGTGCTGGTTCCCCAGGAGGAACACCCGAAGAGAAAACTAAATCTCCAGGTCAAACGGGAAACCTTCAAGATCCATTTCCCGGACTCATCAGCCACCAGAAACTGGTCGGTGTTGGTCTCACTGTCGTGTCACTGGCTCACTGGGATACAATGCAGGGCATGCTGGTCGAGGGAGGGGTGGGGGGGTTGCTCGATGGCACGGCTGACTCAGCAGCCGAGGAGCTGCACCATTTCATCTCCAGCTCCAAGTTCACTGGCCAAGAGGTCCTTACCCTGGTCCACTCGCTGGAGTGGAGTGACATGGCACCAGGTCCCCTCCCGGGGTGGCGTGGCACTAGATCCCAGGAAACAGGTGCCGATTGCTGCGCTGGACACGGCTGGGGAGCAGGAGAGGTTTCCCTGTCCTGTGGAGGACGGGAGTGGCTGCCGTTGTGGTGCACGAGCTGTCTGTCATCACGGAGTCGAGACAGTCACCTGACAGAGGGAGGAAAGCTCCCAATGTGGACAGGGCTGCGGTGGAAGGGGAAAGACAGTACAGTGCCATCTGAAGATGCGGATACGCTGTCCGTCCCAGCGATCGCTGGCTCCGCCTCATCTCCCCGTTCCTGTGGGAAGCAAGTTGCTCATGTGGACGGCATGCGAGCTCCAGTTTGAATGCTCCATTTCATGAAACGGTGCATCTGCCACTGCAGAATCTCCACATCGTTACTGCTTCTTTAAGTGAACTAGTTGCTTATAAAATAAGGTTAGGGAAAAATGGAACTTCTACTTCTCGGCGTCTCCAGTACCACAAGGATGTTGTTTAAGATACACGGTCTTTAAGAAGCACGGTAGTCTTGGCCTCCGTATGTCTGTATCTCCAGGTGTAGGTGTGATGGGAGTCACCTTTAAAATGAAAGCACTGTGCTGCGCAGACTGGACAGGACATGCAGGTTTGGCCACTTACAGTGGACGCAGAGAAGACCAGAAGAGTCCAGGATAGACTCCAGATCCCCACCTCCCCACCCCGCCGCCGGTGCGGGGGTTCTGCCAGTTGCTGAGTCTGAGTCTCCTCGTTATACATTCAGAAATGGAAATCACCCGATGATGGGCCTCGGAGATCCGCTACACCTGATGCAAGACAGACCTGAGCTGAAGTCCTGTGACCGCCCGACCTCCGTGATCCCTCTCTGCCAGGGCTGCAGAGGTGGCCTTGGTCTCTCGGAGTCCGTGTGAGTTTCAGAGCCGCGGCCCGGGAACCTCTGAAGGGTCTCCTGTTTCCATTTCCCGCAGAGCAGACGCCCTGAGAAAAGTCTGGGGCAGGGGAGAATACAAATACGATGCCATATAGAATGTTAATGGACAGGTCATTAAGTATGAAGGTAGTATACTGTAAAACCTATGGGAGACAATACTGAAATTATCGTTTCAAAATAACTACGAAGAACAAGACGTGAACCAGTAG
The DNA here is from genome assembly GCF_022682495.2 of Desmodus rotundus. Taxonomy (NCBI): domain Eukaryota; kingdom Metazoa; phylum Chordata; class Mammalia; order Chiroptera; family Phyllostomidae; genus Desmodus; species Desmodus rotundus. Next base: position 209,774,568 of record NC_071387.1, on the reverse strand, counting down.
AGAAAACTGTAAGAGAGATTTGGAAATCAGGTTGGCGTTAGAATTGCTGTGCTTGTGTAATGTTAACGTATCTGCAGACAAAAATGGGAACTCAGTTAAGTCATAATGAACTAACTCGGGGTGACATCATGAAATCCAGGCCAGTTCCCTGGTCCTCGGTCCTGGAAGGCTTGATTCTGTCCCGGCACCTTAGTTTGCAGGCAGTGTTTCCTGGTTGCAGGGAATGTTGCCCCCGCTTGCAACACCTCTTCAGCGTTTTCTGAGAGCAGCACCCCACACCCTTTGGGGCACTGTGCCTGCCACCACTGTAACACTTCTGCAGTGCTGTCCCATCAGCACGCTCACGCCCGGCCACAGATGGGCAGTCAGCCTCCTTTCCTGGGGCTTCATTCAGTGATGTTATGACAGAGGTCTCTTCTTTCTCCGGTGGCAAAGTTGCTTCCTGCCTCCTGCCTCCCCTGTCCACACCTGTCCCGCACCATGGAGGGAGATGTTCAGCGTGCAGTAGGAGAGAAGGAGAGAAGCAGGCCAAGACAGGGGTTAGTTTTGCAGCGCTGGGACTAGCCTGGCTCCAGGAACCTCCTGCACAGGAATAGGAACGAGTCAGTCCCACTGTATTTCTGAAACCACTTGTGGAACGCTGCCTCACCAGCTCTGTGTGGCGCAGTCCCTTGACACCAGCTATCTGGACTGGACTTCCTAGGATATGGAATTGTTCCCCAAACTCCCACACCCCCATGGCAAGAGCACGGGCTTTGCCAGTCAGTCTGAGGTGTGGGCCCCTCCGTGAATGAGCGAGTCTCTGCCGCCATCTGAGCCTCCTGACCCAGGCATGCGGACTTGGCTTCAGAGATCAGAAACTGATGCCGATGAACAGCCCTCCCTGGAGGCCTGGGCCTGGCGAGCACTGGGCAAGAATGAGGAGAGCGCTGCCTGGTGTGCCGTCCCACCTGCTGCAGCTGGGCCACCACCGAGTGCCTCCCCTTTCCTAACTCAGCTCTGCTGCAGCCACGCCGGGCCCCTTGCCCGGCCCCAGGAAGGCATACATTCCCCCCCACATGGCTGGCCTCCTACCTGAATTTAGCCCATTCTTTAAAGAGTCTGTAAAATCAATCCCACCTCTCCTATGAGTATTTTTGACGAACCCTCTAAAGTGATCACTTCCTTCTCCAAAGCACAAAACACTCTTTGAGTTACTTTTGATTATTAGACTTTTTTAATCCTATTTTTAATCTAATTGTATGCTCCTTATGGGCCAGGACTGCTTTTCTCTGTTTTATTTTTATGTCTGTCTCTCACGGAGCTCACTACTTCGGAGTTACTGAGTAAGAGCCTTGGATCAAGTTGTTCTTTCCTTCGTAGGTCTGTTTATTCCCGTCCCCATGGAAACAGGGAGCTACGGGGAAATTTAGACATTGGAATCATCCTTTCGACCACAGATGTAATCTTGTTCTAATAAGCACCTTTGCATAGTTAAGGAGTCAGTCATAGGTGAGGCAGGAAATAGCAGTCAAGTAGGACAAAAAGAACTGCAGGAATTGTTTGGGCCTAGAAAGGGACTGTCTCTTATTCTGTTTTGAGCATTTCCTTCAGGTTATCTGGCTCTTTTTTGCATCTTAATGAGGAATTATACAGAGAAACAGTGAATAAAATGTTTGCCTCTTGTTGACTGAAATGCAGTTACAGAGAAGTGTGTGGACCTACAGCCGTGGCCGCTCGGTCCCAAACTGCTCTGTGACCCGAAGACCAACTAGATGATGCTGAAGTAGTGACCAAGTTTAGGTGGTTTATTCCACTTAGTTCTCGACTTATTTACTCTAAATTCTCTCTCTTGGCTGCATCATAAAATTGCCAATACCGATTGCTTTCGCAGTCCACATCTGATGGGACGCACCTGAGTGTGCACCTGATGGCACACCTGTGCTAAGTGACCGGGATGCGGAACTGGAAACCTGAGAATTTTGGAGCTCAGTTCAACAAATTCAGGACAAGGTGATGAAGAGGGAAGGGTTTCTTCTACCTCCAACACTCCCCCAGTCTGTCCCCTCAGGCTCTCAGCTGTGTTACATGCAGCTGGTCATGCCTGACGGGTGAAGATCTGCTTCCTGCTCTTTGTGCAGGGAACTGGTCCAGCTGTCAGGACCAGAGGTTCTGCTGTCAGGGTCCGCTTGCCACCATTGCCATCGATGCAGGCAAGCCACAGGGGCAGCTTTGACTGGCTCTCAGCTATTACCCTTCGGAAACATGACGTCACTTTGGTATAGCCCGACCCGTCAGCTAACAAGTAACGGTGGGGTGGGGCCTTCATGAATTATTGAGGAAGCTTCTAAGATGTTTCCTCACACATTCCTAGTCTGAAATCTGGCTTTCCAAAATCTTGGCCAGCAAGATGCTTTTTAAAACAAACAAAACCAAAAAGGAAATCTTATATCCCAAATTGCCTTAAATGTGTTAAAAGTAGTTTAAAATAAAAGTATGCCAATTTAAAAAGAATACAAATTGGAAATTGTCAAATGTTCTATTATGTGATAAAACGATGTTTGTGGAGATTCAAAAAACTTAAAGATTTTATGAATAGGATACGGACCAGTATTTTAAAACATAACAATACTGTCATTTACTTAGTAGCCCAAGAAAATTATCTGAGGAGAACACGTCCTGTTTGGGGCATATTATGATTTATAAAAATAGTAGGTACACCGGAGAACCAAGATGGCGCCGTAGGTAGACACACTGCGCCTTCTTGCACAACCAGAACTGACGGAAGGTCGAACGGCAGGGAAGTACGACACCAAGTAGATAAAAAAGAAACATTCATCCAGACCGGTAGGAGGGGCGGAGACGGGCAGCCGGGGTGGAGAGGACTCGTGTGGCCGTGGTGGGACCGAGACTGGCGGAGTGTGGGACGAAAGGGACAGGCAGTCTGACCACTAGCAGACCCTGCAGCCCCACACTCACGCACAGATAAACCGGGAGGAACGGTGGGGAGCGAAGTGGACCGCGTAACCCAGGGCTCCAGCGGGGGGAAGTGGGGCCTCAAACCTCTGATTGAAAGCGCCCGTGGGTATTGGGGCAGCAGCAGGAGAGACTCCCAGCCTCACGGGAGAGGTTGTTGGAGAGACCCACAGGGGCCTGGAGTGTGCGCAGGCCCACCCACTCGGGAACCAGCACCAGAGGGGCCCAGTTTGATTGTGGGTAGCCAAGGGAGTGGCTGAAGTCCGGTGGAGAGTGGAGCGGGTGCCATTGCTCCCTCTTGGCCCCTCCCCCATGTACAGTGTCACAGCACAGTGTCACAGTGCAGTGACCAGCGTTACCCGGCCCCTGGGAACACCTAAAGCTCCGTCCCTTTAAGTAACAGAAGCACCAAGGCAAAAAAAAAAATGGCTCAAATGACAGAACACTTCAAAGCTCCAGAAAAAATACAACTAAGCGAGGAAGAGATAGCCAACCTATTGGATGCACAGTTCAAAACACTGGTTATTAAGACGCTCACAGAATTGGTTGAATTTGTTTGAAAAGTAGATGAAAAAATGAAGCCTATGCCAAGAGAAACAAAGGAAAATGTACAGGGAACCAATAGTGATGCGAAGGAAACTGGGACTCAAATCAATGGTGTGGACCAGAAGGAAGAAAGAAACATCCAACCAGAAAAGAATGAAGAAACAAGAACTCGGAAAAATGAGGAGAGGCTTAGGAACCTCCAGGACATCTTTAAACGTTCCAACATCCGAATTATAGGGGTACCAGAAGGAGAAGAGGAAGAACAAAAAATTGAAAACTTATTTGAACAAATAATGAAGGAGAACTTCCCCAGTCTGGCAAAGGAAATAGACTTCCAGGAAGTCCAGGAAGCTCAGAGAGTCCCAAAGAAGCTGGACCCAAGGAGGAACACACCAAGGCACATCATCATTACATTCCCCAAGATGAAACAGAAGGAGAGAATCTTAGAAGCAGCAAGAGAAAAGGACACAGTTACCTACAAAGGGGTTCCCATAAGACTGTCAGCTGATTTCTCAAAAGAGACCTTACAGGCAAGAAGGGACTGGCAAGAAGTATTCCAAGTCATGAAAGGCAAGAGCCTACATCCAAGATTACTGTATCCAGCAAAGCTATCATTTAGAATGAAAGGGAAGATAAAGTGCTTCTCAGATAAGGTCAAGTTAAAGGAGTTCATCATCACCAAGCCATTACTATATGAAATGTTAAAGGAACTTATCTAAGAAAAAGAAGATAAAAAAATATTAACAGTAAAAATGACAGCAAACTCACAGTTATTAACAAACACACCTAAAACAAAAACAAAAGAAAACTAAGCCAACAACTAGAACAGAAACAGAACCACAGAAATGGAGATCACATGGAGGGTTATCAATAGGGGAGTGGGAGGGGGAGAGGGGGGGAAAGGTACAGAGAATAAGTAGCATAAATGATAGGTGGAAAATAGACAGGGGGAGGGTAAGAATAGTGTAGGAAATACAGAAACCAAAGAACTTATAAGTATGACCCATGGACATGAACTATAGGGGGGGATTGTGGGAGGGAGGGGGTGGGCAGGATGGAGTTGAGTGACGGGGCGGAAAAGGGACAACTGTAATAGCATAATCAATAAATATATCAAAAAAATAGTAGGTGTAGAATATTCTTGTCTCTAAAAATTGCACCTATTCCCCCTTTTGAATTCAAAGTGGGACTTGGTTTAAGATGACCTTTTCTAAATTCAAAATCAAAGCAGCTTTGAATTGGAAATTGCAGATTTGCATTGTATCCAAGTCATGTATGTGCAGAAAACATCTGTATGTTAAAGACATGTCCAGGTTAATCAGTGGCGTGAAGTAAGCAGTAAGGGGCACGCGAGGATAAGTAAACCAGTGGACCAGCAGTCAGGACGCAGCAGGAGTGGCTGCCACGTCCCCAGGCTCGGCGCTGGGAGAAACAGCAGGTCGACCTGCCTGGGGGGCTGTGCTCAATGCAGCAGTGCCCTGCAGGGTGTGACTGTCCCCTCCCTCTGTGTGGGAAATGCAGTCACACACACAAAAACCCCAGAAATCTCCTCTCTAGACCTGCCAAAACGCACTGGCAGTGGGCGACCTGATGTGCAAACTCTTCCTCCCCATGACTCCTGTCCCTGTGGAGATGGTTTCCTGAAGGGAACTGTCCTTTGTGACCTCCCTGCTCGACCACTAACTCCCATTGCAAAGTCGAGATTGGTGGGAAAACACGAGGACCGTAGTATCACAGTTACCATTGCAGAACTCCCTTTCGTGTTGAGCGGAATCCCAGGGTGTCATAGGTTACAGGTGGAAAATCAACGACACGACTCACTGCAGCCTTTGCCGAGTTTTAAGGGCACTCTCCACAGGAGTTGTAAGTGAGGCAGCCGCCTGGGGCAAGAGCTAACATCCCCGGGCGTGTGGGGCTTGCCTGGCAGTAACTATGTGGGGCGGTGGTGGTGCTTGGAGGGGAGCAGCATGCAGAGGCAGCAGAGAGCAGATAACGTGGCCTGGGGATGCAGAGCCTGCGCGGGGAGGGTGCCCTGTGCGCCCTGCTGGAGGAGCGGGCCTGTGTCGGAGTGGGGGAGGCCAGGGCGGCGGTGGGGGAGGCCAGGGCGGCGGTGGGGGCAGGAAGGTGTGGGCACACCTCTGTGGGTGGTGCTCTTAGACTGTCTTCCCTCTCCTGTGTGCCGAGCAGTGCGCCTCTGACGCTGCCCCTGGTGGAAAGTGAGACCTTCTGTAGAGTTCCACCTGGGAAAGAGAGAAAAGCAAAGCTGCCCCTTTTCAGCAAGGAGGAAAAGAGGAAGGCTTGGAGGATAGCAGCCATGGGGGGACCCTGGGCCCTCCCAGGGAGGGAAGCAAAGAGGAGATGGGGCAGACCAGGACTGGGGACCAAAATATGTCACTGTAGACAGGCTGGGCTTTGTCCTCTGAGGACTTCAGAGTTATGGAACACTTTTGAGTAAGCGGATAGCGTCGGGTCTGATGAAAGAGAGCCCTGGGCATGTGGGCGTGTGGGCCGGAGAGCTGTAAGCGGAGAGCTGGGCACCTGCGAGAGTCCAGATGCCTAAGGAAGCCCGCGCGCTGACCCACTTAGACCTGGGCTCTGGTTCTGGTTCTGAGCCCAGATCTAAGTGGCCTTCAATCCCAGAATCTCGGGTTAAAAGGGTCCTTCTACGTGCACTAATTCAGCTACCTTCCCCAGTGACCTGTCCCTTTAACAAGGCAATGGCAATGATTAGGTCGTTCTATGACTCGGAACCTTTACATGATGAGAAGCACACTCCATTAGAGAAAGCCCATTCTTCCCTGGGAGCCCTGATTGCATTTAAACTACCCCCCCCTCCAAAAAAACCCCCATAAAACAACTCTTCCTTGATTTTCACCTAGAGCAAACCTCCTGTCTTTGGGTATTCATACACAGCCCTCAAGTCCTTGCTCCGCCTTTTCTTCTCCAAGACAGTGGTTCAGCACACCTGACTCAGAGCTCCTGGGAGTCGGTTTCAGACCCAGGCTTTCTCTGGTGCCCTCTGCAGACGCTCCAGGGTCTGTGCCCTGTCCGAGTCCACGGGGCAGAAACCCGTGCCCCAGGGCTGGGTGGTTGGCGCAGGGTGCCGTGAGTGGGGCTGCTACCCCTCTGGACTTGGAAAGACTGCTTCTTAAAGAAGCGTGTGATTGCAATAATATTTTAATAGCCTGGTCACACTACGGCTCACAGTGGCGCTGTAGTCAGTCGGGCCTTGGAGCCTCTAGCTGGTCTATTACCCCACCTGTCCTCTGGCCCTGGAGCTGAACAATGGGGGTCACACCTGCCTCCTGTTTATGGTCGTTATGCATAATATGGTGTTAAATTAAATTTATAGGCAATGTTGTACTTGAAATTCAAGGTGGCCTAGTTGTTGGATAGATGTAGTTTTAAGAAAGACAAAAGAACCATTGACAAGAAAGTAATCTGTATCAAAAGCCTATTAAATGGCCTTTGGAAAAATATGCGATTTCCTTGGATTTTGCATTCTGTGATCCTTTCTACTTCTATTGAAGCAATAAAATAGCCTGACCGCTCTATGAATAGGTTTTCAATTTGTATTGGCTGGGAGTGAGGATGATTTTCCCGAGACTGAGTTCATTGATTTATATAGAATGGCGTTGCACGTGTCTCAGTTTTTCCCTCGGCTTCTAAGCCTCGAGACAAACGAGACAAATGTTACTTCCTCCAACAGAATGTTCTCTTGGCTTACTTCAGCAAGGGCCTGACCAAGCCTGCTCTGTATTCGTGGGCATCTGAGGTTGCAGCTCTGGGAATAAAATCAAGTCCTAGGGAGACCTTGGCCCGGACAGTGGAGTCACCGTGCAGGAGCCAACACAGACCCCCCCGCCAGTCGGCCCTGCGTGGGGGGGTCACATCCAGTGCCCTGTGTACAGCTGAGCACCTTCCCCGCCCGGTGTAGACAAGCTCCACTCTGTGTCCGAGGGTCGCAGACAGTCTCACGCAGTCACCGAACTGCACTGTGACGCCGGACCCAGGGAGGTGGTGACGCACTGCGTGGCTCTGAGGACTGAGAAGACGTCACAGGTGCAGCCACCAGCTCCACGGCGGTCAGTCTGTTCCCACACTGTGTCCTGTGTCTGGTGGGACGAGGGAGGTGGGATCCGAGCTCTCAGCTGCATTTTTTTCTTCATCATAAAACTGAAGGAAATGTGATTCTCTGATAAAAATTTTAAGTCCCTGGAAAGTTACAGCTGGGTTTTCTAGGCTCCGTTGTCGCTCCTTTGTGCATGGAACCGATCTTTGCTTTTCTTGTCTCCGGGGACTTCAGGTGTGTCTCATGCACGAGCTTCCTTCCGTCATGGCGGGAACAATGTGCATGACTGCATGCCCGTGGCCACTGGCAGGACGGGACTCATATCTGCCTGACGCCCTTGGCCCGGAAAGTGTGCCATTGGGGCCAGCCAAATTGAGTCAGGTTGTTTCTGTATGGTATTTTAATGCATGATGAAATGTAAAGATGAGGAATACTGAAAAACAAAAGTTAAAAATTTGTCCAAACTCTTCTGTGAATCACAGGAGAATAAATAGAAAGAGGCCTAGAGGTGGTGTTCTGTCAGTGAGTTAAACGTCCACTTTAAATGATCTGTATTTCTTGTTTGGTCTTGGAATGCACAGGTGACGGTCTCTACCGTGCACTTTAGAAATAGACACGGGAAGTGACGATAGGGCCATGACGCTGATTTCTCCAAGGATGGCAACTGTCTCAGCATCTGATCGTTCCTCACTGGGCATCTGTGGGTGTGACTTGTGATTTTTTAAAATAAATAAATCCAATCTATTTTGTTTAACCAAAGGTGAAAATTATAAATACCGGTTTATTACTAGTCTTGCATGTAAGTTCGCAGAGTGAGACAGAAAAAAATGGAAGTCTTATTTATGTAATGCCAGTTTGCTTTACTCCACTGTTTAGTAATTCACTTGCCTGTGAGTATTCTGTTTGTTTTCTTTCAATGCCTGATACTGGCATTTACTTGGATTTTGATGGACTCTAAGTGTACTTGGTAGTACTTCTGTCAGGGACTTTGTGTACGTTTCCACAGTTTATTATTATAATCAAGTAACTTCAGTTCAGCTTGGGACATATAAGTTGTCAATCTGGAAGTCCTCAGGCAAGCATCTCATTGGCAAATACACTTTAAAATAAATCTCCTCATAACTTGTCTAGACTACCGAATGCTAACCACGTCTGCTCTGCAGAGAATCACATTAGGCCAGGAGAGTCTTACGCCTTCATTATGCCGTTAATGCAGTGCACGGTGTTTGGATAAAACATAATTTTCCCGATATCTCTGAGCAAGGTAGACATAAACAGAAACTTCTTAGGACAGCGATTTCATTCCATTCACATGAGAGCCTCCTGCACGCTCATCAAAGTATCCGTTGCTATGATCAGCCATAAATTGCTGGATGTTACACTAATTCCATAGATATTATATATTCAGTTAGCTACTAAAGTTTGGTTGATGTATATGGTAGATATTGTTTAGCCAATTAAAATAGACTATTAAAAAGTTATTTCTTAGATACGTAATAGTTTGAGGATTGGGGTGGGCACTTTGGTTCCCCTGGTGATAGGACTATAATATTTGCAGTATTTGGAAAGCCCCTAATAAAAATGTTCGCATTGCTGCCCGAAGCAGTGGGAACAAATGAGAGGTTTACTTCAGTTTGCTAGTGTCAGCATGATGCTCCCTTGCATTGCAAATACATTTAAGACTGTAACAGCTGCGGTGAAATAGAGGTATGTGCAGGTGAAGGGTTTTAAGTGCTTATCATCCACTTTCAAGTGTGGTTCAGCCTCTTATTATTACACGGCGTAACTGTCCTTGAGTTCGCAAGTGTTGCCAAGGTCTCTGAGTCAAGTTATGCTGATATCTTCTAGAGTGCATGTTAGTTCCACTTGACAGGTAAAACCTAATGACGATTAGGAGGAGGTGTTAGACTCACAGAGGTGACATGTAGCTCCTGCTTTTCTAATTCAGTGGTGAGTTTTTAATGTCCAGAGAGAGATCAGCTCAAACAGCAGGTCATTGCTCTCTCCACTTCTGCACTCATACAAGTATCTAATAAACTTCCCTTCTGAGTCATACTTCATAAAAAACACGCAAACTTTTTCTTTATTTGGGGAGGTGTTTCTAAGCTCAGTGTATTCTAAGTAGAAAAATAAACAGTAGAAAGGACAGGGATAAAATATTTTCTGAAACCTCATAAATGTACACTTTAAAAATAATTTTATTAATTTCTGTAAGGTGATTGAGAACTGTGCGTTTAGTACTTGAAGAGAGAAGACTTTTTTTTGTAGTCGAAAAAGCAGTGTTTAATTTTAGGGGTAAAAACTTTAAATATTATGTTGATTTTTTTTTTTTATTGCTTAGTAGGCGCAATGCCACTTACAGTGTTAGAAAATGATTCCCCTAAAAGTAGACCATTTTCCTGCAAATAAATTAGTTCTTTGTAAGATGCTTACATTCCCCATCGTTTCACTTGCAGTTTTAATTATAAGATGCCAAGCAAGAAAATACATTTTTGCTTATATATGATATGATAAAAGCCTTTGTATAGACTTCCATTTAAAACGAGAATTGCCACTTGGAACCTGTGTCTTTGTCTCTATTGGGATGAGCTACAATTACTCGTTTGTAAAACCCCAGCTAAAATCATTTTTGATATGTGACCTGCTATATGAAGTGAAACACTACATTTACTTAACTTTGGAACTCCAATTTGTCATGGCAAGGTGCCATTACATTTTTTTGGCCACTTTGAAAATTAGTAATGAATTCTGGTTCTGAAAGAATTAGGTTACTTTGTGCCAGCCTGAAAACAGAGCTCACAGCGCCCTTTCCCCAATTGCTATGTGAAGCTGCGGTGTTACCAGGAGCCCGACCTCCACCCACACAGAGTTTAGGCCTCCTGGGGTGCGTTCACCGTGCTCCTCCTGCCCCATGAACAGCGGGAAGGGGAGGCACCTGCCCTCCATCTGAGCTCGAATACATGGACATGGGGCCCGTAGAGATTGGACTGAACAGGTCTTCCAAGATTTTTTAAAAATAAAAAGTATTCTAACATTATTACTAGTCCTAGCTATATAAGACTATCGTGTGATTTATTGGCTGAATTTTATTTGTAATTTTGAAAATGTTGCAAATAATGTGTGATTACTTTAAAACATGTAATTTTCACAAGGCCTGTTTGCAGTATTTGGGAAAATTATGTGGTTTTCTTCGATTTCCAGAATCTTTCTTATTATACCTGATCAGTATAATTTTTATTTTTTTCTCTTTATAAACAAGTACAGGAGACTTCAGTTAGTTTTTAAAATAGTTTATACCTCAATATTTAATAGACTTTTGTTTCCTTTCTTAAATAGTAAAATTTTATAGACAGAAAAATACTTTGAATATGACTGTACTAAAAGACATTTTATCTCTAAAATATTTTTAAATAGGCTTTATCATTCCCTTGTCTTTAGCTATTTCTTAAAGGTCTACTATTTACTAATGATATGCTAGTTATTGATACTCCTTTGTCTAGAAGCTGAGTGCAAATTTCATTTGACGCCTCTTGCTTTGGAGAAAATCGGGGCTATATTCTCCAAATCAGTCACGTTTGCCCTTCTCTTACATTTCTGGTGACCAAATACATCATAGTTATATGTAATTAATGTTGCTCTTGCCTACAGAAACCTACTAGAAGGAGAGGTAATTCATTCTGAAGTAATCAAGGGCTTTTTAAATTAATTTTAAAATGAAATGAATCATCTCTTGGCGGACACGTCACTTGTTAATCCCGCTCGGAAATCTGATTACAGCGTCTGCACAGTCCTGCCCCCAGACAGTCGTCGCTGGACTGTGCAGCCGCCGCCGTGAGCAATGGACTGCGAGCTGCTTCCCTGAAGCCGTCCCAGGCACTTGCGCGCAGCGGAGCAGCATCGCTGCAACACGTCTCAGACCGCAAATGTATTTTTTAAAATTAATTGACTGGCAGGTTTTTAGCCTGTCCCATTTCATTTGGTATACATTTCTAACCTATGGTCTCAGGCTAAAAGTTGTTTTTCTGTAAGGCATGCATCTGTTTTGACTTGTTAGAATTTCAATATTTAGATTAAAACATTGGAAAATATATTTCTTTATAAGTTGTAAGCAGTTTGATGGGTAACCACCTTTTACTTTGACAGACAGCTCTGGTTTGAATGTATAGGGTGGGGCCAAAGGAGGTTCAGTTACAGTCATGAGTACGCAAAACACAGAGTTTATTCTCGTATTGCCACTTATCAGTTAATATTTTCCATCCGAATGACTGCAAACCTCCCTTTGCCCACCCTGTATTTTATTCCTGGTGGCAGAAGGAGTGACCTTAAATAGTTTAGTATTTGATCTTCCTCGGTCTGTTAGTCTGAGGATTCGAGCAGTTGAAGGAGACAGGTAGAGTGTTAAGATCTTTAGTGTGGGTATTGTTTCTGTAGCCTGTGAATTTATTTTACCAAGAGCGACCCAGGCAGTTCTGATGGCATTGATTTGTCTTCGACACACTCATCTTAAGAGTCAGATTAATCCACAAAGAAGTGGGTTAATCCTCCAATTTTAGCAAAAACAACTGGGGCATCTTTCTAGTTAACAACACACTGATTCTGCCTTCCATCCCTTTTTTGAAATAATCTGGGATAATGAAGGCAAGACAACGTAAGACCAACCTCAAAGCTCCTATTTCTCAGTAAAATTAGAATATGTTAATTAAGATGGTCTAAACTGTTATTTCTAAGGTATTTCCTTAATAAGATGCTCAACAACTCTTAATACTATTTTAAGGTAATTATTTCAATTGTCAAGCAAGCATCTTCTGAGCACCACTCGTCCAGTTTGTTACCTGGGAAGGCTGTGGAGTCCAACCCCCACGTGCATAAAAACACATGCGTGTGTAAACACACACAGTCACACCCTGAGTCCAAATGAGGCCATCAAACAAAACTTTAACCCAAACTTCCAGCTCAGTCGGGCCAGCCAGCCAAGGAAACAGAGTGCCGTTAGCAACAAAGGAGAATTGAAAATACTAACCATCCAGAAAAGTCAGGTAGCAAAGCCTTCGGTGTCACCCTGATTGACTTTAAGAGTCAGGAATTCGAATAGCTGATTTGTATGATTAGAGTAATAAAAACAAACATGCCGGGTCCCGTAGGCTTAGTTTTTGTGAAACATCGATTATTCCCCAGTTCGAGCAGTTTCTTCATTCATTCGATGGTCCTATTTCCCTTGTCAGAGATGTTTTCTGCTGTGGATCTGTTTTTCATTTCTGTAAAACTGTCGCTGTACCTCACACTCTGCACACCCTCAGTCTAGAGGTACCAAAGAAATAAGGAGTCAGCCAGTGCTTTGTAAGAACTCAAACATTTCAAAAGGCATCTTTCAAATTTTCCTCCTCCTGAGGATGAAGCCCTCATGTGGTCAGTCCCCAGCCCTGCTGGGACAGGGAGCAGAGTCCCGGGTTTGCCTGCTCATTAACTGGTGTGATGTGGAAGGCCGCTTTCCCGCTATCCGCAGAAAGGCCTCTCTCGGCCTCAGGAACGCCCGTTGTGTTACATAACCACCCAGGATAAATGACTGGAATTGCAATGCTTGTACTGTCTGTACAGATTGGGTGTTGCCCAGATTGCCCCAACTTCTTTTTCCATTCCAGCGTGACCAGCCCAAGAAAAGCATTGTCCTGGGTGCCGGGTGCCATGCAGCCTGCAGGTCTTGGGGGCAGTCCCGGGTCAGGCAATGTCTGAGCAGCAGGGCACACACTTGCACCTGCGTTCTGCGAAGGTGACCGGGAAGGGCTTCTTTGTTAGACAGCTGTGGCGACGGGAGCGTGGCCATCCCTGCGTCCGTCAGTGGCGCTGGGTGCAGGGGTTGGTTTTGTCCAGGGTTGGGTGTTCGCATGGCCTTGTCAACGATGCTACTCGGAATAGCTTCCCACAAAATAACTTTTCTCTTGGATGAATAATCCCACCACAGCCACAAGTCACAGGGGCTGCTGTCCCCAGACCCTTGCCTCTCAAGCGTGGCAGCGTGGCGGTGGGAGGAGGACAATCCCGGTTCTCCACACGCAGGGCCTTCTGCCCTCAGTGCTCCTGCAGGAGATAGGACGTCAGTGCCCTCTTTAAGGCCTCTGCCTAAATCTCCCCATCATGAGGCAGAGTGTTGTCTCCCCCTCTGCGTTGAACGGGTGGCCAGGATGACATTTGAGCTGTCCATGCCGGCGCCAGGTGGTCTTGCTTTAATGGGCTCAGCATGGGGCCAACTCCCCAGCGGTGCATTGAGAAGGGCTCACAGGCATTAATTTGACTCTCGGGGGCCTTAACTATCTGTTTCAGCAAGCCGCTCCTGATGACTGGAAAATTCCTCGTGTGGCATGAAACCTTGTTCTGGAGAGGAGTGCCTCAGGAATGGAGTCAGTCCTCTGTTAACACAGGACAGGTCCTGCCTGCAGACCCCTGCCCCGGGCTCGAGGGGCTCGGTCCGTATCCTTCTGTCAGGGAGCTCGTCACAGGTCACGGCAGCTCCCACATCGTGTCTCTGGGCCGTGTCCACCGTCTGCAGTTGGTGTCATTCGAGGGTGGCTCTTTTGTCAAGCCCTCTTATTAAATTTAGCATGTCCCCAATCAGCCTAATTATTGTAATCTGCCAGCACTTCCTGGGGTTCCCGTTTCCTGGAGCAGCACTTTCAACTCTGTGATGTGGTTCAGTTATTTGAATGGACTTTACTTCTCTTTGGGGCTCTGTAACTTTTAGCCAGGTAGGAGTTTATCCTTCTGCACCTGATACTTCTGCAGCCCTGCCTCCACTCACCTTGTGACTTCGTCCCACCCCCGGAGTCAAACCCACACCATTTGCTGTGCCCCATGCAAGTTCGTGCAGCCTCCCCACCACTGTGTGTCTGCCTTTCTCCCTTGGTACTCTGGTTCCCTCTTGTTCATCACGCAGGTGGGGCCCATCTGCTACCGCAGGCCCTTTGCACGTGCTGATGGTGCCGTGGAGAACGGTCTCCCCTCAGGTGCACGTGTCTGGCTCACCCCCAGCTCAGGACCCTCTCACATGTGTGAGTCAGCACTTGTCACATCCCTCTGTTGTAATACTTTCAAGATTAAAAAAGCCTAAGACATATAATATAAACGGCCTTTTTATCCGGAGGTTTCCTCCTCCCAAAGTTTCCATTAATGTCCTTTCTTTTAAGAAATCGTCATAGTAACATGACAATACTTTTGTCTCTGGGTCAGTCCACAGCTTTGCTTTCCTCTTACTGTAACGTTGTTCCCCTGGCTGCACACAGTGTCCAGGCCCCTGTGTCCGAGCCACGTCCGTGGCTGGGTCATCCTTGCAGTTTTGACCTGTATCTCCGGTCATGTCCTCTTGAGCTCTCCACATCTCAAGCGTGAGGCTGCCCCACTCCTGTCATCTCACTGAATGTGTGGCAGAAGGAGCCTGTGTGTGCACCTCTGGCAGCACCACCTGTGTCCCTGGGGGACGGGGGCTTCACACACTTCCAAGTGGCGGCGGTCAGCTCTGTGTGAGCTGGGCCGGTGACTGCCGTCCAGCGTGTTCCTCTAGGTGTGGCAGCGGTGGTGGCCGTAGCTGTTCGTATAAACTAACTATTCTCCAGACATTGTGCCAGGCTCTCGAAGAGCATGAGCTTCGCTCAGTCCCAACAGCCCAGTGAACTAGTTCCTATTATGACCCCATTTTACATCCGAGAAAAGTCCCGAAGGAAGCTGCCCGAGGTGATGCACAGGTGAGTGGCCAGTCTGAGCCGTGACCTCAGGCGGCCTGCCTGCGCGCCCACGTGCCAGAAGGCCGAGTGCTGCGGCTGCTGCCTCGCCCTGCAGCTCTCACTCGGCGGCCCCGGGAGGAGCCAGCACGGCCTGCTCTTCACTTTGGGGGGGGCGGGGCACGGCAGGGGCTGAGTGCTAACTACGTACTGGGTAGCGCCGACCACGAAGAGCCAGCTGGGCATGTTGGTGAAAAGCTAAAGAAGTGAAAGAACAGCTCATTGGGAACTCAGAAAATGTAGGCACTGAATGCGTTCTGTTTTTACTGTTCGATCCACTGGAAAGAACAGGGCCCTCACCCTCTCCGGGCTAATTGAGGAAGCGAATTTCAAGTGGGAGCAGAGGAAACACACCCAAGCCATTGAGGGAGCTTTTGAGGCCCTGAGGTAGTTGTGGGACGTGGTATGAGGAGAGGACTGTGAAGTTACAGGACACGTATCTGCAAGGTAAATGCAAGTAACTTAACCTTGACCGAGGGCACTTACGAAATTTGGAAAGATTTATCATTTACGTAAATTATTACTGCCTCCAAATATTACAGACTGGTTGATACTGAAATAAGTGTATTTTAATACATGTATTAATGATGCCTACTTTTCTTCTCAGAATGTTAAGTCCAAAATGCAGGGGATGGTTTGTTCCTGTTTGGCCTAATGGGCTAGTATTTGGTACTTTAAGAAATAGGGCTTGTACCTGGCTGGTGTGGCTCAGTGACTGAGTGCCAGCCTGTGAACCAAAGGGTCGCTGGTTTGATTCCCAGTCAGAGCACATGCCTGGGTTGCAGGCCAGGTCCCCAGTAGAGGGCGCATGAGAGGCAACCACGCATTGATGTTTCTCTCCCTCTCTTTCTCCCTCCTTTCGCCTCTCTCTAAAAATAAATAAGTATAATCTTAAAAAAAAAGAAACAGGGCCTGTAGAATACTGAGGAGGGAAGAGTAAGGAAAGCCCCCTTCTGCAGCAGATGGCCAGGTGGAGGTGGCAGCTGGTACAAGCATAGACCAAAACAGTAAAAGTAAAAATGAAACAAAATTTAAAATATCCTTCAACCAAGGGCTGGGCCATCCTTTTGTAGTTGACAGTATTCCATAATTTTACAGTTTAAAACCCTAGTTTAGCACTTAACTTTTCTCCTATTCAGTCAAGAGGGAGTTTAGACTTGTTGGCATTCACAGTAGACCTCTCTGAGCATAACCAATTCCCTGCTGGCAACTGCGAGCACCGCAGCTCAGTCGCCTGCCGGGCCGCACAGCCTCGGGGCCCGCACCTGAGTGTCATTAAGGCCGCTTCAGTGAGACAGGGAGGAATCTCACAGTTCACAAGTGCCTTCGACTGGTTAAGACAAGATGAGGTGTAGTTTTTTTTTCAAAAACTTTCTAGAACCACAGCTTTATTGCTTATGTTTCTGTGGCAAGGTGTTTGGTCGGGTTGCCTTTTCACGTGATCCCACTGCCTATCACCGCTGGGGGGACGCATCTTCCTTCCCCCTCTCTCCTGCTCACAGTTCAGAGTGCTCCAAGCCAAACACTCTCCAGTGAATTTTTTGAACCACCACAAACCCGTTCATTTGAAATGAAGAGGAAGTGGAGAACAGCAAAGTGCATTTGCGTTAGTCAGCCGGGAGGCCATCTCATATCCAAAGAGAAAGGCACTAGCTTCGGGGCCACTTCTGCGCCTCCACAGCTAGGGTTTGCGGGGCTGATGGCCCTAACAGGAGAACTTGTGTTCCGTGGGAAGACTGATCTCTCAGAGCGACTGGCGAAGATTCCGCGTGGCAGCCTTCTGGTGACCGAGCGCAAGTGTTCGTCCCAGCCCTCAAAAGCCCAGGCCCTTCCCGAAGACGCCCACTCCTTGTTCTTTAGGGACAGGAGCTGTTCCAACGCTGGTCGCCCAGGGGCCAGGCCGAAGCCTCCTCTGATCCCACTTGGTTTCCTCAAGGAGACGGGGAATTTAACCCACCATTCCTCAGGAGAGTGTCCCGCGGCCCTCTAGATTGTCAGGCTCAAAATTAGGAAGTGAAAGCTTACTTTTGCTATGAGATGTTATTTATCAAGTAGGCCAGTTTTTACTGTCTCTGCTGAATGTGACCTTTTTTCATTTATTTACTCTATAATTATTTATTGAGTACATACTATTTGCCAAGCAGAGTTGGAACAAGTTAGTGAAATCTAAAAATGCTGCATAACTCAGTGACTAATAAAAAGTTTAAGGAAATGACTTAACAAAAGAAATTATGATAGTTGTCTGTAACCCTGGCACTGAAAATTTATTTGTTTTCTTTTGGGGGGGCAGGG
This sequence comes from Desmodus rotundus, assembly GCF_022682495.2. Taxonomy (NCBI): domain Eukaryota; kingdom Metazoa; phylum Chordata; class Mammalia; order Chiroptera; family Phyllostomidae; genus Desmodus; species Desmodus rotundus. The sequence continues at coordinate 209,756,934 of NC_071387.1, read as the reverse complement.
GAGAAGGGGATGATCTTGGTAGATGTTGAGATATCATAGGAAGATGGTATTTCTAATATTTCTGCCAAAGAAGGATGTTAAGAAATAATAAGACCTACAGTTTGAAAAGTTCTATAAATATTTCTAAGAAAAAGTGCCAAGAAGATTCACACTGTCCTGATTTTTATCACAAGTAAAATATTCCCAGAAATTAATTACTCATATGAGATGACACAAGTGAGCTTAAAATAGTCAAAATCTCATCCTTGTCAATTTTTTTTCTTGAGAAATGGCTTTTTCACTGATGTGATCAAATTTTGTAATCAGGAAAGAAACAAAAAACCTGCCTCTAGTGTAGGATCTCTCGCACTAAAAAAAAAGGAAAGAAAAAGAGCAGTTATCACTCCACACTGCTTTTATTCCCAGGGGCCACGAGTGTCGTTAGGGTGCACGGCGCTTCCCAGCGTCTGAGGCCCGGCTCGTGGACACGTGACCATGAGGTATGAGAAGCCGCCTCAGGTTCCTTATCACCTTAGCATCTTATGTCCAAGGTTCCAATTAATTTTAAGAAATTGAATTAAATTCTCCGTTTCCTTTCAGAATCTCCTTTACAAGCCATGGTGTCAGGTTTGCTGTTCTTGGCAGGGGGGAGGCTTGAAGTGCATGACCGCTGTTTGCTTCCCGCTCTTTCCCTTTGTCTCTCTATGATCACTTCTCATGTGTGTGCATGTGTGTGAGGTGTGTGTGTGTGTGTGTGTGAGAAGCTGGCAGATGCATGAAACTCAGGTGAACTTAGGTTTGCAGTCGCTACCCTCACGTCCATTTGCTTCACAAAGAAAGGGTTGTGTCACCCAAAGGCCGTTTCCACTTAGTGGCAGGAAAAGGGGCTCTTGTGTTGTTCTGTGGGTGTTGAATTAGCCTGGGGTTTAGCCCTTCTTCCCCTCGATATTTATTGGTTTTAAGTAACATATATACACACACATGTATATATAAAGTTTATTTAAGGAAATGATGTGTATTGACATACACAGACTATAAATACACATATATAACCTGCCTTTTTCATTTTTTGTAGTACTTTATGTTGTCTTTTATGAAATGTTTCATTTGTCAACTTCTTTAGTACACACATATAAAAATAGTTTTTGTCTTAAATGGCCTTTACAAAAGATTCTAGATTTCATGTATTAAAATTTACTCTCAAGAATTTATATTAGCTATAGATGGTATAGGTATGTGTTTTTGTATATCTCTTTTTCTTGACACCATCAGATCTTTACCCAGATTATTGAGTGATGGACTGTTAATATTAACTGTTTTAGTTCAACATGAGTGACCAGATGCTGTTTCATTATGGGAAAATAGGATTCCATGTTTCGATAAGCATAAATACATTTCTCTTAAATATTTGCGAAGTAACTCACGGACTTGCTTAGGAATCCACGTTACATGCATTATTGTATTTCTGGAAACATCATAATTATGAGAGTCGAACCATGCCGATCCTAAAGTGACAAGTAAAATTATATTGGGTGTTAATTTTCAAACTTTATTTTAGTATGTCTTGTAGAATTCAAAGTATTAAACTCTGGGTAAGCCCAGCTCTACAGTACATGCTAGTCATGCGCTAGGTCCTTGACCTTGACATAGCTTCATACTACTTGTTCGCCATGGTGTTATTGCGCATTTGCCATTGAGTTTTATTTCAAAACAACTATAGACGCATCAGAAGGGTCAAATGTCATGTAGAGAGGCTCTGTGTACCCTTCTCCCAGTTTCCCCAAAAGGCTGCATTTGATAAAATCGTAGTATAATGTGAAGACCACGAGATTGACACGGGTATTCGTCTCTCCCGACACCGTGTTTCTCAGCAGCGTAAATTTGTGTGACCACCGCATAGGCTGGGCGCAGAGCCACCCGTCCCCACAGAGATGTTCCCCTGTGCAGGTCTCCCGCCACTCCCCACTGAGAGGCATGGGCTCCCTATGTGGCCTGCTCTCCGTCGTGTCCTTCCTTCCATGTGTGTGTGTGTGTGTGTGTGTGTGTGTGTGTGTGTCACAGTGGGTCGCCTGAAGGCCCCAGGCCTCCCTCAGCCATCCACCTCCAGGTGCTGGCGTCCGCACGGGGCCAGTGAGGCGACGTGTGGAAGCCGTCTCCCCGGGTCTCGTTACCTTCCCGGTTTGTGCTGGAGTTGCCTTCAATATTTCCCCTGTTTTTTCAGGCTGATTTCCTTGTGTTGTTCAGACTGGCGCCTTCCTACCGTTCAGTCTTCTGCTTCTCTTAGTTTTTCTTCATCTGCGAACATCGTGATTCCCCTTCATTTCTGAAGGACATTTTGCCAGATACAGATCTGTTCTTTCACTGCGTGGAAACGTCACGTTTCTTCCTTCTGGCTTCCGTGGTTCCTGCCGAGAACTCTGCCGCTGGGCAACCCCTTTTATCCTTCCAGCAACGTCTCAGGTCACTCACTGCCCTCCAGGTGATTGTTTGTCTGTCCTTCTTGGAAGTTTAATGAGGAGGTGCCTTGACAGGGATTTTTCTTGTGAGTTTATGAACTATTTGGGGTTCTCTCAGCTTCTTGAGTAGGTAGGTTTATGTCTTTTGCCACATTTGGGAAATTTCTGCTGTTATTTCTTAGAAGAAAATGTGGGCCCCGTCCTCTTTATTTCTGGCACCCCGGGGACACAGGAGATCTTTTGTCCCTGTCCCCCAGGCTCCTGAGGCCCTCTGTGTGGTTCTCAGCCTGCACTCGCTGTCGCATCGCAGACTGGGAAGTTGCCGCCATGCCCTCTCTGCAGTCGCGGATTCCTTCTTCTGTTCTCTCCATCTGCTGTCAGTCTACTCAGAGTTGGTTTTTGACTGCTTGTTTGTGTTTTAATTTCAGTTACTGCCATTTTTTTCCTAAGTCTTACGTTTGGTTCCTGCTCCTGCTTTCTATTTGCTGGTGCTTTCTAATTTTTCCTTTGTTTCAAGTGCATTTGTAATTGCTTGTGAGCACATTTTCAGGATGACTGAGGTGAACACCTTGTCACAGCATTCTGACATCTGTGCCAGCCTGGTGTCGGTGACTTTTGATTGTCTTTTCTCAAAATTCACCTTGAAATTTTCCTGGTTCTTGGTACGTACGCTAAGTGATTTTCCATGGAATCTTTGACATTTTAGCTATTATTTCATGAGACCCCGGATGTTATTGAAGTCTTTGTCTAATAGGCCTTCCCTGATGACAGCTTGCCTCTTTGCTGGGGGTAGAATTTGGAAACCCAGATTTCCCGAGGAGCCTGCTTTGATCCCTGCGGGGCAGGGTGGGAGGTCAGGCTCCCCGAGCCCTCTGCGACTCCACCCTGTCCTGGGGAGTGGAGGCCCCTTCTTGCTGCCCTGCCTGCGGTCTCCACCTCTGGTGGGGGTCTGCGTCCTTCTCTTCGTTGCCACTGGCCCAGGCAGGGGGCCAGGGCCACACCACTGTTTTTTTTTTTTAAGACCCTTTTTTGTAGTTTAGGTGGATGACTCCAAATAACTTGAATAATTCCTGTGTTTACGTGAGGAGTTTTTTCAGCTATAGTTCTTTTAGATTTAAAGTTCAGGATATATTTAGTTTTTGTCAGACTAGTTTTAACAAAGGTCAAGGCTACATTTTGACTAGCCGCATCACATTGGAGAACTGCTAATTTGCTTTTCAGATGTGAGAAGAAGAGAATCATCGCAAAGCGTGCTGTGAATGAGAGTTAATACTTTTCTAGGTATTTTGCCAAAAACAGTGAAATTAGAAGTCTGTGTTTTTTTAAAAGAAATAGACAGTGCTTCCATCTTATTTGATTCTTCAGTTGGTAACAACCCAATTAGAAATATTAGTTTCTGTTCTCGCTTTGTCCCAGAATTGAGTGTGTGTATTTGTGTGGGACTACGTTGGCATGAGCAGCAGAATGCCATACTATTCCTCTCTCTTTTTTACATGCTAGAGATAGTTTATTGTATTTCTGGCATTAAGTACATAGAAGATCTAAATATAACATTTGCGGATCTGTAAACACAGTCAGAGATCTAGGTAATTTAGTGGTTTTTTTATGGCTCCAATATACTCAACCCGTGTTCAGCAGGAAACTGAGGCCTGTTCAGACATCTCTCCCCAAAATTGTCCGTTGATGGGTGCAGGACTCTGAAGACTTACTAAGCACTACTTTAGTTGCTATGAAGAGTCTCAGGTCATTTGATAAGACTTCCAAAAATAACAATGCAGAAAAATAAGGAATATGAGTTTATTACTTTAGTCTTGTCACTGAGCAAACACGGACCAATTAAACAATACTTAGTGGACTTCCCTGTGATGTGTATGAATGTGGTCATAATGAAAATCGCCTGTCAAATGTGAAACCACGGCTGGTTAACAAGCTCCTGTATTTCTCACTTGGATTAAGGACATTATAGCCTAAAAATGTTTATCCTGTACCGGGACTTTAGAAAGTATTTTACACTTACAATCATAAATTCATCGGGTTTGGAAATTAAATCTACATACTTATTTTCCATTAAATTTAGCAGGGAAATTGCCGGAAACATTTCCTTGATCAGAAACTTAAAGAATAAAGAGTGCAAGAGTACCAAGTCAGTAAAGAGTTTGACCTTCTTTAATTTAGCCTCCGCCCTTTATCTTAGCAGCGTGCCCATCACAGGGAAAACCGAGCTGGGAACCGGAGCAGATGAACCATTTTGGTGTTGAGTTCTGTTTTGTTAGAGAAAAAAGGGAAATTTTCTTACGTGTTTGTTGCTTCCCATCACCAGCTTCGGCCGACATTATGGCTTGTTCAGCGGGCACGGGGTGCCGCCGGGGGTGCGGGAGCTTAGTGCTGGAACGTGAGTGCTCGCAGGGCTCGCCTCCTTTTGTTTACAGCGTCTCTTTAAACTAAGACAAAGACCCAGTGCGGGGGTGAATGGCAGCATGGTGAGACACCTACACGTCCGCGTGAGAGGTTTTGGATGTTCGAAATCCTATTTGGATCCCTTTCCCAGGGCAGGGCGCATTCATGGGCGCTCAGCGGGAAACTGCATGGAGACGCACATTCGGGCAGAAGGCCTTTGACGGGCCTTTTTCTTAACTTGTGCCCTTTCTTCTTTAGAAAAAAGTAATGGCTTAAGTCTGACTGAAGAACAATCTTTTTTGTATGTTCCTTATAAGAATTTACTTATGGTTCACAGATCTTTCCCCACCGTCCTCGTCTGCAGCCCTTGGGTTTAAAACAGCGCGCGCTCCACCGCAGACAACAGGAAACACCGAATTAAAGACACCGTGACACACTGCCGAGAAAGACAAAAGGCGACAGATTATAAATCGGCCCGCTAAACCAGAGCAGGGAAACGCACACAAGAAGAACGTGCCTTTGAGTTTCGGGTAGTTGTGTATTTTTAAGCCTTAGCGCAGCGGGCCCCACAGGACAGGTGAACTCAGCAGCACATTTGAGCTCGAATTATTTGAAAAAATGACGAGGAGCGTGAGCAGAGCGCTTCTTCAGTGGGCAGCAAGCCTAGTGACTACGTGGGGGTTCCAGCCCTTAGGCATTCTGTCTGCTTTAAACACATTGACCGCTTTTTGCCGACCTGGGATCACTCGGCGGCTCAGGCTCCTGTGGCATCAGCCTGTGCAGGTGACAAGGTGCTCTTAATGTTCCTCCTCAGGCTTGCCCCGGCCATACTCAGGTGCATTCCACTTTTATTGACTCGTAAGGAAGGAGCGTGTCTGTCGCCCCCTGCTTCAGTTCCGGGGAAGGGCACAAGGACAGAGGTGGGGGCCGACGGAAGGGTTAGGGGACAGACACCATGGGAAGGAGACGAGACCTTCCCAACCCTTGTCTTCACAAGACCACAGGGGCTGCTTCTGGCTCACTTCCCCAGCCTGCCCTCTGGCGGGGCTTCCTCCACAGAGGCCCCGAGGCCCCTGGAGCTCTGCAAGAACACGCTCCCGGGTGGTGGGAACGTCCCCGTGGGCTGCCAGCCGCGCCCCTTGTCGTGAAGTTACGCTAACAGCAGCAGGGAGAGTCCCGGCACCACCGCCCCAGAGAACCTGAGGAGGTGGCAGCACTCGGTACCAGGTGGCCATTCCGGGACCCCAGTCTCGCCCTGTGTGCCAGCCGTCGCCGCTGGAGGCACACGCAGATCTCAGTCATCTTGACTGCAGCTCATCTGAAATGAGTGGAAACACAAACAGAGCTGGTTGGGCGCACAGTCTTGCACGTGAGAGAACACACATTTTGGGGGGAACGGTGTCAAGCTGTCCCCATGCTCAAGGATGTGACCTGGGAGTCCAATGCACACATGACTGTCCCAGCGTTGCCATGTGGTTCCAGTGTTGTCCCAGGTCCAGCAGCGAGCTGGACGCAGCTCAGGGAGCGCAGCGAGGACGGGAGGCGTCCCCCAGGCAAACCAGGACTGCAGCACTGGTGCCTTCACTTTGCAGGTGCCACCTCCATCCTTCGTCAGCCCAGAGTCATCGAAGTGTTGGTTCTCCTGGCCATGACATTGAGCTCTTCATGGCAAGGGATTTGTTTGGAACAGAGGAGGGAGAAATAGGTGGTGGAAATGCAAAACACTGGGGCATGTGTTTCGAGAAGCTCTTTTAAAAGACATGAGAAGGCATTGGCTCGTCAGAAAGTGGAGAGAAAAGAAGAGGGACTGGCCTGACACGTGGCAGCAAGGGGCGGTGAGGTCGCAGCCAAGGGAGGGCTGCGTGGCTGCATGGCTGAGGTGAGCTGCTCCGAAGCAGCAGTCAGCGCAAGGGCCCCCGAGCAGGGGACGTGGAGCCTGGCTTGGTCACGTTCGCTGCTCTTGGAGAGGCTCGTGCGCCGATGTGGGCAGAGCGGGCGGCGCTGAAGGCCAGGTGGCAGCGCAGCTACACAGTCTGCAGGCTGCAGCCACGCGAACAAGTGGGACCACGCGTTTAAAAATAAAAAACTTCAAGGCCGGAACAGGAGGTCGTTCAGTGGAGCTCAGGCCCCTTCTGCGTGCAGGCCCTCGACAGCCACACGGGCCATACCCCGAGGCACTGGCCCTGCCACTGGTCGCTTACTGTGGACTTGGGGAAAGTGCGAACAAAGCAAGATATTAGCGTCAGGCACAAGCATGCACACCCCCAGGCTTCTATTCAAACAGCCTATCATTCTCTATGTGAGTAAGACAGTGATTTGGTCAGAATTCGGGGAAAACTACGTGTGTTGTGACCGTCTGGCACTTTTACCACATCAGCTGTGAAGGGGTCAGTGTGGCGGGGCTGCAGTGTGTCCCAGCTGCGAACCCCCATGGTTCTGACACCCACAGTGATGTGCGGGGTGGGGGGGGGGGGCGGGTGGCCGAACACCCTATGGGACGTTCAGTTCACTAAAAGTGGAACTGGCAGGTGGGCATGAGGGAGGTGTTGAAAGTATTTAGTAGTAAATAAAACTTTTTCCATTTAAATTTATGGACTGCATGTTAGTAACTTGGAAAAGGAAGATAAAATGGGTTAGCTTTCTGTAGTCAATTTTCAGATCTAGTAGAGATATCTTAAAATTGAATAAAAGAGCCCTGGCTGGTGTGTCTCAGTGAATTGAGCACCAGCCTGTGAACCAAAGGGTTGCTGGTTCGAATCCCAGTCAGGGCACATGCCTGGGTTGTGGGCCGAGTTCCCAGTGAGGGGTGTGCAAGAGGCAACCACATGTTGATGTTTCTCTCTCTCCTTTCCCCTCTGTCTAAAAATAAATAAGTAAAATCTTTTAAAAATTTGAATGAAAGAAAGTAAGAAAGAGAAAAAAGCTAGTTGTCTCTCTTAAAGTTTATCTTCTTACTGCCTGGGTTTCGTGTCCTCGGTGTGCATTAACGCAGGTCCCAGCCCTTCGAGGCAGGACTGGGTTACTGCCTCGGGCTAGAGAGGGACCAGGTAGAGCGGGTGGCCCGAAACAAGGCAGAGAGCCACTGGACGCACGGAACCCACAGAACTGTAACCCCCCTGGGGAAGTGGAGGCGAGCGGCACACACTCTTCTTTTCGGAGAGATTTCAACACAGGCTTGTGAAAAGGGAGGGACGGTATCTTGTCGTCTCTCCCCGAGCTAGGATTTGAGCTGAAATACCACGAGGATATAAGGGGTCTTGTACTGCATGCACGTCGTTGTGGACACACATACGTAGGAGGCAGTTAGACAGGCGTGACCAGAGTGGGAACGACAGGCCAGGTACCAGGTATGGAAAGGCGGAAAGCCCCAGGTGCCTAGCAACGGACAATTGTGGGGTGGGACCTGGCCCCCAGGGCGACATTTCCTTCCCTGGTCATGTGGTTCAGACCATCCCCGAATCCCCTGACCTTACCTCCCCCGGCACACCACTGGTTGTGTGGCAGACCCCTTTCAAGGAGGAGCAAGGGCTGAGAAGGGCCTCTCAGGACCCCCACACAAACCCTCGAATGACCACCCCTTCATCACTGCGCCCTCAGCATAGTGAGGTTCCGATCAGCACCAGATAACCTCAGGGACAAAGCCTCTGCTCTACTGACCCCAGAGGTGGAGTTTCGGTCAAACTAGAGATGACCTCTAGGCCTCAGAGTGTTTCAGCTGCAGGCCCAGAACACCCGTGAGGGCAGGTAGAGCGATGCCCTGGCTGACCTCAGGACCAGCTGCCATGGCTAACGACCCCCTGCCCTGGTGCCGACCAATCAGTAGGAGACAAGACCCGGGAAGGACACACTGGATAGTTGATGAGTGTTCTGTTAAGATTTTCCCCTGGGCCCCCCCCCACCCCCCTTAAAATCCCCTTTCTTAATAGCCCTTCAGACACAGGACCCAGCAGGGGCTCTCAGCCTCTCTTGGGCACACCCATGCCTTCCCCCACCCCCTCCTTTCCCCAGCATTCTCTCTTTCTCTCTCTCTCTCTGCCTCTTTCTATCTGCCTCTCTGTCTTTCTCTCTCACTCCCTCCTTCCCCCAGGCATCTTACCTTTGCCTCTCTCTCCTGAGCTCCAAGGGCCCTCCTTCTGCCTTCATAACTTGTTCCCTGAGCGCACGCAGCCTGGCTGGCTCACTGCTTTCTGCCTCTGTGACTTCCTGAATAAACTTTCTCCTTTGATTTGAGTTCCTGGGCTCTGAATTCTTCCTTTGCAGAACTCAAGTACAGAGGTGGCTGAACCAAGGTCCAGTCTCCAGAAACACCTAGCGCTGTATTGCTGTTAACACTTACACAGGGTGTAGGTTTGTTACACTTGTGCATACGCAAAACTAATTACTGAATTACTTTCCATAGAAACAGCTGTAAATCTGCTCTTGTCCCACCCTGTGCCAATAGTGTGGTTAACTTAAATTGTGTGGTCATTTTTATACTAAATGAGGGTTAACAACCCTCTAGAAACGCTGCTTCAAGTTTACAATATCTGGTCTCGTCTACAGCCTTCCCTTGAACGCCCAGCAGAAGCAGGTTGCCAGTCTCGTCCCCACCGCCCTTGGCAGCGGGGCTGTGTTCCGGGTCCTCGTCCCTGGTTCCCTCTAACTAGGCACGTATTTAACTTTTCCGTTTTGGTTGTCTCAGGTCCCACGAGTTCTTAGCGTGGATGTCGAAAGTGGAGCTCACTGGTTTCTCGCCCCACCTGCCTTTCTAGTCCCCTTCTTCTTCTTCAGGAAGAAGAGTGTTTCCCCTACTTACACTTTTTTTGGTTCTTTATTAACAAGATCCCTTTCTGACAATAAAAGAAATGTGCTCACTTTTTAAAATAGATCCTACAGAGAATGGACGTTCCCTCTCATCCAGCTCACTGATGGGGAAGGTTGGGGGAACATTAAATTGTGTATTTCTAGGGCTGCGGGGCAGTGAAGGCCCGGGGTGTTTCTGCACATGCAGCATCTTCTACGACAGCTTCTGTGGAGACCTGCTCTTGTGTGGTCAGCTCTGCCCCCAGGGGGCTCTGTCACCTTCTCTGGGGCTTTGTGACATGAACCACAGACTCTGTCAAAGTTAGCTTTTTTAATCATGTCCATGATGCGGCGCCACGGTTGGGGTCTGTGAAACAACAGCTGAGACAAAGCCTTCAGAGGCCGGTGTAGCTCTGCTGCCCTCAGCGCCGGACCGTGTGGGCCCGGTGCAGCGGGTCCTTCTCTTCTGCTGGCCTGTGCTTGTTCAGAGCCCGGTGTGTGAGCGCGTTTCATCATGCTGAGTCCCTTCCAGACGGAGGCAACATCTGTCCCCTATAGAGGCTGAAGGGGCTTTTTGTTTGTTTTTTGGTTTTGTTTTTGTTTTGAGGCTGAAGTTCGTATAGGTCAGGTCAGCTGACCCTGGAGATACATCTAATGAAAGAATGTTTTTAATGGAAAAATAAAGATGTTGAGCCACGACAGTGTCAGTTGGAAGACCGTCTGTCTGAGGACGCCTAAGGCAGTCTTTCCAAAGTCCTAAGCGCGTGGCCCGTCTGTGGACAAAGCAGTCTGGCTGTCCCGCAGGACTGCTCGCTGCTCTGATGCCGAAAGCAGTCGGTAAAGGCAACTCGGTGGTCATTCATCGCGGACGGGCTGTCGAGCACCAGGCCCCTTCTCCGGCCGGCTCGTGCTCGGGCCTGGGCCGGCTGTCCGGTGGGCGGAATGGGGTGGGCAGTGCGCAGGGCTCCTCGAGAGTGCGTTCCTTTCACTCCGGACCTCGAAAAGGACACAGACCCTTCAGAACCCTCCCGCTCTCCCTGGATGTGTGGCGGGGTTGTTTGTCCCACTGCTCCCCCCCCCCCCAATCTGTTTCGTTTTGTCTTGTCTTTCTCATACGAGCGGAGTAAAGACAGCCTGCAGCCTGCCCCCCTCCCTCCTGTCCTTTTCTCTGCCCTGCAGGGGAGGGCGGGCTGAGGACTGAGGGAGAGCCTTCAGCCCTGGGCTTTGTCGGGAGCTCTGGTGACTTGGTGCTGTTGGGAAACTGTGACTTGAGTCATGGAGGCTCCCCCTGCTCCCCCTGCCTGCCATCTCCACCGCAGCTGAGGACCTGCGCTCTGTGGCCCGAAAGCACGGACGGGGGCCTCAGATGACCCGTGACCCATCTCATTTCATCTGACAAAACAGTTGCCTGGTTTCGTGGTGATGCAGCTACTCTTCTTACAGCAACAGTCAGCTTCAGACGTGCCGAGTCCCGTCTCTCGGGCTGGAGACAAGCCGTTGATGCGGAAGGTCCACAGCCCTGGGTCAGAAGCAGGGCCACCTGCAGCCACCAGAAAGCTCGGGGCTCTTTCCAACCTGGGACAGCCACCCAGCAAAAGGCCACAGAGCCCGAAGTGTGACTGCCTCTAGAACGTGGGACATTTCATAACTCAGCAGATCCCTGACAGGGGGTCAGTCCCATGCTTCCTTTAAAACCCGCGAATCTGTGTTCGCATGGGCTCGAGTGAATGAATGTTAGATAACGACCTGTTTTCCTGGAGAGCTGAGACAGGCACTGCAGGTGGGTGGGTTACTGGAGGAGAAGGCAGGCGGCGACGGACTAGGTTCATTTACTCGGTCTGAGGTTCATGGGGAACTGTAAGGCGTTGGGAGCCGCGTGGCGATCAGGCCAGTTCTCAGGGACGGAGAACAGGAGTTCAGAGGGAATGGGCTTTGAGACTGTTGAAAAGTAGTGGAATTATGGCGCGGGTTTATGTGTAACACGAACCCCTTATTTTATAGTTCACAAATTCCGGTGTCAGTGTCCCTTACAATGAAGTGTGAATGCGACCGTCAGGATACACTGGTGAAGATGATCAGATTATTTTCAGAACCTAAACATAGTCTACCTGGAAATAATTCCTAATGCTTGATTCTCTCACATGAAGATAAATCGTTTCTGAGACCTCCGCTCAGCCAGAATACTGTCGAAGTATGTGATGGCAATGCTGAATTACTTGACCACATATTCTTAAATTATTCTTTTAAAGAGTTTATTTATTTATTTTTAGAGAGAGGGGAAGGGAAGGAGAAAGAGAGGGAGAGAAACATCAGTGTGTGGTTGCCTCTCATGCGCCCCCCCCCCCCCCCCCCGGGGACCTGGCCCACAGCCCAGGCATGTGCCCTGACTGGGAACCAAACTAGCGACCCTGGGCTCACACTCAGGCCCACACTCAATCCACTGAGCCCCACCAGCCAGGGCGACTTGACCACATTTTATGTTATTAATGTGAGCTTTACTGTTTTACTCTGGGGCGGAAGGAAGAGTAAAACCTGAGGGGAACTTGCTGGAGCAGCTCACAGCCATTGGGGCAAAGGGAAAGCAAAGACATGGCCCAGGGACTGGGGGGAGGCTTCAGGGTCACTTCTGCTCGAAGGCCAGAGCGGCCGTCAGAACGCTCCCCTGTGGGTTGGGGCATCTGGTGGAGTAGCCGCAGGGACTGTCTCCAGCTCCGGCTTTGGGGAAGGGCCAAGTAAACAAGGCCGAGGAGAGAGGAAGGCCGCAGTCCCAACCCCCAAAGTGAGTCCTAGCTTTGTGCCGTGCCAGAAGCAGCGGGGTCAAGAGTCTGCGCGAACTTTTATTGTGAAGGGTGCTTGTTTTGTGGTTTTAAAATCTGGATGACATGGCCCTGGGCTCTGGGTGCAAAGGTTTGGGCCACGGGGGTGCAGTTTTAGTCACTCACTCGCTGGCAGCAGTGCATCAGCACCTAATGGGGCAGGTTTTAACCCCCCTCCACCCCTGGCCACTGCAATTTCATGGCCCATTTGGTGTTAGGAGGCCACACCTGTCCCGAGGTACCTGTCCTGCTCGTTCCTGTTTTAGGAGGTTTCTTGTCTCTCCTCACTCCTATGAAGGGTTTTAAAATTTTGCCTACACATCTGGAGGTCTCTGGCATTTAAACCAGTTTCTCCACGGTAGAAAAAGACCTCCATTCCTGAGTTAGGGACGTTGATTCAATGAAGTTCGTGGAAGACATTGCGATCTGACCAGCACGTGCTGGGTCCTTGGTAACTGTGACATGCTATCTCCTGTGTATAAATTCATTGAAACAGACTTTTGGTACAGTACATCCCCCCCACATGCAGATACAGGTAGCCCCTCCCCACCCCGCCACCCAGCAACACTCACTGGACGTCCTCTAAATAAACTACTACTCTATTACTAAACGCTTTGGAATGACTTGTCGGTTCACGCCGGCCCTCTGATAGAGAGGTGGTGATGCAGGGGACGTTACAAGCATTGGCCCTGGGCTCTCCCACCCGGACCCTGGGCCAGTGACTCGACCCCGTGCCCACACTGCCCCGGTCCCCAGCATCTTCATCTGGACCCCGGTCATGGCAGCAGAACGGCCGTTCAGGTGTGTGTGTGTGAGCTGAAACGAGTGAGTGCGTGGGAAGGGCTGAGAGTGTTGCCCACTCGGCACAGTTAGTCCTGCTGTCACCTGAGCATGCGGGGGAGGTGGCCAGAGCGGGGGTCAGCTGTCACTAAGGAAGGTTTTCTATGGAAACGGGGACGTGAGACTGTAGCAGGACTTTGAGGCGGGGCTGAAGAGAAGCTGGCAGAGGAGATGGACAGCTTCTCGGTTCACATCCTGTCACTGTGCACGGGGCACATTTTGATTGTCCCCCTTCATTCTTACCCAGGGGCGTCTGTCTGTTTCTTACAGTGAGTTGACTGGCATACTTGCTTTAGGTTCTGACAGCTTTTTACGTTTGACTTTGGTTCTTGCCTTTAAGGAATTACTCTCACTAGGCTTTTTTCAAAAGGGAGAGGCTACGAGAAAGGTGGTTCTGAATTTTTAGAGTTTCGTTCCAGGCCAAAGGCAGGTTACAAGTTCCGACTGACGTCCGGTCTCTTTAGGGTGGAACGCAAACTTCGCAGGTGCCTTCTCTGGCAGCCTCAGCCTGCTGCCATAGCTCACGCATCGCATCGTTTGGGGGAAGCCAGTTTGATGCTGAGGGGAGTTTTCCGAGTGCTCGGCAAGCCCTCGGCGCACGCGGGTCTTGGTGTGCGTCTGCCTCTTCATCGCTCTTCTGCATGAAAGTCCACCCTGTTGAGAAATGTGTGCTCGTAGGCGTAACCAGTTGAGGGATGCGGGGTGCTGTGGCGGTTGGGGTGCTTGCTAGAGTTGAAGCAGAGAGAGAACGCTTCACCCCCACCTGTGTGGCATGACCCCATCATCCGTTCTCTCTGTCTCCCCTCGGTAAGTCTTCCGCCGTGAGTGTCACATCCCCCGAGCCCTGGTGCTCTGCGCCTGAAACTGCCAGGAGCGGGTGTGTTCTGGGACTGTGTTCCGAGTTACCACAGGAGCCCTCTTGCCCCCTCCGAATCCGCGTCATGAGCTGTGTTCCGTGTCGGCGCACTGGGTGCACACCCAGAGTGTTGAAGACTCCGTGCACTCCGCAAGCAAGGCATCTTCCGCTGATGACGTAGTGCCTTCCATTTTGCTCCATCCACACTGAGCCCAGAAAAACGACTCGAGGCCCCGGGTTAGGGTCTGTCTCTGGGCTTTGCTCCCAAGCAGTGTCCGGCTGGTCAGTAGAGACAGACAGGGACAGCAGGAACACCAGCCTTGAGCACAGTCAGAAATCCAGAAACACGCCCCAGGCCATCGAGGCCGGCGATGCAGAGCTGGTCAGCTCCAAAGAAGAGGTTTGCGGACATCTGCATCTGCTAGCCATCAGTGTCCTGACTTAATAGGCAAGTTTAAAATTACTGATTACGCTGGTGTGCTTCTGATTTCTTTTTGCAAAACAGATGAGTAGTTTTTATTCCAAAAGTTGTTCCAAATCGTAGTTTTTGGCAGTTGTGCTTGGTTTCGTCACAGTGTGAAGAAAGTACGCTCCCTGTGTCCTGACGACTCTGCCTAGAACATCTCAGCGCAGTGCACATGGAGTCCTTCCACACGACTACAGCCAGTGTCGGGCGTCAGCAACTTAGGAGTTAATGAGACGCTCGCTGTCTGGGTGACGCTTGCCCCCACTGCGGTTCGTCTTGTCGGGGCTCCACTGTCCTGAGTGCCTGTCACTCCTCCTGGCTCGCTCCCCGTGCCCCAAGGTCCCTGCCTTCTGGTTGGAGTCCCCACAGTAACCTTTAGAGGACAGCCGATGTCCCCCCTTCCTTCTTGGATAAAGGACATCATTATTAAATTGGCTTCTGCTTTATTCCATGTGGATCCTGGACCTCCCTTCCCTTCCAGGGGCCAAGGACACATTGCTGAGCTCGTTGTCTCTGTGCTTGCCAAGACGGGAAAGAAGAGATGTGCTGAACCTGGCGTCTCATTGAGATACTCAACCAGTTTAACCGTGTTTTCCAGAGAAGTGACTTTTTGTCGGCCGGGGACTCCGAGCACGGAAACTGCGGAATATAGAAAGAGTTGTGGGGCTCCTTGTGGCATTTATCTCGGGGGCAGCGCTCTGCAATGAACTTGAACCATGGGATATAAATCATGGCCTAGGAATGAACCGTAAGTGGGCCGGCCTGAAAATGTAGCCACAGCACGAGGTGTAGCGGCGCTGGGAATCTGAGATAGAAACTTGACCTCTGTTTCTCGCCCCTGGACCGCCATTGGCTGGTAGTTAACATTTGCTCCCTTGGAGAGAGAAGCACTTGGGCAGGTTCCCTCAGCCGTTTGCTGACTCCAATTCAGCATCCCACGAAGCAGCATTCAACCCTCAGGAGAGTCCGCTGCCATGCTCTGGAATCTCAGGTGCTGGACCAGCGAACTTGCAAACAATGCTTTGATGGTCAGATGTAGCAGAAAGTTAAAAGGAAACACAGCCCTTGAAAAACAAACCTACCAGCCTGCCACTCATCCCTGCTTTATCAATACGGAGTGTTTTTTCTTCCAAGCAAGTGGGGAAGCTCTCCCTGGTTTGCCGCCTTCCGTGGAAAGGGAGGTTGGTCCTCTACAGGGTTCTGGGGACCAGAGAGAGGTTCTGACTTAGAAAAGAGGCTGTGTGGTTGTCATGGGCGCCCGGAACTGTCCCATGAGAGTGCTGCAGTCACTTCACACGTATGGAGCATCGGCGTGGCCTTAGCACTGGTTTGTCGGGCGCTTGGGCAGTCGGAGCTTGTGACGCTCCCCTGAGGAGTGTTTAGAGTCCACCAAGGTCCATGACACGAGGAAATGATGGGGGGGGTGGCGCAGTGAGCGAGCAGCGGACTCAATCCAGCACGCCAAACTGACCTAACTGGAGGGGCGTGGGGGGTGTCAGCAGGGCTGGCTGTGTGATCTACAAGGCCCAGGGGAATGAAAATCCCTTTGTTCAAAACGCAAGCGGAAAGTACCACGCAGGGTGGTAACACATAAAGATTATACGTCGGGCGTGCTGCTGGCAGGCTCTGGCCCGTGTCATTGACCTGGACGAGCAGCAACAGCACCCACGGTGGGGAGGCGAGCAGGAGGAAACCCCACCCTGGCCTGGGAGCCCACGCTTCAGACTGGGGACAAACCGGGCAGGACGAGAGTTTGTGGCAGCCTCATTTCTTTTCCAAATGCAAAAAGAACAGGGCGGATGGGTGTGTGAGTCTCCAGTACCTTGGTCTCCTGGCAGCGGCTCCTTCCCATTATTGCTGGTTTTCTCGAAGAAAGATGCCACAGATGCCGCATACACATGGGGTGCTCCTGCTCCCAACCGCCTTTGTGAACCGACTGTTGGCTCCTGGGCTGCTGCTGTCCCCGCCCAACTGACCCCGCTGTTCCCGTTAGCTTCTGAACACATCCCTCCTTTCGAACTTCCCCCTTTATCTCAGCATCACCCACACTTTCTCCCCCTACACACCTTTTCCATTTTGTCTCTGCCCCTGGGGTGGAAACACGTGTCGGGTTGGGCCTGCAGCCCTGCCTCCTTCTTGCCGCCTCCTGGGGTGCTCACTTCCACCCACGACAGCATCTTCGTGTGGATGGCATGGCTGTCCCCGACCTCTGATCCAGTGACCATTGGACGGCGCTTCTCACCAAGTCCCACCATCACCTCAACGATGAGTGAACCATTAGTCCCACTGGCGCTGAATCCTTCTCTCCCCTCCCACCAGTGCCTGCTGCTCCCGAATCCCCAAGTCTGTCGGCCCTTTCTCTTGGGCGTGTGCAGCATGGTGTCTTCTCGCCTAGAAACACCGAGTACCTCACCTGGGATGCAGGCTTCTCTCCACCTGCCCTCCCGTTTCCAGGGCTCCTCGATTTGAAGTAAAAGACATCTTGTGCCACCGTCTCTTACACAAACATCCCACTTCGGTTCCTTTGCATCTCTGACCTGCCCTTCCTATTTCTGCCAGTCCTCTTCCAACACACACACAAGGCTTTCTGTGCGGGGCTGTGTCTCCGAGACCTTATGCAGCCCACAGCCCGCTCGCTGAGCTGCGGGGCTTGTGCCAAGGAACCACTTAAAGGCACTTCGCTCGGTTACCCTGGATGGAGCACAGCTGGGAGGAAGGAAGGGCATGCGGGCTGAGAGACTGGAAGGAGGATGAGACCAATAAAGGAGAGAAACCCGCAGGCCAAGGCCAGGAAGCCGGTCTGGAAACATTCCGTTAGTTTTGGCGCTGTCCCACCCATGTCCCTAGGCACCACTTCCCCGTTTGGCAAAGAAAGACACGTTCTTCAGGGAGAGCAGGGAGGCCTGGGCTCGGTCCCCTACTCACAGAAGCCTGGTGAGGTCTTTGTGGAATCGGAAGCCCGAGGGATGCCTTCGTGGTCCCACGCTCATGCTGCAGACCGGGAAACCAAGGCATGGGCAAGTGAAGAGGCTTAGGATCTGGCTGCTGGGAAAACCAGCAGGAAAGCACGGCTCTCTGTTCTTCTTTCAGCACCTCCATCAAGAAAGTGCGTGTCCTCTTTGTAGTGGCCCCAGCCTGTTTTCAAGGGCAGGGGCAGGGCTCCCGGGGACCGGACGCTCCAAGACCCTCCGTTAGCCGCACGTTTTGCAAGACCCACATCAGGCTCTTTGAAGAGCGCAGTGTGTTTGGAGACCGATGAGTGGTTTGCCGTTTGCTGTTTTAAGCAGAGATTTCCACATCACTGTCTGTGTTTTTCTTTTGTTAAAGTGAAACTGGACGTGGGAGACGGAGCAGGGAAATGGGTCACAGTGGCTTTGCGGGGCCACAGAGGCGAGGGCGCGTCCTGCCCGGCCCTCCTGTGGGGTGAGGAGCTGTTAGCCTGATGAGAGGGTCGCTGAGGCCCTTCCATGGCTCTCAGCTGTGGTGCCCCTTGTGCCCTCTGTGGCCGTTTGGGTCTCTGACGAAAAGCCTCAGGTCACACAGCCAGCGGGGCAGAAGAAGAAGCAGGGTTGGGGAGCCCACTGCACCTCAGGAGCTGAAGGCGCCTCCCCTCAGAAGGGACAGTCAGGAAAGGGCTGTTGAAGAGGGTAACGGGGACTTCCTGCTGTTTGGGGATTTTTGGACACCGGGGCCAGGGCGATAGGCAAGGGGGCATTTCCCCAGAATATGCGCTGAGGGGTCTGGGCGCGGGGAGCTCAGCACTGAGGGCCCGCCTGAGCTTGGGAAAGAAAAAAGGAAGACATGTTATTTGGAGGAAGGAGTTTGTAGGGTGTTTGCGGACCGGATTTCTCTGTAAAAGGTAGCACTTCACCGGCTTGGTTTCCAAGGTTCCACATCTCAGGGTTCAGTAGTAGATGTGAGGCTGTTGTCTGCCATCCTGAGGTGTGATGCTGGACCCGGGCCTCACCGTACGTTGCAGAATGAAAATCGAGGCTGACTGAAACATTTGGCCGATTGGAGACCTTTGGGAATCTGTTTTCATAAGGGTAGGCTCACTTGGTAAACTTGAAGTTATTGGTGAATTTCCTGGGTTCAACCTGCATTGGCTGGGTTTTCACGATCAGTTTTGTATTTTAATTAAATAAAACTTACAGCGAAGTTTGACACATTTATACAGGGTGGGCAGGTGTAGGTTCACCTTTGTTCGTGTGGAAAATAATACAATAATTAGTACATAGTAACATAAGAGCAGGCTGGGCCACATGCACTCACAGCTGCAGACCATGTCCGCCCTCCCTGTGCATCCACTCCTGGCTCTTCAAGTTCCGCCCTTCCCAGGAGGCCTTTCTCCAACCCTGTCCAAAGGGCGTGGGCTCCCTGTGCCCTTGAGGTCTCTTGTAGCATTTGCAACAGTTTTTCTTTATTAAGTTTCTTGGGGTGACTTTTGTTGATAAGACCATGCAGGTTTCAAGCACATGGTTTCATGCTGCATCATCTGTGTGCTGCATTGCGCGTTCTCCGCCCACCATCCGGCGTCCATCTGGCACCATGTCCCACCTCCACCCCTCCCTGGGTGGCCGCCATGCTGCTGTCTGTGTCTGTGAGTTGCACACAGCTTTGACAGAACATACTCACCGGCACAACGTCGGACACTCAGCACACGCTTACTAAATGCTTGTGGACTGCACAGAGTATGTGTAAGTCATTCGGCATCTCTGAGCGTCTCTTCTGTCCCACCTGCAGGAATGGGAAGGCACACCCCGTCTGCCTGCCTCACGGGGCGTGGCTCCTGTGCGGGGTGGTCTCGTTAAGGACAGCGACCTGTCTCATGCCAGCCTCGGGCCTAGACTGCCACACCTTCACAGTCTGTAGCGATTTGCAGGTGGAATTACGCACACGAGGGAAGCAGTTCATTATCATCTGTCTTCAGCAGTGACGCAGAGCATTTGTATGTAGCTCAGCCTGGTAGGTAAGGAAAGACGGACGAGTGGGATCAAAAAGTTTTCTGAAGATGTGATTTGTAAACTTTCAGACAAGTTCACAACCCAGAGACCTCTCTACATGGGTGCGGGGGGGGGGGGGGGTCGTGAGCTAATGAAGGAAAGCAATGCTCCTGTGGCCGCAGCCCACCCCACCCCCCATAGGCAGGTGTCCCCATTGGCAGCCATGGGAGGGACCCCGGTGCCTCAGTGAGGTCACCCACCCCAGCCTGCCCTCTCCTGCACAGCAGGGGGAGATGGGAGGCGGGCACCAAAAGTCCTCAGTCAAGCAGGCTGCTCCAGTCCATTGTGAGGTGCCAGCTCCTCGCCGGCCGCTCAGTCTTCCTGAGCTTCGGTTTCTTCCCTGTGATCGAGGGGCGATAGTGGCCGTGGCTTTCCTCTGTGGCTCTTGGGGTTACACGCGATAGGAGCATGTAAGAAAAGCCCCTTATCAGAGCCGTTATTCACATATTACTTGGTATTTTTTCCTCACCCTACTTATCTCTAGGACCTAGAAATAGGCGGCATGGCGGCCTTGGTGTCCCCAGCTTATCTAGGAAGTGTCTGAGAGGCTTCGGGGAGCCTTCCTGCCCCGCCCCACACCCCAGTCCGCCCTCAGCTTCCCTTTGAAGGTGAATACTGGCCCCTACAAGCGCTTCTTCATCTTTTTCCCAGGGCACATCCACGCGCTCCTAATATGGATGGAAAAGTATGTTTTTCTTCATCTCCTCTTTCCTAGCATCCTGCTTTGGAAGCACACCCAGTACGAAGTGTGTTGAGTGGATAAAAATTGCCAAAAGGAAGACAAAGGGGGGAAATGTCAGGTTTTCAGAAGGTACTGTGATTCGCTCGGTCAGATTGCTTTGCCCACCTCTCGCCGCTGCGTCCCAAGTGTTTGTGTGACGGAAGGAACCCTTCGACACACCCGGTCTTAGCTGCTGCCCCTCCCAGGCCACAAGGGTGTGGCCATGCTGGGCGCGTCGCACTGGCAGCTGCTCAGTCCTGGTCCTTGTATAGAGGGCAGATGGGTCCGAGGAGACACCGTTCTCCAACCCCGTGTCCCCCGCCGTCCTCCCCAGCCAAGAGACAGGGCCAAGGTCAGCCAGAAGCCTGAGGACTGGCTCCGTAGGCCCCCCGGCCAGGTGCACTCTTGGAGGGCACACCTGGCCGCAGGTGCTCCCCTGAGAAGCACCTCATGGAAATGATGGGGACCATGTCAGTGACCCGGTGACTGGGGGCCGCCCCGGCATGCGGGGGGGTCTGCGGCACCAGGCCGAGGTCACCCCTGCACAAGGGCTGGTAGCCTTCCCGTGGAGAAACGTGCACCCTCGGGTAGAAGCCTGCCGTTCCTGTGCCATCTCTGTGTCGCTGCTGAGCTGTGGAGGGCTGCCCGCCTCCGAGGGGCTATTGCACTGCTTTGGACGTTCCCAGAGGAAGTCGGATCACTGGCATTCAGCAGGTGTGTCTGCCAAAACCCCAACGAATATGCAAGGTGAGGCATCACATACTTCAAAGTGAATATTTGTGTTTTAGACGTAAGCAGTGTAATCATTTTTACAGCCATTTATTGTCCCCTGCCCCCCAATGTACACAGATGTTTATAAAGACCATGGGAATTAAATCCAATGGAACACTCACACTTTAAAAACATTTCTGGTTACTGTGGAAGAGCGACATCAATCTAATGCATCGTAAGCAGTCAGTTCTAAAAATGTTTACAGCAAGGCCACCGGTATACGGCCCACATTCAAATTTGAGTCAGTTGTAAAATGCATCGTCACCATTGGTGGTCTCAGCAAAGTCACTTCAGATGAGTCAGGAGTGGGGGGAGGAAGGGGCAGGAGAGACATGTCATCTTCCTCATGTTAAGTGTGTGTTGCCGAGGTTCCAGTTTAAACGTGTCTGACATAATTGGAGCCCGAGGAGGCACTTTGCTAAGCAGCTAATTCAGCCCTTCTTCCCCAGAGAGGATATTGTTGTTAAAAAACAAAAAAGTAAAATGTGTTGTTTTCTCATGCAATTATGTAACTGACATCTTTATATAATAATACATTTGGGTGGTCTGTCCCTGAAACACTCGGCTTGTTAGGAAACATTACAGTTTCCACAAGTAATCACTTACTCCTGAATATTATGAAAGGACTTGGTACTGTTACATTGCATCATTGCGTTAGTCAGAAGCTAAACTTTCTAAATGAGCTCGCTTGGCACTGGAGAAGGCTTCTAGGTTTTTTGCTATTTTTTCCTTAAATGTCATTTCGTGAGCTAAAATGTTCCTGAGATAGAATACTATATGATGGAACATTAAAAAGTAGCCACAGATGAATCTCTATTGAAGCACAGAGTAAGGGCCCCAGAGCTGCGGTATTTTCTATGATTCCGTCACGAGACCTCTAACGGTGGGCTTCTTTCACGCCCTTGCAGCCCCTTTCGGTGAGCCCCGCTGGGCGGGGTGGGCACCTGGAAACCTCCCGGACTGCAGGGAACCACAAATATCTTGACCAGGGACACACTGCCATTAGGGTCGGGTTCATTTTAATCTGCGCTGGTATTAAGTCTCTGTGCCTTGCTGATTAAAAAATGCCACACTTAATGGAAATGAATGGAGTTTTTCTTCTGACTCTGCTCTCTGGGGCTGCGGATGGCTTTGGTCCCGAGACGCCTCACTCAGTGCCCTGTTCAGCCAGGACTGGACCCTGCCTAGTCTCGGTGGCTGATTATCCGCCCAAGGGCATTCTCTCACCTTGCTATTACCGAGGAGTGTGGGGGAGGCTTGGGAAGTTGGGACAGGTGAGGCTCTGAGGGAGCCCAGGTAGAAGGAGCTTGATGTGAACTGCAGAGAGTCAGAGGCGGGAGAGGGGGGGTAGCTTCGTGGAAGGCTGGGGTTTGATTTCAAACCCATACAAGGACTTTGTGACTTGGTGGCAAAACGGGCACCCTCGGTGTGGCCAGCGTTTGCCCTTGGCAGCAAGCGGAGCGACTGGGCTGCCGGGCCAGGCAGGGCGGTGGCATGCTGTCTTTGAAAATGTGCCTTCCCTGGGCGGCAGGGCTTGTAGCTGGGCGTGGGACGGACGTCGAAGCGGCCCGTCTCAGCTCTGCGCCCGTCTCAGCTCTGAGCCGGTCTGTGTCCTACTGAAAAGGATGTGAGATCTTGGGATGCGGTTTAATGACTTGAGGAGAATAGAAATAGTCTCCTTGTTGGCGCAGAACTTATGGTTCCCAAACTGTGTGCCAAGGCACCCCAGGGTGCCACAGTCAATTCAGACGGTCTACTTTTTGTTCTTGAAAATAGTAAGAGTTGGTTTGTGCCAGGCACCCAATAAACTATTGCCTGAGGTGGTTCACAGTTTCAACGTTAGGTGGCGCTACACTCCCTTTGAGGATGTCATTTTTCTAAAGCTGGGCCTGTAGAGATTGAAATAAAAACACGAACCCTGCTTGGCCGTTTGTGTCTAATGGGAAAGGCAGATAGCCAGGTGCAGCCCCGCTCCCGGACGTGTGCGGTTCTGCATGCTCCGTCTACCTGGAGCGGCTGGAGTTCCTGTCATGGTGACATTTTCAGAATTGGTTTGCTCTGCCTGGTGGACGTACAGATCCCGTTAGCCCTCAGTGGAAGGAAGGGGTCTGGGGCGTGGGGGCCGCCTCACTGGGCAACAGTTGATGTGGTTTAACGTGAAACGAAAATGTGGCCATGAACTAATAAATTCCAGTTAAGTTCTATTACATTAGCTCATTGCCTTCCATTTCAGATACTGAGTACTTTTTATTTGGGGGTGAGGTTGGCGTGGGATACAAGGAATTGGGCCCAGAATAAAGTGAAAGTTACACTTAAGGGAAAAAGTGAAGTATTTAAAAATTAAATATTCAAAGACAAAAAATATTTTTTAAAGTTGTTGAAAATAAACCACAAAAAACAATCACATAATTATAAAACAAAACCCAAAAAAAGAAAACAAAACAAAATAAGGAGCCAGTGCGGACCCTATGAATCAGAGATGCTTTTTCAGCCCCACGGCAGTCTTGGCTTGCAGACACATTCCTGCCGGGTTCCCTGCGGCAGGACCCCCAGGGCATTTGAAGGGTGACTCAATGTGCTGAAGTTCTCCTTGTCCCCCGTTTTGTCAGAAACAAAACTTTTTGGTTTCAGCAAGGTGTGTGTGTGTTTCCAGTAAATGGCTCTCACAGAGCTGTGAGCACATGGGTTAGTCTGCATCTGGGGGCTGACTCACTCCTTCGGGGTTCGCTCTGCGCACGCCACGCAGGCGGGGGGGGGCCCGCTGTCCTTGCGAGTGATTCTGTTTACATCCTGGTAAGGCTGTTGGCATGGGAAGTTGATTCGGTATTGTAAAAAACTGATTTAACAGTTATTTACACTCAGGAACTTAGCGTTCCACGAGCTAAAAAATTTGTACTTCAGATTTCGCCTGGCTTACCCTCACAGAAAAGGTACCTTAAAACCATCCTTTCCCATATTGATCGCAGAGGGTTCCGGCAGAGCACATCTGTACCTGTGCTCTCGGGAGATCCTCTTCTTGCCTCCCGACATGCGAGCAGTGACCGCCCAGCCCCTAGTCCCATCTTCCAAAATGAAGAGCCCTTCCCCGTGTTTGCATTCCAAGTGCCTTTTGCAAAGCGTGTGGAAGCTCTCTGTAAACGCCCATTGATTCACAGAATTCTGGGGCAGGCGTCCCTGGTTTCCTTCGCAGCTGTGCTGTGGACCCTTTGGGGCGCCTTCCCTCTGGGGCGCTGCACGTCAGATCCCACACAGACAGGCAGCACCGGTTTCTAGGAGCAGAGACTGAGACCGCGCACCAGCGTGCCAGCCCACGTTACGTGCCGCCGAGTTCTGTGATTGGTAAGGGGCAGACACATTCACGCCTCTTCAGTAAGGGTTTCTTCAGGATGAAGATGGCATGCCTCGGGGTCAACAGTGGGTAGACAGCAGGAGCTGAATGTTCTAGGAATCAGATGCTCAGGATGAACTTTGACCTCCATTCGAAGAGGAGTCTGGGATGAATCCTTGTTATAAAGCAAAAAAAATGGCTTTGGACTCTGAGCTGCTTTTCAGTCAGTGGCAGGATCACTATACCTTAAATCTGGCAACAGGCCCACGCAGAGCACACTCACCAAGGCACATGGGAGTGTGCCGCTCGCCGAGTATCTGTGCCAGATGGTTAAGAAGTGTTCTCTTTCATCCTGCGACAGCTCTGCACTGCAGGCTTGATTCTCCCGGTGGTACAGGGCGCATAATGAGAACCAGGGATGCAAAGTGCTTTGCCTGGAGCTTGGTGCACTGGAGGTCCAGCCCTGTCTGACTCACTGCGCTGTCTGGGCTCTCCCCATGATCTGCGCCCTTTCCCAGAACCTCAGGCAGCCGCAGGGCCGTTTAAAGGTTATCTGTCCCATCAGCCTTGCATCCGAGAGACGAGCAATTTCTTCAAAGTTGCCTCGTGTTCACTTCTTGTTGATACTTCTGAATAACCTTGAAACACGCTCAGTAAACATTCCACATTGATTCCAGTTGTTGTGTGGAGCCTTCCCAAAACTCTCCCCTCCCGAAGGGTAAGGCACCAGCCATTAGGCTTGTGGCGTTTCTGGAGTTCTCGGGAGCTCACGGGTGAAGCAGCACCTGCGGGCTGGCCCTGGAAGTCTCTCTCATCCTCTGTGCCCAGTGGCTTCTCTTCTCCAGCTCACTTGTCCTTTGTGCTCCCATTGCACCTTTGTCCAGATGTACTCCCATCTGGAGTCTACCATTAAAATTTAGCAACTCAGGTAGACACAAGGCTACCAGACTGCCTTTTGGAGGGTATCCTGGTCATATGAAGCATGCAAAATGTGTCCATTAATACATTCAGAATTCAGGTCCAGGGCTAAGCGTAAGTTATCACCAGACAGACACTAAGTGATCGGCTCATTCTTCCTTGTTCTCCAGGACCATGCAAGCTCCCACCCCGTCAGCAGCTAATGTCCACCACGCAATGGTCCTGGCTCAGGCACTGCAACACAGCAGCTCATCTCATTATCCTAAGGACCTGAAGTGGTAGCCATTATGCCTTCAATTTTGTAATTGAAAAAAACTTAGGCTCTGAGAAGTTAAATAATTTTTGAAGGGACACAAAGCTCTGTCCTAAATGGAAGTTAACTTGCCCTTCACCATCGATGAGCTGCCACTTTTTTAAAGATTCATTAGCGACAGAATCTTTCATCTCTCCTCACGCTCTTCAAAGATGTTAACAATGTTCAAAAAGACCTAGAAGGCTCTCAAAAGAGAAGCAATAAAATCCGGGGTGGGAAGGGAGACAGGGTGTCTCTGTGAGTAAACCTCCCTCTGAGGAAGGGAAGGTGGGCTTAGTTAAAAATGCGTCAGCCTGGCAACATTGTTCCAGAAGCACTTCAATGTCCATTTCTACATTTTACACTTTACACGTAATCTCTAGTATAGTTCACGTTTAACCTTCCTTCTGGGAACAGATGACTCTTTCAATTCGTATCTTGACATTATGTCATGTTCCTGCCCCGGAGGGCTCCCCACTGCGTTTTGGATAGCCGCTGAGTTCTTGTCGGTCATCTCCAATGCCCAGCCCCAACCTCTGTCCCTACAGCCGTGGCCATTCCAGCCCCTCCCCTGAGCTCCATTGGGCCCCCTACCCTGTCTGATCTCTTCTTTATCTAAGTGGGGTCTTCCTCCCCGCCCTTACTGTTGCAGGAGCGTTCCCCCTCTGTGGGACAGACCCCAGCTCTGGGCCCCCTTTTCCTGCTGTTTGCTTTTCCCCCACACTCTGACCCGCCTCCCACTCTGATGGCCTAGGCTCTTCACTGCCTGCATATTCCCTAGTCACAGCAGCACCACCAGCCCTGGGCTCCCCACTGCACCCCGAACTCTGCTCTGACTGGGTGCAGCCCGTCCCAGCCTGGACCTTGTGCGGGTCAGTGTGTGTCCAGCTTTACATATGAGTCATCCGCAGATCTCGTTAAAATAAAAATTCTCGTTTGGGAGCCCTGGCTAGAGCCTGAGACTCTGCATTTCTGATACTGTCGTATTGCCAGGTGACCCCAAGGCTCTTGATCCGAGGACCACACCTTGAGTGACACAGTAGCCCTTACATGTCTGAGGCGGCCAGTCCCTGTCTCAGCCCTGCCAGCACCCTAGCCCTCCAAGGCCTTCATCCTTCTAAATCCTACTGACCGGGAGACAAAGTCTCTAGGTGGCCACTCCTTTAGTCTAGAGCCGCCCATTAAGATTCAATTGCGGTGAACTTTACCGTTCATTGTTGGTTCTCCTGTCTCAATCTCATCAGTATGTGGCGATGGCACAAGTGTGTTCCATTGAAGCAGTCGTTTGGATTGGGCACTGTGTGTGTGTGTGCGCGTGTACACTCCCCAGTTCCCAGCACTGACCTGAAGGTTCCCCAGTAGCATCCCCACTGGGCCTATGGCGGTCCATCCTCGGCCACCAGGGCCTCCCCGCAGGGTGGTCTCTGGGCCCAGGGAGGCAGGGCGGCCCCACGGAGCCAGTTCACCATGGCTCCAGTCCCAGAACTAGAACTGGCTGTCGTCCCCCCCCCCCCACCCCCGTTACTCCAAGTACAAACAACCGCTCTCTCTTCAGAACTCCCAGGAGGACTCTGCTTCTCAAAGCTCAGTCGGTGCCACCTGCATGGGCCGCACAGTGCGCTGGGTCGACGTGGGTTCCCAGGTCCTGCTCCAGACCCGGCGATCCAAGGTCTCTAGACTGCGGCCCGGCCCTCTGCCATGGAGCACGTTGAAGCTCTGTTAGAGGCGCTGAGGAAAAGCAACATGACAAAGGATTGTCAGACTAGAAAGAAAAACAAATGTTCCCTTCCCCAAATAATTATCAGTTACCTTTTGGGTGTATTTGTGCTGGTTTTCCTTTCCCCCAGCAATGTCTTGTTTTTGGTTTGTGCCAGCGTCTTCCCTCAAGCCGTTTGAAAGTTGAAGTCAGGAGCACTTGTGAGAATTTCAGAACATAGCCCTCCCCAATCATCCGGAGTGCCGTATGCATCTTCGACTTGGGGTGGAAAGTAGGTAGGCACTCTTTTTTTGTGCAACTTCTGGAAGGATTTTAAGTGAAGGAAGAGGAAAAAGAAAACACTGGCAAATTGGATGAGGGTGTGCGTTCTGTTAGTTCTGCCGTTCCAGGGGATTAGTGGTGATGAAATCCAAAGGCCAGTCACCCTGGCGGTCAGCCCGCAGGCGCCCTGGAAAATTCCCGGGCCGGACACTGGGGCTGCCTGGGGATGTCTGAGGGAGAGGAGTGAAATCTGGGTCCTGTGGGCTTGGGGGTGACCTGTTACAAGTCGACCTGTGGAGTGTATGGGGTGGGGGGCCAAGTGTATTGATCACTGTGCTTTTGGGGTGTGTTTGACAATAGCAGGAAAGCATGGCCCCAGCCGGCCTAGCCAGACGTGGGGGTGGGCACGGGTGGAGGAGAGAGGATGCAGGGACGACCTGCTGACCTGGGGCGGGGGTGGAGAGGGTTATCCCTGGGGAGCACCCTGGATAGACAGCTGGACTAAAATCTGGCTTTGACTTAGACGGGCAGCTGTGCACATACGTGAGCACAGAGTTCTGGATTTAAAAGGACAGTTGGTTCACCAGGTCCCGCTGCAAAGGAAGCTGGCTTGTCATGGGCAAGAACATCGGCAGGAGGACTGGCCAGGGCTAAAGGTCAAAGGGAGTGGCCCAGCTACGCGTTCACCCTTCCAATTGGGAACCTTGTACAGACTGCCGCAATCGCTTTGACAATGAGGAAAGAAGTGTTTCGGGAGGTTAGGGTGAAGGTCTAAATAAGAATACATTTTCTCAGTAAATTGAAGGCAGAATTATCCAACCTTAGCAAAGAGAAAAAGAGTAGAAAAATAATCTTAGCTGAAAGGTAGGTAAAATAGTGTATTTGTCCGGACATGGAGAAGGGCCAATTCACCGGTGGTAGTTGTAGGGAATAGTCACGAAGACAACATTGACCTTAAAAAAAAGATGGTGGTGGCAGGTATCGATGACGCTAATGGATCCTGAAAGTCTTCGCCATTTCAACTGTAATATCAACCAAGGAGACTTCTGTCCTTGCCGTGACTCTGGTGGCCACGGGTTTGAGCTCCATGACAGCTCTCCAGGACAGAATGTCCAAGCAGGAGCTGGTAGAGTGAGGGAGAGCGTAGCGCAGGGACGGGAAGCGCCAGCAGCGCAGGGGGGTCGGGGGGACGAGTACCCGGAGTTGGTCTCTGACAAGCAGGACCACTCCAGGAAGAGTCTGTTCTGTGTGAGCAGCTCGGCTCCAGATGTGGAACAGCTGGAGGCAGTTCAGAGGAAAGCTGCGAGAAGATAGTGAGGCCGACAAAGAGCTGGGGAGCAGACAAAAGACAGCAGCCTCTGAGAAGGAAGCCCACGACGTGAGTCCTTTCTCGAATGTTTATGTCAAGGGTTAAGAAGTACCAGAAATTCTTTTCCACGTAGCTCGGTATTTGCTTGCTTGTCCAGGCTGCTATTTCCTAAATAGGTGAGTGCTTGCAAACAGACAGGAAAGAAAGTATGTGTGGAGTAGAGACACTCCATAGGCTGGGTGGACCCCGAGCCCTGACAGGGAGCAGCAGGGGGACATCGGTCGGAGTGTGGGCTCCCCAAATTCCAGAACAGCCTCTGGTGCAAGACTTAGCACTTCCACCCAAGGAGGCCAATAGCTAGCAAGTCTGCCGAACTGGTCCTGGGGGTTTTGTGTGGAGAAGCACCCCAAGTCTGGCAGGGAGCCGCGTGAGATTACCTAATGGGTCCCTTCCATCCGTTTTTCCGTGACTCACCCCCCCCCACACTGCTACTAGCCTAAGGCCCTCCAAGGTTGAGTCACTGCTGAATGCAGATTATCTCATTAAAAGGGGGAATTAAAGGCTATTAAACATGATTTGCTGCTAGTCCCAGATTAAAGAAGGAAAACTAATTTACAATTATAGCTGATCTGGTCCAAAGTAATATGCAAATGGTCGCAAGGGGGCTGTGGTAGGGTGATAGGAATGAGCCGGGCACACCTCCTGGTGTTGTCTCGAGAGAAAGGGTCCCTGTGGGTGAGGGTTTGAGACTCAAGTTCCCGCAGCCTCCCCATACCGGCCACAGAGCCCGAGGGCTCCCACCGAAGGGCTCCCTGTGCATCTGGACCACAAGCCCCTGGATCCAGGAGCTGCCTTCTCTGTGTTCTGAGAAAGGGTCGCGTCAGCTAACGATCTTCTG
The DNA here is from genome assembly GCF_022682495.2 of Desmodus rotundus. Taxonomy (NCBI): domain Eukaryota; kingdom Metazoa; phylum Chordata; class Mammalia; order Chiroptera; family Phyllostomidae; genus Desmodus; species Desmodus rotundus. Next base: position 209,727,124 of record NC_071387.1, on the reverse strand, counting down.
AAAAGAAGGTGTGTGTTTAAAACATACTGGTGTGCCACAGGGCACCCTGGCCACCCAAGATACAGGTTTATGTGTTTCTCTGGTAAGAACCTGAACACGGTGTGAACAGCCCACAGACTGGAACCTCTGTCTTGAGGAGCATTCTGTGGCCTGCGTGGGGTGCCGTCCTGACCAGATGGGAGCCCGCCCCGGTCCTATATCCAGCGGTTTGTGGAAGAAGACCCGTGAACTAGGCCAGTTGCGCTTTCCATGTGGAAAGACCAGTCAGAAGTCACTGGTGCGGCCACGCTCCCCAGCTGTCCTGGGAAACGAGGTCTTCCTCTGGCGTGCCCCCTTCTTGTCCCTGCCCCTGGCATGCCCCTGCAGCATCCGCATGGAGCCCTCTGCAAAACAACTCGCCCCAGCCCATTCAGACACTCTGTGCTCTGGCCATTGGGTCCCGTGGAAGTTACAAAGGAGCGGTTAAAAATCTGGGGACGTGAAGCAGAGGGTGAGACCTCGGAGTGTCCCATGCAGCTGTCGTCCCATTTCTGCAGTGTCCGCAATGCGTCCGTGCCCTGCTCCCTCCTCACAGCCCCTGCTTCCAAGGTTCCCTCTGAAGCCTCGCATAGCCACTTGTCCCTACAGGACAGGCCCCGGCTCTGGGCCTGGCAGGCGATGCTCTGTGCTCTGGGAAGAGGGGAAGAAACCCTCCTCCCAGGAGGCCTTGTACACCCCGCCAGTTACTGTCTTGTTCTGTTTTGTTTGCTTGAGTTTTCGAACCGGGAAGGGGCCCTGAGCGCGGAGGGGTGATGTTCGCTAGGGCGGTACTGAAATCCGCACACCACCCTCACCGCGCCCCTGCTGTGAGAGCCTGGCCTCTGAGTCCTGATCCAGGACCCAGAAAGACTCAGGCGGCAATTGCCACTCACCCCACCCTCGTTCACTGCCCCGCCCCCCCAGCCTCCGGGGAACGCCTGCCTTCCCCTACGTCCAGTGTGGCACTGGGTCACAGAAGTCGGAGGAGTGGAGCCTGAGGAAGACAGCCTGTGGCTGCCACAGACTCGTTCTCGTGTACTCTCTAATTCACGCCCGTGATCCTTATTCTCCTGTATTTCATGAGGGAATAGCACATTTACAATTTTTAAAAATCCACATGGAGTAGGAATTCTATGATTTTTTAAAACCTGCCTATAGCCGACATCTCCAGTTTTGAGCCGGGTGCCCCTCTCTGCCACTGCGGCCCAGCCGGGGTCTCTTCGAAGGAGCTGCGAGGTCTGCTGGACTCTAGACCAGCCCCTTCTGGACGCAGGGCCCCGATCCTTTGGCCTGAAGCATCACCACGTGTAGCAGGGGAAGTGCTTTGGGTGCAAAAACAGTGTTTTGGAGTTTCTTTTCCTTGAAAGTCTGGGGGGTCTACGCCCGTGTTTTAGAAAGGAAACAGCGCTGTGGTCTGCGTCCATCGCCGGTGAGGGCTGAAGACTTTTCGATCACAGCCCTCAACCCCTGAGGCTCACCTTCAGGTTCCTTCTCCATCTTTAAAACGGGTGCCCAGCACCAGCTCAGTAGCTTTGTCGTAAGGAATAAATGCACATAATACAAATTAAGTGCTGTGAGGGCCACTCCCCAACCACTGGGAAATGGCAAAAAAGAAGCCAGAGAGAGCATAGCTGGTGTGTGAGCATTGGTGGTTTTCTGGCAAAGCAGACCCTGGGGAAGGCAACCAAGGACATGCCGTAAGAGTAAACTTCGGGATGGTGTGTATTAGCCGGTGGGATCGGCAGTGCCCCTCACAGCTAGAATGTGAGTTCCGAACAGTGGTGGAAGAAGGAGGCTTGTCTCTGAGGCCGCTTACCATGTTGGTACTGAAAAGATGGTTTTAGCATCTGTTGCTGGGGAAAATTCTCCAATTCTGTGTGCTCATCACTTAGTAGGAGGCCGTGTTGGTACAGGGAGGGAGGGGCTTTGTAACCAGGCCAGCCAGAATCTTCTTCAGTTCTCTGACTGCTCTCAGAGCCCCCCAGCTACAAATAAGGATGAAAAGAAGGGTGCTGTGAGTGACCCTGGCCCCTGGAAGAACAGCCAAGTCAGAGCACCCTAGAGGGGATCCCATGGGTGAGGGCGGTTTGCACCCCACGCAGCCGCAATCTGCTAACTGTATATCCGGACAGAACAGGTCCCAAGGCATGGGCTGCCATGGGAGAATCTTGGCAAAGAACAGGTATTGTGACTGAACAGCATTTGTTCATCTCTTATTTTGTGGTTCTTTGAAGATTTCAATTGACGTGTGAAGGGACCGGAATAAAAGAAGGTGCAGAGATGGGCGTGCTGCTTTGCGCACCATCCATGCCAAGGTCTGGGACGCGCTGGGCTCCGGGGGGATACTTGGTCTGCTCTGGCTGTTGTACCTTGTCCCCTGTGTGTTCGCCTCTGCTGGCAGAGCAGGTCCACCTGCCACCACTGTCCCAGGGATTCTGAGAGGCCGGGCTCAGGGTGGCTGTGGTGCTCCAGGGGTGGGGACCTCTGAGTGCGGCCGTGCCTCTGTGATTCGGGACATCATAGTGCTTCGTATTTTACGAAACATTTGATCGACAAGGGAGACTTTTGAAATAGTCTATAGACACACTTTCATCGTTCCCTTTGTAAAAAGCATGGAAACGTCACCCTGATGCGGCGTGCGTCTTCCTCCTCCCCACTACACCGTGTGTGTCTCTGCGTGGTCTGTGTCTCAGGTACTTCATTCCTTCCCCTCTGTAGGGTGCATTTTCTTGCACAAATGCTTGTGTCAGAATACTGGGCCGTTCCATTCCTCCTGAATGAGATGTTTCTGTAAATTGCTTCAGCGAGTGGATGAACTAGGAAATAGGTCGTGAAAGCAAAGTTTCTGTGAAGCTAAGGAGTTGTTGCCCAGATTCGGCCTTCCCAGCGCTGGGCGGGTGTTAAGTTTAAGGTCAGGAATCTCTGTTGCAGATCAGGCAGTTGCCTGTGACTAAGGAGCTAGGTCCACATGTAAAAGTACCATTATTTTTTTTCCAAAAATATGTGAATAGCATGGGATTATTACAAATACAAAGTCATGGAAGAAAAGACACAGCAAATAAAGGACTGTTACCCAAAATATACAAAGACCTCTTAAAATTCAACCATAAGAAAAGAAACAGCCCAATTTAAAATGGGCCAAAGACCTGAACAGACACCTCACCAAAGAAGACATGCAGCCCCGGCTGGTGTGGCTCAGTGGATTGGGCATCAGCCTACCCAACTGAAAGGTCACTGGTTCGATTCCTGGTCAGGGCCCACTCAAGCCTGGGTTGTGAGCCAGGTCCCCAGCAGGGGGCGGGCAAGAGGCAACCAGTCAATGTCTCTCACACATCGATGTTTCTCATACATCAGTGTTTCTCTCCCTCTCTTTCTCCTGCCCTCTTCTTTCTCTAAAAACAAATAAATAAAATTAAAGCAATAAAGAAGCCACGCAGATGGCATATCAGCACATGCAGAGACGCTCCATCACGTATGTATCACCAGGGAAATGCAGGTTAAAACAATGAGATGCCGCCGCACACCCATGTCCAGAGTGGCCACACCAAAAGCAGGTGGGGGTGGAGCGGCAGGAACCCTCACTCGCTGCTGGTGGGAGTGCAGCGTGGTGCAGCCCCTTTGGAAGACAGCTGGGCGATTTCTCACTAAACTAAACATACTCGTGACGTTCGGCCCAACAGTCGTGCTCCTTGGATTCACCCAAAGGAGACGAAAACTTGGATCCATGCAGAAAACAGCACAGGGAGGGTTACAGCAGCTGTGCTCAGAACTGCCCAAACCTGGCAGCAGCCAAGGTGTCCCTCGGGGTGGGCAGGTCAGCTGTGGTCCCTCCAGACAGTTACTCAGCACCAAAACGAAAGGAGCGATCAAGCCAAGGAAGGATGTGGAGGAGCCTTACCTGCCTCTCTGCAAGTAAAAGGAGCCAATCTGAAAAGTTACTGTCTGTATGTTTTCAGCTATTGATACGTGACGTTCTGAAAAAGGCAAAATTATGGAGACACTGAAAAGATGAGTGTTTGCAGAGGTTGGGAGTGGAGGGAGGGAGGGAGGGAGGCTGGGGCAGGGGACACAGCCTGTGTGATGCCATAGTGAGGAACGTGCACTATTAACGTTGGTCCGAGCCTGAGTCAGCCCTGGACTTTGGTGATGATGGCGCGTGGCTGCAGGTTCATGAGTGGTGACGGCTGCGCCTCTCTGGTGAGCGGTGTTGATGATGTGTGAGGGCAGGGGGCTTCTGGGAAATCTGGTACCTTTGCCTGCATTTTGCTATGAACCTGAAAGTGCTCTGAAAAAGTAAAGACTTAATGTTTTTAAGTGTGTAGCCCGTGCAAAAATACATAAAATTTCACTTGCAGGCATTCTTGAATTGGCAGTAACCGGGAGCATTGTTTTCTCAGGCTACAGGTAACTGAAGGACCTATCGCTGTTCAGATTGGGATATTCACTGGGGTCCTTTTTGACACTGAGAGGTTTGGGGACGTGTGGCCCAAGTGTCAGCCAGGGAGCCAACCCGCCCGGTAGTGTCTCCAGTTGTGTCAGATGCTAGTCTCCCCCCCCCACCCCCCAGTCTCAGCGAGAGCCTCGACTCACCACTCAGGTGGCGCCCCCGTATCTTTCATCTGAAGCTCACAGAACACTTTCTCAAACTGCACAGGAGGAGAGGAGGGAGTGGAGGGGCATCTGCGGTGGGGGACTCGCCCGAGGCCACGTGGGGCACTGGGGAAGGAGCCGGAGTCTCGTGAGTCGGAGCCATTGTTCTCTGAGCCCCTTTCTGGGGCCCTGATAAGGCCTCTCTGCTCTCGTTCGTCATCAAAGTGCTCGAGTTTGAAATGCTTGTACTTTGTGCTGATATCTTTCAAAATATGATCTCTGCTATCGGAGGGGCCAATCGCTTGGGTTAGTTTATGTTGGCAAAATTGCGTGGACTGAAGGTCTGAGGTCTGTTGATCTGTATTCCACAGAAACTCATACCCGGGGCTTATGACATGGGCCTGATGGGGAGACTTTCAGGCTAAAAGGGCCGAACCTCCAAAGTGACGGTCTTTGAGTTTCCCAAGTGGGAAAGGCCACCGCGCGGAAGAGCACTACACTTAAACACACACACACACGCACATTTTGAGTGGGATAATTTCCTTGTCTGTGTCTCCAATTCCCCAATATCCACATTGTGATTTGCAGAGAAAAGTATACCAAAACCCTTTGGTAAACGTCTTGGTAGTTAGTTTGTATTTGTTCTAAAAATAAGAATAAATCAGGGCTTTGCTATACTTCAGAGACCAGGCAACTCAGGCCTCGGTGTGAAACTCCCACAGAAGGAAGTCCGCGGTCAGTTCCCAGTGAAACCCGTCGCGAGAAGCAGGGGGCGACCCCCACACCTGTGTGCCCACAGCTGTGCACCTGCATGAACAGCCTCCCCCTGGGTCCCAGCATGTCTGAGGCTCCCTCCGCACTTCAAATTCAACATGCCAGCATTGAGCTCCTCTGCTCTTGGGTGTTTTTCTCCTCCTGTTTGTTCTGTTTCAGGGAATTCTACCCCTGGTCACTCTGGATGATCACCTGGTCTGCCCCTTGGGGCTGCTTGCTAGCCTCGCCCCTCCACATTTGCCTGAGTCACTACTCTTCTCCGTAGGGAAATTTGATGGTGTCAGTCCCCTGCGTGACCCTGTCAAGTGGCCGCGCAGATCTCTTAGCGTCCAGTTCACATTCTGTCACACCGCACAAGAGGCCCTCAGCCACTCCCTCACTTACACAAGGGCCATTCTGCCTCACAGTGCGTGACGGCCCCATGACGTGGGGTTTTCCAAGCAGGTCGTGTCGCCGCTTGGCCCTTGGAGGTTTGCAAATGCTGTTCTCTCCCCGCGTGCTCCACACACGGTTCAGCTTGGGGTGTCTGTCGCAGCACCCTCCCCAGCCCCATGGTACGCTCAGGGCCGTCTCTCTCCTCTGCCGTCCTGGCCCATCAGGCCGGCAGTGCTGGGGCACAATCTGTGTTTATGCTACTTGTACATAGCCCAGCGCCTGGGATGGGGAAGGTGTTCAGATGCTATTCCCCCAGGAATGAGTGAACAAAAGACTCGGGAGATCAACTTCTGTCCTTCCAGTAAATAGAACGCGGATGGCACACAGACTGAATCCAGGGCGTCTGCATCCCCGGTGCTAGCAGGAGCCATGCGTCCCTGAGGGTGAGCGGCTTTCCTTGACAGAAAGGTGTCCAGGTTAGGGCAAGTCCAGGTCAGGGGGAGGTGCTGATGGCACAGCCTTGAGTGTGCTGCCTCATCTTCCCATGTCTCCGCTGTTGGCTCACTGGCAGAAACCTTGTTTCTGAGCAGAAAGAACACTGAGCACAGGGGAGACTTTGTGTGCTTTAAAAATAGTTATGTCTGCTGCCGTGGGGTGAGTGCCCCAGAGCGGCAGGGCGTCTGGCCCGGCCTGCACAGGAGGGCGGAGTACTGAGGGGAAACCACCCAGAGTCCTTTTCCTTCTGTCAGATGAAGTTGCAAGGAAAGGAGATGGAAGTGACTGTCCCAGTCACACAACGACGTGACTGGCCTGCCCCTGACTTTGCCGAGGGCCAGCCGGACGGTGGGATGACGTCTAAGGCAGCTTGCCAGGAGACAGGCGCGTGACAGCACGAGGCTACAGGGCAGCCGGCACCCCATCGACAAATGAGTCGAAAAGTCAGTGAGTGACTTGTCTCTGTGGGAACACGGAGTCTCGATTGTGCACGGAGTTACTTGTACTGAATCAGCTCCCCAGACCGACCCCCGAGGCCAGTTCTTCCCGCAGAGCTAAGGCGCGCTGACTGCGGCGCTTCTGCCTTCTGGTCCCACCGAGGTCTCCCACCTCCGGTGCTGTGTGTTGTGGGGAACTCTCCCGTGGGACAGGCCTGTCCCCAGGCTGGGAACAGGGAGTGGGCTCAAAGGAACAGGTACTGTGTGGTGTCATCTGTAGACACGGCCATGACTGCTTATACCATTTTCTGCCAAAAAAAAGTGTCATTCGCTCATTCAGGCATTTATTCAAAAAGTGTTTATCAAGTGGCCGCTGTGTGGAAGGAATACTTTGAGAATCTGTGAACTGCGCACACAGCCAGCAAAACCCCTGCCCTCGTGCCACTTGTGTTCTGGATGGCTGGGGATTCACAAACAGATGCTGGGGAGCTATGTAACGAGCACTTCTGCATGGGGATGAGTTGGTAAGCCCGAAGCAGACGGTTCAGGCAAGGAAGGGCTCCCCGTGGTTGGGGGCAGGTACCATTTACAATAGAGTGGTCATCTGGTCATCAGGGCAAGCCTCACCCAGGAAGGGACGTGTGCAGAGCCATAAGAGAGATGCAGGTCGAGTTCCTGGCATGTTTGGGGGACAAGGAAAGAGGGGACTGGGGACTGGGGGTGAGGGATCACAGCGCCCCGGCCCCTCCTCTCCTTGACGGGAGGAGGCTCAGCCGGGAGCTGCCATAGGCCTCCCAGCTTCTTTGTGCTAAGGGTCATCTGGCTTCTTTGGCTGCTGTCGACTGCGGGGGTCGAGGCTGGAGCAGGGACACAGGTGTGCAGCCTGTCTCGGAATCCAGACTGGAGTGGTCACGTTGGTGCCCAGCAGGGTGGTGGCAGTTCAGGTGCTTTGGAGGTGGAAGGGCCAGCAGACTCTCCTGGCAGAGCCGGGCCCGATGTGTGGTTGGAGAGGAGGAGAGTCTGTCCAAACGGCTTTGAGATCAGGGAGCTGGGCAACCGGGAAGTGGAGTTGCCCGCGTCTGCTGTGGGGATTGCATTGCTTTGGAAAGTACACGATGGCAAGCGCTGGGTTGTCTGTGCCTGATAGACAGTCCGGGTGGAGATGCCAGTGAGGGGCCAAGGGGCACATGAAGATGGAGGGAAGAGGCCCAAAGACTGAGCCCGGGGGCCCCACAACATCAGAGGGGGGCGAGGGGGAGCAGGAGGAAGAGGACGGAGGGGGTCAGGTAAGCTGAAGGCTGCCCAGCTCTTCCAAGGCTGCTGTGGGTGCAGCTTCAGTGCAGGGAGGGCTAGGGGCGGGGTGGGCTAAATACAAACAGAAGGACTCAAATCTCCATTACTCCGGTACATTCATACAGTCGGATGTATACTGTGTGTATTTGGACAGCGCTGAGTTACGATACATGACTACATGCCAATTTTATGTTCATGTATGTTACATGACTTAACTGATTAACTTGAAAGAACGCCTGTGGCAACTTCATCATATTAATGGACTAAGTGGCCAGCTACTTAAATTAAGAGCTTAAATTCTTCTTTTTATTAGTGTTATGTCCATCAGGAAAACAACTGGAATAACTTGTTATTTTGGATTGTGAATTGTTCACTTCAATATGTAAATCAAATATTTCTATATTAACTGATGCGTCTGGCTCCTAAACTAATTTTATTTCATTAATTTTTTGAAAATAATGGACTTTCTAAGAAGTGAAGATATAATTCTTTACATGCAAGGTTTTTTTTTCCCTTCTATATTTGCATTTTTATATTAAAAATGGGGCTCTAAAGTTCAGCCCCAGCTCACGTGGTTTTAACAGTGGAAGAGTATAGAAAATTTACAAAGAGAAGGTTTGTGCTTAAAAACTGAGTCTTTTATTTCACTTTATCAGTGTCAGGGCTGTGACTGAGAATTGTGTGTGTTGTCTCAGTAGCTTTGCAATTCCTGGAGAATGTTTTTGGCTATTGGACCGTATGTCTCATTTAGAACTTTTATTGCCAGCCATCTCTTTTAAGCCCTGCGTCTTTTCCATCAATAACCCTCTGAAGAGATGCTTTTTGGAGGGATGGAAGGAAGTGTTTGCTGTTTAACCTTAGAGGCTTACAGGGTGTGTTAAAGTAAGTGCCTTGACTGTGGCATGGGGAAGGGCGTTACCATGGCTTACTCACAAATGCTGAAGCTCCATTTAATAAAATTTCAAAATCGACACAAAAATCTTAATACTTTTTTCTTTTGCCCACAAATACAAAAGGGAGAAATCATTAGAAATAGCTTGGAGTTATTTACTAACATTATAAATGACTATTATCATTTCAGTTTATAATGCCTTAAAAAATGCCCCCTCATAGCAACCGGAACATTATTTAATATCTGTTAATGCAAGTCTTTGTGTGTTTTTCTGATACTAGTATTTTTGAAAGTTTATACCATCACTTTTCATCTTCTTTTCATCTCGTGGACCTTTGTACTCAGATTTTCCTGCACTCGGCTGCGCTTGTGAGCGGCCACCCCGGCCGTCACTGTCATTCTCCTCACCAGTAAACATGTTACTTTGAGTGCACTTTTTCTACAGCCGTTTCTCCAGGTAACATCACAGTTGCGCCGATGAGCTGCATGTGATAAAGCAGTTGATATTTCTAGAAAAGTTACTTCCGGTATCTTCAGGCCATTGCAAAGTGAAAATAACAAAAAACTGTTAGTATGGAACAGTCCTCAAAATCAAGTTCAGCAGACGACAGCCCTGGAAGAGACAGACACCTTCGGGGGCGCTCGTCCCTGCAAACTCCCCGGACTTGCGATGCCAGTACAACCTGGTCTTAGAGGACTGACTGAGGCTCAGCTGTAATTTACCTGTTGAAATGGGTTCCTGGGTTGTGTGGCGCAGAAAACGCCTTCCCCCAGGGGGTCACTCACCCTGTATATAAGTTATGTGGCAGTGATCTTCAGCTCTAAGTCGTCTGGAAGAAAGAAATCATGATTATAATGTCTTATATCGGGTTGGACTCCATGAAATTGCCATCATTCCACTTTTTTTTGGCATTTTTTAAAAAACTGGCATGTGACCTGGCTCAGCCTAATATTTGTATAGTGCTTGTGAAACAAACAGGAGATGCTGGTCCAAAGTCCCAGAAAGATGAAGTGACTCGCGCAAGGTAATGTGGTTGGAAAGCGACACCCTGTGTTTTGGACTCCAAGTTCAGGAGACTCGCTTCCTTCCATACTGCGCTCCTGGGGACAAATTAAAGTTATCACAGTAACTGTGGCCCAGCGCGTCGACCCAAAACAGGGGAACTGTGTTTCCTTAGGGGAAAAAAGCTGTCGCTGTGGCCAGGAAATTAACCCTGGGAAATTACAAAGTTTGGGGAAAGCGTGTGTTGCCCAATTATTTACATTTTTGAACCAAAAGGTAATTTTTTATTTCTGCCATTTTCTTCTAACTTAAAAAATTGCAGAAAATTTCGAGCATTTACAGCAGTAGAGGGAGTAGTATAACGAAGCCCAGGTACCCGTCACCCCAGCTCCACAGCCAGCCCCGCTTCGTCCTGCTCCAGCGTGCCGCCTTGCCCCGCACCGGGTGTCGGTGAGGCCATTCGAAAACACCGTGCTGTCCCACCCGTAAATATTTCCGTATGTATTAGACATCACTCTCAATCCATTTTGGAAGCTGGTTTGGAGAACTAAGTATTGTAAATAAGCAAACCTCTAAAAACCCTTCAGAAACGAAGCAGAGCCTGTGCAAGGGCTGCTCAGAACTAAAACCTGCATCACATCAGCAAGAGCTCGGCCACCCAGTCTTCGCCTCCCGGCCTCTCTGCCTCAGACCTAGCCGTGGGTGTGCCAAGGCGCGCACACGGAGGCCGGTTGTTGAGCACGCCGCTGAGACAGTGTGGTGGACCAAATGTGAGGTCCCACACCGTCCAGCTCCAGTAACGAAGTCATGAAAGGCTCTCCCCCCTTTTTTATCACTTCATGTTGTGTTTCTCTGTGGATGCATTTTTTTTTAAAATGTGTATAAATTAAATCGATCATTTACTCAGTAACTTCTGGAAGTATCACCCAAATGGTGTTGCTACAGAGATAGCGTTGGTCAATTATAAATATTTTTGTAATTGTTATGTTCTTTTTTTGGTCTAATTGGAAAACTGGTAAAATACTATCATTTTCCAGATAAACTTCCTGGCAAGTTTTCTCTCCTTCAAACCCCCTAGGACAGCCCAGAGCTGCATGAAAACATGAGTCAAATACATTACAAATTTCCCAAGGAGAACCAACAGCTTTCCCAGCTGTTTGGATGGTCTGTCTAACTTCTGACCAAAGCCCTCCTCTCCCAGCGTCGCTCTGGGCTTTGCCTCTTTGACTTGTTCAATGTTATAATTTAAAAACCGGGCCAACAGTGAGTGTGTCTTCACTTTTTTCTTTAAGACTTTTAACTCTTATCACTTACAGAAACAACAATTATACTTTTTTTTTTTTTTGAAAGCCCCAGGCCCAGAGGGGACTGTCTCCCGAGGCATTCCGCTCTGACGGTGCAGACTCCCTTACTCGTGCTGTCGGGCCTCTCTGCCCCGGCCCCCACCCCCCGCCCTCCTCGGTTTCTCCCTGGGTAATTTTTCTATTATTTATAGAGTAAAATGTCTCCCAACTATAACATCAAAAAGAACTAAACTGGTTTTGATTGATTAGTTTCAGGTTTTCTATTTTAAATGTGTTTTGGCCCTGGTCGTTGTGTTTCAATTTGTTCAGAAGGAATGCATTTGTGATCCTTCCAGTTAATCCCCTGTCTGTTTTGTCTGGCATCTGTGCGAAACGCATTCTGCTCACTTTCAAGTTTGGCCGGCCATCCCGTCAACTGCCCAAGGTGGGATGGGAAAGCTTCGGGGCCCAGTTAACTGGAGTCAGGTTGTCCTCCAGCCCATCTACACAGAATCATCTGTCGCTTCGAGTCGCTCGGGGCAGGCCTACAGGGATGGGCTCCAGAGCGCAGGGCCACGGTTCAGCACAGGAGTGTGGAGTGCGCCCCTCCTCCAAGACACACTCTCTCTCCCTCTTTTAAAGTTTGCAGTGGGGAGCAGAAGTGAGCTTCAAAAACCTAGAAGTTTGTTCAAGCTGCCATCTGAAGAGAAAATGATTGTGTTTGAAATGGACCCTAGAAGCCAAGTTGTATGGAGCTCACCCCCACCCGTGTGCCCCCCGAAACTGGCACAGTGATCAGACCCCAGTGTACCATTCCAGACAGAACAGAACGGCCCAATGCCGTAATCAGAACTCATCGAATTGTGTTAGTTCTTTATTGTCTGTTATCATTGACTATCTCTAATCATGTGTCTTTTTAACTTAAAAGTGGAAATCTATTTCACAAACGTTGACGGCCACATTTGAAACCCTGTGGGGGGAGTCTCCTTCAGCCCTCCCCCACAGCTGGTGACGGGATACCAGACACGAGTCGGGGTGGGGGGCTGGGGTGGAGGACTTGCCCACACAGTGGGCCCACCTCTTCCCAGGACTCCCTCGTTTCTACCGTGCAGCCCCCTTTGAGGGCGTTGAGAGACATACAGTGACTCTGGAGCCACACACCATGTTTTCGCGTAGGTGTGTTCCGGCCAGAAACACAGAGTTCATCTTAATTTGTGGTGTGTTAAATGCCGAGGCCACCACGGTTACCACGATGGTTTCTTGAATGGACATGAATTATCAGTTTTCACTATAACACATTTTAAGCTTTTCCATTTTTATTGCTGAAACCAAGAAATGTTCTTGCAATTTTTAATTTTAGAAAATTCTAGGCACTTGAGGAAAATGGTCAACTCACAAAATTCAGATTGTTGTCACATTTTGCATGTTTCATAGTGACTTTTGTTCAGATTATCACATTCAATGCAGAAATAGTTGGGTTTTGTTTTGTTTTAAATTAAGCTTAAAAGAGACGGCTGGAACGAGAAACAGGCCTGCTCTCATCTGCTTGATAACTCCCCCTCCCCCACGTCTGCACCTGAGTGAATGACCCTCCCCCATTCCCGGGCTCCTGGCTAATGTGCCAAATGCACTTTGGCGACATGTTTTTAATTTTGAAAAGCCATCTTTCTCAGACAGACACCAGAGGAAAACTGGGTGCGCCGAACACCACAGGCGGAGGCAGGCAGCTGAAGCCCTGCCATGAATAGTTACCCAAAAAAAAGCAGTACTATTTGGCCTCTTCTCCCTAGCTAAGGGATTTGGATTGTTGAATACCTAATAGTGCTTTTGTAAGTATTTTAGTTTTTTTTAAAAATATGCTGTGGTAGACAAAGCATGCCTGTTATGTAAACATGCAGTGAGTACAGACACGAGGACAGTTGAGAGTATTTTAAAGGATAGAGAATGTGCTCGGATGAAAACAGCAATACGCCCTCTATCAAGAGGCTAACCTTCTGGAAACTGCAGACGCCCGCAGACCCGTACGGTGTTAATAGTTGAGTGGGACGCAGCGCCGCTTGTGAGATACTGCTTTGGGGCTACTTTCTTACTAAAACTAAATTCGACCTAATTTGTGAGGATAGTGTGTATTTGATTTGCCTGTGAAATTACATCGTCACGGTTTAAGGTGTCTTCATGAAGCCAGTCTCCTTGAAGATGTTTTTGCATTTGGGAGTTTGTTTCTTGCTCCCTGCCTTCCCCCAGATGTTCAAAATTAGCTTGATGTTTTACGTTTCTGTGCCTTAATATGTGAGATTTTAAGTCATTATGAAATAGAAAGAAATGGGGAGCAGAAGATTAGGTATGCCAGGTTTTGCTGCTGTTTTGTTGAGTGAGGTACTATATAATCACTTGAAAGCTATACTAATTTATTCAGGCTAGATTTTTGGTAGCGTAACAGCTCACATCATGCTACATATAATCGCGCTTCAGCCTGCTCAGCTCTCTTTTATGTTAAAGAGGCAAAACCGAAACCCCAACGTCAGCCCGAGGTCCCGGCCGCACACTCATAGGAGCGTTTCTCCAGTCGCAGCCCGAGGCCTGGAGAACTCTGCTCAGGCGGCCATTGCTGAGCTTTTCTTCACCCCTGCATGCTGCCCCCAACCCCTGCCTGCACGGAAAAACCCCCTGCACAGGTTTTACAGGAGTGCCTCTGTCTTTCCAAATTCAGGGCCACTTCCCGGTCCTTTTTTTTTTTAACCATTTTTTACCCTTTTTGTCATTGTTCAGTCCCCCAGCTCCTTCCCTGCCTCTGTGTGCTGTGACTGCTGCCTCTGATGGCTTGTCCGGGCCTGCTCCAAGGACGCCTCTCCCTCGGTGCCTCTCACCCGTGGGTGTTCCCCAGGGTTCCATCCTGTGGCGTCCTACCTCTAGACAGTCCCCGTATGTGACTGTGGGGCCCACCTGGGGGTCAGCTACGCCCGTGAGGATGAACCCACACCTGTGTGCCGAATTGAGCGGTGGACTTGTGGACCCCACAGATTTCTCTCAAAGTCTGATACAGACTCCGAGACCCTCGTTATTGTTCTGCCTGCTCCTTTGATTTCCCCCGACTTGGGGACGGGCACCAGCGTCCCACAACCCAGAGTCTGGTGGTCCCTGATCCCTTCATCTCCCGCCGCGGCCAGTCACTGCGCCTGGGCCAGTCCCCTGCAGCCTTCGCGTCGCCAGACCAACCGCATCTGTCCTCAGCTTCAGTCCTGATACCTCTCTTCGCTGCAGGCACTTCCCTTGTGGTCCGACCTCATCACTTACTATCTTTCCGTGTCTTTACTGTTACTTCAGTGTGATAACGGGGGAGGGGGGTGGAGATAAAGCTGGTGCGATAAATTCCTTGTGTTTAGGCCAGAGCTTGGACCAATGTTTAAGTTACACTGCCGGTATTTCAGAAGTGCCAGAAATGCAAGTGAATGAGCTGTTTTAAACTGCATACACTGGAATTACAGTGTCCTGGAGAGAGATGGTTAATACATCGTCTGTAACTTTGCAGGCTCTGTCATCCAAATAGGTGTAGTGGTGTTTTCTTAATGGGGTTGCGATACATACACGCTGACTCATGTTATCCCAGGACAGCATGTGCGTGCTTGCGTGGCGAGTGCAGGTCTATACTATTTTTATGGCATTCCGCGAGGGCAGCAGCTTATTGAACCAGCGCCCTGCTGGTGGGTGTGCAGAATATTTCCAATTTTTCATTATAAAAAAGGTTTATTTGTGCATCCTTGTGTACTTGTTCACCTATTTTTGAGGACAAATTCCCACTAGTGTTATTTGTCACCTTAAGGGGATGCACTGTTTTAGGGCTTTGGGAGTAGATGGCCAAAGAGCTGTCCAGAGTCAAAGCCATTTGTAATGTGCTGGCCAAGCGGGTGTGCGTGTCTACTTTCCCCACAGCCACAATCACAGCATTGTTTTCTATTTTTAACCAGTCGCACAAAGAAAAAATGGTATCCCAGTGCATTCACTCTAATTTTAGACAAGTTTCTCAAGTGTTTGGTTATCTGCTTGCCAAAGCCATGAGAGAGGAAGGGCGGAAAATCGGAGGAAGAAGGTGCGTTACTGCCGGCAGGTCCGTGGGCAGCTCTGTGGAGTTACAGCAGGCGAGAGACGGAGAAGCCCCACCGTGTGCGGCCTGTTGAGTTCAAGGCCCCTGCCCCGTGGACACTGGGGCCTCCTCCGTGTTTCCATGGGGTCCCTGGTCTCCACATTTACAGGCCTACAAAGACAGCCAGCGGCATCAAAGTGGCAGTACATTCCAAGTCACCTGTTGTCAATCAGCGGCACATCGCTAAAATAATATTCTTTTGTTACCCTCTTCAAAGTAAAGCCTTTCGAACGCCCCTCCTCTTCGTGACCAACTTTCCACTCCCCACTGACCCTCTTCCACCAAAACACCCTCTCAGTTTTGTCCTTCTCACCATGTTTTATTTATTTCGTAACCACATTCTAGCCATATTGGCTTATTGGCCATATTCTAACCACACCTGCTGAACCACGGAAGGGGGCCTGATAATGGAGAGACAAGAACCGCACAGCAGGGGCCTTCAGGGCCCAGAGAAAGGAACGCTTCCGGCAGGCTTGACAGCAGCTTTGCACTAGAAGGAGCCATCAGTACTTCCCGGAAACCTGCTCACTTGGATCTCTCTAGAAGAGGGAGCAGGCAGTGGGGGCAGAAGTTAGAAGAAGGCAGATGTCTAAGAAAGTAGGACTTTCTCACTTGGTCAAGGGTTTTCCTGTGAAGTGTTTTGCTACCTGTCGGACCCCAAAGGAATCTTGGTGACAGATAAGTAACAACCCCCTTGTTTTGTAGATAAGCAGACTAAACCTGAAAATGAGGCGGGGGCTCACTTGGGGAGGGGCAGGACTCCAGCCACCCTGCCTTTCCATCCAGGCTCTTTTCACTGTGGTAACATTCCGCTCTCGGCAAGTCACATGCGGGGAGAGTGTTTGGTGGGAATTCAGTTCCTGGTCACCGAGGGGCTGTAGGAAGTGTCTCTCCAATAGGAGAAGATGAGGGGCTGGAAGACGCAGACGCTGTGGGCTCAAAGAGCCCACCCATTTTCAGTGACTGTTTAAAACCTTTGTAGAAATACCTTCAGGCGTCTTAAGGTGGAAGACCCCAATTTTTTTTTAAAAAAGAGAAAACAAATAAAATGACTTCACAGGGGACTGTCACACAAAGCTGATCTTGAGGGCCCCCCCACCACCATCGATTCACATTCTATAAAAGGGATGACGGGGACGCGTCCCCCCTGTGCAAGTGGGGGGTGGGGGGCGGGCCCCCACCCAGCAGGACAGGGTGGGAGTAACAACCCCGTTCCCTGAGAGCTCCTCCAGTTGGGACGGTGGGCAGCTCTGTAACCCTCCCCCGCCTCCCCATCCCCATCATCTGGAACCTTCAAGTCGGAAGAGCAATTACAAGGTCAAACCTAGGGGGCCTAGCAGTTCGAAAAATTTAAGGCAAGTTTCTCGCCAAGAAGAAATAACCATCCATGTCTAGAATTCACCTGGCAATCAGTGACCAACTCTATGTTCTCAGTTACGTCTATGTTCAAGTTACATTTTAGAGTCATTTTATATTCTTGAATTTTCATTTTTTGTAATGATTTTTTTCCCCATGAAACGTACAAACCTGGGGAGAGAAATAAAGCTTAACCCTGTCCCTCAGGCCAGCAGACCCCGTGAGTCTCTGTGCTGGCTCTGGTGGGAAAACGCTATTTTCTACCCAAAGCAAAGAGGTTAACTGCAATTTTTTAGTTCAAGAATAAGGGTTTCAAGATGTATTTTTACCATGCCAAAGCCTGCAAGAGGCTTGGAAACCCAGAATCAGAGTGTGGAAATCTGACAAGCTCGCGCTGCGATCTGCGCCTTTGGAGATAGCACGCTGGCTTTCCGTTTGAGGGAGGGGGTCCGTGCGCTCACTAGGCGGTGAGTTTCTACTGTCGGTTTTTCCCCGTCCTTATTGCTGCGTTTCTCTGTCCTTAGGGGAGCGTTGTTCCTTCCTGTTGTTCAGATGTGCTCCTAACACTCGGGTGTTCGTGGCTGCAGAGTCACAGCAGCCCCCGTGTAGGGAGCACTGTCTACGCTCCGGGCTTGGGCTCAGTGCTTTCTTTACATTCCCTGATTTAAAACAGAGAGAGTTGGGCCACTGGTCCAAAGTCAAAAGCTTGTGAGGGAAGACGCCAGATACTGCTTCGCAGGCCCCGCTTTTTCTTAACTGACTTAGAGAATTCTCTTTCCACCCCTCCCTTCTGCTGTGTCCTCTTGTGACTCCCACAGGAAGGGCATAGGCGTGATTTAGAACCTGCCCCGGAACTTTCACATCTCATCTTGACCTTCCATTCAATGTCAATGAACCACAGATAAGTAAGGAAATCTTTTCACATCACTCGAACACTCCTGTGAGTTATTTCTCGTTACTGCTGAGGCAAATGCAGTGTGCATTTAAGATATCTTTCTGGTCAACCCTTGCATGGAGACAATAAGTGGATGTTTTGGTTTTGACATTTTTACAAGCTGATTCGGATATATTTCAAAATGAAACTTACCGTTCAGAAATGAACACACACAACACCCGCTTGTATGGTTCCAATTACAGAGACTGGGCTGGCCTCCAGCCCCCAGGGCCCTTCTTACGGAAGGTTCTGTAGCAGAGAGTATGAGCTGTTCTCGCTGTGCATTCCTGTTTCGTAACACGGAGTTCCAGATAACTGTTGTAGTTAATGGTGATTATTCATGTAGAGGATGGCGGTCCCAACGGCTGCGTACATGACCAGAATGCGCACTGAGCGTGGTTTGCATTGATGGCATAGCTTTATTTTCACGTGCCTTTTGATTAAAAGCTTTATGAAATCATGGCCCCCAGCTGGTTGCTAGAATACAAATTATGTAAGCATTTTAGGGGGCAGTTCGGTACTCTCTAGAGTTGTGAGTGTGCATGTCCTTGACCAGGTCCCCTTCCCAGTCACTCTGCCCGAGTGACAGACCGATAAAGGCGCACCAGCTCCGTATACAGACATGCTCCCTCAGGCATTCCCGATCGCCGCCAAGAACTGTGAGCACTCTAAACATCCGCCAGGAGGGCACTGCTTAAATAAAACACATCAGCTCTGCGCGGTGGACACCACACGACCCTGCAACCAGCGTGGTCGGGATGTGTGCGCTGCTGTGGAAGGACTTTTCCGCGGAAGCTGAGGGAGAAGCAAGGCTCAGACGGCCAGCCCTGTGCGTCCATTGGGGGTGCTCTCTGGAAACGCAGACAGATGAAACCAGCACACACAGACACCGGCTCCTGGAACACACAAAAAATGTATTTTTTCTGGAAAGATACACAGAAATATGATAAATACAATCAAGAGTAATTAACAGTCGGGTGGGGACGGTTGACCACGTGGCTTTTACCGTTTGGCTCATGCCTTCCTTGCCTCTTGGAGTTTCTAAACCTGTGCATGTATTCCCATTCTTGAAATTTAATTTTCACTTTGGCCATTTGGATAATGGGATTCGGCACAATATTTTTCTCTGCTAAGCTTGTGTGCATTATGTGGAACTGATAAATGTTATTTAAAACATAATAAAATCAGTGGAAAGGATTTTTTGCTGTTTTTAAGATCACACTCAACCCCTGGGTGTTTCTGAAGTCTACGACTCTACTTAGGACTATGTCCCCTGCCTAAGCGGAGGGAGCAACATCAAGCTCGCCCCCACTGTGTGGCCCTGCAGAGTGAAGCAGTGATCTTGCTGCTGTTTGTCTTCGATACTCCCCAGTCCTCAGCTCGGTGTAGATCGAGAAGAACCGTAAGGGCAGATGCCTAAAGCCCTGAAAGGCCAGCCACATGGTACAGGACGAGATGCGGGAGCAAGCCTCTTCCCCTTCCTAAATGCTGCGCACTTTGGGGAGATGAAAAGGGCAGACAGCCCGGAACCCTACCCACATGCTCCAGGACTGTGCCCTGACACCCTTTCCTACTGCTGCGAGTGTGAAAGGCACAGAGGACCGGGAGTGGTGGAATGCTCCCTGAGCTGTGAGTGCAGAGGCCTGGAGTCCCCAGCTGTCACCAGCCCTGTGACTCACTTTCACCTCCATGGAGAGGCCAAGTGGCTGCTTATCTGGGCAGTAAAACAAATCAGGCATCCTAATATTTGTGGTAAAAGTTAAACCTTGCAACTGGGTCACCTGGGGCACGAAGCACCTTGCTGCGCCTTCACTCGGTGACACAGAACTGCTGCGGGAGAGCCACACTTGACCCATGTGCGCTTGCCACTCTCTGTTGCATTAGCTGTTCACAACTCGTCCTCAGATGGAGTCCGAGCTGCAGAAACCCTTATGCTCGCCCTCCCTGGATCACCTGCCTGCGGGGTGCTGTCCCTGAAGCCCATTGACTTCTGTTGGCCCTGAGCTGTCTCCAGGCCATGACAAGGAAGTCACGGTTAAGGACACGCTGTGTCATTGCACTTTTCACTGGGCTTTGTAAAAACGCCCGCTCGTCAGTTCCCTCCAGAAGGTGCGCTAGGAAGATGTTTATCTCTGCCGCCAGCCGGGTTTACTTCAGCTTGCGAGACCCTAAGAAGATGGAGTGTGCGTCCCACATCCTCACGGGGCCCCGTCTGAACCGATTGCTGCCTCTCTAACTGGGAATCTGTGGTCTCCTCTGACTCTCCGACCTACGTCTTCACTTTAGACCCTTTCGTTTAAACTCTAAACCCATCTCTGTGTTCGTCTGCTCAACACCTCCAGCCATCCATCCATCCGTTCATTCATTCAACAAGCATTTGTGCTGTGTGCCAGGTGCTGCTGTAGGCCCCAGGGATGCAGCGGAGAGGGACAGGCCGAGTCCCTGGCTTCTCGGGGCTTCCAGGGCAGTAAAGAAGATGACGTAAAATTGTCACATTTCCTTTTGTGTCTGTTTTTCACATATTTTGTTAGTGGTTACTATGGGGACCATAATTAATGTCCTACATTTATAACAATCTGAACTGATACCGACTTAGTCTCAATAACATAAAAACTCTGCACCTACGCAGCTTTGTCCTCCCCCATTTATGTTGTTGTTCTTACAAATTCCACTCATAAATTGTCTGTCTGGTAATGCAGATTTTAAGTTATTACTCATTTATGTATCTGTCGTACAGTCATACAGTAGATAACAAGAGGAGGTACCAAGAATACATTAATATTGGCATTTATACTTACCTCTTCATCAGAATTCTTTACTTCTCCGTTTGGTACCCTTTCATTTCAGCCCGAAGGACTCCTTTAGCATTTCTGGAAGGGCAAGTCTGTTGCCAATGAACCTCCTCGTGTTTGTTTGTCTGGGGGTGGCCTGCCTTCTTCTTCATTTCGAGGGGTAGGTTTGCCAGATGTAAAACTCTTGGTTGACAGTTTTCTTTCGGCCCTCTCGCGATGGCATCCCAGTCCTTTCTGGCTTTCACAGTTTCTGATGAGAAATTTTCTGTGACTCTTACTGAAGGTCTCTTGTATTGGTCAAGTTGCTTCTCTCTTGCTGCTTTTAAGGTTTTCTCTTCGTCATTTGCTTCCAATAATTTGGTAAGTGTGTGTCTTGGTGCGGATTTCTTCGCATTGGTGCTTCCTGGAGTTTGTCGAGTTTTCTGTCTGTGTAGATTCATGTCTTTTATTTTCTGGGAAATTTCAGCCATTATTTTTTCAAATATCCTTTCTTCTCCTTTCTCTCCTGTTCTTGGATTTCCATTGTGCATGTTCGGACACTAGCATGGTGCCCCGTGGGTCTCCTGGGCCCTGTTCGTTTTTCCTAATCCTTTCTCCTTTCTGTTCCTCAGACGGGATCATTTCAACTGACCTCTCCGCAGATTCGCTGGTGGTTTTCTCTGCCTGCTCAAACCCCCCACTGCATCCCTCTGTGAGCTCTTCATCTCAGTTATTTTACTCTTCGGCTCCCAAGTTACTCTGGTTCCTTTCTGTAATTTTTATTTCCTGGTTGGTATTACCTATTTGTTGACATATCATTCTTCTGGTTTCCTTTCCTACCTTGTCCATGGTTTCCTATACCCCTGTGAGCATATTTAAGGAAGTTTAAAGTCATTGTTGAGTAAATCTAATGCTTCTGTACCTCGGGTAAGTCTGTTAATATCATCTGTGAAAAAGCCATACTTTCTCATTTCTAAACATGCTTTGTAATAGTTTTAGTTGAAAAGAGAGCATTTTGAATATTCTAATATGGTAACTCTGAAAACCAGAGTCTTCCCTTGTGTAAGAGTTTGCTGTGGGCTGTAGCTCTGTGTTAGGTAACTTTTCTAAACTATTTTTGTAAGGTCTGTGTGCTTCGTCATGTGTGGTCTCTGAACTCTCTGCTTTTTTAGCTTGTATTCAGCTGGTGTTTCCACAGAGATTCCCCTCAATGCTAGGGGCCGCATGACAGAAATAGAGAGAGAGGTGAGAGTGAGGGCAGGCAGGGGGCGGGGGGCCCCATCAAGTCTGCTCTGAGCATGCGCAACACTTTCTAAATTCTGCAGTGTAGGCAGGTGCTTCTGAGTTCCCCGATTCCTCAAGTCACCGTTGTCTAGCTTTTCCTCCAAGACCTTTGGCACTGTGCCCGATGCCTCAACTTACTCTTTGGCTCCAATGGCTGCCGACTTTTTCTTTGCCTAGTAAGGAGTTTCACCCTAAGTTCTGAATCACGTGAGGCAAAGACAGGCACCTTGCCTCGGTCCTGCAGGCAGTCCCAAGGGAAGAGCAGACAGACGGTGTGTCTTACAGATGAGGACTGCTCTGCTCCCGCCTGCACCGGAGGCCAGGATCCCCTACTGCGAACAGGGACTGCCGTCTTCTTCCACGAGGAGGGCCCTGGCCCAGGATGTGTGGACACACCACAGTGCCGTTCCATCACTTTCTGATGGCCTTTCTGCTCACGCAGCTGCTGTGACCGATGTTGCCCAGGGTTCCGATGGCATTGACCCTGATGGCCTTTGGCTCGGTGTTTCAGTCGGTGTTCCTTGTGGGGTGGGGCCCTTGGAGCTATTTTTTCAGATGTCATTTTCTGCTCTACTTTAAAACCAAATATTTAGATGTGCTTTAAGCACCAAAACATTCTTTCTTCCACTACAAAATATTTCCCAGTTTTAGAAGTTTTAATTGCAGTTGTAATATCAATACCAAAATAAAGCTGTAGGCTCATGAAGGGTGTTTGCAAAGTACGTACATATTTATAAAGATCTTTAAAGAGGAACTGGTAAGTCACACTGTATTAGGTTAGCACTTCGGTGATTAAACAGAAATTTTCACCCTTTCAAAGGTGAGCTAACCGTGGGATGAAGGAAGCTACTGGTACAGCGGGAGTGAGAGGCGTCACCCATTTAACTGGCCCCTGTGTATTTAACACTGTACGCAGGTGACGTCAGGCTCTTCCAGGTAGTCATCAGAGAGCTCGGAGGGGCCTGGCCCAGTGTGTCACGTGACCGGCACTCCAGACATACTTGACGGGTGAACTTCAAGCTAACTAGGACCGTGCCATGGTGTTGAACAGAGGCAGGAGATGTGTGTTTGCGTGTGGACGGAGTATAGAGATTTTCACCCACAGAATTCTTTTTAGGTCTTCCCAGCAGACAGTGCTGGTTGGAGCATGGCACCTCTGTCACCCGCGGTCAGAAGTCAGAGTGACGGTCTTTCCACACTCTGGAAAGACCAGGGGATGGCTTCCCCTCCACCAACAAAGCTTCCGAAAGCAAGTGTTTTTTCTACGTGCAGAGTTCTGTGGCCCTAGGCAGCCATACGCTGGAGGTTGACGGGGTAATGACACCTCGTCGTCCTGATCAGGCCCTGGTTTGCGTCCCTGTCCCAGCTGCGTCTCTTAGGGACAGTTTTGTTCAGCATCCATGTAAACATGCGTAAACGTTGTCACTGTCCTGAGCTCGTCTGTTCTCCGTTGGCTGTTGTCGGGCCGTGGGGCTGGGCTGCAGAGCACAGGTTTGCAGAAGTCCATCCGCCACACTCACACGCCCTCGGCTCCGCCAGTGTCCCCCTTTGCTGGCCACAGCACTCAGCCCCAAGGTGACAGGAGAAGCCACGTGGCTGTGGTCACCTAATGACCGTGGGCTTGGCGCACCTGGAGTCGCTTCCTGTCCAT
The DNA here is from genome assembly GCF_022682495.2 of Desmodus rotundus. Lineage (NCBI taxonomy): Eukaryota > Metazoa > Chordata > Mammalia > Chiroptera > Phyllostomidae > Desmodus > Desmodus rotundus. Next base: position 209,703,827 of record NC_071387.1, on the reverse strand, counting down.
TTCTTCCTGCAGCAGGGAAGCACAGTGCTGCTGCTTCTTCAAATGTTTGATCATCCGACACCTAATAATAAAAAATTCATTGGCCCTGTAATGGAGTTTCATCTCTCTTAATGTTTAAAAATGTTTAGAAATCATTTCATTTCTTAAACAAAAATCACAGTAGAATTAAATAATCCTTTTCCTTGGGAGATAAGGGTTGAAATTGGAAAGGAAATCACCACAAACTGCAGACTAATAAAAAAAAGTTTCATGGAGATGATTATTTCACTTCATTTTTAAAAATGCACTAAAACCAAAGAGCATCTTTTAAAACCAGCCCAAAGCACTATTTGTACCTAAGCTAACATTACTTGTGTGGCCTTTGACATATCAAAGAACTTTGCTATTAAAAAGTAAGCACGGGAAGAAATCTTTTCAACCTTCTAAAAATTTAAACACGAGAAGCGGTTTTTGTCTGTGCGGGGACTGTGAGTCTTCCCCTCACAGTCTCTAAAATCCCGGCACAGATTGTCTGAGAAACATTTGTACTAATTGTTTTATTTATGAAATCTGAGTTATCATTCCCCAAAGCATGACATGTAAGTGAACTTTGTTTTTTATCCAAAGCCTAGGAGACTAGTAAAATTTTTATATATTGAGGCCGTTGGTAAGGGAGAAACAACTGTTACAATTTTAAAGTGTAACGCTCAAAGGAAAACCGTCCGTGGGAAAACTTTCCCTGGCCGTGTGTGTACTTATGTACCGTACTGATGTTTTAGTGAACACGGACGGCATCCAAGCATGGAGGGAAGGAGTGAGGGTTTCAAAAGTGGCTAAGGGATTCTGGGGTTTTGTAAACCAGTGCTTTTTAAAATGCGGTCCAGGGACTTGTGCTGGGCCACAGAATGTTTGTAGCAGCGTGCAGCCAGATAAATACGGAAATGGGAGGTGAGCGTTTAAGAAACTGCTAACAAGCTGCCATCGCTACAGCCTCCACGAGCCGCAGTGTCTCTGTCTGCAGAAGCACAGCTTGATCCAGGGTGGACTCGGAAACAGATACATACGAATTAGGTCCTTCTTTACAGATGGTACCAGAAACCCCACAAACTTTGTCCGTAAGGAGTCAAATAGTAACTATTTTAGACTTTGTGGGCCACAGAGTTCCAGCTGCTCGACGCTGCCACGCACAGTCCATAGACAGCATTAAACAGAGCGTGGCTGGGTGCCGATTCAACCCCACGGATGGACGTGGAAGTTTGAATTTCATCTGGTTTTCACGTGTCACACGAAAAGCTGTTATTTCGGGGTTTTTGCTCAACCATTTGAAAGTGTAAAAACCACCCTTGGCTCCGGCAGGCTATACACAAACAGGCACTGGCTGGATGGGGCCTCACCCAGCTCGCTGAGCCCTGCCTGCGCCGGAGCACCGGCCCGGCAACCGCCTACCACAGGGGCTGTCGTGTCCTTGCCCCGCGCTCCCCTTGCCCCTGCGACTGTAATTGCCACTTGCTTTCACTCTGCAGTTTGGGTTATTACCCAAGAATACCTCAGAGCCCTCGTAATGCCTAGACCTTATTTGTAAAGTACAGAGGAGAACGCCCCAAGTCTCACTGCGGCAGTGAGTTTTAGGGTCCCCTACAACCTACCGACTTGCATGAACGTTGCTAAAAAATGAAGTAAGCCCCAGAGGAGTGTGACGACAGAGCTCTTTCTTGGGTGCATGAGAACGAACGGTCATGGGTAATGACGAATGAGGTGAGGTCCTTTCCTCCTTGAAAAGAAGTCATCTGTGTGGACGGCGATCAAATGACAAAAGCTGCGAACAGACCCTGTGAGCTCAGTGTACAGAACTGCTCAGAAGCCAGACCCTCGCTGCCCCCTGGCAGCCCGGCCGTGGGGAGACCCCTGTGTCCTCCTCCCAGAAGTCTCCTTGGCCTTCCTAGATAGAAGTGGCGTGTTCCTCGCTGTCTGAAGCGATCCGTACTTTTATGGGTCTGAGTACTACACAGCTCTATTACTTGGTTGGTTTTTCACGTAATCATCAAATGATAACAGTCATGTTGTGTGGTCACTGTGGGTTTACGTACTAATTTTTCACAGTACTGTAGCCCCCTTGGCCTGCAATCAGGTAACCCGAGCCCGCCCTCAGATCTCCACGCGTGAGCTAAGCGTGCTGCTGTGAGCGTGCTGACAGTCAGCTAAGTCGCTTCCCTTCTCCATTGCTGCTCGTCCACCTGTAGCCGTGACCGAAGTGGATTTTCTGCTTACTCTTCCCCTGTGTGGCATTCCTTTGGAAAGGGAGCGACTCGTCGCATTTCGGGCCCGGAGAAGGCCTCCGTGGGGCCCATCAGTCCAGCACTCTGTGCTCGGGGGACCAGCCCTCCCGTCAGTGTGGATGGGTGCTCCTCCTGTGTTCCCTCCCACAGGAAGAGAGGTTAACTTCGTGTGCATGCCGTGGCACTTTGGGACGAGCCACGCCCTCCAGAAGGGGGGAAACTCCAAGACAAGCCAGCCTCTCGGAGACACATCCTTGGGCTGCGAGCAAGCCCGTTATGGCTGCACCTGGGTCGGGCGTTTGATCACATGCGTGCTGCCTCCTTGTCGGCCTTCTGTGGCAGGAGGACGCTGCACCTCCTGGTGTTTGGGACCAGAGGCAAGAGTCGGTCCCCTGATTATAAATTACAAGTCCAGCAGAGGTCCACTTTCAAACACAGCAACTTTTTAATAGGCGACTTCCTATTTTTCACTGGAAAATCAAACTGCTTTAAGTGCTGTTTGCATTCGTCATATTCACTCACGTCGGGTTTTGTTCGTTCTTGTTTTGGTGTGTTTGTGGATTGAACGCCCTGTCTGTGGACATCTGTAGGCTGAGTGGCATTCTGCCTACGGAGTCATCCGTGAGCAGCGTGGAGTGGAGGGCAGTGGCCTCGGCAGAAGGTCAGAGCCCCCCCCCCCCAGGCTGCATCCAGTGGGAAGTCAGTTATGACTCTGTTGTTTCATGTCCTGGGGGTCATCTATCCAGAGTTTATCCAGCAATTTCTATGCGTCAAGCACTAGGTAGCTTTCACTTTCTTTAGCAAGATTCTTTTAAAGGTTGTCAAATGGTCCTTCTTATCTGAGTGTTGTTTGCAGAGGCCCATGAACGTGAAGGACAGCTGTAAGACTAAAGAGCCGTTCTCCTCAGCGTGGCGGTGCCGCTGGTGTGGGTGCGCTTGTGTGCACGCGTGTGCCGTGGGGGCTGCGAGAGCCCTCAGCCCCGGGGCCTGTGTGTCCACGTTCCGGAACGTGTGGAACAGCCCAGCACTTCTCAGTGAGCAGGGTTCTGGCCCACGTGAGGGAGTGATGAATGGGTGCGCGTGGGGCTGGCCCGCCCGACGCACCACCTGCCCGGTGCTTCTAGAACAGTGTTTCAGCAAGTTCATGACCCTCCCCTAATGAAGAAATACACAGCAGCACAGTGTCTTGATTGTTGTCTTCATAAAAGCAGACGCCCACCGGGAAGTCAGAACTTCTCTGGTTTAACAACTGCAGCCGCTCTGGAAATCTGCTGGTTGGAGGCCCCAGCCGCACCCGCTGGTACTTTTGTGAGGTCCAGCTGCCTCCAGATTTCGCCTCTCTGCTCCGAGAGAAGAGCGGTGCACAGGACGCACTTCCCGCGCTGCTCCGGAGGGCCGCCCTCAGGCCTCTGACACGGCCCCTTCTGCAAAGCCCACCAGTTCATTTGTGCTGGTTACTTGGGTAGGGGGTCCTCTAGAAGGCCCAAAGCACCAAAACCCTGTGTTTGTCATGTAAACGGTGATAGGAGGGAGGTGGGGCAAGTTCGCTGACACCTGTTAACCGACTAGAGAGCCGCCCTGCGGTCCACACTCAACCTGGCCTCCGTTCCAGACCTGCGCATCCCTGTCTCTTTGTCTTTTGCGTTCACTGCCATCGTCTGGGACTTGCAGGGTGGCCTGGTGGGTCCCGCATTCTGCTACCTGTGCTTACTCTGCTCCTTTCTAATTCGTTCGTTAGCTCTGAGCTAGCATTGTTTTCTTCGCTGCGGTCCCTTAGTTCCGCAGTCTCCCTTTGTCTCTCGTCCTTCTGACTCATCTCCTTACTGACGTCTGTTGGGTCCTCTTTTCTTCAGTTCTGTGTGTAACACGCTCTCAGAGACCCTGAGGGTGAGGCTGTATTTTCTACCAAAGTGGAGCCCCGCCCCCTTCCCAGCCCACCCTCCTTCTCCAGCTCTCTTTGCCCCAGTGCCCCGCTTGCTGCTGTACCCTTCCTTCTCCAGACTCGAGTTTAAGTCAAACAATTTGGTTACGGGCCACTTTTCGTGTGGTGGTTTCGGTAAATTGTCCCTGTTTTCCTTGCCTGTTTAGACCTCCGTGCCCTGTGCCTGGAGCTTCGCTCAGCTGCGGGTCTGAGGACACGGTGCCACCTGCTGCGGCCGGGGTGGGGGGTCACTGGGGACTGAGCGGTTGGTGTGGGATCCTGGCCCGACCTCCATCGCTGTGTGAAGCGCCCTGCAGCGAGGTCTGCGCCGCGTTTCCACAGGTGTATCTCTGGAGGAGAGAGGTTATGGGCTTTGTCCCCTCTGGCTGCGGATTACTCCTGCAACTCCAGGAGGTGATAGCAGGGCTTTTTATTTTGTTTTTGTTTTTGACTTTGGGGATTTTTTAACCAGAAAGGTCAGCCTCTGGTGCTTCCCTCCCTTGCCAAACCCTGCCTACCTCCATCAGTTGTTTCTGTCTTTCCCCAACAGATGGAGAGAAGGGGAAACCTGAGTGCTTTAGCAGTGGTGTTACTAACCCCCGAGGGGGGAGGGAACTTCACCTGGGGTTCTTCCCCGTCATTCCCATTCTCTCCCCACCTTCGGCATATTCATTGTCACTCTCCCTCCCTCACACAGTCATTCACACACACCCTCACATTCACACACACACACACTCACACTCTCACAGTAAGTCTTCATTTTTTATTTAATGTCGACGATAGGTTCTTGCAGCTGCGGTGAAATGACATAGGATGGAACCAACTTCACCGCGTGCCAATAGACATACACAAAAATTCCCACAGCTCTCATCAGCGTTAGGATGAAGCCACACTGAACAAGCCGTCTTCAGGTCTTACTCGCCCATCTCTTGGCTAACCCCTTGTTTACTGCTCAGGACACGGCGGGCCCCGATACAGACGGGCGCACCCACGCAAACACAAACTTGGGTCTAACACCATTGGCCGGTGGCTTCCTTGCCCTTATTTCATGACCTTCACACTAACGTGACCCCACTGAGGGACTGAATTTGTCAGCCTCCGACGTGTGGTGTCGTCATGGAGCCAGGCTGCCGTTCATTAGCTCCGCTTGCCGAGGACTTGTGCCGCCTTTCCTCCCAGATGTGAGGACCCGGAATGGTGAGCTCTGGTCGGCTTCTCTGTGTCTGGGGGCGTCCATGATGGCAGCAGGGAGGGGTTTCACTCTGGGGGGACTCTCCCCTCTTTCCCTTAGCTCACCTAACCAACAGCTCACATCTGCCTTTCCAAAGTGAGGGGCTGTTAACGACAGAGTTCAGGGTTCTGTCCACCTAACTCTCCATCCCCGGCCCCGTCTTTCCTTCTCTTGGAGTCCTGTGTTCCAGGCCCCCTCTTACAGATCGTGGCACGGTGTTCTCCTTAATTCGGTTGGTTTCTGTTACCGGTTTTGACTTTTCTTTTAAATAGTGATTTTAAGTCTATTCCATTATGCTCGAGGACAAAGACTCTGTAATCAGACTTTACTCCGCCAGGCTGGCCTAGGTCCATGCTCGGCGCTCCTCCTTGTCATAGGATTTAACCCTTGCAGCGCCTGCGCAGCCTGTCGTGGCTGACAGATCTCTGACCCACGTGTAAGGACACCGGGGTTCGAAAGAGGGAGGTTTCCCGTGTCCCACAGCTCGCAGGCGAAGGCCAGGGTCCGACGCGGGCTGGTCTGTCTCCAGAGCCTGCGTTCTTCCCGCTTCCATGCTGTCCCCTCCCCCTGTGGCTGTCTGAGTACCTGGAACCCCTTTCGGGGCTTCAGTTGCTTCGTCGGCCCGAGGAGGGGCTGGCCTGCAGGCCGCCAACGCTGAACCCCTGTGTTTATGGTGAGTGGAAGGGGAAGGCTACGTTTGACTTCCACGTAAATTTATTTGACTTCACATTTAATCGGAACGGCCATATATTTCAAGCTTAAATATATATTTATGTATTTCTGCAGTTGGGAATTTTAGATTATATAAACCTTCTTGTTTTCTCAACTCATTTTTCAGGTGCTTTGGAATTTCACTGCTGTTCTTTTTAACATATGGTGTTTGCAACAGTAGAGCTGGAAATTTTTATTCGTATGTTAATTTTCTCCCTATATTATTCTGTATCTGTGTAACACTTCTCAGTGGGCCTGAATCAGAGGCAGTGAGAATGCCTGAATCAGAGGCGGTTTGAGGCAGTGAAGCAAAGCAAAATGAAATAATCTACTTGGAGGTCAAGCCCTCGACCTTGACCTAAACAAACCGAGTCAGCTGCCCAAAGACCGCAGTCGAGATGACACATCCTGCTCTGAATGTTTGTGACCTACCGGTCAGAGGAAGCGACCGATGTCCGCGTGCGCCTCGCCGAGGCGCGCAGGCTCGGAAAGCAGCGCTGCGTGTGTCGCAGCTGCGAAGCCGGGCTTCAGTGAGGTGCAGCTGGTCGGCTGGCACGGGAGAGGGGAACATGAGCGACAGCATGGGCAGAACGGAGTTGCTTGGGGTTCGGGCCCCCCTGGTGTGCGTATGAGGACGGGGAGCTCCTTGGCCACCCCCAGGCCTGGTCATCCTCAGGGGAGTGCTGTTGAGGCCTGGGTCCACGAGACCGTGGCCTCCCTGAGCTGGAGTCCAGGAATGGACGGTCGATATTCGTCCTCCCCCTCCTCCAGCGAGTGTCCCCAGCATCCCCGAGAGAAGAGCTGCAGCGGGGTGGACTCACGCCAGGCTTCCTCAGGATGGTGGGACTTAACAGGGCTGCTTCTTGCCATACTCCTCTTGTCCATTCTGTCCACTCATTATTCTTGGAGCACCTTACAGTTGCCACGCACTTGGCTAGCCCTTAGGTGCACAGCAATGAGCAGAGGCAATGGTACCTGGGCCGGCGAATTTCCAGCGGGTGAATGAAAGAATTAAAGAGTCTAGAAGGGGATGGGAAGGACAGCACAGAAACCCAGGGGACGAGAGAGAGGGAAGAGAGAAAACAGCTCGTGTGCGTCTTCCTTCCGGCTGGGCAGACGTGTCTTTCTTCCATCCCTATCCTCACAGTCACAGGGCTCTTGCTCCAACTATGTGACCCTTCCCCTCTGGACTTGTGCTAAAGCCTCGGAGCGAGGCTGTCTGTCTGTGGAACTGATAATATTTCTAACCTCCTTTTAGTTAAACCCCAAGTATTTGTTCCAGTGCTGGGAGGCGTCTGGCTGTGTGTCAGGCATGGTGTGTCTGCCACAGAGATCTAAGGCCCGGAGCCCCCGTGAGGACCACGTGCTCTGCCCTCCATGCCTTGGGCTCCTCCCACTCCTGGACTTCAACTCCCAGGACACGTACCACTGCCTTCCCGTCCCGGCTGCCACGTCCAGACCCTTCCTCCCCCAGTCCCTTGGAGTCATAGGCCACCACACTCCTCTTCCTGCCACACTCCTGAAGCCTTTCCTGCAACCTCCTGTTCATTGCGCCCGTCCCCCTCTGATGTGTTGGGCCACCTGGTGTCACTTGCCTTCTTCCCATGGCTCCACATTCTTCCTATGGCTCCGTCTGTTGTCCTTGGAAGCTCCAGCCTCCCGAGAGGAAACCCACCCAGGCCTCGGGCCCTGCAGCTCCTGGAGCTCCTTCCTCCTACCAGTCTTTCCTCCACCCCACCTGGGCCACTGGCTCAGGGCCCTTCCCTGCCAATCTTGTCGTTGCAAAGTGCGGCTCCCCCTGCCAAACCTCACTGTCAAGCACCACCACTGGGACAGTCCCAGGCTGAGCGTGACCAGAGGAAAACTCCACAGCCATCTGCCTGGCCTCCCGTTCTGCGATAACCTTTCCCTGTCCACCTTTGGGGTGGGGGTGGGGGCAGCTTGTGCTTCCTCCTCCTGTCTCAAAAATCCGCCCCTCCAGGGGATGACCTGGCCCCTCCTCTCAACCACACCCATTAGCCTGGGCACCAGCTGTGCTGGGACCACCTTTTCCCCACCAGCTTACTCCCTCCTGGCCTGGCCCACCTTTCCTCCCATCCGCTGACTCGTTCTAATCAGAATACAAACTTACTCTTACAGCCACCCCACCCCCATCTGCACGGGACACATCCCAGACCCCCCCGTGGATGCTAGAAGCCACGGACAGTGCCAAACCCCGTGTATATCGTTTTCTTCCTGTGCGTACACACCTGTGATGAAGTTAGATATATAAGGTAGGCACAGTAAGAAATTATCAACAAGAACTCATGATAAAATAGAACAGTTATAACCGTACACTGTAATAAAGTTAGGCGACTGTGGTCTCTCTCCCCAAAACATCTCCTTGTCCTGGACTTGCCGATCACTCACAGGAAGCACTTCACGGCCCCTCCTGGGCACATCGGCATCGCCAGCATCCCCACTCTGGCACGTTGGCTGTTGTTGAGTCAAGTCAGGGTCACTTGAACCCAAGCGCTTCGATGCCTGGACAGTCAGCCTGATGATCGAGACGGCTACTCAGTGACCAGCGGGCGGGGAGCATCTGCGGACACTGGACAGAGGGGGATTCCCATCCCCAGCAGGACAGAGCAGGGCAGCGTGACATTTCATTCCACTACTCGGCATGGTGTGCAATTGAATATTTATAAATTGATTATTTCTGGAGTCTTCCATTAAATATTTTCAGACCGCAGGTAACTGAAAGTATAGAACATGAAGCTCAGATAGGGGGACTACTGTGGATGCCTGTTAAAATTGTTTTAAAATCCTTTCTTGTTCGTCCCTCTACCCCTATCCCGGCCAGCTCCTTCCTTGACTTTGCAAGCTCGCCTTGCTGGGAAAACTCCGGAAAGAACATTACTGACCCTCTGCCACCTCCACTTCCTCCCCTCTCATTTCCCCTCCCAGCTCCAGACCAGTCTGTCGCTAGTGACTCGACTCCTCAGCCAGGCCCAGGAGCCGCGTCCTTCTCCGAGCGTGGGCTCGAGAGCCTCGTTCCCTCACCCCTTCTCCATCCAGTCGCACCCCGGCTGTCTCCTCTCTACTCTGGGTTTAAATGTGCCGGTGCCTCCTGGACACTTCGCCTCCTACACTGGTGGCTCTGTCCAGGCCTCCCCCCTGAGCTCCAGACTAGCCCCACACGCCTCGGCCTCCCCACTCCAACGTTTGGTGGCTCTTATGCTTAAGGCCCAGCGACCCCTGCACTTCCTGCCTCCCATCCGCTTAGCACCCACCCCTCCCACAGCAGGAGAAGGGCCTCTCCAACACCCACCCCCATCCCGGCCTCTCCCCACCCGCAGGAGCTGCAGAACCTCAGCTTCATTTATGGTCCCCACCACAGGACTGGGTGGAGTGCAGCCCTGCCACCCTGGTCCAAGCGCCACGCCTGCCTGGTCCCTGCGTCTGCTTCCCACCTGCTCTCGGCTGCCACTCGCACTGCCCCTCCTGCTTCTAAACACACAAGCCTGTGGTCTTTAAACGCATGATCCCGCCAGTCCCTTCCTGAGTGCCTTCTTGTCGCCCAGAGAATGGAAAGCTCCTGGGCCCCGGGCCCCTGCCCTGCCGAGCTCTCTGGGTCCCTTTCTCTCCTGCTTCCTCAGCCCCACGAAGGTCTAGTGACGCTGGCCACCCCAACCTACGTTTTGTTTGGCTGTTTGGATAAGATGAAAGTACGTTTTAATGGAGGAGAGCCCCTGAAAGGCACGGCCTTCACCGAGTCTTCCCCGGACCTCCCACTCGAGGCTGCTCCAGTCTCTTCTCAGAGGCCACCTCCTCAGAGAAGGTCCCCTTGGCACCCTGTCTGAAGAGCTGTCCCCACTCCTGCCTCCAACAGGACTCTCCTTTCTTAGTGCTAATGTTCTTCAGGGCACCGATCATCCGAAGTCACCCACTTTATATGTGTGCCTTTCCAATTCGCTCTCTGCGTCCACGAGTCCTCCCGCTAGGCTGTCCCCCTGGCCAGCAGGGACCTTCTCTGTGTGCGGCCACCCCCTGTCCCCAGTACCGGAGGTGGCGCTGCTGCACACAAGACTCTCAGGGAATCTTTGTTGGGAGGATTCGTCGTTCTGTCTTCTCCCACCTGAAACTTTTTCTAAGAAACAGGCCACAATATACTTCCATTAGCAACACTCCCAAATTCAAGTGTCTTCAAGCAACGAGTGTGTCTTTGTCGCTCGTGCGGCCTCGTGACCACGCACAGACCCAGGCTGGGAACAGGGTCCCACCTGGCCCCTGCTGCTTGTAGGGGCGGAGGGAGATGAGGGCCGAGGGCAAGGGTGTTGCCCTGGGAGTTAACCCCCCAGTTCCTGCCCCCACTCACGGATCCCGGGTCAGTGTCTGGCCGTAGCCGCCCAGCCCCAGGGAGCCAGAAACCCCGGGGAACAACGGGGCCCATGCCACGGTCACATTTCCGAGATTCTCAGAGCTGCCGGAGGAGGGAAAGCCCGTTTCTTACCTTCTCATCTTGGTCAGTCTTAGGATGATTGCGTGTATTTCCTTATTTCTAAATGTTGCATATGCATTTTCTCTCTTTAGGTTATGAATCTATAATTCGTACGGAAAATAACAACAGAGTCTACACAGTCTGAACGAATGTTGCTATTTCGCCCTCTTTGTTTCGTATCTCGGTTCTTTCTTTAAAAACAAATTTTATCAGTAACTACTTCACTTTATTCCCCTCCTTGCCGCCAGCAGGTAACGGCGCTCCTGGAGCTAGGGTGTATTGTTTCGTGTTGGTTGTCTTTCTGCAGCTTGATTTTAGTTTGCATTTTCTGAGTGAAGTTACCACACCGTCTACATCTGGTGTATTGCCCTTGCCCCCAAGCCCCTCTCTGGGCTACCTGGGATGTTCTGTGGTCACTCACGGTGTCCAGTCCCTCTGCACATTAGACACCCGCGCAAAACTTTCCAACTTGGTCACTTTGTACTCCTAAGATTATCCTGGTCCGATATCCAATACCACTCATTTATCGCTATATCGGCAAACTGTTTCTCATTTGAATGTCTGGAAATCTGGACTGTATTTGCCTGTGAATCCAGCCTGTCTCCGAGTCCCAGCTCGCCATGATCACATCTCTGCAATTCTCTCTTCCGTATCAGACACAGCGGCACTAGGGGCTGCTGTAGGAGGAGGTGGGAGCGAGCACCCCGCCCAGCAGGGGGCCCTCCCCTGGGCAGAGGGAAGGAAAGGGGGAGAAACCACTGACAACTCGGAGAGGGACCACCGGGCATCAGAACGTGCAGTTGGCCTGCGCGTTGTGACAGCCCTGGGCAGAGGGGCCTGCCCCTGCTGGTCGCCTGACGTTCCTGTCGCAGGAATGGAGGCCCAGGTCCACCTTGGCCCTTCCGGAGCCGCGCGAGTTCTCACTGTTTGGTCTTCTTGACCAGAGTGAAGGACATCGCCTACCCTCACGTGCTTGCTTAAAACCCTCGATAACAGTTTCACTTGTGAGACAATTTAAGCCCAATAATCCTTGCTTCATTTATTTCGAATTTACAAGCCCATTCCTTTGGGTTTTCCTGCGTGAACTTACCCAGCCTCCTTCAAGAAGAAGACAAAGGGACTTGATGTATCTGTCCCATCCTGCTCTTCTCAAAGGACAGCAGTTTCTTGTTTGATTCTGCACGCACGGTGCTTTTTCTCAGTGCTGTGGGCACATCTCGTTGTGACTTTGGCCATGGCCTAGTGCGGTGTCATGGCGGACCGTGTATTTTAAGGGTTTTCTTTCTTTGTTTTTTAAGCCATATAGAAATAAAGGGAAAGGAAAAGAATGGGGGAATAACTAATGCTTTGGTTTCACAAATAAATAATATTGTGAAATAAACCATTGAGATGTTGTAAGGTAAAAATCTGTCAAATCTACTCATTATTATGAAAATAAGTAATAAAATATTCATCTCACAGGCCTTTCGAAAGAGCCCTATTGACTGAACATGGTAATTAATCAGTAAGCTTTAATGAACATTTTTCTTATAAAAGCCTGACCTAGTACAATTTTCAGTGAGGCCGTTTGTTTTCACAGAGCAATAAAACTACAAAGACAGCCTGAGGACTGCCAGCTGCGTGACGTGATTTTTAAACTATTTTTGGTTAAATGGACGTTCAAATTATTGGAAGTTTGAAAGAATTGACATCAGATTAGACATGCTTTTTCCATTTTCCGTATTAAAGTCCCAGAAGTTACGCGTGTTTGTTTCCTTTTTTTAAAAATCCATCACTGTTCTCTGTTAAGTGGGGGAGCGTGACGCCCAACTTCTGTGTCTGTACAGGCTTAGAAGTAGCCGGTGGGCCTGCGCGGCCACACTGGACCGTACGCAAGGAGGGGGTCCCTGCTCACTCGGTTTCCTGTTGAGGACAATTTCTTCAGACGTGTGAGTGACGCCGTCCAGAGCCGTGGGCTCTTTCTCAGCCATCTTTGTCACTTCGAGCCCGACTCTTGATATCTCTTTCAACGTTTGATTTTATTAAACTGCTCAAAACTAGAGAGAAAAGTTTATGGCTTTTTTTCTTTCAACGAATTAAGAAAATGCTAATCTCCTTTGTCCCTGTAGGAGTTGAGCAGAACTGTAGTACTGCTTGGTCTGGTGTTTCAAAAGAAGGCCTTTGTTTTATTTTAAAGCAAAAATAAAAATATATTTTTTCCCTTTTGGATAAATCTCTGGGTAACACATCCAAGTTACAGATTTCTGTGCATTTTTGCTGGAATCACACAGTGCTTCATTTTAGTCTTTTATGATCCACATACTTCAAACATAAGGAACACTGGGAGTCGCAAGTGATACTAACTTTCTATTTGCAAAAGGGAAATATGACTGAACATTGTCCTCCATCCATAAGCCAGGCTGGCTCCTTATCGATCATCCGTGTCGTTAACATCCCTTCTGCTGGCCGCACGGCTGATGCGTATTCTAGGAGAACCGAGGGGCACAGAGGCTGGGCTTCCTCGGGGACACTCAGCACACACTTACAGTGTCTGAGGTCCCTGGTAATTAAAATGGGATTGGCTGTTTTGCTTGAAACCTTTGAGAGAACTGGACTCTCTCAGTCTAGTTCTAGACTCTCTCAGTAGGGCGCGGCTACCTCGGTGTCCAGGCAAGATTCACTCCCCAGCCTCCCCTTGCCTGTTTCCATGACTGTGGGAGGTAGGGTGTTCGTGGCAAGTAAACACGTTTGAGCACTTTTGTCTTGCGACTTTCAGACAGAATGTTTTGTACACTAGCAGAAAAATTGCAGAGATTTAGTCTGCATTCAAAACTTCAGAACGCACGCGCGCTCCACTTCGAGCAGCAGACCCTCTCCCGCGGGAAGGAAGGCAGCCTCGGACAAGGGCACACTTGTCAGGAGCGTTAATGGCATTAGGACCAAGCCATAATGTCATCAGGCGGAAACTGGAGTACAGGCATTAACATGAAATAGGAGAGTGTGGGAAGATACAGGCGATAGGCAATACTTTCATAAGGAAAATTTTTCAAAAACAATAGCTACCTAAGTGAAGGAAAGGTCAAGGTACTTGGGGAAGACTAACAATTGCCTTTTTATTCACCCTGACAATGAATGCATTCGGGGCTCCTCCTGAGCGAAATCCGGTTAATGATGATGGAAATATGCCTCATTGGAGTGAAGTATCCTCTAGAAAGAACGCATCAAGATACCATTTGCCTGTGAGTCTGGGGGTCCTCAGAGTAACCGGCTTGGAGGAAACGGCAAGGCCCTTGAAGCATGCAGCACAGCTGGGAAGTGTGGGCAATGGGCAAGAGCGTCTGCAGGCTGTTGTGGGAATAGGGTTCGATTTCTTAATGTTTTTGTGCAATAAAGCAAGAGGCACATGGTGGGGAGGTCCCCTCAGGTAAGTATATCAGCTGTTCTTGGTGCCACAGGTATTATAAGCCAGTTTTTAACAGAATGTTCACCAGGACAAATAGGGATAGACCGCATTTTGTAACTAAAAAGAAAAAAATTGATAGTAAAAAATGTGCAAGTGCCGGCTGAGTACCACATCCTGCACGGTGGAGGCGCTCTCAAATTCTGGACCCCTTATTATCGGAGGGTGTTTATCTGAACGGCCCTCTGAGTCCAGAGAAAATCATCACAGCGTTTCGTGTGGGGGGTGTGTGTGTGTGTGTGTCTGTCTGTCTGTCTCGTAACGCACACCAGCTGGGATTCCTACTCCCATCTGCACAGAGAGAGATGCGGACTGACCTTCACCTGGACGGCCCGTGGGGAGACGGCTCTTGCCCTGCTGTGCCCCATTGGAGCTGCCACATCCCTGACAGAACCCATGCTGCTCTGCCGGGCCAGAGCCTGCGATTGCGGACACCTAGCTCGTCGTTGCTGGGGGGTTTGGGGGGCGGGGGAGGTACTTATGGAGCACTTCCACGCAGGTCTTTCCTCTGAAGCACTCACAGTTGTTCCCACTACTGACCCAAGAGTTAACCTAGAAAAGAAAAACCGGTGTAAATGTGCTGAAAGCTGAATGAGACCTCTGGTGACCCGGGGCCCGGCTATGCGTGTGCGCCGCACGACTTCCACTCTAACTTGCCATCTCCCGGACACTCGGCTGGTCATGGAGGACGTCTGTGGGTAGGAAGCAAAGGCCCACTTTGTGACCCGTCACCGTGCCAGGGGTGAACGCCGTTGACAGGAGCCTCAGGGGACAGAGAGCTCTTGGCAGGGCCCACGGCCAGTGGGTGGGTGTTTTTAAGTTCTGTCAGGTTCTCTGTTCCCTTGGGGAAATTTGTACCCAAAGAGCATTGAGTTTTTTCTGCTGATTTGTTTCCAAAAGCCTGTGTTTTCTGCATTCCTTCCTGTTTTATGGTTCTTTGCAAAGGAGGAACAGTTTCTTTCCTTATTTGGTTTGGATGTGATTAGCAATCTTGGGGATTAGTTTGGTCTTTTTAAAGTAAAACACACGAGAGGTGGTAGTGCCAGCCGAGGCCAGCCCACCACTCTGTGGAGGCCCCTGCCAGGCCCCGTGAGGATACAGGCCGACGAGGGACAGCACTGGGTAGCCAACCTCTAAGGAATTTCAGGGTTCCGTAGCCCCGGTGATGACAGCGACCCCCACAGCAGCCCCCAGAGATAAGTGAGCCTTACTTTTCAGACAAGGGTGGAAAGCTTTGTTCAGTATCGCACGGGTTGCAGGCAGCTTGGCCAGGATGGAAGCTCAGGTCGGCCCCGCAGCCTGCATTTGCCCAGTGCTCTCATTGCCCAGGCCAGACCACGGTGTGCGCACTGTACAGGGGGCTTTGGACCAGGCTGCTCCAGATTTAAACCCAGCACTGTCCCTTTCCAGCCAGGTGACCTTCCTCTGAGCATTGTGCAACTGTGACGTGGGCAGATCACTTCGACATTGTGAAGTTGGTGAGGAGAAGAGTGCAAAGCCCTGGGAAGCACTGAAAATTGGCAGGTGTGGAGCAAATGGTAGCTGTGCCCTCGGCTGCTTATTTGTCCTCATTTCTGAGAACGGAGGCCCTGCGTGAAGATACTTATGTAAGGCAGCGGTGTTCTGTTAGGTCTATATATGCATCTCCTTCTAAAAGCTAATCCCTTCGCAAACGATTTCTTATTTTTTTGCTTCTGTTTTCTTTCTGTTCTCTGAGATGGCGAACGACTGTCTGAGATTGCCGGGATTGTGGTGCTGCCGCTATCTGCTTTGGAGGAACCTGGCCCTCCAAGTGCGAAGCAGGCACAGATAAACCACATGTAGGGTTTCTCTCAGTGACTTGCCGAGAGCTTCCTGCCTGCCGGGCTTCCCGTAGGAAATGTCAAGTCCAGCGGTGGGAGAATAAAGGAAGGACGCTGTGGACATCTCTGACGAGGGTGGGCTTGCTTTTGAGCGCTCAAGTCAGCGGTACCAGAATAGGATTCTGCTCGTATTCATTTTCCTTTTTGTCAATAACCCGAATCTGTCCAATCAACAACTGATGCTACTTCTGTCCCTCGTGCCTGTGGATCTGCTTGGTAGCAGGCGCTGCCTCTGGATGTGAGGAGTGAGCCTTGGAGGAGACGCCTGCTTCGGCACGCAGGGAAGTGGTCCAAGGCTCGCATGTGAGAGTGTTTACCCAGAAACAAGTTACACCCAAGAGACTAGTATTATTTAATAGCTTATTTTACATTCGTTTATTAAGTGGCTTAATTCCTTGCTCGGACGTCGTTCCGCACCCACCCTGCACTAGTGGGAGTCTTAAATGGTGGCCCGCTCTCCCTCGGACCCCTGCAGGCTCTTCAGTTTCTTGTCTGCATTAATGACGTTTCTGGAAAATGCCACCTCTGGGAAGGGGCTCTGGACTCGCCCATCTGAGAGCTCTTCCCTGCATAATTAGCCTCATTTTTTTAAGGCGGGTCATAGCAGCCGTTATCCCGTCTGTTTGAACTCTGTGACGCTGCCAGTTCGAACGTTCAGAAAGATGCGTACTGTGTTCTCTGCGCCGTCCCTGGGAGTTGTGCTTTGAAGGCCAGTGCGGACACTTAATTTTTATTTGCTATTATAAAAGAGTCTTTGAGCTGACAAATATGAAAACAGGACTGTGATTTCGGCAGGAGTCCAGAAACTATAGAGAGAAAGATGCTTTTATCTTCCCAAAGTCTTTTGACTACTGCACTCTTCTACGAATAGATGCAGAAGGGGGAATAACACCCTTCAAGGCCGCTTTTTTTCCATTGGAACTGGTCTTCCTGCAAACTAGAGGGATAAGATGGATGTGTCAAGTAGTAAAAGTTTAATGTACATTTATTTAAATCTCCTGTCTTTGGGCAGCTGTTAAATTTATTTAAGAGCTCTCTGTGGCCAGGGTCCCATTTTTTCTCCTCCATTTATTTGCTGTCCTCCCTGGAATTTCAGTTGAACAATAAAAAATTATACTTTCAAGCTGACGAGCTGTTG
Source organism: Desmodus rotundus (assembly GCF_022682495.2). NCBI lineage: Eukaryota > Metazoa > Chordata > Mammalia > Chiroptera > Phyllostomidae > Desmodus > Desmodus rotundus. The sequence continues at coordinate 209,686,790 of NC_071387.1, read as the reverse complement.
TACACTTAAGATTTCTCATGAAGTCTCATGGGAATCCTGGAGCGGAACAGCAGCTTCATGGCCTCCGGGCCTGCGCGCCGGTCCTGGCGGATTCCGCCAGCGTGTCCACGTGCCCGTGCCGGGAGAGCAAAGCTGCTCGCCTCGCCGTCTTCTGTTGTAACAGATCGCCCGAGATTTGATGAAGGGTCATGTGACGCCCCGCAGGGAATATTCTCCTAGGTCAACTAAATGCACACAGTGGTCATAGGAAACATTTCTAGGAACATCTGTCAAAAAAGTCTTCCATGAAATAGCTACGGTAACGGCGGTGTTTATTTAGAACCCCAGCTGAAATCGGACGAGTTCCCTCTCTTGAAAATTGTCAGAATCAAAGAAACGAGGCTATTTTACCAACCACGACCAAAGTGGAGTTAGAGCTGAAGGGAGTCTGCCCACACAGCCCCCGTTTTCCTCGCTTGCAAGAGGCTTCAAGCCTAGACTTAGCCTCTGGGCACTGCCCTCTAAGCCAGATTTGGGAATGTCCTGTAGATGCTACCATGAAAAGGCACTGTCCCGGCCGTCGTCTTCCAAAGCCGGACTGAACAATGTGAAAGGAAGCGCAGATCCTCACTGGGAGCCATCCTTAAACTTGACGTACAGCAGGACAGCCTTTGTAGGTGTTCATTCTAATACATCTGAATGCTTTCTCCTGATTGATGGTTGAGGCCTGTGAGGGAACCCTGTCCACCCTACCCTCACCGTGGGCTATGTCTTCATTCCTCCAAGACCCTATGAATCCCTCTTCTCAGGGGGTAATTCTGCCCAGGCCTCCCCCTCCCACCTTTTAGAAGATTCTTGGAAAGCATGAAGCAGAGGTGGGTAGGTCTGTTGTTTTTGGAAAAGGCTCTGAAGCTTGTCCCGAGAAGTAATGTCAAAAGAACACAGCAGAGATGTTTGGTCCATTTGTAAATAAAAGTTTCGCGTTTGGTTCTTTGTTAGAAACGACAGCATCGACTCTGTGAGAACCATGACTGTATGTTTTCATGCTTGTCTGAATCCTTTTAAACACGCCCAACTGTACCCAGCAAAGGTGGGGATGTGGGGGAGCAGAAGGGGATTGTGGGAGGGCTCTGTTCGCTGGACGAGGGTCGGGAACTGACGGGGCTGCAGGTGTCCTTTGCCCCAGCTCCTCTGCGTGCTACGTGCCGTTCCCTGAGCACTTCGTCTGGGACAAGCTCACATTTAGCCTCTATTTGCCAATCTCGGTTCCCTGTGGCCTGCTTTGTTATTGCCAGGCCTTGTGCACGGCTCAGAGGCTACATGAACTTCACGTTGACACCGTGTCCAGCAGTGCCTGTGCCCAGGGCAGCAGCGAGTGAGAAAGACCACGAGCACTGGCCACATCCTGCCTTGTTTCCGAAGCTGGCAGTCGCCCAGGCCTCCTGATCGCAGCACAGAGTCTTCCAGAACGTCTCCAGCTCTGTAGCACCACTCCATTGGTGTAAACCCGTTGCTCAACCCAGATGGGAATCCACTTACGGTGTTTTTTTATTTTTTGCTTATTTGTTGTTTGGAAAGCCTGGGGTTGGGAATAGCAGGTCCATTTTGTAACTGGCCTTTGTGCCAGAGGTGAAAGCCATTGGCAGAGTGCTCCAGAGGAGGGGGAGCTGTTGGCGGGCCAGGCGGTGAGCGCGCCTCAGTTCCATTTGCCTCACACTCCCTGGGGGCAGTTTGTACCCAGAGCGGGTTTAAGTTTCGTTTTCTAGTGCCTCCTCTCAGCCTTCCCAAATGCATATGTTTTCTGCTTTCTCCGCGAGGTTCTCTTATCAAGCGCAAGTTCCCTGCCTTACACTCACAGCAGTGGTTTCTTTGTGACTCAGCAATGTCCCAGGCACGAAGGCTGTCCCTTCTTTGTCAGAATGCAAACACCGACTCACGAAACTGAATGTTGAGACCCGGGGAAGTGTGGGCTGATTTCCAGAAACCATGCATTATGTAAAATAGTCATAAAGAGGCAGGTGGCCCAAGGCCAGTCAGTGGTTTAGATTAAGCCTGGCCCATCAAAAAGTGGTTTTGTTTTTTTCAGTTCAGTAGCCACTGCCCCAGAAGTGCAGGGCCTCACACCATCCCCCCACCACCGCAGGCTTGTCTGGAGGGCAGCTATGCACACAGCCCGTCCTGGAGGAGGACAGAGGAGAGCTGTGGGCCGGAGCCGGGAGAAGCGGAATGCCTGGCCCCAGCCCGTTCCCATTCTGTTCAGATATTGTCGAGTTTTTATGCTGTCGAGGAAGTTGCAACGTTGTGTGGAAAACTGTATGATTCCCGTGATGAGTGGCGGGAAAAGTAAAGGTGCCAAAGGTGGGGGAGGGCGGACTGGCACGGATAAGAACACCCACTGGTACAGCTTACGCTAGGAGGAAGGTCCAACACGAGGGTGCCCGCCCGCTGCCGGAGCTGCTCTCCCCGCTGAGACACGGGACCATGGCAAGCACACTGTCTCCCTTGATGGAGTGCAGTTATTTAATCCTCCACTGCGTCTTAAATTCTTGGTGTCAACAGAACAAATTGTGTGTGGCGCGCGCGCACTCCAGGGGTGGGAGCGCCGTTCCCGCGATGCCTGTGAGAAGGGCTTTCTGGCTCAGGCCAGCCAGGCTAGACGCAGCAGCTCGGACTGGGGCAGAGGCTGCATGGGGGAGAATTTCCCCCGAATCGTTCCTTGTAATGTGCACCTGTGTGTAAGTAGCATCTAGGAATGTAGCGAACATTCACTTCCTCTTTGTCAACCAGAGGAAGCCGAGACTCTGCATTTATGTTCAGAGAGATCTGATTTCGTGACTTTATAACCATGATTTATGATTTACGAAAGGTGCAAGTTATTCCACATTTATACTGTTTCCTTGACTCCGTTGTTGGGCATGTCATATTTGATTCTCATGGAATCCTTTTTAGGTAGAAATAATTAAAAACGAGGAGTGTGAATCTATGCCCAGAATTCCTGAAGGGGTCTGGGACACAGTCTCTCTGCTTATGTTGCTTGTAGTTAGTTCAAACCGATTTCATGGAATTGACTTGGCATAAAGATGGCTAAATTTCCCAGACAAGTAACGTCTTTCCCACGGGGAAACCACATGCATGTTGGAAGTTCATGCGATCCTATCTAATTTAAAGGAAACCTGGGGTTGGGAATAGCAGGTTTCTTCCCTAGTTGCTTTATTCAAAGGACGGTCTTCCATAGTTAGCATGTGCATTAGATAACGTAGGAAATAAGCCCCCTGGAGTGCTGAGCGACCTCCATCCAGGGTGCCCTTCATTCACTTAGTTCTGAAATGAACTCTAACTGCAAAAGCAGCATCTTCTGCATCCTTTCTGCTGAGGGCACCTCTTACATGCAGGAGCAGCGATGCTTATTTTTATGGGATATTCATTCGGCTCGTGGGAACGTAGGTGATGTAGGGAAAGGGTTGCTACAGGGTAGTGGTTTCATCTCTCACGGGTGACCCTTTCCTTCGGGCCCTCTGGGGACGCCAAATCCAAGCAGCCCTGAAGACACCCTCAGCTGACTGGGCCACATCAGTGGGTGTTCAGTGGCAGGAGCAGCAGCTGTGGGTGGCTTGCTTAAACTGGAGTCTCTCTCTCTCTCTCATTCTCATTCTCTCCTTCCTCTTCTTGTTTTCTGGCAAGCAACACAGTACACATTGGGTGGCAAGAGGCAGCCTTGTGTGGGTATGTGATTTTTAAACTTATTATGAAAATGATTTATTTTTTATTAAAAATTTAATTTGAGCAGAGCAGGTCATCCATCTTCATGCCTGCCCAGTTCTCCAGGTGTCTGACAGCATTAGGCTTTAATCTGGAACTTCCCGTGACATTATCAGGCTCCCCGTTAGTATTTAACGTAGGAAGAACTTGTAGTAAATGGAGCAGCCCATCCTGAGAACAGGGTGTGAACACTTCAGGTCAATAGCAGCGCGGGAGCCGGTGCTGCCCTGCCTGCCCCGAGCTCTCCCTGCTGTTCCCTCCCAGTCTGTGGGCCGGGGGCCTTGGGCCATGCAGGGGGCCTTGACTGAGAAGCCAGACCAGTATATACGTCAGCTCCTCCGGTGGTGGAATCCACCCGCTGGTGGTGGCCCACCCGGCCTTCTACCCCATTGCCCAAGGCCAAATTCCTCCACACTGCTGTACATGAAGTGTTTGCCTGCAGAGATCCCCATTCCCTTAGGGGATCTAAATTTAATAAAGGGAAATAGTCTTACACAATGATTTAAAAGCTAGTTTTTAATTAAGTTATGTATTCCTAATTCAATGGATTGCTAAAACGATGCACAGTTATTTGCTAGCAAACGTGTCTCTTGGACAAACGATAATAGTATCATTCTACAGTTTCCAGTGGGCTCATTTTTTACAACCGTTTTTAAGTGGAGCAGAGGGCACTCACAGTTACCCTGACTTCGGGGTGACCCAGAAAGAGATACACGTCCTACTTGCACTTTTCTCAGATGACAACCACCACCAATCCTTTACAGAGCGCTTGACGCTGCAGGGCAGGCGTGTAGTTTTCAAATGCTCCCATCGCAGAAAAAATAACACTTGCCCCACTTCCTCCCTCCCCCTCCCTTCCCCTCCATCTCACTGATCTGCATGCTTTTCTGTATTCATTTTTGGGAACTTCTTCCCCATCCGGAGTGCTTATCTCCACGAAGAGCTGGCCCTGATGAGTGAGACTGAGCGGGCTGTTTCCCTCTAAGTGCATAAAATCTTTAAAGACCGTCCTCCTTGGTAATCTGTGTTTCTGTGCGTAGAAGGAAAGAACGAAATTTTGGGAACAGAACTACAGTGATTTTGCTAACGGGTAAACACATGTACAAACTGGCAAAGTCGTTAGTATTGAAAGCTGTCCTCCGAGCTGTTGAGGGGGTTTGGCTGCCCCCGGGGTTGCAGAAGGACCCCATTTCCCTCCCAGTGTGTAGGGTGGGGGTGGGGCGCCCAGGTGGAGCAGGCACACCTGGAGGTGTGAGGAGGGGGCGCCGCCCCTGGCGGACTCTGCTTCCCTCGAACCAATCTCCCCCGCTGCTGGAACAAGGTCCTTGGGATGTCTTTACACTCAGCCCTCGGTGTGTACATCCACACTGTCACACACGCACAGAGGGTGTGAGTGAGCGTCACTGACCATTTGTAGAATGTGGGTAACTGGCTGTGTCTGGCGATGAAGCCCCCGTGTGGATCTCAGTATACACCTCACACGTACAGAGGGTGCTCCCAAAGCCCCTCCCTCTCCCTGACCCGAAGTGACGGGGATCCCCCCCTTTATTTAGCCACACTTCAGCACGGGCTTGGACAGCTGGAAGGGAAGAAAAAGATCAGAGGGGCCAAGGGTCCTTTACAGAAAGACAGGTCACGGCCTGAACAGTGACATTGATTTTCTACCCAAATGGTTACATTTACTCTGCAACTAAAAAGAAAAGTTAACCCAAGTGCTGGTCCAAAAATTCTGCCCTCACTTACTATCAGACTACTCAGGAAACCCTGCCTCAAGGCCCACCTCCCGGCAGCACTGCCGGTCTTCCAGGTCCTCTGTTCAGGTGTCAGCTGCAGTCACGGGTCCACCGCCAGTCCTGCCTCCAACGTGGAAGCTTCTGGAACCAGATCCGCCACCCGCCTGTCACCCTGAACACCATGAGTGTGGGCCCCGTTGGGCCCAGCACCCTCACCTGGCTGTGGGGCAGCCTTCCTCTCCCCCTCTTTCCCTGGAGGACCCGGAGCTCTGGGAGGCTCAGAGACACATGGAGGCCAGGTTGTTAGTAATGGGCAGAGCCAGAGCCTGCGCCCGGCTATTGGAGCCCAGAGGCCACCGCTCTGCGGGCCACCCTGCACTGCCACCACTTTGCCGCTGTCCCTGGCGCCGTTCTGCATGAGGCTCAGCTTCACCTCACTGTGTGGTCCTGCATCCTCTGGGGGTGGTACTTTTACTTTTGAACTTCCAAATACAAGCACCGAGGCCCTAGCCCAGAACGTGTGTGGCTGACCCTGGGTCGAGGCATTTTACCCAGGTGGGGCTTGGTCCCTTTATCTGCACAAGAAGAGAGTTAAGGCACTTGCATCCTTGTAAGTTCCCGCTGGCTCTAACACGCTCACTCGAAGATTATCTCTCCTCTATCAGTTAATTGGAATGAATCTAATTTTCAATTCATCTGCACTGTTTCAAAATACTGTTTAGAATAATTAAAGTAACACTAAGAAAGGCTTGAAAAGTAATCACCAGAATTGTGGCTCCCCCACAGTGTTGTTGGTGTGACAATCTGCTGAAAGTTTTCAAGCTAATAAAAGACAGACACCAAATGAGTGCTTTTTAAGAAAGCTGAGGGAGACCTGATGCCGCTGACCGCCACCTGCCCCTCCCAGCTGTCCGCTCTCCGGGAGACTCCGTGTCAGGTATCCACCTTTCTCCTAAAGCCACGCTCGTACTGCCTCCTCTCCCTGCGAGTCACACTGTAACACCAAGAAGAGGACTCTGCTCTGTGTCCTGTTCCCGCAGGCACGTACCGCCAGAGCTCTGCTCACCAATGGAACATTCTCATTTGTGTAGTTTTCCTACAAGATCTGAAGCTTTAGTCGCAAACGTTTGTCTTTGTAATTTTAGTCTGTTTACCTGGTCTGAAACATAAGCAGGCGTTTTTAGTATGTTTTTGAAACAGTAAAACTCGATGAGTTGTTTTGGGGCATGACAAGGTTTTGATTTTGATATGCCCGAGATACACCAGAAATGGAAGAACGTCACCGTCTCGGTTGCTCGTACCTGAGCTGGTCTTCGCTCAGTCGTCCTGACTTGAGAAAGCTTTGTGCACTTGACGACTTTCAGGGTATCTAACTCATCCCCGGTCCCCAAAGATCGTTTTAGCAAGTGGCCCTCACCCAGGGCAGGGCAGGGCAGGGTGGGGACAGCCTGCCCCTCAAGCCGCTGCAGCATATTTTATGCGGATGTAAAGTTTTTTGGTCTTCCAAATCCAATCACAAACACAAGCCTGTGTTTCAAGGTGGGGAGATGTGAGGCCGTTTCTTTCAGGTCTGGGGGCGATTATTTGTTCGCTTTGAGTTCTACGAGTTTCCTTCTGTCCGACCCCCATACCTACCTGGCGGCAGCTGACCAAGACCAGACCTTGAATGGAGAAGGGGCAGCACTCTGCAGAACGTGTTTGCTCCTAAGGCTGAAGTTACCCACCCCTTCCGGAGACGTCAGGAGTGTAGAGTTAGGAGTATGTGCTCACCCCAAGACTGCCTTTTCCAGCCGCCCTCAACATCACGGCAGGTTTCATTTAGGTCGGTTGCACTTTCATCAGTTTCCCAGGACGCGCAGAACACCGATCCTTCAACGGTGAGGAATCAGACTCTTCCCCTGGTGTCCAAGACAGGACAGGGCTGACCCGTGTCACATCCTCATTGCTGAACACAGGCAAGGGGACAGGGAAAGTTACCTGCACTGAACAGACCTGAACATGGACCTCATACTTAACAGAAGCAACGGACTAAAATTTCCAGCCACTCCGGAAACGGAAACTAATGACACATCAGAAGAATTAGTCTTCTTCGTTACAAAGAGGCCGGCTGCTGAGGATCAGTACCAGCCCACAAATCCACATGCCACCCTGCAAGCCAGGTGGCACCTGCAAGCCCAGAGCAATATGGGGAGCAGGCCTGCGGGGCCCCCGTCACTCCGCAGTTCCTTGCCTGAAAGGCGTGTGCTGACTCGTAACCCACAGCACTGATGTGTCCACAAAACTGAATTCTAGAACTCCACCAGGGTCTAAACACTAAGAAGTGGAGATGCGCGTAGCACGGGTGGAGAAGCAACGGGACAAAGCGGCTTTCAAACTGCTGCTCCCGGGAGCCCCACCCCTGGTCCCTCGGGGCAGCCTGCTTCCGGTGTTCTACACACGCTCGTCAGTCGCTCACCAGCGAAATCGTCTACAAGAATCAGGCTGCGTCCACTTTTCCCAGGCTCCTGTGATCCGTGGGAAATGTCAGGTGCTTCTGCCATGGAACGCACATTCAAGGTGAAAACGGAAAATGCCGTCGCGTGGGTTTGTACTCACACAGCGACAATGCTGGGGCCCTCTGAGAGCTATTTGCCCTGGGACAAGTCCCCCTGGGACCCTCTGTTCCCCCTCGACTTCAGGGCAGGTGACAGATACCACTGCCTGACCGAGATGGGATGAGACTGAACAAGGTGACCTTTCTGCACAGGTCGGGGAAGTGACAGGAGTTGCTGGAAAGCTGGCAAGTCACCATAGACTGTGTCTCGTCCCCTCGCAGTCCCATGTGGGCCGGGGCAGTGCCCTACTCTCTCTAATGATTCGTGGACTCTGAACCCTTCTGTCTTCCCCAGCCCACCTCTCACGGAACCCGGGCCACAGTCTTCAGCGTCAGAAAGCCCAGGTTCAAGTCCCAGCCTGCCAGCGCGTAGTGAGTTACTCATCTCCTCCACAGTTGTGCCCACGTCAGAGCCCCTGCTCTCGCGGTCACCATGCCAAGGCCCTTCCCTGTATTCGTGCCCTACCTGTACCCGAGCCCTTTGAGGACAGGTGTTATTTCTCTGTTTTAAAAATGAGGAGACTAAAATCATAAGACGTGGAGTGACTTGTTCATGACGATGAACTTAGAAAATGGCGGGACCCGACCCTTCTTGTTCCAGGAGCAGAGCCTGGATGTCCTGCAAACGTTCGCAGGGGTGAGAGACTTGGGGGGGGGGGGCCCCCCCGCGAACGTGTGGGGGGCGGAGCCTGGGTCTGAGCCAGCCTACAGCCCCTACCTGTCCGTCAAAGGTGCACGCAGGTGTGCCGCTCGGCCCTGCCTTCCTCTTCCTTTCTGGCCCTCAGCGCCTACTTCCTTCCCCCTCGTGTGTCGGTGCAGGCACCAGCTCAACCCTCCTTCTCTTCATTCTAAGACAAACACGCGTGTTCACACTGTTCTGCGCTCACCCAGGGTGAGTGCCCTTGGCAGCGTGCAGAGATTCCACACGGGGCCGCTCTCACAGTGCGGCCCAGGGTGGGCTCAGCAGGCCGCCCTCCCTAATTCTTTGTCCCGTCTAGTCGCGGGAGCAGGGCGGGGAGGACCCTGCTCCTTCCTACTCGGTGCACCAGTTACAGCCTCTCTGGGGCACAACTCGCACACTTACAAGTTCGTCCCCAACGCTGTTAAAACAGAGTGGCCGCTGACCTTGGCAATGTGGTTCCTGTTTCCAGACTAGCAGTGTTTCAACAAGCACCTCGACAGGGAGGTGTTCTGAGGGATAGATACGCCCCCTGTGCAGCTGCCCAGTGAAGACTTGCCCATGCTGGGGCTTTTCCCGTAAACGGTAGAAGTGTTCCTTCCGACTGAGGGTAACACCGAGGGGGGCGGGAGTCAAAAGCCCGGTGCAAGTCCAGCGGTCAGCAAGTCAACTGCGCTTTCGCCTGTGCTGGTTTCCCTGTGCAGTTGGGTTACAGATTTGTGTCGGTCCTTTGAACGTCGGATGAACCTCCCAAGGGAGCACAGGTTTTATGTGCTCTCGGCCTCACGGGGTGACACCTCTCCCCCGTGAAAGTATAGATTCCAATCAGACCCTCAAGTGAAAAAATGAAACCGGTTTCAGAATCTCTCCTGCTTTGCACGCTCGCTGTTCTTCCAGATACTCCCAGTCTTTGATGGCATTCGCCACATGTCTCTCCCTGGCCCGCGTTGCTTGCCGTTACTTCAGAGTCAGATTTCGCGAGCATCATATTTATGCAATCCCCTGTTTGTGTGTTTAAAAGCCTTTCTATCTTCTCTGATAACTGTTGAAACCCTGCTCAACTTGAGGAGCCTCTCTCTTTGCTCCCTCAAATCTAAATCACTCTCATTATCACATTTATGTAAATAGTTTCGATATTGCCTAATCACCAGATACCTTTAAAATATCTGCTTTTTTTCCAATGTGGCCTGTATTTTCCTCCCCCAGGAGATTTCCTGCCGTATTCCTTAGTTCATCCATCGTCACACTCACGGGTGTCTAGTTGTCCTGGCCGTGGTTCAGAGCACAGCCTCCCTATCTCATGGCTGTGTGTTCCTGTGGCAGCCACGTGGTGTCTGGGGATGGGGACCCCAGGGCCTCTCTGCTGTCTCAGCTTCAGACTGGTCGCTGAGGATGCACTGTGTGAGGAAGCACTGTGCTGTCTCCTGTCTGTTTGCCAGAGGCGGTGTGAGGAAGGAGTTCAGCTTCGGTTTTGATGGCCTGCGCGCTCCTTGTAGACTCATAATGTTAGAAGCCGAAGGCCCCCTTCCCTCCTCTGACATTGGGGTTTGGTGACCTGGGAACCAGGGCGGCATGAACTCTGTCTGCAGGCCGCATGGGGGCCTGGCAGTGCCTGCTGAGGGCCCAGAAAGCACCCCCCACCCCCACCCCCGGCCCAGCTTCTCTTCTCAAGCCAGGACTTCGAAGAGCTCTACCTTCCAGATCAATGAGGATTTAAAGACAGAAACTACCAGCATTTTTAACAAGTGATCTGTTCGCTGATGAGTAAGCAGTCTCTTACTCATGGGAAGGGTGGGGCAGCTCTCTTCCTTTGCAGGCTCTGGAAAGGCACTGACTTGGGGTCTTCTGGGTTTGGTTAGTCCCCTCAGAGGGCCTGTAGACTCCCAGTCAACACAGAGGATTAGGTTGATGGGAAGTTCTGAGCTGGAGCTTCCCCGACTGAAGAATGAAGCCTTGTCTCAGAGGTGTCTGTATCTTATCTCTAGCCTTTGGAGTAATCCTCCCAGTTCAGGTTCCTAAGAGAATCATTTGATGATTCAATCTGTCGGTATGTTCCACTAATCTGTGTATCTGAAGTGATATCAGAGACCCACTTAATGAGCTGCAGCTCTCAAAGAGTTACAACAGCTGCACCGAAAGGCTTTTCTCAGGCAAGCCCAAGATACCCTGCCCCTTATCTGCTGCTGAGGGTTGGGCCTTCCAGGGGACAAATGGCTGGTCCCTTTCCAAAGGGACAGACTTTCCTATCTGATGCTGTGGCTCACCAGCAGGAAGAGAAAAGGAAAGCGGCCGTCTTCCGCTAGGACACTGAACCCGGGCAAACCGCAGCTCTGCGGAGTCCCGCAGCGGCAGCACCCCCGCACCCCCCAGCCCCCTCACCCCCGTAAGCACAAGCAGGCAGTTCCCAGCTGTCAGAGGTCTGGGTCGAGGTAGACCATCTCTGCCTGTGCAGAGGGCAGGGAACGGCAGGACGTCCATGGGGCGGGGGTGTGGGTCTCCTAAGTGGCCTGTCAGGACTTCATTTGCTCAACATGACACCTCATGTCTCCTTGGGATGTGACAGCCTGTGGGGAAGTTATATGAGGTCTTTCCATCATCCAGCCTTTTCCTGGTTCCAAACGAGGTTCCTTCTGCCTTTCTTTTTTTCTATCAGAATATTCGAAGCTAGCCATGTATCTGCTGAGCAGACTTAGTGCAAAATGCCTTAAAAGATAGGTCGCCCCCTTCTCAGGAAACAACGCTTTGTGTCCTGGAAGCCAGTCTTACACTCTTCTGTCTGCCTCGCCGTGTGGCTCTTCATCTAGGGTCAGCCTTGTGGAGCTTAAGGTGGCCTCTGAATTAAATCTGTTCTGAGTTAGTGTGTTTTTTTAATTAATAAGTTTAGAATTTCTCTTCATACTGGAAGGAGGCAAACAGAGAAGCAATGGATGAACCACATAAAGTCACCTGGCAAGTCCAAAGCCAAGTTGAGAACACAGGAGTTTATCTTTCGTACTCGATGCAGTGAAATTCAAACCCTCCGAAGCCGCACTTGACACTGGCGCTCTTCGGTCAACCCCAGTCCAAAGAAAAAGAGTGGGTCGGGCCGGGATGCGCAGACATCATCTCTTCCTTTCGCGTTTTCCACTTTTGCCACTGAAACAAGTGAACAGGGTGGCCGCTGCCACAGGGGTCTCTCGTCGATCAGGTCATAAAAGTAGCCCCTGTCAGAAACGGCATATGCTCTGCAAAATTAACTAATGTAGACAGTGTTGCAAAGGGTTGAAGCTACAGAAGAGAACTGGAGTTGTACAGTTGCTTTGGTTTATCTTCTCATAATTTATAAATGCGGTGAGCCCTTGAACGGGTTAGTGGCTGCCCAGACACAGGAACCTCGCCCCTCCTCTCTGCGCCTGCTGCTGTTTTATCCGTGTTCAGCACGACTCCTTGCAGTTACTGCCTTTCTCACCTGGCAGCCTGCCGGGTCGGTCTTTCTGCCCCACGACACAGGGCCTGTGCGTCATAAAGCCCCTGCAGAGGAGTGAGTGAACGGCACTCTGCCCTGGCTGGCCTGTGTCAAGGTGTGGCATGTCCCCTCCTCTCTGCGGCAGTTCAGGGTGGTCAGGCCCCTGCTCCAGAGTCTCTGCCCAGAAGGAGGCAAGGAGGGGGAAGGGGCTGGGCCCCTTTGGCCTTTCTCATTCGGTTCTACCGGTGATCGTCACTGAGCTTCTGCCCTGCTGAGGCCCTGCCCCTGCTGCAGGGTCCACCGAGGTGGGTGGTGGGCCTGCTTTGGGGAGGGCACTCAGAGCCCAGAGAATTTGCTCTCCAGCAGAGGAGAGGAAGACCTTGACAAAGAATGAATGAGTGAATGAATAAACCAATGAACGTACATATGTGCAATTGTACAGAACTTGGGCTGAGGGGCGGTCCATTTGGGGGGGAAGGGATATCAAGGAAAACAAAGAAGAGAGGTGACAGAGAAGGGTAGAGAAGTTCCAGAACGGATGAGTTGGATAAGTAACAGCCCCAAGGTGTGAAGAGTAAGAGGCAGTGTATTTGGAGAGATAGTAAGCACTTTGAGGCATACATTCAAGTAACGTTGGGGCTCACCTTGTTTGGTGAAGGGTATTTTTCTTCCCCGTTTAGATTGGGAGTCCTGGGAGGACAGGGACAAACTTCGCTCAGAGAGGGACACCGAGAACGTTGGCAGATTTAAACTGAAGGAACTGATACGGAGCTCTCAGTAGTGTGAGTGCGTGTGTCTGTGTGTGTCTGTGTCTGTGTGTGTGTGTTTTAATTTCTCTTGAATCTCCCCGTCCCACCCACTCTCTGGGGTTTGTGAATAACGAACTGATTAAAACACTGAACAGCAGGGAAGAGAAGGAGATAAGGAGAAAAAAGAAAAGATTATGTTCAGTCTAAACCCTCAGGGGTTGTGACTTCATTGGGAAGGGCTAGGGAAGGGCTTGTTTATAAATACACATATTTAAATAACTGCCCTTGAAGATAGTGTGAATGCTTGCCAGGAGCAGGGTAAATACCACTGGGATGATAAAACCTAGCTCGCAGCTCGCGCCCAGGAGTGGCGTGTAGCGGGGTCTGAGGCACAGAGCAGGCGGTTTGAGGGGGGTGGGGCAGCGGCCAGCGCTGGTCTGAGAGCGCGTCCACCCTCGCTCCCCAGGGCCTCCCAGCAGCCCTGTGAGGTGGGAGGTGTTCTTACCACAGTTATTTGACACGCGTTGCCCAAATGAGGGAACTCGGCCGGGGACAGTTACCTTCACCCAGAGCCAAACAGCTCTAAGAGGTAAAACGGAAGTTTAAAAGCAGGTGTCAGGGCCCCAGTCCGGTTGGTTGACTGTTACATTAGACTATCAGCCATGTGCACAGAGTGGGGGGCCTTCCCAGACATGAGCGACAAGGAGCTCACCTCTGGGAAAGGCGAGGTACGCTCGGGAGAGACAGTACCGAGTGAGGCTGGCCAGTGAGGGACCAGGAATGTGGGTATTGAGGATGACACCCCTCCTCTATTTTGGATGGTTGACCTTCCTCAATGGGTTGACGGAAGAGTCCACAAGTCAATGTATTTTTTAAATCTTCAAAGAGTGCCCGACACATAGAAGACATGTGGCGAGGGGTTCCTAGAATAGCTGGGAAGAATCACGGGACAGGCAGGTGGAGAGGGGGATAGGGCACACTTCATGTGGCTCACAGAGTTTGGCCACAGCCCTAAGGCTGAAGGTCCCGTAACTGCTGGGTTCACGCCCCCCGCCCACCCCTACTGTGAAAAGTTATTTTGGAACGTGTTGTTGGGTTTGACCACGTGGCGTTAAAAAAGCCAGATGACATCTGATATCTTATCTAAAAGATAAAACCTGGACAGGGCTTTTAAAATCCCATCACCCCAAAACGCCACAGGGAAAAAATTCTGCGCAAGCACTACCACCCCCTGAAAAAGAAGGAAAAAGTCATGAAAGTTATATGTTAAGCATCATTTGTTTTATACAGTTAAAACATTGAACAGTCCCTTGGATTTCTCTGTAAAAGATTTGATCTACTGCAGAATTTCTTCCCGTTGAGGTCCATCGAATCCTTCCTTCAAGCGGATTAACCTCAGCTGAGGTCTCCTCCGCTGAGACAGTCCTGAGAGACTGGAGTCCGTGGCCCACGGCACTGCGGCTGGCAGGTGCTCCCACGAAGGCCCGAGACCCTGTGACCGACCCCTGGCTGGCGACTGCCCGTGAAGCCCAGTGTGCTGGGTGAGAGCCGGAGCGGCCTGATCCCAGAAAGCCCACTGCTCCCGTTCACCGAGACCTGAAGGTGGCTCCCGGGGGGAAGATGATGATGATGACGGCTCACTGACACAGAACGTCAGGGCAGAGAAAAGGAGACCGCGATAACAGCCCCTGTGGGTCCAGCACCCCTCCAGTGTGCTTTTCCATTTAGCACCCTGAGCCCCTGGAAGATACAGGGGGTCGTCATCTGCGACATATGTCCATTGTCGGGCCACAGGGAGGATGAAAGCTGTTCTAGAACAGTTCTAGAACACGTGCTCTGTGGGCGACGTGGGTGATTTCAGGAGTATGCGGTCGCGACAGTCTTTCTGCAATAAATGCAGTTCTGAGTTTTGTGCGGCTTTTTCTTGTGGTGATGTTAAATTGGGTTGAGACCCTCATTAAGATGCCCCAGAGGGACGTGATCTCACAGACTTCAGCAGGCTCCACCTGAGCTCCGTTCCAGGGCGCTGGCCGTCCCCTGGAGGCGGCCGGGAGGCCTGGCCCCCTCCATGGCCTTCTGCACGTGTCGCTTCTCTCCGAAGGGCGTCTGAAGAAGAGCAGGAAGTAGACGGTGTTCTTTCTCGTCTGGGACCCGAGACTGTAGGACGTCTGAGGGTTGGACACCCACGCCTGAGCTTTGCGGCCTGGGGAGCGAGTGTTCTGTTGGAATAGCTCAGCACCCTGAGTGGAGTTCTCGCCTGCCTGGAGGGCCACCACCTTTCAGCAGTGGACAAACATTTAACATTTGTCCACTTAACATTAAGTGACTTTTGTTGATTTAAATCCCCACTTAACTGCAACGGTTACCAAGCAAGCACCTTTTCTTTTGTCACGAGAGGAGAAACCGCAGTAAGAGGAAAGTGTTTATTGGCGGCTACCCTGTCCTTGGTAGCCACACAGCAAGTGTTTGCGGAGTCTGTCCCGGGGGCTCCTCTCCCCCGTCTGTCTCTGCATACAGGTGCATCTTTATTTTCCTCAGAAAAAATAACCGTTCTGTGTTTGGATTTGTTCACATGTATGTTTCATTTCATTAGTTTTTTTAAAGTATGAAAGCTGCCAGGGCCCGTGGTTCCCAGTCCAATAATCCAGAGGTACATTAAGAAAAAGTTAATCCTTCCTGCCCCGTGTGACCCTCCGACATTATCAGTCCGCCGTGGCTTCCTCCGACCCTTTTCCTGTGCTCCGGGCACGGTCTTTACGGCTCACAGAGGGTGTCCAAAACGAACACGTCTAACACGGGTGATTTTTATTGGGCTGCATTCATTATGCCGACAGGTAGGGAAACACGCCCCACTGGTAGCTGACGTTCCGTAGTGCACCTGTTTGGGTTTTGTTTTGCCTTGAGAGGGGGTGGGGGGCAGTGTTAGCTCCCTGAAGAAGATCCCAGAAGGGACAGACCCCACCTGTGGCCAGAGCCTTTCCGGTTCTGCAGAGGACCCCACTGGACGGGCTTGCACTTCTCCGATGACGTCAACTTGCCTCTGGTGTCAGCTTCTGTTTGTGCCCATGTAACGCCAGTTCGGTGTGCTCCTTCACTCTGAGACCCTCGCCAGCATCACGGCATCCATCCTAAATGCGTGCTCGGAACCCTTCTCCAAATCCAGTGCTGAGTACCCTCGTGTTGAGTTTTCGTCCGTGGGGCGTAATCTGTTTTATAACAGTACTCGCCGTGCACTCAGTGTACGGACAGAATCGTAGGGGCAGCGTGACCCTAAAGGTGCAGAAAGAAAGACTGAGAACACCAGAGCACGTCGTTACCTCCATAAACCTGTCACAGCATCATACACATCGCAGACTGTGAGGCACTCTCGTGCCTACGGTGCACTGGAGGGTGATTCGTGGAAATGGGATCGATGGCTGTTGAAAGAAACAGGGCTACTTTGTGGGAAGCTGAAATAACAGTGGTATGTGAAACATTTCTGACGCCCCCGACTTTCAGACCATCCCTGAAATACGACGTGGAGTTTCTCCCACATCGAAATCGTTAGGCTTCGCCAGCCCTGACCCCGGAAAGCTGAACACGCACGTGAACTTTCCCAAAGAGTTACCCTGAAACCCAGAGACCAGTCACTGCCGAGGTGTGTGGGGTGTTGTGGGGAACGTCTAGGAGAGCGAACCCGAGAGGCCCTGTGGGCACAGGGGGGTGGACGGGCTGTGTGGAAGGGGTGGGTACGCTGGGCACCAGCCCAGGGAGGGTCGTGCGGTGGGGCGGTGTGGAGTGGTCCCCTGCCAGGAGACTGCACTTTCCTGCCCGTCGGCACCTGCCAGGGCGGCTTCCGTCCCTGGAGCTCACCGGCACCTGGAGGCGGAGGCTTCGGTGCATCCATTGCATCCACCGTCCCCCCGACCCACCCCCGTCAGTCACTTGCGTACAATCTGAATAGACTCTCAATTCACATTTCTGGAGCCACATGGTCAAAATAGCACTTTATATTCAGCGTGAAATTCTTCAAATGAAACCCAGCTGGCAGCGGGGAAGGGTGGGGGGAGGGGAATATTGGGTGTGCAAGGGTTCATAGTTTCCCAGAGCTTTCTTATGCTTTGTGCAGATACAGGAATATTTTAAACATCTGTGATACCGCACGAATGGATTTCTTAAGCCTGGACTCTAAAGAATCTGATTTGTAATATTTCATAAAAATATAAAACCCACTAAGATAGTTAGGCGGGCCGTCCCAAACCCTGGCCTGCACACCGTCATTTACTCACGGAGGGAGCCCTTCAAATCTGGGCAGTAAGGTTTGTCATGTAGTGCCTTAAGTTGGTTCTTGGCTCAATAGCCTGATTTGAGAGAGAGGTGGGGGGCGCAGGCTTGGGTGGCGGGGGCGGGGGGCGGAGAGAGAGAGAGGAGCTAGTTCAGTTCCCTACTGCCTGGGTCTCGGGGCGAGAACTTCCGCCCGGGAGGTTGTACGTGTCCGTCGGTCCCGTTGCCTTCTCTGTCCCCAGGCTGCGCGGGAGCTGTCCTGGGCCCTGGTGATGTACAGTGGTCACATCACAACCAGGCGAATCCCGTTCCGGAACACAGTGCGTTTCATTCCCCATCCACGCCTTGCAACCCTGGGGTCAAACCTGGTAGCTTCACGGTTTATCGTGTCAGGGAGCCCCTTCGAACGGCACCAACAAGCAGTCCGGCCTGCGGCCTGGCCACGGCACACGTGGACTCTCTGCCCTCGTGGGTGAGGTCAGAACGCGAGTGTTTCGGCAGCTGCGAGGGGTCTCCACTGGTCTGTCCTACGAGCACCGTGCTGCATTCAGCTGACGAGAAGCGTGCGGGTCGCCAGCACCAGGAGGACAAGCTGGAGTCAGACGGGCAAGAATTTCTTCCTCATGCCTGTCTGTCCGGGCCCCACCCTCTCTCCTCTCTGTGGGCAGACGAGTGTCCCTGTGAAGACAAGGCATCGGGTGGTTTGCTGACCAGAAATAAACGCACAGAGAGGTGAGGGCCCCTCACAGGTGCCAGTTTATGTCATGCTATGCCTGGCCTCTACCTCTCGTTAAAAACAGCCCCCGTTTGTCAGGTGTTGGCATTGTGATTCTTATTTCCAAACGCTCTGATAAAATTGCTGTCTCACTAATGGGAGACCACTGTGGTAAGGGCGGGGGGACAGACAATAATTTCAGGGAAAATGGGCTGTGATGCAAAGCACTGAGCTTGCCTGTCACCCAGACAGTGGCACCTGTCGAAGGGGGTCATCCGGGGCACGGCCGAGCGGCACCTGGGGATGCTCGCCTGGCGGGGTGGCCCACCGTCTGGTGTCCACTTCTGAGCCCAGAGCATGGGCCGAAGTCCGGTTTAGAAAGTGGTTTGCAAATGCATTCGAAACAGCGTCGTGCTTGCTTTTTCAGGTGCTGAGTTTAGTGATGAGGTGCCCAGGTGTCACATGATTTACCTCCCCAGCTATGACTGTTCCTACAGGAAGCTGCAAGGCTGTGGGGAGGGGTGAGTCGGACTTGAGTCAGGAAGATTTGTGGAGTTATACTGCGCCAAAGTTGTGGAGCTGACAGGCACTGGTACTGATTCTGACAGGGGACTTGAAGAGTTGTTTCAAGTGCCTTATCATTTAAAAAATTAAATAAACATATGCCCTAAGTAATTAATTTTAACTTAAAACATACAAGTGGCACTTGACTTTCAGTACGGGCCAAGGCCTTGCCCCTGAGTGTGGGGCCGTCAGAGTTCTGTGTTCTAGTTCTCCCATTAAACTCGGCCGTCGCCTATGGCTTTCAGCGCCCGTGTCTTTAAAATGGAGCCAGAGTGACCGGAGTGGGGGCAGCGATCTGCCCCTTTCCCTCCCGGGCCTCGGCGCCCCCCTCCCCAAGTCTCATTCGGCAGCAGGTGCTTCTTAGTGACTTGCCTTCACTGAGTTCTGTGAACACACTCCAGTGAGTTTTTCAGAGAAATGGACGTTCTCTTGTCCAGTTCACATGTCACCCATGGGTGCCACGCTTGGTTAAACCCTCCATGGTGATAAGAGGCAGGGTCGCCCTCCAGAGAACTGGGAAGAAGTCCGGAGCCGAGGTGAGCAGAGGTGACCAGGAGCCGGCACATCTGTGGTGTAGCCGGCAGCCGTGTCCACCGCGGTCTTGTCCCAGCTACAGAGGGTCGGTCCGTCCCAGACGAGTAAGTGGGATTAGTCAAGAGAGCTTCCTTGTAGGAGATTTTGTTCGGAGCCAGCTGAAGGTTTGTCCTCGTCTGTGAGCCGCGGGACCCTGTGCGTGGGCGGCTGGGGCCCTGTGGTGGCATGTGTCTGGGGCAGGCAGGGACAGAGCCCCGCCCTGCAGAGGGAGGGCCTACGCCCGGCCCCTGGTGGCCGATTATGGAAGTGTGTGCATGGTGTGGAGACTTGTGGGACCCAAAAGCAATTTTAAAATATGCAGGAGTTTCTGAAGAAAATCCCAAATAGGAGCAGTGTCGTGATTGTCATTCACGGGTAAGCCGACATCAGGTGACCTCAGGTTTGGGTGAGGTGAGTCTGGGGGGGCTGAAATTGGATGTTCTCGCCCAGGCAGATGTTGGATTTGGAAAACACCGGGCTTTTCCTCCAACGCTGTTTTGCTGGATCCGAGGCTGTGGTGGAAGGGCTGTGGCCCCAAAACACAAAAGTGTGGGTTCACAGATGGGAAGGCCCCAGCGCCCCACCGGCCAGCCCCAGCCTCAGCACCCAGCAGGCAGAGGAGGCAAAATCTAACTCCGCTGACCCATTTCAGCGCCTGAGACAGACACGATGGCTGGCGATGGATGCATTTTTTCCCAGTACCACTTCACCTCGTGAAACAAAGAATTCCTATTTCAACCGGCACCGCATGACACCGAGTATCTGCCCACCCAGAGACTTCAGTACGCACAGCTAATGAGTGTTCAGTAAAAAAAAAAAAACCCTGAAAGAATCAATTCCGTGGTGACTGTGTGTGGGTAAGCAGGCCATTGCACAGCAGCGTGCTCGTGCCCAGCGGCCCAAGGAGCCGACAGCTTCATCCCTGACGTGTTTGGGGCTGTCACGCCCCGTTCTCTCTCCTGCCCAGGACACACTTGACTGGACCTCAGGCACGGAGGCGGAACCGTTGAAACAACCGCATTCTAGTGGCAGGGAATAGGCTTTGTAGATAGGCTTCTGCCTCCTTACAACATCTGACTCCTCGAAACAAAGTAGAACCCTACAGTAATCATAACTCAGTATTGACCCCAACATGGGAGGGACAGAATCAGGGATAACCCCCTAAAGTGGTCAGCCCCAAAATGGTGGATGCTCTTTCCAAAGAGCAGACTAGAAATGAGCACAGAAAAGCAGGCGAGTCGGGGACGGGAAGTTGGTGCGCTATGGAAGGCTGGCCGCCCCTGTGCCGCATGACGATGTCGGGTACGCTGGGAAAGCCCGCCGCCTGCACCTGCGAGCCGAGGCAGGTGTCCCGCCGGCCGGGCCGTGGCTGTCAGTGCTTTCCACTCTGCGAGATAGGTGGGGATGCTTTGCTTGGACACAGATTAAAGGGAGAGGTGTCCTGTGGGTCTGTTACTGGAGAGGTTCTGTTTTCCATGATAGGTTGTTTTCTTTTCTGTTTGCAAAACAATTTGCCGCAGCTGCCTGTGGGCATATGCAGAAGGGAGTTTAAACCAATTAGGTCTCAGCTTTGAAACTGTTGGAGAAATCCCAGCTCCTGCAGGAAACCTTGGCCTGCTTGACTGTGAAGGGTGGTAACTGCCCTCCGATTTTCCACTGGCTCCCTTCACGCACATTTTCAGATGGGGTGGAAGGTAGTACGTCTCTGGTTGCCCCTTTCCTTGTGGTGTCAGGTCTTTACATTGGTTTAAAAGTAAGTAAACAAACGAGTATCCTCCTATGTCTGGCATTGTCCTGGGGATGTTAGAGAAAACCCAGTGTTTTTCTCACTGTCTTTCCCTCCAGGAACTGAGGGCTTAGGCACGTGAAAGCAAAAAGATCAAGAGTAATTACCCAAATCTGTGTCATCCCCGTGAATCTGGCTGAAAATGGAGCTTATCACGGGTGCCTCGTCCCTGATGAGTCTTGACATCCTGACCCATTAATTTATAAAATACCTGTTTTCAGGGGAAAGTAATGGCTCATAGAACAGAGTTTAGGTAACCAAAAAGTAGAAACAGCCCAAACATCCATCGACCGAATGCGCGTGAACGTGGGTGTGAGTGTGATCCGGCCGTGTGGGGCGGCGTTATTCCACCGTAAGAAGGAATGAGGTTCGGGAACGTGCCACGATATGGGGGACCTTGGGCTAAGCACGGGGAGCAGAGCCAGGCACAACCGCATTTGAAATGTGTGGCTTCAGAGTTGGCCTCCCCTTCGAAAGGCATGAGGATGTAGTTAGGCTTGTGATTAGTATTAGAAGGCACCAGACCTTGAGTCATTGAATTTACCAGTGTAGTGGAAGGAATGCTTACGCGTTCCGACTGGGGGGAAGGAAGAACTCTGAACAACTGCGGTGTCTTGATTATTAGACAGTCTAAATGCTTAAAAAGAACATTAAGTTGATTGAATTTATAAATGGAGTTTTGAGATGTTCAAAGTGAAGAGCGCTTCAGGCCTGGGCTTGGCAATTACTTTTCCGGAAGGGGCCAAACAGGAACTGTTCTGTCCCTGCGGCCTTCACTCAGTTTGCAAATAGACCCAAACAGTGCTCCGCCTCCAGACATATTGTCAGAATTTACCAGATGCATAAACAGAATGTTAAGATTTTTAGGTCAAATACAGTTGCCTCGGGGAAAACTACATTCTTTGTAAATTTAAAAAGTTTTTTTGTAAATTTAATAAATTGTATATCCCTTTGTAAAAACTGAAAATGACCATGGCTAGTACCCCCACGCACTGAAAGCCATCTGCAAGGAAGGATGGGTCACCCCGTGCCCCGGCCTGTCTCACAGCCTTGGGCGAGTCCCCCCGGGGAAAAGCCTGGGTGGACGCAGGGAGGGAAACCCAGGCTGTGCCAAGAGATGCCCCTTCTGCTAGACTCCAGCTCGGGCATCTGCAGTCATCCGTGGAGCTGGCCAGGAGGCAGGGGCCAGCTTCTCTGCGCCCCTCATGTGTGAGCCAGAGTGAAGAGGAGGGCTGGCAGGTGAGGGCACAGAAGGCCGCTGTCAGGCACTCCCTGTGCCCTGCTTCTGGCCAGGCCTGGCAGCTGTTTCTCGGGAAGGGGACAGGGAGTAAATATTCTAGGCTTTGAGGGACACGGCTGTCTCCGTGGCCTTTAGTAACTCTGCCGCTGGGGCAGGAAAGCAGCCACAGATCCATGAATAAGCAAGGCCATGTCCCCGTCTCACCAACGCACAGGGGATTTCTGGTGCCCAGGTGCTGGGAGGTGACTGGCCTCGACTGTGGTGTTGAGGGTCACTTCTGCTTTGCAAAGACTTTTCTGTACCCTGAAGGCTTCCCCTAGCCGTGATGGCAGGACATCGGGGGGACTTAAAACAAGAGCATCTCTGGGCTGCTCCTCTCCACCTGGAGACGCCTGCAGGGGCCAGTGCCGTCCAGGAGGGCAGGACACGCCTGGAGGAGGGGATGCTGGCCGGCTGTCCTTGTCCCTGAAACAGGACACACCCACACCTGACCTGTGCCTCCCCCAGCCGTCGTCCCAGGGGCAGGCTTTTGGGATGGAACTGTAATTGAATAACAATAAAAATAATAATAATAATAATAATAAAAAATAACCGAGGCATGTCAGAAAGCGAAAACAGGTGTGGTTTGTTCTCCCTTTCTAGGTTCACAGGTTAAGCAGAAGCAGGAGTGCTTTTCAGGCTACCGCCCAAGCACACGGGCTCACAGTGCTCGGCTCTTCCAGGTCGCACCAAGTTCCGTGCAAGCTCCGGGCTCTGTGTGACTGTGTCATACCACCAGGCCATTCTGCACCCGTTGGACACTTTGGCCTGGCAGGAGGGCTTCTCCGAAGGACAGGCTCGATCACAGGCTGTGTCTGGTGTCTCGTTGTTCCGAGGTCAGACAGGCTACATTTTGCTTAAGAAAGGAGCTGTCTTATCGGAACTGCA
This sequence comes from Desmodus rotundus, assembly GCF_022682495.2. Lineage (NCBI taxonomy): Eukaryota > Metazoa > Chordata > Mammalia > Chiroptera > Phyllostomidae > Desmodus > Desmodus rotundus. Next base: position 209,663,785 of record NC_071387.1, on the reverse strand, counting down.
CTTCCGTATTACACCTAGTGTTCTGGAAAGCAACCACGCGGTTTCAGAATGCACCCCGCGGTGCCTCTGTGGTGTCGGTTGCCACGGAGTTGCCATTTCTGGGTCCCTGTCAGAGCTCCGCGGAAAGAACTAACACCTGCTCTGTGCTGTCCTGTCGTTGGGACCGTGGCAAATCGGGTTAGCGTCCTGTTTGTCTCTGCCTTTAATGACACACTGAGTACCTTTCTGAGGATTTCAAAGCCCTGCGCCCGGACGGTGCAGCGGGGACAGCTGGGGCTGCTCTGTGGGCGAACCTTGCTTTGCACCAGCTGCCAAGAATGCGCTCTGAGGAATCCTGAGGCTGCCCTGGCACTTTCTCTCCAGTCCCGGTCCCGGAGCCACAGTGTGGGCCACGGCCTCTCCGACTCGGGTGAAGGTCACTGAGCTCAGCCTGTTCTATGAGCTTCTGCGGCTGAGACACGAAAGCCGGGAGGCCCCTTTGCAAACACGCTCACAAGGTGCAGACACCGGCGGCTGCTGGCGAGTGTTTGACAGCCGACTCTGGAGAGAAGCCCCGGCTGTGTCGCTCGCAGGTTTCCGAGCGTGAATGCTCCAAGCCACAGCCAAGCATGACTGTAGGGTCGGGCACCCTCACGCTGGGGGTCAGACAGGGGAGGTGCGAGGCAGGCGGTGAGATAGGAGCGTCCCCCAGTGCAACATCTTCGGGCAGTGTTTGCGCCCTCTTTGGCTGTCCAGAAGATAGCTGCATGACCACTGGTTGCCAGGCAGCCAAGTGCTTCTCCAGAAGCCAACACGGAGCGATCACCGTCTCCTTATTCCAGCAGCTTCCAGTTAACTGTGACATCAGGGCAGCTAATCGTCTGTTTCAGAGACTTTGGTTCATTTTCTCTTGAGTCAAAAATTTTACCTAGATAAGAAAATAACTTTAAAAAATTATGTTTATCATAAAAAAAAATAGATCCTTGCGTGACTGGATCTCAACAATAACACTGGATGTGTGCATATGATTTATGTCGGTTCAACTTAAACACCTTTCTTCGAAATTGTACCTCAGCCTATGGAAGGACCAAAAAAAAGCAACGGGGGCAAGTTAAGTGTGTCTGTAGTTTTCACTGTGATGAGACAGGGGAGGCAGAGACGAAGCCCAGGTTAGTAGATGAAGTCGAAACTGGAACGCTCTCCTCAAGGGGACATTCCCGTGGGGCAGTGAGTCCTCATCTCGCCACTTCCGGTGCGGCACTTTCTGTCCGCAGAAACCTGGAACTCTGGGTAATGGAGAGCTGTTCCAGGGCTGCGCAGGCACTCACTGGCCTTCAGTGTCGCGGGAGCGCCAAGCTTGTTTTAAAATGGATAGCAGAGGGGCGAGGGGCGAGGTGTCCCGTGGGTGCCAGTGGGGGGAACGGGGCAGGTTGGACCCCCACCTGCTTGGGTGACCGGTCGGAGAGTCCCCCGTCACCCCGGTCACCCCGGTCACCCCGGTCACCCAGCTGTGCTGGTCGGCTTCACGCGGCAGGCTCTGGGATCTGGTGAGTGCCCTGCCGTCGAAGCTGCCAGTCCCCCTCTTGTTTCGTCCTTGGCGGCGGGAGCCGGTCTGCCTGTCCTTATCATCTTCCCAGTGGGCCTGCCTGATGGCTGTGTTTCCGGTTGCCTAGAAACCAAGCTGATGGGCAACTGTAAAACTGACTGTCGTTCGTGTGTGTGCCTGGCCCTAATTGTGAAATATCGCAAATTACATTTCATGATTGTGTAAATCTAACCTTGTTTTCAAATTAGCTGTTACTGTGCTGCCAGGGCTAAGTCCGTGGCTTTTAAAGGGCCGTTCGGAGGAAGTGGCGCTAGTGTGTCTGCTGCTTGTTCCACCCTCAGTGACTGGCTTGCCCCTGACGGACCTCTCTCCAGGTGCTGGCAAAACTCACGGTGCTCTCCCTGCAGGCTCCAGGTCGCAAAATGCGGCCAGGGCACCACTAGTTCCTCCCTGGAGCGCACTTTGGGCATTGGCCTGCCGTGCCCTGGCAAAGTGAGGCGGCATTGACCGCGCACTGGCAGCATCTCAGCCACGGGCTCCCCATTGCTGCATCGGGCCTGAAGCCTCCCTTTGTGGGAAAAGAGGGCATCTCTGACTTTGAGGTCTTGGAGCAGCCGGCTCCCCACCCCACACTGTCCTTGCCGCCCACTCTTCTCTCCTGGCGCTGGTCGGGGCTCCCTGGGGGCTGGGGCTGGTCCCCTGTGCTGGTTGTTCTGTGAGCCATTCCAGATTCTCTTGCGAGTAAGCTGTTTTCAGTGCCCGAAAGAAAGGAAACTAAAAGAATGGAGTACACATTTTTCATGAGAGAGAATCCTCTCACTGTGATTTGTAAAAAAAAACCTTTGGCAACAGTTTTTCTGAAGTCGTGTGCTCATTTTCTGACGGAGTGCGATTTTCATTATACTTCAGAACCGAAATTGATGAGGGCCCTTCGATTCTCATCTTTATTTTTTTTTAGTAAATGTAATATTTACTATGAATTTGCAGACACCTATAGGAGGACGTTTGGGACACACTAAAACTGTCACATGCCAGCTTATTTGTGGTCCCTGAATGAGCATAAAAATGTAGCGTTATTTATACCTTCTCGCTCACGCATGAACTGCACACACATGTTAATGCCACTCTGAGTGGTGTGTCCTCGCTGTTAACACTCGTCCGGTGCTTGCGATGCCGAAGGCTCAACGAAGCCACACGTGGGAGTGGCGTGAAGATTGGGACACTTATTTTGTCCGGGCCAAGCACTGATCGAGGTCATTTCCCACGGTTCCTTGCATTTGATGGAATTTGTTGGCCAAGGGTGTTTCTGCACAGGCCACGTCTGGTGTTGGTGCCGACTGTTCTGTGTGGTGACAGCCCAGTGGGCTGTACACGCAGGCCCTGGTGTGATGTTGTGTGAGCGTGTGTGTCCATTCATGGACTTTGTACTCTACCCTTCGAGAGAAGATCATCAGTGCTTTTGAAAGCCATGACGGTCTGAGCCTGGTTCAAAGCCAGGGGTCAGTAACCCTGGGTACGCTCAGTGTCCCAGCCGACACCCTAAGCAAGGCGTCTGACTGGTTACTCATGGAACAGGTGTTGTAGGTAGCAGATGCCCTACCCACATGCCAGTTACAAGGTCTTGATTGGTCCCTGCCTGAAAATTCGGGATGGGGAGGGAAAGCCGGGAAACGTCGTGTGTGTGTGTGTGTGCGTGCAAGTTCACGCACACGTGTGCATACACTTGGTTTCCTTCCTCTTTCCTGAAAACCAGGTCTCAGGAACACGCACTAGAGATTGAAGAAGAGGGAAAAAAGATGAGTTAAATTACCTTTTTATTCTGCGTGGGATGGATCGAAACAATGGTCTCGAGTAATCGACAGAGTTCGCACACTGCCGCGTGTTGTCAGGAAGTTAGCAGCCGACGTGGCGAGGGCCCCCTCCCCACAGCTGTTCCGACTGACGGGCGTGGGCCCGAGTCGGCGCCCGCCAAGTGCCCGGTGCAGTGGGGACTCACAAAGGGCCTGTCACCCCTAAAGAAAACACTCCTGGGCCACACGTAACCTTCATTCTAACTGCAGCTGTGGATGGGATTCTAGAACGTTCCGGGCATCTCCGATCAGATATATTCTCCTTGAAATCTCCCCTACTTTATCACTCTCAAAATGTTGGTATGAGAAAAGCTCTGATATAATTAATAACATATTTATCTTCTCTGTCCCCCTTAAGGTCAAAAAATATTTTGAACTTGAACCCCTGGCCCGTGGAAAACGCTGGATTCTGCAGCCCTGCTCACTGGACAACGTTGATGCTCTGAAAGACAGCTTCTGCCAGCTGATACATTTGTTAGAGGAGAAAGACCACGACGCCGTAAGAATGTGAACCCTGGCAAAGCAGACGGGCCCCGGAGGCCTTGAACCCATCTTGTTAGTGTCTCGTTTTCATGTTATTTTGGTATCAAGACAGTACTCTCATGGCTTCGGTATCTGTCTCCCTCTGGTCGTCTCCAGCCCTCGTCTCTGTTAGAGCCGGCGCTCTGTGCCTCGGCTGAGTCCGCGCCGGCACTCGCGTCAAGCACACACTACTGAGAGATTTATTCTCTGCCCACCACTGACTCTCCTCACGCATGTCTCTTCCTCCTGTTGTCCGAGCGCCTCTTCCGTGCGCTGACATGCACGGAACTCGGGGCTCCCAGAAACCCAGTTCCCTGGTGACGGACTCGGGGAGACCCAGGACCCTGACCAAACCTCCCTGGGCGTAGGGTGGGGTGTGTGACTGGGCCCCCGCATATGTGCACCATATCCAAGATCTCCTGGGGGTTTTATTTTATTTTTATCTTCTTGTGTTTTTTCATTTTTGTATACTGGCCTTACAGATCAGGGGAGGAAAATGAGCACCAGACGCTTCAGTCACTTTCCTTACCAGAAAGGAATACCCCGCCAAGCCAAAACTAATGGGGAGAGCTTAAGGATAGGTTGCCTCTTGCTCCCTTCATGGCACCTGGAGTCTCCCCCACCCCCTTTGAGGGGCAGAGGCATTGGCTGAGCTTTGGGGAAGAGTTAGGGGAGAGCTGGGCCAATGCTTCTTCGCTGATGACGATTTCGTCAAGGCCACCAATAGTTTTTCAATGGAAAGATCATCCTGCATGAAGTCATAGGTATCTTTTTCTAAAAATCTTGTTTCTGGTCGAAATGGGAAAAATAATTTTTTAAATAACAGATAACATTTTTAATAACCGCCAAGCGCAGCCTGGCGCACACCGGCTGAGATGCGTGCTGGCATCTGCGTTTCAGCCGCGAAGGCCGGCGTGGCTGACGGAGCCTGCCGGGGTCCCTGTCTAGCACTGCGGGGTCTGACCAGACTTCTCTGAAAAACCTCTATTTTCAGGGGTTTCCATGTGCTAGGGCTGCAGCAAGTCAATAATTTTAGGGCCCAGATTCCATCTTCGGAACAAAATTTTTTTTTCATTTAATCTAACTGATAAAATTACATAGAAATAAATGTACAGTTTTACTGGAGTTTGGCTCCTTTGACCTTTTTTAAATCAAGAATAATCTATGGATATTGAGGCTTATGGGTGAAATACTTTTGGGGGCATTTTGTAGATTTTTGACCACTTAAAATACTCAGTGGCCCAATGACAGCAAACTGCTCCCTTCACCTGAGCAATAAAAACCTGTTTTCGATTTCTGGGTGCCCCGGCCGATCCCCAAGTCCCGCAGCCTCACCCTGTGTGGTGGCGTGCGGTCACGCCGGGTCCTTCTCCAGGAGACGTGCCATTTAACTCTCCCTTTTGTGGTTTCATCTTGTAGGCGGGTTTTAATGAAATTGTTACCTTTGAGACATCAAACCCTTGTGTAAGCTTCTTTTTTAATTGAATGGAGCGAAAAGATTCCTAGGCACTTCTGTCTGCAGCCTCCTTGACTATTTTTACACCGTGTGATCGGCGAGCAGCACAGAACTTTCCTTCCGATGACCAGTTACAGGATCCCCGCTTTGTTCTGTCCTGCGTGCTCCTCTCTGACAAATAAACGATTATCAGGCATCGCCTTCTCTGCGAGTTCATTAAGTGTAGAGTGTTGCTTTCTAAGACAGTGCGTTTCGCGCCTGACTGCTCCAGAGCCATCTGTTAAATGACTTCCCGTGTCTGTGTGTGTTCGCGTGCGCGGCGACGGGCCTCTCCCCAGACCCACTGCTGTCTGCGGCGCCTCAGCCGGCAGAGCGAAAACATGATCCATCAGGACCCAACAGCAGCTGTTTCTGACAAGTTTCTGTCTGACGCCTAATGCTTCACAACTGTCAATAACGCTCCCTCTTGTCTAGCAGCACCCTGTCCTCCTAACCCTGGAATGTGCTGCGCCTGGGAAATCCATGTGGGGGGAGGGGGCTGGCGGGGGTGTGGGGATGGGTGGTGGCTGTGGGTCTCTGGTCCCTCCCTGCATGTAAGGTGCCACAGGTGTCTTCGTTTGATATTCCAATAGCACACGGGAAAAACAGTCTGTTATGTATTCCTTCACTTTGCTTCCCGTTATAGTTATGGACGTTACCTGTTATTTGTACCTTTTTAGCTAAAACAGTTGCCTTTTTGTAATGGCAATTGACTTATACAACAAAACCTTGTATCTACTGCTGTTTACAGTATCAGCCGCTGACTAACTGCCCTGCCGCCCTGTCTGTCTCTGAAAAAGCCCTGCATTTGTGCCCAGAGGTTGACAGACTCGTGGGGACCGTGGGGACTGGTCCAGGCCAGAGAACTGGTGCTGCCCGCGGTCCGTACCAGAGGACCCCTGTCTCCCAATGAAAATAAATGCTGAGTGGAACTGGTGTTTTCAGACTGACTGCTTTTGGCCCCTGCATTTGGGATCCCAGATTTCTGTTTACATTCAAGGTGCCTGCTTAAGTCTTCAAACCAGGTTCTGCTGCCCTTGGGTCGAAACAAATGAGGAATTTGCATTTCCTTTGAGGCCACTGTGAAAACCTTAGAAGACAAAAAAAAAAAAAAAAAAAACACGTGTGTTTTCCCCTAGGTTTGTCTCAGCAACTCCCCTTCTTCATTAGAGCCAGTCCTCCGGAGTGAGTGAGGGGACATCAGTGTGAAGCGTGTCCTGCTGTCCGAGCCCCTGACACTGAAGCGACTCTCTAAGACAGCCTTTGGGGCCGTGCACTGTCTCCTTGGCAATGGTGACCGGTGCCCGGAGAAAATAAGGCAATTACTTTTAAGGGGCTCAAGAGAAAATATTACGTATGTACAGGTCCATCCTTAAGGGTGAGAATATTCCCTAAAAGGCAAAGAGTAAGAAAAATAAAAAGACAGATGGACAGAAGAGGAGAGGGACGGAAAAGGCACAAAAAGAAAAGGCCCCTCGAAGAAGATGAAAAACTCCGACCCCGCTCTGGGTGGTCCCTGGGGTGTCTGCACCCCGGCTCTCCCTGCTGGTGCTGGCGGCCCAGCAGGCTTACCGCACCTCCCTTCTCAAGGGCTGGGGCCGCGTTCCTGGTTTTGTGCCCCAGGTGGGCGGTGAGTGGCTCTCAGCTGCTGAGCACCTCAGACCTATCCGAGCCCACTGGACAGAACTGAGAGACCTTAAAGCCGATGGGGTTTTCTCAATGTCCAGACAGAATATTCCAGCTGGAGTGGGATCTAACATTCATGCCTGGCTCACGGTCTTGATAATTTTAGAGTGCATTTTCATTAACCCCTGACCTATTGGTGCAAACCGGAAGGGGTGCGTGCGGTGGGGGTGGGGAGTTGCCCTTCAGGGCTCCCTCATTTTCATTGAGTTTGAAAGGGAGGGTCTGTCTTTGTTATGCAGAAACTTGAGTAGAATCGGGATTCCCTGCCTCCTCTTTCCCCAAACCACAGTCCCCAGGCTCTGAAGTCCGCGCTGGGAAGTGTGTTATCACATCTCCTTGGGAATTGCTGGCTCCTGAGGGCTCACCGCTGAGTTGGCAAGATTAAGTGATTTGCATCTCAGGGGTGAAGGTTTCCCAACTCTGATGCAAGAAGTGACCAGGGAGCCCATGCTAGGGCCCCCTGCTGCCCCGCCCCATCCCCCCTCCTCCCCTTCCCCCCATCCTCCCCACTGACTTAGGAACTTGAAAGGATCCCTTCTGAGACCCAGAGCTAAAGATGGGGTATCAGTTCCTCCTCCCCTTTCCCATCCTCTTTGAATTAAAACCTAAATGAAAAACTTTCCTTCTGCCTACTGTTTCATGGGAGCTGGAAATTGTGCCTGTCTGTCCTGGGGGGTCACCTGCTTATGACAAATTCTTCATAAAGTGACTCTCTGGGAAAGCAATGCAGAGAATTTACGAGGCACCAGGAAGAATCTCTCCAACATAGGCTGTCCTCCCCCTTTCTTTGCAGAACAGGGGAGTAAAAAGCGTGTGATTTTTCTCATATTTTTTCTGTATTCTCATCTTGCTCCATCTCCCTGCTCCATGGGGTTGCGAAAGGTCAGCTACCATGTTCTCAGGCTTAGTCTGTGCCCTACCCCATCCCTGCGCTGCTCTGTGGTTTACAGCCGCCTCATGTCCATCCATATGCACCTTGGGAGGTCGCCGACACCCTGTCTGGAGCAGACAGAGGGGGACTGGTGGGTTTCATGCCTTCCTTGGCTCAGCCTGGCTCATGGGCTGACCTGGGAGCTGCCTTCAGACCACACTTTAAAAAATGACCTGCAAACTACCAAACAAGGGTGAATCCCTTCTTTCCCCTTTCTTTCTTATTCAGAAGTGTCTCCCTGGTATTCTGATACTCTCAGCCCTTCTATAGGGACAGCTCGGCCTGGTTCTTCTCAACAGCAGCAGCCGCCGCCACGGTGACAATTAGCTGGCACTGTTGTCCCCAGAAGGCAAAGCCTGGCCCATGCCCACGCTGACAAATGAAAATAAGCCTTGAGGGGGACCTAGCTCCCCGGCTCCTGCTCTCTGTGTCCTCATGGAAAGTGGGGAGGTCGGGGAGCCAGTGGTCCACACTGGCCTGTGCTCAGGTCACAGGCAGCCCTGCCTGTGGGCAGGGGCTCCAGCCCAGGACACCTCAGCCTGGGCTGACCTGTGACTCACCGGGGCAGACTGGCTGGAGCGGACCCGAGAGCAAACACCTAGGAATGACCGCTCTGTGAGCAGCGGGGTGATGCCTGCCCACATCCGGGTGGGCTCACAGAACACACGGGCGTGGGGGCAGGGACGGGCAGGGCGCTGCCTTCGCACAGAGTCCCAGAGAAGTGCAACGGCAGTGCTCACCTGAGGGGCTCCCGTTGCAAAGGGTGGTTTCAGGCCGCTTTGTGCACGTACAGATCAGTCCGGAAAATGTATGTCAAGGGCACCCTGAAGGCCAGACTGCTGTGATATGCTATTAAATCATTAGACACATAAACATCAGAGTACATTAAATGTGAGGAGATTGGGTTGGAGCGGAAACCGCTCAGCAAAAGGCAGAGACAGGAATGCAAACAGTGAGTCTGGCTGTCACTCGCTGCGGTCAGGAGCACGTCGGCCTGGGCTCTGGGCCTTGTCCACTTGTTTTACAACTTCCTAGACGCGGGGTGGGTCGGTCCACACTTGTGTTAAGCAGCTTCGAAGGGGCTTTTCAAATGGCACCCAGTCAGGACACTATGTACTGTTGTCCTCTTGAAGGTTCAATCTCACCGCTGGCACTTTGGGCTCTGATTCCTTCCTTCCTTCCTTCGTCCGGTTTTGCTGGATACCTCCCAGCCGCCAGGCACCGTGGCAGAGGCTCGAGACCCAGCACTGAGGGGGACGGACGTCGTTCCTCCCTCTGCAGGACTTTCCTCTGACGTTGCTGAAGTTGGATTATTTCTATGACCCTAGAGAATTTTCTTATTTGGGGGACATTTTGTTATAATAAAGCTGTCATTTGAGTCTCTGTCGATTTTTTAATATTTTCTTTTGGTCCTAATTCTGGATTTAATTTAACCGTTTAAGATTCAAAATTGTCTTTGAAAGCTGTTTAGCTTCTTTGGAGAACATTAATAAAACTAGAAATGTAAAGACAACGGAAGAGCGTTTGCCTCTTTTTAACATTTTTCTGCACAGACCTCCGGAAAGCTAGCACCTTAATCCTGCTACATAATCGCTATGACGACAAAGCGTGTATCTAGCACACGAAAGTGCTTTCCGTGCAAAACCCAAACTCCGTCAGCCAGCTGCTGCTTGCTCCTTTCCTGTGTTCTGAGGCCTTGGCGTCCTTCTCTGGAACAGCCGGGCCTCCCCCTGCTGTTGGTCCGACAGGTGACCTGTATCGGAAACATGCATGTTGCATCTCCAAGAGCCCAGTTCTTCCTCAGCGGATTCTCTAGTGTGTTACTCCGCCTACCAGTGGAGGCCGCTGTGTAAAAAGCGCATCACAACTCGGATGCCTGGACAGACGCATCTAGGACCCGTAAGCTCTCTAACCCCCTGAATGTTTTACCTCGTCAGTAGCAGGGAGTTCCAACTGGGTTTCAGGAGACCGATTTGCCTTCTCCTTGTCAAAGATTGGGGACACGGAGAGACCCCTTTGAACCCATCATTTAATCCAAGACGGTACTTGGGCAAAGTTGGCCCTTCGGCAGGAAGTTAATGCATTTAGGATTTAGAACACGTTTGCAAAACCTGTAGCAGCACCGATCGCATTTCCCTGGGCACCTGAAGCCCACACTGGTCTTCCCTGGCCAGCCCCAAGCCCCGTGTCCGTGTCCGAGTGCCTGTCGGGGAAACACGGCGCACCCCCTGCAGGTTACCGGTCTGGGTGTCCAGGTAGGATCGAAAAATCCACCGAAACAAAAACCTGTGTCCCTCCCTTCCATTTGTGAATTTCAGGTCATCCCAGACCTTTAGGTGAAGGAAGTGGGCTCCAGTGAAGTCACATGGTAACAGAGATGAATGAAGATGCATGCCCTGTAGTCCGGGGTTCTGCCCCTGAGAAGGAGATGAAGGATGTGAGCCCTGGCGTCTGCTCACATCGCCCAGAGGGAAACAGCCCCGTCCTCCCCACCCCCCCAAAGTGCTCTGGCCGGGGAAAATTGAACCTGAGTGTAACCAAGCCTCTAAATGTAACAATCACAGAAAACACAAGAACAGAGACGTGTTTTCAATCCCACCTGGGGATGTGATTGTTAAAATCCAAACCACTGGGAGCTTGACTGGACGGGCGAGCTGGTTTCTTAGCTACAGGGCGAGACGGAGAAGGAGATGGAGGGAGAACACCTGCAGCCTCAGAGCGTCTGCAGGCCCATCAAACCACTGCCGGGTATGGGCCGCCTTAGGATTCTGGCTGAAACTAACAATGTAAAAAAATAAAATAAAATTTGAGACAGTGGGAGGAGTTTAAACACAGAATATTTAACGAATGAAGAAAGCATTGATTTCCAGGACATTTTCGGTATGATTATGGAATTGTGTTGTATGTTTTCTAAAGGATTCCTTATTTGTTAGCGACACATGCTGAGATATTTGTGGGTGAAACATAAGGGTGCGTGAGATGTATCCAAAGTAGCTGACCAGGTGGAGAGAGGAACAGGAAGTAGGTGAGGCTGCGGTGGAAACAAGATTGTCCTCGGTGAAGTCAGGCGACTGCTACGCGGGGGAGTTTCGTGGCAACTGGTCATCTTCCTCTGAGCGGACAACTGACATTTTCCCCAGGAAAAGATTTCGAGAGAAAGAAGGAGACGAGAAAGTGAAGAGGGTGAAAAAACAAGCCACAGAGTGGGAGATATTGCAACACAACCCAGGTCTGGTGCCAGAGTAGATTCAGAACTAACTACTTAATCAATAGGGGGGGAAAAGGCAACGCACTTAATGGAAAAATTAGCAGGAGACTTGGACACAGACCCCACAAAGGGGGAAGGTATCCAAACGGCCGGTAACCTCATTAACAGGCGTGAATAATTAGTGAGGTGGTAACATGAGATAGCGTGACACGCTCACCAGAATCGCTGAAATTAAAGACAATACCAAGAAAAAGGAGAATAAGGACAAACGTATTTGAGTCTGGCATGCTCCTCACCAGCGAGAATTTGTGTCCTGCTTCCAAGAAGGAAGTCTGCAGCCTGGTGACTAGTCCCAGTTTTGGGGAGTCAACCAGAACTGATTTAGAGTGGAGTTTCACTCCTGGCTGGTCGCACCGCACCGGACAAGCCATTTAAGTGTGTTTCCCCTTCTCATCCCGGTGGAGACAATATACCTACTGCCAAGGGTGACCGTGAGGACTAATGGCCTCACGCCTGTGAACTGCTGCTTACAGCACCTGGCACACGGGGAGCACTCGATAAATGGCGACCACTTCAATTCCAGCAACGTTTGTTTCAAGCCGTGTTCCCTCGGCGTTGCTGAGGGGCAGCCCTGCAAGAGCTGGGGTAGTGGAAATACGACAGGTGTGGATGGAGAGGCTTACAACCCATGACGTCACGGAATGGCCGCCTGACATCAGCCTCCGGGGTCTGTCCTTCCGTGCCGGGAGGCCTCCTCTGTCATTCCTCGGTGCGCTCATTCGGTTTCCTGCACGACGCTGGCTGGCCGCACGTTCTGTGCGGGACTGTGGGCTGCGTGTCCCGGAGGAAGCCAGGCCAGTGGGGAATTTCATCTGAGGTCATGCTCAGGATGAAGATTTGCTCGTGAAATGTTTGCTCCTCAGCAGGCGCCGGTGCTTGCTAGGGCTCCCTGCGTCTTTGGTGTGCGGAGCAGAAAGGCAGTACTTACGCCTCCCGTTGCCTTTTTCAATCTGCACAGCACTTCCCATGCGACATTTCCTGGCTGTTGCTGTGTAGCTGACAACTTCAAGTTAGAGACGAGGGTTTTACGTCTACCACGTTTTTTCCCTAGCTCTGGGATCGCATACAGGGGAGGTGTTTTCCGTCACTGGCTTTAAAAGGGGTTCACGTTCACTGTGGAAAATACGAAGGTGAGCAAAGGGGAGGGAAGAAAATAACTGTGATCCCAGAAAGAGTCACGTTAACGTTGCAATGTATATATACCCTTTTAATCTCTTTTCTACCCATACATAATTTTACAGAATTCAGCTCGTACTATGCATAGTACTTCGCAACATGCTATTTACTTAATAATAAAGTAGGAGTATTTTGCCATGTTGTTGAATTTTTTTCCTAAAACACGATTTTTAATGGCCGCCTAGCACTTACAAATACCGCTGTCTGACTCAGTCTCTGTTATTGGCTATTTGGATTTCTGCTTTAAACACCCTGTAGAGGGGAGTGCCCGTTTCTTGATGATCTCCATAGAACGGGCATCACAAGTGGAACCGCGGGGTTGGGAGTGGAGTTGCAGGTCAGAAGGCACACACACAGTCGGGGCTCCTAGAACACGCTCCCACACCGCGCCCCCCGCCGGGCCAGCCCCCTCCAGCCCCCCTCGGTGGCTGCTGGCCAGTTCCTGTTTATCAGCTTGTGAAATGGGGCTTTTGAGTTATCATACTCTACCCTGATTTAATAGGTAGAAAATGAAATTGTTTAACTTGCTTTCATGATAACTTTAAACAAAACAGCTTTGGTCATAACTTTGGGGAAGTGGAAGAAGTGACCACTATTTATATAATTCCGTATGCTGAAATGTCCGACTCAAACACTTCCCCCCACTTATTATATGGTGTTGACCACGGGGTGGACACGTAATATATATCTTACGTGTTTTCGTGGGGTGGGAAGATTTATAGGTGAACACCAGGCCCTTGGCCGCGCTCACTCACTGTAGAGAAAGTGAGTGGAAGGCAGGGAGGAAGGAAAGACATGGAGGCACAAGGGAGGCGAGGACGTGGTTGTCACTCTCTTGCCCCAAAGGAAAGAATGAGAACACAAAGCTAGGATGAGGTCAGATGGTGGGGGGCCTTGAACGCCGGGACAAAGACCTTGGAGAATGGCTAGTGATCCCTGGGGAGCATGAGTGTGTTTGAGAGGGCAGCACCACCCAACTGCTGCATAGGGGGTGGCCAGACGGTTGCGTGGGGGTGGTTGGAAGAGAAGCTCCACATGGTCGTAGGTGACACTGAAGAAGAACCCGTGAGATGGGACGTCAGATGTACAGGAAAACGTTTGCCAGTGGGACAGCAGTGAGGTCAGCGAGGCCAGACTGGGACTGAGGAGTGGGGAAGAGACCTCGAACCAGCTTCCTTCCTTGGAATAACGCCTGCTGGACCCTCCGGAGCCCCTGTCCGAGCCGTGAGGGCAGGACTGGACCGTGTCTGCAGGTGGACGAAGCCAGGTGCTGAGTGAGGGCTGTCCCCTCCCACCCCTGGAAGGGGCCCAAAGGTCTGGGGAGCCCAAAGGCCGCCCAGATAGTGCCTTCCCGAGCACACTCCAGCAGCCTTGGGGAACGGGGTGTTATGGCAGGCCAATGAGTACCCCCCAAAATAAGGCAGGCAGGAGTTCACAGGAATCGCTCTGAGGGCGCAGAGCCGGCCTGTTGGGGTCCCTGGAACCATGTTTTCCGGAAGGATCAGTGCTTTACATTGTCCACCAGCCGCTGCAGGGCAGAAACGCTACCGATCCTCCACGGGCAGGCGGCCGGCACCTTCACACCACCCCACGCCCTGCTGGCACCTTCCTGAGAGTCCTAATCATTCTACCCTCCACCCTGTGTCTTGTGAGTGACATCCAGTGGGACGCAGGAGCTGGCCCGTGAGCAGAGCGGTACCATGACACGCATGTCCTCAGCTGCCTGTTCATACGTGGTGTCCCCATCAGTGCAGAATCCCAAGGGACCCACGATGCCCGTGCTCTCTGACCAAGCACAAGGTACGTGTGTGACGGCTGTGACCGGGTGTCGGGGTGCTGACACCCCTCGGGGGCCATGCTCTCCGAGGGAACCTGAACTTGCTCCAGATGCAGGGAGAAGGCAGATGGAGTTCTGAGGCACACCAACAATCAAGGAACCTGTAAGGGAGGGAAAATAATTTTCCCTCTCCCATTCGAGGTTCTTGGCTGAGACACCTCCCCCTGGAATAAAGGACGGATTAACAGGAGAAAAACAAACAGAGGTTTAATAACATGTGCAGCTCCCGTATGCTTGGGAGAGACCCAGGAAAACTGAGCAACTCCCGGCAGAGGCCCCGGCCACCCCCTCCAATGGCATCTGCGGCTGAAGACCAGAGAAAACACAGCTCGGGAGGGAGGCCAGGTGCACGTGGGAGGTCACTGGGCGAAGCCGTGCAGATCCCAGTCGGCTGCCCGTCTCTGTTGCGGAGTGCCCAGAGACTGGGTCACCGTCTTCCTCCCGGTGCAGACAGGGACTCGTCCTTGCCAGTGACGATGTTCCTTGTTGGTGTTCGTCTCTCCCACAACAGGGTAACTTCTCTGTTTTGGAGCTTCTCCTGTGCCTGCTGTCTCTTAAAAACACCCGACCACCTAAACTCATCCGTACCATAGAGACAAATTGTGCAGTGGCGAATCTGCTCCCCTGCCCACCTCATCATCCCGGCTTTCCTGGGTTAGCCAACCCCTTCCACCAAAAACACTGACACCAAAGAAGGGACAGAGTGGCCGACCCACGGTGTCTGTTCTTTTCGAGCCTTCCCTGCTCATCCGCAGCCAAAGGTAGAGTGGAAGGGATGTGTCAAGAAGTGACATAAAACCCCCAAAGCATCGCACGCCCCCAAAAAGGAGTCCGATGCCGCGGCGCACTCAATGCCCCGCCTTCTCCTCGCTGAAGAGCCCTGGGAGCCGGCCTCTCTGCACCTGCTCCGGCCCAACGATCTGATCCACGCCCCACGCCCCACGCCCCACGCCGTCTGAGTGTCAAAGCAAAGCAAAGAGCAAGGGATGGGCGCTGTGAGAGGCCTCCCCTGCAGTGTGTCTGAGCTCACCGCCCCCGGGGTGTGGGGGCCTGTCCCCCAGGCCGGGGGGAGGGCAGGGGAGGGCGGGGGGTTGACAATCGGGGCTGGAAAAGCCATCAGAGCAGTAAAGGCAGCACGGGTGTTTAGGCCACATTCCTGTCTATCGCTGCCCGAGTAACGTGATTTGCAGCTGAGAAAATAACCCTCTGCTCCGCCAGAGAGAACCCGGGTCCCGCACTGTGAGTCCGAGAGGAGAGGACAGGAGATGCTCACGGAAGTTACTGCAAACAAACCCACTTCAAAAGGGGCCGTGCAGACAGATTCCCTGTCACGGGGCCCTCCGCCCAGGTCCCCGCAGCCTACGAGCCCCCCTCAGACCTGCTGAGGTCCTCGCCCTGGACCCCCTCCCCCCACCTGCCCGGGTGCTTGCCCTGGCTGGCTGCTGGAGGGCAGAGGAGGCCGAGTGGACGCCGGCTGGTCCGGGGCCAGCCGCAACGCCCAGCACAGGGCCGGCTGAGCCCCGCCAGGTGCTGGGCCAGAGCAAGGTGGGCTCTTCGGTAGGACGTACGCACCAAACCTCAAAGACTTAGTACAGAAAAAAGAGAAACTGCCTTCTTTTTTGTTACTATATATACATCTTCCTTTTATTTGTTGATTCTAACAGATCAGGAATCCAACCAAGTACAGATGGTGTTCAATGAACATTTAAAACTGACAATATTAAACTTCTCCAGTACCCTTCTCCAATATGATTTTTTCTTTATTTTTAAAATGTGTTTGTTGTTTTAAATTTTCAATTACAGTTTACTTCCAGCCTTATTTTGCATGAGTTCCAGGTATGGAGCACGGTGGTCAGACAACCACACACCTTACAGAGCGGTCCCCCCCGGTTTCCCCGGGCCCCACCGGCACCATTGTTATTACGATAGTATTGACTACATTCCCCAAGCTGTACTTACCGTCTTGATAATTTTTTTAAATTTTTAAATATTTTATGTATTTATTTTCAGAGAGAGGGGAAAGGAGAGAGAAAAGGAGGGAGAGAAACATCAATGTGTGGTTGCCTCTTACATGCCCCCAACGAGGGACCCAGCTTGCACCCCAGGCATGTGCCCTGACTGGGAATTGAACTGGTGACCCTTTGCTTCGCAGTCTGGCGCTCATTCCACTAAGCCACGCCAGCCAGGGCTTCTTGATAATCTTTATATTGATACATTCAAAGGATACAATTTGGGATATACTGGGTAAAATTTCATTTCACCTGTTTCTTTTATTTTTTTAGTGTGGCCCCTGGAAAATACACCCGACATGTATGCGCCTCCTTGTCCGGCGGTCTGGCCGACTGGACCGTGGGGTGAGCAGCCCCGGGTGGGTGGGCGGGGATAGGGAAGTCTGGTGCTGCCGGGTGAGTGGGGTTGGGGAGACTGGGGGCCGGCCTCGACCTCCTTACCGAAAAGAGGTGTGTTTGTGACGGTGGCCTCCCGTGCAGCCCAGGCGAACAGGTTGGAAACCTGCCTGCCTTCTGGAGCTAATACTCACCTAACCTCGAAGGAACTCGAATATTTAAACCGAATGGCATGTGAAATTTCCACGGGCTGATGTACCACTCTCCACTCAGCCATTTGAGAAGTCCTGCCGGGGTCCCCACGCGGCTGCCACGCGGGGGTCGCCGCCACATCCCTGTGGAAGCCTGGCGCAGCTCTGAGGAGCTGATGAGATTTCCCCTGGCGTGTTTGATGTTAAATAGGAACGCCTTTCACAGTAAGCGTTTGCGGAGAGTGAGAACGTCAGAAATGCCGGTCTCGCTGAGCCAGCGCCGCAGACACAGAGAGCAGGCGCCCGGGTCACGGGAGGACGAGGATGCTGGGTCCCGGGGGCTCCCGCCTGCGTGTGGGCCAGCGTCCTCCTGTGCTCCAGACACCAGGCTCACCCTGCCATGGGCTCAGCTCTGTCCCGAACCCCGGTACCAAGATCACAGTCTGCTGAGTAAGCCCAGGGCTCACCGCTTTGGGATGGTGAGGCCGAGCCCGTCGGCTCTGCTCTGCTCTGCAGCCGGCCCAGACCTCAGCACGGGCCCCCAGCTAGCTGCCACCACAAAAGCGACAGCTGTGACTGCGTAGCGGGCCCCTCTGTGTGCTCCAAGTGTGTCAGCGGACCCGACGTGGGCTCTAAGTGACAATGACAGGGTTTCCTTCTGTTCTTTCCATCCCTTTGTTTCCTGAGTTGCCCGAGGTCGCACAGCAAGTGGCCGCAGGGCTGGCTGACCCGCGCCCACACTTAGCACCACTTTGCCGTTGGGTGGGGGGGAATAACTATGAAAAACCTAACAGGTCGCATCAGAAAGAACAAATGACAAGTCACGACGTCAGTCCCTCGGGAGCCGGGAGTGTGTGTGCTTGTACGGTGATGCTTTTGGATAAAAAGCTCGTGGATCTTTGTTCTTCTGGATAAAAGGTCTCGGTGAGGACGTCGTTCGCATGGAGCTACGGGGGCATGGTGGCCAGATTTTACCTTAGGAGAATCTCCCTAAAATTGCGGAAGACAGGGTGTAAACAAGGCAACCTTCCTTTCACGGTGAGCCCCTCGTTTCAGATAAAATGCTGCCTGTGGCTGGCACGTACATGGCGATTCACCAGGGGAGCGTGGGGCAGCACACGCAGCCTGCCGGCGCACTGGGCCGGGCCGGCCGGTGACCGAGGGCTCGCTCTGCCTGTTCCACTCCGGGGAGCCTCTCGGAGCCTCTGCGGACCCACTGCTCCCATCAGGCAGCCACGCTTCCCTGCCGTCCTCGGGACTAAGACACAGGTGGCAGTGAGCGTCCTAAAGAGATCTGCTCCCCGCCTGCTGTGCAAAGGGAAGGGCGCACCTGTCTGGGCTGCCCCCGTTCTCCCTCGATCCCGCGCTCCCTCGATCTTGCGCTCACCTCTAAAATCACCTTCTCCACCCCCAGGACAGGCAGGGCGCCCATGGCCCAGGCTCTCCAAAGGGCCCTTTCCTGCGGGGAGACACAGAGCAGCAGGGGAGGGACGGGCAAGCCGAGGTCCACGAGGAGCTGGGGGACTCCGGGGCACCCGCTCAAGGGCCTCCTGCACCAGGCAGGTGCAGTCTCAGCTTTGGTAGTGAGGCCAGGGTGGTTTCGCCCCTTCCCCCGCCACACACCTCCTCTTTGCTCAAACTCTCCGGGAGGAGGCTCTCCCAGGAAGGGGGTGCTCTGCATGCTGAGAGTCCACAGAGAGAAGATCGTTGTTTAAAGTCAGCATTTCAACAGAAAGCATCCATGGATGGATGGCGAGCAAGAACGTTGGAGAAGGCTGTTTACAGAATCTTCTCCTCACTGCGGAGCTTGTAGACGAGAACCCTGGGAAGGACCATGGGGTGATTCTCCTACTTCCGCTGTCCCTGTACCATGCGGTCACGCCTCCTGCCAAGTTAGAACGAGAGGGCTTGCTGCGCAGTGCCCCCTGTGTGGCCCTGTTCCCCCTGCTGCAAAGACAACAAAACCTCAGGATGTGGCTCCTGCCGTGAGGGGCTGGCTGGGAATTCTGACACAGACCACTGAAGCCGCCGCGGGCAGAGAGGAGAGTTCCCGGTTGAGTCCCGGGAGCGTGGCCTCGCCGGCAGTGCCCACCCTCTGTTCTTCGGGTTTCCAGGCTCTGGTAAAGGGGGAGTCACGTTGACCCGCCCTGGGCCCCCGTGTATCCCCCTCATTTCCCCCAGACTAGTCACCCCTTTTATGCGTCTCAGCAGCCCTTCTGGACCTGCCACACCTCCCTGTTCATACAGCTGGTGTTGGCAGTTGCACATACCTGTCTGTGCCTATTTTTACTAACTTACTGAAACTTGAAGTTTTAACTTTCAAATCACTCACAAGCTTGAGGCGAACAGGGGAGGAACCTGGGAGCCTGCTGTCGCTGGGCTGTCCGAAAGCATTTCCCGGCTCGAGTCAGCTCAGCAGCTCACGCAGGTTTTCCAGATGTGGCTGCTGGGCCGCCGGGCCGGCGACACCGCAGATGGATGGCCACAGCCCACCACGGGCGGATGGACCTGCGCGCCTTTGATGTGAGGGGCGGCGCTTCTCAGCTCTCAGACAGAAGGTGAAGCTATTTTGTCCTGTCCAGCCCTCAGGCCATTCCCGAGGGAGGAGACCACACCACCAGTGCAGGCCTGGGCCTGGGCTTCCGTCTCCACCAGGCAGGCTGGTCGCCAGCCCCCCAGCGGGGTCCAAACGAAGCCAACCCCAGGAGAGCTGTGGGCAGGTCCTTCACGGGCCCGCGCTTCCTACACCCAGGAAAACGGTTCCAGCGACCTGCTCCATCACATTTTCCACCCAGCCCACCAGCAGGGCGCCCACGCTCCCTGCAGGCGCAGGTTCATCCTTGCACACTGTGTGTGGACGTTTCGGGGGGCAATAGCGCTCGTCCCCCGGGGAGCCAAAGAATGATCGGGAACGCCAAGCAGAGGAAGGGCTCCCCAGCCCCTGTCTTCCCGGTGGGGAGGCCGCAGCCCCGGGCCTCCCGGTTTCCCAGGGTGGCCGCACACTGGCAGCAGGATCTAAAACGTGCTCTGTTACCAAGGGCTTGGGCAAGGGGCTGGGCCTCGCGGAAACTTGGTCTCCTCGTCTGGAAAGTCGGGGTCATGGGTGCTCACCCTGCCGAGGTGCGGCGGGAACAAAGGCCACACACGGAAAGCCACGCAGCACAATGGGTCCTCAGTATTCAGAGCCAACGGTAACAGTCTCATGGAAATAACTTGTTTCTAGCTCAGTACACAGTACACAGGCGGTAATTAACGAGTGGGCAGGCGCCTGGACATTTGGAAACTTACGCTTGGAGGCTGACGCCAGCGTCTGATCCCTCTATCGGCCAAGTGATTCGAGGAGGGTCATCGGTCGGGGAGGTTAACTAACATCTGCGTGTGTGAGCAATTGACTGTGGAAGGCCCATCGCTGAAAATACTGTGCACCATGTGAGAACGTTGTCTGCACAGGCTTGTTTTGTTTTTAAAGTAGGGCCCCTCCCGCAAGTGCATTTCAGTTCTAATGCTATTTTACTTGGAGGAAGTCGGGGCCCCTACAGCCCGTGGTCTTTGAAAGCTGCGGTGGGCACAAAGAGGCTCGCGAAGACCGAAGAGGCCAAAGGGGAGAGACGGTTTCAGAGGCGCGCTGGGTGCGTGCTTCTGTGCTGTGTTTCCCTGCGGAACGGTGACCAGGCTCGCAGGTTACCCGGGTCCCTGCGCCAAGCGCTCCGGGGAAGGCAGTGTGACCCTCGGCTCCTTCTGCTGGGTGGCAACGAACTTCTCCCTTCTCTGTTAAGTCTTAGAACTGCCAACTGGAGAGTCGGAAGAGACTAGAGAACTCGAGCCCCACATCTGCATTTTATTGTACAGATTAGAAGCAGGACAGTGGGAGGTGGTGACTTCTGTTCGAAATGCTTTGGGTCCTCCCCACCCTCACCCTGCGCTGTTGCCTGTGGGCTTGGCCACTTGACCTTCATCGGCCAATGGGTGCGGGTGGGCGTGGCGTTTGCTTCGAAGCAGAAATGTTCGATGCAATCACCGTATTTTGCCATGTACAGGGCACGCCACGTGTTTGTGGGCATTATGATTATATCCACGGTATGTAGTCATTATACCCATCCTTATAATGCACATCCTTATTTTCCCCTCAAAAATTCGGGCCAAAAAGTGCACATTATACATAGCAAAATATGGTATTTGTGTGGCTTGGCAGATGTGCCCTGGCTGTCCCTTCAGTCTGGGTCTGCCAGGAGGCAGGGCCGCAGCCCATCGACATCCCAGTGTAACACGGACAAGAAATTAGTGAGTGTTCTCTAAATCCCTGACACACGAGCGTTGCTTGTTTTGCAGCATCACCTACTGAGGGCAGGCGAATACGGTGACCCAGGAAGTCGAGGCGATGCACCCAAAGTCCCACAGACACTTTGTTGCGTGGCCTGGGCCCCAGCACAGATGCCCGGCGAGTGGTTTTCTAGTACCCCTCGGTGTCTCCGCGGAACCCGCACGTGTTCCGCACGCGCACCGCACTGTGGAGCAAACATTCGTCGGAGGGCGTGAGGCAGGGAAGGAAGGGAGGAAACAGGCACGAGAGCCCATCCAGCGGCTTCACCGAGTGCAGCAGCGTCCAGCTTACCGCGCGCTCCTCTGTGGGTCTGGTGTGCGCTAGGTGCTTAGGCTGCGTGATCGCCAGTGGTTATGAATCCCGTAAAGCAGGTGTTTCCATTTTACGGGCAGACAAGCCAACTGAGGCTCTGAGAGCTAGGAAGTGTCTTCCCAGCCACAGAGCCAGCAAGCGTCAGGCACAGAAGCAAGTCCAGCTGTGCTAACTCCAGAGCCCGGGTGCTTCCTGCCGCTCACAATTTCTCGGATGGACACAGATCCCAGGCCGGGTCACTGACAGATGGCTGAGGTACATAGCGGTGGCAGCCGGGGGCGGGGTCCACTGGGCCTGCGGGCCGGCTGCTTCGGTCCTCGGGGTGCAGGGTGCGTGCGCGATGGGGACCAGCCCCCTTTGCTGGGGAGCAGCCTCACTCGTCAGCCAGCAAATGCCGTGAGGACGTTATCCACGGCCCTGCGCGCCCGTGTGACAACGGGAAGCGGTTCCAGGTCAGTGTCCCCACGCTGCAGGGGCGCGGCTTTCAGAGGACTTTGGAAGCCGCATTTCTGACGGGCCCTGCTTACTCGTTGCCAGCACATTTTCCATTTGTTTGGAAACTCTTTTGGAAAAAAAACCCCAAATTGGAGTTGTCTGGGGATCATCTTAAGTCCTCTGTGGAAGGAATCGGAGCGTAGCTGGAGACTTGGACAGATTAACCGAGAAGGTCAAAAGCAAGGGAGGCGAGTTTTGACTCGGTGAAGATGAGCTTCTGCAGTGGACGGGCCCCAGAGGCCCACTGGCAGACGAACAGGTAAACAAAATGTAGTGCAGACACACGATGGAGAGTGGTTCAGCCTAAAAAACAAAGGGCCCCTTGTTGCCTGCCACAGCGTGGGTGACACGTGGACACTGTGTTAAGTGAAGTGAGCTGGTCACAAAACCACAAATACTGCATGCTCCCGTCTACACTGGGAACCTAGTTTCCACATGGTCAAAGTCACAGAGACAGGAGGCGTTGCCAGGGGCCGGTGGGGAGGAGCAGTGGGGGGCATTTGATGGGACCGAGGTTCAGTTCCGGTGGATGACGAGCCCTGGAGACTGGCCGTATAACCACATGAATCTAGTTAACACTACTAACCGGTCCACATTTTTCTATAGAGAGGAAGAGGATACAGTACAAGGTGTCCTAACTAAGAGGGAACTTATTTACTCTGAACAGAGGCTCCGCGGTCGTACTGTGGCCCGGTGTGAGGACACGGTGGCCTCGGAGATGGGGGGGGGGTCCCCTACCCGACCGCTGAGATGTTTGTGGCACGGAGTCACAACATCCCGTAGGCTCTACCTACGTCATTTCTGCTACTGACCTGGGTTGGTGACATAGTTTATGGAGCCCAGTGCAAAATGAGAACGCAGGGCCCTTCGCTCAAAACGCAGAGCCATTAGCGTTTCAGCGTCTGAAGCTTTTCCTTCCTCCTGTGGACTCTCTTTCAACTTGTCGTGGTGTTTGCAGTCTGCTACTTACTGTCTTTCTCAGCACAGAAAAATTGCCACGGAATCCTGTCATCGTTTTTATTTTGTGCGATGCCAGTTTTCAGTTCTCTCCCTTTTGCATCTCAGCTTTGCCCCAGTTCTGAATGCAAATATGAGTATTTAACTTGCTTGTGGGTTCACCAAATTTGCAGTTCACACTTCATAGTTCGCACACGCATTCACGTTTCACTCTCATCAGAAGAGTCGAAGCTGCATGAAACTCACCTGATTTTATTAACTTAGTCATCGGCTCATCTTTTTGGTAGGCCCGCGTCCTCCTAGCGATGCTCTCTGCCCTCGGCTCGCCGGCAAGGAAGGGACTCCAGGGGACTTTCAGAGAAGGGCATGGGAGAGGACAGAAGGAGATGGAACCGTAGGCCGCCCCACCTCTCTTGTTCCTTCTTCATCATCATTTGCAGCATGAGGCATTTGGAAGACGAGCAGTAACGTGGGCAAGGGTGGTGGGCACGCCAGGGCTCCTGGGCTGCCCGGTGAGCGGCACCACCTGCTTCCTGCATTCGAGCCTGGTGTGCACAGAAGGGCTGACTCGGTTCCAGAGGGCACACGGCTGGTCGCCCTGGGCTGCATCTCACTGAGCCCTCCTGCACTTGGGTGTGCGGGACACACATGCTCACACCTTAGTGCCCCACGTGCACAAGGGGGCAAGGAGGGCCAGCGACGGTGGACAAGAGATTGTGTATCGGTCCTCTGCTCACATGCCGCGCCCCCTGTCCCCCTGGACTTGCCCTGGGAAACGCATGTGCCCAGATGGCATTTTAAGGACTTCAGGAGAGGTTTGCAAACGCATACAGTTGTGTGACCGCCCCCCGCAAGCAAGATGGAGAAATGGTCTTCGCTCCAAAGGTCCCTTCTGCCTGGGAACAGTTGGTTTCTTCCCGACCCGGCTCCTGGCAACCATCGGTCTGATTCCTGCCCCTGCAGGTTTGCCTTTTCCCGAGTCTCTTCCAAGTGGACTCAGGCGGTGTGTATGCAGCCTCTTGCCTCCGCTTGCTCCCCTCAGCAGAACGCCTGGAAGACTCGCTCACCTTGCTGCACGCTTCAGTAATTCACCCCCCGCGGGGACGCGCCGCGGTGCGTCTCTCCGGTCCCCACTCAGGGCGTTCGGGCGTTTCCAGTCTGGAGCTCTCACTGATAACCGGAGGAAAAACTCACGACTGGACCTTTGCTGTGAGTGTCGGCACACGGGCCTTTCTGGGGACACGCTTCCATTTCTCTTGGAGCAGGATCGAAGGTAAAACCCATGTTGAACTTTGAAAGAAACTGCCAAACTTGTCCGAAGTAGCTGTACCACCTTCGCGTTCTCACCAACAAAGCACGAGATTCCTAGTTGCTCCACATCCTCCCCAGAACTTGGCAGCATCCTTCCTTTTAATGCAGTTTAGCTCTTCCAGCAGGTGCGCGGCTTGAATTTGCGTTTCGCATCCAGCAAACACTAGTCATGCCTTACAGTGCTTATTTGTTGGGGGGCCGTCCTTGTTGACCAAATGTCCAGTTCTTTGCCCTACTTGTTGAATGCCGGGCTTTCCTCGTCACGGGGTGTGTACACAGATATCTTTTCCCAGTCTGTGGCTTATCACCTCATTTCCTCAAAGGCATGTTTTAAAAAGCAGATACTTCATACTTTGATGAAGTCCAAGTCAGCGAGAGCTTCTCCTCTGGCCCATGTGCTCTTTCACTCGTTGCAGAAAGCTCTGCCTCACCCGTTGCTGTGAGCATCTCCCTCCTGTGTTTTCTCCCAGAAAGTCTGTGATTTCGGCCCTGACATTTAGCCCTGTGATCTGTGTCTCGTTTAGTTTTGCAGGAAACAATTCATTTGATGTGTAGCTCTGTCACCCAGAACACAACCATGGAGAATCCAACTCGGTCACAGGAGGACTCTTCTCATGGAACAAAAACCAGGGCCCAGCGTGAAGGCCTGGGATCGTCTCTCGGAGGCCCTGCACGGGAACTTCTTTGACTGGATTTTTCTGTCCGCACAGCTCTGCTCTTTGAAGGTTTGTCTCTCACCCACGTTGAAATCCCAGCTCACAGATGCTGAAAGGCCCCGGGTCGCCTGGCAGACCAAGGACACCTGTCTGGACATTCTGATGAGCCGCTGCCTGTGCAGGACCTGCGAGCCTCTTGCATAATCTCTGAAATGGGCGTAAATCGTGCCTGCCAGGAAGTCCCTGCAGAGGCTTGTGGAGGCGGAGACAGAAATCTTGTCTACAGGGGCCACAGGGATCCCGAGTTTAACTGTGATCGTGGCTAATTATACTAATTCTCAATTAAAACTGCTGCCAGAAGCCAGCCGATGACATCAGCGCCCAGGGTCCGTGGATGGCGTGTGTGGCAAGCACATTAATTGTAATTATCGCTTTGGCAGCCGCAACGTCCAAGCCCATAGGCGTTGGTTCCATTAGTGACTCATTCTTTTCCGAGGATCCTGGCAAGGGCGGGTCTGTGCAGCAGACCCAGGTTCGCCTGTGATGGAACGTCGTGATTCGGGGAGATGTGCCACTCGTCCCCCAGGAGACAGTCCCAGCTCCGCGTGCCCTCCACACAGGGCGCGGTGCTTCAGACCTGGGATGGGAGAAAACAGTCTCAGCCCAACCTCTGGTGTTTTGTTGGGGTTTTTTTCACCCTGAGAGCAGGTGCCTCCCCATAAATATTTCCCTGAGATGGGAGTTGCCATGGGAAGCGGGTGGGTGGTCTGGATGTCGGCAGAGGGCCGCAGTCAGGGGTCTGGAAGTGTCTTTGTGTGTCAGGGCCCTGGGTAGGGGCAATAAATACACAAGTGCAAAGGAGGGAGGTGGCCCTGAGCCTGAACTCAGCCACAGGACAAAGGGAACTGCCTCCCAACGACCATTGTTCAGCACTTAGCACTCTGCCTGTGACAGGCCTGCAACCTCTCCTCACTCCCCAGCGGCCCCGCAGTTGGGGAGCGTTCTGCGCCTGGGGCGGGAGGGCCTGCGCGGCCTCTCTCTCTCTCCGGGGCCTCCTGCTCTCTCTGGTCACATTTTCAATTATGAGTTTTTAAGAGCCAGAGGCCCTGACTCCTTCAGTTAACTTTGCCTCCCCCCCACCTTTACCTGTTAGTAGTAAAAATATTCCAGAGCAGAAAGAAAAGTGTAATAAACTCCCACGACCTCATCTGTAACACTTACAAAGTTGTGACTGATCAAATTTTATGGTAAAACTATCTTTCAGTAAAATATCTTGATACCTATTGCTAAAAGGTAGGATTTTCTTCTAAAACATAAAGGATCACAGTTTAAAAATTATTAATAATTCCTTCGTATCCAGCCAAGTTCTCTAGTTATCTTATAAATATTTTCCTTCAGTTCATTAGAATCAGGATTTAAATTAAATTCCACAAATTACCATTGGTTGGTATCTCTCAAATCTCTTTGAATCTAGGGTTTTTTTCTGACTGTCTCACTTTCAAAATCATTTTTCTTGTAGGGTTTTGTCCTGTATGTTGCTGATTGTGCCCCCAGTATTTTTTAAATAAGTTCGTTTGTCCCTTGTATTTTCTGCACATTGGTGGATGGATCTAAAGCAGCGATTTCAAACTGGTGTGATGCAAGATTTTTCTTTTTTATTTTTACTTTCACTTGTGGCTGGGCGCCACCGGGAAGGGCTCCCTAGTCCCGGCCCCTCTTCAGGGGTTCTGGCTGGAAACTGGAGGTCAGGAGATTCTCCATGGGCTGGGACATCAATTTGGGGCAAGGACCCCCAGCAGCTGAAGGCCTCTCTTCCTGTCACTGGGACTGGTGGTCTGGGGCTTGTACTCCTAGGGGCCATGTGGACCCTGCAGCCCACCACCCCATTGCTGAAGCCAAATTCATTGCCATAGCAGGAAAGGAGCTGCACAAAGTGGGCGTTGAGGGCTGTGCCTGCCTGGCATCCGAGGTGGAGGAGAGGGTGTCACTGCTGAAGTCGCAGAAGGTGGCCTGGCCCTCGGTTACACAGCAGTCCCAGGGATGGGAGGCACAGCCCAGGGAAGATGGACGAAGACAGAGCAGAAACTGTGTACAGTGCCAGGTGGAAAGAGCGGGGGTACCAGTCCCTGATTGTCTACCTGCTGCGCTGTACACCTGAGACTCAGACACAGTGATCTGAACGTCAACTGCAATTCAAAAATAAATAAATGAATGCACATTATGGTGAGTTAGAGAAAAAAGAAACTATTGCATATTAATGCCACATGAAATAATTTTTCTATGTGAGTCACGCCACCAACTTGGTGCATAGTTTGGTTTGTTTCCATTTATTTTCCATTTTTAAGGGTTATCTTTTTTCAATATTTATTTATTTAATATCTGTATGTATTTTTGCATTACCATTCAGTCCCCTTATTCCCCCCCCCCCATAATCACCACACTGTTGTCCATGTCCATGAGTCTCTTTTCCTTTTTGCTCAGTCCGTCCACCCCTGACCTCCCTCCACCCCCCACTAGTGGTCAGCCTGCTCTCTGTCTATGAGTTTGTCTCCGTTGTGTTTGTTAGTTCAGTTTGTCCATTAGATTCCACGTATGAGTGAAATCACATGGTATTTACCTTTCTCTGACTGGCTTATTTCACTTAGCGTAATGTTCTCCAGGTCCATCCATGCTGTTGCAAAGGGTAAAATTTTCTTCTCTTTTATGGCTGAGTGGAATTCCATTGTGTAAATGTCCCATAGTTGCTGTATCCACTCATCTACTGATGGACACTTGGGCTGCTTCCAAGTGTCCATCAGTAGATGAGTGGATAAAGCTGCAATTGTGATTATAAGTAACGCTGCAATGAACACAGGGGTGCTTATGTTCTTTCAAATTAGTGTTTTGGGTTCCTTCAGATATAGCGCCAGAAGTGGGATTGCTGGGTCAAAAGGCAGATCCATTTTTAATTTTTAGAGGCATCTCCATACTGCTTTCCACAGTGGCTGCACCAGCCTGCAATCCCACCAACAGTGCACTAGGGCTCCCCTTTCTCCACATCCTCACCAGCACTTGTTGCTTGTTGATTTACTGATGGTGGCCATTCTGACTGCTGTGAGATGGTATCTCATTGTGGTTTTAATTTGCATTTCTCTGATGATTAGTGACGTTGAGCATCTTTTCATACGTCTATTGGCCATCTGTATGTCCTATTTGGGTGAGTGTCTACTAGGTCCTTTGCCTATTTTTTAATTGGGTTGCTTTTTTTGGTGTTGACTTTTGTAAGTTCTTTATAAATTTTGGATACTAACCCCTTATCAGATGTATCAGCAAATATATTCTCCCATTCTGTGGGTTTTCTTTTTATTTTGTTGATGATTTTCTTTGCCATGCAAAAACTTTTTAGCTTGGTGCAGTCCCATTTGTTTATTTTTTCCTTTGTTTCCCTTGCCTGGGGAGATCTAACGAATAAAATATTTCTATGAATTCTGTCGAGATTTTGGTGCCTATGCTTTCTTCTAGGATTTTTATAGTTTTGGGTGTAACATGTAAGTCTTTAATCCATTTTGAATTTACACTTGTGTTTGGTGTAAGAAGGTGACTTACTTTCACTTTTCTGCACATATCTGTCCAATTTTCCCAACACCACTTATTGAATAAAGTATGTTGAGCTCATTGTATGTGCTTGCTTCCTCTGTAGAATATTAATTGACTATAAAGCTGTGGTTTATTTCTGAGCTCTCTGTTCTGTTCCATTGTCCATGTGTCTGTTTTTATGCCAGAACCACACTGTTCTGATTACCATGGCCTTGTAGTGTAGTTTGATAGTAGGTAGCGTGATTCCTCCAACTCTGTTCTTTCCCAGGACCACTGTTGCTATGTGGGGCCTCTTATGGTTCCATGTAAATTTTTTAAATAGTTGTTCTTGTTCTGTGAAATATGTCATTGGAATCTTGATAGGGATTGCACTGAATCTATAGATTGCTTTGGGTAAATGGACATTTTATTTACTTATTTTTAATATATTTCATTGATTATGCTATTACAGTTGTCTCACTTTTTTCTCCCCTTTATTCCCCTCCACCCTGTATCCCCCCTCCCACCATCATTCTCCCCCCTTAGTTCATGTCCAGGGGTCATACGTATAAGTTCTTTGGCTTCTCCATTTCCCATACTATTTTTAACCGCCCCCATCTATTTCCTACCTACCATTTATGCTGCTCATTCCCTGTGCCTTTACCCCCATTTTCCCCCTCACCCTCCCCGCTGATAACCCACCATGTGATCTCTATTTCTGTGAATCTGTTCTTGTTCTAGTTGATTCCTTAGTTCATTTTTGTATTTGTTTTTTCAGGTTTGGTTGTTGATAGTTGTGAGTTTGTTTTCATTTCACCGTTCATATTTTTGATCTTCTTCTTTTTCTTAGATAAGTCCCTTTAACATTTCATATAATAAGGGCTTAGTGATGATGAACCCCTTTAACTTGACCTTATCTTGGAAGCACTTTATCTGCCCTTCCATTCTAAATGATAGCTTTGCTGGATAGAGCAATCTTGGATGTAGGTCCTTGCCTTTCATGACTTCAAACACTTCTTTCCAACCCCTTCTTGTCTGTAAGGTTTCTTTTGAGAAATCAGCTGACAGTCTTATGGGAACTCCTTTCCAGGTAACTCTCTCCTTTCCTCTTGCTGCTTGTAAGATTCTCTCCCTGTCATTAATCTTGGGTAGTGTAATTATGATGTTCCTGGGTGCGTGCTTCCTTGGATCTAGCTTCTTTGGGACTCTCTGAGCTTCCTAGACTTCCTAGAAGTCTATTTCCTTTACCAAATTGGGGAAGTTCTCCTTCATTATGTTTTCAAATAAGTTTTCAGTTTCTTGCTCTTTCTCTTCTCCTCTGGCACCCCTATGATTTGGATGTTGGAACGTTTAAAGATGTCCCAGAGGATCCTAAGCCTCTCCTCATTTTTTTGAATTCTTGTTTCTTCATTCTGTTCTGGTTGCATGTTTATTTCTTCCTTCTGCTCCAAATCGTTGATTTGAGTCCTGGTTTCCTTCCCTTCACTGTTGGTTCCCTGTGCATTTTCCTTTAATTCACTTTTCATAGCCTTCACTTTTTCCTCTATTTTGTGACCCTACTCAACCAATTCTGTGAGCATCCTGATCACCAGTGTTTTGAACTGTGCATCTGATAGGTTGGCTATCTCTTCATTGCTTAGCTGTATTTTTTCTGGAGCTTTGATCTGTTCTTCCATTTGGGCCATTTTTTGTCGTGGCTTGCCTGTTACATAGTAAGGGGTGGAGCCCTAGGTATTCGCTAGGATGGGGCAACCCACGTGGCTGCACTGTGATGCTGTAAGTCGGGGAGCGGCCGAGAGGGAACAGTGCCACTTGCTCCACTCTCTGCCGGCTTTCAGTCACTTCCCCTGCTACCCACAAGCAAACTGGGCCCTTCTGGTGCTGATTGCCGGGTGGGTGGGTGGGTGGGTGTGTGTATGTTCTAGGACCCTGTGGGTCTCTCCAATGACCTCTCCTGTGAGGCTAGGAGTTTCTCTTGCTGCTGTCTCAGCCCCATAGGTGTTTTCAGTCAGAAGTTTGAGGCTTCATTTCCCTGTGCTGGAACCCTGGGTTGTGTGGTCTGTCTCGCTCCCCAGTTGTTCCTCCCGGTTTACCCCACACAAATGTGGGACTGCCCAGTCCACCAGCTGCAGCCATACCACAAGTGCTCTCTGCCCAGCTGCCCATCTCTGCCCCTCCTACCGGTCTGGGTGAATGTTTCTTCTTTATCTCCTTGGTTGTCAAACTTCCACTCAGTTAAATTTTCTGGCAGTTTTGGTTGTTTTTTGTTTCTAAATTTTTTGTTGTCCTTCTTTTGGTTGTGTGAGGAGGCACAATGTGTCTACCTACACCTCCATCTTGGCCAGCAGTTAAATCACATTATTGATCTGAAAACGTTGTACCAACCTTGCATTCCCTGAATAAATCCCACTTGATCGTGGTATGTGATCTTTTTGTTGCGTTGCTGTATTCAGTTTGCTAATGTTTTGTTGAGGATTGTAGCATCTGTGTTCATCAGTGATGTTGGCCTATGATTTTCTTTCTTTGTAGTGCTTTTATCTGATTTTAGAATTAGAATAATGCTGGCCTCATAAAATGAGCTTGGCAACCTTCCCTCCTCTTGAATTTTTTGAATAGTTTGAAAAGGAAAGGTGTTAGTTCTTCTCAGAATGTTTGCTTCTCAAGATTCACCCGTGAAGTCATTCAGTCAAGCACTTCTGTTTCTTGGGAGGTTTTTTTTGATTACTGCCTAATTTTCACTGGGTATAAACTGCTTATTCAGATTTTCTGATTCTTCCTGATTTAATTTTGGAAGATTGTATGTTTCTAGGAATTTATCCATTTCATCCAGGTTGTCCAGTTCATTGGCATGTACTTGTTCATAGTATTTCCTTACAATCCTTTGTGTTTCTTTGGTGTCTGTTGTTATTTCTCCTCTTTCATTTCTGATTTTACTTATTTGGGTCCTCTCTCTTTTTTTCTTGATGAGTCTTGTTAAAAGTTTGCCAATCTTTTTTATCTTTTCAAAGAACCAGCTCTTGGATTCATTGATCTTTCATATAAATTTTTTAGAGTCTATTTTGTTTATTTCTGCTCTGATCTCTATTATTTCCTTCCTTCTACTCACTTTGGACTTTGTTGTTCATTTTAAAGTTCCTTTAAGTGTAAGCAGATTGTTTATTTGAGCTTTTTCTTGTTTTTTGATATAGGCCTGTAATGCTGTGAATTTCCTTCTTAAGATTGCATTCCCAGTGTCCCTCAGATTTTGGATTGTTGTGTTCTCATTTTCATGTGTTTTAAGGAATCTTTTGATTTTTTTCCTTTACCTTGTTGTTGACCCATTCATTTTTTAATAACATGTTACTTAACTTCCATGTCTGTGCACATTTTTCAGTGTTCTTCTTGTGATTGATTTCTAGTTTCATAGCATTGTGGTCAGAGAATACGCTTGACATCACTTCTATCTTCCTAAATTTATTGAGATTTGTTTTGTGTTCTAACATGTGGTCTAACCTAGAAAGCGTTCCATGTGCCCTGGAAAAGTCTGTATATTCTGCTGCTTCGGGGTGAGATGCTCTGAAGATACCGATTAAATCCATTTGGTCTAGTGTGTGGTTTAAGGCATCTGTCTTCTTGTTGATTTTTCTGTCTGGAAGATCTAGTTATTGAAGTCAAAAGGGTGTTAAAATCCTGACTATGACTGTATTTCTATAAATCTCTCCCTTTATGTCCATCACATTTTGCTTCCCATAGTTAGGTGCTCCCATGTTGGGTGCGCAAATGTTTAGTAGGATTATGTCCATTTGTTGGATTGTTCCCGTTATCAGTACGTGGTGTCCTTCTTTGTCTCTTACTGTAGTCTTGGTTTTAAAGTCTATTTTGTCAGATATCAGTACTGCTACCCCAGCTTTTTTTCCCTTTCCATTTGCATTAAATATCTTTTTCCATCCCTTTACTTTTTAGTTTTTGTGTATTTTTCAGTCTGAGGTGGGTCTTTTGGAGGCAGCATATATATGGGTCTTATTTTCTTATCCATTCAGCTACCCCATGTCTTTTGGTTGGAGCATTTAAGTCATTTAATTTTAAGGTGATTATTGATAGATACATATTTAGTGAAATTTTATTGTTAGGCTATTTTCCTCTGTTTATTTCTCTCTCTCTCTCTCTCTTTTTTTTTTTTCTTCTTAAAGCAAGCCCTTTAACATTTATTGCAGTACTGGCTTGGTGTTAACAAACTCCTTTAGCTTTTTCTTGTCTGGGAAGCTCCTTATTTCTCCTTTGATTTTAAACGATAGCCTTGCTGGGTAAAGTAACCTTGGTTGTAGGTCCTTGCTCTTCATCACTTTGACAATTTCACTCCACTCCCTTCCAGCCTGAAATGGTTCTGTTCAGAAATCAGATGACAGTCTTGTTGGTGCTCCCTTGTGTGTAACTACTTGTGTTTCTCTTGCAGCTTGTAGGATTCTCTCCTTGTCTTTAAGCCTTGTCATTTTGATTATGACGTGCCTTGGTGTAGGCCTCTTTGGGTCCTACTTGTTTGGGACTGTCTGAGCTTGCTGGACTTGTGTGTCTTTTTCCTTCACCAGGTAAGGAAGTTTTTTGTTGCTGTTTCTTCAAATAGGTCTCAATCCCTTGCTCTTTCTCTTGTCTTTTCTGTTTTCCCATGATATGGATGCTGTTACACTTCATGTTGTCCAAATGTTTCTTAAGCTCTGTTCATTTTTTTAAATTCTTTTTTCTTTTCTTTTTTTTTTACCTTGTTTTACAAACCAGTGATGTGATCCTCTGTTTCATCTAACCTATTGTTTATTCCTTCCAGTGTATTATTTATTTCAGATATTGCATTTCTTATTTATGACTTGTCTTTTTTATGGGTTCTTTGTCTTTTTTCCTGCTGTTGTGTGTCCTTACAACCATTACTCTAAACTGTCTGTTAAATTGCTTGTCTCCATTTCATCTAGTTCTTCTTCTGGACAATACTCTGGTTCTTCCATTTGTGGTCTGTTTCTTTGTCTTCCCAGTTTGACTGCTTCTTTTTATTTTCTGCCTCAGTTGTTAAACTAATCACTGCTAAAGCCTCAAGCTGTGATCAGCAGCCTGGCTTAAACACCAGAGGGTGGGGAAGAGTAATTCCTGTGGGCGGGGCTACAGCTTCCCTCAGGCTGATGCCACTTGGAGGGGAGTGCTCTGCCTGAGAGAGATGGCTCCTGCAGTATGCGGAATGACCCAGCACAGGGATCCTGGTGGCTATTCCTTCAGCTCTCACCCCAGAGCCTCCAACCCCAGACTCTCCTCACACATCTCCAGTCCACTCTGCCCTCCCTCTGCCGCAGTCCAGAGTAAGTGTCTGCAAATGAAATTTTATGTGTTGGCCCTTTAAGAGGCTGTTTGCATCTCCCGCCATATGTCCCAGCCGGCAGAAACCCTGCTGCTTTTCACAGCTGGATGTTATCTGAGTTCCTTTCCAGCTCTGATGCTGTAGGCTGGGGAGCCCAGCTTGGGGTTTAGACTCCACACTTCTCCAGGGGAACCCCCAGCCACCGAAATATCCCTCCAGAACTTCGGCTGTCATCCGTAGGAGCCCAGCCAGCCCTCTCGTGCCTCTTTCGCACTCCCTCCAGTCATGTTGTGGTGAAGTGGTTTCTTCTGTGTGTCCGTGGTTATAAGGCTTCTCTCCAGCTCGTGTTCAGTTGGTTATTCAGGATGATTTCCCTACAATTTAGTTGTAATTCCGATTGGTCCTGGGAGGAGGTTAGTGTAGTTTCCTCTTATCCTCTGCCATCGTGGGTCTGCCAACTTCCACTTGTTAAACAGAAGTTTCTCTGCTGGAGCAACCAAACCTAAATCCTAACAATGCTTCTTCTCAAAGAGCTTATCCTCAGTTCTCATTGGCTTTATCCTTATTCTGTCCTTTGACCCACTAGCCTGGCATCTTTGTGAACCTAAAGGTTATCTTTTTACATTAAATTTTGTCCTTATAAATATGTAGAATATTTTCAGACCATCAAAGTCTAATCTCCAGTACAAAGTATAATAAACCCTGTCTCCCCCTCCTTTAGTAGTAATAATCTCAACTGGTTTTATCCCTTAGCTTTCACATATTGATTTTGTATTCTGCAACCTTGTTGGGCTCACTCATTAGATGAAATAGGTTTTTAGTAGATTCCTTAGGGTTTTCCATGCACAAGATCATGCCACCTGTGACTAGAGATAATTTTGTTTATTTCTTTACAGTCTGGGTGCCTTTTCTTTTTGTATTTTGCCTAGTGGTCCTGGCTGGCATCTCTAGCACAATGTTGAATAGAAATGGTGAGAATGGATATCCTTGTCTTACTTCCAAACTTAGGGAAAATACTTACTGCTTCTCTATTAAATATGATGCCAGCTGCAGGTTTTTCATAGATTCTCTTGAGTACTGTTTTTTCTTTTTTAATTGAAACAATGCTGGATTTTGTCAAATGCTTTTCTATGTCTAGGAGATGATAATGTTTTTTCATTTTTATTCTGGTCATATGGTATATTACATTAACTGATTTTTTAATATTTTCACCCAAGGACATGCTTATTGATTTTAGAGAGAAGGGAAAGGAGGGAAAGAGAGAGGGAGAAACATCGATGTTCTGCCTTCTACCTCGGAGTCTGATCCCACAACCCAGGCACGTGCCCTGACCAGAAATCGAACCCAGGACCTTTCAGTTTACAGGATGACGCTCCAACCAACTGATCCACACCAGCCAGTACGTTAACTGGTTTTTGGACGTTTTACCACCCTTGCATTCCTGGGATAAACCCCTCTTGAGCGTGGTGGTGTATGTTGTTGGACTGGCTTACTAAAATTCTTGTCTTTGTCTATATTGATATGCAGTTTTCTTAGGATGTCTGTCTGACTTCAGTGTAGTAGAAATACTGACCTCAAAGAATGAGTTGTCTTCTCTTCTTTAATTTTTCGAAAGATATTTCCATGTTTCACTATACAAAAATACACGCATGTGTATGTGTGTGAGTGCATGTTCTATAGATCTATTCGATTGCCAAACGAATGTAACGATGTTTAACCAGCTTTTATTGATAGACATTTGAATTGCTGCCAATCCTTTGCTATCGCGACTCATACCGCACTGACTTACCCTAACAGAGTGTCCCTTCACATGTCTCTGCATGTGCGGGGTAATTCTCAGAAGGAGGATGCATGAGTCGAAGCGTAAACACGTGTGGAACTTTGCTAGATTTGCCAGGTTCTTTTCCCTGGGGGTTGGACCATATTGCATTTTGTTAAACGGGAATGACTAATTGTACACAACTTCACTAACAAAGTAGTTTATGTAACTCTTTTTCCTTGCCATTCTGGTAGATAAGAAATAGTAACTCCATATAGTTTTAATTTGCACGTGTTTCATTATGAGTGAGTTTAAAATCATCTTTCTTATGGTTAAGGATGGTTCACATATCTTTCTTTATGAACTATCTGTTCATACCTCTCGCCTATTTATCTATAAAGTAGTTGAACTTTTTCTTCTGTTTTTAGAAGCTTTATGTATTGAGGACATTGAAAACCTTTGTCTATAGCTTAAATTGCAAATAATTTTTCCCAATTTAATATTTGTCTTTTTACTAGACTTACGGTATTTTCTTTTCCCATGCAAAAGTTTTGATTTTAATTCGTATGATTGATCCTCTAGGTTTCATTTCTGAATTAAGTACAGACATAGAAATCATTTAGAAAGAAAGAGCTCTGATTTGAGCAGCCCAAGTCCAACAAACCGCTGGCTGAATGCCCACCAGCCCTGGTCGACTGAGTCCCCTTAGCCATGGACAAGCCCCGTCTGACTCACCACAATTAGCGTAGTTACTGCCAGATAAATCAGAGGTTTCCGAGTGGCTCTCCTGCCCCTAACTAGAATGTTTCCCCACACAGCTTTTGTTGGCTTGGGTAGATATAAGCGATAATGTGGGGTGTGGACAGGGAGGAGGACCCGGGGAGAGTGAAAGCTTCGGATGACGCTGAGGGGCACAGCACAGCGTGAAACGTGGCCGGCAAGTGTGTCTCCCTCCACAGCCACAGCCGTGAGGACAGCGACATTTTCTTCAATGCGCATCTCTCGTCTTAGAAACGCCCTGCGGCTTTCGTCAGGACGGTTTTGCAGGGTCAGATGGACACTTCGGGCCTTGAACACCCCTGGGAGACACTGGTGCAGCGTCGTGGGTGATGCTGCGTCGCTTTCCTTTCTAGAGATGCCACGGCAGCAGGCCGGCCACCTGTTCATCGTGTCCAGGTCACAGATCGGGTCCAGGGCAGGTGACCGCCAAGCGAAGTGCACTCATTTCACACATTCGGGTTAATGTGTTTACTTGTTGCTGACTTTTAAACATTTAAATTTCTAAGTACTTAAAATAGATTTTTTAAAACCCAGAAAGTAACATAACTTCAACCAGAATTCCAACCAAGGATGTCCAACCTTTCGGTGTCTCTTGGCTGCACTGGGAGAAAAATTATCTTGGGCCACACATTACACATGCAAACACTAACGAAAACTGATGAGCAAAAAAAAAAAAAGGTTTTTAAGTACATTTATAGTTTTGTGTTGGGCTGCACTCATAGCCAGTGGGCCACATGTGGCCCACAGGCCGTGGGTTGGACACCCCTGGACCTACGCAACGCCTACTGTTAAAACTGATCTTCTCGTGTCAGATTTGAACAGCTCTCGGCATTACAGAAAGCTGCATGGACTGATATGAAATGTGTACCTGCCCCTTCTCTGCGTGGGCCTGTGTGCGGTTGGGGCAGGAGGCGCGTCAGGCTCGGTTCCCATCCCGGACGTCATCGGAGTGTGCCCTCCTGCCTTCATTTCATGCCTTGAAAATAAGGGTACATGGGGCCTCATTTCTTTCTTTAATTGTCCCCAAACCTGCAGTTGGTTTGGGAGCAGGGTCACATAGTACCCCACGCGGAACACACAGGAAGGCCCCTGGTCTGGATGTGATTTAGAAGTGGTCCCATGCACTCTGCCCTGCCCCTCGCTACTGGGCTCTGTGGAACTTCCGCGAATCTGCGCTTCATCTCTCTGTAGGAATTCAGACAGAGCGTGCTCGAAAGTCGCGAGCAGGTTATGATTCCGACAAATTAGTTCCTAATTACTTGGCTCCAGGCGCTGCCCATCCTGCATGCTGAGCAGGCCTCCACCAGGACACTTGGAGAGTTTGTAGCGTAGACTGATTTAATTTAAAACAAATGGGCCCGCGTGATTATCTCAACCACAAATACGTAACGCAATGTGTAATATATTTAAAAGGCAAGAGGAAAGTTAGTAATGGAATTTCAAAGCTGTTTGAGAGAGGGGGTCTTGGGGGGGAGGAAAGCCGTAGATTGGAGACGCCGGTCTGACCGGGTTTGAACGCCACTCACTAGCGGGACTTCAGTTTGTACTCGGAGAATCTCGGTGTCCGGCAGGAGCTGCGGGGCTCTCAGGGCTGGGAGAGCAGGTGGAGGGAGGAATGACGAGGCTTCAGACACCCAGAAAACTGCAAGATCCGCATGCTCTTGGTGCGCCTCATTTTCTGCAGGAGAGTGTCCTGACTTACAGCGTCCGTGGGGAAAGGCCTGGGTAGCCGTGCGGCCTGCATGCGACCGCCGCGCTCACCGGTTCGGCTCT
The DNA here is from genome assembly GCF_022682495.2 of Desmodus rotundus. Taxonomy (NCBI): domain Eukaryota; kingdom Metazoa; phylum Chordata; class Mammalia; order Chiroptera; family Phyllostomidae; genus Desmodus; species Desmodus rotundus. Next base: position 209,625,723 of record NC_071387.1, on the reverse strand, counting down.
CAGTCCTGCCACGTGCATGCTCCTTTTCCACCCCAACACACGTCCCTCCCACACGCACTCAAGCGGGAGTGGGGACGGCCAGCATGGCTGGGGCTCCGAGAGCTCCCCAGTGCTGCTGCCACAGCCCGGGGGCACTGTGCTGTTGTCACCTGGTCCTTCTGAGCAGAGGAGGAAGGAGTAGAGTCGTTGCCTTGCCTCAGGGGACACCTACAGGGTCCCTCCTAGCCACTATGCGGCCCTTCCCAGCATGCCAGTCCTCTCGGGAGGAAAGCCTTGTGCTAGGCAAGGACTTCCCAAGACCAGCTGATTCTCGGCGAAGACGCGGGACGAGGTCTTTCAATCCTACAAACATAAACGAGACCCTCAGGAAGGGGTGACAACAGGTTTCCAAAGCATTCATTTCGACGGCGTGTTTCAGTTCGTCTGTTTGAGACCAGCCACGTTTTTGAATCATCATCCCCACTGCAGCAGGCTGACGAGGTTAAAGTGTGCCGAAGTGCCCACGGGCGACTCTTGTAACCTGTGCAAATTGACATTTCAAGTGGCACAACCTGAGCCGTTTGGCACTATCGAAAAGGTGAGCTTCTTTGGGAACTGAACCATTTGTGTGCTGGTCCACGAGCGACAGTAACCGAGGATCACTGTGCCACATGCTGCCAGTGTGACAGCCAGAAGCCACAGAGACATGGGTCTTGTCCCCCAGAAATTCTCAGTTTTCGACAGGAGACGGACAGGTGTACAAGCAGCACAATTAAGGAGATTGCTGTGACCCTGAAGCTCCGCACAGAACGTCTTGGGGAGACCGAGGAAAGGGTGCGCACCCGAGCCCACAGCACGCGGGGTGGCCCCCACTGCAGGGACGGCCCCACTGGGATGGCGCGGGCGAGGAGAAGTCTGCAGTATTGCTGGGGAGGCTACCAAAGACTCCCAGCGGGGTCGGCTGTCGAAGACGCAGACGACATTTCTTTAGCATCCCTGCGCTGTCTTAGGGCGGTAACGTGGGCCCGCCAGACCATCGCTTTCGAATCTGGGCTATGCCTCCTCAAAGCTTTACATCTTGGGGCAAGTGATGTCTTGTCTCTGAGGTGGAGAGATTAACACCTGCCTCATAGAATTACCACAATCGGTTGCACGGTAGATACCAAAGGCTCAGCCAAATCATTCATGCAAAGTACTGAACAAATGGGGGCTCTTACTTTAACCGTCGTGGCCTCGCTCTTTGTTAAGCAGCATCACACCAGACCCAGCTCGGGGAGGTGTCGGCTCGTTTTCCCCTGAAAGCCACGGACCGTGTGCTTGGGGGGTGGGTGTAGTACTGCGCTGGTGATATATGACCTCAGAGGACTTGTGGCTTTTCATCAGGCCTTAGTGTGGTGCAGAATTTTCCCAGAAATCCATGGTGTCTGCTTGTCATCTTGCAAGTGTGTGTGTGAGCTTCAAGAGAAAACTTGTCAGCACACAAAAGTTCCCAGATGGCTTTTTCAAGGACTTTTGATCTCTGCTGTCTTTGATTTGAATGCTCCCCAGAGATCGGCAAGCAGATTTCTCGTTGCACCCTTAAACATGGCTGTGCACAATTCAGCAGATTGCTGGCACGGTCAGCCTCTCTTGTTTAAGTACAGATGGATTCGTGGCAGAAAGAACAAACCTCACATCTTTTATCATTGACCGAGCCACGGTCCACTGGCCTCGGGTGTTCGGCAAACCTCTCAGAAGAGCCCTGGGAGACACCAGCCAGGTGTCCACCGAGGCCCGGCCAGACGGGAAGTTCTCATCACAGAGCCCTGCCTGCAACACGGTCTGCCCCGCTGCCGGGAACTGTCTCGAGTTTTGAGTGGTTTTCTTTGCCTGGCCCGCAAGCGGCAATGGAGTCGAGAGGGCAGTTTCAGTTCTGGGACACAAGCATGCCACAAAGTCAGCCACAGGCACGCCAGGCTCCGAGCGACATGCTCCCTGGGCCGGCCTCCCGCGCAGAATGGAGGCCCACAGGAGGGCCCTCCACACGGTGGGCCCTGAGCCACGGAGCGGGGCGGGGACCTGAGCCTTACAACTCAGCGTCCTGCAGAAAAGCAGGGCTGGGCTACAGAGCGCCTGCTGTCTACCAAACAGCAGCCTCAATTCAGGGCATAAAATGTACTCTATTCGTTAACCCTGTCTCTGTATTTTGCAAGAGTCCCGTGGCACACACTGGCCAAAGGGTTAACTGCAGTGACTCTGGGGCGGTGGCGGGGGCGCCGGGTGTGCTCCAGTTGTCCCAGAAGCCTCTTCCCCTCATGGCCGTGTTCTGGTGTGACCTCAGTGCCATCCAAGGCAATAAAGAGCAGAGGAGTTGGGGCAGATCCAGTTATTTTCCCACAGCATCTCTCGTTGTAAGTGTGTCAGATTTTTAAAAATGAGACTCCATAAACCACATCATCGCAGAGTCCCGTGTGCCGTCTCTGGGGGCTTCCGAGTTCCAGATGCTTGCCTTTTTGGACGTTGCACTCACGTGGCCCCGGGGACTGGTTAGAGTCACTGAGAACACTCTGCTTTGGATCAGCGCGCGGCCGGCCAGCCGAGGTGAACCGGGGATCTTGTTTTCAAGAGCTTGGAGAAGAACTCACGGGAAAGGACCCAAAAGGGGGCGACTTGTGCTTTGGAGCTTAGGAGAGATTGACCCTTGACCTCCCCAACCTTCAGAACTTAGAAGCTCCTAACTGGTCACACACGTCCACTCCCAGCTCGGCAGCCTGGACCCCACATCCTCGGAAATTCCTAGAAGTGTAAAGACAAAAATCAGCCCCAGGATGTTGGCAGGATTCGACGTGTTACTAAAAATGGGCCTTTGTGGATGGAGACTTAAGAGTTTTAGGTGAAAAAAAGCAAAGGAAATTTATGTAATTATCAGAGGCCCCAGTGACTCCAGTCGTTCTGAAATGGTTCATTACCCAAGACCGACATAGGGTCGCAGGGACGCGGCTTCCCAGGCAGGGAGCAGCTCCCCCGCTGCCTCCCCTGGCGTCTCAGCCAAGAGTGTCGCTTGGGGATTTTCAGGGGTCAGATTTATAAGCTTCTAACTGGTCTCTGCAGGCCACAGCCCACCTTCACAGTGGTTCGAGGCTCCCCGGCCCCAGGCCAGCTTTGGGTCCTTTCCCAAACACTACAGGCCGCCACAGGGATAGAAGCCAGCATCTTCCCCCAGGTGCAGAGGCAGAGGCTGGAGGGTGGTCCCCCGCCTGGGGCGAACTCTGGCCCCCGGGATACCTGCTCCGGGTCAGCCTGCGGAGGCTGGGGTCTGCACGGAGCCTGGAGGAGGGAGTGGCCTCCAGAGAGCTGGCCTTGTTCGTGGCCACCCTGTCTCAGCCAAAACTGCGTTTCCTGGTACCTCTCTCGGGGCTGCAGGGGAGGAGCAGCTGGATCATTTGGTCTGCTTTTTCCCAGAACAGGGACCCTCCCATCCCTGTTTACTTCCCAGGGAGTGGAAGGGGAGGCCCAGGCAAGGGGCGCCTGCTGGGCTGCTCCGGAAGCAGAAAGAGCCCCTGCTGCAGCCTGGGTCCTGCGCCCACGCTCCCGCCCAAGGCAGGCCCCTGCGGCCACTGCACTCTGCACACCTGAGGAGACCGCTCTCCCCAGCCTACACAGGGAACCCCCTGCTGACCCCTGGACCACCCCCCTGTGGTGTTTTCTTTCAATTGTATAAAAGACACAACGAACAGCTTAGCACTCACCATTTTTCGTCGTTCAGTTCAGTGCGTCAGCTACGTTTACGTGGCTGTGCATGATGTCTCCAGGACGTTGTCCTCTTGCAAAACAGAACCTCTGCGGCGGTAACCAACCATGCCCGTGCCCCACCCCGGCCTCTGGCCACGCCCTCGCTCCTCTCTAGCGCTCGGGGTCTCGCTCCATTAGAAACCTCACAAAGGTGGAAATATCTGGTATTTGTCTGTTCATGGCTGAGTTATTTCATTTAGTATAACGTCCTCACCCATATGGGACACAGGGTTTCCTTCTTTTTTTTTTTTTAAAGATTTTATTTATTTATTTTTAGAGAGAGGGGAAGGGAGGGAGAAAGAGAGGGAGAGAAACATCAGTGTGTGGTTGCCTCTCACGCACCCCCCACCAGGGACCTGGCCCCACAATCCAGGCATGTGCCCCAACTGGGAATTGAACCTGTGACCGTTTGGGTCTCAGGCTGGCACTTCCTTCTTTTTTAAGGCTGAATAATATTCTGTCTGTTTACCCATCCACCCGTCCATGGGCACTCGGGTGGCTCCCATCTGTCAGCTACTGTGGGCCGTGCTGCAGTGAATGCCAGTGAGTGACTGTCCCTTTGAGGTCCACTTGCAATCCTTTTGGATAAATGCCCAGAAATGGGTCATCAACTTTCGGCTTAGGCTCATGCCCAGGAGCGCACTTCTGCTGTGGCTGCGCCCCTCCACACCAGCCTCCCCATCCACTGGGTGTGGAACGTTTCCCGTCTCCACCAGCAGCCCCACTGAGCAGGGAGGAAGCGTCAGGCGGCCTTCGCCCCAGTCCCAAGCCAAAGTTGAACACGGACTTTTATTTTTCAGGCTCCGGGGCTCCACCAGGGCCTCGCCGTCACAGGCGTGTGCTCGCGCCCTGCAGACCATCCTGGTGGCCAGCACTCACACCACTCGGGCAAGTCCTGCCTTGGTCCAGACGGCCACCGGCATTCTCCCAGGGCTGATCACGAGCTCCGCCCTTGTGCGGCTGTTAAAGCCAGGCAGGCAGCTCCGCTCCAGCCCTGCTCCCCACAGGAGCGATGGCTCGTTAAGCACAGCTTGGTCACTTCTGCTAGACAGCCGGGCGGTGGAGGAGGGACTGTGGCTGGGCCGCCCACCCAGGCTGCGAGCTCTAATCTGCACGGGGAGCCCGTCTTCTTTATGCTGCAGAAGAGGGGGTGCGACCTGAGGTGGTGGGAGGACCGGTTCCTTTAGCTAACCCCTTCACAGGCACATGCACACACACGTGTAAATGCATTCGACCACATGTGCACACCATGCTTACATGCAAATGCACGTGCACGCACATACACATATACATATACACAGGCATGCACGTGTGTACAAGAACACGGAGAAGATCAAGAGTTCCCGCCCACTCCAGCCTATGGTTTCCCTTCCAATTATTCTTGTTACATTTCCAGCTTTTGACTTGGAATTTTTTGGCTCCAAAAAGGAAGTAAAAGGTAAAATTTCATAAGACTGACTACTAAACAAGTGCTCCAAGTTTTGTCACTCCATTTTGTGCTCACCTTGTTTATCAAGGTCACTGCCGGCTTCATACGGAAGGAGAGAGGCTTTCAGAGCAATCAGAAATCCCCACCAAAGGGCTCCTCAAGCCATCTGCCCTGGAGCACAGAATCACTTCTTTCCTTTCGTGTTGTCCTCTCTGGGCTTTTTAAAAATGCAAATCTGCCTAATGGAGTCACAAATTGTCACTAACACTTCACTATAATTCAGTCTGTCAGCTGGCTGTCCCTTGGGGGACGTGGGGCGGCAGGAATGGAAGAAAAATGCAGAAAGCACAGTTGGGAAAACGTTTATTTTGCCATTTTTTTCCTGGGATCCTCCTGTGCGTGTTCCCTCTGGAACTTCAGCGCTTGTTCGCTGCAGGAAAAGCGGATCGAGCACGTTAGCCGAGCCACTCCCGACACCTGACCAGCTGGTGCTGTGCTACTGAGGGCTGTTCGGGAAGGAGGCCCCCCCCCCGCCCCCGAATGACTGTCTCGTGTCCTAACTCAGTCCATGTGGATCCCATGTGACTTCGGAGTATGGGGATCATGTCTGCAGTTTTCGTTTTGGTTTGTGTTTTCCTTCAATGTGCTGCCCGGTTAGAGAGGAAACGAGTCAAATCTGGGTGCGGAGGAAAGGTGGGGAGAGGGAATGGCATGGTTCACATGTGCCGAGTGACTGCATGAGCCCTTCAGTCATGAAAAGGCCTACACTGCTATTCGCTAAGACACTTTCAGATGAAGGAAGTGGAAACAATTTGAGCCAGCCCAGGCAAACGCGGGGTGGTCTAAGGGTAAGGGGTGTCTCACAGAGCTTGAGGGCAGGGACTCAGCCTGGCCTGAGGAGCTGAGGCCTGGGAGCTTGTCAGCAGCCCAGGGACAGCCCTCCCCTCGATTCCTGCTGCCCTCTGGACACCTGTTCTCACTGTCCCACTGCAGACCTGCTCCCTCAGGTCCTCAGGTCACATGGCGTGCTGCCCTGAGGCTCTGCGTTGTCTTCCCAACCCCAGCAAGTCAGCCAGCTATTCGGTAGCCTCAGTTCATGGGTTCCACATGGCCCAGGGTCTGCAGCGGCCTGATGGACCAAAGACATGGGGACAGACACACCTGGGCCTCGGGGGCACTTTCTCAGAGCCAGGAGCGGTCAGTCCCTGCTCCAGAAGAAAGCGACCCAGTGTCTCCTGTTTGTCCTGGGGTCATCTGAATGTCCCCAGGTCACCTCAGCCATGGCACACATGGAGTCCTGCTCTCAGCCCTGCCTGGCCCAAGTGCCACCAGGCTTTCCTCACGGGTTCAGCCGAGCATGCGAGGGGTCTGCTGCAGCTGGGCCCCCACCTCTCCCCGGGCTCCACCAGGCATGTGGTCGCTCCCCCTGTCTGCAGGCACGTGACCTCCCACGTGACCTCCCACTGTCCAGGCCAGATTGCGCCCTAGCGGCCCCATACATTTCTCGCTCACGCTGTTGCCCTGGCATCGCTGTTAACAGCACTCCACTTACTCTCGCGAGGGTCCCGGCCTGTACGGTCAGTTACACGTCCCACCTGTCCCGGCCGCACAGGTGTTTGTGAGGGTCCCGGGCAAGGAGCCCTCCGTGAACCCTCCGTCAGAGAAGCTTTGGAACAGTGGGGTTTGCACCCAACATCTGGGGAGCGGCAGAGAGGTCTGATTTGCCCCGAGTTAACCAAAGCAGGGGTGTTCTCTGACTGACGTACAGCAGGGAACGGGCATGGGGTGGAGTTCACCTCAGGGGCCACCAGACTCAGCGCCCCGAACACCAGGGACCTCACTCCTCCTCGCTCCCCCTCTGTCCCTGCTTCTCTGGGATGTGTTAACCTCACTCCCCCAGGTGGGTCCCCTGAGGCTGCAGACGTGGCCGCCACCCCTGGCTCTGAGCTTCTGCATTCACTGCGTCACAAATGTGGAGCTCAGCGAGCTCTGTCTGGGAAGACCCTGGGGCCAATCACTGTGGCCAAGGGGTGAGGAAGGTGTTGGTGGCCCCACCAAAGAACCCCCCAAAGAGGGGAGTGCTGTCCAGGCAGACAGAACAAGCCACGCCCACTCAGGTCTCTGTCAGGGTTTAATAGTGGCCAGTTCTCCCCACAGACGACATGCAGGTGGCCCAGCCTTCCTCCCTTTCAACAGCTGAGCTCTGACTGGGGCCAGCTCCTTGTGCCCTGGCTCCCCTCCCCCACCACCTCCACCCCCCCCCCACCCCCGGGCACGTCCCAGTCCTTACGCACCTGGTATGGTCAGGCAGCTGAGCCGGCTGTCACGAGGCCGGCTGCGGACATGGCCAACGCACAGGCCTACTGTTATCATATCCATATTTGCGCAAACAGGATTAGGGCTGCACGTCCACGCTACCAGCCCAGCCCCGATAAGTTCTTGAGATTAAACCGTCTGACTTCAGAGGACTACAGCTTGGGGGCCTGGGTCCAGGACGCCAGCCAGTGGGGTTCCTGAGAAAGTCTGTCTGTCTGTCTCTCTCTCTGTCTCCCTCCCCTCCCCCTTGCAGATACACCAATCTGTTTACAAACCAGGACCTGGGTGGTACAAACTGGCTTCAGCCCCAGGTGTTCTTCCCAGAAGAGAAAAGCGGGTTTCTGCTCTAATAAGAACTTGAACATTATTTTCTCTGTTTGTGGGAGATTCCACTTTTCTTTAGTGTTGCTAATTAACCGGAGACGCCCGCCTAATCTGCGGCAGAGCTCTGAATGACTCTCGGTGAGGTTGGGCAGCGTCCAGCTTGGTCAGGAACGAATGGGCTGCACGCCCATGGGTTTCCGTAGCTGCCGAGGACCCGCAGCCAAGGCTTCGCACTGGGACACCCTCTGCGCTAAGGAAGACCCTCCGCGACCATGAGCACCTTTGGGTCTGCAGGCGAGACCCACCTTTTGTCTCCCTCGAACACAGTTGGGCAGATCGTTACAAAGGAAGAGACTCCTGTGAAGCTTAGTGACGGGCCTTATGGGAAAGGAGATTAAGTTTACACAGCTAACCAGGAGCTGAACTGCCCTGTCCAGAAGATTTTAGAGGGGACGGCATGTAGGTCCATCATGTTTGGAAAACAGTGGTCCAGACACGCTTGTGGGCAGGTAGGTGCCCTTCACTGGGGAGTGCTGAGTTCCTGTCAGCACGGTCACTCCGTACCCTTCAGAAGAAGCCTGGTCCAGATCCCAGGGCCAAGTCCAAAGTGAGTCGGCGGCAGACTGGGCACACCCCATGGGAAGTCTCTCTGGAAAGCACCCTCAGCATCCCTCCCCTGGGTGACACCCGCGAGCACATGGCTGGTTTAAGGCTGCACCGCTTCTGCCAAGAGACGCTCGGGCCACAGCTTTTAAACACGTGATGCAAGACGTGTGCGTGGCAAGTCCCCGCTTACAACTTGAGGGCTTGGGTTCAGAGGCACAAAGGAGGAGAAAACACAGGGGCCTAACACAGGGCCCGTTTACAGCAGCGCATCGGGCAGGCCTCGGCCCCTCCCCGCATCCCCGGCCGCTGGCCGCGGGTCAGTCAGCGTCAGGGGGCTCCGGGTCAACTCGCACGTGAAGACAGGGCTGCCTCCTGTCACCAATTGCACAGAACATTGCAGACCTCCGTTTTTCCGCACTGTTCACGGGGCCCACGATCCACTCTTCAGTTCTCAATATTAGGGAACGAATTCTTGTGGAACTTACACCCGTGGGCTTGGAGGGTGCGTCTAGGAATGCCAAATATTGCGAAAAGCAAGGCTCACAGTAGTTTTGCCCATTTTCCAAAGAGGGGCCCGAGCAGGAGAGACAGAAACCGAAGTGTAATTCTACCTGTGGTGCCCGGGAGGCAGCCCCAGCTTCCCGAGCCGTGTGAAAGGAGAGAACAGTCGTGAGCGAGCCAAGAGCTGGGTCTTCACCGGACTCAGTAGCGGTTCCCAGGAGAACCCAGGCCCGCTCGCCCTCCCTCGCCTGGCCTCCGTTCCGGGCCTTGGCGCCAGGGGTTCTCGATTCGCAGGGGTTCTTGATTCGCAGTGCTTCCCTGGAATTAGGCTGGGCTTGTCTTCTTCAGTGACTTCTTAAAAACATGTCCCTTCTCCGGGTCCCCATCGTCTCTTCTCCCATTAGTTTCTGGACCATTTTACTGGAAATGGCCGGCACCAGCATCTCCCTTGCAGCTGGAGCAGCTCCGAGTCCCCACTCTGACGTCTCGGCTGAGCCACAGCGAGTGGGCTCTCCTCAAATGGCACCGCACTCCTGAGCTGTGACGTCTGGGGAGCCCTGTCCCATGGGCGCCGCTGGGACAACCAGGGCAACTTCGCCAGGGGCCCTGGCTCCGGGGGCTGGCTGTAGCGCCAGGCGGAGAAAAGCCCCGCGCACGGGGGAGCTTGCCCGCCTGTTGGTGGCCGGGTTGCCGTGTTGTTGTCTCTGTGACTCTGTCCAAGGGCCAGCGAGGGTTTGCAGCCCTGGTTCTGACCTCCAGGGCTCTGAGCGAGATGCCACTGCCTGGGAGTCTCCCCTGGAGCCCCTCCTGTCTTGGCCCCGAGGAGGGCCTTTTGCACTTGGGAAGACGAGTCCTCTCTCCTCATCCCTTCCCCGTGGGGGAGTTGGGGTGGAGACCTGGACACATGCCCTGCAGCCCCTTCCTTCCTCACTTTCTGAGAAGCCTCTTCAAGACTAGAAGTTTCTCTCTTCTCCAGAAGCTCCCTGGGATTGAACTTTGCAGAGCCGAGGCCTGTGGTTCTGGGTGGGAAACTCCAGGCAAGGGTGTCAGGACTTAGGAGCTGCTGGGCAATCCCCCCAACCCCGGTCATGCTCTGGCTTTGTCGAGAACAGAGGGGACAGATATTCTCGTCTTCAGCTCCTTTGTCCACATCTCAAAGGCTTTTGAGCTTGAAGTGGAAAAGAAGGAGAGTAATCAGTAGTCACTCTCCAGCCCCAGTCCCAGCCCTGCCCTTGGGAGTGAGGAGGGGCAGACTCATGCGGGAGGGACGGGAGGACCGTGGGTACCCAGCAGCCAGCAAAGGGAGCGGGAAAGCAACTGAGGGCCGGCAGGAAGACTGAGGAGAGAAGCAGCAGGACAGAGGTAAGTGGGGTCCCGTCTTTCTTCTAGGGGGGCTCAAACAGCGAGGCCGGAAGCCGGACTGGGGCTGCTCTCGGAGTGATTAAATAACGGTGCTTTCCGGGATTCAAGGCAAAGATGGTGAAGAAGAACCACCTATCCACTCTGGCCGGTGTGGCCCCATCCTATAACTGAAAGGTTGTGGGTTCGATTCCCGGTCCAGGCGCTTACGGTCCCCTGTCCCAGCGTGTATGAGAGGCAACCAATCAATGCTTCTCTCTTGTATGGATGTTTCTCTCCCTTCCCCTCTCTCTAAACGCAATGAAAAAAGTGTCCTCGGGTGAGGATAAAAAAAAGAAAATGCAATCACCTGTCAGTGCTCAGCACCTTCCAGCCACTATTAGAGGTTTCGCAGAGCATCTGCCCAGGAGCCGCAGCTGATTGCCACGCGTGCTCCGTGATCGTGGGCAGGGCGGCGGCCCTCGAAGTGGAATTAGGGATTTAACTGCAGTCTCCCAGGTGCCAGAGACCAGCCCTGCAGGGGCGGTGAGAGAAGAGAGTTTGGTGGGAGAGGGGGAGCACCCCTCCTAATCGTAAGACCTCACCCTGGGCCGGGGGTTCGAGGGGAATTGCCACCCAATCCTGATCTTCGAGTCGCCTCCCACGCCACCCAACCTGACCCTCTGGGGTTGGGCCAGGGTATCGGACCACCAGAAACCCCGCCCCCAGACGGTTCTGGGGAGTCGCTGGGACCGAAGGAGGGTTCTGGGGAGCAGAGCCGCAGTCGTCCTGGCCCAGCCACAGGTGTGCAGCGCTGCACTCTTCCCTGATGAATCTAAAGCTTTGTCGCTCAAAGGGTGGCCCCAGACTAGCTGCATCAGCACCACCTGGGGCCTCGCTCCACAAGCCACTTGGGCCGCAGCCTGGACCTGGATCTGCTGAATCAGAATTACGGTGGGAAAGCATTCCTTCCAGTTTAATGTGCATGGGAAACACCTGGCGTGTTGTCAGAATACGGATTCCGTGTTAGGGAGTCGGGGCTCCGGTCCAGGATCCTGCCGTTGTAAGAAGCTCCCGGGGGTCCCAAGGCTGCTGACCATGGACCACAGCCTGAGTATCGAGGCAGGAGAGCACGTGACTAGCTACAAATGGAAGCTGCTCCAAGAGCAGCGCCCCAACTGCGAAACGCTCTGTAGAAACTGTGCAGAGAAAGGTGCAAGGAGCATCTTCGGGACATGAAAGACGCGGGGGTTCCCAGGAGTGGCTGCCATTCCCAGGACAGCCCACTAGTGACTGCCACCCTCAGGAACCCCAGCTTCCAGTTGGAGCTGGCACCCAGGGGACCTTTGACGGGGAGGATCCAGTGACCAGCCTGCGGAGCGAGTGGCAGCTCTCCCTGCGTCCTGGCCCAAGTCGCACTTGAGACCGAGGAGAGTGGTTGTTTTATTGCCTGTGCTGGGGAGACAGAATCAGTCTCTCCACACGCTGAAATTAGAAATAACTTCCCACCGGGGTCCCTTCACTCCAGAAATATTTACCGAGCTCCCACGGGGCAGCAGGCACTGTGCCGACTGACATTTAGAAGCCTAGAAACCAGCTGGGGCTCTGCCCACAGTGGACACCATACGTGATTCCCTGGGAGTCAGGCACGGGAAAAGCCACCGATCTCAGCGGAGTAGTCGGACAGCCCGGAGCTGCTCTGGGTGCAGAGTAAGGAGACAGAGTTGAAGAATGAAGTGGCAGCCAGGGGAGATGCTGTGTGACGTCACGGGGCTGCAATACCAGCACCAATGTGAGAGATCGGAGAAGGCCCACCTCTGGGCAGGGACATAAGTGGGGGTTGACTGCTGGGCTGCAGCCCTCCGGCCCCTACCTCTAGAAGGGCACTGCCTGTGTCCTCTGGGACGTCCCTACAACTCACACCCTTTGTCCATGTGCTCTGGGAAGGCACGCCTGGCCTCACAACCCACACACAAGGGTCCTCGTGATGGGCGTCAGGCCACGGGCTTCCTCGTGGAAGAGCTGTGCCCCCCCGTTGTCAAGGCAGGAAGAGTCTCTGTCTACACGGACTCCAGGGGCCCCAGGGCAGGGGCACGTTGAACAGAATCTCAGGGGAAGACCTCGGGCACCTCAGCGGAGCTAGGAGCACAGGGTGGGCTCACTACCGCAGCAGCCAGGAGGCTTATGGGGAAGCCACCACATTGGGCGGGCCAAAAAGTTCATTCTGTTTTTTTCCATACGATGGCTCTCGTAGCACTTAGTTGTCTGTAACTTCATTCACAGCAATGTTGTTGGATGGTATTGTGACAGCTGTCATATCAGCGTGCATGAAAAAACTTATCAAAATTGGTGACTCTGGGTGTAGCCACTTTAACATTGAAGATGGAAGAAAACATACAACAATTTCAGCCTTATTATTTCAGCTTTATTACTTCAACTTTATTATTTTCAGCCTTATTATTTCAAGGAAGGTAAAACTGCAACTGAAATGCAAAAAGAGATTTGTGCAGTGTGTGCAGAAGGTGCTGAGACTGATCGAACGTGTCCAAAGTGCTTTCCGAAGCTTCTCGCTGGAGCCTCTCGTGCTGGAGATTTCTCACTGGACGATGCTCTGTGGTCAGGTAGACCAGTTGAAGTTGATAGTGATCAAATTGAGACATTAACTGAGAACAATCAACGTTCTACTATGTGAGAGAGCACCAACACACTCAAAATACCTAAATCAATAATGTTATCGGTGAAATGAGAAATGTGTCTTTTATTTAATGGAAAAAACACTATGAATTTTGTGGCCAACCCAATAGTTCCCCTCCTTGCAGAGGTATGCTAGAGACCATAGCTCACTGACGTCAAGTGATTTTCTAAAGCTACGGAGTGGAAGATATCAGTGGAGAAGACAACGGTTTTCTGACTTCATGTACCAACGCCTTGTGGGAGGGCGATGAGAAGCAACGAAGACACCGAGAAACTAAGGAGAGAGAACAACCTGTCCTTCTACAGCACACCTCAGCGACGCTGCGGGCTGGGCTCCAGACCGCCGCAATAAAGCGAGCTGTCACTTTTGCTGGTGAAAGGTCTTGCCTTCAGGCTGTAAAGTAGGCAACATTGGTGAAGCACAACAAAACGAGGTGTGACAAAATGAGGTGCGCCTGTCGTGGAGGGGGAGTGTGCAACAGGAAACATGTAATCATCTTCTTTGGGGGCCTTGTGTGGGGGGCACACACAACAGACCGAGAAGTTACAAAGGAAGGGAGGGGAAGGCTGCATCCCCGTGGCCAAAGGAGAAAGCAGTGTCACTGTGGAAACAGGACAAATCCGACGCAAGGGTGCCGTCACGCAATAGCATCAGGACGAAAACTACACCTGAGTGACAACAGCCGTGTGAGGAGCCAGGCAGCAGGGAGGCGGGGAGAAGGCTCAAGGGCACTGAAAGAACTGACTAGAGAGCCTCAGGGTTTGCAGCCACCAGAGAGAGACACTGCCACTGAGGCAGCTTCAGGTAAGCTCGCTGGGGCTGGATCAAGGCCTGCAGGTGCTCCGAGGTCCAGGACCAGAGGAGTGCAGACTGGGGTTCTCTCAGGCACGTCGGGTTGGAGAGGGAAGAGGAGAAATAAGGGAAAGCTCCACTGTAACATGTAAAGAGAAAGGAAAAGGAAGAAGTGAAAGGAAACCACGTGGACTTCCGGTCAAGATGGAGGCATAGATAGACATGCTTCACCTCCTTGAGCAACCACAGAGAGAATTACAGCTAGATCTCAAAGCAAATGACAGCCAGAACCATCAGAAAATCGAGCTGTATGGAAGCCCAACAACCAAAGATTTAGAGAAACCACATTCATGCAGACAGGTGGGCAGGGTGGAGTGGCCGAGACGGGCTGAGAGGCACAGAGATGTGAGGTGGTGTGGAGAAGCAGTGGCGGCGGTGAAACAGGTGGTCCCACATTCACATGGGGTGGACACAAATCAGGAGGGGTAGCTTGAGAGCAGCTGATCCCAGCCCCAGGCCAGACCCCACAGCCCAGAGTTCCATCACCAGGAAAATAAATCCCTGTTACCTCTGGCTATAAAAACCAGTGGTGGTTGGGGCAGCAGAAGAAACTGCCAGATTTTCAGGAGAGTTTGTTTACAGGGCCTGCACGGACTTAGAACGTTCACAGAGCCACCCGCTCTGGGATTCAGCAGCAGGGCAACGGCTGGAAGGGTGCCAGCTGCATACAGGAAGTGGGTGAAGTGACTGGAAATGGGGCGAGTGCAGGGCAAGCCTCCAGCAGCCAGGCAGCGGCACTGTCCCCTCTCCTACCTGCCCCCGCCCCCGCCCCACAGCCCCACCCTGGCAAATACCTGAGGCTCTGCCCCTTATAACTTAACAGGTGCACCAAGACAGGGAGTCAAGCAGCTCTACCTAATACACAGAAACAAACACAGGGAGGCTGCCAAACTGAGGAGACAAAGAAATACGGCCCAAATGAAAAAACAGAACAACCCCCCCCCCCAAAAGAACTAAACGAAACAGAGACAGACAACCTATCAGATGCAGAGTTCAAAACACTGGGGATCCAGATGCTCAGAGGACTCACTGAGTACGGCAACAACGTAAGGGAAGAAGTGAGGGTTACGCTAAGTGAAATAAAGAAAAACCTACAGGGAACCATCAGTGGAGGGGGAGAAGCTGAGAATCAGACTGATGATTTGGAACACAAGTAAGGAAAAAGCATTCAATCTGAACAGCAGGAAGAAAAAAGAATTCAAAAAAACAAGGATAGGCTTAGGAACCTCTGGGACAACTTTAAACATACCAACATCTGAATCATAGGGGTGCCAGAAGGAGAAGAGGAAGAGGAAGATATTGAAAACTTATTTGAAAAACTAATGAAAGAAAACTTCCCCAGTTTGGTGAAGGAAATAACTCCTGGAAGCACAGAGAGTCCCAAAGAAGCTGGACCCAAAGAGGACCACACCAAGGCACATCATAATTACATTACCCAAGATTAAATAGGAGAGAATCTTAGAAGCAGCAAGAGAAAAGGACACAGTTACCTACAAAGGAGTTCCCATAAGACTGTCAGCTTATTTCTCAAAAGAGACCTTACAGGCAAGAAGGGGCTGGAAAGAAGTATTCCAAGTTATGAAAGGTAAGGACCTACATCCAAGATTACTGTATCCAGCAAAGCTTTCATTTAGAATGGAAGGGCAGATAAAGTGCTTCTCAGATAAAGTCAAGCTAAAGGAGTTCATCATCACCAAGCCCTTATTATATGAAATATTAAAGGGACTTATCTAAGAAAAAGAAGAAGATCAAAACTAGGAACACTTGAAGGGCAACAAATTCACAACTATCAACAACTGAATATAAAAAAAAACAAACCAAGCAAACAACAAGAACAGAAGCAGAATCACAGAAATGGAGATCACATGGAGGGTTATCAGTGGGAGGAGAAGGGGGGGAGTGGGGGGAAAGGTACAGGGAATAAGAAGCATAATTGGCAGGTACAAAACAGACAGGAGAATGTCCAGAACAGTATAGGAAATAGGGAAGCCAAAGAATGTATATGCATGACCCGTGGACATGAACTAAGGGGGGGAATTGCTGGAGGGAAGGGGTATATCAGACAGATGGGGCAAAGGGGGAAAGAATTAGGACAACCATAATAGCTTCATCAACAAAACATACTTAAAAAAAAGAAAGAAAGAAAACCACATGCGAACTGGAGCACAATTGGGTGAACTGAGTGAAATCCCTTTCCTTCGGTTTCTCCCAGTTCGTGCTAAGATTTCTTGTTCCGGTCCAGCGTGCTGTCTGGCCAGTGGCACCTGCCCCTGTTCTCTTCCAACTCGACAGAGATCCTGTGCAGCCTCGAGGGAGGACGACAATGCACGGGAACCAACCAGCCAACCAAAGGGCACTGCTGGAAGCTGCGAGCGGTTCCTCAGTGGTTGACGGATCCCGTGGAGGAGAAGGGAATCCAGCACTGGGTCCATGCGCTGCTTGTACCGCGAGGCAGCTCCACAGCTGAGAGGAGGAGGAAGACCCCGTGCACTGTCCTCCTCTTTGTTCAGGCACACAGGTGTGAGAGCCCTGCTGAGCAGGGAAGCCCTGCTCCTGGAACAGATGTGGGCTCCCTCCCACTGCTACCTGTATTCGTTGAGGCGCAGCTGTGACGGTGTAGGTCCCTCCCGTACAGTACTGTCGGTGGGCGGAGACACACAGCTCGGGTAGCATGCTTGCAGGTGGGAGAGCCGAAGTTCTGCCACCCCCAAGCTGCCTGTTCAGGATTGTTGATTTTAAGCTGCTTAATAAGGAACAAAAGACTTAGAAAGAATATTTAACCCTCCCCCTTCCTGTCCAAGAGTTCCAGACAGAAAAACCTGCACAGGAGGCAGGTACCTGTTACCTACAAATAGTCTGTGTCCCGTTTTCCTGACACGTGTGTTCTGCTCTTCCTCCACCACCTGGAAATTGTCTGTTCCTGTCACAGTGGGGACTGTCACGGTGGGGGACCGTCACGGTGGAGGACTGGCACGGTGGGGGACTGGCACAGTGGGGACTGGCACACCGGGGGACTGGCACCGGCCCACCGCTCTTCTGACCTCATTTCTGGGGGTGCCGACTCTGACTAGTCTGTAGCTCGTAGACGAACGGCAGGTGTGTGTAAGAATCCTGGGAACCAATTTCAGAAGATCCGGACCCGACCTTCAGGTGTCCCGGCTCTGGGAGATTTGCTGACCTTCAACCCTCCAGGATCCAGGATGACGTGATGCTGGGACAGAGTGAAGCCAGGATGACTAACCAGGGTGACACACACCAGACCGTCACTTGCCTTACCGGAATGGACTGTGCTCGTCGGCACGTGGAGAACTTCCACCCCCTCCCTTGATCTCTGTTCTGTTCCCCGCTCCCTCCTTATAGAAACCTCTGCCTGCACTGAGAGGGGGAGATGGGCTCTGAAATGTGAGTCCCCATCTTTCAGGAGACAGGCTTTGCAACATGAGCCCCCAACTTCCAGGTGGCCGGCATCTGAATAAACGGCTTTCCTTCCCATCAGCACCTGGCTCTTGAGTCCTGGCTTTCATAGCAGCAGGCAGCCAGATCTGCATTTGGTTATATTCTCACTTCTGAAATCTCAGACTCCATCCCCGCCCCCACAACTTGCTCCTTTGTCCAAAATGTCTCATATGCCCAGTGTTGCCTACTGTCTGGAATTGCCACACCTGTGTGAATCCCCACGTGCATGTACTCAGCGTGGATTTCCTCCGGTGAATCTGTCTGTTGATCTGCTTACCAGTGCAGCACAGAGGAACAGGGGATGTGGGAGGAGAAGGGTCTTCAGCCTCCACACAGGGGCTGGAGATTTTCATGTCATTATTTGGTTCAGCATGTCAGAGAGCAAGGTCTTGGGAGTAGGAGGAAAATGCACACCTCTTTCCAGGAAAGCCAACATAACGCACATCTGTGAGCCCACAGGGCACATCTGCATCCTTTCTGGTCACAGGGCACAGGTGACAGTGCCTGGGCCTCCGCTGTAGTTAGGGAGGAGCCAAACATCATCCCCACAGGTTTCCCCAATGATTCTGAGACCTTGAGATCTACTGACCGAGAGGGACCCCATCAGAGCAGCTATGAAACCACGTTTTCAGGAAACGGTTGGCACCCTCAACGGCATGCAGCCTTGATGCAGTTGGACCTACCGCCCCAGGGGCGCCCGACCGAAGGGCGGGGCTCACAGGCCACAGCTGTGTCCTGTGCGGCAGCGTAAGAGGAAGACGTTGGGAAGAAAAGGTTGCCGGGAGTGGTCAAAACGAAACAACAACAGCAGCAGCAGCAGCAAGGCTGCAGCAAACAGTGCTTGCAACAGCAGAATTAAAATATCAAAGGGACTTATCTAAGAAAAAGAAGAAGATCAAAACTAGGAACACTTAAAGGGCAACAAATTCACAACTATCAACAACTGAATATAAAAAAAAACAAAACGAGCAAACAACAAGAACAGAAGCAGAATCACAGAAATGGAGATCACATGGAGGGTTATCAGTGGGAGGAGAGAGGGGAGTAGGGGGGGGAGTAGACAGCAGAGCGGACAGACTAGAATGCAAGCCAGTCAGTCACGGGCAGGGTAGCCTAGGACCTCCTCCGGGAGAGAGAGAAAAGGAGTAGAAAATTATTCTAATGAGACAAAAGGTGGTGGGTAAGCAGTTATTGTCATTCAGAGAATTTTTTTATCCGGACCGAAGGACATGTTTACCGATTTGAGAGGGAGAGAGGAAGGGAGGGAGACATGGATGTGAGAGAGAAGCATAGACCGGCTGCCTCTTGCATGTGCCCTGACTGGGGATCGAACCTGCAGCCTTTCAGTTTACACAACGTTACAGCCAATGGAGCCCCCCAGCCAGGGCTTCTTCAGGGAATTTTCCAGGAGCGAGTGGAAAGGAAGATTTGACATGAACTGTCCTGACTTCTAAGTGGTGGCAACTCATTCCTGTCCGGTTCCGCTTCTACAGGCCTGGCCCAGCACGTGCAGGGAGGCTGGCGCCCCCGGACGCCACTCGGTGGTCCCCCACCCCACTCCCACCTCCCGGTGAAGGAGCGCAGGGTGGGGCACCCTCACTTCTGTTTTGTTTCAGTGCCGGGAGCCGCTGTCTTCCCTCGATCTGGAGCCACAGGAAACGGGTCTGCACCGGCGGCAGGGCTTCCCCCGGGGAGGCGGTGGAGCAGCTGGGAGCGGATGTGGGACGCGCTGGGTCCTGGGGGCCCTGCGTCCTCGGCGGAGCAGCAGGCAAACTTTCCCGCGGGCGGGCGGACCGACGTGCCTTCAGCGCCAGGCTGGTTGCCGAGTCCGGGCTCCTTTCCCCAGTGGAAGTCAAAACGCTTGCGGAGCAAACTCTGAAGTGGCTGGAAAAAAGTGCCATGTTTTCTCGTGTACAATGCGCGGGGTTTTGTCCAGATTTTTGAGGGAAAAATAAGGGTTTGCATTGCACTTGGGTAGTCCCTGAAATACCTTGTATCTGTTCTTGTGCTTTGTGATTATCTGTCACATAAAATATCTTGTACCATAATATGTTCAAAAATAAATGCTGAGGTTCCTTTATAATACAAAAAACAAGTATCTGCTATAAATAAATAAACAAACAAATAAATAATTGAATTAACAATTTAACACAAAAGATGTTTCTCCCTGGAAGTTCAGGCCAGAACTGCGGGTGCACAGCACACACGGGGGTGCATTACACACTCCCCAAAGACGAAAAAAGACGGTGGATAGGAAGGCAGAGGCCGGGGAAGGTGGGCAAGCCCAGCCCCGGGGACAGAAGGGCGGGGCGGAAGCGGAGTGCCTACGGCGGTGGGGACGGTGCAGCCACTCCTTCGCAGACGCCTGTGTCGTTAGCGCCTGCTCCGTGCCTGGCGAGGCTCTGCACGCTGACAGCCCGTTTTCAAACCACAGCTTCGCCACGCGGTCACATCTTGCATCACTTCCACCTCAGCCAGCCAGACCCAGGGGCCCGCCGCCCTCATCGGACTGCAGGTGTGTCGTCGTGAGCTGGGGACTCACCTGCACTGCAGGGGACTGGAGCTCGTTCCAGGTCCTGGGCCCAGGAAAGCCGGCCCACTTCTCCTGAAGCGGAATTGCTGAGAGGGGTTTCCTTGCAAGCCTTCCCCCGCTACGATTTTGAAATCTAACCGAAATGTTCTCGGAGCAGACATGCCATGTGAGCCCTGGAGCCTCTGGGCGGGAGGTCCCCTTTCCCAGGATCCCAGCTGGGACGCGGTCACCATGGAAGTTGACGTCTTACCTGAGTGGGCGGCCAGCCTGTTAGGAAGGATGGGGGCGGTCCCCTTGAGGACGGGCAGAACGACTGGCTTGCGAGATACACTCTGGGTCAGTTCACTTCCTTTAGTGGGAAAGAGTGTGACGAAAAGCGGCTTCTTTGGGACTGACCAGTGGCCTCGGTAAATCCCGCCGCGTACACCTGCCAGGAAAGTTTCTCCCACCGCGCTGCTAGGTGCCTGGCGTGGGCCGGTGGCGGCGTCGGTATCGGCAGCCGTAAACTGTTTCATTCACGCACCGGGGGTTAGTAACAGACACGGCTGTTTTCTCCCAGGAATTTGCTTTATTTTTCCCTGTAGTATGATTTATTCAAATCACTTTCAACCACAGTGACAATGACAACATTCTACCCTGCCTGCTGAGTCCAATAGACGCATGAGGCCCCCGAAGCCCAGGAGTCAGCACGGAGTCCTTACAGGGTCTGGGTTGCCCTTGCCGTACAGGTGGGCGGGTGGGTGCAGGCCTCCCATCGCTCGTCCCACCCGGCCACCGCTCACTCCCTCCTGGAGCCCGCCCACTCCCCTCCACCCCTCATCAGCTTCTTGCCCTCTGCCTGGGCTTTCTAGTCCAGAGGTTCTTCCAAAGAAATGCGACCTGTGCGGCGGTGGACAGCAGAGACTGGGGTCCCACGCATAGTTGTAGGACAGGGAAGAGCTGCCGGCCTTGCCCACTGACCAGAACCGCAGACCCAGGGTTTGAAACAGGGCACGTGCCTGCCCCCACCCCTGGCCCTAGGGCCTTGTCAGCTCAGGGGACAGCCCAGGGACCATCTTCTGTCTCTGTTGGTCCATAGGTTACAGACTGACCATGCTCACCGACTGGACAGCTGGAAGCCCACTGTCTGGACAGGCTGGGACTCACTGACTCTCATGACAGCAGCCCCAGCAAAGCCACACGGCCAACTGTGGACTCCGGGGCCAGAGGCCGTCTCCCTGGTCCCAGTCTTGGCTCAGGAGCCCTTCATGGGGCCCTGTGGGAGCTGTCGCTAACCAAGGGTTTCCCACCCCAGCCCGTCCACTTGCAAAGCCCTCGGGACTGTCAGGCATCTGTCCCTCCATGTGATACGGAAGCATGTCTGACAAGTCACCAACTTGAAGCTTCATAGGCCATGTTTTCCTTCTAGGAGTTCTTCTGATTTCTGAAGAGAAAGAAAAAATGTTAAGCAAGCAAGGCTGTCATTTTTTAAATAACGAGACAGCTGCCACCCTGACCCAACAGGTGTCTCCTTTGTCAGCGCGTCTCTCCCCCAGGAAATGCACGTGGTGTGGCAGCAATTCTGGCTGCCACCCCCTGTCCCCAGGTTTTCCTTGTAAATAGACTCCTACAGGCCCACAGGCCCCTGTGCTTTGAGACAGCTGGGCCACCCTCAGTCTCCATTAGTCTATCCCAGTGACCCCACCCCCTTGCCAACGATTGGCTTAGAGCAGGGCCAGGGACGTCCCAGCCAACGAGACGAGAGGGGGAGGAAGGGTGTGGAGAGCGTGGGCGAGGCTCGGGGAAGTTTTCTTGTTCACACAGCACCGAGGTCCCCACTGTGGCCTTCACGTTTTGTCGAGTGGGGATGCCATGGTGGGGCTCCAGCCACCGTCCTCTCCCCCAAAGGGGACAAGCCAACCCCTCCCACCCCAGGACGGCAGAATTGTGCAAAGACCCTGGTCCTTCCTGACGTCCAGCCACTAAATGAAGCAATGTCGGACAGCCGTCCCTCAGACCGCTCCTCCTTTGAGAAAATCATACCCTGTGTTTTCTGAAGCCAGTTTCGGTCAAGTCTTCTGTTACCTGTGGCCGGAGAGCTCCAGGCGGGAAAGCCAGCTCTGGCCAGAAGACTGCCACGGCGCAAGGGCGCCCAGCGAGGTGAGCTGGCCGCGCTCCGTCTGGTCTTCCGTTTCCCTGCAGGCGCCTGGGCCCCGGGAGGGAAATGCGGCCAAGTTTAAACTGTGTTTGGGGGAACTTAGGAATCTTGAGGTAGATTTAAGCCCTGAAAGCTGAGGAATTTCTCCCAGGCTTCTAAAGTGACCATCTGTTGGAGACTCTCGGTTCTGTCCAGTGGTGCCACCGTCTGGGTTCTGACATACCTGTCCTCCCAGCCCCCCACACAGCTGGGCCTCGGGTGGGTGTGGGAGGGGCACAGGCAGGCAGGGAGATGCTCCGACCCCCACCCCAGCCCACCCTGCCCTGTACCATCAGCCAGGGATTCTACTCGCATGAGGAAGCTTTCCTTGGGGACAAGTAGGGTTTCTCCTTTGCTCCATGACAAGTGTCCTTTACATTGGCCGCACCGTGTGTCCAATTCGAATCGCTGGCACAGTGGAGTGTGGTGGTGTCAGGTGTGCTGTCTGCGGTTTGAACGGGAGCTGTATGTGCTGGGGGTGTCCCGCCTGCGGCCCAGGATGGCTGTGAATGCGGCCCAACAGAAACCGTACATTTACTTAAAGTGTGATACGATTTTTCTGTGATTATGTGTCACAACGCATGTAATGTGGGGGCCGAGACAACGCTTCCTCTTCAAGGGTGGCCCAGAGACGCCCAAAGGTTGGACGCCCTGCTGGCTCCCCCTCCACCACGGCGGCTCTGCCCAGGGCCGCTCCTGAGCTGCCAGTGGCTGAGAGTAAACCGCACCCCCGGCCGACCTTTGCAGGAGGGTCCCAGCTATGACAAGACTGGGCAGGAGACAGGCAGCGAGCGGCTCCCCTGCTGGGGTGGGGGCGGGGCCTCCCGTTGGCCGTGGCCGTGGCCGTGGCTGGGGCTGTGCCACGCCTGGAGAAGGAGGTCAGCACACCATCCACCAAGCGCCGACATGGACAGGCTTCGAAAGAGACAGAAAGGGTCCCCAGGCCAATACCCCCATGCAGGCAACATAAAGAAGGGTCCCTCGGAGGGTGTGCTGGTCCCCGACAGAAACAGACACAGAGGGGCCGAAGCCTGCACCGGAGGTGAGTCACCTGTTTGGTGACGGCCCTGAGAGCCTTTTATCTGCCTGTCCCACTCCAGGGGGAGGGCAGAGGTGTCTCAGACAAAGGAGTCATTGCTCAGGTTTGAGGTTCAAAACGGCACTCTTCAGTCCACCGAAGAGATAGGAGCCCAAACGCCAGAGTGCTTTGGTTTTTGGTCTTCGAGAGGCTGGCTTTGTTGGAAAGAATTTCTGCCGGCATTCCAAAAGCTGGCTTTCTCTCTTGAGAGCAAAGGTAGGGAACGGTTTGCAGAGCTCACACATTAAACTCAGAGCGGGACAGCGCATGCTGACCGAAGGCCAGGTGTTGGGGGTGCAGGAGGGGAGACGCAGCGGCAGCGGGAGGGTGAGGAGGGGAGGACATCTAGATGCTCGAGTTAAATCTGCTCCCTGTCCACCGCCTGACCCAACGCACCCAGGAGGAAACCTCGGGGTGGGGGGGGACAGAAGCTACGGTCAGTGGTAGGTTCGCCCGATTCATGCGTCAGACAAATTCTGACTGTGTGCCTCTGTAGGGCCTGGCGCTGTTCCGGGGGCTTGAGTGACATCAGTGAACGGAACGCACGCCTGCCCTCCTGGAGCTCGTAATCCAAGCCGGAGGTCAGATGTAACCACTAAACATAATCCATAAATTATTGTGTCAATCTGGCGATGAGGGAACAGGTAGAGGAAGGCGAGGATTCACAGCCCGATGGAAACCCAGCCCTGCACTCACAACCGCTTCGCGACAGTTTTCCGTTCGGGCTGCTTTTACTGTGGGAAACCTACGAAGAGCCTCTTTCCATTAGTGGTGATAAGCAATCGTTTCCTGGGGCGAGGGAGACGCATGTGCGACAGGCCCTGAACTTAATGAGAATCACCCTGAAAATACTTAGAGACGGGGAGCGGGCCCCAGGGGAGGCCGCGGCTCTGCAGAGCCTCCCGGGCTCTGAAACTTCCTGTCTGTTCTAAACTCCGCTTTTTTGAAAAGGAAGATACCCACAAATTAAGTCCAAACCGCTGATGAACTTGGCCTGATGCGTGAGCAAGGGTGATGTCTGATTCACACACATTCGCTGGAGCAGAGCCCTGTCCTGCAGGGTCCGGCCCTTCGAGAGCGCAAGCCCACCGCTGGCCTCTTCCCGGCAGCCACCGCCTCACGCGGCGGCGGTGGCGACGGCTTCCCGAAACAGTCGCAGCGTTTTATTGTTCTCCTGTCTAAACTCACAACCAAGAGCCTATTCAGTAAGTAAAATTACCCGCGACCATAATTTTATCCACATTTCTCGCAGAGGTTGTCTCCACCAGACTTCACCAGCCAGTTGAATCCCATCAGGAAGAGATTACCGCTGTTGGGAAATGTGTAAACAGTTGATTGTATGAGCTGCTCATTAGCCTTAGCGCCTGGCAGGCTCCCCATGTGCCTGAGGGCTCACGTGCACGCGCCGCACACTCGTGTGCACGAATGCTCACACATGCACACGTGTGCGTACACACGCATAATGTGGGAAGGGGGTGAGTAGATAAGCAGGCACTGCACGCGCTCACCACTGACGGGTAAAATGTCTCTGCTGCACTGGTTAGTCTCGGGGGGGGGGATGCCTCCCCCGTGGGGGGACGAGGATAACAGCCGGTGGAGGCGATATAGGTTTGGGGGAGACGGATCCTTTCCTCACCCCCAGACAGGGCACCTGGCTCAGGTCTGACCAGTCATGGCCGGTCCCTCTCCCCGGTCATGTGGCTGGGAGTTGTGCTCAGGACTGGGGTCGGCACTGCCTGCCTGGAAGGGAGCTATTCTTCCGCTCGGCCTGCTAACCTGGAGGAAGGTGAGCCTGGCGCCGCCTTGGCCTCGAGTGCACGTAGGGCAGGTCAGCCTGGCGATGCAGCCAGCAGGGGAGGGACGCAGGTCCTGCAAGATCACTCGGGTCCCTGGCTGTTGTTCCTGAAGCTGGACGGACTTCCCAGGGATGCGAATTAATACAGTTCCTTCTCTGCTTCAACAGGATTAAACCGGGTTTTGTCTCGTACAACCAAATCAGCGCCCATCCACACAAGGTCATAAAAATAATCGTCACTCTGAGTATCAGCCATGAGCCAGACACGGTTGTGGGTGCTCTGTGTCTGGGCCTGCCCTTCATTGCACGAGGTTACTCTGTCGCAAAACAGGAATGTAAGGGCAGAACCCGAAGCCCAGGCAGGCTGAGCAAAAGCCCAGGGTTAGCTAGTGCCCCGGGGGGGAAGTGAGTGCAGGACACTGGGCCCCTGCCCTTCCTGCCCCGTCTGTCCCTAGGCACCAGCCGCAGGGCCGTGAGCAGAGTTGGTACCAGGAGACTCTGAAAGCCGCTTATTAGGGATAGGTAATGTTGTATGAAATAAAAAGTAGGAGTAGGGTTGCCAACTCTAAGTCTACACCTATGATTCCTTTTTTTAAAGCAAATGTACCACTTTTTGATAAACTGATCACTATTTCAGCAGGTGCCTGGCGGTGTGTCACTTACACGGCCGCGCTGGGGGTGTGGCTCTCAGAGGAGCCAACGCACCTCTTTTGCAGATGGTCCCGGCGCCTGGGCCGCCCTGCCCGGTGCTCTGGGATGCGTGTCCGAGCTCACGTGCCGTGAAGACCAGTTATGAAAGTGCCACCGCCACGGGGGCCTTGTGGGTGTGCGCCCTGTGGGTGTCAAAGCCCGATGTTTGGGGGCTTATCTGCCAAGTGCGGGTCTTAGAGGCCGGGGTGCCCAGTGCGGGTGCCACCCCCCTGGGCTCTCCATTCCCACCTGACTGCAGGCCGCTGTCCCCGGGTGGGGTTTGTTTCCCGGCTTCTCCCACCTGCCTTGGTGCGGGTGGTGTTCTGGTTTGGTTTTGGGTTTTTTTTCCCTCATTTGTTGTATGTGTAGGACTCATTCCTCTAGTTTGGGGCTTGTTTTTCCCAGACAAAATTGTTCTACATGTGGCCATGGACACTGCGTGTCCGTCTGTGGGCAGAGGTGAGTTCAGGGTTGGCCTGCACCACCGCTGGGGCCTGGACTTCTACCGCAGTTGTCCCCACGGTCCCCCAGGCTGTGGCGAGCGCCAGCACTTCCTTCCCCCTTCTTACCACAGCGATTCTGGGCCTCTTTGGGGATTGAGGGTCCTTCAAGAATCTCCCCCAACCTAAGCTTCCCTCTCCCTGCAAACATGCACACGTGACAGTTTCCCAGCGTACCCAGGTCCCTCAACCCCACCCAGGGACTCCAGTGCATGTGTGTGTGTAGGTATTCATCACTAAAACGTCCGAGTGACTTTAAATGACACTTCTTTTCAATGAGCTGGCCTTCCCCCATGCAGGTAACTCTGACCGAAACAGGCCCAATGAAAGCGTTGGCCGTAAGGGGGTGGCTTTCCTGGGAACCTGTGCAGAGCGTGGTGTGACCATAGGAACGGGGGCGGAGGCTTGCGGGGCGCACGTCACCACTGTCCAGGATGGGGCACAGTAACCGAGGGGCTCGTGGGGCGCACGTCACCACTGCCAACGACCGAGGCAGAGGGTCTCTCAGGCCTGTGTGCAGATAAGAAGGATTAGATGAGAATGCCTGGACAGAGTATGAAGTAAGAACTATGTGCTGTTCACTGCGTAGTCAACTTAAACATGTACGGCATGTTTATAAAATAGGCTATAAATGATACATGGAGGATTCTGGTCAGAGTTTCCAGTCCCCGGGGACATCTGACCAAGTGTGGCTGAGAAGGTGGGCTTTTTTCTGGACCAGTCCGTGTTGGGGTAAACACAGGCTTGGTTGCCCCCCAGGGCCCCAGGGCACGCTGTCCCCAAGCCCAGGCATCTGTGCAGATGTGCACAGGGAATGTGGCCTCCACCCCCCTGGGAGCCTGGGTGTGGTGGAGAGAGACTTCTTATCCCACAATTAGGGTTAGGGCTTATCACATCGTTGAATGCGGGCTTAAAAGAAGATGTCCCTTTGACATACATTAATTATCTTTAGCTGACACCAGGAAAAGTTATATACATACATTTAACATTTTATTTTTACTTACAACATGTACCAGGTTCAGACAAGCATGTGCAATCACTGACAGTCAACTCTTTCTGACATTGGAAGAGTATACAATGAAAATAGTACTTTCACCGGATACAGCTTAAAACGCGTATTCCTTTGAACACAGTTCCTCTGACCAGGGCTCCAAATCTCCTCCCTGCGTCAGCCGTCCCTGTAAGCTGTCACCTGCCATTTCTGGTTTTGCTTGATTGAAGCGGAACCAGGCCGAAAGGAGCCTGCACTGGGCTGGAGCGCAGGATGTGTTTGTGGGGGCTCCTCTCCAACCCTTGATCGCCCTCTCGCCCAACGACTGCTGCCCGGAATTTGACGGAGAGGTTTTCTTTACACTGAGCTTTCGTGAAATCCGTCCGAGCTCCCGAGCTGACTTGCAGAAGAACAGCTCTCATCTTGCTCTCATATTTTACTTGCATAATATTTCAATAAATTACATTGTTATCGTCACAAGGACAAGACGCAGGCTTAGCTTAAAAAGTGTACTCCCAGTAAGCCTGCAATGCAACTGGGAGACCGGTGAGAGGACAGAAGTGGTGAAGGAGGCCTGTGACCTGCTGGTGTAGGAGAGAGGACAGAACATGCATGGAGATGCGTCTGAAACATATACTACATTACACACCACATGTACGATACAGTATCCAGGGCTTTGCCTTTTGTACACACATGCAGCTGCCCCCCGGAGCTGTGCACCGGGTCCTGAAGGGGTGCATGGAGACTAAACTCGGCCAGTCACTTCATACTCAAAATACACACAGGCTCCCCTCTGAAGGACGTCTTTGCAGAATCCTTTCCTACGAGAACCAAATTCCTCGTAGCAGAACTGTGAGAACATTCACATACGGATTTTCTGAAGCCAATGCCTAGGACCAGTTTCAGGCAACATCCAGGAGTGGGCTGAAGTTGTTTTCGGTGTGTTTCTTCCCCATTGTCCCCACCACCACCCCCTCACCGCCCCGGCGCCCGCTGCTCTAAGGTGGGATGGGACCCTCTCTCGGCTCTGGGCCGCCTCAGCCCTGTCTCCGGGCCTGAGGTATCTCCGCTGTAAATTGGTCTGCAGGTGCCAGGACACTGCCGCTTCTCTCTGCTCTCGCTTCCGCCACTGCCACCTCGGTGCCACCTGCCACCTGCCCCACTGGGACTTCTGCTGCGGCTCCTTACCCGTTCCCTGGGATCGCTGTGATGCAACCCAAAGCTTTCTTCACACAGCGGTTGCGGTGGGTCTTCTTGAAGGACAGGGCTGCTGTCCCTTCTGTCAGAACGGAGACCAGACTTGGCAGCAGCATCCTCGATGTCCTGTGGGCCCTTGCCTTGGGTACCCTCACTCCTTGGTCCCTGCCCCTCTTCCCTGGCCTCTGTCTTCTCCCAGTCCTCTGAGCCTGCCATAGTCTTCCCACCCCCGGGGTCTCCTGGTCCCTCCCCCTCTGACACTGCCAGCATCGTCACTCAGCTGGGCCCAGAGGGCCCTTCTCTGACCCTGGCCTCAACGCCCAAAGCACCTGCAGCACCCCCCTTGTGTTGTTCTTCGGACTTACTGTCCCAAGTCCAACATCCAACACCTCCCAAAGACTGTGGGGCCCATGAGGGCAGGGGCCAGGCTTGTTGGGGTCATCGCTGCACCTCCAAACTTAGTCATGCTACAAGTTGTTTGTTGCAACAATGACTGCATATGTCACCCTTCCCAGAGTCACTTGTCTTTGACTGGGGACTTGGGGTCACACAGAATCATAACCCCAAGGCATGCCAGCAGGCCCACTGGTAAGGCATGAATAGGCAAGGAAGTCTTTTCATGTGCTGCCTTCAGTGTCTGTATTTTTAGGTCTCTTGGCTCTTCGTAAGTGTGGGGACCCCCACCTTTCACTCTAAAGGTGCCCTAGAGAAGACCTGGGCTGCAGCAGCTCCAGGTCTGGTGTGTGGGTTTCCCGGTGCGCAGGCTCACCTGGTTCTTGTCCGTCGCTATGCACGTACCCTGGGAGACAGCGGGCACTGTTTCAGGTGCCTCGGACAAGGAGGGGGTAGGTGTCCAATCGCCAGAAAAATGACCTCTTCTGTCTAGTTGTGTATCTCATTTCAATTCTTCGTGTTTAACATATGAACTTTCTTCCTTCCCTTTTACTTCCTGATATTCTTGAAGCTGGCACCCAGTACCCTTCTGTCCCCTCTGGGCAACTATGTCCCAGGCCCCTGAGAGCACAGGGCACTCGGGAGGAGGAAAGGGGCATTGGTCTCCCATCGCCCTGCCTCACCGACTGGCCTCAGGCTCCTGCACACAACCTCAGTCAGCTCCTTCATTCTCTGACACCGCGTGAGGCTGTGTCTTTAAAAGAGAAAGGAACTCAAGAAGTTTAACCTCGCATTTTAAGACGATTGTTGAAATGAGGTTGCTTTGGTATACGGATGGCGTTTTCCACTGCATTTTCCATTTTAGGTCTCATCAGTAACTTTCTGCATCTTTTTTTAAAGCAGGCGTCCTTGGCCAGTGAGGAGCTGCTGGCGATTTAAAAATAGCCAGCTATCTGGTGATATTTCAAAGGCGTAATGGGGGGCTGTGACACGCCGCCGTAGTGCTGGGCTCCGTTTACGTCTTCCATCTTCCTCGGGCGGACAGAAGAATTAGTCTGGTTTATGATGAGTTTTGTGTATGTTTATTGGAAAGTGTTCTGCTTTAAAGAGACCTTTCACCCCGGCCAAATGTACATCACAGGGAAGCCACCCGGCACAGACCTGCGTGTGCTTGTAACGTGTAAATCTCAGACGTGGGCGTGTCGCTCCTTCCCCAATGCCAGGGTGAAGGCAATTAATTCACAGTTTGTTGGCTGCGGTCAGCTCTGGCTGTTCATCGCTGACTCTTGATGCTACACTCGACCATGCTCACGGCTTTAAACAGTCAGGAAGTGATGATTTTGGGGGGCAAGGGCAAATTACCTGAAGCCCGGCAGCAGAGGAGCAGTTCTGACTAGAGCTATTGTTTAGGTTCATGCCGGGTGCCTCATAAACCACATGCTCAGCGTTCAGCGCGTGGGAGTCGCGCGGAGGCTCCCCACCGCCCACCAGGCCGGGCTCCCAGTTGTGCCCCACAGTTCCCAAGGAGACAGTGCTCTCTGTCCCACCTAAGGGGCCAGCCCAGGGCGCCCTCCCTGGCAGACACCGCGGCATTATGTATGCATTCCCCTTCGATGCCCTTTCACCTGAAAGGCTTCTTTCCTGCGCTCAGGTTGACAAAACAGGAAGCAGAGAGCATCATTTGGTTTGAAGGCCCCTTTCCCAGGCAGATATTCTAGATCTGAAACAGCAGCAGTTCACTCCTCTTTGTTTGGGACAGGTGAGCAGGTGCTCTGCGTGTTTCGGGCTCCGCGTCCCTCTTCGTCTTCCCTGTGCGTGGGGCTGTGCCTCTGCAGGGACACTCGCTCGGCCAGCTCCGATTGCGAGGTTTGCTGGTGGCGAGCAAGCCCACGTCGGGGAAGTGGCCCCGGGAAGCCGTGAGGGCAGCGTGTGGCTGTGCCGTGCAGGTCCCTGGGCAGGGTGAGCGAGGCCCTGGCCAGGGACAGCCTGGCGCCGCGTGGGTGTGGCGGAGCGTCACCTCCGGATGCCCGTGTGTCCGTGGGGCCTCTGGTGATTGTGAGTCAGGAAGTGCCTGGTGATCAGCGCTGCTGCCTTTTATCTGCCTCTCCGATCGAGGTCCCTACCGAGCGGGCGGGGCTCCTCCTATGCACCAGTCCCATTAAGATACATGAGGCGAAGTAGTTAGTGACATTCCAGACCCAGCGGCCCACCCAGGGGGACTGAACAGGGCAGAAAACCTGTCAGGCTTCTCCCCGTCAAACTGAACACTCTGTAGGGTGCCAGGCGCACCTGTCAGACAAGCAGGGAGGGGGTCCCACAACCCTGTCCACCCCACTGAGGGCCCGGGTCAGTGACCCCCTTCACTCTGCGCTGGTTCCCAGGTCAGAAAGAGGTCCTCACCTTAGGGTCCTGGGGAAGCTGGAAGCCAGGAGGGGGTCCGTCATCCCAGGTGTGCGCAGCCGGTGGCTCCCTGGGCTGTGGCTCACAGACTGCGTCCTCGGTCCCCCAGAGGAGGCATCTAGGGGTCACTGTGCAAGGGCCGAGGAAGTGGGGGTCCCTTTGTAGTCTGGGTGCTCTGCCTGCTGGCCACAGAGTGCATGGAGGGCAGAGGGAAAGAATGCGGGGAAAGGGGAGGTGGGGGTACAAAGAGGTACAAACACAGGGAAATGAGGCCTGGCTCTGGCGTGTCTTCCCCTGCCACACTTCAGAACCCTTTGGAGGCGGGTGACACCGGGGCAAGGGGTTCCGGGGCGGGGGTGAGCAGAGGGAGCCGGCTGCCACACCTGGGCACAGGCGCCTGCTGAGTCAGGGTTTCCGAGGGCCGCTGGCTGGCGAGGGCTGGGTGCCTGTGCAGGGGACAGAGGACACGGGAGGTGGATGGGGGGTAGGAGGATGCCTTTGAACGTGGCACTCTGACGACCGTGGCCGGAGGGGGCCAGGGTCGCTTTTTCCTCTCTGCCCCCAGAGCCTGTTCTGGGGCAGGTCTCTCCCAGGCATTGCCATCTGTCCCGGCGTAGGTGTCTGGGAGAGGTGGGCCCAGTGCCTCCCCTGGGTGACCCAGGCCAGCAGGGTCAGAGGGTCCCGCTCGGACACCGAACGCCACGCGGCCTCCACCGGAGTCTGCCATGGCTCGCACGGTTTCACCACACACAGTCTCTGTCATAGAAACCCGTGTCCTAAACGGCGCAGGCCACTCTCTAGACGGCTCCCTGGCTCCCACTAGGAGGTGTGTGCCTCCCCCGGCGCCCACACCCCCAGCCTGTTCCCATGACTGGAGATTGTGAACCAGACCTCGGGTGACTGGCTTCAAGGCCACTCTCCGCACAGCCCCTGGGTGCATAGAAACGGCCGTTACTCAGAGAACCCACCCTGCGCGTCAGCCCTAGCAAGCCGGGCCATCGCCCAGCATTAACAGCATCTCTCAATTAGACAAAAATGATAATGAGCCTGCAACTATGCGTGCTGAGGTAGACTGTGACCGGTCTCCCCGGCACTAGAGAACAGATGTGCCATTGTGTATCAACATCTCCTCTCAAAGGAATATTAATCTCTGTGGAAACAAATCACAGGTAATTATATCCAGGCGCGTAGCGTACACAACTGAATACAACCTTTGTCGGCCTCATGCAATCCATCGATCCTAATTGCCCATGATTCAATATTTTGATAAATAAACACCCACCAGTAAAGAGAGTGCCCAGCAGAGGGCCGTAAACAAACCGGCACTCCCCACAGGTAGGATTTCTCACCTGCGTGTCCCAGCGCATGCGCTCCGTGTGCAAAGCACTCTGGTATTTACGCGGAACGCAAATTTCCAGCACCAGCACGACCCACCCTCTAACGTTACAGTCGAGGAAAAGATAAGGACTCCCAGGAAGGGAACCTAAGCCCCCGAGGGCAGGTGTTGTGTCTGGTTTAACAGACTGGCTTTGTGTGGCCGGAGCCTCCGGAGGCAGGGCCAGCACTTGAGATGGTATCACCTGTCCTGCCGGGTGGGCCTGGGTGGCTGGGCTGGCAGCTCGGGCTTCTAGCCACCCTCTGTGGGTGCAGGAGGTCCTGCTCAGGGGACGGGGGCTGCATGAATGGGTGCGCAGGACTGCGGGCTCCCGGAGGCGGAGGCCTGCACACTAGGTCCTCCTGGGCAGCCTCGTCTGCACCTGCTTCCTCTCCAGGGCCCAGCCCGTCCTTGTGCCCACAGACCCTCAGGAGGGGGTGAGCACTGCAGGGAGAAGCAGAGGGCCTGACAACTCCTTGGTGGGCCCACCCGGGGGACGGAGGGCCTGTTGTCTACCGGTGCATAGGACTGCCCCCACCTTCGGCTCCACCTGCCCAGTCACTGGTGCCCTTGTGCAGTGCTCCCTGCACAGGCCTCCGCCCGCCACGCCATCCACATACCAGCCTCCGCCCCCTCTGCTGACAGTATCAGACCCTAACGACAGAAACTGGAAGAACGAGGCGCTTTGCTCTGGAAATTTATCTTTGTGGGCCATGTAGTTTAGTCTCTGTTTTCTCGATGTCCCCGTAGGGCTGACGAGGTCTAGGCGAAAGCCCACTGTCCCCTTTCATCCAGTGCCGCCCTGCCCGGTCCCACACAGTCCCCGGGGTGACATGGCCCTGCACAGAAGCGTCCACACTTCACGGGAGAAAACTCATTCTCGTTCTCACTCCTTCTCATTAATCCTTCCACGGAGAGTCTGCACCTCCTCTAGGCTCACGTGGATTTAAAACCAGTACGTCGGTGTCACAGGTTTCTCTGCGCAACCCAAATAAACCCAACGCTGACTGTCCGTTATGGGGAGAGAAACAGATTTAGGCTGGGAGGCGAGTGGTAGGGAAAGTGAGCAGGCCAGCGCCAGGGGTTAGCGCCCTTTCCGGGACCCGGAGGGGGCAGGGCTTTTCTGGGACTTACTCCCTATTCTCTATCCCACTCCGTCCTCTCTTTCTTTTGAACTGAGACTCAGTCGACAGGTAGCATCACGTTACCAGAGTTACTCTAACCTGTTGGTTTCGGGTAGACGACACCACGATTCGCCGCGTGTGTCCATTGTGGAATGACACCACGACAAAGCTGTTAGTGCCACCACGATACGTAGCTCCACGTTTTTTATTTTTTCTTGTAATAAGAACTGTTGAAATCTGCTTAGCTACTTTCAAATACAATACAGTCTTTCTTAAATATAAGTTTTATGCTGTACATTCAATCCCCAGAACTTATTTATTTTATTAACTGGAATGTGGTACCTTTGGACCCCCTCCCCCACCCGTTTCGTCCACTCCCAATCCCCACCTTCTGGAAACCACCAGTGTGTTCTCTGTGTCTGTGAGGTTTTCTTTTGTTTGTTTGTTTAGGTTCTACATATAAACGAGATCAGCTGGTGTGTGTCTTTCTCTGTCTGACTTACATCACTTGGCATGATACCCTCTAGGTCCCTCCAGGCTGTTGCAAATGGAAGATTTCCTTGTTTATGGCCAAGTAATAGTCCGTTGTGTATATTGTACCACGTTTCCTCTCTCCATTTATCCACCGATGGACACTCAGGTTGTTTCCATATCACGATGCTGTAAATGATGAGGCAGTAAACACGAGGGTGCAGATGTCTTTTTGAGTTAGTGGTTTTGGTGTGTGTGTGTCTGTGTGTTTTAATTACATATCCAGAGTGGAATTGCTCGATCATATGGTAGCTCTACTTCTGATTTTTTCAGGAAACTCCATACTGTCTTCCATAGTGGTTGCACCAATTTGCATTCCCATCAACACTGCACAGGGGTTCCCTTTTCTCCACATCCTTGCCAACACTTGCTACCCCCTGTCTTTTGCTGCCAGCCCTTCTAACAGGTGTGAGGTGGCCTCTCACTGTGGTTTCGATGCGAATTTCCCCGACGACCAATGACATCGAGCACCTTTCACGTACTTGTTTGGCCATCTGCTTGTCTTCTTCAGGAAAATGTCCATTCAGATCCTCTGCCCATTTTTTTAATCGAATTGTTTGGGTTTCACTATTGAGGTTTTCATGCATTTAAGATGTCAACCCCTCATCAAATGTGTAATTTGCAAATATTTTCTCCCACCTGATAAGCTGCCTTTTCATTTTGTTGATGGTTTCCTCTGCTGTGCAGAAGCTTTTCGGTTAGATGTAGTCCCACTTGTTTATTTTTGCTTTTATTATCTTTGCTTTTGGTGTCAAATCCAAAAATTCATCACCACGGTCACTGTCAAGGAGCTTACTGCCTCTGTTTTCTCCTAGGGGCTCCATGGTTTCAGGTCTCACGGCCAAGTCGTTAACCCATCCTGAGTTACTTTTTGTGCATGCTGTGAGACAGCTGTCCAGTCCCGCCCTTTTGCACGTGGCTGTCCCACTTAAGCAACACACTTTATTGAAGACACTGTCCTTTCCTCACTGTATATTTTGGGCTCCTTTGTCGTAAATTAACTGACGGTATACATGTGGGTTTATGTGTGGGCTCCCCATGCTGTTCTAATGACCTACGTGTCTGTCTCCATGCAAATGCCATACTCTTCGTATTACTATAGCTTTGTAACATACTTTGAAATTAGGAAGCATAATGCCTTCAGCATTGTTCTTTCCAAGACTGCTTTGGCTTTTCAGTGTCTTGTGTGGTTGTACACAAACTTGAAGATTGTTCTACTTCTGAGTAGTACAAATGTTTTAAAAATATGCTCCCAGTTCATGAGCATGAGATCACTTTTTATGTATTTGTGTCTTTTATTTCTTTTATCAGTATCATAGTTTTCGGTGTACTGGTCTTTCACCTCCTTGGTTAAAAATACTACTTAATTTAATAATTCTTTTTTAAGCAATTGTAAGTGGGATTGTTTTCTTATTTTCCCTTCTTTTTTATGTAACTTTCAAAACGCTTTCCTGGGGAGGCTTTGGTGGATAAGGTTGCGTGTGTTTCGAGTGTGCAGTTCTGTAGCTCACCGACTGTGTATCGTGCTGCCTGCTCACCACCCGAAGTCTGGTCTCCTTCCAGCACGTGTATTTGACCCCTTGCCCTCTACCTTCTCCCCACACCCGGTTCCCTCTGGTGACCGCCACACGGCTGTCTGTGTCTTTGCGGTTTTTCTTTGTGTATTCATTTGTTGCTTTCTGTTTTACATCCCACATGTGAGGGAAATCCTGTGTTTCTTGTCCTTTTCCGTCGCACTTATTTCGCTCAGCACGATACTCTCAAGATCCATCCGTGTTGTCGCAAAAGGCAGTGTTTCATCTGTGCTCACGCTGAGCAGTGCCCCATGGTGTCGATGCACTGCGTCCTCTTTACCCAGCCCTCTACCGAAGGACACTGAGTCTCCATGTCTCGGCCGTGTGACTCATGCTGCAGTGGACACAGGAGGAGATGTATCTTCATGAATAAATTTTTTCAAATTTTTTGGCTCGTACCAAGGAAAGAGATTACTGGGTCTTGTGGTAGCTCTATTCTTAATTTTTTGAGGAATGTCCATATGTTGTCCACATCTTCTTCAGCACTTTTTATTTCTTGTCTTGCGGATAACAGCCGTTCTAACTGTGGGGTGGCATCTAACTGTGGTTCTGGTTTGCATTTCCCTTACGCTTAATCAGCTTGAGCACCTTTTCATACGTCTGTTGGGCACTGCATGTTTTCTTGGAAAAAAGCGTTCTGGTCCTCTGCCCAGTTTTTAAAATTGGATTGTTTGGGTTTTTATTGTGAGGTGTATGAGTTCTTGATATATTTTGGAAGTGAACCCCTTGTTGGAGGTATGGTTTGCAAATATCTCCTATTTGGTTGGTTGTCTTTTTATTTTGTTGTTGGTTTCTGTTTGCTGTGCAGAAGTCTTTTAGTTTCGTGTAGCCCCATTTATTTTTGCTCTTACTTCCCATGTCTTTGGAGTCAAACTCAAAAAATCCCCTCTGAGACCAAGGTCCTTAAGTACTGATGTTTTCCTCTATGTATTTTATTGTTTCAGGACTTCTATCTAGGTCTTCAATCCAATGTTTTTTAATATATGGTGTGAAACAGCATTTTTATATAGATGTTAATGTTTTATATATCGTGTGAAACAGCAGTCTAGTTTCATTCTTTTGCACATGGCTTTCCAATTTTCCCAGCCCCATTTATTGAAGAGTCTTTCTTTTCTCGATGGTATGTTTTTGGGTTCTTTGTCAAAAATTAGTTGCCCTTATACATATGGGTTTATTTATGGGCTCTCAGTTCTGTTTCATTAGTCTGTGTGTCTGTTTTTCTGCCAATACCATACTGTTTTGATTATTGTAGCTTTGTAGTGTAACTGGAAGTTAGGGAGAATGATACCTCCAGTTTTGGTCGGGTTTGTTCCCCCCAGAATTGCTATGGCTATTAGGGGTCTTTTATTGTTCCATACAAAATTGATAACTTTCTGTTCTATTTCTTTGAAAACTGCCATTGGGATTTTGATGGGGATTACATTAAATCTGTGTATTGCATTATATTACCATAAAGGTAATATAGCCATTTTAAATATTTTGATTTTTCTAATCCATGGACACATAGTATCTTCCCATTTATTTGTGTCTTCTTCAATTTTTTCCAATATCTTGGAGTTTTCAGTGTACAGGTCCTTCATATCCCTTGTTAAGTTTATTCCTAGATATTTTATTCTTTTTGTTGCAATTGCAAATGGTATTGTTTTTTCATTTCTTTTTCTGAAATTTCATTACTAGTATATACAAATGCAATGGAAAATGTGTTCATTGATTTTTGTACCCTGCAACTTTACTGTATTTGTTTAATGTTTCCAGGAGCTTTTTGGCGGAGTCTTTAGAGTTTTTAATACAAAAAAATCCTAATCTGCAAAAAGTGACAATTCTACTTCTTCATTACTAACTTGGATGCCTTTTATTTCTTTCTCTTGCCTGACTGCTCTGGCTAGGGCTTCCAGAACTATGCTGAATAACACTGGTGAGAGTGGGCATCCTTCGTCTTGATCTTAGAGGAAAGGCATCCGGTTTTTCACCGTTGAGTATGATGTTAGCTGAGGGTTTATCGTATCTGACCTTTATTATGTTGAGGTACTTTCCTTCTTTGCACATTTTATTGAG
This sequence comes from Desmodus rotundus, assembly GCF_022682495.2. NCBI lineage: Eukaryota > Metazoa > Chordata > Mammalia > Chiroptera > Phyllostomidae > Desmodus > Desmodus rotundus. The sequence goes on along the minus strand of NC_071387.1, from coordinate 209,588,044 downwards.
TGTTTTAATTGTAAGTGGATGTTGTAGCTTCTCAAAGGTTTTTCCGCATCTACTGCTATGATCATAGGACTCTCATCCTTCACGTTAATGTGTGCATCACGTTGATCGATTTGCATATCTCGAACCATCCTTGCGCCCCTGGAATAAACCCCACTTCATTGTGACGTATTATCCTTTCAAAGCATCGTTCTATTCAAATTGCTCGTGTTTTGTTTAGGATATTTGTGTCTATATCCATCACTGATGCAGGTCTGTAATTTTCTTGGTTAAAACCTGGTCTTTGCCAGGTTTCGGTATCAGGGTTACGCTGGCCTTATAACATGTGCTAGGATGTGTTGACTCTTCTTCAATTTTTTGGAAGAGTTTGAGAAAAACAGGTATAAAATCTGCTGGGATATTTGGTGGAATTCATGAGTAAAGCCGACCGGTCCTGTCCTTGCACTATTGGAGAGGTTTTTGATGATGGTTATGATTTCTTCACTGATGACCAGTCTGTTTAGATTTTCCCACTCCTCGTGATTCGGTCTAGAAAAGTTGTGTATTTCCAGGAACCTAGCCATTTGTTCTAGGCTATTGAATTTGGTGGCGTATAGTCTTTCACAGTATTCTAGCACGATCCTTTGTGTTTCTGTGATGTCTGTGGTAACTGCTCTTTCATTTCTGATTTTGTTTATTCAAACCTTTTTCATTTTTTCTTAGTGAGTCAGAGACTTGTCAACGTTGTTAATGTTTTCAAAGAAGCAGCCCTTTGCTGTGTTATTTTTTCTATTGTCTTTTTGTTCTGTATTTTGTTTAATTCTACCATAATTTTTACTTTTCTTTCCTTTATTGGCTTCATTTGTTCTTTTCCAGTTCTTTATGGTGAAATGTTGGGTTATTTGAGATTTTTCTTGTTTTTTGAGATGGGCTTGTAATGATATAAACTTCCCTCCTGTTACTGCTTTTGCGGAATCCCAAACCTTCTGACAGGCTGCTTGGTCGTTCTCGTTTCTCCCCCTTTTCATTCCTGCTTTGGCCCGGTGTTGTTTAATTGCCACATATCTGTGGTTTTTCCCGCTTTCCTTTTGCAATTGGTTTCCAATTTCAAAGCATTGTGGTCAGAGAATATGCTTAGTATAATTTCATTCTTCTTCTTAAATTTGTGGAGGCTAGTTTGTGTCCCAACATACGGTTTATCCTTGAGAATGTTCCGTGCGCACTCGAGAAGAGTGTGGGTTGGTGCGGGGCTGAAACACTCTATAAATATCCACTGTGTCAAATTGGTCTAATGCGCCACTTAAGGCCAGTATTTCCTTATTGCCTTTCTATTTAGATGACCTGTCCACAGCTGTCAGTGCGGTACTTAGGCTCTCTTTCTCTTATTTCTTCCCCACACCTTAGACGCTCCCTGCATTCTGTCTCGAGTGCGGAGAGGCCCATTGCAGCCAGATTTAGAGCCGCCCGGCTCCTTTATTCTATTGGCCCCTTTCACTCCACATGTTATTCTGCCCGAGTCGCTACCCAGCTGCCCTTCGTGCCTTTTTCTAATCATGGATAGAAGGCAACCACTGCCAGGATGTAAAAGGATGTTTAAGTTTTAACTGCATTGAAATAAGCAATAACATCCAGTTGGCAAACCCTCAACAAATCTCTACCAGGACTCAATTGATGGGACACTCAGCTTTCCCGGTGGGCTCCTCAGAGAAGCAGAGTCTTCAACGTAAAATGTGCTGGGGCTTTAGGAAGACGTCCCTGCCCTCAGCACCTTCTGTGATTTATCCTGTGCAAGTTGGGAGTCTCGACGGATGATGACCCGTTGGGACAGGAACAGACTAGGCTTCCAGGGAAAAGGCCCGGGCCAGCCTGGAGGCCATGGCCCAGGTGCCCTGTGAGGCCGCCGATGCAGATTAGACCCTTCTGGCCCCAGGGAGCACCCCCTTGGTGGCGCACGCCCCAGCGTCTGCAGCCCGGATCAGAGCCCACACGTGTTCGGGTGTTTGCGGTCTCCCAGATGCACGGGTCTGCCAACTGGCACCTGCGCCTGGTCAGGATGGTGCAAGGGTATGTTTGCGGGACCATCTCACGCTGTTTCAACATTTCGGAAAGTGCGCTGGAAGTGCAACAATTGTTCGTGCTGAGACTGCCTGGGCCAGTAGTCAGTCCAAGTGTGTACGTCTTTACCTGTTCCAGATAATGGACTCAGGTGGGATCTCGTGAAGTTAATGAAAGGGACTGCGAGGGGTGGACAGGTTGAGGGGCACATGGGCTGACTCAAGGAGCCTGTGAGCGCCATCCCTGTATTAGCACCTGACCATGGGAAAACTGCACCCTTGGGTCCTGTTTCTCCCAGAGAGTCTCCTTTATAGGACTGGGTGTTCAGATAAGTGGCTGGTGCGGAAGGAGACAGTACAGGGCAGCCAGCACACTCTCTCCTTATGCACGTCTGCGTGTGCATGGGTCAGCATGCCTGGCCATGTGTTTTACCGTGTCTGCCACGCAGGCCGACGACAAATCTCACGTTCAGTTCATTTAGGGGAAAAAAACTGCCTCGTCCCGTGGACTGATTGTTAATCTTCCTCCTGGTAGACAGCACGAATCCCATGGCCCCTGGGTGGTCCCTCGGGCTTGCACTGGCCAGCGTCTAAGACCAAGAGCTGGGCCCCATTTCCATTATCTTTCTGTCAGCACCAGAGCTGTGGCTTTTGGTGGGACTTTCCCCCATTAAACTTGCTGTGTGCTTTTCCCAGTGTTCACAGTTTGGGGTTTCATTACGCCCGAGCTCTGATGCTAAACCATCTCAAATCCGTTCAGAAAGAAGACGAAGTAAAATGTTAGGTGGAACAGCCTGATGGCGCTTTGGTTCGGGGCCCCAGGGTCACGACAGCATCCTGGGATGCCCGTTCCAGTCCTGGCGGCCACCTCACCGTGGAGACTTCCTGCTGTCCTTGTGTCCTGAGGGTCAAGGGGCAGGAGGCACTTGGATGGAAATCGCAGCATTTGAAGCCACTTCTTTGGTTTTAAACACATCCGCCTCCCAGAAATAACCCTGAACAACTTGCACCTCTCCTGTGGGCCCTGGCAGACCCGGGACCATCCACGGGCTCCCGCCCTGGAGGCCTCCGGATGGTCGTCAGCACTGCGGGCGCCTGTCGCGGCCCCACCTCCGTCGGCCATGCCGCTGCTTTGACTGGCTTCCTGACCTGGACGTCGGCTCAGAAAGGGGTTCCTCACTCCTGGTGCCTCCCAGTGGGCTGCGCTGTAGCCTGTCTGAGGACGCGGGGCTTGGTGATTTGCCGCGGGGCTTGGTGATTTGCCGCTGCCCAGGGCGTCTCTGAGACAGTGTGGCCGCCCGCTGCCTCCCGCCGGCAGCTGTCATCCACGCGGACACAGCCAGACAGGCCGTCTCTGCCGTGAGCATCCGGCCATTCAGTGTCGGAGGCTGGCTGCGCTCCAGGACGTGGGCAGACAGATACAAGGGGACAAGCAGGGGAACCGGCTGTCAGCAGGGGGCTGGCAGCCACACAGAGCCCTTCTCAGTGACCATCCCGGACGGGCAACTGGAACCTCTTCCCCCTCCGCCGATGGCCTGTGAACCCTTGTCTCTGTAAGCGCTTTGACATCGGGGAACCTTTGTGCCAGCGCCCTCCAGAGACACACGCCTTCTTCCAGGGCCTGTTGATTGCGAGCTCAGGAATGTTTCTGCTCTCCCCTCAGCCTGTGGCTCCTGGCAACCTGGCCCCAGCCCCGGGATATTCCAAACCCGGCGACTGTGGAACGAAGTAAGCGAAGAAGCTGACGGAGACGTCGCCGACAGCCCGTGGCACGTGTTCAGAGTCAGGAATGTGGAGAGCAGAGGGGAAAGACGATAGCTTAAGCCTTCCTGGCCTGTCTGTCAGGATGAACTGAGAGGGGTGACATTTCTTTCTTTGCAAAGCTGGCACAAGGGACACTTTGGCAAGGAGACGAGAAGCCATGTCACAGACCCTGGGCCAGGGAACCAGTGCTGGTGCTGAAGGAGGAGCTCAAAGCCTGTCACCTAGCTGCTCTGCAAGCTGCAGGGGACAGGCCTTGCGGTAGCGTATTTGCAGAAGTCAGGACTGAGGAGCAGAACTGGGAAGGGCGAGGCACATCTCAGTAACATTTATCAGTGTTTGGAGATCCAGTGTAGGTGCTGTTTTCTGTGCTGGAGACCTCCCTTCCTAAGACCTGGAAACCCCTTTACCAGCCCCCCTTGCAGCCAGAGTGTGGCACATGACCCAGCTGTGTCACCCAGCATTTGCACAGGAAGCCAGAGCTGCAAGGAAGCAGAAGCCGCACCACTGGGTGCTGGTGGCAGTGATCCCACCGATATCCACCTTCCAGGGTCCCGGGCTAGAGCTGCAGTCCTCACCACTCACTCGGTGTCTGCTCGGCTGGCTCTCCGAGGGCGGGTCCAGGAAGAGTTCGAGAGCTGCCGCGTACCCACCGAAACCAGTTCCTCTCTGTGTAAGCCAGCCATTGTTTCTGTGGCTGGAAAGTGATGCTCCAGGCCAGGTGACACCACAGTCCCCCCCCCCCCCAACATATCCAGCAGTTTGTATCAAATTCAGATTTACAACATCAGACTCTTGATGCCCAGGCCTTGACTCCAGGTCACAGCCTGGTCTGTTTATAGGAAGGGACCTGATGAAGGAAGAGGAGGAACAGCGAGGAGGAGGAGGAGGAGGGCATGGCAGGAACACAAGGTCTGGGCTGGGGACGAAAGCAAGCAGGTGACTGCACTCCTCAGAGTTCAACTCCGGGGTGGGGAACGTGGGCAGGGAGAGGGGCAGTTTGTGACTGTCAGACTCAGGGGGTTGGGGGCAAGGGACTTGTCCTCTGAGGCCCAAACTGGTGGGGCAGGCCAGCCCAGGTTACCGGGGAACGGCAGGCTTTTCCAGGTGAGAAGAGCAGCGTGTTGGCATCCCCCGAGTTGGCCGGGCTGGTAGAGAGGCCGAGCTCTGTGAAAGGACTCATTCTCCTCTTCCCTGTGTTTCCAGGGCTGAAAGTGGCCACTGGGGTCCGGCTTGTCAGAGCGGGGGCCACACCAACCCCCTCGGGAGAATGAACACACCCAGTTCCTCCTCCACCCGAGCTCTCTGGCCCCCACAGGAGGGCCGAAAGCATCCACCAGTGCCAGGCCCCGCCCAAGGCGGTGAGTTCCCCAGACAGTCCTCCGGAGGGATTCCACCTCTCTGCAGCCGGGGTGGGAAAGTTCTCTGGGAGCAGTAGGGACGGAGTAGGCAGGGCTTTGTTCGCTTTGGGAACAGGCTCGAATTCAGGCCCAGGCTGCAGCGAGGCTGCCTCTCAGAGTTTGGTTCCCGGCGGTGGGCAGCAGCACCCAGTAGCTGGAATCAATACTCAGGCTCCCCAGTCGGCTGCCCAGGAGTTAGGAGCGTGGCCCAGGCCTTCGGGACAGCAGGACAGGGACCCGGGGCATTCCACAGGAGGGTAGCGGGACTCGTTCATCCCTGCGCCCGTTTGTCTGCTCACCCAACAGATAAGCACTTTGGGTGCAGGCTCTGTGCCCGGGCCTTTCTCGCTGTGCTACTTGAGCTAATTCTCCTTTTTAACCCGCACAATAATCCTGAGACAGGCCCAACCGCAAGCCCATTTTACAGGTAGAGAAGTTGAGGCAGCTCGTCCACCTGAGGATAATAGGACACGTGGGTGCTGCCACTGCCCCTCTGGGGGAGCTCTCGGCCTTACGGGGAGAGCAAGATGGAAAAGTAGGGTCCTGCCCAGCCTCCCTGGCAGTCACAGGGCTGGATTTCACTTTTGTGTATCTAAGAAGTTACACACAGTTCTAGAATCCTCCCAAAGACGCTGCCTGGCAAGTCAAAGAGGAGACCCCGGGCTGTGAGGGGTTTACGGCTCAGTGATCTTTGCCAAAGGGTCGGGCCGCACCCGCTCAGGGGTCTGTGCCCTTAGCTCAGGCCATCGGCACCCGTCTCCACTCTCTGAGTGGAGGAAACAGATAAACAAAACTCTTGGATGTTCTTAACCGAACTAAGTGATATGAAACCGGAGATGTATATGAGCGTTTTCTGAGCCAGCGAAGTGCTTGAGAAATATTTTCCCTTTATTTAAAATAGTTCTATAAATACGTGCTGGTGCCGTTTCTTTTTCTCTCTCTCTCTTCCTCCCTCCCTCCTGCCCCCTCTCTCCACCCCGCCCCCCCTTTCTTCCTTTCTCTCTCTCTCTCCCCCGCCCCCCTGTCTGGACAAATGCCATGATGAGTTTTAGGCGTACCCTCCGACATGCTGGCTCCCGGGAAATGGTGCACGCGGGGCTGCTGCGTGGCCTGCCTCCCCCTGAACTTGGGTTTCTGTGGTCCCTGTAATTACTCTTTGTCTGCGTGGCCCCTCCAGGGACAGGGAGTGGTGCTCTTTTCTGAACTAATGTAAGCGATGGCCCTCAACCCAGCAAAATCCACACTGCTTTACATCCCGCACTTCTTCCTGCAGGAAAGACGGCACTGGGTCCCCATGTGGTAGCCATTGTCTTGGGGACTCCGAGATTTCTTCCCCACAGAGCAGGAGCCCCAGGGATGAAGCCCTCTGGCCCATTCTATGTCACTTCCTGTATGAGTCCCTGCTGCGCAGGGAAGCAAGCAGTGGCTTTGAGACTGGACATGCATTTCTTATGTAATCTTCAGATTTTCAGAGTGTAACTTTCATCTGGTATCTTCCCCAACTTTTGTCCTTGGAAGTGTATTCTGGTCGGTCCTTCACAATGAACCCGGCCGGCAGAGTCCTCCTGGCTCTTTAAAGAAGCGTGCATTCAAAAGGTGTCACACCTTCCCTTCTGTCGCAGAGAAGACCAACAGCCCAGAGTGTAGGTAAAATCCCCACATAATTAAAAAAAAAATCAACTGCTAATTTGAGGGTCATTTTAGCTCTACAGGAAGGCTGCCGGGACGGTACAGAGTTTCTGTGTGGCCTTCACGCAGCGTGTCCCGGAGCCGCCGCCTCTCATCCCCACGGCCCTGACTGCACAGCTAGGGGACCGACACTGGCGCCGGCTCTTCACTATGGCTCTACTCAGATTTCACGTCTTTCCACTAATGTTCACGACTCCGTCCGCTCAGGCCAATATAGAAGACTGCCGTAGACCAGGGGGCTCAGAAACAGTGGAAGTGTATTTCCCACACTTCTGGAGGCTGGAAGTTCAAGATCAAGGCACCGACAGACTTGGTGTCTGGGGAGACCCTCTTCCTGGTACATAAAGGGCTCCTGACGAGCTCACGGGGCAGAAGGCAGGAGAGAGCTCTCTGGAATCTCCCATATGCGGGCACTAGCCCCATGCAGGGGGGCCCCACTCTCCCGGCCTCCTCACCTTCCAAAGGCCCGCCTCCAAACACCATCCCATGGGGATTAGGTCTCAACATATGGATTCGCGGGGGTGGGGGGCACCCACAAATGCTCCATCTATAGCAGTCCAAGTTGACTTCCAAGGTCTGGTCAGGACACCACTCTGTGTTTAGCTCAGATGATTTAAAACCCGCTGTACCTGCCTGCCTGTTTTTTTCGTTTCTGGTCATGTTTGTTTATACTTCATCAACTTTGCCGGAGGTCTGTGTATGTGCAGAGAGACATATACATGCACACAGTTAAATCCCTTGACTGTGTAATTCAAATATTTTAGAGCTTTATTCGGCTCTTTGACCACTTGATTTATGAGTGTCTGAGAAAGATGCACCGAATTCTCCACAGTGATTACAGGTTTGCTCACGGTTCTTTAGATTCCTCTTCCTTGACTTCGTCCATTTGGAGGCAATGGTGTCAGGAGCATGCTGGTTCCGCTCCTAGTGACTTACACGGCGGCTGCCTCCAGCACGCACAGGTTAAGGGGAACCCAGTTACCTGAGTTCAAACCCCAGGTTCACAGCAGGACCTCCAGCCGACACTGCTCTACCCAGCAAAGCTATCGTTTAGAATCAAAGGGCAGATAAAGAGCTTCCCAGACAAGGTAACGCTAAAGGAGTTCATCCTCACCAAACCACTATTATATGAAAGGTTAAAGGGACGTACTTAAGAAAAAGATCAAAACTATGAAAAATAAAATGGCAAGAAACACAAATCTATAAACAATTGAATCTAAAAAACAAACGAAGCAAACAAGAAGAACAGAGACGGAATCATGGATACGGAGAGTGTTTGGATGGTTGCCAGATGGGAGGGGGAGTGTGGGGGGATTAAGAAGTACAAACAGGGAGCCACAGAACAGCCATACAGATGTAAAATAAAGTACAGCATAGGAAATGAAGTAGCCAAAGAACTTACACACATGACCCATGGACGCCAACAATGGTGGGGAGATTGCCTGAGGGAGTGGGGGTGCTGGGTGCAAGGGAACAAAGGGGGAGATATCAGGATAATTGTAATAGTGTGATCAATGAAATATAATTAAAAAAATAAAATCGCCTTTTGAAAGTGAAGAGATTTCAGACCATCAGTGAGATTCTGGAAAATACGACGGGGCAGCTGATGGTGACTGGGAGAACTGTGTGAGGTCCCCAGGTGCCTACTCTGAAGGGGACTGAGGCATCATTGTCCTGTGTACAGTGTTTCTTGTATCTTGTGTGTTCTTCAGTAAATGTCTCTGTTTTCCATAGTACATGGCTGGATACCTTCTGGACAAACCTTGTATATAATGATCGTTTTTATATATGTAAAGAATTTGCTTTTCTTCTCCTTTCTTGCTGCTAATTGGACTCATTAAATGTTCCTAATTCTGCCTTTTCTCTCTCTGCTTCTTTGCAGGTTATGTATCTCTTTCCTTTCTTACGATACTGTTCAGTCTGTACAAGGCTTACATATTGTACCAGGGTGTGAGGTTAACACACCACCACCCTCTTCCTGAGAATCGAACTCCCGGGGCTGACCCTCCTGTCGATCGTCTAACACGGTCGTGGCGCCGTGTTCTCGGCTCTCTGACGCGGCTCGCTGCCGCCGTTTGTGTGCCACAGCCAACGCCTGCTCAGATGCACTAGTGTTTACACGCATATTTGTCCGCCATTACCTCTCGCTCCTCCCTGTGTGGTTCGATTTCCTTCCCAGAGGAGGTCATGCACCCGTGGCTCTTTCTGGAAACAGTTCTCCAACTTCGCTGACACACATATTTATTTCTCTTTGATCCCGAATGACAAGAATTTGGGGTAGGAGTATTTTATCAGCAGTTTACAGGCATGGTTACATTATCTCCTGGCCTCCGATGCTGCTGATAGGAAGTCTGCTTATTTCAATGGCTGTGTTTAGGTGGATGATCCACCTTTTTTCCTCTCGTGTCTTTCAGTTATTCTTTGCTGTTTCTCATGTCTAGGTGTGAATTTATTTTTATTTATTCCACTCAAAGCCTGTGCCTCTTCTAAGTGAAGATATACATATCTTTCATCATTGTGGAAAATTCTCAAACGCATTCTTCTCAAATGTTCTGCCTCTCTCTTCTGCCCTTCTGATCTTCTGTTAAATGCACCCTGGGTCTTCCCTCTCCTCTACTTCCCTTAATGTCCTTCCACATGTTCAGTCTCTGCTTCATTTCGGGTGATGTCCTTGGGTCTGGCTACCAGCTCCCCAACCATCTCTTCAGCTGCGTTAACTTTTACCCTGAGGTTTAACCTTTCTACGTGGTTGTCTTGTTTGAAAGTCTTCGTTTTTCATTGCAGAAGTTCCAGTGGGTTCTTCTCACATCTTCCTGTTCTTTGCACATAGTGTATCCTTCTTCGGCATTCCTCTCCTTTGCTTTTTAATTACCTGAATGACTTTAAACAGTCATTTTATGGTTTATTCCAGAATCGTCTATCATTTCAAGACATTTTATACAGCTCGTGTTTTGTGTGTGTGAGCTTATGCTGTCTGCCTCGCGGGGAACCGTGTGCTCGTTCAGTGTCACTCTCTTCGACACGCACACAGCTTCATCAGTGACCTGGTGCGTGTGTGGGAATCCCACCCCTGCGCTGCCTGAGCATCGCTACAACCGGCCTACCCCGCCTGGGGTCTCCCTTTAACAAGGCCCTCCCCTGGAAGCTCTCCTCTCGGGTTTCCTGCTGCTTCCGAGGGCTAAGGGCAGCCCCACCCCGTTGTCCTGCCACGGAGAAGGCCGCCTTTCGGGGTCAGGGGGTTTCTCTTCTATACCTCTGTCACCTGCAGGCCCTCTGCCCCACGGGCTCCCGGTCGGGCACAGCCCCTCCTGCCTCCCAGCTCCCGGGGTCAGGGGCCCAGCCGGCAGCAGCCCACAGCCCACAGCCCTCTCTCTAAGGCCCCCTTGCCCTTCTGGCTGCAACCCCATTTTCTCCTTTTCACTCAACTCTGGGTTAGTATTTTTATGCAGTTACTGGTTTTTGTTTTACTTTTTTCCTGGCCTGGCTCTATGAGTGTAGCTGGACAGGGACCTCCATCTGAATGCTGTGGACCCCGGAACTTCCAGAATTGCATTTGTATCGCTCTTACCTCTCCCCCATGGCTACGGCCCACACTTTCCTGAAAGCCCTGAATCGCTGCGAGGCCTTTCCAGGCTGCTCAAGGGGAGCTGGAGGAGCCCCTAACACTGAGTGCGCACTTCAGTGCTGGGCCCCGGTCTGAGCCCTCCCCGTAGTTCGTGGCTCCCTCACACAGCTCCCCAAGTTCCCTGGCATTATTATCACCCCGTTTCCCAGATGAAGACAGTGAGGCGCTGGCAGGACGAACTACTTTTCCAGAGTCACGCAGCTGCTGGGTGATGGGGCTGGGACTCGTCCAGGTCTGCCTGATGCCAGAGCTCAGGATCTTAACCAGGGGCTTGTGCTGCTGGGACCCTGTCCCGGCCTGGTTAGCTCGGTCACAGCTTCTCTCCCTTCTCGCCCTGCCAACCACTCTTGCCCCATGCACCCCACGGTCCTGTGACCCCACGAGCACTGCTCCGCTCCATCACCTCCACAGAGGAGATTCCCAGCCTGCTTTGTGATTTTTTTCTGATGGATAAGACTGGGAAAATGAGAGAGACCTTTGTGGCCCTTCCCAGCGCTGACACTGCGCTGTAGTTTATTACCCGTCTCGCTGCCCACTTGCTCTCCGTGGAATTGCTCTTCGTGTTTGCTGCTTGGGCTGTAAACTTACTAAACGCTGGGATAACGACAGGGGCCGTCTGCTGAGAGGGCTCCACATTTGTGGGGACGGATACCCAGGGCTGGGCGACACTGAAAGGCTGTGGGTGAGACAGACATGGACTTCAAGTTCAGTCCCACGTCCATTAATCCACCTCAGCCCCAGGAGTCCTAAGCAAAGTCATATACTCTCGATGGGTGGGGTGCAAAACAGAGATGAGAGCAGAAGAAAATTCAAAGAGCATCGCCAACTTCTAAGCACTTATTTCCAGTAAACGTTTAGGCAAAACACAGAAGGCAGCTCAGTAAGTCTTAGGGAACAATAGACTTATGGGAAAAATAATTTGCGAATTATTTTTTATGTGTTAAAAATCATACCACCCATGAACTAGACACTAAACTCTGGTTTTACTCAATTACATTCTGACCTTGGGCACTGGGACGAAATGCTCTGGGCGAACCACGGCAGCCTGAGAGACCAGCCTGAAGTCGGCAGCGCGCACAGACAGCGGGAACCCGGGACACTTTCTGCGGCGTGTCTGCCTGTGGTGACAACACAGCGCAGCGAGCGAGACGCTACAGAGAATCTCAGCATAGCTTTCAGAGAATAAATAACTGCTGTTGTTCTCACACCCCGGGCATTTGCCTCTTCAGCTCAGGAAACTTTTCTTTTTCCCCAGATAATGGACAACATTCTTTCCTATTCGAGCCTATTTGTAAGACATTTGAATTAAGATCAAGATTTAGTCCCCCCAAAGCATCGCAGTCAGGGCAGTGAGCATCTACAGTAAATTCTGCGTATGTTGAAAACCCCAGGAGTCTGGTTAGTGCGGCTCAGCCGGGAACTGACTTGGTGCACCACCCCTCCCCGTTCAGACTTCGAAGCCCTAACTCCCGACACGACTGTACGAGGAGACAGGACTTTGAGGAGGTGATTAAGGTGAAGTGAGGTCCTAAAGGTGGGACTCCCCGTCCTTATAAAGAGAAAGGCCCCAGAGTGCGCGCAAAGAGAACAGGTCCGTGATGACCGGGAGGAAGAGCCCGTCTGAAGCCCAGGAGAGCTCTTGCCAGCCGCCACCCCGCTGCCACCTTGACCTTGGACTTCCGGCCTCCAGAACCGTTAGAAATTGAGTTTCTGCTGTGCCCTTCAGTCTGCGGTATTTTGTTGTAGCCGCTCTACCTGATGAATGCAGGCTCCTTCCCTTTTATTGCAAAGCATTGTATCAGGTAACATATACTATTTTATCTAATTAAACTAAACACAATCCCACCAAGGAAACACTAAAATGAACGGCCCCCCCAGTCAGCCCGGACGGTGTGCACAGTGAGTACGTTTTACTGTAAGGTGGCGCAGGGCCATCGACAACGCAGCTGGACGTGTCTAAACGCACAGCAATTATTTCTCTACTTCTGAAGTTGCCTGGACAGCTTTCTTCACAGAGAAACTATTACTTATTTAAAGGAGCAAGCCCTGGCTGGCGGGGCTCAGTGGATTGAGTGCAGGCGTGTGAACCAAAGGGTCGCCGGTTTGATTCCCAGTCAGGGCACATGCCTGGGTTGCGGGCCAGGTCCCCAGTTGGGGGAGCCCAAGAGGCAACCACACATTGATGTTTCTCTCCGTCTCTTTCTCCCTCCCTTCCTGTCTCTCTAAAAATAAATAAATAAAATCTTAAAAAAAAAAAAGGAGCAAGACTTAGAAATTTCAACGCTTTTTAACATTCGTAGAAATTAAAAATAATTATCAAGTCACTGAAAATCACTGAACTCACTTAAGTCCTCGTGAACAGGAGCGGGTGCGTACGCTTTGAAGAGTAACTATTCGAGCAAGAACCGCTCCAGTGGTCAGTCCTTGCTCCTGACCGTCTGGTCTAACGGATGTATGGACGTTTACATCCCCTCCACAACTCAGAGGCTCTGAGATTCTGTTCAGTTGACCACGAAGGAACGTCTTTTGAAATCTCAGATCAACACGCGTGTGTTCTTCAGGACGCTGAGCTGTCCCCCTCCTCCCACCCCAAAGAGCGATGGGATTTGCTTTTCATTAAGTAGCCAGGAAACTAAACGTTCTGGTGTCTCGGTCCTAGGACCGAAACGGGAGCTGGTGCTGGTCTGTGCACCGAGCACCCAGCACCCAGCACCCAGCACCGGCCACCAGCTCAGTCAGCGCATCCTCTCGTGGAGAGGCGCTTCCCGGTGGAAATAGCCTATGGTCCCAAAGGAGGGCCTGGCTTTATTTCTGTAAAGAATGAAGCTCCCACCTCAGTCGGGAGTTGTCTAAAGACTGAGTTGGCTCGTTCCCATCTGCTCTCTGCACTGGCTGGTGCTTGGCACCGGCTGGGGGAGGTGCCGCTGACCCACCGTCTTAAACCCTCGCCACGTGGCCCCAAGCAGTGCGCACTGCGCCCTCCCTCCCTGGGGCTGCCCCTGGGTTTCCTCCTTGGGGGCTGGCGCTCGGAACTCTATCCTGCCTCTCTTTATTGCTGTGGGACACCGGCAAGATGCTCCAGGGCCAAGAACGTACATGACCCAGTGACACAGTCCTTGACCCTCTGGGGCCACAGATGACTCGTGCCTCGGGGCCTCCAGGACCTGGGCCGGTGGGACAAAAAGGCATGTTTCTGACCTTCCGGAGGGGTTTACTCCCTCCAGGGCTGCCTCTTTCCCTTCTGACCAGCTCACCACACAATGGTGCAACTCCTGCTGGGAGGCGGCTGTCCCTTTGGGAACAGCGGGGAAGGCGCTTTGTTCGGCTTTGTGGGCCGGGCCAATGGGGTGTGTGCACACCTGGAGGGGGGGGGTGGGAGGGGCAGCACACACAAGTTCTGCATGATCGTGGTTATACAATAAGCAGAAGCTAGACTTTCCGTGGCTGTTCAAGAATAATGAGGCAGACAGGTGGTATGTTTTGAAAATCTACCCCAACAAGTATCTAAACCCCTGGACGTGCTGCCCCGCAACCCTAGGGCCTGAAATCTGCGTGAGTCACCAGTGTTGGGAGCAGGCTGGACACCGGGAGCGAGGTGGGGTGGCGGGACTGGGGTCTGATTGGAGGGGGCTGATGTTCTGTGTGTGTGGCGGGAGGGGCTGGAAACGGTGAGTGTGGACAAGGGAAGAGGTAGGTAGGTAAGCGGGAAGGGCTGGACTGTGGCCTGTCAGAGGCCTGAGCACTGGAGACATTTAACTGTGAAGTGCAGATGTGTGGACGCTGAAATTACAAGGGCTGCTTTCTCCGCATCGCAACTGTAACATTCTGGGTCAGACCCAGAGCTGCGCTTCTCTCATTTTCTCTGGCCCTCACTCCCGTGTCCCGAGGGGGCTGGGTCCGCCTCCCCCCGCCCTGCAGGTTAAAGGCCCATCTCGGGCCAATGGAGGATTGTGCCAGCTGGAGCATGGTTGGGGGCCATGCCCTGGACGCCCAGGGCACTTGTTAAAGGCAGATTCCTGCAGCCCCAGACAGGGTGGGGTGGGGGCAGTAGGGCTGGAATTTCTGCCTAAAACCAAGACTTGCAGTTAATTCTTGAGCACACTGGCAAAACACACCCTCCACCTTGAAGGGGAGGGGGGCATCTACCCTGTCTGCCCTGTCTGGAAGGAGATCCCCAGGTGAGGGGGGCCGGAGCAGGTGCTGGGGGTCAGGGTTGGGGGCACACCCTGGCAGAGCTGCCCCCGAGGGCTGGGCGCTCCGGTCTACCGACCAGAGGAAGCAGAGAGCCCCTGGCAGGGCGTGTGCGAGGAGCCCTGGAGGGCAGCAGGGCGTCAGCATCTAGGCCTCAGCCACAGCCCAGCCCCACCCCAGCCCAGCCCCTCGCTCCCCAGCGCTGACCTTGGGCTAAGGCAGTACCCGCTGCGTGCCTCACTGCCCAGTGGTGAGTCACAGGGCTCTGGGGAGGACGAAGGGAGTGACCACATTTTCGGCATTCACAGTGCTGCTTGGAACAGCCTAGGAACTGCGCTAACCCTCCCGTTTCCCTTGCCTGTTTCTACCGGGGTGGGCCTGGAACAGACACCCGCGGCTGTGACTTGGCAGAGGGCCCCAGTCAGTCTGCTTTTGCCACCCTGGTGTTTGCTCCCTGGTCCTGCCCCAGGCGCAGCACCCCCCCCCTTCCCCTCCGTCTCTGTGCTTGAATGTCCCCAACCACAAAACCAGGACTGCCCTACCTGTTGGTAAAATGATGTAAATAAAAGCAGATTAAACTTTTCAGAAAGGGGCTTCTCACTATTTTCCTGGAACACAAGTTTATTTGTCACTAATTTTAGCCTAAGTGGATTAGTGAGAAAACTTAGGTAAAGCGGTGGGGGGGGTAGGGGCACATCTCCCTTTGTACTGAAACCGTGTGTCTGTGGCAGATGCATCCGGATTAAAGAATTGCAAAACAAAACGGAAACCCTGGGTTTCCCAGACCTCACTCATCCTCCCCACAGGCCAGGAGCTTCTGCTTACATTTGGAAAGACTGCGGGCTGGAGGCCTGCCTCCCCTCCGGGCCCTGCCGTTCCATCTGGCCTGTAGCTCGCTGTGGCGGCTGAAGCAAATCACTGGTTCTGGAGTCGAACTTTCGTCAAAGCAGAATAATTCAGCTCCCAGCCAGGGCCCTGGGTGGGAACTCCGAGCTGACCTGTGAGCGGCCCTGTAACTGTGAAGGCTGGACACCTTTTCTGTCCGAGACGCTGTCTCCTTCCAATCTGGTACTCATGTGATGCAGGTCTTTCTTTTTTCCGTACAGAAATGCAGCGGTCCAGTTAAGCATCAGCACCAGATGTTTGCATGTCTATGTGCACCACCCAGGCCCGGGTCAGAACTGGCTGGTGTCTCCCAAATCCTAGTGAAAAGTATTACGAGTGCATGGGTATCATTCTACCAGGGAAGTGAGGGTGAGTACATGTAGGGAGGGGAGGCTGGAATGAGGGTGTTCTTGTGTTTTTAGTAGTAAATTCCAAAGAATACACTCACCATCTCCCCACTGCCAGACATGACAAGCCTTCTAAAATAGAAAACATTTTTTCTGTGGTTTCAGCTCAGCCATTTTTAACCCTCCTTCACTGACCAATGTAATTCGATTTTCCTTTGAGAAACTGCTCTGGGATAAAAGCCCGTGTGCCAGCAGCGTTCGGCCGTGAGCACATCTCCGACGTGAAATGACGAGAAAACGACTGGAGTCTTCCCTGCACCGACGCTGCCGGGAAACGCTCGACGTCTGGCCCCTTTTCTGCCCGTCGCGCTCTGGTTCTGATTTACAGCCATTTTAACAGAGGTCAGTAACTCAGAACCTTGTGCGCACCCCACACAGGGAAGGACACCGAAGTCAAGCATGGGTGAGAATATTCATTCAGTGACTCTAAAACGCTATGAGTAAATTATAAACATTTACGTTTCTCAATGTATCTGTCACTGAAAGGTATTAGAAAGGTATTTCCTAATAAAGTAGTAAAATCACCAAATTACCATTTTTCTAAGGACATGTGGGCGGGGTAATAATGACAGATGACAGTAACTCTAATCTTGAAAATCAGTATTTGCTTTTTAAAAAAATGGGCGCAGCTAAGCAAAGGTGCTAATACAGTCCCTCTAACGGAGGCACGCCGGGGGCGAACCAGCCCGCTCAGACCTCTTTCCCGAGGGTGCCGTCCAGGTCTGGCAGGCGGCCCCTTCTGTCTCTCCGACTGCGGGAGCGGGCGCAGCTCCTGAAGGAGAAAAAGCCGCTCCGGACGCCCCTACTTGCTGTGAGGACCGCACTAAACCCTGCAAGAAAGACAGGCTTTGCCTTGTTTTGTAGAAGTAATCTCAGCAGTACCACTGTGATCTGTTCTTGCCCGCGATGCTGAACCCAAATCTCACCAAAACTGAAGATCAAACCCTGTTTCTAGTGAATGGGGGGCAGGTGGGGGGGACCCGAGGAAGGGGGTCAAGCAACAGTTGGAAGCAATGAGATAAACCCAGGATATGGGGCAGCCTGTTGGGAAACGGACCTGGTCTCCTTACTAATTCATAACAGCCAAGTAAATGGCCAAACCTTTTTTTAAAAAAATTATTATTCGTGCACAGTAACTAGAACAACATTGGGGAAACTTGAATATGAACTAGGTTTTAGAGTATAACGGTAAAATGGCATAAAGTCTGAAATGTGTTTTCAACTTCTCAAGCAATATGCTGCCCAGTGTGTCCAAATAACACCAGTTTAATCTAAACAGAGCACCCAGGGGTCCATGGCACTATGCTCTCTACTTGTACCGTTGAAAATTTTCATGATGGAAGCAAACCACACGAAAGGAAACTGCAGTGTTCTCCAGAGATATGCTCTCACTCCGTCACACTGCTTAGAATGCACGGGGGCCCCTAAGTTTCACACCCGTCCCGTGTCATTCTGCTTCCCGTGGAGACAGACACGGAACACGGGTCGTCGTAACTTGTGGTTCTTGAAACAAGCGGTCTTCGGACCCCTGCATTTCCTGGGGGGCCGCTCAGGAAATCTCTGCGCCCAGCTTCACAGGGAGGTGAGACCATTGGCGTTTTCACTGCGTGATGTGCACGGGTGGCAGGAGAACGGTGGGCAGTCAAGGCAGCGGCGCCGCCTACGCTGTCGGCCAGTGGGGCCTCCGTGTGCGGTCAGACAGGAGCCCACCATTCTCCTCGAAGGCGTCTTTGATGAAGCCGTGAAAATGAACTTGACTGCATGTCTTTCAGTGCTGTGTGTGATGCAGCGGGAAACACATTCGTTGCAAAGTGAAGGAAGACGGCTGGCTGCCTGCTGTCTCGTTTTTCATCCGTAGCGCTGTTAGCTTGGGTCCTCTCTTTTTTCTGTTAGTGCAGCTAAAGATTTGTCAGTTTTATCTTTCCAACGAACCAGCTGTTACTTTTACCTTTGCTTTTGTTTTTCTGTTCTATTTATTTGGGCTCTAATCTTTATTATTTCCTTCCTTCTTCAAACTTTGGGCTCAGAATGTTGTCTTTTTTAGGTCCCTAAGAAATAGAGCGAGGTGTTTTTTGTGTGTGTGTGCTCAATACTATTTCACAGATCTTTGAGACCGTTCATGTTTTTTCCATTCAGTTCTTCAAGCTGGATCATCTCTATTGACCTGCCGCCAGCTACAATGTATTGTTCAATCCCTCCAATGAGTTTTCATTTCAGTTACTGTACTTTTTAACTCCAGTATTTCTGCTTAGTTCCTTTTTTAAAATAAATCTATCTCTTTAGTCATCTTCTCTAATTGGTGATTTTTCGTTAGTATACTTTCCTTTAATGCAAGACCCAGACCTCTAAACAAATTGATCATATTAAATTTATAAATAAACTTGAGGTAAACTGACATCTTTATGATGTTCAGCTGTCCTATCAAAGAACAAAGACACTGTCTCATTTGTTCAAGTCTATTTTGTGTCTTTCATGAATATTTTACAATTGTCTTCAAACGGGTTTTGGACAATTCTTATTAAATTTATTCCTGAACACTGTATCTTTCAGATTCTTTACAAATGGGGTTCCCTCATTCATCTATTTTAACTGCTAACTGGCTATTCTACGTATGAACGCCACTGGGCTTTACTGTGGCAAAAACACAGGATGCAGAATGGGCCGTCCTAAACACGTGCAACTGTGCGGTCCAGCAGCAGAAAGCACGCTCTCGTCGCCGCGAGACAGAGACGGCCCCGGGCTCGTCATCCTGCGAGACGAAAGCTCTGTGCCCATTAAACAACAGCGTGCAACCACCGTTCCCCCTCCTGGCTCTGCAAGTCTGGCCGCTCCGGACACTTCGAGTAAGCGGCATCATGCTGGGCTTGTCTCTGTCGAGGGTTCACTTCACTTAGCAGAGTGTCGTTAAGACCATTCATGCTGTAGCGTGTGACAGGACTTCCTCCTTTGTGAGCTGACTAAGATTCCCCTGTGGGCTTGCACCATGTTTTGCTCATCAGCTCATCTGTCGGCGTACATTTGGGCTGCTTTCGCCTCTGGGCTACCGGGGACCGTGTTGCTGTGAACACAGGTATACAAACCTCTCTTCAAGCTTCTGCTTTCATTTCTCTTGGCTGTATCCCCAGAAGTGGGGTGGCTGAGTGACATGGTGGCCCCATTTCTAACTTCTGGGGAACCACCCTACTGCTTTTCATAACAGAAGAACGAATCATTAATGAATACAGTCCCCCCTCAATGCACAAGCGTTTCTCTTGCCATTGGGATGGGAGAAATAACTTACAAGCTCTTTACACGGCGCAACCCAAACCGGAAGTCCCTCATAACTTTTAGAAGTGTCCAGATGTCCCGAGACCTAAACCCTGCTTGAATCTGCTGCTGAGCTCTAATGAACGAGACGGCGTCTGTGAAGCAGCTCTGGACACATGGCACCCGTAGTCAACAATACGTATTGCACATGTGACATTCGCTCGGGAGATGGACCTCACGTTACCTGTTCTTACCGAAGTATCTTTTTAATTAAGGAGATGCAAGGAGTAACCTGCTTCGGAACCGCTACAGCAGGAAGATCCCAATACACTAAGGCATCATCTCACATTCAGCATGTCAGACAAAGTCTTGCTGGGCCAGAGTCTCCGGTGAGAGGAAACTGAGGCCACACTTCACGCTTACGGAGGTCTGACCGCTGTCTCCCGTGTTCCTCATGGCTGCCCCAGGACCTGCCCCAGCTCTCACGCAAGGATTGACAGCCAAGGGAACATCACTGTTTGGTCTGAGGACAAGTCTAGCTTGCAAGGGGCCTCAATTTTATTTCTATTCTGCTTAGTATTTTTTCATCAAGGTGTAATAGATATATAACATTATATTAGTTTCAAGAATACAACATAATGATTCATTATTTGTATATATTGCAAAACGATCACCTCAATAAGACTAGTTAACCCTGTCGCCATACATAGTAACAAATATTTTTTGTCTTGTGATGAGAACTTTCAGCCTGTGCTACCTTAGCAACTTTCAGATACGCAATACGATATTAACCACAGTCACTGTGCTGTTCATTATATCCCCAGGACTGACTTATTTTGTAACCGGAAGTTTGCACCCTTAACCCTCTTCATCCACTTTGCCCACCCAACATGCAATTCTGGCAACCACCAATCTGTTCTATCTCTAAACTCAGTTTTTTGTTTGTGTTTTTCTATAGACTTCCACATACAAGTGAGTTCATACAGTATTGTATTTCCAGTCTGACTTATGCCACTTAGCACACGGACCTCAAATCCGTAAAGCTGTTGCAACTGGCAAGACTTCCCTCCTTCAGAGATATTGGCTGAACAGTATTTCTGTGTAGGAGAGTGTGTGTCTCACATTTTCTTATCCATTCATTCATTGATGGACTCTTACATTGTTTCCTTACTTGGTTGTTGTAAATAATACTGTAATGAACTTGGAGGTGTATGTATCTTTTTGAGTTAGTGTTTTCGTTTTCTTTAAATAACCACCCAGAAGTGGAATTCCTGGAGGAGGTAGCAGTTCTAGTTGTAATTTTTTGATAAACCTCCATACTGTTTTCCATAGTGGCTGTACTGATTTACATTCCCACTTACAGTAAACAATGGTTTCCTTTTCTCCACACCCTCACCAGCATGTGTTAACTCTTGCATTTTTAATGCGAGATATTCTAACAGAGGTGAGGTTTCATGCAATGAGATATCAATGAGATACCTCATGCAATGAGGTTTTGATTTGTATTTCCCTGATGATTAATGATGTCGAGCATCTTTTTATGTACTTGTCGGCCATCTGTATGTTTTCTTGGGAAAAATATCTGTTCAGATCCACTGTTTCTTGCTATTGAGTTGTATGAGTTCTTCATATATTTTGAATATTAACCTCTTATCAGGCATACGGTCTGCAAATGTTTTCTCCCATTTGGTTAAGTTGGCTCTTCACTTGGTTGATGCTTTCTTTTGCTTTACAGCTTTTGATTTTTATGTAGCCTCACTTGTTTTTGTTGCCTTTGCTCTTCATACCAAATCCAAAATAATACCAAGACCGATGTCTAAGAGCTTAGTATGTTTTCCCCTAAGAGTTTTATGGTTTCAGGTCTTATGCAGTATTTAATTCATTCTGAGTTAATTTTAGTGTATAAGGTAGTGGTTTGGTTTCATTCTTTTGCATGTTGCTGTGCAGTTTTCCCAACACCTTTTATTGAAGACTGTCCTTTCCTTACTCTATACTCTTGGCTCATTTGTAATAAATTAATGAACCTTGTATGTGTGGGTTATTCATGGACTCTCTATGCTGTTCCATTGACCTATGTCTTTTGATGCCAGTGCCACACTGTTTTAATTCTTATAGCTTTGAAATATAGTTTGACACCTCAGAGCACGATGCTTGCAGCTTTGTTCTTCATTCTCAAGACTGCTTTGCCTACTGAAGGTTTTCCTTTGTGGTTCCACACAAATTTCATAATCATTTGATCTATTTCTGTGAAAAATGCTATTGGAATTCTGATAGGGACCCACTGAATCTGTAGATTGCTTTGGGTAGCATGAACTTTTTAACAATACTGTATTAATTCTTCCAGCCCGTGAGCATGGAATATCTTTTCACTTATTGTGTCTTCTTCAATCTCTTCCAGCAATGTCTCACAGTCATCAATGTATGGGTCTTTTACATCCCTGCCTAAATTTATTTCTAGGTATTTTATTCTTTTTGGTGTGATGGTAAATAGGATTGTTTCTTAACTTACATTTCCAAGAGTTTGTTCCTGGAATATACATATATATGCAACAAATCATTGCATATTGACTTTGCATCCTGCACCTTACTGAATCCATTTATTCTAACAGTGTTTTGGTTAAATGTTTACGGTTTCTACACGTAATATCACATCATTGAAAATAGCGACAGTTTACCTCCTCCTTTCCAGTCTGGATGACTTTTATTTCTAGCCCTTGCTAACTGCTCGGGGCAGGACTGCCGGTACTACACTGAGCAGAAGCGGCGGCACGGGCGCCCTAGTCTTGCTCCCGGACTCAGAGGGAACTCTTGCAGCTTTTCACCATTGACTATGATGTCAGCTGCGGGGTTGCCATATGTGGCCTTCGTTACGTTGAAATGTGTCCCCTATATATCCACTCTGTTGAGAGCCTTTTAAAATCAAAAATCAGTGTTGAATTTTGTCGACTCTGTTTTCTGAATCTATGGAGATGATTGTGTGATGTTATTCTTAATTTTGTTACTGTGGTGTATCACTTTAAAGATTTGCGATTGTCAGATCATCTTTGTGTTCCTGGAATAATTCATATTTGGTCAGCACGTATGATTCTTTTAATGTATTGTTGAGTTGGGTTTGCTAGTACTTTGTTCAGGATTTTTGCATCTATGTTCATCAGAGATATTGGCCTGTACTTTTCTTTCCTTGGGGTGTGCTTGTCTGGTTTTTGTGTTGGGGTGATACTGGCCTTGCAAAGTGAGTGTGGAGGTGTTCTCATCTCTTCTATATTTTTGGAAGAGTTTGAGAAGGATTAGTATTAGTTTTTCTTGAGTATCTGGTGGAATTCACCAGTGAAGCTCTCTCATCCTTGATTTTGTTTGTTGGACGGCTTTTGTTTACTGATTCAATCTCCTTAGTAATCATTCCATTTAGATTTTCTCTTTCTTCATGATTCAGTCTTGGTAGGTTATGTTTCTGGGAACTGATCCATTTCTTCCAGGCTGTCCAATTAGTTGGTGTATAATTTATTCATAATATTGTCTTCTAATCCTTTATATTTCTGCAGTATCAGTTGTAATATCTCTTTTTCCATTTTTGTCTTATTTATTTGAGTCCTTTCTTATTTTTTCTTGGTGCATCTATAAAGGTTGGTCAATTTTGTTTATCTTTCCAAAAGGACCATTTGTTTCGTTGATCTTTTCTATTCTATTTTTGGTCTCTCATTTATTTCTGCTCCGAATTTTGCTATTTACTGCCTTCTACTACTTTCAGTCTTTGTTTTTCTTTTTCTACTACCATGTAAAATTAGGTTAATTGAGATTTTTCTTGATGTGGGTATTCATAGCTATGAACTTCTTTCTTAGAACTGCTTTTGCTGCATCCCATTAGTTTTCGTATGTTGTATTTCCGTTTCCATTAGTCTCGCGGTATTTTTTTCAGTTCTTTTGATTTCTTCCTTGACCCACTGGTTGCTCAGTAGCATGTTGCTTAATATCCACATCTTTATGAATTTTCCAGTTTTCTTCTTGTAATTGACTTCGAGTTTCATAGCATTGTCGTTAGAAAGATGTATAAGATGTCAATCTTCTTAAATTTATTGAGGTTTTGTGGACTCACCTCTATCGACCCTGGGGAATCTTCCATATGCACTTACGGAGGATGTGGATTCCTCTGTCTTAGGGGAGAATGTTAGTCAGATCCAGCTGGTCTAACGCAAATTTAAGGCTGATGTTTCCTTACTGGTTTTTTGTGTGGGTGAGCTATCTATGGGTGAAAGTGGAAAATGTTAAAGTCCCTACTATTATTTTACTGCTGTCTATTTCTCCCTTTAGTTTTGTTAATATTTGCTTTCTATACTTAGGTGTTTCTATTTTGGGTGTATAAATATTTACAAATAATGTATTCTCTTGTTGGATTGACCCCTTTACCATTGTGTAATACCCTTTTTCTCTATTGCATTCTTTGTTTTAAAGTATGTTTTGTCTCATATAACTACAGCTACCCCAGTTTTGTTGTTGTTTGTTTCCACTTTCAGGGGATATCTTTTTCCGCCACTTCAGTTTCTGTCTGTAGGTATCCTTACACCTTAAGGCAGAATTCTGTAGGCAGCAAATAAATGCGTCGTGTTTTTTAATCCATTCAGCTACTGTATGTAATTTTATCGCAACATTTAGTCCATGGACATTTAAAGTGATTATTAGCAAGTATGTCCTCACTGCCATTTTGTTGATTATTTTCCGGCTGTTTCACAGTCCCTCTATTCCTTTGCTCTCTTGCTTTATGCATTAACTTTCTTTAGTGGTATGTGTGGATCCCTTTCTCTTTATTTTTGTAATATCTGTTCTAGGTTTCTGCTGATACCATGAGGTTCTCATACGACAACTTCTATTTAGAAGTCTGTTCTACATGCGTAACTCAAAGTGTGAATGCCTGAGACGTAACGCTGTGTCTCACTGCCCCCAACGTTGTTTGTGATATCACACTTTGCATCTTCTAATGTTGCGTGTCCCTTCACTAATTATTGTAGTGACAGTCAACTTACTAATGCTGTTCTTTAATCTTCATACTACCTCTAGTGTGACTCATCTACCACCTTTACTACATGCTTACCTTCACCAGTGAAGTTTTACTTCCGTGTTGTCCTAAAACTAATTAGCACCCTGTCTTCTTCGCTCAAAGACCACCCTTTACAACTTTTGTAAGGCAGTTTAATGGTGATGAGCCTTTAGCTGATGCCTGTCTGGAAAACTCTCTCTCCTTTAATACTTTCTTAAAAGTTACTTTTTCAATTATGGGTGACATACGATATCATCTTAGTTGCAGGTAAACAACAGTGATTAGACATTGGCATACCTCATCAAATGGCCACCCCCGTAAGTCCAGTGCACACCTGGCCATGTGGAGTCATTACCATATGGACTGTGTCCCCTACGTAATACTTTACATCCCCATGACTATTTTTGTAACTGCCATATATTCTGAGTCACTTGTAAATCGCCCTTTCTGATAATCATTTGATAGTTTTAACAATTTCAAAACGTTTCCCCATTTAAAGAATTGTTAACTGGTGGCAAGAACCGTTTTGTTTGTTTTTCCTATTTGTAGGGTTTACTTGACACAACATGAACAGTTGTTTAGATTGCCTGGGTTATGTTTTTATCAATCACTCTCATAATTACATGAAAATAATGTGTAAGAAGCCACCCCTCCTCAGGCCCAGAGTGTGTGGGCACAGGAGCTAGGACGGGCTCCCCCTTGCAGGGTGCTGGGGGACTAATGTCAGCCACGGGGACTGCGATGTGGGCGCTGCCTCTGCGGAGGGCCGGGGTGGGCGGGGCACCCCAGGGGGTGCCAGAGGTGGGCCATCACACCAAGGAGGGTCCAACTTGAGTCTGAAGGGTTAATGTTGTCTGCCCTTTCAGGTTATGCACGTACCTGGGGCCCGTCTGCCTGTCCATCTGTCCTAAGTCTCCCTCCTGGAACGCAAATGACTGTCCTGCCCGACTCCCACCGCTGTGCTTGGGAAGCACGCAAGTCCTTTGGTTGCACGAGCTCACAGCTGGAGAGGAATTCGCCTCGGCATGAACCAGCCATGCTTACTCGGATGATCTAGATTTCAGATAAACCTTGTACTTTAGAGTCGAGGCTGGGGCAACTGAAGACCTTGAGGGCTGTCAGGATAAAGTGCCCGTATTTTGCATTCAAGAAGGGCGTGAATTTGGGGGGGCCAGAGGTAGAATATTATGGCCTGGACATTTGTGTCCCCCACAAATTTGGATGTTGACACCCTAACTGCCAAGGTGCTGTATGAGGAAGTGGGCCTTTGGAAGGTGATTAGGTTGGGAGCTGCCGAGAAGGGGACTCGTACCCTTGGAAAGAGTTCAGAGAACACCTGTCACCCCTTCTGCAGGTGGGGACACAGCAAACAATGACTATGAACGAGGAGGGGGCTCCCCAGAACCCAACCACGGGACCCCTGATCTGAGCCTCACATAAAGAGAGAATCTTACAAGCAACAAGAGGAAAGGAGACAGTTACCTACAAAGGAGTTTCCATAAGACCATCTGCTGATTTCTCAAAAGAAACTTTGCAGGCAAGAAGGGGCTAGAAAGAAGTATTCCAAGTCATGAAAGGGAAGGACCTACATCCAAGATGACTCTATCCAGCAAAGGGCAGATAAAGTGCGTCCAAGATAAGGTCAAGCTAAAGGAGTTGATCATCACCAAGCCCTTATTATATAATATATGAAATGTTAAAGGGACTTACCTAAGAAAAAGCAGATAAGAAATACGAACAGTAAAATGACAACAAATTCACAACTATCAATAATTGAACCTAAGAAAACAAAGATGAATTAAGCAAACAACTAGAACAGGAACAGAACCACAGAAATGGAGATCACGTGGAGTATTATCAGTGGGGAGGGGTGGGGGAGAATGGGGGTAAAGGTACAGGGAATAAGAAGCATAAATGGTAGGTACAAAATAGACAAGGGGAGGGTAAGAATAGCATAGGAAGTGGAGAAGCCAAAGAACTTATATGTACGACCCACAGACATGAACTAAGCGGGTAGAATGATGGTGGAGGGGGGATACAGGGTGGAGGGGAATAAAGGGGAGAAAAAAATGGGACAACTGTAATAGCGTAATTAATAAAATATATTGAAACTAAAAAAACCCACTTCTTGTCTCAAGCAGGCCTAAATTTCATCAGTCAGGTGAGAATGCACGTGGGACCGTTTTAGGGAACTACTAAAAGGACGGAGAGTAGAAATCCTCATCGTGATAGAAAGCTTGATTTTGTGAACCTTGAGTAAGTTCCTCCCTGTTCCACAACCTTAAGTAAGATCTATTATCTTTGACGGTTCTTCTAAAGTGTCATCAGCCCTTCAAAGAAATACTGAGGACTATAAACCATCAAACAAACCTCACAGATAACTTGACAGTTTGGAGTGAGGGGGTTCTGGGCCCTTTTCATGGCTTTATTTTCCCCTAGTTCGGATTATCCGGGAGCAGTTACTGGAGTCACAAGCATCCTGCCGAGAGGCAGCGGGGACTCGGGCCTGAGGGGAGGAAGGTAACCACAGGACTAAGGCAAGATCCTATCGGCTTTGAACGTGGAGGATGGAGCTACAAGTCAAGAAGGGAAGAGATGCAGCTCCGGGATCTGGAGAAGTTGAGGGTATGGTTTCTCCCCAGATCCTCTGGATGGGGTACCCTGCCAACGCCTTGATCTTGGTCCCCTGAAACTGACTTTGGACTTTTGAACTCCAAAAGTGTAGAATAAATGCATGTTGTTTTAAGCCACAAGTCTGTGGTGATTTGTTACAATGACCATGCAAAATTAATAGAAACTAGAAAGCCTTCTGCTTACTAGGAGAATCACATCTCTATTTGAAATTGCGTCTAGTTTTATTCAATTTCCATTTCTGATATTCTAGTTACCTTGATCCCAAGCACCGAGCAACCTGCAAGGAGGTAGGTGGCCTTTGAGCTTAAAAATAACCCTTTTCATTAAAAAAAAAAAATCCTTTATTGGTGTCCTCTATTCCTTGCTTACTATCTCTTTCTCTTCATTTACCAAAAATATCTTTCCCAAGGACTGGCCTTGACCTCTCCTCTCTCTCCCTCGTAATCTTGTACTTGGACTGTGTTCACTGCCATATAGCTTACGGCTATGTTCTCGGCCCACAGGCTCATCTCCAGGCCCACTGCCGATGGCCCGGCGTCTGGCATTCCGTGTAACTAGAAATGAATTCATCTTCCCACGCACAGATTTATAAACAGAAAACCAAATCACACCAGAGAATGAATGCTTCATCAAGTCAGGTATGTTAAGAATTTTGTTGTGTTTTCTTTTACACAATAATGGAAAACTAGAGAAGTATCTTATTTTTTGGTTTTTTAGAAATGTCGTTTTGAGTAACATTTCTTTCCAACATTTCTTCACTTTGCCTTGTTCCGTATGGACCATCCTACTGACAGTGCAAATGAATACAGGAATGGAAAATCTGACTTTTGGACTATTTTGTATATGAATTCAAACAAACAATCTTGTCAACCAAGATTCAGGAACATTATAGGTCTTTATCTGTGTGTCCACTATACGCCACACCACATGCTCATTAATCACATGGATCATAAAGTGTCACTCTGACATAACACTGAGGTTTTTTAAATGTTTACATCAACTTCTGACATAATTTCCATACACTAAAAGTACAAATTAAATTTTTTTAATTTTTCAATTACAACTGATACATAAGCGAAATCCTATGGTATTTGTCTTTTTCTCTCTGACTCATTTCACTTAGTATAATACCCTCTCTAGATCCACCCATGTTGTCACAAATGGCAAGATTTCCCTCTTTTTAATATCCGGTGACATGCACACTGCTACTTTATCCATTTGTCTGTACAATGAGCTGCTTCCACATCTGGGCTATTAGATATTGCAGAGAACGTAGGGATGCAAGTCTCTTCTCAAATTAGTGTTTTGGATTTCTCCAGACAAATACTGGTAAGTGGAACTGCTGAGTCATACGGTAGTTCTATTTTTAATTTTTTGAGGAACTCCATAACTGGTTTCCACAGTGACTGCACCGATTGGTATTCCCATCAACAGTGTACAAGGCATGCCTTTTCTCCACATCCTCACCAGCACTTACTGATTTATTGTAGCCGTTCTGACAGGTGTCAGCTGGCATCTCACTGTGGTTTTGATCTGCATCTCTCTGATCACCCACGTTGAGCATCCGTTCACACGTCTACTGGCCATCTGGATGTCCTCTCTAGAGACGTGCCTAGGTCCTCAGCCCATTTTTAATTGACTTTTTTCTTGGTGTTAAGTTGTATGAATTCCTTATATATTGTGGCGATTTGCCCCCTATCGAATGTATCATTGGAGAATTATCTTCCACCATTCATCCATTTTGTTTTTATATGGTGAAGTTGGTGGTCTAGTTTCATTTTTTTTCCATGTATTTGTCCAGTTTTCCCAACACCATTTACTGGAGGATGTCTTTACCCCATTGTATATTCTTGCCTCCTTTGTCACAGATTACCTGGCCACGTAGGTGTGGATTCATTTCTGGGTTCTTTGTTCCATTAACCTGTGAGTATTTATGCTAGTACAAGGCTGTATGAAATATAGCCTTGTAGTATAGTTCGATATCGACTTACCTACAGCATTGCTCTTTCTCAAGATGGCTTCGGTGACTTGGGGGTGTTTTGTAGTTTCATGTAAACTTTAGAATTATTTGTTCTATTTCTGTGAAAAATGCCATTGGCATTTTGATAAGGAATGCATTGAATCTATGGATTTCTTTGGGTAGTACGGACATTTGAAGGTGTTAATTCTTTCTATCCATTAGCACGTTACAGCTTTCCATTGATTTGTATCTCCTTCAATACCTTATAGTTTTCTAAGTACAGGTCTTTCCATTCTGTGATTAAATTTATTCTTAGGTATTCTATTCTTTTGGATGCAACTGCAAATGAGACTGTTCTCTTAGTTTCTCTTTGTGATAGTTTGTTACTGTTGTATAAAAATGTAACCAATTTCTGAACATTAATTTTGTATCCTACTTTACTAAATTCATTTATTAGTTCAAATAGCTTTTCTTTTGGGTTCTCTCTCTATAATGTCATGTCACCGGCAAATAGTGACAGTTTTACTTTGTTTCCTGTTCGAATACGATTTCATTTTCTTCTCTGACTGCTGTGGCTGAGACTCCCAACACTATGGTGAATAAAAGTAAGGAAATCGGAATCCCTGTCTGGCTGCCGACTCTAAAGGCAAAGCTGGCTGTCACTGTTGAGCATGTCGGTGGTGGGCTTGTCATATACGGGCCTTTATTACGCTGACGAGCATTCCCCACACTTCTACTCTGATGAGAGCTTCTAATCAAACATTGATGTTGGGTTTTGTCAAATGCGTTGTCTACATTAATATCATATGATTTTTATCCTTCATGTTTGTAACGTGGTGTATCACATTAACTGATTTGCTGATATTGAACTAGCTTTACATCCAGGAATAACTCCCCCTTGATACTGGTGGATAATCTTTTTAAGTATTGCTTAATTTGGTTTGCTAATATTTTGTTGAGGATTTTTGTATGTAGGTTCATCAGGAATATTAATGACCGGCTTGTTAAAGGAGTTTTGGAGCCTTCCCCTCTTTAATTTTTTGGCATTTTTTGAGGATAGTAGTAATTACTTTTTGAATGTTGGTAAAATTCAATTGTGAAGCCATCTATCTGGTCCAGGGCTTTTGCTTGTTGGAAGTTGCTGATTACTATTTGATTTTATTAGTAATTACTGGTCTGTTCAGACTTTCTGTTTGATTCTGATTCAGCTTTGGAAGTTGTATGTTTCTAGGAACTGATCAGTCTCTTCCGGGATGTCCCATTTGTCGGCATTTAATTGTTCGTAGTATTTCCTGATCATTTCCATGTGCACTTGAGAAAAATAAGTCCACCTGGTCGAATGTGACATTTGAGGCCACTGTCTCCTTGTTGACTTTCTGTCTGGATGATCTACCCGTTGATGTCAATATGGTGTTGAGTCCCTTCTGCGACTGTGTCACTGCCGATGTCTCCCTCTGTGGAAGTCACAACTTGCTCTATATACTTAGGTGCTCCCACGTTGGCCGCATAGACGTTCACAAGTTAGTACCTCTTGATGGCCTGACCCCTTTGTGATCACGGAATGCCCTTCTTTGCCTCTTGCCACAGCCACTGCTTTAATGCCTACTTTGTCGGATGTAAGTACTGCTACCCCAGCTTTATTTTTGTTTTCATTTGCACGCACACCTTTTCCATCCCTTTACTTTCTAGTCAGTGTGTGTCTTTCAATCTGAAGTGACCTCGTAGGCAGCCTATGTACAGGCCTTTTATTTATTCATTCAGCCGCCCTATGTCTTTTCATTGGAGCATTTAGTCCAAAGTAATTATTGATAGATATGTAGATTATTGCCATTTTATTAATTGGTCTTTGATTGTTCTTGTAGTTTTTCTCTGTTCTTACTCTCTTACTCTCTTCTCTTATATGCTGATGATGCTTAATTTTGTGTTTGGATTCCTTTCTTTTTATCTATTGTAGATTGTTTCCGACTCAAAGTATCTTAGAGAATACAAAGAGGAGAACCCCAGGGAGATCTGGGTTTAGATTGATCTGATTGCAATGTAATCATCAATTCCTCTGTCCATGATAAAACAAAGGAGTTTCTAAGACGGCATTTTAATAATGGTGGCTGGTAGTTCATGAACTTGAGAATGGCTATAAAAAAGTGCAAAACTTCAGGGCTGCAGATGCATTCCTTTTTAATAGATTTTAAATACTGACATTTCCTAGAGGTGTCAGACCTCAAATCTCCTCTCTATGTAAGAAATCGTTAACATGTTCAACGTGAAACATCAAAAAACATTTAAAATAAACATCACAAAATGTATCTGTAGCTGAAAGGTCAAATTTATTAGGAGATGAAGAGATGTATTATACACAGACTATAAATACAGCACAGCTGACTTGATTCACAGAGATTGAGTTGGTGCCAATCTATTTTGTGGATACTCTTGTTCTTTTGTTCCAAGAGAAGTTTGCGCCATAAGACTTGGACTTGGGTTTCGGAACCTTCCTCTCTTCAATGTCATAGCTCCATCCTAGAAAACAAAAACAAACTTACAGGAACAGAATTAAAGGGTACACCTGAAGAACACAGTGAGCAGAGGCTCATGGCCACAAATCTAGTGGCCATTTATCATCAAGACATGTCAACACATCTGAAATATAAATACTTACTTAGTAATCCCTTCCCTTAATAACCCGTATGACAAAGGGGTTCAAAATATTGCCTGAAGATGATTTCCCATGTCTTAAATTAAAGCGGTAACCTATCACTTGATTACTCCTAGTCGATATTCTTTGTTCAATGACCGATGATGATATAGAAGTTTTCCACTCCTCTATCTGGTTCACTATGTGACTTCTCTACTAGCTGCCTGGAGGAGCCCTGACCAATATAACCCCTCTCACTGTTTCTAAATGCAGGTGCCTTTACAACGGTGTGGAGCTCACTCAGGGCGACCGCACAAACGCACACATGCTCATCTGGGTGGGCACAGAGCTGGAACGGACCATGGAGATCACTTCATGCAGCTCCCTGGACTTTGAGAGGCTACTGGTGAAACTTGAAATGCTTTTCAACGTTTGTTTCAAGGGCTATCTGCAGCAGAGTCCCATGGAAGTACCTGATAATGCACATCCTTAGACCAACCAGAGGCCCCCTGGGTCAGACACGCTGGTGGGAACCTGGGCGTCTGCACGTGACTGCTGACCCGGGAGACTGCTGTGCGTGGAATTTGGAGAAGCACCGTCTACACAGTCTGTTCTGCTGAGAGAGGCCCTCACAGCTTCTGAGACCGGGATTTATCTGGGTCTGGGTCTCCTGCCTTACGTCCAGTTCTTCAGTTTTCTCACGATATGGAGAACAAGCACATCCACATCCTCTTCACCTACTTTCTCTCTGTCCCCAAGTCCAGGCAACCTCCACAACTTCCCCTTTTCTTCCTAAGATCCATCACCCATCCCTGTAACTTACCACCCTTGTCTCTCAGAACTTTCTTCAAATAATTCGTCTTGACACATTTGATTCATGGCCAAATCACGCCATCATGTATGAAACGTCCAGAATGAACGCTGCGCAGTCTCGCTCAGTGCGCTTCCTGCCCTTGGGGGGAGTCCTGAGCCCAGCGCCTCCTGCTATCTGGTGCTCGGGGCCACGAGGCTTGCATTTCAGGGGCCCTCAGAACTCCATGTGGCCACAGAAGCGAAGCCTCTGAGACTCAGGTCGTTGGAGGGCACCGCTCCTGTTGCCTGTGGACGCCGGCCCCGCAAGGCGGGTAATGAGGAATCCCACTGCTAGAGCCCCTCTCCACTTGCTATGAGGAAGTGAAGTAGCGGGAAAGCCAATGAAACAAATCATTTAAAAAGTACAAATTAAACACCAGAATCCAGGAGAGAAAATACCGATTTGACTCACTTGGTTAACGAACCTTACTTTCAGAGGAGAGGAGGTTTTGAGCGCTCCCCCAGCCCCCGAAACCGAAAGACCAAGGGAGCCGCACAGCTCGAGTGCTCTTCGGGGGAACCTGGCGAAACTCAGTCCGACAAGTGGTCACCTGCACTTCCAGAAATGTACCGCAGGGCGTAAGGCCAGTGCCCACTCCACAGACTGCCGTGAGCATTAAACAAGCTAATTCACGTCAGGTGCTTATTTATGGAGTTTCACGAGATCTTTCTGTGTCTGAGGAAACCGAGGCACAGAGTGGCTGGGAAACTAGCGTGAGGTCCCTCGGCTGGAAGGGGCGGAGTCGGGGTCTCAACACAGCCTGGTTCCCAGGCCCGTCCTTCACTACCCTGTCTCCTGTGATACACAGCAAGCACTAGACAAATGTCAGGCTATTCTTTTTCCCTCAAATTTGATTTGTAACTTACTCGACACATCTTCCATGTGAGGTATTAGTGTAAATAAAAGTGCCATCACGTTGGAACCCATAATTTTGAATGTGTAATGCTTTGCATTTAGTTAGGTATAATTTGGCCTGCTTATTAATGATAGAGAGGAGTTTTAGTAAGCAAATTACTTCTGAGAACTGGGCATGATATTGAAATAACTTTATGAACTTCTCAGGTACTTCCTTCATTAATCAGCAAATGATGATGGCAATTGTCAGAAATACTCAATTCAACAGAGTAGGCAAACAATAACATTTAATATTCATTTAATAGATTGTATTGACTGCCTACTTGGGGACTGTTTAGATACCAGAGGAAAAGCAGTGAATAAAACAAAAATTCTCAAAGTTCGAGGCAGCAGAGGCAGAGAAGTCGGCAGGTGGCTGTGTGCGCACTACAAGAGATGCTGGCAGAGCAGCACCCAGGACGGCACACATGCCTCAGGCGCTCACGTGCACTAAGGGGAAAGCATTGGGGCGCGGGCGGCCCGGGAAGCCCGCCCAAGGTCACATGGGAGACAGGACCCGCAGGGGGAGGTCAGAGCCTGGGTCCCGCGCTGTGTGGGCCTAGACCCCGCAGGCCAGAACGGCGGGCACACAGGCCTTGAGGCAGGAATGCCTGCTGCTCCGTGCCCCGTGTTCTCGGTCCTAAGTGCCTTAAACATATTGTTACTGAGTTCTAAAGTTCAGTTCACAGGCTGCATGGCTTATGAGGTAGGCACTATGTAACACCAATTTTATATTTAATTACAAGAAAACAAACAAAGCATAGAGAAGATAAGCAGCCTACAGCCACCTGGCTACTAAGTGGCAATGCCAGGATTTTACTCAAGTTGACTTTAAAGTATGCACTTAACCGCCTCATAAATAAAACCACTTCTACAAAAATATCCTGTAATGGCAATTTTTACCCATGTCACCCATTTCCATCTCTGCGACTTCATAACTTTTTTTCCCTTCCACGTTTGCAAGGGCCCCAACAGCTGAGAGAAAGGAGGCGGTTTCTGTGCAGACACTGCGTCTGGCCTCAGAGGCGAAGGCCCGTAGGCGGCCCCAGGCCTCCCTGCCTGTCCTCACCCAACGCGGGGCGGAGCACGCAGGCTCCAGCCCTAGTGCGAGGCTCCCCACCGCACTGGGCAGGGGGACCCTGGTGCCCCCTGTGTCAGGACACAGACCCAGCTCTAGTCCCAGGCCTGTGCGTGAGTCCGACACGCCCCCAGGGCCCCTGGGGGGCACGAAGCTGGGCGCCCCCGGCCGGGCCGGACTGCGGGTGCTGTGCAGGTGAAACCAACAGCAGACAGTGTCCGACGAAGCCTGAACCGGGACGCGCTGAGCGCCCCCGCAGGAACCACCAGACGGGCATGGGGAGACCTGCGTTGGCCAACAGCGCCCACCTGTAGGCACGGCTCGCCACGGCCACGGTGACAGCTGGGGTGGGGCGGCGTCCCCTTCCCTCGCACTTCTCTCTGAAAAACTAGGCGTTCCCAAAGCCGCACAAGCAGCGGCAGAAACTCTGGTTCCGAGCCAACGCGTCTCCCTTGGGATTTGCCATCCCCCACTGCGAAAACGCGCCCACTGCGAAAACGCGCACTATGTAGGACTGACGGCAGAACCGACGGTGGAGCCACGCAGCCTCTCAGACCCTCCGATCAGCACCAGCGCGTTTCTGCGCAGCGCTCCCCACAGCGCCTGCGCACACAGACGCGGACACTGGGCCCGCTCCATTCACGGCCCGGCCCCCAAACCTCTCTGTCCCGGCGCGGCGGCACAGGGGCTTCCGCGGCAAGCGGAGCCCTGGCTGACACAACAAGCAACGAGCTGTTTGGATAACAACACTTGGAAAGACATTGAACGTTTGTACGGAATGCGGTACACCGCCCGAACTGTACTTGTCTTCCCTACTTCCCATCTGAAACTTGTTCAGGAAGAAAGAACACCATGTAACTTGCAAGCAATACCACGCAGAAATTTAAGAATGGATCCTATTTGTGAAGTGTTTAAATTTCTGTGAGAATTTCTTTTCAACTCTAAAATAAAGCTCTGTTTCTTTTTTAAAGCAGCAGCTCAAACGTGACTTTCTCGGTGGGATTAGGACGGTGAAAGGGCGCGCTCTCTGAAAAGCCTCGTACAAAGCCAAGGTGCAGTCTGCAACCGCGGCCCCCGGCTGTTCCATCGGGACCTGGACACCAGCCCCTGCTCCTCCCAGCTGGGCAGCAAGCAGCAGGAGGTCGAGGCCCCCGAGGTGCAGGCAGCTGCCCTGGCCGGGGGAGAACTCCCTGGGGGGCGCTCCCTGCCCCGGGGGAGAGCAGGCGGCCTGCGGGAATCCCCGTCCTAGCGGGAACGCTTTCACAACGAGGGGCTGGGAGCTATAAGCCGTCCTATCCAAAAAGCATGCTATGGCACAACCTCTGGTAAACTGAAAATGAGAGCTGTAACATGCTATACTCCATCCCCCCCCCCCCCCCAGAAATATGCCCATTTATTTTGTCAGCCTCCACACTGGGGTTGGGGTTTTCTACTTTCTAGAAGAACGTTTGTTGTCTTCTTTCAAATGCCACCAAAGCTAAACAAAACTTAAAACCTCTGAGCAAACCAGACCACAATTACCTTGTGAATTCCATGTGCGAGACAGAAAAAGAAAACTAATCCCACTTATTTTAATTCACAGAACCATTTTGCATTTGGTTCAGTAATACAGAGACACAGAGACACCCATCAGTGCTTCTACTGCTTGTGCGATGCGTCACCCCTGGCAACCCCTGCCGGCGCTGCACAAAGGTCTCTCTCCTCTAATAACCTAGTTCAGGAGCGAGCAGTGCGAGGATTTTTTCCTACTGCCCATCTGTTTGGCACGGACAGACAGAACTGGCAGGCACTGCGGACAGGGCCGTGGGACCAGAATAGCGAAGGCTCGGGAGTCCAGGGCGAGGCGTGCTGGTGCTCGGGAGGCTTGAGGACTCCTCGCCAGGAGACGCACCCACAACATGCCCGGGTGAGACAGAGCGGGAACTAAAAATATAAGTTAGAGGGGGAGGTAGCTTTTCAGGAATTTCACTTTAAAAGTCCCTCTACTTTGACATCCCCAAGTATCTACTACTTGGGGTGAGGAGAGTGGGAGTTTCAGAGTAGGTTAAAAGTATCAGGTCTTCTTTTAGAAAATAAAATGGAGGACAAGTAAGTGTTCTGGATACACTGGCAAGGGGATTCTTTCCATGGAAACGACATAAAATGATTTAAACTAGCAAGTAAGGGGACGATGCCAGGCCTGAGAAACCCGAGATGAGCAGCCCCTACACACGCCACAGCTGCAGCCCCCCCCCCCGCCCCCCCGCCAAGAGACCCGCCTGCGGCAGCACAGTCAGCATCCACCTTAAGTCTGCTCTCCCCACGCTCACTTGCTGTCGAGTGTGGTTCATCTACGTCCAAAGCAGCAGTCAGATCCACGTTGTTCAGAACCCAACACAAGACAAACTGGTTTGTGTTCCAGAAGTACATTTGAAAATCAGTCACTAAAATTTAAAACACATTTTTCTAGAGAAAAATCTGTACAACAATGCGGGTGTCCAAAAACACTCTGGGATTGGTCTGGGTGTAGTGCGGACATAGGGACTCCCAGAGTCCTATTTACCCCAAAGCACACCAGGAGCCTCCCCACGCTGCCACGGAGAAAACGACTGCCCGGGAGCATCGCTTCAGACGTCCAGTGCCGGCTCTGGGAACTCACCTCTCCCCTCAGAGGCCTGGCAGGCAGGCTGAACCCTTCCCCAGCCCCGAGCCTGGGGACTGAGGAGGAGGAGTCAGGGAGGGAAAACGGGGGCTTCCACAGAGAACTGCGTTGTCTACAGCGGGACAGATGTAGGCCTGCGCCCAACGCAGTGTCTGGGTTACCTGTGCCTGTCAGTTGTAGGTACTGGTAATGCTCATTTGTAGAGTCAGTACCTGTGAACACACCTGCTCGCTGAAATGTGTGTGAGAGCCCAAACACTTACAACGTGTCCATGGGCACTCATGACACACTTAGAGCAGTGACACATCTGTCACCCAGCCCGCATGTTCCCAGCTGAGGTCACGCAAGGCAATGCCCTGCCTTCTGGCTTCACCTCTTGTGCTGTAAACAAGTGTCCTTTCCACAGTCTGCTTACAGACACATTCTTTCCTTCTGTGCCCCTTGGTGGTGACGTGGCTGTTTAAACCAGTCCCCAAGGGCAGTGCTCTCCAGTGTCCCAAATGCCAGAGGCCTGGGGTGTGCCTGTGGCTCCCAGATGCCCCTCGATCCGGCAGCAGCCACAGGCTGTTTGTTGGCGGCGAGCTCAGTGTTCAGAATCGACAGTACACATTTAGACAGAGACACTCGTGAAGACAAAGCATGGATCCGTGGACGACACACTGGGATCGGAAGCTCACAGGAAGCTAACCCCGAATTTCCCGAGGAGCAGTACTTCCGTATTCGCTGCGCCAGTGTGCATGGTGCCTTCACAGAACGGCTGCCTCACACGACCAGCAGGAATCAACTCTAACGGACAGAAGTATAAATTCTGCCCTGTCTGGGAACTCCCCTCCTCCCACCCCACCCCCAAAGCCAGTTTTGTCTTCACTTTCGATTCATCTCAACATTCCTTAATCTCTATAAAT
The DNA here is from genome assembly GCF_022682495.2 of Desmodus rotundus. Classification (NCBI taxonomy): domain Eukaryota; kingdom Metazoa; phylum Chordata; class Mammalia; order Chiroptera; family Phyllostomidae; genus Desmodus; species Desmodus rotundus. The sequence continues at coordinate 209,550,184 of NC_071387.1, read as the reverse complement.
TTGAGCTGTGCTGACTCTTCCTATGAACTGGTGGCAAGATTTGCCTGGCTCTCTTATTTCATGAGTAAAATAAATTCTTCAACACACGCTCACTTATAAGAGTCATGATTTTATCTCAGAAAACATTCTTTTATAAAAATTTTGATGGTTCCACTGAGATGCCTAATAGTCACTGCCCAAAGCCAGGCAAACCTCAACAGTGGTATACCTCTATTTTTTCTAAATCTTCACCTGAGGATATGTTTGATTTCCGAGAGAAAGGGAGGGAGGGAGAGAGGAAGGGAGGGAGTGAAGGAAACATCTATGTGATAAACACTGATTGGCTACCTCCCCTATGCACCCCAACTGGGGATCGAACCCACAACCTAGGTATGTGCCATAACCAGGAACCGAACCCACAGCCTTTTGCTGCACGGGATGACGCTGCAGTCAAGTGAGCCACCGGGCCAGGGAAACGCGTACCTTATTTTTAAACCCAGGCACGCCTTCTCTTGGCTCCAACAGGTGAACATAAGAGAATTTGCTGACTGTTTTTCCACTTTTAATTTTGTTCTTACTATTCTTAGGAATTGGTTTTACAGTCTGATCATTTGATGATTCCTATAAATAGGTTAATGGTTTTAGAGATCTATTCTCTGTTGGGTGAGAAAAAACCAGAAAATGTGGTTTATTAGTCTTTCCTGTCGATTCGAGCTCAAATAAATAAGAACCTGTACACACTGAGAGGCAAACAGTTCCTTACTATGAACCAGTGAATTTCATAACTCTGCATTTACTGATTATCCCACGGCTAACACCTGAGAATCGAAGCTCTCAGCTCTCTACGTGGCCGCCCGTCTAGCTCCAGGTCTGTCATGCAGGAGGCCTTTACCTCCTGTCGGGTATGCAGGTGGTTTTCTGCCTCCAGGAGCTGTCAGTGCATCATGTCCTACAGTCTCTTTAAGGGGCTCTGTTCTGTGCTTAAATAAATGGGTTACTCCTCAAATTCTCAAAACGCAAGGAAGTTAAACCTCTAAAACTTTTAATGTGCTATGTTTAAAGAGTGTTCTTACAGAACCTACCACACAGTTAAGAATTCAAGTTCAGGTAACATAGGTAAATCTTTGCCAAACATTTAATAATCTTGGTTAAAAATAAAAGGCTATGTTCTCCCCAACTCATCAGTTTAAATACAATACAAGCACTGCTTTTTATTCTACTCTGCTATGTTCCTTCTAAACTTATACAAGTTTACTTGTCAAATAAGCATTGCTTCGTTTAACATTTGCAGTCCTGAAAAATGCGAATTTGTATTTATCCCAAATGATTCATTATTCTAACAACTTTATTTCAACAGAATTATGTTTTGCAGTATGTTGCCACAAAATTAATGTCCAAGATTTTGGGTAACTTAAAACCTTAGACATTAATGAATGTTACTAGATACCTAGAGCATTTGGGAAGACGACCAAACATGGATTACTAAGCAAGACTTTAAGTTTATATACTTTTGCTTCTCGTTTTTATATACTTCAGAGAGGATGTATCTTTGGGGTTTTTTTTTTACAATCCTCACCTAAATATGTTTACTGATTTTGGACACAGAGGAAGGGGGGGGAAGAGAGGGAGAGAGGGAGGGAGGGAGGGAGGGAGGGAGGAGAGAGAGAGAGAGAGAGAGAGAGAGAGAGAGAGAGAGAGAGAGAGAGAGATCAATTGGCTGCCTCCTGTGTGCGCCCTAACTGGGGACTGAACCCGCACCCCAAGTACGCGCGCTGACTGGGAATCTAACCTGCAACCTTTTGGTGTGTGGGATGGTGCTCCAACCCCCTGAGCCACCTGGCCAGAGCTCTTCGGGTTTCTTAATGGACACATTCATTTTTGCCAACTGGAGAAGTTGGACTATAAAGAATACACATGATTGTAGAAAGTTGTGAACTTAGGAGTTTTGTTAGCCTTTTAAAATGTTGGTGTATAAGTTTTCAGTTACCTCTGTTTTCTCTATGAAATGAAAATAACTTTGGTTAAAAGATATGACTAATGCAATTAACCCATGTACATGAAACTCTGCCAGGAGCCAAGAGTGGCAAGGGGGTGTAACTCGGCAGGTACAGTGATGCGATGGGGTCTCTTTACTAAGGGAACAATGGGAAGGCCCTAAAGTAAAACAACTGACTACTGCAGGATGAGAAGGGCTCGTGAAAGACAAAACCCGAACGAACACAGAACTTGTGTGTGGCCGGGGAGCGCGGGTGGTTACAGCATTGTCCAGACACACTGAGCCTGTGGTTTTGAACCCCGGCTGGGGCACATACAAGAATCAACCAGTGAATGCATAAATAAGTGGAACGATAAGTCAATGCTTCCCCCTTTCTCTTTGTAAAATCAATAAATTTTTAAAGAGTTACATATCATCGCCTGACTAGTGTGGCTCAGTGGGTTGGGCATCACCCCGAAAACCAAAAGGCCACCAGTTGGATCAGCGCACGTGCCTGGGTGGCAGGGGGGTCTGCAACTGACCGATGTTCTGCCACACACTGATGTTTCCCTCCTCCTTGCTCTCCCTCCCTTCCCCTCTCTCTAGAAATAAACGAACAAGTATCTTTTTAAAAAAGTTTTGTACTACTTGCAAAAAGGAAATTTTGTTTCATAGTATGGCTAGAAATTCTGAAAAGCTATGAAATGTGCTTCAACCTGAGCGAAGGCAGCCCAGGTCTGCAGGGCGTGTGCCATGCCGCACGGCTCAGTGCCCGCCCTCACGAGGAGGGGGGTGGCCCTTGCCCTCTGCCCTGCCCAGACGGCACGCGTCCGGCAGCCCGCCGGCAGGGAGAGCCTTGTTTGCCTTGTGCTCGCTCTCAGTCCTCGTTGACTCGGGTGGGAAGCAGGCTCGCAGGGGTCCTGACGCCGCCCATGTTTATGTTTGTGACTTCTGTTGTCACGGTGAAGTGAGCGCCCAGTACTGTTTCTTGGATACCCGTGATCCTGTTCGTATCCCAAGTGTTGAAGGTACTGACCAGTCCTGATTTTTGCTCCCCCAAATCACACCCAAAATGTAACAAAGTAAAACATTAGGAATCTCTGTCCCTAAAGCTCTCTGAGATTCCACAGAGGGCCTCTGGGAGATCGCCAGGATGTGTGCTTCCGACCTCCTAAGGCCTGGTGCGGGAAACAACCAGGCCGATTTGCTGCATTGCTCCCGACGGGCTGCACGGGAGAGCTGTCATGGCAGGAGATGCTTCACCACCCCGAAGTCCAGCCTGTAGGGGGGAACTGCTCCTGCGAGCACTTCCGAGGCTGGGCGCTGTGCGCTGGGTGTGGAGGTCTGTTGGTACCCTGCCTGTCCCTGGCTGGGCGACGGTGTTGGTCAGAGCCCTGGCACTGCTCTGCCTGAGACGAGACAGCAGTCTTGCCTTTACTGCTTTCGCCTGCATCTTGTGTCTTATAGGCCAGTGCATGTCAATTGGGAACCAATGTCCCCTATTGATGGAGCTTTATTTTTACTTGTATAGTTTTCAGCATAGTTAGTATACAATACTGTATTAGTTTCCAGTATGCAAAGTTGTGATTTAAAACGTGTATACCCTGAACCGGGATCGCCCCCTCACTTCAGCGACCACCCATCACCACGCAGACATCGCAGCATTGCTGACTATACTCCCCTTTACCCTTCTCACCGCCCCCAATACGTCTCCCTTCTGGCAGCCATCCCTTTGGTCTCTCTGAGTTGGTTTTTGTGCGTTTGTTTTGTTTGTAAGATTCCACACATAACTGAAATAGATAATTGTCTTTCTCTGACTTATTTCACTCAGCATGATATCCTCTAGGTTCATCCATGTTGTCTCAAATGGCAAGACTTCGTCCTTTTTTCCTGCTGCATGATATTCCACGGGGTCCGTGCGCCACACCTTTCCCACTCAGCTGACGGACACTGAGGCCACTTCCGTGTCTTGGCTGTCACAAACACGCTGCAATGAACACCAGGGTGCGCATGTTTTTCCAACCTGGAGTTTTCATTTTCTCCAGGTAAACGCCCAGAGTGAGGCAGACCCAGCTCTCTGAGTGACCTCCGCCCGGCTCTCCACATGGGCTGCGCCGACGAGCGGCCCCACCAGCGCGCTGCATGGCGGCTTTTTGACACCTGCCGTTCTGACTGGGGCAAGGACGCGGAGTTTCATCAACACACAGGTCTTCAGGGCCCACGCCACACTGAATTAATCTCTTTTCTTGGTATTCCAGGTATGTGTTTGGAGTATTCACACTGCACGTTTGGCACATCCATGGTGTATTATGTCTCAAGATCATCATGTCGTATCTCAACACGTCAGCATTGTGATGTCATTCTCTGTAAAAATTATGTCCCTCCATTGTATAAATTAGATGAACATTCATTCACTCTCTTCTTTGAAAATAGGTTTCAATGACTGTTTATAGATACTGTGTCTAACGCTTTTGGAATGACTTTTAACTGGCCTTATTCTTATTACGAACTCGCGTACTCCAGTCCTTCAAGTTATCGTTCACGCTCACGTAGGCGTCAAGCCTCTTCCCATGTGCGTGCAGGTTTTCTCCTTCCCCCAATCCTCTCCTGAGAGCTCCACCGGCAGCTGCAGGCCAGAGGGCTCTCTGTCTCAGCAGGGAGAGACGCGGAGCCCCAAGGAGGAGGGCCTCAGGAAGGACTTGTGCGACGGGCTTCTCAGGCCAGGGGATGGGGCAGGGTTCAGAACTCCAGTTGAGAAGCACACAAAGATGTCCAGTGAGGCAAGAATTAATGACACAGAAATGAAGGAATGATGAGGGATGATTGTAGCTCATATTTGCAATATTTTTGGTATTGCTTTAATGTTCTGTTTTCTGGACATATAAGAAAGTCCTTTATCTTTCTTCTTGGGGTATTTGTAAGTCATTACAATTTAGTGGACTTTGCTTTATAAACTAAAGTCTGTATCATTTATAAAGGACACTCACTCTCCCTGCATGACAGCCACAGAACTCAGGAACTCTTACCGAGTGTTCGCACGTTCATGCTTACACAGTCATTCGCACAAGACGAATGACAAAATGCCCACCGTGTTTTAGAGCATCACTGGAAATAGTGGTTACTCCAGCAAAGCCCACACGGGAATTGCCTGAGAATGATGCTCACTTCATCAGAGAGGACCAGACACTTTTAAGGAACCAGAGTTGACCTCACACAGCCAATGCTTACTAAGTCCTTCTAGGAAAAGTGTCCTGGCCCAGGGCTCACACGGTTCCCTAAGGTGGTAAGGAACCTTAGGATATTCTGAGGACCTCAGAGTATTTTGGGGACCTTGAGATGGAAGGAATTTGCCCAAATTAATATGTACCACAGGAGAAATCTGGTGGCAAGTTACTAGTTTGGTTTCCCAGTCTCAAGAGGCTTTGAAAAGAACAATTTGAGATTCCTTATGAAAATTTTCATCCAAGCAAATTTAAGAAAACATATGTGCTAAAAGGGAGCAGAATGTCACCCCAGAATATGCCCCTTTGGCATAAGGACTGTCTTGTACTGCTTGTTTTTAAGACACAATAAACACAGAAAACTCTCTGAAAACAGAGCAAAAGCTGCCCTTCTGCGAGAGACAGTTACGTCTGTCCTCTCCTCTCCACCAGAAGGAAGAGCAGGGCTCAGTCTCTAGAGACCCTCACCCCTGGAGCAGCTGGGACTCAGGTCTGCACAACAAGATAGCCTCCAGAAACCCTCTCCCACCTCCGCCTCCTTTGTCTGTAGCTGCAGGCACATCTTCAAAGTGGAGGCTGGGCCATTCTGGGGGTTACTCAGATTTCCTAAGTCTCTTTATGGAAACAGGAGGTGTACATGTTATTAAACTTCTGTCTGTTTTACCATGTTATTCTTTGTATTACGGGGAGTCTCAGCAAAGAACCTGGAATGACAGAAGGAAAATTATTTTTCCTCCCCTATGGTGGTATCGGGGAGGATAAAATTTTCCCTCTCTTTAGTTCCCCTGGTTGGTCTAAGAATTAAATTGACACGAGACAGATTAACAGGTGAAAATGGCTTCAGCTGAGCACAGAAGAGGTTGGGGTGGTGGGGTCCGTTCTGGAAGGGCCCGGAGGGGCCCAGGACTTCAGGGTGAGGTTGCGGCACAGGTGTGTCCGTGCCTTCTGCACTGACAAGTTTCTGGAGATAAGACGCACGCCCTCTTCCAGGCCCACGTCCCCATGGGAATGTCTTTACGAAGGGCCACTTCTACTGGGTGGGCAGAGCTTCTCCCACAGCTGGAGTTGCTTAAAGTTAACCAGCCTATAATAATTCTTTTGGTGTGACCCATTTTGAGGTGACAGCATACAGTGGCAAATTAAGTCTTGCCACTTGGCTTGATGATTAACCTATGTAAATCATCAGGCCAAATAGTAGCCCCATCTTATTTTGTAATCATAAATTTTCGAGATTTTTTTAAAATCAAAAAGTGGGAAGGACACAGAAAAAATTTTGTTTCAATGGAAAACTGTTATCATCTACAGCGTGTCCTTACTGGATCTCAGATTTCAGCTCAATTCCTTATCTTTCAGCCTTTTCTAACTTTTTAAACTGTGTGTGACTGATAGACATGCAAATCGCGCCCTGTGTCCTGCTGGGAGTGATCTCCCACCTGCCCTCTCAACTCCCCCTCTGTCCCAGGTGTGCTCCCTTTTCCTGATCCCAGCCTGTCTTTTCCCACAAGAGTTTCTGCTGCCTTGACTTCTGCTTTGAAGTGGTAATGCCATCTACCTAGTTCCTTGAGTAAAATAAATTCTTTAACACACTTTATATCTGTATGAGGGTCATGACTCTTAATTTGTTTAAAAGTTGGCTCTTAACAGGTGGAGCCCCTCATTCGAAAGTTCAAGTCAGGTGTACGTCCAGACCTTGCTGCTGGTGTCTGCTTCCGGGTGCTTCTACACCCTGGCCCGCACTCCAGTTACCCGCGAGTTTCCCGGCCCAGGGGCCCAGGGGCCCAGGGGCCCTCGCTCTGCTCCCACCTGCAGTTACTGGTTACTGGCTACTGCAGCAGCGGTGTCCTTCCCACAGACCCTCCAGGAGCAGACTGCAGTTCCACAGCCTACCCTCTGCCCTTCTATTCTTGAAAAGAATGCTCTATTTTGAGAATTTCAAAGAGTTTTTATAGCTGGCAACAATGAGAAAACCCCGACACAGGAGAACAGTCACTCAGCGAGGACAGTCACCCAGCGGGGAGGCCCTGCGGGTCCATCAGCATGGAAATGGTAGTAGGTCTCCTCAGCTCTATTGACATTTTCTACAACTGCCTTCCACCTCCTCTCTCAAATCCACAGCATCCTTCTCCTCCCACCCTTGGAGCCCTTCTTGGAAAGCAGACAAAGCCACACCAGTGAGAAAGGTGGGTCTTTTCAGCACACAAAGAACTAAAGTCAGATTCATCTGCATTTCAGAGGGAACTCCAGATAACCTTTCTTTGTAACAAGAGAAAAGGAGTGCCCTTGGAGAGTTTCTCAGGAAAGTATGCCAGGGCCACAGGGAGACCTTCAGGGTTAGGGCCGGGGGTTCCAGCCAGAAGACACAGAAGCACTTCTACTTCCTTTGTGCGTCGGAGGAGGGAGAAGTAAGAAGTGGGGCAGTGGAAGGAGGGGAGCAGGAGGGAAAGAAGCCAATGGAGGGCACTCGTTTCTTCCTTCCCACTCCCAGGCTCACAGGACCAGCCTTCTCCAGAGCAAGGTACGGTGAGGGAGACCACAGCAGAAGAGTCAGAACAGGGGGTACACTGGAGGAAATCATCAATACCAAGAGGAGCAGAGATGAGGGCATGATCGCATAAAAAGATGGACCTGCACAGTACCTCACCTACTTGGTGAAGAAATTGAAAACGGGAGAGGAGTGGGGACTGTGTGGTATGACGTGGGTCTCCTTCAGCCCTTTCACTTCATTACTGCGTGGGGTATGAGTTTCCGCTTTCAGTGCTGCCCAGGAGGAGTGCTTGGAGAACACATCTACTTCTTCGGTGTGACACTGCCCTTTCTGAGTTGGAGAGGTGTCCCTGTTTTTACAGTGGCCACAGAATATGTCGTAAGGATGCACTTAGGACACACACAAGAGGTCACTGTGTGTTGCTCAGGACTGCAGGCCGGTGCTGTCCAACAGAGACACAAACAAGCCACACACACAGCATGGACTCTTCTCGCAGCCACATTAAAAAAGGACTAAAAGGGAACCGGTAAAACTCATTTTAATATATTTTCCTAACCCAATATATATCCAAAACATCATTTCAAGATATAATCAACCTAAAAATTATTAGATACCTCACACGCCTTGGAATCCTGTCTTTGAAATCCAGTGTGTATTTTACACTTGTAGCGCATCTCGATTCAGACAAGACGCAGTCCACGTGCGGCTGCTGCGCTGGCCAGTGCAGACCCAGCAGCACGCATGGCACCGGGGGTCCAGAGACCCGGCCCCATCGGCGAGGGGCTGTGTGACTGACTTTGGTCTCTTGGGTTTTAGTACACTTACAGAAGAGCTTGAAACAAACAACACGCCGCTTGGAAATAACGTGAAAGCTATAAAATGCTCGTCTCAAGTACACCGAATACCTTCAGGGTGCTGCTAACCCTTAATAAATGCAGGATAAGCTACAAATTAATTTAACACAAGAACTTGGTGGTTGTGTTTTATGAACACACTCAAATATAAGAAATCACTAATCATTCTCCTATAATTGTCTTTCTCCAGATTTCTAATTAGGGGGAATTAACAGTTCTTACAAAAGACAGAACAAGTAGCCAAAGTGACGTGACTTGTACCAAACCTTGAAACGGTCGGGAGAATGGTCTGCAACATCTCTAAACGTACTATGCAAACTCACTAACGAGTCTCGAGCACACCGGAAGACGAAGACGACCTGGCCGGGAGCCTTCCCCAGCAGGGGCTGATGGCCCAGTGGGCTGGAGAAGAGACCAGAGACCGCGGCTGCGTCCCAGGACTGCGCCTCAGGACTGCGCCTCGTTGACTGCAGAGCCCGGAGCCCAGCCGCTGCCGCTGGCACGCGACAGGGCACTCAACATCTGTCTCGGTGAGCACTGAATACAAAGCCAAACCACGTGAATGGCGAGAAAGGAGCAAATCATCGCGGGCGGTAAAATAGAGAGGGAGCATGTCCACTGCAGAAAGGGTAAGAAAAAGGATCACAAGGAGATGGCATCTTAACCTACTTTGAAGCCTGAGCTGGAGGTCACAGGCTGGGGCGAGGGTGAGGAGGGGATCGCTGCACACGGAGGAGAGTAGACTTGGGGCAAAATAAAGATAAAGCTTAGTGCTTTATAAGCAAAGTTACTGCTTACATTGTGAAGAATGCTAAATTATCAGTTGGATTTGTCTATTAAGCATAGGTCCTTCAAGATGTTTGAATAAAGAGTATTTTTGGATTTATAAAAATGTCAGAGAAGCAAAGTTCTTAGTACTGAGGCAGTATATATAAGATTTCAGCCCATGGGTCAGTAAATATTTTCTGTAAATAACCAAATAGGAAGGTATTTTTAGACTTTGGGGTCTTTATTACAACTATTTAATTCCACTATTGTCTGTGTTCAAATAATACCTGCTCACCCACTTAGAGGTATGTGACCTTGTTGTTAATGTTACTTAATGTCTGTGAAACCTCGGTTTCTTTGAACTACAAAACAGGGGTAACTGTTCCCGCTTCACACAACTGTAGTGAGAATTAACTAGAATGAAAATACTTAGCACCGTGCCCAGCTCAGAACTTAGTGTTCACGAATGGTAGCTCTTGTGGTGACAGAGTTCATCACCCGAGTCTGAAATATAGTTAGAAATGTTTGCTGGAGAGCAACTGGCTCTGGAATCTCATTCCTCATCACCTAGATTCTCTACAATACAAACTTTTGTATCAAGGGACATAATGGTTCTGACCTTTTTTATTTTTTTAACCATTTAAAAGTACGGGAAACAAGAAAACTAAGAAGGGAATAAAAGGTAGGTTTTCCGTTTTCAGAACAGCCCCAAATAAACAAACTGTGTGTGTGTGGCAGTTTTACCCTCATCTCCTACGTCTAGACGCTGAGAAAGGCAAACACTCGATGCTCACAAATGGATTTCCCAAATGTCACTGTCAACACAGAATCATCCAGCTCAGCACAAACTCACCTCCCCCTGTGGCAGGAGCTGACGAAGGAGGCGCGGGGCTCTGCAGCAGAGAAGAAAGGGGCTGTGTGAGGCGGCCCCCGGGCTCGTCGCCTCTGAGTCCATGGTTGCTGGGCACTGCCCGGTCCACATCCCATTTCAAAGGCCAGGTACAGTGACTCAAGACCTGCTCAAGCTCCCCTGTGAGCAGACAGTAATGGCAGGGGATTCCCAGTTACCAGCCTCTTAATCCAATAGTCTTTACATAGTAGCACTTCTGACCAGTTCTTCTCCATGCCCCATCTTACCGGACACCGGTTCTCCGGCCGTGCAACAGCACTAGCACAACAAAAAGACGTGGTGTGTGCGGGGAGGAGAGTTCCACGGACCTGTCCCCCACCATCAGAGCAGAGAGCACGCTGGGCAGTTTCGAACACCCTCCACCCCGTGACTCTGTCCCATTCACTGGTATTTTGGACTTCCCGCCACAATAGCTACTAGAGAAACAGACGATGACTATTGAAAGATATGTAATGCTAAACATCAAATAAATCTGGCGGAGCACAAGTACTAGAGTGAATGGCAGGTGGGATAATGACTGAGGACTTCCCCAGGAGGTAAGAGTGGCCTCAGATTCTTGAGTAGAAGTCAGTAATGTCACCAGACACCGAATGTCCATCAGGTAAGTTTTGTGACAAGACGATACAATTCCTGCTACCGTCTATGTTAAAATTCCTGCTCTACCATTAGCCTGGAGTTTTATGCGGCGCTCTCCACTGCGTTTTTTCAAGTTATACTGTCTACTGCATGTGACGATGCTCCTCGACTTTCTTCCCGGGGACAGAGGAATCAGACTGGAAAAGCACCTGACTTCAAAAGCAGCAGTGGCCGGTCCACAACTGCAGCTCACACAGCCGGTTGCAGTCGCGCACCCTTGTGACCATGCAAAGAGACACTAACCGGAGACCTCACAGCTTCATGAGGGCTCCTGTCACTACACTCACATCACAGACCTCAAATGAACACTCTTTAAGGTGTCAGGCACAACCAACAGTAGGCTACAATTATGGAAGACATTAACAGAACTGGTTTTGATAAGCTACATTACAGTAAAGGGGAATAAAACACATGACCCCAAACGCACCACCTTGGCATGCGCATGGGTCACTGTGAGTGCTGGCAGTCAAGTCCCAGCGGAGAGAGAACACCTTTTCCCTCTGCCTTCACCACCCCGAAGACTTCAGCTGGGCGGCCGAGCCCTCAAACAGTGCTGTCACCAGAAAGAGCGGTTACGTGAATGACCTACCTGTATGGCAGAACAGACACCTCTCTGAAGGTCCTGTGAGTCCCCTCCCCGGCTTTGGAGCCCCAGGCCCTGTCCCATCCCTTGCTCAGGGTGGCACAGGAACCTCGACCACATGGCCCACCCCTGGGTCTCAAATTCTTACGGGGCCCCTCTGCGTATGTTTCCTCCCCAACAACAATTTAAAGAGAGCAATGTTAATTTTAAATCAAAATAATATTTTAAAGACTATGAACACTTTTGAGAACAATTATGCAATTAAGCAACTGCATAATTGAAAACTGCCAAGAAAGTGTAAATAAGGAATTACACTTATGTAAATTTTTAAAAGTTGCTAGCCATCCACTACCACTAGGATACACTTATGTGCTACTATCTAGCTACTTACCTGCAGGCTGCGCTCTCCTGTAACTGCCCCTCCCGATCCTCCGACACCCCGCTGTGCACGGGAGGAAGGAGGGAGGGAAGCGTCCCAACAGTGAAGCCCCGCATGGGCACTCAAGGCTGTGTGGCTTCGGACCCCAGTCACAGGCTGCACAGTGCGAACTTGGGGTGAAAATGTGGATGACCTCTACAGTGCTTCCACATTCATATGTCAGATAGGTTAGCTAATACTAATAATCTTTTACATTTATATATTGCCTTATAGCAATGTAATATAGATATTATCTCAAACAGAAAACTAAATTAGATTCAAATTCTTTTGACCAACTAGAATAACAGAATGAATTAGGCACCAAATTTAAATCCTAGAGACAAACAGCAGAAGTAGTTACCAAGTGTCTATTAAGGTTGTTATTTCAACAATGAAAAAAACATGAAGTTCACTATAAAATTAATCCAAAATCATAATTAGGATTAGAATTCAGATCGCTCTAACTCCAAAGCCTTTTTTCATTACTGCGGTGCAGAGCTTAATAACAGAAAATGAGAAAAAAAGACATTTTGCATTTTCTTGACAGCAAGATCAACATAACCAATACAGCCGCACGCCACTTAATGATGGGACGCTTTCTGAGAAGCGCGCGTTAGGTGACTTGCTCACTGAGCGAACACCAGAGAGGCACTTGCACAGACCCAGGTGGTACGGCCCACGACACACCGTGGCCGCACGGCACCGCCTAGAGCTCCTCGGCTACAGCCTGCCCGGCACACTGCTGGGCCGAATGCTGCAGCCAACTGTAACTCAGTGGTGTCCGTGTGTCTGAGCGCCCCTCACACACAGCAGGTGCAGTGACACTATGCTGTGAGAGACGCGGGATACCCGCCCTGACTGGAGCCTGCAGGACCGACCGGAGGGGGCTCTGGGCGAGTGTGTGCGTGGTGAGTGGGTGTGGAGGCCGGGACATTACTGTGTGCTCCCCCAGACTCCGCCACACTGTGCACTGAGTGCTGAGCGCACGCTGAGGTTGTAAACAGCATGAGAGAGAGGGACGCGCTCAGAGACGAGTGGGCGGGAAGGCCGCACGGACACCGTTCTGAAATGACTGAAGAGCTCTCAGGCAGTAGAGACGTGGGATTTTGGCTCAGAGTGATATAATAGTAAAGAGGTGTCAAAACTGAAGGTTCAACTACAGTTTAAACCAAGTGTGCGAGATTTCACAGAGGGGTCATGAAGGGGGGGGGATAGGAAAGTGGTTTTATTCCCTGCCTCTGCTTCCCGTCAGAGCAGCTGGGCTTGCCCGGGTGACGTGGGTTTCCATCCTAGATTCTGTCCCTGGGAAGGGGATGTTCTGATGCTGTAAAACCCTTAAAGCTACTGGGTTAGATACACTGAAGAATTTCCTTCAAGTCAAATTCTATATCCCGGGGTTTTGATTAGTGTTAAGAACATAAAATCGTGTTTTCATTTTACTTACTAAAGCGGAACAAACACAGACCAAACGTACCATTTTTTTCTGCAAAGGCGGCTGCGTCCTCTTTAGTACTAAAGGTCAGAACCACGTTGGACAAGGGATCGGCCCTGTGAGAAACAATGGTTTTCCACGATTTAACAACATTAAGTTTTGGCTGAAAAAACAATCAATATTTAAAATAAAGTAAAATGTTTAGAAAATAAACAGTTGCTAGAATATCAAATAAGTGCACTACTGATGAAGGATCTTATTTCAAATAAACTCTTGAAAACTGTTAACTGCTTCGACTTTAGATTGCTAACCATTCCTCTAAGCGTGGCCTGTGTGTTCTGAAAGGGACCAAACAGGTTTGCCACCCAAACCCTGCCCTTGGCCTGCTGATTTTAGGCTGGTCATCATGAAACAAAGGACTCAGAGAGAAGCTCTGGCCCTCTTCCTCCCCTGCCCCGAGAGTCTGAGAGAAAGGCCCTTCCAGGGAGGGAACCCTGGACGTCTGCACCAGCCCAGTTCAGCCGGGTGTGGCGGTCAGGGGGGCCCCAGGGCGGCCTGCTGGTTGGACCCCCTGCATCCCACTGTCTCCAGGTTACCTGGCAGGAATTGCCTGCCATGCTTGTCTCACTCTTCCTCAGTCCCCTGCAAATTGTCCATTTTCACTTCTGAAATCTAAGGTCCTATTCCCCTCTTTTCTCATTTGTCCAACAAAGCATAAAATACATCCTCCACCACTCCTGTCCGTCATGTAACTGTCTGCTAGAACAAAACTCATCATATTGACACTGCTATTAACTAGATAAGCATAAGGAATAGAGAATTAATAGCTTATTGCTACTTTGTAATATAAAAAGTTTTTAATAACTGGTAACTAACATTTCAGGGGGTAACTGGCATATTAACAAGTCATATGTTCACCAAAAGATACGTACAAGAATCTTTATTTTAGAATTATGCATAATAACCCCAATTGAAAACTAACCAAATGCTATCAATAAATAGTGCAATGAATGAATCAACAATAAAAAATGTTTTTCAACAGGAAAAAAATGTTAAGTATAACACTTTATTCTAAAGTGAGACAATTAAAGCTGATAACTATCTTCAAATGAAGACTGGACACACGTAACATTCGAAGAGTCCCTATAAGAGCGACGGTTTTCCAGCTCATCTGGCTGTCGTCTGCCAGTCACCTGGAGGCAGTCCTGCGACTCACCTCGCGGGCCACACCCCACAGCGGAGACTGAGGTCACGGGTATCACTCTACGTTTACTCATCACAAGTCTCAGGGGCTTACACGTTTCCCTCAAAATAGCTACTATTTCATCTCATTTAGTTTCCTCCCCTTACAAACAAAAAAAAACTTTGTAACGAAGTTTTACTTTAATTTAAGGATGAGTGAAAGTGTTACTACTTATAGACATCCACACACAGCTGGGAGTGCGCTAACAGTGCTCAGGATGTCAGCCACTTCCATCCAGTACGCGGCACGCGGAAAATGACTGTTGCTACAGTCTGTTCTGCTGGGCCACACTTACACAATTTAATACACATACCATGTGTAAATACATGCCTCTGTCTTACAACAGCGATACCTACACAAAAAGTGTTGTCTGAAAGCATTCTGCACATGAAGGAGTTCTAGAATCAGCATGTTTAAGAGGAAAACCGACACGGAGAGGGAGCTCAAGACGACACTCAAATGAAAGCACAGCACTCACGTGGACGCCCAGCCCATCAGCGGGTTCTCCCAGCGCTCCCTGGTGTCGAACTCCATCTTCCACTTCTTGGTGTTGTTCACTCCAGACTGCATGTTGTTGCGAGCAGGAACAAAGATCCTGACTTTCCGCGTTTTGATGTGCTCTTCGGGAACACCAGTTAGAGTAGTGATGTCCTACAGAAAAACAAGTAAAGGCGTTTCCAACAGCCACAGGCACCCTGACGCTGCTTTCTGCACTCAAGCACCTCTACTCAGATTTACTTGTAAACTGAGTTTTGTTAAAAGCTTTCTGGCTTATTTCACTACTCTGCTATTTTACAATAAAACTGCTGTTTTTATTTGCAAAATGTATACTGGGGTGGGGAGAGGTGTTAGGGTGCAGTGGAAAAAGGT
Source organism: Desmodus rotundus (assembly GCF_022682495.2). Classification (NCBI taxonomy): domain Eukaryota; kingdom Metazoa; phylum Chordata; class Mammalia; order Chiroptera; family Phyllostomidae; genus Desmodus; species Desmodus rotundus. The sequence goes on along the minus strand of NC_071387.1, from coordinate 209,534,810 downwards.
TCATAAAAATTTTTAGGTAATTTCTGAATAGTTTGCTGGTACAAGAGCCCATAGTCAACAGACTCTTATTTCGTGAGCAGGTCCAACTGGTCAGCACAGAAAAAATGCAAAGGGATATTAAAAGCAAAGGATATTTTAAAAAATGACTAAATTAAAAAAAAAACTACCAGTGGCTTCTGTATCAAACTGATTACAACAAGGCATTCCGTTCAGAGGAAGGCCTCAACCTTTTCGCAAACAATTAAAATCAATTCACAATTTTAATTAGTATTTTAATTTATCTCCCTTTGGTGAAACCTGCTAAAAAGAAAACAATATATCAAATCTACTTGCAAAAGATAAGCCAAAAAAGTTGTATGATTTTGCAGAAATTTACTTGGCTCTCTCTTTTTTTATAATTCATTCCAGGATCAAATGCTCAACTGATGATGATGCACACAGTTTTGATGCTCCGGGTTAGATATATTTATCAAATTACAGTAGTAGAGAGGACACAAAAAAATAAAGTAATTCAGACTTTACATTGCCATTTAGTAATGGTTAAACACTTTAGTCTCTCAAAAATCACATTAGAGCCAACCACATCATTTTTTATAAGAATGATTATAATGAAGGTTTAAAATCAAGGTGTGCTTACTGATGTAAATTTTAGATAACTGGTTAAGACTTCCAGTCAGTATGCTGGAGAAGTTAAACCCTACACGCAAACACATGAAAATCACAACTAAATTATAGAACCCACACTGAGAACCACATGAAGACTGGCCGCAGAGGAGTCCAATAACTAAGGGTAGAGACACTGCACAGGCCGGTCCCACAGCAAAACTTTGGAGGAGTGTCTTGGCTGCAGAACTCCCCAGAGGAGTGAGGGGCTCCAGTGCCCGGAGTGGAGCCCCACCAAGGGCTGGCTGTGAAAGCCGGGGGGGGGGGGGGGGGGGGGTAGGGGGGATGGCGGGCGCCTGAGTCTGAGTGAGACAGAGGGCTGCTGGAGACTCAGGTGGCACTGGTTTTAAAGGGCCCAAGCACAGGCTTGCTCACTCACACTGGGCTCCATGGACACACAGGTGGGAACTAAACTGATAGGCTTAAGGTCAGGGCTGGAGGAAGAAGGGTTGGGACCATTCCTTCCAGGACCAAAGTGCCTGCAGGCCCCACTGCTCCCTTCTTTAGTCCTTCCCACACCGAGATTGCCGGAGTCCCTACCCAACTCCTGCTGAACCTCTCCCAGTGGCTCCAAACAGGCAGCCTCCCTGGGCTCCCACTGCTGAATTTCCTGAAACCTCTCAAAGATCCACATGCAGTGGCTGGCTGGCTCAGAGTGCCTTACGCCTCTTGCTAAGCTACCCCAAATCCTGCAGCAGCAGTGACCAGCCTGAACCTGCACTGTAATTCCCATTAGGTTGTCCCAAGCCTGGGATAAGCTGTGGTCACTGTTGGCCTGGAACACAGCTTCAACTAAGGGGCCACAAACCCAGCACAGGAGGGGGTGGCCTGAGCTCACACGGTGGTGCCCACCAAAGGGTCCTAAGTCTGGCACAGTGGCACCTGGCATCAGTTCACAGCACAACACCCAGAGCAAACCCAGCACAAGCTGAATTCCACTGCAGATCACTTTGCGCATCCCACCAGGCAACTCCAAACCAGGCCAAAAAGCTGCTGACCCTGGTCTGCCCCAGAGCCCCTCCCAGGAGCCTGTAGATCCAACACACCCCCGCGGCCCACCCAAACAGCTCCACAAACTACACACCCGCAGGGAGGGCTCAGCAGACCTCAGGGCCTGGCTTAGGCAACTCTAGCCCCCAACATCAGAAATAAACAAAATAAGAGTCAAAAAAACCAATAGAAAAGATCAATGAAATGAAGGGGGGGGGGACAAAATATAAACCTTTAGCTAACTAATCAAGAAAAAAAGAGAGGCCCCCCTGCCGAAATACAGTCAGAACTGAAAGAGGAGAAAAGACAGCTGACTCCACAGAAATAAAAGCATTATCAGGAAATACTATGAACAATTAAATGCCAACAAATAAGACAACCTGGAAGAAATGGGTCAATTCCTGGAAATATACAATCTTCCAAAGCTGAATCAGGATCAAACAGAAAGTCTGGACATACCCATAATTACTAACAAAATTGAAATAGTTATCAGAAACTTCCAATAAACAAAAGCCCTGGACCAGAGAGATGACGTCATGGAAGAATTTTTACCAACATTCAAAGAGTCATTACTACTATCCTCAAAAAATGCCAAAAAATTCAAGAGAGGGGAAGGCTCCAAAACCCATTTTATGAGCCCAGCTCTCCCTCGTATCCAAACCAGGCAAAGACACTACAAAAAAAAGAAAGTTATAGGACAATGTCTCCGATGAACATGGATACAAATATATTCAGCAACATATCTGCTAACCCAATTCAGCAATACAGTACTAAAAAGATCATACATCAGTATCAAGTGGGATTTATTCCTGGGATACAAGGTTGGTACAACATCTACAAATCAATTAGTGTAATATACCACATAAACAAAATTAAGAATGAAAATCGTATGATCATATCAATAGATGCAAAGAAGAGCGCTCATCAGAGTGGGAATAGAGAGAACACACCTCAACTCAGTAAGGGCTGTACATGACAGACCCACGCATGATGATGGGGGGGGGGCTCAAAGAGTTAGAAAATCTTAGTTTTAGGTAACAGTCAGTAAGCTTATTAACCAATGCCTGTAAAAGCTATTGTTTTAGGAACGGAAGGCATGACCTATCCAGACTCCGGGAGATGGAGAGCAGTTCCATCTTTGTGCCTGGGAGGACTGCAAGCCCTGGAGATGGAATCTGAGCCAGGACACAGATAAGAGTCAAGGTCAGCAGATGGAAGAATGCTGCAGCTTTTTATCTGATTAACCTTTTCCCTGAATTCCAAACCCCTCGACTACACTTTTCTTCTCCTTACAAAAAAGGTCGGTTTGAAATGCAACTGTAAGACGGTCTGCTAGGGTACAAACCCGCCGTCTTCGCAGAGGGCTGGCATCTGACTAAAGCGCCCATGAAGACTCAGTCCCTGTCTCTCTCTGCTTACTGGTTCTGGTGGTGACAGGCAGCATGAATGCCGGCTTTTTCACTTAACATCATCCTTAACAGCAAAAAGCTGAGAGCTTTTTCTTTATAATCAGAAGAAAGACAAGGGTATCAGCTTTCACATCTCTTATTCAATATAGGAAGTCCCAATCACAGCAATCAGACAAGGAAAAGAAATAAAGTCATTTAGATTGGAAAGGATGAAGTAAAACTGTCATTATTTGCAGATGACATGTTACTCTATATAGAGAACCCTAACAAATCCTCTAAAAAACCATTAGAATTAATAAAGTAGCAGGATACAAAGTAATACTCAGAAACTGGTTACATTTTTATACTGCTACAACAAGCTATCAAAAAGAAGAAAACAATCAAAACAATTGCATCAAAAAATACAATAAAATACACAGGAATAAATTTTTTCCAAGGAGGTAAAAGACCTGCACTTGAAAAACTAAGACGCTAAAGAAAGAAACTGAAGAGGACACAAACGAATGGAAGCACATACTGTGCTCGTGGATGGGAAGAATTAACATGGTTAAAATGTCTATGTACTACTCAAAGCAAATTGCAGATTTAATACGATCCCTATGAAAAGACCAATGGCATTTTCCACAGAACTAGAACAAATCATCCTAAAATTCATGTGGAACCACAAAAGACCTCAAGTAGCCAAAGCAATCTTGAGAAAGAATAAAATTGGAGGTATCACGCTACCTTATATCACACTCAACTACAAGGCCATAGTAATAAAAACAGTACTGGCATCAAAACAGGCATACAGATCAAGGTACAGAATAGAGAGCCCAGAAATAAACCACACCTACACGGTCAATTAATGATGACAAAAGAGGCAGGAGTATACGATGGGGTAGTCTTTTCAATAAATGATGCTAGGAAAACTGGACAGATATATGCAAAAGAATGAAAATGGATCACTTTCTTACCCCACATACAAGAATAAACTGAAAATGGATTAAAGACATTTATGTAAGACACAAAACCATAACACTCTTTAAAAAAAACAGGAAGTAAACTTTTTGACATCACTCTAAGTAATGTTTTTTTAAATATATCTTCTCAGTGAAGTAAAAAACAAAAAAATAAACAAGTGAGACTACAGGAAACTAAAAAGTTTTTGCACAGCAAAACAAACTATCAAAAAAACTCCCCTACTAAATGGAAAAAGATATTCACCAATGATACAACCTATAAACAGTTAATATCCACAATGTATAAGGAACTCATACAACTTAACACACACACAAGGCCAATCCAACTAAAAAATGGGCACAGTACCTGGAAAGACATTTCTCCAAAGTGGGCATGTAGATGGAAAACGGACATGTGAAAAGATACCGAACATCACTAATTATCATGGATATGCAAATTAAAACCACAATGAGGCATCATCTCACACCAACATATCGTCAACATACCAACAAACAAGTATTGGAAGGAACACTTGTGCACTGTTAGTGGAAATGCAGGTTGGAGCAGCCAGTATGGAGGCTCCTCAGAAAATTAAAAATAGAACTACCAGATGACCCAGCAATTCTACTTCAGGGTATGTGTCTGAAGAAACCCAAAACACCAACTTGGAAAGATGTGTGCAGCCCTGTGCTCACTGCCGCTGCTGTTTACGACAGCCAAGGTGTGGAAGCAGCCTGAGTGTCCACTGACAGACAAATGGATAAGGAAGAAGTGATACACACACACACACAATACACACACACACACACACATACATACACATACACACACAATACATACACACACAATACATACACACACATATATACATACACACACATACACACATACACACATATACACACATATACATACACACATATACACACACACATACACACACATAAAATGAATATTACTGGAACATGAAAAAGAATGAAATCTTGCCATTGGTAACAACACAGATGGGCCTAGGGGATATTTTCCAAAGTAGAGTAAGTCAGACACAAAGAAAAACACTGTGCGATTTTGAGACTGAAAAAGCCGGCGAGCGCGCTTGCCTGTCACCCCCAGGACCAGTAAGTAGAGAGAAGGACTGAAACCTTTACGGGCGCTTTATTCAGACACCAGCGATCTGAAAAGACGGGGGGGGGGGGGGGGGGGGGGGGGTCCCCTCAGTAACTGCCAAACATCTTGTCTCCAGCCGACCTTTGTACAGGGAGAAGAAAGGGTGGGGACGGGGTTTGGGAAAAGTTTCATCCTGTAAGAGTCACAGTCCTAGAATTTATCTGCTGATCAACAGTCCTGTGTCTAAGTCACAGACGTCCCTCCCAGGACACCATGGCTCAGACCCCTCTAGGGCTGGAAGGCTGCCTGTCAGACCTCCTGGAGTCACAGGTCAGGCGTCCCAGTTCCTGGAATGACAGCTCTCCACGGGCATGAGTCACTTCAATGCCTACCAACTGAGGCTGAACTCTAACTCTTGAGTTCCCCTATCAATTTCACTTATATGTAGAGTCTAAAACAAAAAATAAAACAGAAACAGAAACAAAACCAACAAAACAGAAACAAACTCATAAATACAGAGAACAAGTTGATGGTAGCCAGATGGGAGGGAGGTTGGGGAAATAAGGTGACAATGGTGAAGGAACTGAGAAGTACAAATTGGTAGTTACAAAATTAGTCATGGGGATTTAAAGTACAGCATAAGGAATACAGTCAATGATATTGTAATAGCTATGTATAGTATCAAATGGGTACTAGACTTTTGGGGGTGATCACTTTGTAAGATAAATAAATGTATAATCATTATGTTGTACACCTAAAACTATAAATTATAAGCCAACTGTAATTGAAAAATTTTAAAAATTATTTTTAAAAATTTGGTATACATGTAGATAAATGGAATGTTGCCTTATAAAATTATTACAATAATGTCTAATTCATGGGGTTTTATCTTTTAAAGTTTATTACTTTTCTAAATCCTCATCTGCAGACATGCTTAGAGGGGAAGGGAAGGGGAGAGAGAGGGAGGAAGAGAAACACCAATCAGTTGCCTCACATGCGAGCCCCACCAGGGCAGAACCAAAAACCCAGGCATGTGCCCTGATGGGGAATCAAACCGTTTATAGGATGGTGCTCCAACCAACTGAACCACAACTGGCCAGGGGTAATTCGTGGGGTTTTTAAACAATTAAGATGCTGCACAATAGCAGTAAAATGAATAAATGAATAAGTGGATGGTTAAAAAAAACAAAATTAGCATGAAAATGATTCTATCAAACTTGTGAAAACCAGAGAATTTAACCCATTTTGTGAGTTTTAATTTCACTGTAATGTAGCCTCTAATCTGAAGGCTAATGCTTATTTGTACTGGCACGCCATCATCAATGCCAGGGACCAAAGCGTTTGCGTAAATACTGAGCACTAAAATGTGCACTGAGAAAACAGGGACGTCTATCTCTGACTCAGCTCGTCTTGCTACCCACAGACTAAACACAACTCTTCCCAGTCATTGTAGCTGACAGCCAGGCCTCTGCACCAATAGCTAGGTGTGGCTCCTCTGTCAAGCCTGTTTGGGAGAAGCTACCACAATGGCCCATACAACTGTTTACACAAATACGGACTTGCAGTATTTGCCCACACTTTTAAAAAAGCTTCTTTTTATATAGGAAAAACTAAAAAAAGAATGACTGTAATTGGTACATACTTTTTAAAATATGACTATAAGCTTTAATTGGTAATTTTTAATTGCCAAGTTCAACTACTAAAACATATTCCTCTACTCAAGAGCTTAAAAGGGACTCAGCTCCTGAGGAGTCCTCTATGCTTACTTCTGCTTTTGAATTCACTATAGCATTTGTCATCGGTCATATTAACACATTACTTGACATCATGCATTTGTATATTAATGTATGTACTGTTTCCGCAGCTACAGTGTCAGTGGGGTACACACAAACAATAGTGTGCCACAGAATTACAGGGTGCAGACTCGTGTCCAGTTCCCCAGCAGCCCCCGCCGCCGACCAGCGGGATTTGTGACGGCTGGACGCTCTTTAAATTAAGACTGTAGGGAGGGAGACGTGCTCTGCACACTAGTTACCTCAGGAACGTAAGAACACAGGACACAGACTTGTTCTTTATAAACTTCAGTAAGTAAGATATATATGCCGAAGTAATTTAAAAAACAATAAACCTTTAAAAAATGGAAATCATATTTCTTGATTTGTACTACCCCTTTGTCCTACCTCTTATCAGTGCAATGGGACAGAATGATTTTTTAGGATGGAAAACTTCTTAAAAGAAAGCTACCAAATGTTGCTCTTACTATTTTGAACTTTTAACTACTGGCTTCCAAAAATCATGGCATTTATTTATTGATACCTCCCTCCCAAGTTAAAGCAGGTGTTCAAACAAACGTGGGTCTGCATTTTGAAGCCCACGCTCTCCTAACCTGAACTCCCATAGGTCGGTGCGCAGCCCCACTGTGTGGCTGCGGGCAGTGAAAAGGCTGGCACCTCTCCCGCGTGTGACACGGAGGGCAGAGCTCTGAGAGGCCTAGTCCCCGTAGGCACACTCTCAGTCTAGACAGACTGATTTCTCACACTTCTAGCACACACTGTGACACTCTATTGTTATCACTTCATCCCCACAGCCTCAGCCAGTGACAGAAGAACCTGTCCCCCAGGCAACATTTCAATGGGTTCCATTGAAACAAAGTAACACTTGAAAAGAACTACAAAGTTCTCACTGACCTACCTGTGACTCAACTTCTGCAAAATAAATAAATAAATAAACCTGCAAATGATTTCAACTATGCTAATAGTCTCTCTAAATTTCCACTTCTGTGTCCTTCTAGGGAGCAGCTGTCATTTTTAAAAACCTACTTATAAAAGATAGAAATGCTCTGAAGATGTCAACGTTGCATTTCTACAGATCTCATTTCACTGGTAAGACAGAAAATTTATAAATATTCATAAATTTCCTAGGATTACAATAAGGTAAATCCGATAAGGTATAAGAAATCATGTTAGCACCTCAAGACTCACTGGCTAATAATTATCTGTCTAATAAAGCAAGTTATTTTACATGTACACAAATGTACTGAATTTTAAAACTTCAAATTTTTAAGTGGTTGGGTCAAATACGAAACCTACATTCCTAATGTTAAACAATGTCACTATCTTAATAAAGCAGAAACACGATCTCATATAAATATGCCACTTCAAAACGGTAATGAACGTGTGAGTCCGAGATGAAAGGACATTCACACAGAATTCGCTACTGAGCAGATAGATACACAGCACAGTCCCAAAGGCCTGCCCTCCTCTCTGGAGCAGCCCCCCCACAGCTTCCAACTCTGGGAGCGCTGAAGGGAAGGCTCATCCTCCCTGTCACCAGTGTGCCTCCGGGGAAGAGAAATTTTAAAAACCTTTAAGAAAGTATATGCCAGTATATGCGAACGGACTTTACTCTTTCAAATACCAATTTTCATTACGAAATATTAGTTTTCTACATAAAAACTGTATGATTCGGTTATCAACTGTTCCCATTTATCTTGTGTGAATTCAACTTTTTTTTTTTAAACAAAGGAAGCAGGGAACAAGCAATGGGAAGTTGGTGTCAAAATGCAGACAAACCTCCCAGCAAGCTTCTTGCAACCACCCAGGATTTAGAGTCTTGCTGGTCGCTCTCTTTTCAATACCAGAATTTCACACATTTCAATGACTATTATGACTTCAAAGAATCAAATTTTCATCATTGTCCGTCATCTGCCCGTTGACTTGCAAAAAGTTCTTCTGCAAGCACTCCAAACAAAAGCCTCCTTACTTTTGTGGCTATATATCAAGTTTAAAAGTTTGGTTTGTGACAGTTGTGTCTTTGGTAAATCAGGGTAACACTGAAGGAGTGCAGCTGCTCTGCAGGAACCTCCTTTCTGGCACCATTTCACTTAAATAAAAACTGAATAATTAGCTTCTGCCTTTATTAAACCACAAAAATACCACTGGCCTTAGTAATTACTTCCGGTTGCCCCACCCACTTAACCTTAATAGTTCACACTTGTCATAAAGAGAAATAAATGAAAGAGGTTTTTGCCACTTTGGATGAATTTTTGATAGGTCTCCCCATACACTCAAAAGAGCCAAAACTTTTACCAGGCATTTTTGGTAATAAGTTCACTAAATTGCTTGTTATTATAGACCAGTCAAATAGTGCGCCTGAAAGCTATACAATTTTGTTAACCAGTACCACCCCAATAAATTCAACAAAAAGGAATTTTTAAAAAAGAGAGAGGTTTTAACACAGCATATATTGGAACATTATAAATATTACTTGTAGGAACTCATTCTATTGAAAGCTATCGATTATCGATTATGTGTTTAACTTTATTTTAGAGCTTAACTTATTTAAATGTGATGATCACATTTATATTCTACTTCAACCATGAAAGATGCTGAAAGGAAAACAATCTTAGATCAGTAATAAAAACTTTAAGGACCCTACAGATACCTAACACAAGAAACCCATTAAATGGTCTCACAAATAATGAAGGACATTTTGTAAAATAAATTTTACAGTTTGAAAAATACAAAGAGTTGACAGTGTACTATATGTATGTACTTAACACACAAGAACTTTAAACACTTCTAAAACGTTAGTGGCCACGGTGATTCAGATACAACCAAAGCTGTAAAATAGAAGAGTGCCAGGAGAACCCACTTTTGGCTATTAAAGCAGCACACCGACATGGGAGCCTACCCAGGCAATGAAGTGAGTGTCGGAGTGTGACTTCCATTCTCTTCTGCATACTGGGCAAAGCTATCACGGCACCAAAAGCCAGGTTTTCAATGGAATGTTGTCAAGATAGAGGGAGATCACACAAATGACCCTGCTAACCACGTGAGGAAATAACTAAGAAACCAGAGCTGTGCCTCCATCCCAGACCGCCTCCATCACTCCCAGAAGGTCCTTCCGCACAGGACAGGGTGCGGCAAGAGCTACAAGAGGGCTGAGTCAAACCGAGCTACAATCCCAACTCACAGCTTTGGGCAAATGAAGGCTTCTCCTGATTCATCATCCATAAAATCAATCAAATAAGGTACAACAAGGAATAAATAATGTATGTAAAATGCCGATCTTGTACAATGAAAAGAACGTGTCTCAGTAACTGAACCCACTTTTCAGCACCTACTAATGTATTAGACGCTGGGCACGATGCTCAATAGTAGAGACATGATCTCTAGTCTCATGAAAATTACTATGGAACTTTTTAAAAAGGACTAAATAAGTAATAAAAAGTTGGTGTCCGGTGCAGAAAATCTCTTGAAAAATGTGAGTTGGTGGTTGAAGTACAAAAAAGAATTTTGCAATTTGAGTAAGTTGCTTCAAGTCTGGAGGAGAGAAAACTCTTTTCTTTTTAAATAAGGGCAAATATTCTGTTTCTGATATGTGTCAAGAACACTGAGTACAATATCTGATAAATGTATTTGCTTTAATAAGTATACCACCACATACTGAAAACTCTACGGCACTCGTAAGCGCGAAGGAATAGGTATAATTTACCTTTGCTCATTTCAGTTCAAGTTGAAAGATACCGTTCTGCCACACCAGCTGAGGATAGAACTGAGTGAAAGATTGTAAGAACTTCCGCGGTTCCTGACATGTCATCAAACTGCTTTCTGAATGGGTGGGAGAACTTTGTGCTGCCACCCACGGTGTAGGCTGGACTCCCATCTCCTCTCAAGGCACAGAGACACAGGCATATGCTAATTGGCCTGAATTTATTTAGTGTGTGTTCTTCTATACTACAAAGAAGAGAATGAGTTTGGTTTTTGACTTGTAAAGTCACATAAAAAGTTAAGTTTCCTCAAAATTGACTCAAATAATGTAATGTTACTTTATAAGAGCTGCTACCAGAGAAACAGGCATGAAAAGGTAGTACCTTAAATCTAATTAACTGCTCAAAATACATGGTAACTCCAGAACATCATACAGATGTACAATCTCTTTGTAATAGTGTGGGAGTGGCAAATATTTTCAGATTCCTACTGTACTTGTGGGGGTTCAGAATGAGCCACCTCAAGATGTACTTCAGTGGTATGCAGATTACTTTGAGCTAAAGGCAATTTTAGCTTCAGGCTCAGGAAAGACTTCTCCCCTCCATTAAAACTTCCTGGAACTTAATTAGAGGCCCTGTCCATAAGATTATCAGAGATAACTTCTGACCTAGCTATCAGGAAGGGAAAACCTCTGTTTACTAAATGTCTGCTCTTCTTATCACCCTGCAGTGACCTTTTGAAGTCTCCAAAGCACCTGACCTCACCCCCACTCAGGACGTCTGACAGCCCTCTTGCTATGTCTGAACCTCCCGGGTACGTGGGGGGTCTCTGAGTTCTCATGTACGGGGGGCTTCCCATGTGCCTGACCTTCAATCTGATTTTCTCTTGTCCTCTGCCTACTGGTTGGATTGTCTGGCCAGCCACAACAATCGGAGGAGGGAGAGGGGAATATCTAGAACAGATATTTGTACATCCGTGTTCACAGCAACGTTATGTGCAACAGCCAAAAGGCAGACACGACACACGCCTCATGACAGATGGGTGAAAAATCTGGCACACACACGCAACAGAATATTATATAACCTTAAAAAGGAATTAAATTCTGACACATACAGTATGGATGAACCTTGAAAATATTACACTGAATGAATTAAGACAGTCACAAAAAGACAAACGGCATGATTCTGCTCGTGTGAGGTACCTATAGTAGGAAACTCAGAGGCAGAAGGTGTAATAAAGATTACCAGGTTTCGGGAGAAGAAGGTACGGGGAGAGCTACTGTTTGATGGGGTCAAAGTTTCCATCTGGGATCATTAAGAAGCTCTGGAAATGGATATGGTGATGGCTGCACAACAGAGTGAGTGTGCTTAAGGACACTGAATTGTACACTTAAAAATGGATGAAGTTGTAAATTTTGTTATATATATTTACCACAATTTTCTTTAAGATTTTATTTTTATTTATTTTTACAGAGGGGGAAGGGAGGGTGAAAGAGGGAGAGAAACATCAATGTGTGGTTGCCTTTCGTGTGCCCCCTACTGGGGACCTGGCCTGAAACCCAGGCATGTGCCCTGACTCAGAATAGAACCGGCGACCCTTTGATTTGCAGGCTGGCACTCAATCCACTGAGCCACACCAGCTGGGGCTATTTACCACATTTTTAAAAGAAAATGGAATGACATCTTATAAGTGCTAAAATAAAAACCTTCAACCTAGAGTTCTATGTCCAATAGAAAGGCTGTTATGGACTGACTTCCACAACATTTAGTGCTCCCCACCCCCAGATTCGTACGGGAAGACTTCACCCCCAATACAATCGTACTGGGAGACAGGGCCTTTGGGAAGTAATTAGGGTCAGAGAGGTCACAACAAGGGCTCCTTATGATGGAATTAGTGCCTCTGTAAGAGCAGACACTAGAGCGCCAGTCTGCCCCGCCCCCAGCCGCCCAAGGGCACAAGGATAAGGCAGCAGTCTACCAGCCAGAGACACACAGAACCAGAAACCAACCATTACGGTACCTGGAGCTTGGCCTTCTGGCCTCCGGTATGATGAGAAAATAAATTTCCCTTAAGCCACTCAGTTTATGGCATTTCGTTATGGCAGGACGAGCTAAGTCAAGGTCTGTCAAAAGCAGAGGCAAAAGCAAGGCATTTACAGATACAGCAGAGTTCGGAGATTTTGTCAAGAGATCTGCTCTACAAGAAACGTTAAATGAAATTCTTCAGGCTGAAGGAAAATATACAAGGATAAAAAAAGTCGAACAACACTATTAACCAACTTAAACCTTAACTGAAATATACAGAACCCCCAAACTAGAAAATGCACATTCTTTCCAAGTATACATGGAATATTAACCAAGACAGACTACATTGTGGGCCATTAAATAAAAGTCTCAAGAAATTTCAAAAGTGCAATCATAAAGAGTATGTTGTTGACTATAACAGCATTAAATTAGACGTCAATAACGATGCAGTTCACCAAATAAATGATGAGGTACTGTAGATATGTTAGTGCATGGTCACCTGGCTTGGCTCTGGAGAAGCTTTGTAATAAGAAGGAAGAACACAGACTGACATAAAATTGGGAGACCGTTTCAGAACTTCCTCTATAAATCCTTTATTTAAAAACTCTGTTACATGCCCTGGCTGGTGTGACTCAGTGGATTGAGCGCCAGCCTGCAAATCAAAGGTTCGCCAGTTCGATTCCCAGTCTAGGGCACATGCCTGGGTTGTAGGCCAGGTCCCCAGTAGGGGGTGCATGAGAGACAACCACACATTGATGTTTCTCTCCCTCTTTCTCCCTCCATTCCCCACTCTCTAAAAATAAATAAATAAAATATTTAAAAAAAAACAAAACCTGTTACAATGCACTATAAAGTTATAGGAATAGTACTAATAGTAGTAGTACTAATTGCTATGCATTGGCCTAGTATTTTAAATATTTATGATAGAAATCTCATCAACCTATATATTCACTAACTGACAGTACGATGGTAGCTAAGTTCATAATGTTGATCCCCTAAATGAACTAAGCTTTCAAGTACTTTCTTCATTGACGCTACATCATTTAAGTATTATGTGCTTTGTTATGTTTTAATTCCTAAATGTATGGTCTTTGTCTATTAGGAAGAATGTGTTACATCAATGGGTCAGAGTATGAAAGGCACCCACTGAATTGGACTGCATATACCAGAAAACAAGCACAGGCTACGAAGGGCCGTATCTCTAAAATTATATGGGGTTAACTAGAAGTATTCTTCTTTATCACTTGTCCATACAAGAAAAATTTTAGTATTAACACTAAGCCATTTGATCTAGTAATCCCACTTCAAGAAATCAATCCCGCAACAAAGACAGTATTAAAGATCTGACTCAAGTATAAGGATGTTAGTTCTAACATTGTATATAATTGTGAAAAATGTGCTCGCTTCAGCAGCACAGATAATTGTGAAAAAATGTGAGCAATCTGCTGTGTAACAACAGATGCTGCCATGATATAGCCATACAATGGGGAATTATATAGCCACGTACAATTATGTTTTTGAATAATTTTAAAGATAAAAACATTCACAATACAATGCAAATAAAGTAAAAAAACAGGACATCAAACTATAAAGTATGATTTGTGTTATATATAAATATTTTGGAAGTTGGTGTGTTTAAGTGTTCATATAAAAAAGAAGTAAATTCACCAACTCCATGAAATTCAAGGTGATTTTACCTTTCTCTATACTTTGCCATTTCTAAGTCAATGTTTCTATAATATGATGTTTTACTATTAAAAAGAGTAAATAAAATTTTTAATTGTATATAGTTTAATGACCAAATATAACATATAATAATATGAATAAGGCCTTCAGAAACTCCTTTAGAGAATGCAGTTTAAAATTCCCACCATGAAAAATAGGTTATAAGTGACTAAAAAAATTTTCTCATTGGAATATAGCAAAACACTGACACAATTGATTTATTTGTCAGAACCTATGTAGAGAGTAATATCATAAAAGACTTAGTAAAATGCCCTTAGAAAAGACCAGTTACCCGACAAAAACTTAAGTGTCGACTACACCTGCACATGCGAGCATAGACACAAATGGGCACCTCACACCAGACCACTGTAACTAGGGCCAATATTTTGCTCCAAGATCCCCTAGAACCCAGCATCTGGATAAGCAACAGTATTCTCAATTCAGATTCAATGAAAGATAACCATCATATAATGTTTAAATCATAGCACTTCTTTTTCCAGGTAGTAAATGTCTTCAGAAGTCCTGTGTGTTCCCACGGGGGAAATAAGACCTAAGAGAAAATGCAGTTAGAGGGCAGGGCCAACTCTGTCTCTCCTCCTGATGTCAGTCTCGCATCATTTGGGAAGAAGAAGGAAGAAGTAAAGAAAGAAGAAAGAGGACAAAAGCTACAAAAGTGTGGGGGAAAGGAGAGAAGGGGAAGAACCAGGGGAGTAAACAAATGATCACAGCCAAAAAACTGGCCAGAGACCCGGAAGCAGACAGACAGGCAGAGGGACAGGGAAGAGAAGGAGCCCACCTCTGAGAGGGAGGGCTGAAGGGGTGGGGGCAACACAAGCAGCCAGAAAGGGAAAGCCACACTGTCGGCACGAGCAGAGGACAGTCACACAGAGAGGCCAATTCCAAGCAACAGAGAGAAAGAGCGAGAATGGACAGGTACAGAGTCCAAAGAGAGTTCCAGTTAAGGTAAAACACAGCTGTCACCACCAGGCCATGGACCCAGCTGAACGGAGCAAGGTGCAGAAGCTTAAACACATCTGTGACTTTGTCAGCACCAACCTGGTGGACAGCAGCTCAGCCAATTTCTTCTTCTTTACCTTGGTGACAAATCACCAACTTTCCATCCTTTTTTTGGTGGGGGTGGCAGGGAGTGGTGGTGGTGGTGAGGGAAGGAGAGCCATGGAGAGTGGGGGATTACGGGAAGGAGGTGCATTCAATATTCCAGGTCCCAGTATGACCTTTAGCAAAAAGCAATTTCAAAATCAGAAGTTTCTTTAATAGAAAAATCACTGAATTACTGTATCGTATGTAAAATCTAAAATGCAAAGACAAAACAAAACCTGGGATCCTTTTTAAAGAAGTAGTTGTTAAAAATGTAATCACTTGCAGAAAACTATAAACATTATTCTATGAACATCACAAGAAGGCACACAAGGGAAATTTTACCTGCTGCAGCCCCCCGGCCTGCCCCTCTGATCAGCCTCATTTGATGTCACAGCTCCTGCTCCTCTGAGCACTGCCAGCTGCTCTGCACTTTGTGGCATTCATTACCTTTTCCCTCTGCCTGGTACACTCATACCTGGGACTGTCACCTAACTGGCTCCTGCTCACCATTCAGACCTTAGTTCACAGAGCATACCTCCTCAAGGTCGCTTTCCTCGACCGCCCTATAAAAGGCCCCTGGGACACCCAACCCTACCACCTACTCTCCATCCCATCGCCGGGCTTGATTCTCTTCTATAACAGAAATCCATGAAGTATTTTAACGATCTACAAATAAAGATGGTGCCTGCTCACACGTGAGAAACACAAGCTCTCACGGCAACCTTGTTCTCCTTAGTTACTGCTAAGTCCCCAGAGCGCAAAGCAGGTGCTCGGATGACTGAAAAAGGGAAAAGGACAGTAACCCTCTATATTGTAATCAGGGGTGAGTAGTAAAAATAAGCAAACAAAAGAACCCCTGCAGGGTCTGCACCGACTAGAGACTATCGTGGGAGAAGTTTAAATCTCTACCCACACCAGCCACTTCGGAGCATTTACCACATCCTGATGCTGACTAAGCCGGGAGCCTCACCTCACTTCTGTGAATGTCAAATCTCAAACTACTCAATTAGGGTTAAAAATCTTTTTAATTGATAGGTTTTAATTATAACAATATAGACTCAGTAGTCATTGTAATAGATGTAAATCAGTACACTAATCAGATTCTCGGGTCCCGAATTTAAATAAGCGCTTTCGGCGCAACATTTTGGTATCTCTTACGTGTTGCTCGGAGAAAGCCAAGACCATTTTTAATACCTATTTTTATTGGAGGCATTAAAATAAAAACATCCTAAGTAACTAATATGCAATATACTCAACACTGAAAGAAGTCAAGTATTTGACATGCACCAGAAACTGAACAAAGAGCCTATTCACACATTTCTTGAAAAGTATGCCTCGCAGAGAGGCGGGGTTTTGTGGAGTCACCGCACACTGCATTTGGCACAGCCCCTCACCACTGCCCCGCTCCCTGAACTCCCTCATCCTGTAAAACACAGCAGTGTCTGCAAGCTCGGACGTGCAGTGGGGAAGGGTAGCTGAGAGAACAGACTAAGTCACGTCAGAGAAGGGAGCCTGAGAACACAGAAACAGAATCGGCATTTGCCAGTCTTGGATTAGGAGACCTGCCTTCTCCCAGAGCCACATGATAGAAAGAGAAAAGTGACTGCCACCAAAAGGTACTCCTGTGTTCTTCACTTCCTCTCACCCCGCCTTCATTAAAAAGTTACTGTACGATGATGGACATGGGGCTTTAACAGGTTTGAGGTGGGTATGTGGATGAATTCTTGAGTTCTGAAATCGTCTGGCAAGCCAGCCAATTAAAAAAGCTATACACCTAAAAACAAATACTCTTTTTCTACTACTAGAGAAAGAAACAACATAAAAACCAACGTACACTCAAATACAGTATAAAATAAAGCATCAGGTATCTACCTACTCTGATACAAACTTTGATGATTTGTTCATAATTACATTCAGTTAAAAATTAAACAAGCAATTTCCAGGGAAGATAATATACAGCTTGTAAACTCTGAATTCATTAAAGAAAAATAATGTATTTCCACATATAAACTGTATAATCACTAAAATATGACCAAAAACAGTAACACCCAAACACATAAAACACGTTCCGTTCCAGTTTATGGAAGAGCCAAGGCCAAGGCTCCTACAGAACAACATGCAAGAACTTGAAACGCGTGAACACGAGTGTCAGGGCCCTCCATGGTGTCCACACACAGCGGGTTGTGAAGCAGGAAAAGGAGTGACCCCGCGACTGTCCCTAACTGGCACACAATGGAGACTGTTACACAGCACTGGCTTGGACACATCTGTGCACTGAAGATGTTGTGGCTATTAACAGTTTAAACCTTTACTGTATTTTGCTAATTGGTACATAGAACTTTAAAGCTTTTGAAAGATAAAGCACTCCATTCAGTTCAATTCGCCAGCATTGTTCAAGTATTCCAAGTAGGAACAAAGAGGAAAATAAATCTGCTTTAATTGCTGAAGAATCACAGATAATGGAGATGGCTGAATACTGTAGAGGAAAGAGCTTTTGTTCCTTAAACAATTTTAATATATAAAGATCATTCTCTATTTTAAGTTTCAATGGCCTTGTCTGCATATAAAACCTATTATTACTATTCATTTCCTCTATAAGTATTTAATAAGTACAAGTTTTATACAATGTGATGATGTAAAAATAACTTATTTTAATGGGAGAACATTTTAGAAAACAAAGTTCCCTATCAATATAATTTTATTTTAAATAATTATATGTAATAAATGATCTGATTTATTTTAATCAATGTTAAATGAGTTATCTGAAGTTATTTTAATACCAATGATATGTCACTGAGTAGAAATATGGCTATTTTAAATAATCAATTCTATTGAAATAAATTTCCAGTAATTTTAACTATGTTTACCCATAAACATAAAAACAAGCTATTCTGATATTAGTTCATGTATAGGTATATATGTCAGGTGATAAAAGTATTAAATATAATTTAATCTTCTAAACATATAATCATTTATTGTGTGATTAATGTTATTAGTTCATAATACATTTATTAATCTATCCCAAAAGTATAGAAAGAACATTTACTTTCAGCTATATTGTCTTAACGTATTTCATTACTTGAGTTTTTACTATCTTTCAAAATAATTATCTCCCCCCTCTTCCAACTTCCCCTTCTATAGTATTTGAAGAGAAGACCAATAAAAGAATGTACATTTGACTATAACATTTACACTTCCCAACTCATTAGTCATTACTTCCTTCATAGAATTTTAAGCAATAGTATTGCTACGATCTTAAAGGCTATTCACCCTTTTTTTCTGGTAGCTTGAAGGTAGTGAAAAACCAAAAAAGAGCAGTACATTGTAAGTTTTTAAAAATAAAACTCTCTTCAAACTAACATTTATAATCAATGCTTTTTCTCTTTTTATTTTAATAGTCTCATCTAAATACAAGAATATAAATAAGCATCTGCAGACTGAAAAACACGAAGAAACATCACTCTGTGTTTAGTGAAGTCTTGAAAAAAAGAACCGCACATACTAAACTGCCACCATGGGAGGGTCTCAAAGGCTGCTATTCTTTGATGTAAAATGAAATACTACTTAGTGAATAAAACATAAAAAAACCTCCTGTCTACCCTTCAAAGAGACATATCCTTTGACCCAGTGCTCCAGACTAAAGCCTTGAAATTTTTGCACAAGAATGCTGCGTGAGCGAAGTCCAGACAAAACAGACACTTGAGAGGCTAGAAGGCTGCATAGCCCCAATCACAGACACTACGCCTTCCAATAATCTAGCAGAGATAGCGCTGCCACACACCAAAAGAAAGTAATCTCACCAAAAGAAAACTGACCCCTTAAAAAAAAAAAAAAAAAGCAGGCAGTCAAAGCAAATGTAAGCCTGTAACTTAGGTTTATCTTTTTGTGTAGGTCACCTCTTAATGACCAATTTTTAATTTAAGTTTGCAGACTTATACAAAGTTTTCATCTATAAACATTTAATATATTAGGAAGGAAAAACAACACAAAACCAATACTTGAGTAGCAATTATAATTGTTTTATTTTGGAATGGTTGCAAAAATCATTCACTTTTACAAATTTCTTACAGCAACTCAAGCTATGAAAAAATTTTAAACCATTTAAAATGACAAAAAAATTCTATTAAATAATTTGTTGCTGCTGGCAGAAATTCTAAAACAGCAATATTATCACTCAGTTGGCTAAGTGTGCTAATACCAAGTGCTTAATCAAATGGCAATTACTTACTGCAAATATCAACAAGTAACAAAGCTTTAACTGCTGTGTTACCGCTATTTGGAAGAAACTGTCAAGCAGTAAAACAACAAATTGGCAATATTCAAAACACCATCTCTATTTTACATGCACACTTAATTTTTAAATAAAGATATTAATATAGACTACTTTAAATCCTATTAGGATTTTACATTAAAGTGTTCATTATAAGGATATAAAAAATGTGTTCACTATTTCTAAAAAAAAAACAAAAACAAAAAAAACCCAACTTAGAAATGATAGCCATCCTTCCCCATCCCCCAGATTTGAGATTTACAGGTTGCTAAATGAAGTTTCCTGTTTCATATGCATTTATATTGAGGATGCCGGTGTAACTACCACGATTAAAACAGGTGATGCTGAATAGTTTTTAAACAAAACCACCAGGCACCTAACTGAAAATAACCACTGAGAGGATCAATATAAGCGCTGACGCACAGGGCCTGGCACATGCAGGTGCTCAGGAAGTATTTACTGAGTAAATAAACGAAGGGCAGATAGCAGCCAACTTATTTTACAGAAGTAATATACTAACGTCCAAACTATTAGGCTTATTTGACATTATTTTTACTAATTGCAATAGTTGTTACATTTTGAGGGGAGTTTTCTATCTTTTTTGTATTTAAATTTTAACTATAGTAGTAGTTAATATAAGAGAAATGTGACAAACAGAAATTAGTATTTCAAAAATAAGTAATAAAAATGATAAAGAAGCATTTCAAAAACATACTATGTAGGTCTAACTCATGCTTCGGTTGTTTTGTGGGGAGCGCCTACTCAAAATCTTTAAAGAATACTGAATTGAAAATTTAACTTCTCTATTTTGTATGGCCCACGTGAATATAAAAAGACAGCATGTTCTCATCAAGTCTACTGAAAGGAGACTGGGGTGGAGGGAGTAAAGAGAAAAAAGTTTCTCTCTTCATAAAGCACAAAGGCAAAGACATTCTTCACCCCACCTCCACAGCACAGCAATCCTGCAACAAAAACCAAGGGCCAAGCAAACAATCGTTTTGTGAGCTTCCCCATTGTCTGCAGGAAGCATCACGTATTTGGAAATACTACTGGTGCAACCACAAAAAGGTTATTTTGCACATTGTGCTACTACATCAATTGACAAGATTTTAAGATGATGTAGTCTACACTTGGTATTTAAATTTTTATTAATTCCAACAGTAAATGAAAAGGATATTAGCAGTTTATACACAAAAAATAGAGAAGACATTCCTAAGATTGCCTGATTAGAAATTTACCATGTGCTCTGCTATAAAATTCATTAACAGTGATCCAGGAAATTTTATTCTTTGAAGATCTGTCCTCTAATAAAGTCAGCACTGCATTTCGTTCTGAAATGAAAGAGTAGATTCTTTAACACTGAAAAATGCGAGGCAGACTTTTCCCCTTTACATTCTATGCCTAAGAAAAGACAGGGTACCTGTTGTCAATATACAATAGACACCCAAAATAAAACATCCTTTTCTTTGTACTTATAATGGTACTGACACCCATGACATACTATACAAATTCCTTTAATTTCTTATGTTCTATATATTAAACTCTGCCCGTCAAATGTAATACTAAAAAAAGAAAAAATTAACCTTTACTTGGTGGCACGCCCACTGAACTGAGAGTACGGCTGAAACTGTACACTCATGCACTTAAGATGGAAAAATGAAACACGGCTTGGTAACAACGGGGCAAGTAACAAGGGTCTGAGGCTGCAGCTCTCCATGGACTGTGCCTGGGGAAGAAGCAGGGGAACTTGAGTTTGAAGCTGCCCGACTACAACTGCTGAGATTGAAAGGGTTGGGGGTGACACATCTGGAGCATCACAAGAAATCCTGGCAACTACGTTTTAAAAAGGATTCAGTCAAACTGCAGAATAATCAAGATGATGAATTAAGTAGAATTCACGTGAAGTGAATCAAAGCCCTGGGGATGTTTAACTGAAAAAAAGAGAAGACTTGGGAGAATGATTTTCAAACTTTTTGTCACAGGACTCCTTTCCACTCTTAAAAATTATTGGGTCAGTATTGCAATATACAGCCCCTAATAAAATTAGGGGCCAGTATGCAATATACAGATGATGCATCATAGTATTGTACACTTGAAACCTATACAATCTTATTAACCAATGTCACCCCAACAAATTTAAGAAATACATGAAAAATAAAAATTATTGGGACCCAAAAAAGGTTTTGTTATATATGAGATATATCTGCAGATATCTGCCATTTAAGAATTAGAAATGGAGAAAAATTTGAATATATACTAAGTTTAAAATAAACCAATTATATATTAACATTATTATGAAAAGCAATTGTATTTTCAAAAACTAAAAAATTTAGTGAGAAGGGCGGCACTAATATCCATTTCTGAGAATCTCTAATGTCTCGCTTAATGGAAGACAGTTCTGCCAACTGTTCTCGCACTCAAACTGTTATACTACGCTGTCTTGGTTGTAGCACGTGAAGAAACCCACGCTCACAGACACCTAACTAGAAAACAGGGCAATATTAATATTAACAACCTTAATATTTTCATAGTCGCATGACATGCACGGTTCTCTCTTGCACTGAGAGAGTTTTACCCATGCATGACTGTATGACATCACATACTGGTCACATGGAAAATACCAGTTCACAAGAGGCATGCAGATCTTCCAAATCCCACACACTCCATTACACAACACGCTAACCCACACTCAGGAACGTCACCACCAATACTGTCAGACGATCTGTCCTGGGAAGTTGTTGAGCTCAATCAGGCCAGTGGCAGATTCAAGTTCTAAAAATTATCATTTTTTTACTTAGAAGCTTAAAGTGTATCGTGTGTAACACTTCCTTAAAGCAACAGGTTTACTTTCTAGGAAATGGCAACCACGTCCCGAAGTCTGACCAGCCAGTCTGCCTGTCACCCGTCACCGGTTCCTCAGGCAGAAAGGCGCTCAGCGACAAAGCGGCGGGGCTCCATCCGCCGGGCCGGCCACAGCAGCGCCACGGTGCCCGCTGCCAGGGCGCTTTCTGCACGTTGCTGTTTCCCACGTAGGGAGTGAAAAGATGGTGTGCAGGGCGAAGGTTTTTAAATATTAATAACTGCTGCTGCTTCAGCAGGGACGTTACGTGAAACTGGCTTTCATAAAAGTCTTTGTGAGACTGGGGGAACAGTTTGACCTTGCAGACCTTCTACAAGGGTCCTGGGTCCCCCACCAGACAGCTTTTCAAAAATGCTTACAAGGCTCCCTTAGGCTCCTAACCCTCACCCTTCAGAAAACTCAGCTTTTATCTAGTTTATTACTTACTGGACCCCCACATAAGGTTTCTCGTGAATAAAAGGTTAAACAATTTTTTAAATGAAAAATACAGTCAATAATATAACCAGGTAACATGTAAAGTTACCCTCTGGTTTTAAATTCCAAGGATCTGAAATAAACACTAAAACTGATCCCCCACTAAGTTTAGTCCACTTGCGTAAGACCTGGACTTTAGAGTCACCGCCTGTGCTAATGTTAAAATCCCCTGTGTGAGATACACACAGAAACCATGACAGTGGCCAACTCCCTTCCACAATTAAGACTCTAGGCTCCATTCAATTTCAGGTACAAACGTAATGGCTATCTAGTGTTGAGTGGTTAATAAAAGCAGTATCCTAAGTTAATAAATTGGTTTTTAGAATGTAACAGTGACATTAAAATGTTGTTTCTCTATCTTTTAAAATACTCATAAGAACTTCACATTTTGAAGTGTTTTCACCATTAATACTGATACACATTTTTATTTGAAATGCACGTTAGATCCATTCCAGCGGCTCACTATTTCTGGAAGACCCTCAGAGCCTGGCCTTGCCACTGCACTGCTGCTGAGCCCCCACCTGGAGTCCCTCTTAGCGGTATGCTACCTATGGATATTCGATACTTTTGTTTTAATATAAACCTAAATGAATAGCTATGGGTTTCCGTTATATTAAATATTACTTCAGTAACTATGAATAATTATACACAAGACTTCTATTGAATTTAGCTGAAATACTATACCTACCTACATATAATTAGCACACAGTTCAAGAAAGACATCAACAAAGCAGGAGAAAATCTACACAGGGCAGCAAAGTTCATTGAAAGTGTGCACTGACTCTGTGCACCAACTGAAAGCAGACTCAGAGTGTGCACCCCCTCTGGTGTGTGTGCTTCACAGTGCTCTGTTTAGAGCAACAGACTGCTGTGTGACCTTCGCACTCTCCAAACTGGAGAGAACAGAACTCGGGGCATTACTAGTAGTAGAGTAAACTCCGTAACACCAGAGCAAGAAGGTAACCTCTTGGGGCTGGAAGGAGACGGGCACTGGAAAAATTAAAAGAGCATCCTCATCAATTGCTGAATACATGGCCTGTGTGAATCCTTCCCCCACTCTCTCTACTCTCTCTCTCTCTCCCCCCTCCCCCTCACACACACACACACACACACACACACCCTCAATTCTTTCCTGCCGGAGGAAACAACTGACATTTGATGACCGCGTGAAGAATGAGCACGTGGCACTGAAGGAAAAGCTAGGGGACTGGTACTGGGCAGCCAGGCAGAGCGCACTGGACCTGAATGCCCTGCAGCAGGAAGCAGAACCGCAGCAGCTGTAGGTGCGGTGCAGCTGCGGACAATCGTGCGTGAAGACCTCAAAGGCCTCACCGGCTCAGCAAGAAGCACCAGAGGGTTTTTCACAGAGGATGACAAAACCAGCATTTTCATAAGACTATTTTGGTTATCCTGTGGTTTTAAAGTTAAAACCAACCAGCATTAAGTAAAATGTGAGATTTCCTTACCTGTTTACTCCATTTATTTGCTCATTTAGACCTTTAAGTGCGACCTATCATTTGAATTATGATCACAGGCTCAAAATTGAGTAATAAAAAGATATACAACAATTAGAGAGCATATTGGATAAAAATTAAAGTATGACTACACATTTTTCCTGGAAGTCTCAGAACATTTATAGAATTTATGTCACTGTACAATATAAGTGTAAATAACAAGTTACATCTAAAGCAGCACCGCGCCTTCAAAAGGTCAGTGAGCCTGGCTACCGAAACCCCATCTGCTGTGACGGACAGAAGGACGTCACTCATCCGTGGCTCACCGTGACCACTCGCGTGCGCTGTGGAAACAGGGTGCACGCACACTCACAGTCACACAGACAGCTAATTGCAGGAAAGCCCAATACACTTAATTTTAGACAGTAATGGCACCTTACAACTTAAACAGGAGTATTGCTGAGGAAGTAAAAAACAATGCATGCATTACAAAAATGAAAATGTTCTAATTGCTATTTATAAACACCACAAAAAGGAAGCCTTTTGTAATTTTAATTGCTCGCTATTTGCATGACTTAATATTTGTTTATAATGCTTAGCAAGTTACCTTTTCATGACAAATATTTCTTAAAATAAATTTTTAAAAATTTGCATCAATCCAGAAAGTCAAATTCAAATCACTCTGAAAATCTATTGCACAAAACAACCCTGAAAGCAGAATCCTCGCAGTGTATTTAAGAAAACTCTTACCAATTTTTCATCAACTGTGATGAGCTGCGCCTCTCGAGTTTGGTCCTGGGCCAGCCTCCAGGTGGAAGTGCTCAATGACCTGCAGTGCAAGATTTTAAATTCAAAAACAGCCCATGCAATGAGAAAAGAGAGGCAGACAAACATTCTACAGACGAGCTACTTTGCCACTGTCTGTCTTATAAAACAGAAAGGACAGAAAGAAAGAGAAGAGGGCACGCAATCCCTTTCCTCCCCGGACTCCTCCGACAGCCCCTCGCTGCCTGCGCAGTCCGCCAGCTCCAGGCGCTCCAGCACAGGCAGGCCTCCGGCCAGCACCGAGGGCTGTGCTGCTGTGCCCCCTAGGAGTGTGCAGCTGGCTCGCACGACCCGGAAGAAAAATGCAAAGCTCTAGCAACTCTTCTGGAACATAGATTCCCTAATGATGGCATCAGAGTAAAAAAGAAAAATCTCAATCGTATTCTTAACGGCATAAAGTAAAAGTTACAGAATTTAATGTTAACAAAAAAGTTTCTTCATACTAATTTCAAAACAAAAGTAGTTTAAATAGGAGTAATTTGTATGATTGTTTTTAATTAATGTTATTAGTTTAGTCCTGAATCCCATTCACAGAACTGAAGAAATTCGTACTAGTTAAATAAAATAGTAAGTCAGAAATAAAAGGGGCACAGGATCTAGCTCCTTTATATTAGCATCTTCCTATACTCACCCTAAGAAATTACTTAAAGCTAACAGACTTTTTTAATTTCATGTATACAGTATACTCTGTACTAATGGATGTCATAGCTATCACTGTAACAATTTACATTTTAGAGTTTTCCAAAATATTAAGCAATCCTATGTACATTTCTCTAGAAAGTTAGTATATATAATTATGATTCAAATTTCCAAACCAATTGAATATATAGTATTCAGTTCTGCAATATAGCCACTATCATTATTTTGATGCAATATAATCACCAATAACTGATACAAAATTTCATGTCAAAGGCTCAACTTTCAATAGCTATGATGTACAGCAAGTCCCCTCCTAATCCACAGTTTTCCTTTCCGTAGTTTCAGTTATCAGCCGTCAATAGTGCTCCAAAAATATTACATGGAAAATTCCAGAAATAAACATTTCCTAAGTTTTTGTTTTTTTTAAATATATTTTATTGATTATGCTATTACAGTTGTCCCATTTTCCTCCCTTCACAACCCCTCCCTCCCATATTCCCCCCCCTTTAGTTCATGTCCATGGCTCGTACACATAAGTTCTTTGGCTTCTCCATTTCCAATACTATTCTTACCCTCCCCCTGTCTATTTTCTACCTACCATTTATGCTACTTATTCTCTGTACCTTTCCCCCTCCCACTCCCCTGTTGATAACCCTCCATGTGATTTCCATTTCTGTGATTCTGTTCCTAGTTATTTGCTTAGTTTGCTTTCGTTTTTGTTTTAGGTGTGGTTGTTAGTAACTGTGAGTTTGCTGTTATTTTACTGTTCATATTTTTTATCTTATTTTTCTTAGATAAATCCCTTTAACATTTCATATAATAAGGGCTTGGTGATGATGAACTTCTTTAACTTGGCCTTATCTGAGAAGCACTTTATCTGCCCTTCCATTCTAAATGAAAGCTTTGTTGGATAGAGCAATCGTGGATGTAGGTCCTTGCCTTTCATGACTTGGAATACTTCTTGCCAGCCCCTTCTTGCCTGTAAGGTCTCTTTGGAGAAATCAGCTGACAGTCTTATGGGAACTCCTTTGTAGGTAACTGTCTCCTTTTGTCTTGCTGCTTCTAAGATTCTCTCTCCTTATCTTTAATCTTGGGTAGTGTAATTATGATGTGCCTTGGTGTGTGCTTCCTTGGGTCCAACTTCTTTGGGACTCTCTGAGCTTCCTGGATTTCCTGGAAGTCTATTTCCTTTGCCAGATTAGGGAAGTTCTCCTTCATTATTTGTTCAAATAAGTTTTCAATTTCTTGCTCTTCCTCTTCCCCTTCTGGCAACCCTATGATTCAGATGTTGGAACATTTAAAGATGTCCTGGAGGTTCCTCAGCCTCTGCTCATTTTTTAAAATTCTTGTTTCTTCATTCTTTTCTGGTTGAATGTTTCTTTCTTCCTTCTGGTCCACACTGTTGATTTGAGTCCCAGTTTCCTTCCCATCACTATTGGTTCCCTATACATTTTCCTTTATTTCACTGAGCACAGCTTCATTTTTTCATCTAATTTGCGACCAAATTCAACCAATTCTGTGAGCATCTTGATCACCAGTGTTTTGAACTGTGCATCTGATAGGTTGGCTATTTCTTCATTGCTTAGTTGTATTTTTTCTGAAGCTTTGATCTGTTCTTTCATTTGGGCCATTTTTTTTTTGTCTCAGCACCCCTGTTATGCAGTAAAGGGTGGAGCCTTAGGTGTTCACTAGGGCGGGGCAACCCATCTGGCTGTGCTGTGATGCTGTGTGTGGGGGAGGGTCTGCGAGGGAACAGTGCCTCTTGCTCCTTTCTGCTGGCTTTCAGTCACTTCCCCGGCTCCCCACAAGCAGAGTGAACCCTTCTGGTGTTGAGTCTCGGGTGGGAGGGTGTGTATACGTTGTACGAAGCCGTGGGTCTCTCCAATGAACTCTCCTGTGAGGCTGGGAGTTTCGCCTGCTACCATCTCAACCCCCACAGGTGTTTTCAGTCAGAGGTTTGAGGCTTTATTTCCCTGCACTGGGACCCTGGGTTGCAGGTCTGTCTCACTCCCCAGTTGTTCCTCCCAGTTTATCCGCATGTGAATGAGGGACTACCAGCTCCACAATCCACCACCTCGCTGGGTCCACCAGCTGCCGCCTTGCCCCGAGTCCTCCCTGCCCGGATGCCCATCTCCACCCCTCCTACCGGTCTGGGTGAGTGTTTCTTCTTTATCTCCTTGGTTATTGGACTTCCATACAGTTCGGTTTTCTGTCAGTTCTGGTTGTTTCTTGTTTTTAAATTGGTGTTGTCCTTCTTTTGGTTGTGCGAGGAGGCGCAGTGTCTACCTACGCCTCCAGCTTGGCTGGAAGTCACCCATTTCCTAAGTTTTAAAGCACATACCATTCTGAGTAGCATGATGAAATCTAGTCACCGTGTAGCCCAGGACACAGATGCTCCTTTTGCTCTGCACGTCCACCTCCCTTCACCTCACCATGCAGGTGCAGTGTCATCCCACATCCCCACGAGAAGACGGCAAGTCCAGAACAGTAAGACAGTTTGAGACAGAGACAGAAAGAGGCGGGGGGGAGAGACCACACCCCGTAACTTATCACAGTGTATAGCAATCATGTTTCTATTTGTTATTATTATTCATTTCTTACTTTGCCTAATTTATAAATAAGACTTTATCACAGGTATGTATTAATAGCAAAAAACAGGGGAGTCTCAGAATGTATCCTCTGTAGATAGAAGGGGGAACTACTGTACACAGCTTTATAGGAAATCTATTTCCTAATAACATAACTTAAAGATAACCCATAATACAAAAGGCTTTTTGCTTCATAAACACGTATTTTTAAAAATCTGTCATTTATTTCCCAAAATTAATATAATTCTTTATCATTGCAAATACACTGCTCTGAAGTTCTAGCCACACAAAATATACCTACATAAAATTATTTTATTTATACAGTTAAGATACATGTTCTGGTTGTTATAATATTTAAAAAGTAAAATTAGCATTTGTTTACTACTGATTACAGACTAGTCATCCCTATATGCACACTTAACTTCCTAACGTCACAATACGTTGCCCCATAAAATGATTGTTAATATGTTGGCCATGTGTGCTTTTGGCTATCGTGAATGACACTGCAATAGAGTCAGTGAACAGACACCTGTGTGAGTCCTGCTTTCCCTTCGTTCAGGTACCCATTTTTGAGAAGCTCAGAAACTCAACTGCCTCACGAGCTTACCTTCCTGTCCACTCATCTGTTTTGTTAGCTGGCCTCTTCACATTTCCAGGTCTCAGTGTCAACATTAATTCCAGGCCCATAGGACAAACTCTAAGGGCTATGATTAGTATTATCCATTATTATTATTACAGTGTACAAGCCATTTATTATATTTACTTTTCTGGTTTTCTGTAAAGTTTCCTGTAAGAAAATGAGATATCCTGGAAATGGATATTGAGAGATCTTATTTCTAACTCTGGTTTTACTCCTTACTAGTTGTGTCTATGAGCAAATCACTTAACCTCTCTGCATCTCAATTTCACTCTGTAAATTTGTAAAATGAGAACTTGTTGCTCTAAAATTTCATCTAGTGATGAGTTTATAATTCCAATAAGTGGAATTGAGTATAGCTCTAGTTTAATAACCCCAATGGAAATGCTACATGATAATTTCTCAACTCATAACCTCTTTTTCTTTAAAAATCTAAGGAGTTAAAACTTTCAAAAACATATATACCACATTTGTGTATCCATTCATCTGCTAGACATTCATGTGCAGGTTTTTGTGAGGACGTTTGCAACTCATTTGGGTAAATCCCTAAGAACACAATTACTGGACTGCACGTTCTAATGAACAAAATGAACTAACAAGCAAAATAGAGACAGACTCAAAGAGAGCAGGCTGTCAGTTGGTCCAGACAGGGGGAGGGGTTGAGGGATGGGGGTATGGAGGGATTGAGCCAAAAAAGAAAAAAAAGAAAAAATTCATGGACAGGGACAACAGTGTGGTGATTGCTGGTAGAGTTGGGGGGGGGGAGGTGGAGGGTATGGGGGTACATGGCGATGGAAGGAGACCTGACTTGGGGTGGTGAACACACTATACAGTGTACAGATGATGTACTGTGGAACTGTGTACCTGAAACCTGTATAGTTTTGTTACCCAGTGTCACCCCAATAAATTCAATGAAAAGGAAAAAAGGACTTTGTTTAGCTTTGTGTGAAACTGCCAAACTGTCTTCGAAAGTGGTTGTGCCGTTTTGCATTTCCACCGGCATGTATGAGACTCGCTGTTCACTTCACTCTCGCCAGGGGTTTAGTGTCGTCACTGTTAATACTGAGTATTTTGGGTCTTTAGACTTTCTATATAAACTTAAAATAAGTTTCTTTATATCCACAAAGTACCCTGCTGAGGTTCTGACAGGGATTGCATTGAATCTATAGATCAAGCTGGGAAGAAGTAACATCTTAACAATGCTGAGTCTTCTATCCACGTGCATTTATTAGGATCTTTTTTATTTCTTTCATCAGTCTTCTAGTTTCACTCATTACATCTTGCAAATACCCTCTTTAATACTTCAAATATACTTTTCAAAAAGTCTTATGGTGAAAAAATAAAAGAAGCCATTTGCACTGGAAAATAGTATCTGAATAAAACCAATATTACTATCTCAAAGTTTCAACAGTATTCTCCCTTTGAAGCAAATTATCCTTATCAACTAAGAACAGCAAAATTCTGGTATCATTATAGCAGTTTGAAAACATGGCTTCAGACTCTCTGACACTCCCCCCTCCCATCGAGTGCCTGAGGCCCATCTTCCCTAACCTTAAAATCTGAGCTCTGTGGCTGCCTGACCAATAACAAAAGCGGGGCGATGCATTTTTCCAGGCTCGGGCTTAAACGAACTGGCAGCTTCCACTTCCTCTTAGAACACTGTTTCCTAAGATGTTCACTCTTGTAGACCAGCCAATGTATCAGGAGGGCATCCAAAGTGCCCCCCCGAGAGACCCACCTGAAGAGGCATCAGGAGTCAATCCCACTTTGCTGACCAGGTGAGTGAACTGTTAGGCCTGGAACACTAGCTCCAGCCCCCACACCCCTCTCTCAGGCCATCCCAGCACACACCACTGGGGCAGAGATAAGCTTCCCTGCCAGACCCCACCCAGAATGCCTGTTTGGGAGCAACATAAATGACTGTTGGTTTAAGCCAATGAGTAGTGGGGTACTTTGTGTCCAACTACAGACAGCAAAAACATTCCTATAAATAATTGAATGCAGCTTTATAAACATTAAAATTGAACCTGTTACTTCAAAGGACCAGAAATGTTTTCCTGGACTTCTAAAAAAGTAGAATTCCTAATCCTATGGAAATTATTAAGGAATTAATTCTCAGCTTTTTAGTTAAAGCCAATTATGTTTATTGTCAATTTACTGCAAATTAAATTAACTCAAATTCACATTAAATCAAAAAATGTTCAGTTCCATGCTAAACCATAACACAATATTACTAGTTCTAACTGAAATAATAAAATATACATGGTCTCTATGTCACAGTAATTATCTCAGTCTTCAAATATGTTGACATTTGGGTCAATCACCTTCAAATTGATCTTAAAGCTTTTCAATATCTTGAAACAACAAAGAAAATTTAAATTGTCTTCAAAACACTGTGCTCACTAGGAAGAAACACGGAAGCACCAACTGTTAACGGGACAAATGAAGATGAGGGTCAAGGGTCTACTCTAATATTCTGGAAATTATGTGAAGTAAAAGGAAAAGATGCGACAAACGCTTCAGTTAAGTTCAGTGGAAGTTAACGTGAAGATATTTTATAATCTATTCACAAATAAATTCTTTGATTCTGACTCAGATTTATTGCTTTAATTTCTAATCTTTAGGAACAGTACTTAATACTAACTTTAAATGTTCAACTGGCCAGGTAAGTAAAGAGGAATGACGCGCTGCTCACAGAAGCCCTTTCCCCGCTCTTCCCCAGGCAGGACTCACAGCAGGGCCTGAGAGCAACTGCGCCCCCCCCTCCCAACACAGCTCCAGGCAAAGTCTGAACTACCCTGACCCTCGGAGTGACGTTAGACGAAGGAGAGCCTCGTGCAAGGGGGTGAGGGTGAACAGGCTCACACACTGGACTTTGACGTGACATTGAGGGGTGATAAGGAGGAGGACATGGGCCAGGATGCTGAGTGTGGTCACGAAAAAACTGGAGGGTGTGATGGAAAATGCCAAGTAAAGGAGAAAAAATATATATCCACGTTTATAGCACCAGGTTATCAAAGTAAACAGAAATAAGGTGAAAATAAGGGGAATAAGAAATATAGATGTCCTGGTGATGACAGTAATTATATTATAAAACATAAGTATATGAAAAGTTCACATATACAAAGGTTAAATTATTGAGCTATTCTGGCCACTAAAGAATAAGTCTACTGGTTTGGAATGGAATTGAGTTGCTTGCTCTTTGGTGTGTCTTGAAAATAAGTGGAAGCAAATTTACCACAAAGATGCCAGTTATTAACCTACAAATTAATTATAATAATAATTTCAACTGAATTTTTATAAAATTAAATGACTGTCATAGGGAAGAAAAATTCACAAAAATAACCAAGAAAATCTGAGAAACAACTACAGGACAGGACTTGCTTTGCCGGCTGATGTAACACAGTACTTAAGACACGGTACTGGCCCAGGCACAGAGCAGATACAGACATAGGTACACAGCACAGAGCAGGCACAGAACAGGCACAGAGACAGGTACAGAGCAGGTACACAGCACAGGCACAGACAAGGTACAGAGCAGGCACAGAGCAGGTACACAGCACAGAGCAGGCACAGAACAGGCACAGAGACAGGTACAGAGCAGGTACACAGCACAGGCACAGACAAGGTACAAAGCAGGCACAGAGCAGGTACACAGCACAGAGCAGGCACAGAGCAGGTACACAGCACAGAGCAGGTACACAGCACAGAGCAGGTACACAGCACAGAGCAGGCACAGAGCAGGTACACAGCACAGAGCAGGCACAGAGCAGGCACACACAAGGTACAGAGCAGGCACAGAGCAGGTACACAGTACAGAGCAGGCACAGAGCAGGTACACAGCACAGAGCAGGTACAGACACAGGCACAGAGCAGGTACACAGCACAGAGCAGGCACAGACGCAGGTACACAGCACCGGCTGGAGCACGGAGCCTGACTCTGCGGTCTGTCAGCACACTACGGAGTAAACGGACAAGTTCAAATCAGTGGCCGGAGGCTACCCAGTAAATAGTACTGAGACAGCTGGTTATCCTTTCAAAAATGTTTAAATCCTCATAAGATATCTACATCATATGCCAAAGAATTCTAGATGGACTAATAGACACACACAGTGTTGTGTGTACAAATCATTGGAGTAAAATATAAGAATTTTTATAAGTTTTAGAAAGAAAAGCTTTAAGATACAATACCCACAAACTGAAAGAAAAATAACTTCTGGACAATAAAGCACTATAAACTAAACAAGGAAACATCAAGGTAGTAATAAGTACAGCAGACGTAGCAGATAAAAGACAAATAGCTACAATATATAAAGAACTCTCAGAAAGACCCAAAAAAGGGAAAAGAGAGATATAAACATAGGTAGATATTAATACCAACCATATCAATAATCACTTTAAATGACAATGGTCTAAATATACCAACTGAAGGGAGCCGGAACCCAAAAGAAACCCATTTTAAATGTAAAGACACAGACAGATCAAAAGTAAAGAGAGAGAGAAAGATGTACACCAGGCTAACAGTAATCAAATGCTACTGCGGCAGTTACACTATTCTCAAACAAAGTGGACTTCAAAACAAAAGGAAAAAATATCAGGAATAAAGAGCAGCACTATGTCAAGACAAAGGGTCCAAGAAGACATCAACAACCCCTGCGGTATATCAGCGCACGAGAGAAGGCTAAAGCATGTGCGGCGGAGCCGGAAAGAAGTGCGAGGAGAAACGAACCAACCGCTTAC
This sequence comes from Desmodus rotundus, assembly GCF_022682495.2. Lineage (NCBI taxonomy): Eukaryota > Metazoa > Chordata > Mammalia > Chiroptera > Phyllostomidae > Desmodus > Desmodus rotundus. The sequence goes on along the minus strand of NC_071387.1, from coordinate 209,500,870 downwards.
TAGACATGGAGACTGCAACATCTTCTAAGAGCAGAACATCAATACGGGCATAGCTGAACTGACCGGCTCCGTCAGCTAACTGGATTTCACTGACATTTATGGAATATTTCATCCAACAACAGCAGAATAGAGACTCTTCTCAAGTACACGTGGAACATCACCAAGACAGGCTCAGATGGCGGGCTATAACACACACCTTAACAGTTTAAAAGGCTAGAAATCACAAGACGCATGCTCCCAGTCAACAGTGGAATTAAACTAGAAATTAGTAACAGAAAATTGGAAGATTCATAATTATTCATTTAAAAACATACTTCTAAATAACTTATGGTCCAAAAAGAAGCCTCAAGAAAAACTAAAAAATATTTTGAGCTAAATGAAAATAAAAGTACAACTTTTAAAAATTTGTGAGACATGGACCTGGCTGGTGCAGCTCAGCAGACCGAGCACTGGCCTGAAAACTAAAGGGTCGCCGGTTCGATTCCCAGTCAGGGCACACGCCTGGATTGCGAGCCAGGTCCCAGTAGGGGGTGTGCGAGAGACAACCACCCAGTGATGTTTCTCTCTCTTTCTCCTCCCTTTCTCCTCTCTAAAAATAAATAAATAAAATCTAAAAAAAAAAAAAAAAAAAAGAAGAACTTGAATCAGTAAGTGATAACCTTCCAAAAAAGAAAGCACCAGGCCCAAATGGTTTCCTGATAAATTCTACCAAACATTTAAGAAGACATAATACTAATTTTCTACGATCTCTTCCAGAAAATAGAAGCAACAGAATTATGTACTAACTTGTTCCACGGAACCAGCATTACTTTAATATCAAAACCAGATAAAGATATTTTTAAAAAAGGAAAACTACAAATCAGTATCTCTTATGAACCCTGACACAAAAATCCTCAGCAAAATTTCAGCACAGCAAATCAGCTGACGACTACTGTTTCATCTTGGGCAGCTCGCCTAATTTTTTTTTTAAAGGCCATGAATTTTATCTTCATTTATCTTCACTTTGAAGTATCCCAACTTGTTGCTTATTTACTTCAGGTTATAAATCTTCTGGTTTAAAACTTCTAACTGCCATAAAGCCATTGGAATGTTTGTATCGTAAATATATTTAAAAGAAAATAAACAATAAATTCAATCACAAAAGTATGCTGAATTTAAAAGATACGGTAGTTGAGCAGACGAGCATCCCAGCAATGTTACATCACAAAGAAAGCTAGTGGGCAGCTTTTATTCTTCAGTTCAAAAGTGACTATCTGTCCATTGGCAAATCTGGCACTCTTGACACACTATTTTTTAAAGGTTGATTATTGTATGATTAAAAATACATTGAGAAGAAAAAGTCACCAACACACACAGACTTCCTTTGACTTCATGAAACAATTTGGAAAATGGTCACATGGTCACTTCAGAGTCGGTCAGACCCACACTAAAATTCCAGATCTGCCACTTAACAGCATATGAACTTGAACAAATTACTCCCCGATGCTGCACTTCAATTCCCCGTCTGCAGAAGGAAGGATAATACCACCTCCTAGAATGCCCAGCAGAATTAAATAACACGTTAAGTAACTGGCATGGAGTGCCCAGTGTAGAGATATATAAATGCTCACTTCTTTCGCTCTAGAAACATGCAGGACCAGTCCACTTAGTGGCAAGAGAGGAAAGGGACCCCCCTACAAAAGATTAAGAAACACTCTTTTCCAGATTTTCTCTATAAAAAAATGTGAACCGCCAACTTTTCTCTTCTGTCCAGTTAACCACACAGACCACCAAACCCGCTGCTCCCCATGTCCCCTCTTCTCCACTGGACCCCCCAGCAGTCACCGACTGGCCTCCTCTTCCTCACCACCAAGTATGGCAACCACTCGTGCCACTCCTCTGCTTAAAGTCCTTCCCTGGCTGGTGGTAACTTACCTCAAAAAATGAAAGTATTTAGGGGCTAAGTACCACATGTATAATTTACTTTCAAAAAAGAATATACGTGCATTTTGCTCATATACATACATATACATATATACTGCCAAGAGGAAAGGAGACGTAAATAGTGAGCACTTAGCACTGTTCCTGATATATTCCAGGTACAATTATTAGCAATCATTAGTATTATTTCTCAAAAAGTAATGTTGGCAAATTAACAATTAAATTCCATTTAGATGTTTTAACTTTTTATTAGCTTAACCCAGAAATGGATGGCAATTCTAGACATGGATTCAACTACAAAGAAGTTCAGATTAAAAGTAACTAAACAGTAATTCATCTCCCTAAACAGCTACAGTAGATGTCTGCTACCTATAGCCTATTTTAGAGCAATTGTTTTTTGAAATAAGGCATCAATCAAGGAAAAATTTAGTAATAAATTAATGTAACTAGAGGTAAGTTCTTAAAGAAAAACTGAAAATACTCGTTGGAAAGTAGGGTCCCTTTGCAATACAGTATTTCAAAAAAATAATTCATGTCTGTTTAATTTCAAAAAGAATTTTAAAAATAAGTATAAAATACAACCTAGATTTTATCGCCTCATAAACGTGGCACAAGTGCACGAAAGGACACAAGAAAGTCAAGTCCCACACACTCAGCTTCACAGCGGTGAGCGCAACGAAGAAAACGGCCTGCTTGCATTCCCTGGCCAGCCTCACAGGCCTGCACGCTGTTCGGGAAAAACCCAACAACCACTGTAAGATTCGTCCAAATACAGTCATCAAACCGCAGACTGCTCAGCCTGAACAGATCGGAAACCCTCACTGACTGCCCTAAGTAAATTACTTAACCAAAACTCCTAAGTCTATGACTTTTAAATGAGTATTGTTAGAGTTATATATGCAATTTGATTTCAATAACAAAACTAGTACAATCGATAAGACAATAAGACATGTAACAGTACTTTTTCCTTTGACTTTCCAAAACATTCCAACTTCTAAAACCACAATTACCTAAAGAAGACTTTTTTAGGAATTAAAATGTAACTGACGTGTCATAGGACATTAGTTTCAAGTTTGTAGAAAAGGGTCCGGGGCTGGTGTCTACTGTGAAATGCGCACCGCATTCGGTCTCGTTACCGCCCACCACCACACACAGCCACCATTTCTTTCCTGCGATGAGAACTTTTTATGATCTGCTCTCTTAGCAACATGCAGTACAATATTATTAACCACAGTCACTATGCTGCACCTAAACACAACACTTTAACCTTAACACACTTTGCCTACCTTGACAAAGATCCAGTCAATAAAATACTCTTTGAAGAGCAGTTTGAAAGATCTGGAAGGGTTAATACTTATGACTACAAAATCGTGTATCTGTGTTCAAAAGGCCCAGGTGAACTCCGCTGACCGTATACCTTTAAGCATGTACACCAAGATTCTAACTCTTACTCTGAATTCATCAACCATCTATTAAAACATGTGTCCTTTGCATAACGGCTTTCACAGTTTTACTGGGGAAAGGCAGACACAGAGGCAACAATCTCACTGCCACTGCTTTAAATGCTAGTGGTAATGTCCACAATAAACGTGTACCCAAGGTGCTTTGCCGGGCAAGGAGGAACAACTGTGGATCATGGAGAGGGAGGTGTGGTGGGATGTACCAGGAAGAAGTCCTTAACAATGTTGCCTGTGCTGTCCAGATACTTTGTTTTCCTTGAGCATTCAATGTGACAGGATTGAGAAGGGAATTTAAAAAACAATTTGGCATATTAATTCACACATGTAGTGCCTATTATGTAGTGCCTATTACGGTCATGACAAACATGTTCATAGTTTATTTTTAAATTAGGTATAACACCACAAAACCAGTAGTTTAAATTTTGGTTGAGGCCTGGCTGGTGTGGCTCAGTGGATTGAGCAACGGACTGTGAACCAAACAGTCGCCCGTTCGATTCCCAGTCAGGGCACATGCCTGGGTTGGGGGCCAGGTCCCCAGTAGGGGACATGTAAGAGGCAACCACACACTGACGTTTCCCTCCCTTTGTCCTTTCCTTCCCTCTGTCTAAAAACAAATAAATAAAATCTTTTAAAATAATTAAATTAAATTAAAACTTCATTAAAAAACTTTTTTGGTTGAAAAGTCATGCATTTTTTTTTTTTACGAGACAGACATCAATTTGTTGTTCTATCTCTGCATTCATTGGTTGATTCCTGTATGTGGCCTGACTGGGGATTGAACTCGTAACCTTGGCATATCGAGATGACGCTCTAACCAAGTGAGCTACCCAGACAGGGCATAAATTCTTTATTTTCCAAAAAAGTCCTTACTTTTCCCCTAATGTTTCTTATTTTGTCTCCTCCTAACTCCCTTCCAGTAAATCAAATCAAATAGTAAAATTTAAATAACAGTATCTACAATATTCTGAAATGCCTTAAACCCTAGATTCTATTTTTTATTTGCTGTTATTTCTAAAATAAATAAAACTGAACTTAACTAAGTAAAATCATGTTTAATGTGGACTATAACAGTAGAATGTTAATCCTCAATCTCAAAAGTCAGAGTTTATTCTGTAGATGAAGCACTCTGCCACTCCAAAATCTATGGTAAAATAGCTACCCAGCTATTTATTACAGAAAAAAATTTTTTACTTTACTGTTGGCAATTATTTAAATTTGTAATACATTTCCATCTTTTCCATTATTTGGTGAAAAACTTTGAAGTACTAGTAAAAACACACATCACACAAAAAGCTGACAGAATTAATAGATATTGCCTTAAGATAAAGTCTGCAATACGATTATTCAATATAAGGAAGAAGCAGGGTGCATCACAAAACTATACACGTAAGTCACATTTTTCAGTGATCTGTAACATTGTAGTCCGTGACAGTTACATTTAAAACTCACGCAGTACATCATAAGGAGAACAAATATCTCACGTGCTATCCTGCTTAAGATGTTATGAACTATTTTTAGATTTATGTACTGCTCCATAATCGAATGAGCACACAGATGCTCACTGAGTCCCAACGGCATGCTCACCGCCACTCTGTGCTGTGAAAACACAAAGGGGGAGGAGAAACAGCCTCTGTGCTCAAAGAGCTCGACCCTAGTGGGAGACACAGACAGGGAAACCGGAATCACAGCGAGGCACAGAGGTAAGCACACGGGGCCCTGCAATCACTACCTAAGCCTGAGAATTCAAATACCGCTCCTTAGAGAGAGTGATGCTTGAAGTGCCCCCTGAGGCCGAACAGAAGTGAAATAGGCAGAGGGTTTCGAGGTGGAGCAAGGCAGGGAAGAAGGGAAAGCAGAAAAACACTCCACGGGACAGAACCTCCATTATGAGCCTGCGAGCGCAGGATCACTAAAACAACGAAAACAGTGTGCGCCCGCCGGGGACTGGGCCAGGGGGCGCTGAGGGGCCGAGGAGCAGATGAACAGCGAGGAGAAGGCTCTGTGGGGCACACGAAGCAGCCGGGCTTATCCTACAGGCAAAGAGAAGAACAAATGCAGGCTGAGGACAGGGGGACCAGCGCGGTAAGGATGGAAACTCGGTGAGTGTCAGGGCTGGGACCGAAGGGCTCCTTGGCGGATGGCCAGAGACAGATGAGAATGACACACAGCTGGCAGCAGTGATGGAGGATGAGCGCAGTGGAGGAGGAGATGACCATCAGATTGTGGCGGGTGAGCTGAGTGTGGAGGGCCTGGTTAGCGCTCAGGGTATAAAATTCAAGAAAAAGACATGGAGTCACATCTGACACGAAGAGTAGGTCTGACAGTCAGTGCGTGAGATGAAAACTGCAACAAGAAGTTATCTTTGGAAATCCTTCAGGAAGTCCCCTTGATCCCAGGTGGACCCACCCAACAGCCCCTTGATGATCCAACCCTCGAGCACTGGAATAAAGCGCTGTTTCTTTGGTGGAGTACCAAACGAGCACTAAGGAGAATAATGAGAGAATTAACTTGAATTTCTAAGTGTTTAAAAACTATTTTCTACTCTCTTTTAGTTGTCAGGTGTCTGTGTTGACTTCCTTGAGTGAAAAGTGTATTATGACGCGAATTAAATGTCCACGTTTAGGTTTAGGCAAACAGATGGCAACCGAAGTCACGGTGGACGATGAGACAGAGAGAGAGGACATTAGTTTCCTAGTGCTGCTGTAACAAATCACCACCGAGCTGGTGGGTGGAAACCACAGAACTCACTCTCTTCCAGTTCCGGAGGTCCTCCACACAGAACAAGCCTCCCAGGGCTTGCGCCCGTGTGGAAGGAGGGCCAGTTCCCTCTGCAGGCTCCGGGGAGGATGTGCTGCTGGCCTTCCCCAGCGTTGAAGGGCTGCCGACACTGCGGGCCTGTGGTCAGAGCACCCTGGTCAAGGCTCCCATGCCGGCATTTCTGTCGCCTCTGATCCCTCCTGCACACCTCTTGGAGGAACGGTTTGATTACATGGGCCCTGCTAAATTAATCCAGGATAACCCCGCATCTCAGGATCCTCAACTTCATTACATCTGCAAGTCCGCAGGTTTGGGGATCAGGATGAACACGTGGGGGTGGGGTCATCCAGCCTATCACAGAGTATGCAAAGAATGAAGACATTGGTAATTCTCTAGTTCTTACATTGGATGGTGGGCCCACACAAGTTCATTTTGCCATTATGCTTCCTAACATATATGTGACATGTATTCATGTGTATATAAATTATGTAATATAAAACATTTTTTAAAAATAAAGAGCTATAAATCAAACTCAGAAATACTGACAGTTCAAGGAATGGGCATTCAAAAGGAACTGAGAAGGAAGAAAAACAAAATAAAAGTCAAAGGAAAAATCTTTCAAGAATGGGAAAGCTATCTTTTGGGATTGCAAAGGTCACATAAGATAAGAACTGAGAAAGGTCTATTCTTTTAGCAACAGGGTCACCGACACCCCTGACCAAAGCTGTGTCCGCGGAAAGGTGGGTGCTGCACACAGACCGCCCGATGCTGAGGGGCGAGTGGGAGGACACAATCTAGAAGAAGCCAGGTGCAGAACACTTTTACGGACTCAGGAATAAAATGCTGCTAATAAACAGACAAAATCCAAGACGCTCTGGCAATCCAGGAAGAGGAACTAGAGTCTTAGGAAGGATTTATGAAAGGAAAAAAAAAAGGTGAGGAAGGGAGAAAGGAACAAAAGGAAAAAAAAAAGAAGCCATAAAAAAAGAATAATGATGACGGTGATGTTACAATTTACTAGGCACTGAGCTTATGCCGGACACTGTCCGCAGGACTTTATGAACCAGATTATTATGTCCATGTTATAAACAGAACACGGTCACAAAGCAGGCAGAGAGAGGAGACATCAGAGCTAGGATTCAAATACCGGTAGAGCTGACCTCAAACTGTGCGCTCCCAACTACTCTGTGACACCAGCGTGATGGGCCCAATGGCGTGGTCCTAGTGTCAGAAAGCCAACACAGCCGTGGCTAATCTTAAGAGTTAATAGAAAATCTCTGGAAAATAGATTTTTCCCAAAGTTGGAATCAAGGACAATAGTAAGAGATTATTAAGGGAATTGGCCACATGAACAGCTTGAATTCAAAGCCAATAAATAACATATTAGATTTATTATTAGCATACTCCCCCAAAATAGGTTACAGAGACCCTAACCCTACACATTCACCCTCAAAGCAGATGCTCCACGGCTGTACCTCCTAGGAAAGTCTGTAGGAAAGAAATACAAGTATTTGTTGACTGAGTGAACAAACTTTAGCAAGCAAAGTCTTAGAGTTCATTAGGAAAAAGGGTTAACAGGTCAGCCTATACAATATATATAAACATTATTTGTTCCCTAAAGATATCTCAATATAAAATAAACCCGTTCTTAATTTTTGTTCAGGACGGCCCATCTTTCATTACAACTGAGTTCTTATGACCTACATGCGTATGACATAGCAGGTTAATTGGCATTACAAATAACGCCTATAGTGTAGCAAATCCTTACGGTAATTGAGGCTGCTTAATCTGACTTAACTGAGTACTTACTTCCCCAAGATTTTTTAAACTTGGTACCGGAGACAAGGGTTTTCAATCCTTACAAGACATGAGCCTGAAAAACTTCCCTCCTGTGATACCTGCCACACAGGAAAAACAACGTGAAACAGTAGCTGTCCCTCTAACTGTAGCCTCGCTTGCCCTTCTCGTTGTTTGGTGATATAAACCAATTCCCTCTGCTAGCCCGAGCCAGCCATTTGAGTTTCTAGGTTTTTGTCACTTGTAATCAAAAGGTCTAACATGAGAGCCAGTATAAACCAAACGTCATGTAAAATCTCACATGCTCTATGGAAGGGCTGCAAAGTCTGGGACCCATGAATTCCCCCGAAATGTAGCTCCAGTTTAACACATGTGAGCGTACACATTTCTAGAGAGAAGTCACCAAAACTTTCACCAGTTACTCAAAATAAACCTCTGACTCCCACACCCTCTCCAAGTAGTTAAGATTTACTGGTTGATGGTCTAAACCACTGACTCAATGTACTTTTCTACCCACTTACATGTGCAAAACAAACTTGCGTCTTTCATTAAATGCCATGATTTTCTACTAAGGACACATGTACTTTGAAATCCTTTCTTTGCCCCATTTCTAAGATTCTAGTATGTGAACTCCTCCCTTCCTCCCACCACAGTTAAGAATTAATGGTTTACAATCTGATCATATGAAGAACTTTTTGAATCATCTTTAGATCTTTTCAATCTATTCAGATGTGCCAAAATGCAAGATATATTTGAAACCAGTTTAAAAATAGTCCATCACAGGATGGTTGGCCCTATGAAGAAGTAACGTGAGATGTAGTAGGAAGCACTGTCTATCCCACCTCTCCAGGGAGTTGGAACAGCTAGTTTGAAGACTATGAAAGTAAACACCCAGGTCAGGGGCAATCACCAGAATCCAAAGGACCTCGCCCCCAGCAATGAGCTTACCCTGTGTTTTCCCTCCAGCATCCCCTGCCTGGAGTACTGCAGCAGGAAATCCACTGTGAGCACCTCTCCAGAAGCACTCTGTCCTAAGGAGCTGGTGATGGATGAGGAGAAATCACCCATATTTTTCTCTCCTGTTCTCTCCTAAAACATGTACCAGCCAGAGGCAATCCCAGGGCCACACGGAAACCTGCTGGAGCCAAAATTCTAAGGAAGGAAGTGTTCTTCTCCATTCACTGAAGCTATGATTCCAACAAGGCAGGACCGACACCCACTGCTCTTCTGCGTCCCGTGTCCTTCCGTCCCTCAGCCACCGCTCTGAGCACAGATGCAGGCCTGCACTACACAGCAAGGCAGCAGGGGCCACAGGTTTCCAGACAGAACAGGGAACTGGGTTTTCAGAACATAATGGCATGAAACTAGAAATAAGTTACAGGAAGATAGGGAAGTCTCCAAATACTTGGAAGCTAAATAAAGCATTTCTAAATAATCCATGCATCAAAGAGGAAGTCTCAAGGGAAATAAGAAAATATTTGGAAGCAAATGAAAATAAAATGTAATATTTCAAATTTGGGGGAATGAAACTAAAGCAATTCAAGATGAGGAAACACTTCCCAGCTCATTTGATGAGTCCAAATCTAAGCAAATACTGCATAAAAAAAGAAAACATAGACCAATATCCTTCATAAACATTAAACATAAAAAAAATTAGCAAATCAAATACAGTGATATATGAAAAGAATTAAACAACATGACCAAGTGGAGTTTATCCTGAGAGTGCAAGGCTGGTTCAATATTTGAAAATCAATCAATATAACTCACCATATTAACAGTCTGAAGAAAAAAAAAGAATATATCAATTGATACAGAAAAGGCATTAGACAGACTAACACTCATGACAATTATTAGCAAAGTAGGAGTAGAAGAAAACTTCCTCAATCTACAAAAGGCATTTCTACAAGGAAAAAAAAGCTTTCATACAACATATACTAATGGTGAAAAACCGAACAGTTTCCCCTAAGATTGCTAAATGGCAAGAATATCTCTGTCATCACTCTTACTTAACATCCTTCTGGAAATCAAAAGAAACAAGTCTTAAAGATCAGACCAAAAACAAATAAATTGACCCTATACACAGATTGCATGATTACCTACTTAAAAACCCCAAAGAGTATGAAAAGTGCTTACAGACCCAACAGGTGGACATAGTGAGGGGCAGGACAGAAAGGCAGCACACAGAAACCCACCCCATTGCCGCACACAGCAACGTGGCATCAGCACTGAAGTTTCCAGACAGCGCTGTTTACCGCAGCTCCCCAGACACAGACCTAACAACACATACGGGATCTGTACCTTCGAAACTACGAAACACTAATGAAAACAGTAGTAAACACCTGAAGAGGGATACCATGTTTATGGCCTGGAAGACTCAACATAGGAAAAACGACAACTCTCAAACTAACGAACAGATTTCAAGCAATGCCGTTCAAAGTCCGACCTGGACTTCTCAAAGCGATAGACGAGTTGAGCCTAAATTTCAGGTAGAAAGAAAGGCAAGGGAAGTAGAATGGCTTAAAATATACAGAAAAAGAAGAAAATTGGAAGAACCGCAACTAGTCAGTTACAATACGTATTTACTATAAAACTACAGTAATCAAGAAAGGGTGGTATTGCCAAATGAACAGAGTAGAGAATATAAAAACAGACCCAGACAAATACAGCCAACTGTTGACAAAGGCGCAAAAGCAATTCAATGGAAAAGGAATAATCTTTACAATAAAGGGGAGAACAAGTGTGCATCTATATGCAAAAAAATTAACCTCAACTTAACTCTCACACCTTATACAAAAGTTCACTTGAAATGGATCAGCGATCTGGATGGAAAGTCTAATATATCAAAACTTTAAGAAAATGATGCAGGAAAAAACCTTCATGGTTTGAGGTTAGGCAAATAGTTCTTAGATATGAAAATAAAAGTATAATCCATAAAAGAAAAAATCTGGTAAACTGAACTTTATCAAAATTAAAAACTTTTACTCTACAAAAGGTAGTTAAAAGAATAAAAAGAAAAAAACAGATTGGGAGAAAACTTTTGCAAACTATGTATATAACAAAGGACTGACATCCAGAATATTTTAAGAACTCTCTAAGCTCAACAATAAGAAAATAATATATAGAGTTCAAAGAAAAATACTGGCAAAGTGGCATACATTAGTCGAAGGACCACCGAGAAGAGGCAGTAAAGCATTAAGAAATATGATCGTGAGTAAAGGGGTAAACAAGCTGGACAGGCTAAGCCTGGAGCACAGACTCCCAGGAAGAGTGAGCGATGCCTATGTCTTCAATGGTCTGAAGGATGGACACGTGCATGGGGGGTCAGAATTCTTCTACACAGTATTAAAAGGAAACATCACTTGCCAGCAAGTCTACAGGTAAATAGGGTTTTCTAGGGCTACCAAAAATTAACCATATATTCCTCAACTGCTAAATAATCAAGAAGCAGGAATTTCTAGACATTCTTGCACTAAATAGAAGTGGAAGAGGATGATCCTAGAATTTTCTCATACATAATATGAATCCATCAACTATAACTTTTAGAGCTAACCTACCAAAGTAGAAGGCACTGCACATCAAAAAGGTATCCCTTCCTGCCAGAATATCACCTTTTGATGCACAGAAGTAAATATGATAAAGCACTTTAAGTTCCAAGTTTTAAAAGACTAAATAAATAAAATCTTAACAAAAACCATGTTGAGACCTATTTAATTCTCCAAATTTCATTTGCACTAAGAATATTAAAATTAAATTACTAATGTCTAATTAAATCTCATTTCATTAGACTTAAAACACAAAAGATATAAATTTCATGCAAATTTCTATAAGTATTTTAAGGAAATCTCTTGAAAAAGAAGTGCTCTTTCACACAAAGAGTGGTAGTCCTCAAAAGAGCCCAAACATCTGTGTTCACTTTAGAGCTCATCAGGACAGACTGACGTTTTTAGGAGAAGCATATGGCCTGCTGGACAGTCATCTAGAACAGAGTCTTTTGTCTGGTAAGCCCTATTCAAGGGCCATTTACTTATGTATGGAGTGGCTGAATAAAGAAGAAAACATATTTTTGAGTCCTAAAAAACACAAAGAAATAAAATCTTCATCCTGCTTTGTTAAGCATATAGCAAAACATATTACAAAAGCAGCCAGAATTACTCTCAACTGCTCTCAACATCTGAAACAATTCTAAGAAATCGTTGAAACAAAAGAACTCTAGAAAAGCATGAAACTTTCTTAGAGAACTATATCCACCAAAGACCACCTCCCTAAAAGAGGCATTTCCATTTTAAAGGGTAAAACACTTTCTTCTTAAAACTTTGAAGGGCAGAGTTCAACAGCTGCGCTATATTAAACCTGAGCCCTTCCAAAAGGAAGAACAGGAGTCTCTAGAGAGCGCATAACGGGCTGGCCTGCGTTGCCTGATTTCTCCAACATTCTCAAAATGCCTGCTTTGCCTCAAAGGAAAGTTTCTCCAAGAAAAAGCCTCTATTCAGTGCATGCGTGAAAAGTGTAAGACAATTCAGATTTGGAAAATATGTAAAAATTAAAGCATTTTTGTTTGTTTCTGGAAATCTCCACACCCCCCCACCCCAGGAAAAAGTGCATTTTGAAGTCTTTCGAGATATAGCATTAAAAACTATTTAAAAGAAAAAAAAATAGTTTTCAGCCCTAGCTTCTCATCGGAATCACCATAAAGCTATGTCTCAGCCTAAGCTTACTGAACCAATATATACTGGGACCAATGCAACTGGATTTTTATGTCCACAACAGGTGATTTTGATGCACAGCAAGTGTTTAAAAACCACAGAACTGAATGGAGCATGATCCCATAGAGGAAAAATTAAGTCTAGTGAGGGCCCTGGCCGGGTAGCTAGATTGGCTAGAGCATCGCCCCAAAACGTCAAGGTTACAGGTTACACACAAGAAGGAGCCAATGAGCGCATCATCGCTAAGTAGAACAAATGGATGTTTCTGTTTCAAACTCTCTATCTCTAAAAGCAATTAAAAAAATTAAGTCTAGGAAGTAAAGGAAGAAAGAAAAGATCACTTCGGAGCAACTAACTAGTTCTAAAGAACCTAAGGTCGTATTCACTTATCAAAATAGACAATGGAAGGAGAATTCAAAATAGAATTTTGAATTGCTCTCATGTCATTACTTAAAGGACAAAAGCCTTAAAATAGTTTGCCTGAATACCCAAATATTTAGATGAAAGTAGTTATGAAAAATGTGGCCACTGAATAATTCAGGTACAATAAGGTTCCATCAGAATCTTTGGAAACTAAAACAGAAAAGTTCCAAGAGCTCATGTATTATCTGTAATTATCTGTCAACCTTAAAAAAAGGGCTTTAATCACCATCATCAGAGCTTCATTAACCCTACTTTATTTTCCACGAAATCCTAACAGGTTTACTTGCTTGATATTCAAACCCATGGTAAGTCAAAAAGGGTAGTAGAACTGCCAGAGGGGAGGCAGGCCAGTCAAGGAACGACCCAAAACACATTAAATAGCAGACACACGAACTCAGAAAGCATAACAGACACTGGATAGTTTTTAAAGGCAGCCGAATACAGTAACTGTTTTCCCTCATGATCACTGGAGCAAGACACCAGAAAGTTATGCCTTGTTACTGCATACATTACATGTACTTTGTTTAAGAGGTGAGAAAGTATAAAAATCAAGTTACCTATAGAAAGTCTCTCACCAAAAATAATTACAAAATTTACAGGAAAAAATCCTAACAAAAATAAACAAAAGAAAAAAACCCCTAATTTCTCAAGTAGAGTCTCTCGATGTACAAAAGGAACAGTGGAGTCAAAGTAAAGAGCATCAGACAGTCTCTCAAAGAACACACCTCACTAAAAGGAAAAGAAGTCACGGAAGATACTAAGGTTTTAATTTATTATTATCAGATACAATAATTCTCTCTGCAAAAAGTCGACATATTCCTTTAGATTGCTAAAGCAGATGATTTCCTAGTAACTTACAGGCGCCCCTTGGAGATACTGCGGGTTGGGTTCCAGACCGCCGCAATAAAGTGAGTCTCACAATAAAACGAGTCATAATCCTTCTGCTGCTGGAAGGTCTTGCTTTCAATTTGTAAAAACACAACATCTGTTAAGTCCAATAAAGCCATGCACCATAAAAGGAGGTATGCCTGTAAACTGAAAAACCTGTTTCCTCACCTGTACCTGTTTCCTCATCTGAAAAAAACTGAGACTAAGAATAAGAATGCCTGAGTTCACAGGATTCCTATAAGAATAGGAATGAGAGAATAATACAGGCAAAGTCCTTGGCACAGTGGCTAACACACAGTGAGAAATACATATTAGCTGCTACTCTTAATTTGTGCTCAGAATAAATACCATAAAAATGAGTCTCAACTATCACCATGGGATATATTTTAGAAGTTCTTCCAAAGTGTCTCACTCTGTATGCAGTCCACACCAACCAGAGGCCTCTGCTAAGCTGTATTACGTGGGAGCTGAGCTGCTCCCTCCTTCTCCACTAAGCCCCACAGACTATAAACTCTTAAACATTTCACGTAGAGCAGCTTGAAAAGAAGTCTAATACTCAGTTAGTTATTGCTATTCCAGAAAGCTCTCATGTTTCATGAGTACCCTTTTCCAAATACATTCATTTACAACTTTTTTAATTTGAATACAAAAAAGGAGACAGGATAATTGCCAAAGAAATGTATGAATACAAAAAAATCTATCTATGACGTCAATCCAGAACTAAATAGTTTTGGGTGAATATCCTAAACTTATACCATTACAAATAATTAGAAAAAAATAGGTGTTTTGTATGTATTTTATATTCACATTTATTGGGTTGACCAAAAAGTTCATTTAGTTTTTTCTGTACAGTGACTAGTAGTGCTTAGTTGTCTTTAACTTCATTTGAAACGATTTTGTTAAGACTGTATTATGAAAGCTGTTAGTTATATTAGCGTGCATTTAAAAAAAATCAAAATTGGTGAATTTTTGTTCAGCCATTTTAATATTGAAGATGGAAGAAGGTAAGCAACATTTTTGGTGTGTTATGCTTTATTATTTCAAGAAAGATAAAAACACAACTGAAACGCAAAAAGATTTGTGCAGTGTGTGGAGATGGTGCTGTGACTGATCGAACGTGTCTAAAGTGGTTTGCCAGGTTTCCTGCTGATCATTACTGTGGACATTTTGGCCAAATAATTCCTTGCTATGGGGCTGTCTTACGCATTGGAAGATACTGAGCGGCACCTCTGGCCTCTACCCACGGGAAGCTAATAGCGGGAGAGAACCGGCGTACTCAAAATATATCCAAATCAATAAAGTTATTGGTGAAAAGGAAAAATGTCTTCTATTTTATGGAGAACACGTAATGGACTTTCTGGCCAACCCAATATGTAGGTTAGTACCTACTTGGCTTTCACTGATGTGGCTATTAATAGAAACACCGCTTAGGCTTCCTCCTTTCCCGGCAATCACACATCTCTAAATTCGCATTGTATTTACTTATCTATATACACATTTACCTGTCAGGTGCAAGCCGTTACACTGGATGCCACGAAGCACACAAAACTAAACGAAAGTTGTTTTCCAACCCTTCAAAAGCCTGCGACCTTGCTACTGACCTGTTCCTTTGCCAGCGTGCATGTGTGCGAGTTATGCTGTGGCATACAGCAGAGGCTGATTTCTTAATCACGCTGTATTTTATGTAGCCCACAGGCGTCAGCTTCTGCTTTGCTCCCTGATATCCTCATTCCAGAATCTAGGCTAAAAGAAAAGACCCGACTCAGGACACGTCCATCTCAGCAGAGGGAAAAGAGACAGAGGGAGCCATAGAACTGCTCCTCAGGCTTCCGCTGGACCAGGCATTCCAGTTCCAGTAGCAGTTCATTGGCCAAAACAAGTCACGTGGCCACTGGGGCAGTGATGTATGATCCTGTCACAGGGAATGGAAGTGAATATTTTAGGAATTCCATCTACCGCCAAGATTAAATAAAAATATTCAAGTTTGAATTAACATAAATTAACATTTATTTAGATATGGTTTACTATGTGCCAGACACTATTCTAGTATTTATTAGTATTAGAATATTTAATTATCCTAAGAATTATTCAACAAAAATACTGCTACTGATGACACAGACCAACTAACTATGGGCATTTTTTAAAGAGGAAAATAAGCCAAACAATGAAACCTGTTAGAAGGCATTTAGGAAACATTGCAAGCTCACAAAACTTGGATTCAGTGTGTTCCAAAGACAGCAAAAATAGCTGCCCTTCAGAGAGAAATTTGTTTATCCAGCCTATCTGAGGTAAAGCCAACCCACTGGTTTTGAACCAGGGGTGTCAAACTCATTTTCACCGGGAGCCACATCAACCTCACAGTTGCCTTCAAAGGGAGGAAATAATTTTAGGACTGTATAAATGTAACGACTCCTTAACTGTTAAGGAGTTGAAATTACATTCGGCTGTTGAAATTACATTCGGCCCTTGAGGGCAGCCATGGGGCTGATGTGGCCCCCGGTGACAATGAGTTTGACACCCTGTAAATTTAAACGTCCTAAATGTTTCTCAAATTTGGGCTGAGACACCTTCCCAGCAAGGTATCTAAGCCCAGAACCCTCGCACTCCTCTGGCTTCCAGCAGACTCATAATTTCACACTGGCTCATCCAGCCAGGAGCTAGACCAGGCAGATCCGAGATGCAGTTCAAATGATTTCCTTTCTTGTGTGTGTGTTTTTGGATTGTCTGCTCTGCTTTTTTATTTTTCACCAATATAATTAAATTCATAAGTTAATGTAGCTGGACACAGCTTCTTTCCTTTCACTGACAGCTCCCTTTCTCCAACATTTGTGTTTTTTCACTACTCCCCTCCTTAGCAAGTGCCTCAATGACTTTAATTTTCCTCAAGTCATCTGAAAAGTTACCTCACTTGCAAATGTCTTCTAGACATTATGAGTTCTCCTTCCACAACTAACCTTTTCAAATCCTCACTACTCACAAAGCACGAGGGAAAGACAGTGCTTAAGGATGAACAGCAAATACTATGTAAGGGAGAAGGCCCATAAATGTCCCCTGAAATGAGATAATGAGATGAACATCATAAGCTCTTCAGGTAAAAAAATAAAAAAATAAAAAAATAAAAAGGTACAGAAAGCAAATAAATGTGTCATTGGACTTGAGTTTAAAATTTGTTCTCCTTGGCTTAAAAAAATTTTTTAAGTATGAAACAAAAGTCCTCTTCTATGATATAAATTTTTATTTGCTCTCCAAATCTCTCCTAACACACTTGCAAGAAGAAACTCTCTAAATCTGGATAAGTAATATTAATTATCATCAAAGTTTCCAAAATGTAGCATCATAACTTCTACTACTCTAATAGCTGACATACAGCCATGTTTTGATTAGCCATGCACCAGTGCACCCTGCCAATTCGTTTTCAGTTCTAGGGCCACTGTAGATACAGTATTACTTGGACATGCAAAATTAACGTCCAGAATGTCTAAGAGAACAAGAGCTAAGCTGACTCGCCTCTCGTCTAGTCCTACGTCACCCCATGAAGTATCTGACCTTAGAGAAATACTTCCCATTCCTCAGGTCCTCCACATGCAGAACTCACTGCAAACTCACTGACCTTTCCCCATTCTTAGCATCCTTATTTTCCAATGACCCTGTATTATCCATATATCTCTGGACTACTTACTGCCTTCAAGCCTTTACCCGCTAACCTCACCTAAAACCCACTACTTAAAACCTTAATAAAAATTACGTCCAATAATCCTAACTCACTCCAGCTCTAATCCTCTGCACTCCCTTTTATTTAATATAACACTAAGTTAATTAGCATTTTCACAACTCCCACGGGTCCCACACCCTTCCCATCAGTCAATCCAGTCCTCCTGTCCTTGTTCCCAACATTTAGTATGGGGCAGGACACACTCTGTATGAGCCCTGGTTTACATTTATATCGGGTTGGCCAAAATGTTTGTTTTTTTCCATAGATGGCTCTAGTAGTGCTTATCTGTCTTTAACCTCATTTGAAACAATTTTGTTAGATTGTATTGTGACAGCTGTCATATCAGCATGCGTTTAAAAAAAACTTATCAAAATTGGCGAATTATCGTGCAGCCATTTGAATAGCAAAGATGAAAAAACATATGCAACATTTTCAGCGCATTATGCTTTATTATTTCAGGAATGGTAAGAACGCAACTGAAACACAAAAAGATGTGTGCCGTGTAGGGAGAAGGTGCTGGGATTGATCGAACGTGTCAAAAGTGGTTTGCGAAGTTTCTTGGTACGATCGACATTCTGGCCAAAAAGTCCTTTGCTGTGGGCTGTCCGATGTGTTGCAAGATCTTGAGCAGCACCCCTGGCCTCTCCCCACTGGAAGCCAGTATCGGTAGAGAGCTAACATACTCAAAATATACCTAAATCAATAAGGTTATTAGTGAAAATTAAGATGTGTCTTTTGTTTTACAGAAAAAAAACTGAGCAGACTTTTTGGCCAACCCAATACTAACAAGCTGTGAAAACAACGATAAAACATAACAATTATTCACAGATAAGAATGCTTGTGTGTGTGTGCATGCTGTCCTGTTAGGGCTACAGTAAAGTGTGGAAAATTCGGGGGGGGGAAGGGAAATGAAGGATTAAGTAATGCAGTCACGAATAAATGCCACAGTTACAAAAATGCTGCAAAACAAAGCAGTAACGGCAAAACTGAATTACTATGAGGGTTTAATAAAATTCTGGATGGGGGACCTCCCAGCGTGACCACCAGCCTTTGAAAAATTAACCGCTAATATTTTACCAACACTGACTTCTCACCGAGTGTTCCTCCCAAGCAGATAGATGGATGCATAAAACCATGTTTCCGTTCAGAAACCAAATCAACAGCACTCCAAGCAAAGAGGAATTCACACCCCTCTGCAGGTAAGGGCCAGAGTGGTGGGCCAGGAAGTGAATTCACCCCCCAGTTGAGGGCGGGAAAGAGAAGCCAACAGGTGACTTGCCCCCCCTCGCCCCCACCCAAGGTAAGGGCTGGAGTGACGGGCTAACAGGTGACTTCACCCCCCGCAGGTAAGGACGAGATGAACAGGCCAGCAGGTGAGTTCACCATGCAGGTTAAGATGGGAGTGAAGAGCCAACAGGTGACTTAGCCCCCCCTCCCCCCAGATAAGGGCTGGAGTGATGGCCTAACAGGTGACTTCACCCCCAGGTAAGGACGCGAGGGACACGCCAGCAGGTGGAAAACGGAGGGGGCGGGAATCTGGGAACCCGGAGGCTCCGCCCCTTTTCTGGGCTCCGCAGCAGCGGGGGGACAACTCGCCCGGAGACCTGCCCCAAGGCTGCAAGGCACACGCCCCCAGGAAACCGGACGCCCCTGCCGCTGCCGCCCGGCTCCCCCGGCCCGCGACCTCCCTAGCAGCGCCGCTCGCCCTCTGCCAGGGACGCCTTGCCCGAGGCCTTCGCCGGGGCCCAACCACATAGAGCCCCGCAGAAGTACAGAAGACGCCCGAGAGCCTGAGGAAGAAGCCTGACAGTGCTGTTACCTGGTCGGAACCCGGGAAACGGCAACGGCAACCACAGCCGCTGCCCTTCTCCCCAACAGCCCTCGCCTCAGCGCCTCTGACATTGAGACCGCCGCCATGTTGCCGCACGCGAACGCCGGACGGGTCCCCGCGAAGGACAAACATCCTCCGTTCTCAAGCCCGCGCAACCGCGGCGCAGTGGGGCGGGGCTTTGTTCTATTCTTGTTTGGTCTTTTGTTAAACGCTGGAATTTAGAAAAAGGTGAAAGGTTTGGTCGAAGAAAAAAAATGCACAACTGCTTTAAGTGTAAATAGTACCCCCATCAAGGTGTAATTTTTTGTTGCTGTTAATGACCGCTTATTTAATGAAAAAACAAAAGAAAATACTTGAAAATGTAAACACCTGCAACTCATAATTTTTTCAAAGGACTCCAAATATTTAGGGCTGAGCGTACTGGAAGAGCCAGAGGGCCCTTTTGGCTCTTGAGAACGTAAAGCAGTACTTTTGCAAAGTGTTGCCAGATTGAGCTCGCCCGTGCCCGGGACCAGGCGGTGTTCTGAATGATGCGCCCTGTTACGATAGCGTTTCCAAACGAACGCTGCACACGTGGCCTGGCACAGGGTTATTATTATTTTTTTCTTTTTTTATGTGTGAATGTATATGAAAAACTCATGGAGCATAATATTGGATGTCACTGCATTCCCAGCAGTTTCTGAATATGTGATCATAATCCGCAGACACCAAGAAAATTAGTAACTCTCCGTCCATAAGAAACAAAAAATCATCCTCTGAGACACATGTTGGAAACATGTTGGTAGTGTGAGCTACTGACCTGAAGAACAATGACTGTATAAAATAAAAAGCAGGTTCGTTAGTGGGTTTTTTTAAAAAAAGAGTTTTTAAAAACAGAACTCCGTTGCTTTTAGAATTAAGCACGTGGAAATATAACCTTTATTAAAAGAATAGGGTTAACAGGAGGGTGGGGAATGACTTGCTTCTGTATTGTGGCTAATTGAAAGAAAACTTAATACATAAAGAAAAGGGGGAAAGAAAGTGATTCAGCAGCATT
Organism: Desmodus rotundus; assembly: GCF_022682495.2. Lineage (NCBI taxonomy): Eukaryota > Metazoa > Chordata > Mammalia > Chiroptera > Phyllostomidae > Desmodus > Desmodus rotundus. Next base: position 209,480,343 of record NC_071387.1, on the reverse strand, counting down.
AGCACCTAGAACCAAAAAGAGGAAACCAGTCCAGGGAAAGGTAAAATGCACAGAAAGATAAAGGAAGATAAGGCAGAGATGTCTCGGAGAATTTTCTATAAAGTATTTTATTTCGAAATAATTATAGATTTCACAGAAAATTGTAAAAATGGCACAGAGAGGTGCTGTGTACCCTTCACCGAGTTTCTCCCATTGATTACATCTTAAGTAACTAACACAACCTCCAAGCCGGGAACCTGACATTGAAGTACAGTCCACTACTCTGTTTCCATTTTTATAATTTTGACATTTCAGGAATGTTACCTAAATGGACTCATGCAGTATATGACTTTTTGCGTTTGCCTTCTAACATCCCGCACAGTGCCCTTGAGGTCCACCCAAGTTATTGCACGTATCAATAGGCCATTCCTTTTTATTGCTGAGTAGCATTCCGTGATATGTTTATCAGGATTTCCCAGAAAAACAAAACCAATAGGATACAGACCAAGTCCCTTCACCTAATTTGACAGGCTCCGTATGGTATGTGCCCCACCCTCCTTTCAGGCTCCTGACTGGGTTTCTGTCCTGCCCTAGATAGAGCCTTTCACAAGCTGCTGCCCACTGGAATGACCTTCATATTTGGTGTCATATCTACGCAGCTTCCCTGCCCTTAAGATCGCTGTGGAGAGTCAGACCCTGTGGCAGAATCTGCAGGTACCTTATCGGCATTTCCCACCTACCCCTTTCTGGCCTCACTGACTCCTAATATGGACACTAAAAAATGTCCTGTATTTGCATTCCCATCAGCTCTTTCAGCTATCACATGGCCAAGGGGATCTGAAATCCCACCTGGAGGAAAAAAAAAAAGCTTCAGAAAAAAAGGAACAAAGAGAAATGCCTCTTTTCCTACCCTTGGCTGCAGTTGCAAGTAGAAATAATGCCTGGAGCTGTGGCATCTTCTCAGCATGAGGGGACAAACGTGAGAGCCCAGCCAACAAGAGAGGACAGGAGAGCAGAGAGAGGGAAAGAGCTTAGGTCTTTCATGGCATTGTTGAGCTTCTGAATCAACCCAATTAAAATGCCTCCAGGCTCTTTAGTATATGAAGTAAGTGGCTTCATTGTCTAACCCTCTATTGGTGAGACATCCTGCAGCAAAAACACGATTACGGTGCTCTAGCACGAGGAATACTTCGGACTGCCCTGGCCCCGTCCACTCCTCTCCCTGTGAAGCCCCCTGCACCTCATCTTTCTCCTTCAGTACTGTGGTTTCAATGCAGTGTCATCATCTCTTTCTCTGAAATGGGAGGTAAGTTCTCTGAGGACAGAGATCCTATGCTTTTGCTGATCATTTTCCCAGTACCTAGCCTAGTCCCTGACACAGAATAGGCCCCAAAGTAGGTATAGAATGAATGAATGGATGGATGGATGAATAAATGAATGAATGAAATAATCTAACTGAAACTTTTAAAATGTCAAAACTAAGTTGGGGAAAGTGCCATTTCTTTTTTGTTATTTTTGCTTTGAAAAAGCTTGTACAATTTTTTAAATTTTTCCAGTTACAGTGGACATTCACTGTTATATTAGTTTCAGGTGTACAGCATGGTGGGTAGACATTTATATAACTTACAAAGTGATCCTCCCAATAAATATAACATCAGCCTGACACCACACATAGTTATTATAATATTATTACCTATATTCCCTATGCTATACTTTACATCCCGGGGACTATTTTGTAACTGCCAATTTGTTGAACAAATTATTTTTAATGTGATTGTTCTCTCAGGTCTACAGAACTTATTGGTTTCTAATATTTCATCTTTGATCAAGTGCCATTTCCTGAAGACCTTGGTGGGATGTTGGGAATAGGGGCCTGTGTTGCTTGGCAAGAGACCTGAAACCATGAATCTACCTTTTACTAGGCTTGCCTTTTAGAAAAAAATTTAATAACCCCTTTCATTTCCTTATTTCTCACATTTCAAATACAGGATATAGGCCTTTCAGGAACAGAAATAATTTGCTGTGGGCTTTTATTTATTTATTTATTTATTTATTCTTCCAATTTCACCCAAATTATACATTCTACCACTAGGCTTAATAGATGTCTAGGTCCAAATACCATTTTAATATTTCAAATAAGAGTATTAAAATGTAAATCGATTTTACTTTTTGTTTGCATTTCAAGCATGGTGGCCAAAAGAAACATTTAGTTTAGTCTTCCTGATGGCATGTGAAATTTACAGTGGATCTGAAGTTGTCTGGTTTTAATTTTTTCCCCTTTGCACATGGGTCTCCAATAAAGCATCCAGAAGAAAATAAATTAAAACCAGACATTTCTATCAGAAGTTTCACATGCAATTGCCAAAGACTTGAAAAAATTTCACCATCACTTATTGGCTACAAACTAATATTTTAAATCGCATTTTACTTTTCGCTGCTAATTTCATTGACAAGCTTGAATTAATACATTATCATCTTATAAAATTATTATGACACTTGGCAGGGCAGCTGAGTCTTTGGCAACAAGAGAAATAACTTCTACCTATTGGGAAGAATGGCCACTTGAAATTATCTTTGGAAAACAAAGGGTCCAAACAATCAAAATTCTGAAGAACTCAAGGAATTTTCCTACATAAATTTGATCCCATGGCCCATCACAGTCTGGCATTCCAGCCCTAAATTCTCCAACTTAAGATGTAGAAAACCAAACTAATATATTCCTTCCCTTCCTTTTACCCGAAACTAATCTGTTCCTCCTATCCAGTATTCTCTGTCTTGGCAAAACACCACCATTTTTCTTCCAACAGAAGATGTCGTCAGCTGTAAAATGCATTGTTAGTTTCTCTACAAAATAAAAGCAAAAAATAAACCATGACACACTACCAACGATATATTATATATCCCGATTTCAGAGGGGTAAAATGTAGCAAAATGTACATTTTAGGAGCAAATAAGTATAATTATTTCCTGTCCCAACATATTTTCTGTCTTTTATGCTTATTTATTATTTATTGGTCTTTGGAATAAAGATTTCTTTTTTTCAGCCTCTCTCTTGATAGCAATAGCCATGTAACTAGTTCTGGCCAATGAAATGTAAGAAAAAAGGGTCATGTGATGGCCAAGAAGCCTCCTTTAAACATAGATGGTAGTTGTACCTCCTCTCCCCGCCCCCTTCTCTCTGTCTCCTCTGTCATCCGGCTCCCTGGATGTGAAGGTGAAGACTCAGATCATAAAGACAAGATGCCCACGATGAGCGTACAATGAGGTGGAAGGAGCCTGGTCTGCCAACCATCCTTGGATTCCACAGGCACTGTCCATCCTGGGGTCCTTCCTCCCTTTCCCTGTTCTGCACTCTCTTGAAGAGGATTCTCCCTTCTTATCCTAATTAAATTCCATGGCCAATTATTATCAACAATTTTTTTGCTTACACTCACTGCTCCCTTGCCTTTCTCACTTTCTTATACTCAGTGAAACTGCCACCCAAGCCAGCTCTTTTTGTATCCTGGCCCTGCCCCTGCACCCAGCCACGCATCTGAACGTGACGGGGAGAAGGAGCACCAAACCATACTCAGCTGGCCACAGACCTCAAATTGGCCCCTGATTCTCCTCGGCAATCCTACTAAACTTCTCTATATTCCGTATTAGTATAATCTTATCCTATTCATTTTCTCACTTCATTACATGACTCGCACTTTCTTCTCACTCCTCAAAACTCTGTTACTTTTCCTCCTAGCCCTCACTTCTTGCTGGTGACCTTCCCACGCCAGTGAGAAGATGGAATTAATCCAAATAACACTTTTTCAGGTGCACACCACGGTGCTAGTTACCAGCAACCACACGCGCATACTGTCTTCCCCCTGTTACTGTAGGTGAACTGTTCCCACCCCTACTGGGAGGAAATCGCTCCACTCGCACACCAACTAGGTCCTATCCTGAAGCACCTACCTGAGAAGCACCCACCTGAGGACAATGTTCCAGCCCGTCTGCCCATTCTTTTCTACCTTAAACCTTTCCTTAGTTCCTGGGACATTCTCCTCAGTTCACAAGCAGGTGATCATTTCTCCCATTTAAAAAAACAGCCCTGTGGTGAGGGACACATACCATATGATCTCACTTTTAACTGGAACATAATCAACAAGAAAAAAGCAAACAAAATATAACCAGAGACATTGAAGTTAAGAACAATCTGACAATAGCCAGAGGGGAGGGGGAAAGGGATAGTGGGGAGAAGGGTTTTCAGGAATTACTATAAAGGACACATGGACAAAACCAAGGGGGAGGGTGGAAGCAGGGGAGGGAGATGGGTTTAGCTGGGGTGGCGTAGAGGGATGGGGAGAAAATGCAGACAACTGTAATTGAACAACAATAAAATAATTTAAAATTTGGAATAAATAAATAAATAAAAACCAGCCCTGGCTGGTGTGGTTCAGTGGATTGAGTGCCGGCCTGCAGACTGAGGGGTCACTGGTTCGATTCCCAGTCAGGGTTGCAAGCCAGGTTCCCAGTAGAGGGCGTGCAAGGGGCAACCACACATTGATGTTTCTCTCCCACTCTTCCTCTCTTTCTCTCTCCCCCTCTCTAAAAATAAATTCTTAAAAAAAAAATGCTGACTCAATTTATCACACCAACTACAGCCCCATCTCTTTGCAATGACGGTCCGCTAAAGAGTTCCCCGTGTGTGCTGTCTCCCACCTCTCCCACCACTTCCCTGCAACTGCTCCTTCAAGGACTCCGATGTCCTCCCTGCTGTGAATCCAGCGGTCAATCCACAGGCTGACATCAGGTGACCTGTGATTTGACACAACCGATTTCTCGGTTCTCGATATACTTGCTCCACTGGGTCACAGGGTGTGCAGGATGCTGCGCTGCTCTAGGCTCCTCCCACTTCATTTCTCTGTTCCTTTGAGCGGGTTCCTGCTCCTTCTCTCCCAAAACGCTGATGGTGGACGGTCCCAGGGCTCAACTCCTCGGTCTGCTTTTCTTCTCCCTTGACAGCCCCATTCAGTCTCATGGCTTTTAAATGTCATCTGTTTACCAACAGCTCCCCAACCTTCATCTCCAGCTGATTCTTTTCTCGTGAATGAGAGACTTTTATTTCCACTGTTTACACGCTTTCCTCACGTGGATAGTTAATAGATATCACAAACCATCGCTTCTCGGCCTTTTGGCTAAGATCAAGTGTAGTATCTGTTCTTATCAGTTTAATAGATATCACAAACCCAACGTGTCCACAGCTGAACTCCTGATCTCCTCCTGATCTGCTCCACCCACTGCCGGCCCATCTTCCCTGATGGCAGCTTTGTCCCTTCGGCGTTCAAGCTTTGAAGTTAGCCTTGACTCCCTGTCTTCGGTACACTGATTCTGAGACACGGCGGGATGTTTCTGAAAAATGGTCTCACACTACCGAGTATTCACAAAGGCCATAAACAGGAAATTAGACAACAGGCAGTTAAAGACATAAAAACAGTTACAAGAAACTATTTTTGTGACTTGGAACCATTAACAACGGAAGAAGAACGTAAGGGAAAATAAAATGTGTGGCACACACGCAGGTAACTCGACGGCTCTTGGCCATTTTGCACCTGCCCAGCTGGATGGCCACACCACCGTGGGAGTCCTTCATACGTCTCTTTATCTCTTACATCACTAAGTTCCTCTGGCTCTACCTTCAAATCACAACTGCACGTATTGCTAGCTCACAGGTCAAAGCTACCGTCATCTCTTGCCTGGAATGACGCTTGATTCTTTTCTCATCTTTGCCCCTAGAATATATTTCAACACAGCTGCTGCGATGGTCCTTTAAAAATACAAGGCAATGCATGTCATCCCCTCGCTCAAACCCCCCCGGGGGTCCTCACATCGGAGATGAGATGGCTGCAGGACCTCTCTGTACCTCAATGGCTGCAGCCTCTTTCCTCACCCTGTGCTTGCCAGGCCTTTCCTCACCAGAGGGCCCTTGCAGGGGTAGCTCACTCTGCCTGGAGTACACTTCCCCCCAGATATCAATAGAGCTAACGCCCTCCTCCCTTAAGTCTTTGATCAAACGTCACCTTCTCAATGAGGCCTTCTCAACATGCAGACGTATCAGTCAATGTCCTGCCAGGAAAACAGAAACCACTCCAGATATTTTAACCGGAGGAAATTTAATTCAGGGAGCTGTTTACACAGGTGAAGGAATTGCTGAGGAGCCAAACAAGGCAGCTCTGGAGACAACTCAGATAACAGAACCAGCAGGAGCTGCCGACACCCCTGGGGCTAAGCACCGCGGGGAATGAGAGCTGCCCCAAAGCTGGGATCTTCCAGTGGGATCTGAAACCAGAGCACAGGATGCCGAGTGGGGGCTGGGACCAAGGAGGGAGGGGCAAGTAAGCAGTGCAGACTTGTGGAAAAGGGCCAGAGACCACCCCAGCTGGAGAGGGGAGCAAATAAACACCACTCTAGGAAATATAGATTTTATTTTCCTCAACCCAAAAAAGAAGAGAAAAACTTTAAAATATCTATCGGCAATGAACACAACAGGGTTTATTAATCATAAACAAGACTAACCCAACAGTAATTTGTGAATCAGATAATGTTTATCTCCAGCAAATTTACTTTCCTTGAATTAGTTAAGATAATGCTAACTGCTTTCACAAACAGACCCTAAATTCTCTGTGTCTCTGAAAATAAGATAAGGGTCCCAGTCAGGCCAAGGACCCAGGCTCCACCCTTGTCAAGGTCCTCGGAGACCTTTTGTCCTGTGAGTAGAGGAGAAAAGATATCGGGCAGATGAAGCGGAAAGGTTTTAATAATTGCACTTGGAAGTGGCATGCACCCTCCTATCCACATTCCACTGGCCGTAACTCAGTCACTCCACAACCCTTAACTGCAAGAGGAATTCTTGGAAAAACAGTAAATCCGCGTTCTTTTAAGGAAAAGGAAAGGACTTGGGGCTAACACGTAAAGGTCCCTGCCACAGGCTGCTCCTCTGATCACCGAATGGGCTTTTGCTCTTTTCTGCTTGCATATAGAAAACACTCATTTCCTTCCCAAGGAAAACTGCCCCAGGTTTCATGCAGACACCTCATCCGGATGAAACCCATATTGACGTACCACCTTGTAGCATTCCCACGTGAACTCCCGCGTGAACTAAAGACACGTGTTATGTCCCTCTCTTCCATCCACATACACACTCAAGTTCCAGCGGTGGAATAGGGGCAGATACCGGCCACCAACACTCGTGTTCGGGAAGGAGGAAAGTTAGCGACGCACGGTCATTACTGGTCTTCCCAAGTCTGAAGTTTTGTTCAGCGGGCACTGAGAAGGTCTTTGCTCTGGCGAGGCCCTGACTGTCCTCTGGCAGGCAGTCCCTTGCTCACTGTTCTCGGCGCTTCCTAGACCCTGCACTCGGGGGGCACTTCCTCGTTCAGGAACCTCCACAGACTCCCCTGAAGTGGGCCCTTCCTGGGGGTTGCTCTATTTTCACCGCTCGCTCCTGATGTTCAGGTTTGGGCCTCTAATTTTGTCGACGGCACAGTTCTTTCTGCATTGTAGTAGATTTCTGATTTATGGGCTTTTCCGTCAGTCCCATGAGTCAGTAACCACACTCGAAGGTTCCTGCTTGGCATAACTCTCAAACCTCATTTATTTCTTTGCGTCCTTGCCTCTTATGATAAATAACGTTCCAGCTGATGTGTGGAGCAGAGACGCGACATCCCCACCGAGCTATTTCCCGAGTGCACGGTCAGGAGCAGATCAATGGTTGTGCTTTAAGCTGCCGAGTTTAGGGTTGTTTGTTCCACAGCAATAGCTAACTATACTATGCCATGACCCTTCCTCTCTCTCAGCCAGCCAGCGACCTGGGGGGCGCCTGCAGCTTGAATAGAAAGGCCTCACCTGTAATCTTATCTTGTCTCAGAATGAGTCATATTAATACTATTCATAGTTAGGCAGAAACAATACGCATAAACCATGACTATCCTGGGCAAACTAGAATTCATTGGCCCTTTCTTGCTCAAAATCCCCCCTTTTTTTTTCAGTCTCGTTTCCTATACTGTAGGGTTACAAGGAGTTGACGTTTCCAATCCTTCAAGGAACTAAATTTTGGGGGCTCCTTCAATGCCCTTGCATTTCTGTTTGCAAACTGGAGTTCTTTTCAGAGCACACGCGTTTCTTGTGATCACGGCGCGTCCCCCTGCTCTTTGCCAGCCGTTTCCGCGGCTGCTGCAGGTGCTCTGCCCCCGCGGTCCGGCCCACTTCCCGCTGGCGTCGGGGACGCTCTGCCAGGTGTGTTGTTTGTAGACACCATGGCTCTATATCTTCCCAGCCTCCCAGCTTCCTCACCGCTGGCCGCTCCACCACCAAGGCCGTGTCACAACTCAGACGCTATTGTCAGCAGTGCTCCACTTCGGAGAAGAAATGCGCGAGGGCTCAGGAATAATAGAAGCTTATTTCTTATTCACGTGACATGCAAACTACGCATCCCCGATTGTTGGGCACGCACTCCCCTAAGCAGTGTTTCTGGAAGGGAGGAGGCTAGTTCTACCTTGTGAGTCTGTCCTCCTCAGTGGGTTTTCAGAATCCCAGCCAGGCAGGCGGGGAGAAACGGCAGAGGTGATCAGATGGGGGAGACTTTCAGAACCTAAGCCTGCACATTAGCTAAATACAGCCTGGTAGCTGAAACTCGGTCACGTCATTACACCCAACTGCAAGGTAGGCAGGGATATGTGGTCCAGCTGTGTGTCCAGAAAGAAATTCGAAAAGTAGCAAGTTTACTGGAAAGCTAGGCAGTCTCTGCTATACGAAGTCACAGAGTAACAAGACATTTTCAGTGTTCATTTTTTTTACCCATAAGGACTAAACACACATTTGTGGATAATGTGAATGTCAATAACCAACCAAACAAACAAACATTTTGTATTGAACTTTCTCTCTAAATGTGAATATGTAAGTGGCTAATATTCTTGGTATACCCCTCTAGGCAGGTGACATGCTCTGTTTAGATGTCATTCCTACAACACCAAGAGACTGCTCAGTTTTCTCATCTGGTGTCCACTGGCCAGCTCTTCCTTTGGAACCACTGGCAGGCAAATATATAGAGCGTGTCATCTTTCGAATCCTTTTTGGAGCTAAATGTGCTACTTCAACAAACTTCATTACTGGCATGCAGGCTACATGTAGAGTAAGACATGATAAAATAAGTACTAGTCGATAGCAAATCAGAAATCCCCGCGTTCACTTTCTTTCCTTTTCATGTTTGTTTTGTGCCTATTCTGCTATACGTGGATGCTGGCAGTTAATTCACATGAAAAGGATATTTTTAAGAAATGCAAAAGTAATATCAGAGCTGCGTGATAAAGAGTTGATTATACACACACACAAAAGAATTACTATAAACATTTTTATAGCTAATTCAGTTTTCAAAAATTGCTTCCAAAGTCTAATTGTTCTCATTCTTTGTAGAATTTATTAAAATGGAGACCATGATAAAAGCTGTCAACGGTTTTTCCAAACAGATTAGAGTTGTCTTTTTAAAGTCTTCAAACCTAATCACAAGAGAAGCTGGCTGAATCTTCTCTCTTCTCATCGCTTGGGAGTTTCACTAAAACTGTCCTTTTCAGGCATTGGAGAATTGAGCAAGAGCAGTCAATAGATTATGTTACCAGAAGGAATATTAATTTCTGGAAGACATCAAGATTCCAAAGCTTGCCTTGAAATCATCAGTCAGTCACATGGCCCAATAGCAACAATTGAGGAAAGCAGGATGGAGCTATCCCAGGCCACTAAAAGGCTTAGCATACTAATGGCCCTTTGACACCACGGGCCATTCAGGAATCAGACTTTGTCATGCTGAAGAATAGACCCCTCACCCCCAACAGGAAGCACTGGGGAGGCAAACGTGACAGTAATTCCCTGTCACAAGAAACTGAGGGATTGTTTTTGATCCCATCATATGTGAAACGAATTACCCAGTCATCAGTTTAAAGTATTCTAGCTTTACCTGTTAGTCACTCCACGTTAGAGCTAAGTCTTTGCGACAGGTTAAGGTTAACAATTTTGGGAGTCTAGGTGTATTCGGACAGGTTATAGAACCTGGGATGTGGCGTCTTGCGCTGTTTTGATCATCTGTAAGTATTGCTAAAGTTCACAGACACAGCTATTGAAGAGAAAAACTAATCAAGCTTCCAGGATGTTCTGCCTTTTCTTAACTAGTAGAAGACAGAAGGTAGTGTGAGAAAATAAAGTGGGAAATAATCTGCTTTAGAGTTATTTTTCCCTGTATTTACATAGCTTTAAATGACCTTGTATTAACATGCAACAAAACACAATAAACCATTCAGTGGGAAGCCGGCATAAAAACCCAGTAATGGTCCATGAAAATTTGGGGAGGTAGGGCACTCACACATTAACACATCAAAACTCATTTGAAGGGTTTAATTGATCTGTGGTCTGTCAAGGGAAGACTTCAGCCCCTAAATTACAAGTGGTTGTCTGCTCATTAGCTTGTTTTCCTTTTGAAACTAGTGGAGAGATCCAATCTTAGTGTTTTCTGTTTATATGCATTTATTATTTTCCAACTTAACTATGTATTTGGTATTTTATTTCCCCAATTATATTTTGTTTGAATCAATTTTTAAAGGGGGAAATATTTATTTCAGGGAGATTATCTCTTGTTCTATGGAAGAGGAAAAAACAGGTTCGAATTGGGGAGACTTCAGCAAAGAGACTTGTAATCCCTATTGTGTCTGTGTATTCTTCCCATCAGTTTAGAGAATGTGGTAAACATCTCTTTGAATCCAGCACTGGCATTTACTTTTTCAGGCTCCAACCATTTAATGTGGTGCAAAAATAGGATATTCAGATACAGTAATTTACTGCATTGAGTTGCTTTTCTGATGTAAAAAAACTACTTGTAATTCTTTTCTAAATACCCCCCCTTTTTTTTTTTTTGGCTAGAAGTCGATCAACTTTTTCTGGGGTTTTTATTTTATAATGCTATGTTTTATGGGGAAAAGAACAATAAAATAAGATCATTCTTTGTGACCCAACACGTTTCACTGAACCCAAGAAATGAATAATTGCAAAAGAAAAAGAATCCTTTAAAGTTTCACTTAGCACTGAATGCCTTCCCCACACGGTCAGCTCCCATTTCACTCTCTTGCAAGAAGATATTATTATTTTAGAGTTTTTGAGCAGTAACTGGTTCATAACAACATAGAATTTATTTTCCTTGATTGCTCAGTTACCAAAAATTTTTAAAAAGGTTAATTTTGAAATTGTAATTGGGTTGTTCTGATCCTCTTGCCAAGTTCCCACATGGTTTTAATTTCATGTTAATCCACTAGTCTCTTTATTGCTCCATGCCTTCCTCTTATCGAGCTATACTGGGCAATTGTATTCTTTTCTTTCTAAATAAGAAGAGTGGCAAAAGAGTGATAAAAGGTAATTTTATTTTTCCTTTCTAAACTAGAAGAGTGATCAAATCCAAAAATATTAAATGCTTTCTTAAACATTACTTTTTCTAATCTCAAGGATTGTGAGAACAGTTTTCTTAAGAGAGAAAAATTGCATGTTTTCAAAGATAACATTATCTGGAGGATTGATAAATATTATAAGTTTGGTTTCGTTGTCCTGGAAGAGGAGGAACTAATGCCTTGTTTTAAAATTAAATTTGATATTGTGGGTAATTTATGAACATCTGGGGCTTATTCACTTTCTAATAAGCATTTGTAAATATTTACATTTTACAAAACATCTGTAGGAAAGGTATAATATTATTATCAGAATACTGATAAGATTATTACACACAAAAACGCTTCCAAAATAAAAGTTTTCTATCAATTTTATCCCTAATTTTTTGATGTGCTGAAACGAGTACTTATTAACTATGTTTTACGTACCTTGCCGGTCCACATTTCACTTCTTTAAAAGACTATTTTGGTTTTTAGGACTTGAGGAGTGAGGAGGGCTGGTGCAGCAACCAGCCTGCCAGGGACCCCGAGTTTACTCGCCCTCCCCGAGTTCTCAGGACTGACTTTCTTCTTTCACACCGAGGGGTTGCCCCACCCCCTCCGCCCACCAGGCACTCACTGAAACCGCTGGGAAAACGTGGCCAACTTTTTCTTGGAGCATCAATATCATGGAGGATAAATATATTGACACCCGATGTTGTGTTAAATTATAGCTATGTTATGAAACACAATGTAAAATTCTCCTGATTTTTTAGATCAAACATGTCTGTAGAGAAATTTCAAGTTTGTGGAGGCCCTCCAGGTTCTTCTGTCTACAGTTAGGGTGCCCAAGTAGACAAGTGAGAGAAATGCTGAATTAATACGCAGAAATGTGCAACTCTTTTTTTCCCTTTCCTAATTTATGGTGGTTCATATAGACACCATTATCTTCAATGTGTTTGCCTCATCCAAATTCTTCTATCTCTGAAAAACCCAGGGCTCTAAAGCCAGGGCTTTGGAACAAGACAAGACCTGGTATTGCAGAGTTAATGCTATTGAAATCCAAATTCAGTGATAAGTGGCATTTCCAGGATACTGCAGTACTGAGTCACATGTAGGCAAGTAATAATGTTATTTTTTCCTTTAAAAAAATAAAAATGTTTTCCTACCTCTAAATATATATATATATTTTTTAGGAAAACATTAAAATAATACAGAAAAACAAAAAGAAGAAACTAAAATTCACCCAGGTCTTATTACTGTGAGAGTCATCCTGTTCAGTTAACGAAATATTCATCGGACGGTCTCTCGGTCACGTGCACGCACAGGAACGCCCCTGCAGACGCGTGCTGCCCATGCGGTTGTTACATGCTTTTCTATAATAAAGAACGTCACAGGCAACAAATATGTTTGCATCATCTTTTCTGACAGCAGTTTAGTATTTCTCTTGTTTACTTAACCATTGCTGCTATGGTCTTTCTTAATTTCTGACCCCCATACCAATCTTCTGAGACTGAAGCTTTTTCAAATTTACTCTAAAAAAAAAGACAATTCTGTCATTTCATAATTTTTGACTGAAGAATGCAAAAGACAGTCCTTACACATACTTGTGAGTTTTTGTGTCCATGGACGTGTGTGTGTGTGTGTGAAATATGTGTGAATGCTTGACATAAGATATTTTTGCCTCACTCACCATGTAAAATTACTCCTTCTGCAGATTATGAGAGCAAAACACGAATGTCTTTACCAGCTACTTCAAATAATAGGTTATTTGCAAACCAACCTGCAGAAGTTTCCTGCTTATCATGCAGTCACTTCCTGTGAACAATGTCTTTCCGAACTGTACTCACCGTCACGAGGAGGAATACACCTAACTGGATCTTAATTGTCGGGATAATCGCTCAACATCCGCGCGTCTTCCTTGGTTCACTTGTCCATTTCTTTGGGCTTCATCTTCTCATGGAGTTAGTCATCCAAATTGAATTTCCTCTGGGGAAACTGTATGCACATTTTCTGCATAATCTCCTGAGGTTAAAGGCTTTGAGATCTTTGTGCATAATGGAAGGGGAGAGTGCTTTGACTACAATTGTCTTAATCCTTAAGATGTTTTGTGTGTCCTGAATGAGGAAGCCATCGTTTCTTCTAAGGCTTCCTGAGACAGGGTCTGTAAGACAGTTGCTTCTTGGCGACTATTGAGTAAGGCACTGAATAGATGAGGTTAATAATTACTGAATAAGCAGATGCTGAATAAATTCTCTTTAACTGCATTTTACGGTTCATTAGTGCCCTCAGGTTATATCAAACCATATGTGGCAGCATTTCATAACAAAAAAGGCGTTTGTCTTGTTGAACTACGTGATTTCTTCAGTTTATGATGCGGGTCGAACATGTTACTCCTCGCTGGACCTGACACATTCACAAAATTTCTTACTGTAGGGCGAATTTCTTTCTCCACAATATTTTACACAGCCTTTTGCTTAGTCATTATTTTGTTACCAATATCTTGATCTTAAACCAGAATTCATACAGGAGTTCCTTATAAATAAAATCAAACAATAATTTTGGGCTGTATGTAGCTAGATTTGCCATAGAATAAAAGGAATAGTTTGTTCTTTGTTTCTTTAAAGTTCCCAAAAGAAAATTCACAGACTCACTTCTCTCCTCCAGTTACTTAACCTGCAGAACATTGTCAAATATAATTGATACATTTAAGAACATGGGAGCCCAATGGAGATATTGCATTTCTCTCTCTAGGCCCCTTTTTTCGAAAAGAGACGCTCACATTTCTCTGGAGTGCAGCTGCTTGTCTGTAGGTAGTAAAATGAGCAAGGTGGCACCTCTTGGGTCCCCTGTAGCCTCCTAGCAGGGTGATCTGACCTGGCTTCACTTATCTCTCTGACTTTTAACTTTCTCCAGAGACAGATGGGTCCTGGCACACGTGAGGGTTTAGTCGCAAATCCCAGAAGTCTGATTTCCAGAATCGAGCTTTTTATTCTGTCTTGCTTTGGCTCTGGAGATGCAGCCAAATCAGATTTTAAATATTTTGGAAAGTTGTGTGCAACTCTTCCCTGACTAGTCATCTATTCCTTCATTGTGAATCAAACTCCAGTCCACAACTCATAGGATTACACTCGAAAACAGATTTAACTGATTATTAAAGTAAGGCAAGGTCATCCAAAACATTTCACACCCACCCACAAGTATAAATAAGAACGTCCTTGTCCTATCACAGACAGCTGTGATGGGCATTTTGGTGCAATTTTTTCTAGTCTTTTCCCCATATGTATACAAAGTTTTATACATATATACATTTGAGTCTTCTGTTTGTCCGTATTTAAATATATCTGTCTGAGATTACTAGATGTGAGATTCCTAGATAAGAGTATGAATATTTTTAGTGGTCTTAATTCACGCTACCACATTGTTTTGAGAGTTGTGCCAATTTATAGTTGCACTAGCTGTGAATGCGTGTGCGTCCTGGTGTTTTGGCTCTCTTGCCTGCTTTGAGCATTTGTTGTATTTACAGTTTTGCTAACCTGATAGCTGTAGTGGGCTGAATGGTTCCCCCAACCCCCGCTCCCAAAAGAGAAATCAACATCCTGGTATCCAGAGTCTGTGAACATTACCTTCCCTGGAAAGGATGTGATTCCGTTAGATATTTTAAGAGCAAGGTGTCTCCTGGATCATCCAAGTGGGCCCTAAATGTTGTCATACATGTTTTTATGAGAGAGAGCCGGAGGGAGTTTTGAGGCAGGCCTACAGAGAAGACAATGTGAAGACGGAAGCAGGGACTGGAGCGGCCAGCCCACAAGCCCAGGGAGGCCATGTCCCCAGAGGCCAGGAGACGGAAGAGATGGGTTTTCTCTGAAGCCTCCAGAGGGAATGCGGCCCCGCCGATGTCTTTGTTTTAGGCTTAAGGTCTCCAGTACTGTGAGGACATACGTTTCTATTGTTTCAAGCTACCAACTTGTAATGATTTATTACAACAGCCACAGGGAACAAGTACAGCAGGTAAAAATTATATTTCAGCCCTGGCTGGTGTGGCTCAGTGGATTGAGCACCAGCCTAGGAACCAAGGGGTCACTGGTTTGATTCCCAGTCAAGTCACGTGCGTGGGTTGCCGGCCAGGTCCCTGGAGTAAGAGGCAACCACACATTAATGTTTCTCTCCCTCTCTTTCTCCCTCCCTCTGTCTAAAAGTGAATAAGGAAAATTTTAAAAAAATCATATTTCAATGTTGCTTTACTGTGCGTTTCCCTCACCAGAGGCATGGTTATTTTAAAGTTCATTTAATTGATAATAAGGTTGAATGAAAATAGAATGCAAAGCAGAAAGGAGAGGAAAACAGTATGGAGGCTACTGCAATATTATAGAGGCAAAAAAAATACCATGGCTTACAAAAGGAGAGGGGAGGGCAGGTGAAGAGAGCAGATTGGGAGACAAGACTTTGTGAGGGACGCTACAGGACTGTGGGGAGGGGGGGCACGCGCCACTTACTGAGACAGAAGAGACTGAAGACACTGA
The DNA here is from genome assembly GCF_022682495.2 of Desmodus rotundus. Classification (NCBI taxonomy): domain Eukaryota; kingdom Metazoa; phylum Chordata; class Mammalia; order Chiroptera; family Phyllostomidae; genus Desmodus; species Desmodus rotundus. The sequence continues at coordinate 209,464,412 of NC_071387.1, read as the reverse complement.
AGGGGAAGGAGCAGGTTTGGAGGGAAAACAAAGAACTCGGTGAGGATGAGACGTGGAAGTGAATTGTCTAGAGGATGCTTTGCTCTCTGTGTCGAGAGCTCAGGACAGAGGTCTTGGCTGGAGCCAGAGAGTGTAAGCCACCAGCACGTTGCAGCTGTCTCCATCAGAGACTCTTCCAGAGACAGTGTTCACGGTGCAAAGTGAGCAAGGCCTCGGACAGGATCCTGAGGAACAACACCGGTGGGATGATCGGAGAAAGAGAATCTGTCAAATTCCGTGGAGAAGAAGCTGAGGGAGTAACGGGGGAGAATCGGAGGAGATTGGTTGTTGAGTACAAAGTGATCAGCAGCGCTGAGCTGACCAGCCCGGCTTTTAGCAGCTTCAGGATCTGCCTCGGCTCCCAGGTGGAGGACAAATCTTTCCGGACGGCCCACACAGGCAGGGATGGAGCGGGACACGGGCGCGGACTAGGGCGAGGATGCATCTGCCCAGCACTGGGCCCCCGAAGGGGCAGTTTTTGCCCCAGAGTTTCCTGTTGGACTGGCTGAGAATTTTCAGATTTGCATCACCCTTGGAAGGCTTTTCATGCCCAAATCCTGCTTCTTCCTGTGGGGGAGAAAATTTCCCCTCTTTCCCCTCTTAGCTCTTTTGGCTGGTCTAAGAATCACAGAGACATGAGAGACAATGACAGGAGAAAACATCCATGTTTAATTACATGTGTACCTCTGAGGGCTCCACTAGAATGGGGCCTGGGAAGAATCGGGCGGTGGGGCTTCTATGCCATCTGGAGCTAAGGAGAAAGGGGTAGTAGTTTGGGATCAGAAGGGGATGAAGCCAATTCACAAGGAAGTGGAAAAGCAAAGGTTTAGACCATGACTGGCGTGGCTCAGTGGGCTGGGCGTTGCTCCGCAAAAATGTTACTGGTTTTATTCCTGGTCAGGGCACACACCTGGGTTGCAGGCCAGGTCTCTGGCTGGGGGCGGGCAAGAGGCAACTGATTGATGTATCGCTTGCAAATTGATATCTCTCTTCCTTTCCTTCTCTCTCCCTTCCCCTCTCTAAATAAAATAAAATCTTTTATAGAAAAGCAAATGTTTGGTAAATACATGTTTTCTGAGCCATCGCTACCAATGGAGCACAAGAGGACTTGGGTCAGACAGGCCTCGCCGGGCTCCTCCCCATCTGGGACACACTGTCACACGCAGCTGCAGTGTCTACACCGGGGACTCGCTTCCTGGAGCTGCTCCCCATCCAGGTCCTTTTAGGCAGTTCTGGGGAAGATTAAAAGTTTTTCCTGAGTCTTTCATTCCTTAAAAATAACCGGATTAAGTTAATGAATATCACAAAGAAGCATATTTTAGGGTGGCAAATTTTTTAAATTGAATTTATTGGTATGGCATTGGTTAATAAAGTTATACAGGTTTCAGATATACATTTCTACAAGACATCATCTGTATGTTGTATTGTGTGTTTCCCACCCTAGGTCAAGCCTCCTTCCATCATGGTGGTGTGTGTGTGTGTGTGTGTGCAAATTCTGCTTCCCTTCTTTTCCACTTTCATATTTCATAGGTGCTATTTCCAAAGAAACCTCTTGCCTTCTTCACTCTGTCTACCTCCGACATAGTAATCTTACAAGAGAAGTTTTCGAGGCATTATAGCAGTTAGAGGAAGTTGGAGAGTAAAAGTCTTCACATCAAGACTTTTGATGTGAAGAGGAAGAGAGAGGACAGAAGCTGAAGGGGACTTGAGCCAAGGGGGACTTCTCTTCCAGATGGGACAGGAATGAAATGTTTCAGTATGGTAACCTGGAGTGAGGAGTCCAAGATCCCCAAGCCCAGTCAAAGGATGGGACCCTGGGCATAGCCAGAGGAATTTGGCTGAGACAGCAGAAGGAATCCATCTTCTAGTAGAAGAGGTAGGGAGGAGGGGAGGGTGTGCAGGTCCGCCTGCCCATGAAGTAGCAGGTAAGGCCATCTGCTCCGAGGGCGGGGCAGAGGTGTTCAAGAAGAGCAGGGAGGGCTGGTTGTGGCCGTAGTGTAGGATGGCTAATGGTGAAACCCTAGAAGCATTCCCACTGGAGCCAGGATTAGACAGAAGCATTCACTGTCATTGCTTGAATCAGTGAGGTTTTCCCACAAGGGACAGATGACACACTCAAGTTGGGCTATTGAGAGGGGAGAGTAAAAAAGGGACTGTTTATAGAGGTTCGGACAGCAAATTGGGGAAACCGGAATATTGGGAGCAGCAGCCCAGGGCTGGGGATGCAGACTCCTGCCATTACTCCTGGGACTGAAGCGGGAACAAGAGTCAGCAGTCACTGAAACGCAGAATTTAGAAGGCTGAGTGAAAAGACTGCCTTTTAGGGGCAGGGACTTTTGATGGGGTGAGAGGCACAGCCAGTCCTGGGGCCCCACAAGTGGGCGGCTGGTGGAATAAACACGTGCCCCTCACTACCCTTAGTCTCACCTATCTCTGTGTTGTCCAACTTCAGCCAGAAGCCAGAGAGCAAGAGAACCCATGCTGTGGCCCACCCATGGATGAATTTGGGGGATTACGGTATGCCCTACCGCACATTAAAGTGTCTGTAAAGCTCCTAGTTTTTAAAAAACAGTGTTTTTTATCAGCTCAGCAAGAGGTTTATAGAAAACGCTGGTAAGTCAAGGAATAGGACCAAATTTATACATGGGCATTTATTCTATGGTAAAGATAAATTCAAACCAGTAGTAGAAAAGATGGTATTTAAACAGCTAGTGATTTCAGAAAGATAAGTGTAAAAGAACTTAAAGAAAATATGGGTATATATTTATATTTAAATTGTTTAGAAACTATCAGAAAAACTGGAAACTGCATTAAATGATAAAACATCTTTATGCAAAAAATATAATAAATAAGCTGAAAGATGAATAAAAATTAGGAAAAATTCATAACACATGTCAAAAGATCAGTAGCCATAATGTACAAATGAATAAATCTCTAAAAAATAGCAATTCAATGTGAAAAATCAGTGATAAGTTTTAACAGGCCACTGATATATGAAGAAACATTTGGAAAAAAGTATGAAAATATTAATAATCAAAGATATGTAACTAAAACAACTGTGAGATATAATTTCTACATCTACAACATTTAAAAAGATTGAAGTGGCCCATTGTTATAAGAAGTGGAAAGGAAAAAAAAGCTTTCCTACTAGGTAATTTGACGTAATAATGTATGAAAATATAAAATGTATATAGCCTTACTCACAATCTCTTTCCTGAAATTTATTCCAAGGGACAATTGCACATGTGCAAAATAGGGTATCTGCCAGGATGTCTGTCCCGGCTCTGTTCACTTTAGCCCGTCCCAACCCATTCTCGGGGGCCTAGACAAGAAAACCAGGGTATGACCCTACAGTGGGATGCTCGATGGTCATTAAAATTAATGGAGGTTCCTTTACTAATTAATGTGAAAATATAGTCACAAGATTCTATCAGTGAAAAAAGACAGCATGTATAGAATAGTCCCATGTATTTAAAACTGATTATTAAGCATAGTAATGTGGAATCACAGTATCTGGAAAGATTCACAAAGTTGTTATTATCATTGGGTGTTGGTATTTGGGATGCTTTTTCTTATTTGGCTTTTTCTGTACTGTTTGAATTTTTTAAATGGATATGTCTTATGTATGTATTATTTAATATACAGGGTCCAGCAGAAGTAAGGCCTGCTTGAGTGTGGTTGGTAGGGTAATAATAGGGGTGTAATAATTTATAGTTGTAACTGGAACATTTCACCTAAAATGTCATATGATGTGCTTCAGTGTGACATTGTTATGTTACAGAATTACCTGCTTATGATTTTATAATAAAAGATTTAATAATAAAGAAGGGGCATTATTTGTGCTGGACCTTGTATATTAAAGGAAAGAGTGAAATAGTTTCTGTGAAGCGTAGAAGCGATTGTTCTGTAGAGAATCACAGTATTTCAGGAAACAGGGACACTCCAGGTAAAACTGGCAGTCGTGCCTGTGTGTCACCGACTGTGTCACCGGCATGACTCCCTCAGCAGGGAGAGGATGACGGGTGGGAAGTACCTACAGGGCAGGAAGAGGGAAGAGAGAGTTTGAGATGAGGGAAGCAAAGGAGACAGATGAGGCCGTGAAGATAAGCAGAACTGAACTTCTGCACACGAATGTGATGAGCCACCCTTACAGGCCGAGTCCCTGGTATGGGGGGGGTGGGGGAGGTCCCATGCTACCACCAACAATTCTCAAACACCAGCTGGGTGTCCTACGACTGAACTCAAGCCTGCCACTGTCTCCCATCATGTCAGGTGAAGGGTTCTGTCCTGTGAGACTGCCTGCCTCCCCTGCCCGCTTCAGATGCCAGCTGCAAGTCCAGGGTGTCGCCCGTGCTTGTGACCCCGTGGCTGCAGCTCAGAGGTTCCACACTCCCCTCCTTGGGTTCAATTAATTTGCTAGAGCGGCTCACAGAACCAGAGAAGCATTATACCTACTAGGTCACCGGTTTATTACAAAAGGATACAATTCAGGAACAGCCAGGTGGAAGAGGCCCACAGGTCGTGAGGAAGGGGGTGAAGTTTCTCCGCTCTCTCCGCCTGCCACTTTCCCCGGACCTCCACGCGGTCCCCAAGCCAGCAGCTCTCTGAAGCCGGGCCTTTGGGTTTCATGGAGGCTTCAGGACCTGGGAGTGATTGTGTCATTGATCCTTGACCACTGGGGAATGACTCACCTCCAGGCCCTCTCCGGTGGCTAGAACATTGGGACAGAACGTTCCCATCCTTGAAAGTTCCCAAAGTCAGTCATTAACATAACAGGAGAAACCTTTATCTGCTCTCCTCCTGGGAAATTGCAATAGTGTTAGGAGCTCGGTAAAGAGGATGCGTATTTCTTACTATAAGTCACAATTGCACAGACTGACAGATCGAAGTGGCTTACCTTGGGAAAAGGAAGCTGTAATTGGTGGAGAGTTTATGGCTGGAGGCCACGATGGGGATGGTCATCAGCAGGACAGTGACCATGCAGGACCAGCCCCTTCTGAGCACAGGCCAGGGCCTGCTGGCCAGGAGACAGACCAGCTGCCCTGCAGGGAGACAGGAGCCCCAGAACAGTGCTGGCCAATGAAGACAGTGCAAGCTACACAGGTAACTTAGAATGTTCTAGTAACCACATTAAAAAGGTAAAAGAATTACAAGGTGAAATTACTTTTAATAGTTAACTTATTTTATTGTATTTAACCCAAGGTATTCAAAGTATTTTCATTTCAGCTTGTGATCAATATAAGTATATTAATTATATACACATATACATTTTACTAAGCCTTTTTGAAAGCCAGTGTGTATTTCATATTTACAACTCATCTCGATTTGGCCTCAGCCCTTTTCAAGGGCTCAGTGGTCACAGGCGGCCAGTGACTCCTGTACTGGACCTGACGTGTCAAGGGCAGAGAGATGGGAGGCTCCTCTGCTTCCCACCAGCGTACACATAACACTGAGGCTTCCCTCTCTACTCAGAAAAAACCTTGACAAGGAAGACGGGCAGAGCAGACCCTTCCAGCAGCAGGGGCTGAGTAGCCGTAAGATGAGGAGTTAACATTCTTGGTTGATGAAGAGACTAGACTGTTAAAGGAGCGGGGATGGTTCACTTTAACTAGACACTGTTTTCCTTCAATTATCAGTGGCAGTGGGGGCTCAAGGACAAGACGAGATTATGTAAAGTAAATAAAGGTATACTCTTTGGCATAGCTAAGCAATAGTGGATATATTTCAACTGATTTTACAAAGGCTCCGAGAGCTGTTTTCACGGGGAGGGCACCTAGCTGTTGAGAGGCCTATTACTGAGGCACTGGGCAGGCTTCTACAGCACCTGTGGCGGGTCGCTGGACCTCTCCAGACACTTGCTTGTAACCTTAAGCCAGGACTACACGACACGAGCTACCACGAACAGGTCACCATCATTGGGGATGGGGTGTCTGGGGCGCCAGGGGCTTCATAACCCATGTGGTTTCAGACCGATGTCGGCACCAAGGCAGGGCTTTAGAAGCACGCTTCTCCGAGCGGATGGCGTGCCTGTGAGCCGCCCGCCAGGCTTCTTCGCCTGCGCTGTGGGTGTCCCTCTGTCAAAGGTACCTGCATCCTCCTGTCCGGTACCCAGCTCTGCCCCTACTCCACAAACCGATGGAAGTCCTCTGCTGGCCATGAACTGGGCAGGTACTTGTTCAATTTCAATAGAATTTATTGTGTGGTTCACGTTAAATGGCTCAGCTCCTGATGACCATATCTTGCCATGTATAATGTGGACTTTTTAGCCCGAATTTTTGAGGGATACATAAGGATGCATGTTGTACATGGGTATAATGATTACATACCATGGGTATAATAATGGGCATGTAAAACATGGATGTGCATCATACACAGCAAGTACGGTACATACTCTTCTGTATTATTTCCAGTTGCATTCTCTGTGAGTTTCTTATCTCACGTGTGAACTTGCCCTCTATTCACAGGGAAAAAAACCCTTTTATTTCTTTTATAAACCTGAGGCATCCAGCAAAGTGCTGGGCTTGAGATTAAGCCTCAAAAAACACTGCTGCTAGAATTGAATCAGCTAAGTAGTCTGTGATGATTCAGTTTGGAAATTAAAGCAGTCAAATGTAATCATTCCGATGTATTCACACTCTGTTAGCACAGGAACGCACTTACAGAGAGGGGCCGCTAACTGCAAACAGATGATCATGGAATTGTGTTCTGGGAGTTGTATTGACAAGGTTGAGGCTAGCCTCTTTGAATCTCCCGAGTCTTGAAATGCCTCTGGCCACAGATCTTTCCAGCCTCTGGTTCATCAGACTGTTGGTCGTGTTCTCTCAGGTGCAGTAAGAACAAAGGATGATGGCCGCCTCAAAATGGTTCTGCTATTTTTACCACTTATTTTTTTCCACCCCGAATGATCTTGAACTTGGCACTGTTGAAGCGCCTCCAGTTCTGCAGTGGGCACATCTTCCATGAGTGACTGTGGGCTGAAACTATTCAACAAAGCATGAAATAAGGGCTCACTCCCACTTCTTTGCCTTTGCTTTTACCATGTTCAAGGAGACACACAGATTGGCCTCACATGGAGGCAGAGTCGGGCTGGTGTGTGATGATGTATTGCTAATTGACTCATCAGGAGAAAAATGCCTAACAAAGCAGGATCCCATATGTTTTCCGGCACGCACGCATGCACACACACAGTTTTAATATGGAATACTTCAGCAACAACAGCACTACGATGTATCAGTGTGATTCAAAGCAGAGCTGAGAGAGGTGCGCTTCTCGCACCCTGGGGAGCCATGTAGTCCTTCCGGCACATTGTAACACCATAAAGACAGCTAAGTGAGGTTAGAGCCTCAGTTCTGAGTTTGGATGACTTTACAAAACCTTGAGCTTATCATTTGTTTTTAATCACAGCCCTTGGGCATTTGTCCGACACATGGCTTTTTCTCTCGTCTATCATGAGAGTTTTGATCATGATATGCTAGCATTTAAATTGTCCTTACACCTTCATTTTTGTGCGTGTGCTGAAATAAGACTTCTTTAACCAGAAAGGCTCCTCTACTTTTGTTGAGGAATTCAGTTCAAAGAGCCTTGTAATCCGTCAAAGAAACAGGCACTTTAGCCATTGTAAATTCCATAGATCCGCACAGTTTATAGAGAGCTTGTCAGAGACGTCAAGAAATGATGTGAGCTAAGTCATTCCCTCACATGGGTCCAACGATGGGGAATAACGTGGGTCAGCAGATTAGGCAGGTGTAGGGAATTCTCTGGAGTGAAGAATTATAGACAAAAATCCATGTAATGATAAGTAGTGTTAACACCGAATGTAGGTATTCATTCTGCCCATATCCACCGAAGGTTGACTATGTGTCAGGCACTGTCTTAGGTGACAGGGGAGCTGCTGTGATGAACGAGACAGACACTGTTCCTGCATTTTGGAGTTTAGAATCTAGCAGGTACAAATATATTGATAATAGAATGGGTGAGTTGAACTTCCTCTTATCTCGGGTGACAGGGAGTTTGCTGGTGCATGCTGTGTTCCTTAGCGTGACAGCAAGCGAAACATTGATTTGGTTTCCTTTCTCATAGTCCTTGGAGAGGGATGTCAAGGTTCGGGTCAGGTGTATTACAACCCATAATATTTAGCTTCACAGCCAAGGAAGCATAAAACCTCAAGTCTGTGGCTGACTTAGGTGTTTAAAGTGCAAACTGATGGCTTAAAATTTCGTCTGGGTTTTTCTCAGTCTACGTTACATTTTGGAATCGATGTTCTTTTTTGCAAGCTGTCACAATTAGCTTGGGGGAAAGCGCTTACTCTTCTAATGTCTCATCCTTCACACATTTTCTGCGTGATCTGGCCTGTGCTGCCCTCTCCAACTTCCTTTTCCACCTTTCGCTGCCTCCCTTCCTGAGCTTCAAACTCGGGGCCTCCCTACTGCTCCTCAAATGAACCAAGCTGTGTGGTCCCTCAGAGTATGAGTACAAACTGTTTCCATCTGTCTGGGCCGATCTTCGTCACCACCCATCCCACCCCGGGGTCACTGCTGTCTGCTGGCTCCTCCTCAACCCTAAGACTCGACTTCAGGAACCCTCAGTCTAGGTCATGGAATATCCCAGCATTCGATTCTTTGCCTTTACATACGGTACTCGTGTAAGTGAAGTTACCCAAACCAATAGTCACCGTAATGGAAGTGTGAGGAATTACTTACTGTCTGTTCTATCACTAGAGTTTAAGCTCCAGGAGAACAGGGGCCGTGTCTACCTTCTTTATTCCTGATTCCACACAACGGGCCTTGCACCAGACTCACAGCTGGTGCTTAATAAACGCCTGTGGAATGAATGCAAGTGTGACATCGTTCACGGGAAACCTTGTCATCGTTGTCACGTGTACCTTGAACCAGGACTCAGCTTTTTGTTGCATCCAAAAGCTTCAGGTCTCAGTCACTCTGAAAGCAAACGATGAAGAGTATATTGCATACTTCTGGGGGAGCTGGAGAATGAGATCACACAGTACACAGAAAAGCTTGTGGAAAATTCCTATTTGACGTTTCTGTTCTTCCCCTTAAGGTTCCCTTTAAGCTTCCTGTCTTCCCCTTGACCTTCTAAGCAACCTGCCCAGCTTCACAGACCCTTCGCCTTCACCAGTCTGATTTTACTGTGCTGATGAGGGTCTATCTCTATTCTCTTTTTAATGTAGAACATTTTAGCGTTCACCTTCCTATTAGCTAGCAAGAGCGGCCACAACTAAGTTTTGCAGACTGAGTGGTTCTAAGAATAGACTTTATTGTCTCGCAGTTCTTGAGGCTACAACTCCAAGATCAAGGTATCGTCAGGACTGGGCCCCTCTCAGGGCTGCAAGGGCGAATCTGTGCACGCCCTTGTCTAGCTTCCGGTGCTGGGCTGGCGATCTCTGGAGTCCTTGGTTTTTGGAGCGTCATCCTGATCTCAGCTCTCGTCTTCCTATGGTGCCCTCTCTGTGTGCAGCCGCTTCCAAATCTCCCCTTTTTAGAAGGACACGGGTCAGAATGGAGTAGGGTCCACCCCAAATGGCCTCATCTTAACGAATTCCTTCTGCAACGACCCTATTTCCAAGTAAGGTCATATTTTGAAGCATTGGGAGTAGGACTTCAACATGTTCAAGGACACAGTTTGACACATAACAATCTTCCGGCTCTTCATTCATCTCCATAAAGAGAAGACTCTTTTTTTTAGACTCTATCTTCCCTATTCGGGGGCTTGGAGGGAATTATAGGGGAGGGGAATTATTAATAACAAAAACGTTTTATCTGCCCAAGAGAATTTCCTCTTACAAATGATCAAAAGTGAAGAAAATAGTCAATCTTTTCTACAGAGTGATCTTCCAGATCTAGAGATCAGATGACATTATTCTCTCGCTCAAAGGCTGAGGGGTGGGTGGCATCTTGTCTCTGTTGGTGACCTGGCTCACTGCTGGTCACATCCTGGGTGCTTGTAGATGTTTGTTGAGTGAAAAACTTCAGTGGCTGCTCTTCCAGAACAAAGACTGAATTCACCGGCCTAACCTACAGTAACTTGGCTGCAGCTTACCTTTCTAGCTTATCCTACGACTCCACCCTTACGACCCTATTCTTGGAGCTTCAGCCCTGAAACTCATTCTGCTCTGGGCCTCTGAATCTGGTGGGCGCCTTCACCCACATTCCACACTTTTCACACTAGGACTCACGGAAGGGTTATAGAGAATTGTGTCTGTCTCCTGAGCAGACTAGAATTCTTCTAGAACAGAGAACCCATCGTATTCACGTTGTTCTCTCTCACAAAGCCAAGTACACACTTTTGTACTGTAGGCATCACCCAGCACAATTTTAATTAGTGAGTTTTAAAATTAAATGCAACTGATTCCGGGCTTGTTTCCCCAGGTTAGCTTTTTCATTTTTTTTCACCAGTATAAGTACTCCTTTGTAATCATATATTTTGACTTGCCTGAAAAACCGTATAATGACAAAAAGCTGCTATGAATTCAATGATGTTTTTTAAAAAGTATGTGTTGTATTTACCACCAAAGCATCTACAGACGTAGAAAAAAATGGATATTCATATGTTACCAGACATAGTACAACGTTTGGCATGTATACAGATTTGCGGGCCTTCTGAGGAGTCAGTAGCTTACAAATTGTAAACACTTTTCTGGGAAATAAGGACCCCATGAAGGTGTGGGATCGGGTAAAGACAAAGGAAAGTTAAACCCTACAAAAAATAAGATAAAAGTTTTTCCAAATAGTCCGCCGTGCAGTCATACCTTTATTCCGTCAGTGACTATCTGTCCAGCATCTGGTACGTTCGAGGCGACGCTCTAGGGGCTGGGCACGGAGCGGTGCGCGGTCAGCGGAGGTGGACGTGGCGAGAAGCGGGGGATTCGGGACTGTCGTTTGGGACGTGCTAGATTCGAGGTGATTTCAAGTCGGGAGAAGACGTCTGCAGACGTGCGCTAGCGCGGGCCCTCCTTCACTGGGACAGACACGGCTGTGCCAGAGCTGGCTCACACCAGCTCGTGGGAGCCGATGGCCACATTTAAAAAATTAACAAACCGCTATTCAAATATAAGCCATAAAAGTGTATAAAGTCTAATTGCTGGGCTGTACATCTGAAGCTAATATAATATAGTTTGTCAACTGTAACTGAAAAATTTTTAAGAATAGAAAATAAAAATTATTTAAAAAGTACAAAGTAAATTAAATAATTGTACTACAACAAAAGGAGTATATTCCTTGGACACTGAATCACTCCCTCATTACTTTACTGTTCTCCATGGCGATGGGGTTGAGTCTGTACCCGTTCAGTGCGGCCACCGCAGAAGGGTGCACGTCCTTCCCTGCTTTCGGTTCAGCGACATCATGCTGGCAGCTTGAAATTGGCTCTGACACCACAGTCAGCAAATGCCACAAACCTCCTCCCTGGAGAGCTGGCTGTTGAATTGCACTTTCCAGCCCACCACCGAACAATCTCTGGGGGAGCGAGCTGTCTCTGCACACTCGCGTGTCCTTACACCATTACCATCATCATCCTCATCACCGCAATTGTCTCTATCTTCCCTGCGGTAAAGTGAAAACACACAAGGCAACAAGATACACAGAAACTAGAAGGCCCGGGAGAAGTAAAGGCTGGGCGGGCAGCCACTCCAAGGCGCCCGAAGCGAGAGAGGTCCCACAGAGCAGCTGAGGCTGCGGTATGTCTACATCCGTGCCGTTGAACTCGAGAAACAGGCCGGCTCCACGTTGATGGGAGACAATCCACAAGATTGTCCACAAAGCGGACAGAGCAAACTGCACGATAAAATTTCTAGCACGGTGCCATTGACGCAAAACCAAACAGAGTGAGAATGCAGGCACGTGCTTGTTTGTGCTCTGAATGCTTCTGAAAAACACACAGGAAACTATTCACATGAGTCGCTTCGGAGAAGGGGAATGCAGTGACTAGGGCATTGCGGAGGGAAGCGTTTCTCTCCAGAGATCCCTTTGTTCTCTGAACGTCACAGCCTGTGTGCGCATTCCCCGTTTCAATCCAACAAACGTGCCTTTTTAAACAATTTACCTGCTTAGGAATAGGACGTACAAAAAATGCTCGGCCTTTAAATGTCTACAAGTTTTGTCTCTTCTCTACACAATTATGATCCTTATAAACGTCTACTAACATGTATAACAGAGTCTTCTGTGATATGCAGCTTCTACACATGAAGGTTTTATTGGTTAACAACTGTAACCTATACACTTAAGGCTATGCTAACGCCAAAGCATGTTTAAGTATGCTTACTGTAAGAAACTATGATTTAGATATTCGTTATGAGAAATCACACTTACTCACTGCAGGTAAGAGATATGTTGTCTTAGGAATTTGAATTTACATACCTACTCGTGACAATAAACACCTTGACTAGTGTTTTTCGGTCTTACCATTATCCTCTCCATTATTGAACCAGAACAAGCTCCCTTGCCAATCCCAGATGGTAGCAGATCCGAGTCTAGACTCCCCCCTCCCCCCCCCACCCCCAGTGTTCAAGGACATAAAAGAGTGCCGAGAGCAGACTCCTTGTCAGGGGCAGTGCCGAACAACTCGCTCTCACCACACTGGGTACCCGGTCCAGAGACAAGCCTCTGCAGAGGGTGCGGGAGTAGACACTCATCCTCCAGCCGGGTTTCCAGTGGGAGAGGCTTGTCTCTGCTGCCTGTTCCCTGCCTGAGAGCAGGAAACCGCTGTGGCCACTAATTTTGGTACAGAAAAATGGATGGGTGTGCTCAGGTGTGCGGGGAAAAGCACCCAAAGTTTAGGGGCAGCGTGGGCAACAGCAATGTCTTCGATGGTATGAAACGAGGCCGATCACACGGAGAAGCAGTGGTATCAGGTGGTGGGGAGAAAGTATTCTGTTCCTGGGGGTCTTCTCCCTCCCTTTCCCATGTGAATTAAGGACTGACCAACCCCACATCAGGTGTGAGTAGGAAGTCTACATGGCTCCCACGGCAGCCGGGGCTCTTGGCGGAAAGGGAGAGCTCACCCCAGACATTGGTGCGAGCCTGCCTTCCTGACAGGACTACCTGCAGCATGGGCAGGTAGGGACGAAGCAAGTGACATTAGGAAGGAAGCCCTACTGCCCCTTCAGAAGAAAGGACAGGGGAGGACATCGAGTTTCTGGAGCTCAAAGTTGGAGATGAATCAGGAGGGCTGCCTGGCTTCTGCTGGATGGCCCCAAGAGCTGCAGCTGAGACGGAAGGGGGGGCGTTCAGAGTGGGAGTGGGAGAGGGATGGGGTGGGGGTTGGGAAGCAGAAAGTAAATACCTCCCACCTCTCTCCTCCAGTCCTCTGCTCTCTTCTCAGGGTATCGGCCAGTCCTCATGGGAAACCTGCCCCCACGGGGGTCTGGGAGATTCGGTCTGTGCAGCTTCACCTTCCAGGGCCCAGAGCAAGAGAGAGAAAGGCAGAGAGTGAGTGGGAAGTGGAGACTCAGCTCTCTTTTTAAAGTGTGCATTGAAATCATACGGGCAAATCCCAAGGTGGGGCAGAATGTGTCTCCCCGACAGGTGAACCATGGGTAACCTTTTTCTGCCTAAGCCCCAGCTAGCTCTGGGTGGGTATGGGAACACGGTGTGAACTGAGGTTTGAGATTCCCCCTGGAGAGCTTGCTCGCTCTATCTATTTATCTACCCCTGTCCATCTATCATCTGTCTGTCTGTCTGTCTGCCTGTCCGTCATCTGTCTATACCTGCCCATCCATCCATGTCCATGCATGTCCATGCATGCCCATGCATGTGCATCGTTGCTATAGTATGTTGCATATTATGTGTTGAGATATGTAACCAATAAACAGCAAAGTACTTGAATAGATTCTCAAGTCCCCCCCCCCAAGAGGGATTGAATTATCAAATTGAATCTGAAACAAACAAACAAAAAATAAAGAAGCACATCCAACTATAAGGAATAAGAACCTGAGTAAGATTGGAGGGTTTTGCAAAAGATCCTGTTAAGGAGAAAAGACACAATTCTTTTCTTCTTCCACACCCTGAGAGGAAAAGCTATAATTTAAAAACTGTAATTTGTGGAAAATGGTGTTGGTTAGTTAAAGAAAGTAAGCATTTAGATGGTAGTGCTTAATTGTCTACTCAGTTTCCAAGTGGGAAATAAAGCATATTTATTTTGGGCATGAAAGTTTTCCTTAGGGAATGAACAATACGCCCTTATCAGAAAGCATGAGAGTCTGTAAATATATTTGCCGAAAGAGATTGCAAACTTGTCATTTCCAGATGCAATATAACAAGTCAATCTAAAATATTGCTGCAGATAAAACTGTTCTGTACATACTAATAATTCTTTTTTCTATCTTGACTCCACACTAAAAGGAAAAAAATGTAACTTCTGTGTTGACAGAAATTGGCAGCAAACCAATAAAAATATGTGATAATGTAATTAATTTCCTTAAGACTGTTCAACTGTGTTAACAGACAGGTGGGACAAAAATTATTCTTCCTGTTTTGGTAAAATTTTTATATGAATTTTGTTGTTCTTTTAACTATATGTGAAATGCTTTCAGTACAAAAGTGCTATATGATAAGACTGGGATTTTTAACGTTTTCCTAGTCTGAGAATTTTCCTAGTAATTTTATTTTATTTCTTTATTATTGATTGATTGGTTTTAGAGAGAGAGACAGAGAGAGGGAGGAAGGGTGAGAGAGAGAGAGAGAGAGAGGGAAACAGAGATTTGCTGTTCCACTCATTCATGCATTCATTGGTTGCTTCTTGTGAGTGCTCTGACCGGGGATCGAACCCACAACCCTGGTCTACCAGGAGGATGCTCTAAACAACTGAACCACCCATTCAGGGCTTTCTGAGTCATTTTAAAAGAAATGTATATTGGTAAACTGTCTTTGTTTGTTTGTTTGTTTGTAGGATTCTGACTCCTTTTCCAATAACTCTGTGGTAATAATGTAGTTGCTACACTAATAAAACTGGGAAAAATTATGCCATATTTTTAATCCATGAAAAAAATTTTTTCCTCCTGAAGCTAAAATGACTCAATTTATTAGAGCTCTAATTTCAGTGCGTGGGTGATTGCTACCACCGTCAAAACTGGTATTTAAGGGTGTAGAAATCTAGACTAAAAACGGGTACACTACTAGAACGTGTTAAAATGTAACAACGTTCTTTATGAATCAATTCCTGTAAAACTAAAACAATTTTGAAAGTAAGTGGATACTTCCACTTAAATTAACTGCATAGGTTTTTAAAATAAGGGTTTTATTGAGATACGATCACACTACACAAAACTCGCCCACTTGAAGTGTCCAGTCCGATGGTGTGAGGGAGCCAGAGAGCCGCACACCGCCGTCACCGCAGCAGGTGGACACTGTCGTCTCGTCCCCTCACAATGAAGCCCCGTGCCTGTCCACGGGCGCCCCCTCTCCCCTGGCCCCCCGTTCCCCAGTGACCCCTGATCTCTCTGTCTCTGTGCCTTTGACTATTCTGGACGTCCACAAACTTTTAAAGGTACGATAGTTCTCTGACAAGTTCTGAATTTTATATTGATTTATGATACAGCACAATACTGCCCTTTTTATTACAAAATCATAAGCATGTAATGTAGCACAACAATGTCCCACTCAAGCACACCCTATGACTTTTTAAGTGAAATGTTCCAATGAAAACTATAAATTACTGCACCCATGTTATTACCCAACCAACCACACTCAGGCAGGCGTTACTTCTGCCGGACCTTGTGTATTGGTACAAACTTGTTTATATGTGCCTCCTAATTAATTGTTAAAGCTGTGCATTAATTCAATACTGGGGTTATACATAAGATTTTAAAAAAAAATAACAGCTGATCCCAAAGCTACTGTCATAAAATACAAACAAATGACACTTGTGGGTTGTGTTGAGGTTTAACATTAGCCCATAAAATGCAAAGCACTTCAGGAGAATTGTAAACAGATGGACAAACAACTCATCAGACAAAAGCGCTTCGAAAATGCTACGTCAGTCTACATCCGTTGCCGCTGCCCCTGGATCTGAGCGAAGGAAATCTTTCGTCTCCATCTGGTCCTTTTTCTCTCGTCCCCCAGGTCTCTGTCCCCGCCATTAGCCTGGAGATCTGACTCTCCCAGTCTATGCTACTGGTTTTCCCGCCGTGGCTGCATGAATTCGGGTTCAGGCCCCTGCGCGTACTTGCCGTCCCCGTCTCCTGCACGGTCCACCAAATGCTGGGGTTCAGGAACTTTCCCTTGAAAACGTTCTGCCAAATGCTCACCGCTGCTTGTTCGTCGTTTGGGAAATTGCTTTTCTCTCTGCGTTTGCCTGACGTTGCTGTTCTCTACGCCATTTCTCTGCCCTCACCATGCCCCTCCGAAGGGGGCTGGGGCAGTGTGGGGTGTTTAGAAGCTGCTGTCTAATTGGATGGAGCCTCTGACCCGTGGACTGTGCTCTGCTCCTGGGTTGTTGAGTACTGCTGTGAAAATACTCTTGAAGCTTGTTGATGGAGAATTCTATACCGTCTGTAGCCTCTGGTGGTTCTCCTTCTAACAATTCTATACCTATCTTTGTTTGGATTTTTTAGTAGTCTCTACTAGCTTCTGTGGCTGCCGAGATCTATGGGACACCTTCTCTACCTTATTCTTCTCTATGCTGAATTCTCCCTTCTCAGATGGGAGCTCAACCCTGCGTTTCCCAGCCTCCCTGGCTAGAGACCTGGCTCCCCCCATCAGATGTACTCATCTAAGATTCTGAGGGGGAAGGAGTGGATGAGAGGAAGCAAGCAGGGTCGGGCACCCCTCACTGGGGGCAGTAGGCTTTGGGGGTGTATTATGGAGGTGCAATAAATGTCGGGGCTGACCATGGGGGGCTACAGCCACCAGCATATGGGCTGCAGGGAAAACTGTGTTGACATTGGGGTTCTGTGAATCCCCTAGCACACTGTGTCAAGGGCGGTCAGCTGTGTAGAAGAGGGAGACAAAGAAGGCGAAGGGGCAGTGTGGGACAGGGCAGGTGCCGCGGACGAGGGAGACCACCTCATCGACCACCTTGTCTAAATGCGAGAGCGGCTGGCTGTCCACTCCGCTTCCCGTGATGGGCCCATGGGACTCAAAGACCCAGTCATACCTGGTTTTCAGATTTCTCAAGAGCAAGTAGAAATCTAGATTTTGGGGGGTGAGATTGCCTACGTTTTAAATATTGTCAACTAATTCAAAATTATTTTACAGGTTGGTGTAACCAAATAAATTCTAAGTCAGATGCAGTGTGTGAACAGCCAGCTTTTGACCCCTGCTCTGCAGGTAAGAAGGCAGGAGCCACAAAGAAACCCCGTTGGAATCGTGAGATGGGAGGGGCGGGGACGCAAAAGCCCGGGGCAGTGTCAGGAGTCTGGTCAACAGACTACAAACCAAAGAGAGGTCCTTTAGATAAGGACAGGGTGGTGTCCATTGTGTTGGGAGCTTGGGGTCATTGATAACCTTTGTCAGACCTCTTCAGGTGACTACCTGGAGAAAAGTGCAAATTGCAGAGGACTGAGGAATGAGGGCCAGGCGAGGTGGCAGAGACTTCGAGGAGATTACTCCACAGGTTGTGTCTAGACCAACGCACAAAAAGGCTTTTCTTATTTTGTTATGAG
The DNA here is from genome assembly GCF_022682495.2 of Desmodus rotundus. NCBI lineage: Eukaryota > Metazoa > Chordata > Mammalia > Chiroptera > Phyllostomidae > Desmodus > Desmodus rotundus. The sequence continues at coordinate 209,446,759 of NC_071387.1, read as the reverse complement.
CTAGCCAAGGCAGAAGTGTGTGTGTGTGTGTGTGTGTTTGAGTTAGGCACCCTTTATTAATGACATTATTTCAATTTTATACAATCTTATTTTGAAAATTTTAGTGAGGCACATTTATAGGCTTAAGTTAATAAAAACACTGTCTAGAGAGAAATGTAAAATGATGGAGGGACGCTGCTAATCAAGTGCATTTCTGGAGGAGAGGGAAGGGCGTGCGGTGAAAACCATAGACGGGAAAACGAGATTCTCTGTGACTGGAGGGAAGGCAGCTAGAAATGGCAGGAAACGGGGCGAACTTACAGTGCGTGTGGGCAGTGGACAGAGCTGAGGTCATGCTTGCCCGATGCCAGCCATTTGCTGGTTAAGTGCTTGAGGTCAAGTTCACTGAAAGTGAGGAGAGTGGGAGTGGGTATGCGGCATGACGGAAACTGTGAGTGTTTGGAAAGGCCAGAGAGCGGCATGGGAAAGAGAGGTGTGTGTACAACATTGCTCGGAGGTTAAAGGACCCAGCAGAGCCCTGGCTGGTGTGGCTTGGTGGGCTGGGTGTCATCCCACAGGCCCCAAGCTTTCTGGTCGGACTCCCTGCCAGGGTACATGCCCAGGCTGTGGGCCAGGTCCCTGGTTGGGGGTGTGTGAGAGACGACCCATCGATGTTTCTCTTGCACATCCAACGTTTTTCTCCTTCTCTTTCTCCCTCCTTCCCCCTCTCTTCAAGTAAGTAAGTAAGTAAATAAATAAATATATAAGTAAGTAAATAAATAAAATCTTAAAAAAAAAAAAAAAGACCAAGCTGAGATCACATTTCACATGTGGTTCGGGGGACCAGCTGGTACTTTTTGTGGCTTCTGTCCTTGCTCGGCAGCATCGGTGAAGGTGTGGAGAAGGTGGATGTCACCGACCCAGAACTGGGACTTTGGCCAGAGGGTGTGGGGAGGTGCACGGGCAGGAACTGACAGAGTCAGGTCCGGTTGTGAGCGTCACTGAGATGACTGAGGCAGGAAGCAATCCGAGGCCAGGAGGTGGCCTGGCAGTAGAGGGAGGGAGAGGCCTTCCCACCCTGGGCTCGGGCTCTGCACCGGGAGATGCCGTTGCGTCTGGTGCATCCTTGGAGGACACCACTTACAATCCTGTTGAGCTTGCAAGTCTGTTGCATCTGGTTGCTTAGGGCTCCCAGTTCTGGGACAGGTGGGTCAGATCAGTGGCGGTGTTTGCTTCCTGCCCCCCCCCCCCCGCCCCCCGGCAGAGCTGAAGTGCTCTTCTAGGAGGACAGTGCAGGTCTCCTGGAAGAAATTTCAGGCATGTTCCTGGGAGGCGACATGGATGAAGTGTCAACTCAAGAGAAGACCAGGGCTAGAATATCACTATTCTTCATTCACAGTCAAATCTCTTCTTGAGAAACTCACCACTCAACAGGTCTGGCTAGAAGGGATGGGAGGCACGTCCGCATTCCTAGCCAGCCCAGCCAGGGAAGGTCTCCTTGAAGATAAGAGCGGATAGAACAGCCTTAGGGAAAATGTGCTCTGTGACGTCTATGGCCGAATGCCTTCACCAGCACCAGTGCCCTGCCGCTGTGTGGTTTAGATTCTGTGCAGGAACCTCAGCCAGGGATGGCTGGGGAACAGGCTGGAACCTGGCTCCCTTGGGGCGCTACCAGAGACCCACACACAGGTATTCTGGTTGCTTTGGAACATCAAGGTAGCCAAGCCTCACTCAGAGCTTGAAATGATTCTAGGGCAGTAGGTCTTGAACTTTAGCATGCTTAAGAATTCCCTGGGGTGCTTGATCAAACAGATTTTGGGACCCTCCCCTCAATGAATTTGGTTCAGTGGTTCTGGGGTAGGGCTCCGGAGCTTGTATTTCTAACAAGCCCCCAGCTAACGCTGCTGCTGGTCCAGGCACTCCACCTGGACTGTTGCCCTTCATATTTGGGCATTTTACTGCCTGGGTCCTGGCTCCACATACCCAATGAATAAACTGCCCTGTGTCCCTGTCGATTACTTCTCCTGGGTCACCGGCCCCACCAAAGACTCTCCCTTAGGAGCTCCAAGTATTGCAGGCCTTTGGTGTCATCGGATCTGATCCCTCTGTTGGTGCTGTCATCGGGCCATTAGCCTCCAGCAATCTCAAGAAACTCTAGTGACCGGCCTGTCCGTGGTCTTTCACCAGCTCCACTGTTTATGGGGTGCGTCACGACCATAGTATCATCCCACCAGTTTCTTTGGTGCCGGAAAAGACCAAGGTCTATTGGTATCTCTTCTGGGAACTAGAATAGCCAGAGAGCCCCTCTTTCTCACGAGGATTGCGGCTTCGTTCCTGATTTCTCGCTTGCCCCAAATTCCTCAGAAACTCTTACACGTGTTCTTGAGCTAGAGACCTGAGTCCCTCGCAAATGAATTCAAGATACTTTGGGTGGGAGTGTGTCTGCCTCCCTGCAGTACCAGTTGGTTCCCGGGCCATCTTCTTAAAATAGAAAAATGACAAATTACAGCTCTGCCAGGGCTACATTTGGTGTAATCCAGAGAGTATGTTTTGAAGTGTTTGAAGGACTCAGCCACAGGAATCTTGATGGTACCAGCCAAGATAGCTGAGGTCCAAGGAGGACAAAGCCCGGGACCATCCAGTCCTCACGGGGGGATTCCAGCTCAGTCGAAGCGGGGATTTGGACAAGTCTGGGCAGGCCTGTTGAGTGCGCAGGGCAGGCACGCCTGGAGACTATTTACATGATGATGTCTGGCTGAAGGCTGACTGTAGGCTGATTGGAATGGAAAGTGGGATGGGAAAAACAAATTAGGACCCAGGTTTTAAAAAATGCTTTTTCATAAACAAGGTTATTAAATAAATGATATATCATTTTTCAATTCCTGGCAGTTGTATAATTTGCATTAGGATCCTTAATAGTTTGGAAATAGTTTATTACTATCGTTAGGAGTCCATCATCCTCATGGAGGGAGTCGTATCAAAATTAAAGGAGAATGATTGAATTCACTGCCAGGAATTGTGCTGGGTGCTGGGTGAACGAAAGGACAAAAGGCATATTTTGTGGCTTTGGAAATGTTGGTGAGTGAGTGAATTTTTTCCAACTTTCCATGGGAAGTATTGTATCTAAAACCTGTTAGAGCTTCCTGAAGTTTTGTTAAGTATTAATGTGGCTAAAATACTTGACAATTATGTTTATTTTCCATTTAAAAAAAAATGGTTTACACTTGTGCCTCAGCCATGCATTTTCGCAGTGGAGTCTGGTCGAGGGGCCACATTGCCATCTTTGCTTCTTCAGTGAACAACAATTACTATAATCCTGGAAGACACTTACTTTTTTATGTGCCAGACACTGATCTGAGCGCTTTCCGTGACACACGACATTGCTACCAGGGAGACACTTCCACCATCCCGGTCCCGTGCCTGGGGAAACGGGCGCGGGGAGGTGAAATCACCCATCCAAATAACGCACAGCGAGCAGAGGGGAGGAATGGGCTTTTTGGCGTTTGGAGTGTTTTGCAAAGCTACTGATCACTCTGAATTTTTAGACGATTTCAGAAAGGAAAAGGCTGCGTGTCATTTCGGGTATGGTTTAGGTGTCAGGAGTTCTCACCGCCAGACGATTCTTCAAGTAGCCTTGGTAAAGTCACCAGAATTATTTTCCAGAGTCGTTTGGTCATTCAAATGATTTTTTTAATGAGTCTGATACTTCCCTTGTTCTCCTAGACAATGGGACAAGCAGTCTACTCTGTGCTCCTCCTTTGAGAGAATGACTTTTTAAAATTTCGAACTTTTTATTTGGATATAATTTCAAATTTACCTTTGATTCAAATTCACTGGTTGTTACATTTCACTACTTCTTTTAACATTTGTGTTCTCTCCTTTTGAATATATGTGGGGGGAAAAGCAACATAAAGCTATATTTTTCCTTTCTAAATCATTTCAGAGTCCTCAACTGATTGGAGCATCGTCCCAGAGGCCGAAGAGTTGTGGGTTTGGTTCCCAGTCAGGGCACATGCCTAGGTTTCAGGTTTGGCCCCCGGTTGGGGTGTGTACAGGAGGTAACCAACTGATGTTGCGCTCACATATCAATGCTTCTCTCTCTCTCCCCCCCTCCCTTCTCCTCTCTCTAAAATTAATGAGCAGGTCCTTGAGTAAGGATTAAAAAAAATCATTTCTGAGTAAATTATATACATTTTGGCCATTTTCTATAAATAGTTCAGTGTGTATTCTTCTAAGTGTAGGAATATTCTCTTAAATGACCACATTACAGTAATCAATTCAGTAAACTTGACATTGATACAATACTTTGAACTATGGATAGGATTCCGATTTTTTCAATAGATAGCATTTTCCCCCTCAGGTAAAGAATCCAGTCTGAGGTCAGCTACTGCATTAGGCTGTAAGAGAATGACTGTAAGACTTTTGAGAATGATTCGAATTATGCCAAATTTTATTTTTACCATCCTTTGGGGACCACACCCATTTAGCACATGAAAATCTTAAGTGGACAGCTGATAAAAACTAGATATCTGTCCTGACTGGTGTGGTTCAGGTGGTTGGGCATCACGCTGCAAATCGGAAGGTCACCTGTTTGATTCTCGGTCAGGGCACATACCTGGGTTGGGGACCTGTCCCCAGTTGGGGAATGTGGGAGGTAACTGATGGATGTTTCTCTCCCTCTCTTTCTCCCTCCCTTCCCCTCTCTCTAAAAATAAATAAATAAAATCTGTTTAAAAAGAGAAAACTAGACTTCTGATATCTGTCATTATTACTTGATATTTTAAAGTTACTAATAATTAAGATGTAGTCATTCTAATTAAAACTGGTTACTAGAATGGTTTCTGTAAATTACATTATATGCCTAAGTGAATTACTTTTTTGAGTCATTGTTGAAATTCTAACAGTCTAATGACATTAATATAATTTGAATTTTAGGAGACTTCTGTTTTTTGATACTCATTAGCCTAATGCAGGATTACTGGAAAAGTAGGAAACTCCAAGAAAGAAAATGAAGTGTTTTTTTTTTTTTTTTTTTTTTGCTTGAGAGGCATGATTGTTGCTGACAAACATGAAATAAAATTTTTAAATAATCTGAATGTTGTTTTAAAAGCAAGCTCTTGATTTTATCAGTCTTGCCAAGACACACATCAGCGCCGGCTAAATGGGACGCCGTGACTCTCGTGGTCGATGGCAGCTCTGCAGCATGTGCGGCATCCCAGGACAAAGTACGACATCCACTCTGGGAAGGGCCGCGAGGCTTGTCTGCCAGCTGCCTCTCCTTTCCCGGGAGCCGCTCCCGGGCTCCGTTAGGGCTGACCCCCATCTTCCCGGTTGATGGCAGCCTGTTTGACTTCTGTGCCTCCCTTCCCTTCTCAGGAATCCGGGCTGAAGGCTAACAAAACCTATAGGCTCCTAATCATCATATAGGCTCTGCCTATCCAGTTCCTTCTGTCTCCAGATTTCTCATTTGGTGATCACAGTTGAGAGCCAACAGCCTTCTAGTCTTTTTTTTTTTTTTTAAATGAAAGAAAAAACTTTTTTTTTGGAATGAGACCTACAGTCATTTTTAATAGTTACTGCTTAGCAATGTTGGCTGCATTGACCGTTCTTTGCTTTCCCTCCCAGTCCCAATCCTCACTTCTTTGCCTCTTGCTCTTCTGACGTTTTTAATATCCTTAGTCAAGGAATCAGTATGCAATGAGTTGGAAACTTGTGTTATGTAGTCATCACCACGGATGCCCCAGATGCCATCTGAGGTTCGAATAGTGTGACTCAGCTGTCGAACGTTGACTACAAGACACTGCCATTCTCTTCTTCCCTGAGTGTCACTTTTTATCCCCAACAAACCTGGGCAGCGTTGTGAAAATCCATCCCAGGCCTCACCACGTCCCTGCCATGCCTGCCGACTCTGAGGCCCACTTCTGTAACCGTGCTGACTTCTGCCGTGTGCTGAGCCTGTTTTCACCTTTCTTTGGAACAGGCTGTTTTGTCAAGATCTAAGATCCACTTTATTTAGATAAAGTAAAGGGTGCCTCTGGCTACAATGAGGAAGAATGGCTAAGGTGGGGTTCCGAAAGAGGAAACTTTAGGCTCCGTCCACAGCAGGGGCCAACATCTATCCTTCCGAAGGACTTGTTGGAACTCCGACCCCTTTACCTTCAGACCCCACTGTGGTGATTTGTAATCCACCCGGCTCTGGAGCGTCTCCTGTTCTGGCCACTAACTTTCAGTGACTCGGCAAATGAGGTCTACACGTTTTTACCCCGCAGCCCAAACAACTTCTTTGACATCAACAGTAGTTGAGACCATTGGCTTTTTAAAATTTTTTTATTTTTTCACTCATCATTTATTTACAAATACACATTATAACTTTTATATACATTGCACATTTACATGGTAGAAAAGTACAAAACTATATATTTAAATGAATTTATATTTAACTTGCCATGTTTGAAAATATAAAATTGCATCAGAAGAAAGTACCATGAAAAGCAAGAAACTTGAACCGATAAAGCTCCGATATAACTTTTAGTGACGCATTGGTTGAAAAGGAACTAATTTAAAAGGTACAGGAGACCAGCTGGAAGGAAACACCTAAGGAAAGGCTGAGTGTGTAGGACCCCTTCCTTCAGTCTGCTGCATGCTCCCCCAACCCCTTTGGATCTGTCCACCATTAGAAGTCTAACACTGCTATCACCTCCATCTCCCAAAGGTCTCCCTCACAAGGAGAGCAATGAAGTAGGGGTTTCCTCAGAACTGTGTCCTCTGTACCTTCTCTGAGTCAGTTGCAATGCCTTTTGGTCAAGATTCCTTGTAAACAAAACCCGAGGGATCATGCGTGTGCAGAACAGGCAGCGGAGAACCCAATAAATAAACATGACCGACTGCCGTGCGAGTCTGTTCAGGTGGGAAGGGGTCTACCCCCAGCGCGGTGAAGGGGACAGGTGAGTGAGTGAATGGTCAGGAATGGACTTGCATGGTTTACAAGGAAAAAAAAAAGCTTCTACTTTACAAGCAAGAGACCTCACAATAAATAACAACTGCTCTTCCTTTCACGAATAAATTTCTTCAAAAACAAGGTGTACAGTCAACCAGACATTTTATGTATAAATTATAAAACATGACACAGTATAAATAAATGTCTACAAGTCTCGACTATGCGCCTCATCCAGTGGACCTCACAGGACTGCCTCTCCGTGTCCAATGAGCAACAAGTGGCCTGGGAGAGAGCTTTAGGACAAAGGTCCTGTATGTATAGTTTTCCCCCCAAATAAATAAGCATACACTTATTTACAGTATGGACAATATATATTTTTTCTTTCCTTTTTTTTTTTTTTTTTTTGCCCAAAGGCTATGTCAACACTGAACACTGGTGGAGGGTTTACCACTCCAGAATGGAAGATATAGGAAAGCTGTAGTCCTGGTCTTCATCTTCCTCCTCTTCCTCGGTGTCTTCCGAAATGGCTAGATGGGGAACACAGGGGAGCTGCTGTTTAAACACGGACAACAATGGCGCGGAAGCAGCTCAGTGCATGTTTTCAAAGCCCTCTGATACCGCCATGTTACAGCGTTGCATTTTTATGTGACTTGCAGTGAGATGCTTTTTTTTGTTTTGTTTTGTTTTTTTTTTTGTTTTTGGCATCTGCTGTTATGCAATGTTTTAAAAAACTTAAAAAAAATAATCTATGAAGTCAAAAACTGCAGAAAGTTCTGAAGAATCAATGGCTCAGGTTTTACGGGCAGATTCCTGAAATCAGATAAAAAGCGCTCTTGTGTTCTAGGTATAACCGCTTTGGGTCCTTATCGCAGAGTTAGTAGAGAGGCAACTGCGAAAAGCAGCGGCCCTGTGTGATAATATAAAGCTGTCTTTGAAAAAGGGGGGAAAAAGCACAACTTTTGAAGCAGTTAGTTTAGATTCAAATGTTAATAAGGCAAACAGCAAAGCACTCTGGGAAAGCAAACGCATTAGGGGCCAACGACTGGAAATAGGTCTTTAGAAGCCACCCCACTGGTGATCACTGGACAAGTGTGAAAAGCCAGGAAAACATTCCGGGGATTTTTCTGTGGACCAGGGGAATTGCTGGTGAAATCAAGCAGCTCCCTCGCTTCCACGGGTGCGGCCTGACCGCGGGGAGGTCTCCGCTCCCTGGGGGCCCGCCCGGGACAGCCTTCCCTCGCAGCAGGGCGGAAATGGCACTTACAGTTGCAGGATCCGGAGTGCTTCACTTCCAGCAGCACGCCAGAGGAGCAGGCCGCTTCCCTCATGGCGCACTCGCTGGCGTAGGTGGCGTTGTCACTGGCGCAGACGGGCTCCTCTGACTTGCTCTCAGGGCACAGCTCACCGCACTGGGAGCACCGGCCCCGGCCCACCTTGGAGTCCCACAGACACTTTTTCCCACCGCCGCACTGGATGTCTTCACAGGACTTTGCTTCTAGGATATAATACACCTGTGATTAGGACACAGGCTCCCCCTCTCCTCCTCTCCCCCTTTGTCTACTCCCCTACCAAGAAATATAAACATGTAACTGCCATCTTGCACTCAGGGGGGTCACTGAGCTCTCATGCAAAAGTGCCTGAAAAATAAAACTGAAACACACACACAAATCCCCACAGTGTCCTACACACTGTATCTGTGCATGAACACAGCATCTGTTGGAACGGGCTCCCAGCATCCTCCAGTGAAACCTGTATTTGATGCTTTCCCACAGTGGGGATCTTTGAAAAAAAGAAAGAATTCCATCAGTTATCAGAATCTAATGACAGGTTTTAAGAACTGTTAAGTCATTATTTCTTGCTTCCAGCAAGTCTAGCACTTAAAAAGAATGTGTAAAATTGGGTGAGTTCTAAGTTTTCTAAGACAGAAAATCATCTCCTGTTTCTTGCCCGCATTTCAACACATATGCCAACGCTTCTGGAGGATGATCGCTTCCTGGGGGGAGCTATGGTCACTGGGGACAGTCCTCCCTTTGGTGCAACTTGACATTGGGGGGGGGGGCTTTGAAGCCTTCTTTACAGGTTCACCCCACAGTTTTAACGCTAGAACTAGGCTTTTCGCTCCTATTTTCTCCCTTTGCTCCTTTATCAGGAATACCTACTGACACACTTTCCCTCGTAGGCTAATCCAATGGACCTGCCCAGGAGGCAGGTGGCCTTCCGCAGATGACAGGCACTGGAGTAGGTCGCTCCGTCATTGCCGCAGAGATACTGTTCCGAGGAGGTGGGCTCGGGGCAGACCCGGTTACACGTCACACAGTAGGCATTATTGGTCTGGTCCACCACACACGTGGAGCTGCCGGGACAGAGAACGTCCCGGCAGGTCTCTGAAACAAACAGGGAGACACATGTTAATAGGCGCCTTCTGGTCTTCGGGAGTGAGAATGTGAAATCATCCAGGAAAACATGAAATGAAGGAGGCCAGCTTTCAAAAGGCACTTTGGGCATCCTGTGGTTTTCAGGAGGAAATTTATGACCCCAGGTTGGTCCTTTCTGTGTTCTTAACGAGTCTTCCTAAGTTAGAAAAGGGGTCCCTTATTTGGTGTCATTATTATTATCATTAGGCCCCTCCCGTGGCCCACCCACCCCCTGGGGCCTTGCGGTGGGTCCACCTACTTTTACATTTGCCCTGGTACTGGACTTCCAGCTCCGGCTGCTCTTTACACCTGGCCTTGAGGAGTGCACACTCATTGCGATAGGTTTTCCCGTCCAGTCCACAGACTGGGCCTTTCCAGGTGACGTTGGAGCAGTCTGGGGCGCAGACGCAGCGGGGTTTGTTTTTCTTGTTCATCCGGCATTTTTTCCCGGGGCCACAGTCCACGTTTTCGCACGTTTCTACCAGTTGGAAAGAGGCAAGGATTAAACCTGGGCCAGGCAGGATGCAGGTCAGCAGGGCGACTGCGGGTGGGCGGGGGGGAGGGGGGCTTGCGCAATGGTGCAGTTGGCGCCTGAGGGGCCTAGGCTCTCTCCCAGAAGGGGAGGAGGGGCGAGAGGAAGGGAACGACAGTGGGCCTCGCCTCCTACCCAGGTGTCTCTCCACCAGCCTGGGTGGCTGGCTTCACCCCCACACTAGGCTGAGCAGTCGACCTTGTTTTGGGTAAAGTGCATAACAGCCAACACGCCACCCGAGAGCTTCCCGGCTTTCTGGCTTCCTGGGACTGGGGGAGGAGGGAGGCTCCCTGGTGCAAAGCTGGGCAGTGGGGACACTGAGGGTAAGACGCCCTCTACCGCGGGCCAGCCTGCAGCTGCGGGAGGGAGAGCCCCACCTTGACAGGGGATGCAGTTGGGGGCGCCCCCGTTGAAAATCATCCACTTGAAGAGCGTGTTGTCATTGACGTCCTCCTCGGTCCACGAGGTGCTCAGGCGGCCGGTGCTGCAGCATTCCTCCTTGCTCAGCTCGGTCTTGTACAGCACCTGGCAGCGGCCGTTTTTGGCTTGGCGGAGCCAGCAATTCCCAGCTGCGAGGAGACGGGTGGGAGGTGGGTGAGCGCGGCGGGGCGGGGGCGGCGAGCAGGCCGGGGCGGGCGCAGCGACCCGCAGAGAACCCACGGAGGGCAGGGGGAGGGTGGGTCCGGAGCGGGGACGCGGGGCCTGCAGAGGTGGGTGGTGGGCGAGGGAGGGGCGGCGAGAGCCCGGAGCCGGGCGCCCCGGGCCGAGCCGTCTCCCTGTCAGTGCGCAGCGACCCAGACACACCACGTGCAGCCTGCGCTGACTCTCACTAGACTGTTTGCTGGTATTCGCCCCGCTCCATAACCTGCAGCGACTCGAAGAGCCGATTACAGAACTCGACAAAAACAGGACGCGACGGATGTTTTTACATGTCGGTTTCACGTGGGCGGAGTGGGTATTATCCGTGACACGGGTTGAGAAAGGCGGAGAACTTGGGAAAGGCAGAGAAAGAGTGAGGGGCCGGGACAGGCGCAGCGCGCGGGAGCCAAGGGCGCTTGTGAAAAATGAAAGCAAACAGGCAGCCGGTCCGGCCCGGCCGCGGGGCGCAGCCCGCCCGACGGGCCCGTTTTGCAATCCGCCAGGCCCGGGGGACGCCCGCGGCCACCGCGGTCTTTCGAAATCTGCCGCAGCTGCCCTCCGCGGCGCCCACGTCCCGGGCGTCCCGCAAGCCTCGCCCGGGAGGCGGGCGACCCGGGACGAGGAGCGCGGCGGGCGGCGGGCGTTTCCGAGCGGGACGGTCACAGTCCGTCCCCAGAAAAGTGCAGGGGAAGAGGGGGTGCTCCGCACCACTTCCCGGCGACACCTACCCAGACCTACCAAGAAATCTCTGCACGTAACTTCCCCCCTTTTAACGTTCGGATTTGGTTCGTACGGACTTCTCACGAATCACCCAGACAATTTAACAAAAACTGGATCATAGGCTGCTATTATTATTTCTTCTAAAATCTGCTCAAACACTAACTAAAATAAACAAACCTAATTAAAAAAGAAAACTTGAGAAATTTGCTCTCCATGCATCTCGGGACTCAAATCAGTTGTAGGCTCCTGACCGTTCTGCAGAAAGTTAACAGTCGGAGGAAGGGGTCAGAAGGGGGGAAACTGTAAACCACACAAAACACTCCGGCCTCATAATTTGGGTCTTTTTTCTTTCAGGGTTCGGGGGAGGGGGTTCGAAGAAGCATTCACTGGGCGCAAAGCTACTTCCCTCGAAAATTTCCAGCATCCACATTTCCAAGTTTGGGCAAAGTTTCTGAAACCACGTCCCCTAGCCACCGAAGAAATTTCAGTATCTCTCCCCCCCCCCCCCCGCTCCCCCCGGTGCCACTGGTCATTTTTTACAAACTACCTAAAAGATGTGGGAGGGAAAGAGGTTAAACTGCAAACGGGGCGACTTAAATGGCCACGCTACGGATGCGTGTGCCCTTCTTCAGAGCCAAGCCCGAAAGATAACATCTCCTCTCCTGATGTCCGGAACTTGGAGCATCTAACCCAACTACTGAGCGGCAGGCACCTCGGCTCACTCCCTTTCCTTTTTAAGGAGAAGCGCGCTCCAAACTCGGCTCCCAAAGTGTCACTGCCTCCAGTCCCCCACGGCTCTCCGTCCCGGAGTCGCTAAGTCGATCTGCTCGTCCTCGGAGAGCAGCGTCGCTGCGAGCAGACTCGTGCGGACGACAGAAAAGTGCGAGTCCCTACCCCGGCCGGGCCCCCCACGCATCCCGCGTCGCTTACCCTGGGCGCTGCGGTCCTCCATGAACTGGCAGAGCAGCAGCAGCAGGAGGCAGAGCCCGCCGGGCTGGTGCCGGGAGCGGCCCATCGTGGGGCAGGCGCGGGGCGAGGAGCGGCGGTGGCCCGGGCGGGCGCAGAGGCGGGCGGCGGAGGGCGCAGCGATCCCGGCGCAGCCCTGCGCTCGCCGCCGGCCGCCGCGCGATTCAATGGACGTCAGGAGCCGGGCGCAGCCGCGCTTTAAATCTGGACGGGGGTCTCCGCGGTGTGCGGTGGGCGGTCTCCCAGGGTGTGGGGCAGCAGGAGGGCGGCCGCTAGCGCGGGTGTGCGCGGCTCCTTGGGGGTGGGGAGCTTTTAAAAGTTCAGTGTGAATCAGGTGACATTTCCCACCTTCTGGAAACCCTTCCCAATTATCTGCTGGAGGTGCCCGAAATCAAAGCGGCAGGAGGGGAATCGCCGAGTTCTTATTGCGTAGGAGCGAGAGGGAGGGGGGAGGCGACCGCGGGGCGGGGGGGCGACGCTTCGGGGGTGGGGAGCGGGGAAGAACACCCACTTCTAGCCCTGCACGCCGCCGCTCGCAGGCAGCGCCGGCGCGCGCCGGGTGGCGAGTGTGAGTGTGTGTGATTGTATCTGTGCTCGCGCGCGCGCGCGCGCGGCAGGGACACGGAGGCGGGGAGGGGGGGCAGAGTTTGTGTGCGCACCGCTGCTCTACGCCAGGAAGATTTTGCAGACGCCGGAGAGCCGGGAGAGGCTCCACTTGCCCCCGCGCACGGGTCGGGGCGTGCTGGGTCTCAGGCCCCCGCAGCCCGGGCGCGGGACGGGCGAGGTTTTGTGTCTGGATGTGCGCGTGCCTCACTTTGCAGCCACCCCCCAGCCCAGCGTTGCGGCCCAGAACTCCGGCCCCGGCCCCTTCCACCCAGGCGGAGCGGGGCCCAGACGCGGCCCTGGGTCTCCACGAGTCAGGGGCAAACAAAAATGTTTAACACCTCGGGCTCGGCCTCCCCCGTCGCCGCGTCGCCCTCTCCCTTTCTTTTCTCTCCTTTCACTTCGCCGCGTCTGGAGTCGCAGCGCGGAGCTGGGGCGCCGACGTAGGCGGTCTGCCCCTCCCCCGCCCCGAGGCTCCCCAGTTTCTGCCCCGAGAGTGTCTGTGTCTCCGTCCTTCTCTCTCCGTCGGTTCGCGGAAGGGAAAGATTGCGACATCGATAACGAACTTCTGCAGCCTCAGTTTATTAAGCACCGGGCCAGGCATTCTTCGCTGAAAGTTGGTGGGTCTCTCATGTATAACATTTTTGGCACCGCTGAATGAAACCGGGGAGGCGATATTTCCTTTTATACAGAACGATTACTCCGCGGAAAATGCTATATTGTTTATTCCAAAGCTGCCTGTTAAATTTCCATGCTTTTCGTTTCTGGATCCCCAAGGACAACAGACAAGGAAGTATGCAGACCAAATTCTTGGACATTCGCAGGTCACCGGGATTTTCTCCTGCGGCTCTCAAATCCGCCCCTTCCTCCCCAGCCTCCCCCCGCCAGGCCGCCCCCCGCTTCTCCGCCCGCCCTCCCCCATCGGCCCCCCCTCGTGCCCCCTCCACAACTGCAAATAACTCAGCGATAACAGATTTTTTTCCGCCAACTGCAGGAGATAGTGCTAATCTTTTAATAAAAGATCCCATTACAATGGGAATCTGTCTGGACAGACTATAATAGATCCCGAAACACAGCCGTGCTAATATTAGACGACAGTTGTTTGGGTGCCTCTCAGACGCGCCCGAGCCCCCCTTTGAACGCGGGCCCGAATCACAAAGCCCCGCGGCCGCCGCACCTGCACCGCGCGCACTCGCCGCCGCAGGCTGGTAAAATCCGGTGACCTCGCCGCCGCCTTTCGCTTCACAATCACCGTCCCGCGGACGCGAGGGGAGGGGCGCGGCGGGGGCGGGGGGCTTTTTGCTCACTTCAGACGGTCCTGGGACTCCACGTCCTCCTTAATCTCTCCAGATCGACTCCTTCCCTCTCCCGCGTCCCTCTCCCTCGCCCCCGCCCGCCCGCCCGCCCCTTCCCCTCCTCTCCCCGTCGCTCCCGCATCCCCGACTGTGCCCACGTCCCCCCCGCCGCCCCCCTCTCTTCGCGTCTTCCCGTCCTTCCCCCGCGGCCGCAGCAATGCGGGGTTGTCTAGCGCCCTCTAATGGCAGACGACGTTAACAATGACCAGCACGCCGTCCCCTCTGCAGGAGCCGCCACTCCAGGGCGGAGTTCCCAAGCTGAATCTATTTCTTCTTTATTCCGGGGGGATGGACACAGTGCTTATAAAGTAACACGCTGCAGGGAAAGTTTGTCTTCTCCCCTCCAAGTCTCCCGCCGCCCCCTCCACCGCCCGGAAAACTTAGTTGAGGAGCAGGGAAAGGCTAACCATTATTGTCACTTGACTTTTTTTTTTTTAATACAAATTTGTCTTTTAATAGCAGCCAGGTTTATCAAACCGTGTATCTAGGGTCGGACAATATATTAAATATTCTAAATACGTAAAAGATCTGAAATGGTAGACGGTGGGCCGTATGGCGGTGCTACCATTAAAAATGGTCATTAAAAACTTTGAAGGCACAGATGAAATTATATGATTTTATATCTGGCCCTTGTCCAAATAGGTCTGTTGGTCCTGAGTATGCTGTCGCCTCTGGAGGCTGGGAAAACCTAATTCGAGTGAGATTTTTGGCCCAAGGACCACTCAAAACACTAACATTTGGCTCCTGCTGGGTCATAGATGAAGCCATCTTGCCTACAGGGATGTAGGGTCACATTTTAATCCATAGTTTATTTTCTCCATACTTTTGGAAAGATTGTTTTAAAGACTATAATTTCCTCATATTTGGGAACCTTAGAGCAGTAGTAGTGATGCCACTTTCATCTTCTTATTAGATTTAACTCTGGTTCATTTACATGTGCATACATAATAAGTTAATAGAAAAGCACACAGACATGTACAATATGACTTCTTTTTTTTTTTTTTGCAGGGGTGAGGGGAGGATCTGTGTGACTAAATGAAAAATGGAATAGAGGCCAATTTTGGCGGTTAATCAAAAAATATTTATCTGGATGTTTCAGCAAATGTATTTGGTTTATCCACATCATTACTTTAGTTTATGTACATAAAAAACCGGTGTCATAAAAAATGTCCAAATTAAGTTAATCCAAGGAACATCCGCACAATTCCAGTTTGGTGGGTGAAGGGTAGAAATTCTGTTTCTACTCTACATTTTGTCTCCGTAAAGCCGTATCCTCAGACCCGCCATTGACTAATCCGACTGCGCCGACCAGTTGCGTTGGCATCCTGTGGTGATGTCGGCCATAGCAGACACAGTAGCTGTCACTGTAGAAAATGCCACCACTCCTGGCGTGCTCCAGGGTCAGAGGCAGACCCAGCACAGGATTACTTCCGGCCCCGGAGAGGGTGGCCCTGCAGGTCAGGGTCGAGGTCACTGGCAAACACACTGTGGAAAACACAGGTGCTGTGTTGCTCTTGCCCTTGTGAACAAGCAGCTTGGTGTTTGCTCAGTGATACAAGCTCATCCTGTTTTTCAGCTGCACCTTGGATAGTATCGACCTGTTTGGGAGAATGTCTGCTCTGAATCGGCGCTGATCGGTCATCGGGACTCTTGTTGGCCCCAGGTCTTTTCTGGCCGGTCTGAAGAAATGAGAGCCAGTCCATACTGGCTCTATACGGGCCTCCCGTGAATCAGCAAGAGATCCGTCCCATTTCCGTGGTATGAAATGGTGTCACACCTGTTCCGTGACATCACAGCCAAACAGCTGCTCTTTCTTTTACTGTCTCATCTCCTGTAAATGTGGAATAATTGGGTTTGTAGATGTCTAAATGTCAAGGGGACATTTTAAAATAAAAATGCCTTCTTTCATTTTTGTTGTGTGCCTCCGAGTTTAACTTCTTATTTTTTTCCTTTCTGCTCTGCCAAAAAAGGAAATGTAAATTATGAGAAACACAATAGGACTGCTTTGTAACTGACTTTCTGGGCCGCACACAAAAAGACCGCTGTTCTATGATTGTTTTTTTGTCAGCTTCAAAAGTTATCTCCCTTCTGAAGTTTATAAATTTAAAATATTAGAGTTTAGCAAATGATTGAATTTAGCTCCCAAGAAGGCATGTGAAATCATACGAAATGGTTGTTTGAGACCAGAATGAACCTGGTTAAATTTCGGTCCCTAGAAAGAGAATGCGGAGGGTGGAGTGAGGTTACACACAGGACATTTGAAAGTCGTGAGCTGAGGAGCTTCTATTTTTTGCCTTAAAAATTGAATGTCAAACTTTTTGGAGTTAGGTGTTTTGCAAAATGAATATGAATATTTCAAATGCACATGATCTTGATTAAACAACAGAATTTAAGCACTTGAGAAATAGGCTGAAATTCTTTGAAAATCAGATTTTGTTCTTCTAGGTACAACAACAGTTACTTAATGCGTCATGGCCATTGGAATTGTGCAATTTATAGGCTACAATGAGGATGTGAAGTGGGGTGGGGGAGCAATAGTTCTGTACTGGCAGAATTGTTGCCGAACTAAAAAGTTAGGAAATGTGAGTACATAAATGCCCTGTTTATCTACGATGTCCAAACCACGAACCAATTAAGTTTTTTTTTTTAAAAAAAGCTCATTAGAATATGTGTTTTTCTCTATAGTACTGAGAAAACAATTGATTATTTCAACTTTTCTGTTTTCCAGGTGGCCTCGATGTTATGTGGAGTCAGTCAATCGTGAACAAAACTTTCTTTTTGATACCTTGTTTCTGTGTAACATTTTTATTGCCTGATTCTCCCCCTCTCAGTTTAGAAATATTTTCGGTGTCCAGAAGTCATCAAAGATATGTCACACTAGCTGTATCAGCACATTCAAGTTTAACATAATTCATTAAAATAAACCTTAGAAAAGAATTCAAAGTATGCCTCGGGACAGGAATGTTATAATGCACTGATAGAGACTTCTAAGTAGTTTACTGTATCCTAGATCACTTTGACAATACGAATGATTCATGTATTTGTTAGAACCGAAAATATCAGGGTGTGACATTTAGCCCTTTTAACCCTAATTCCAGTTACATTTTCTACTGCATTGGAAGTGTGACGAGAGCAAATCGGTATTTGCTGGTTCGTTCGGCTACTTTGTGACTGAGACAATGTATCAGTCACAGCTAGAGCCACCTCCCCGAGGAGTCACCGACTGAAGGTGAGTTGGTATGCTACCCTTGCTTTTGTGTTTCAGCCTCTGCTACCTCATGGTAGCTTTCGCAGAGTAGCAGTGGTTTGCATGATTAATAATTCACTCTTTGCTAAGTGCTTGTCTCGTCCGTATGCACTTGGTAGATGATACAACTGCTGTTCGATCATCCATGTTTTCATCTGTATTTTCTTAGTCGACATGAATCTTGTCCCATTTCTTATGTCTGTTTTGCCCCCCAAATGAAATGGTATGTTTAGGAGAGGTCTAGAGTTCACAAGGCATTAGATGCTTTAGCTCTGTTATAGCATCTTCCTATAGAGTTGTAGTCACCTTTCCTCAAGGGGGAATTCATTCCAAATCTCTTTTGCATTTTGCCTTTTCACCTGTGTCTAAAATCAAGTGGCCGCTGAAGTGTGGATCTGTCCCTGGGTTCTCCATTCCGTGCCATTGACCTATTCGTTGATTCAGCTCCAGTACCACGTTCGTTATCTTGATTACCGTGACTTTGTAGTAAGTAATGAGTTCAAATAATATAATTCCTCTGATTTATTGTTTTTCAAATTTGCTTTGGATATTTTGGTTGCACTTCCATATAAATTTTAGCATACACTTGTTAAATTCCACACACACAAATGCTTTATAGGATTATAGTAGGGATAGATCAATTTGGAGAGAATTGAAATTTTATTTTATTTTTAATTTTATGTATTTTTTTAGAGAGAAGGGAAAGGAGGGAGAAAGAGAGGAAGAGAAACACAGATTGGTTGCCTCTCGCATGCCACCAACTGGTGCCCTGGCCTTGAATCGAACTGATGACTTTTCAGTCTGCAGGCCGGGGCTCAATCCATTGAGCCACACCAGCCAGGGTGAGAATCGAAACTTTAACAATATTAAGTTTTCAAAACCACGAACATGGCATATCTTTCTATTTGCTTAGGTTTTCTTAAATGTCTTTCACCAGTGGTTTGTAGACCCATTTTGTATTTTGAGTGCCACTGAAAACTGTGGGGCAGTGGGGGAATCAACGCACTTTTCAGCTTTTTATCTCAGAGGAACTCAGCGGGTTGTAAAGATTTCCCGGTGCAGGCGTGTACTTGTCCCTGCACTTCCTAAGGCTCGTTGTCTACAGTCAGTCAAGAAGAATGCAGTGAGCACACTTGCAGGCGTGGAGTGCTAGCTTCTCAACGACTCCTGCACACATCCTCTCGGTGTTTCTCTTAGGCCATAGTCACTGCTTCTCATGAATCATTTCTGTCACCCAGAGATTTACACTGAGTGAATATTAAACATGATTGATCCTCTGTTGATTAGTGTTTTGTTGAGTATTATTTCATCATTTACTTGTGAATAGATTTCTACTCAAAACAATCCATCATCATGCTTCAGTTTTCAGGGGTGGAAATGTGGTGTCTATTGTGCCAACATTTGGGTGCAGTTACTTTCTGCCTTTGTTCTTTATCAGAGAGTCATGGCTTCTTTTCATTAGTCATCTCTCCCCCTGCTTTAATCACCTGCCCGGTAGTTTCCTTTCCTCTTCCGTCTCCTCTTCCGTCCACCAGGAGGGTCAGCATCACAACCTTCACGTTGTACCTGGTGTGGCATGTAATGGCTTATTTTTTTCATGTAAATGCCACATTCAAAAGTAAACTACTTTGTGTTGTTTTTCCAACGGTGCTATTAAATATTTAACAATGGGTTGAGGTCAGATGGTGATGACACAGCATGTGGAAATACAGGAGAGGTGATGCATTAAGTGTTGAAATAAATTATTTCAACACATGGCGAGACTTGCTATTTTTTGGATTAGGGTAGGAATATATATATGTGTGTATATGTATATATATATATATAAAATGAATACTAGTAGATGAATGACTTTGAGGTAGTCTTGGTCAATGTGTGTTTAATCTCCCCTAAATAGTCACTCTTTAGCAATATAAAACTCTTAGTATATAGAAGAGGCTCATTCATTTGGTTTTCCGATACATTAGGGAAGTAATTTCATCTGAGCTGGTTTCAGTGCAATTTCTTTGCAAATAAAGATATGAGAATAATCAACAGCAACCCTGTGTTAAGAGCTCACACGTGGGGCAGATGGAAACATGATGTATAAGAACCATTCAGCTGAGGTCATTTTGGCCCCAAGCTTCTGATCTTTGCTTTAGCAGAAAACATTGCTTTGGCCAGCCAGATGACACAACTGTCACCCTGCCAACATCTTCTTCCTGCCAGAGCACCAGATTTCCTGAAGAAGCTTCAAGTCAGTGATTCCTAACCCCCCCCCCCCCCCCGTTCCTCTGTGAAGTTATTGAATGACAGGGACCATCCCTCAAGAACGGTGCGCAGACACAAACACATACACCCACCCAAAGCATGGCATTCGGTTTGAAGATCACAGACATTTTGAAATACTCTTGAGTTCCATGGACCCCATAGTAAGACCCCCAATTTCAAAATATCCAACTGCTAGATAGGTGATTAGTCTGCCAGTACACCCTAGTCTGCTTGCTTTTCAAGAATCTTTCAGATCTCAGCCAGACTGTCCCCTCTGGAAAAATTCCATAGAGTGTCTTACAAAATCAATCAGTTGTTACCATTACAGCAAATTTCAGGAGAGTGTTCAACATACACACACACCAGTATACATCCATCTATTATTTTGTTGCTTAATAATAGCTACCATGCATTCGGTACCTACTCTGTGCCAGGGACGTGAAATATGTCTTCTCTATTTTCTTTTCAATGTTTATTCTATTCTCCAGATTCTGATGGGGAAAGAGAGCAAATAAGACAGATGTAGTTGCAGTTTTCTTGGAAGTTTTGGGATAACAGAGAAAGCAGATAGCAAATAAGTAGGTGCAATAAATTGAGATAGGATGACCAGGGAAGGGCTTCCTACTGAGGTGACACTTAGCTGAGACCTTGCATTTGACAAGGGGGATAGCCAGGAGAAGATGGTGCTTGGGAGAAAAGGTAGAAGAGTATTTCTGAAGCCCAGGAAGCAAGAGAAGAACCACTTGAGGACCCAAAAGAAGTTTGGGGACTTCCAGTCAAGGTGGCGGTTTAGGCAGAGATGGCTCGCCTTTTCATACAACCACATCAAAATTACAACTAAAATGTGGAACAACCATCACTCAGAAGCATTAGGAATCAAGTTGGATGGAAGTCTGACAACTAAGGAATTAAAGGAATCACATCCATCCAGACTGGTAGGAGGAGCACAGAGGTGGAATGGGCTGGTCCCACACCCAGGTGTGGTGGATAAAAATTTGGGAGGGTTAGCTTGGGAGCAAGTGAAACCAGAAAAGACACCGCAGTTTGGGCTGCCTGTCACTACCAAACCCAAAAAGCAGAGACAGGGATTGAATCTGTATGGGCGCTTTATTCATATGGCCGGCAATCTGAGAAGATGGTGGATTCATACCCTAACAGACCATCTTAAATTCCATTTTAAAATGGCCCTTTTTAAAAGGAGAACAAAGTGTAGGTAAGGGGGTTGGAATTCAGGGAAAAGTTAATTGAATTAAAAAAAAAAAAAAAAGCAACCTAAGCATTCTTGTCCTGGGCGGCGGTCTTAAGCTGTGCCCCAGTGATGGTCTTTAGCTGTGTCCTGGGTGGTGGTCATCTCACCCTGGGGCACAGTGGCTCAGACATCATCTTGAATTGCGTGCAGTCCTCCTGAGGAACAGTGGTGGAACTGCTTATGGTCTCTTGGAGTCAGGGTGAGTCATACCTTCAGTTCCTGGAACAAAAGCTTTTACATGCATTGATTACTAAACTTATTAGGTATTACTTAAACTAAAATTTTCCAACTCTTAAGTCCCCTATCACAAGGAGTCCTAGCCACACACCAAGCCCTCTAGCCCAGGGTTCCAGTGCCAGGAGCATAAGTCCACACAATTTCTGGCTGCAAAAACCAACAGGAATTGAGTTGATGGAAGAAACTGCTGAAGCCCCAAGCAGTCCCTCTTAAAGAACCCACCCACAGACTCCCTACTCAGACTCACTCCTTTTGAGCTCCAGCACCAGGGTAGCAGCTTGGAATGCACCAGTGGCATACTGGGAGAAACTGGGGTATCTGGCATCAAGACAAGCAGAGGCCATTGTCCATTTCTAAAGCCTCCTGCCATGGAGCCACTGACCCCGCAAGCTGGGAGCCATATCTGAGACTCCCATCAACCTGGCCAACACTGTTTGACCTACCTTGGAGATCCCCAGGGACTCTGTCCCACCCAACATCAAGGCCCACCCAAGCTGCCTTTCCATGTGAATGGCTGGTCTTGGATCGTGCTTCACAACTTCCTAAATCCTCTCAAACAAGCAACAGCTGGTCTCAGTGAGCCTCAGGCCCAGCACTAGCAGCAGCTAGCCTAGATTCACAGCTTGGCTTTGCTTGGGAATCTCCAAGCCCAGCACAAGTAGCAGCCATGTCAGATTGGTTTATAGCTTGGTTATGATGGCCCTGGGCAAAACAGAGGTGGGGGCTGACCATGGCCTGCACCACCTGGGAAACCTAGAGCCAACACACCCTGTAGACAGCTACAGACCACGCTGGAGAACCACCACCCTGCCCCTGCACAGCTGGTCCTCCACAGAGGGAGGAGGTTGGTGGTCAGTGGTCACAGCCAGTCCTTGTAACCGACTGGCCTGGGTAAATCCCTCCTACTGACCTGCCAACAGCAACTAAGGCACAACTATAAGAGTGTAGGGAACTGTTCCTCATGTGGGAAATGTAATCCAGCTCCCACTTGGAAAAGTCAGTGAGGAGCATGGTCCGGCACACAGGACCCATGCCCATGGATAGGTTCTCCTGTGTGGAATCAGGCCTGCACTGTACCTAGGCTGCTATGAGACTCTCTTTTGCTAAAATTCCATCACCCTGAATTGAGGCAGCAAATGTTTACTGTGTATCTTTAACTTCCTAAAGTCTGTGCTAAACCTCCCAAGTATGGAATGTAACCAGTTCAACCACTTTCCCCCTTGATCTGTAACATCCTTCTCTCTAAAGTAATTAGCAATATTCTTTCCTTTGTTATCTGTAAAAGGTAATCACCTACAGTGAACCTGTACATAGTAAATGAGGGTCATCCTCAGTGTAATGTACCCAGAAAAGCAATAAAAGCCTATCCAGGCAGGGGTCCTGGCTCTCTGGCCCTCTTGCCCTCTCTCACTTGGAGAGTCACCATGCCGTCCCTTTTTCTCCATAGGACTTCTGTAGTCTGTGTGAATTTGTCCATTGCAGCCACAACACATGGATCCCGCGGGACGGGGTCTGCATCACAAGAGGAGAGTGTACTTGGCCCACATGAGGGGCGCACCTTGAGTACCCAGCTTGGGTGATAGGGGAGGCTGTGCCACTGGACCCTATAGGACACCTACTACACTAGTCCGTAGTACCAAGACACAGAGTCAAAGCAGCTCTACCTAATACATAGAAACAAACACAAGGAGGCTGCCAAAATAAGGAGACAAAGAAACATGGCCCAAATGAAAGAACAGATCAAAGTTCCAGAAAAAGAGCTAAGCAAAATGGAAATAAGCAATTTATCAGACGCAGAGTTCAAAACAGTGGTGATAAGGAGGCTCAAGGAAATTAGTGAGGACCTCAACAGCATAGAAAGGTTCAATCAGAAACAAAGGATACACTAATTGAAATATAGAACACTTTACAAGGAAACAATAGTAGAATAGATGAAGTCAAGAATCAAATCAATGATTTGGAACATTAGGAAACAAAAAACAATCAATCAGAACAAGAAGAAAAAAGAATAAAAAAAAGTGAGGGTAGTATAAGCAGCCTCTGGGACAACTTCAAGAAGTCCAATATTCACGTCATAGGGATGCCAGATGGAGAAGAGAAAGAGCAAGATATTGGAAATGTATTTCAAAACACAATGAAAGAAAACTTCCTTAATTTGGTGAAGGAAATAGACATGTAAGTCCAGGAAGCACAGAGAGTCCCAAACAAGATGGATGCCAAGAGGGCCACTCCAAGACACATCACAATTAAAATACCAAAGGTTAAAGATAAAGAGAGAATCTTAAAAGCAGCAAGAGAAAAGAAGTTAGTTACCTGCAGGGAAGTCCCCACAAGACTATCAACTGATTTCTCAAAAAAAAAAAAAAAAAACACGTTGCAGGCTTGAAAGGATTGGCAAGAAATATTCAAAGTCATGAAAAGCAGGGACCTACAGCCAACATTGCTCTACCCAGCAAACACATTCACACGCAGTCCCTCCCATTCCTCTTTTCTCTTAGCCCTTGGCAGCCACTAATCAACTTACTGTCTATGGATTTGCCCGTTCTGGACAGTTCACGTAGAAAGAACCATACAATAGATAGCATTTTGTATCTGGATTCTTTTCCTTAGTACGTTTCCAGTGTTCGTCCATATTGTATTATAGCCTGTACTGGTATCCCATTCTTTTTTTATGGCCAAATAATAGATCACTGTATGGGTATACCACATTTCACAAATCTGTTCAGCAGCTGATGGATATTTGTTTTTCCCCCACTTTTTAGCTATTACAAATAATACAGCTTGGAACACACTCATACAGATTTTTGTGTGACAGATGTTTTCATTTATCCTGAGTATTATACCTAGGGGGTGAAATTCCTGGATCATACGATAACTCCACGTTTCACTTTTTGAGATGCTACCAAATGGTTGTCCAAACAGTATTTTGGAAACTTTATATCATATTGTATTCCACAAGAAAGCTGGGGGTGTTCCTATTTCTCCCCATTCTTGTCAAAACGTGGTATTGTCCTTTTGATTACAACTACCTTAATAGGTGTGAAGTGGTATCTTGTGTTTTCTTTTTTAAACAATAAATTCTACTTGAAGTTAAAGTCATACAAACAGATTCTGTAATGAGAAATCGATGATAGCAACCTGTAGATTTCCTAGTAAAGAACTTCAAGTGCACAGCAGCGGGCATCGGGACTGGCAGATGGGGGGAAAGCAGCTTGCAGAACCTGCAGCACACCACAAATAATGCATTTTAGAAGAAAACACATTTCCCGGGTGGAGTGAAAACCGTGAGATTACACGGGGGCGGCTCCCCACCAACACAGAAACAGCCAAGTCTCTGGGGCGGGGGAGGGGAGAAGAGGGGGGAAGGGTGCTTTCTAAGCTCAGGGTCACTCAGTTTTGTGTCTAGGACACAATTCCTCATGGTCTGCCTTCCCCTCTTTGTAACTTTGATTTATACAGTTTCCAATTCATGGTGCCATGAAAAACCGGACTCCTTACATCATTGCTAAGTCACCTTCCTTTTTCTACATTATAAAGGATATGGTTTCAAAATCTGGCCCTTTTCTGTTATAAAAAATGCATAAACCTTAAAAAACAGGCTCACTGTTAGAATTGGTTCCTTCGGTTTTAGCCTGCTTTGTGGAGAGAAAGCCCTTTTCCACAGCCTAGATTTGGAGAATGAAGAGAGAACTTAACTGAGGCAGAAACACGGAGGAAGGTTAGTGGTCAGTGTCGGGAACTTTAAGCAAAACACAAAATCTTTTTTCTTTTTGCCTGGAGTACAAAAGTAATATGTGTTACTGCAGAACATTTGGGAACTACGGTAATGGAGAAAATTGAAATCATGTGTTTCTTTACCACCCAGAGATAATGGTTATTAATGCTTTGGTGCATACCCACCAGATTTTTTGTCTATGGCTAAAAGCAATGATTCGGAGGATCACCAACACCAGTCCAATGGGGCAGGCAGAACCTTGCCAAGAAATACAGGTATTCTGGAAATAGTTCTCACATCTCAGGATCCCTGCCGACACGCAGGGCCTAGCTCTGGGAGGAAGCCTCGTAGAAAATAACAGGTTCCACGTTCTCAGCCTTCCCATTGGGTTTTGAGCAGGGTTCCAGGTGTGTTTGCCGATGGACACACAGGGGACAGGAAGGAAGGCTGCTGGGTCCAGGTGGAGCTGGCCTCTTGCCAAGCTCTGCCAGAATGGGGGGGTTAGAGTACTGTGTGCCCCTTTTCCCTGTGAGGACCATCTCGGGAGGTGGGATAGACTTGGCCTTCTGAGGCAGAGAAAGGCAGACGGCCACAAGGACTGACATTGTGTAGGTTGAAAATGAGTCTTATTTCTAATTGTAGAACACATTTTCTGGGGGGGAAAAAAAAACCCTTAAAAAATACGTTTTCACCTGGTAACTCTTTTTCAGCTCAAGCTACTAGTGGGGTTAGTGGAACGTTTAAAGAAGTACGGTAGGGATGCGCTCACAGAATATACCATGCGGATGGCTGTTTTCAGTGGAAGCAGCAGAAAATTGCATCGTGTTATGGGAAGCAATTAGAGGCATTTGAGGAATGTGCATGCTTGTTATCCTACGATAGCTAAACAGCTTTTAGCTTTCAGCCCGAGAGTTTTTCCCCCTGCAAAGCTCTAATAAGATGCAAGCCACACATCAGTAGACAGCCTGGTCCAGTTGTGGGTGTTCGATAAATATTAAAACCAGCCGTAATGGTCGAAGTTCCCTACGTTATGTCTGCTGCGGAAAGGACTTCCTCAGCAGAACTGTGGATGAAGGGTAGCCTGGGGCTGCAGGAGAGGGAGACACTGAGACATTGTCCCCAGCCCGTCCCACACACGTCTGTGTTGGAACAAAAAGACCAGTATACAGCGGAAACTCCTGCCGGCCTCCGCCCCGTGAGCCGCCTTCCTGTGCTATTGGCCCTTTGTGAGTAAGGAGTTGAGTCAGCCTGTGGTGAAGGCCACTGAGAAGGACCTGCCTTTCCAAGGGGTAACCTGTGAGTATGGTCTTGGGTTTTACTTACATACTTACATCTCCCCAGGCCTGGCTGCAACTTGAGAAGAAGCTGGAAGTAAGGAGATAAGCATTCTCTGGCCCAAATGAAGGGCAGAAGTCAGTCTGCCCTCTGATCTGCAGTCTGGATCTCCTATCTGCCAGGCGAATCTCTGCGGCGCTGGGGACAAGCGCAGACCCTGCAACAGAGGCCCCTGTGTGCGTCTCACAGGGCGAGTTTGTGCCGAGTGTCCTCGCGACGCTCTCATCTGGGACGGCTGGCCCCGTCTGGGCGCACCGGTGGGGGTAGGTGTGGGGACAGCGAACGCGCTCAGGTAGCCGGACCATGAGAGCTCACACACGCTGCCCCGGCCGAGATGAGCGGAGCACACCGGCGGCTCCGGGGAAACAGGGGCTGGCGGAGGCCGCCCAGAATGGGCCGTGGGCCCTTCGGGAAGCCCAGCGTTTTCGAAGGCTGAGGATCAGCGAGGGACCAGAAACGTGCACTGGGGAAGTGATGGGAACGACGGCCACAGGTCCCTTCGCCACTACGCCATCAGCCTCTGTCATCTTTAGTCTGGGAGGAGAATTCAGAGCCCAACAGAGACATGTCTCGGCCTGCGTCTCCACTTCGTGTGGCGGTGTTTATCTGTGTCCCGGGTATGAGGACAGGCTGGCGCTAACTAACCGCGTTACTGTTCACGTGTGCGAGTGGGGCGCAGAGCTGCCTGGTTAATGAGGCGCAACCCAGTCTCCTGGGAGGCCACGTGCAGACAGGCTGTCTGTCACTGTCGGTGGCCGTCCCCCTTCATGTCCGGGGCTGCAGGAAACCGCGGGGATCAAGAAGCTGCACCAGGATGGAAAGTGGGCAGGGCGGATCTGCGGACTGCCGCGGCTGCCCAGGATTGAGAGGATATCCTGCGGGGCTCACTGCTGAGCTCCAGCCTCCCTCACTCGGCCCACTTCTCTTTTGTTGACCCCGCTTCTAATCAAGCCCCTTTGGCTCGCGGTGGCCGCAGCTGCTGAGGTTTAGCGCACATGTCCAGGGGCAGGGAGGGATTCAGTGAGCAGAGCTTAGATGTTGATGGAGTGACTGTACCCTGAGTCTTTGGTTTTGGCACTCTTGTGTTTCCGCTGATGTTAATTATGGCCCGTGGGCGGTGCTGTGGAGACTGCTGGAGGAAGCAGGTGGGGTCCCAGTGACTTTGGACAGATGCCTGCACCGCAGAGGTTCGCTGTCGCCGGCTGCTTGGTGCCCTGGGCTTGTCTTTCTGGGGTGATGCCCACCAGAAGGGAGCTTCTTTGAACAAGTGCTCTCTTTTCCTAGGCTGCCCCTGCACCTCTGAATGAGTTGCATAGAAGGTGGAATTTGCATTTAGTTCTCCCCAGTGGATTTCTGGAAGTTTCCTCTGTGAGGATGGCAACGCTACCTCAGGCTCCGGGGTGCATTTTTGCACTGGTACGATTTTGCGTCACCCAGGACCATGCCGTGGAATCGCGGGCATTTTCTTGCGCCTTGGGTTTGAAAGTCCAGTCGGTGAAGATCTACAGGTCCCCGGGTGATAGCACCGATGTCGCACGACGGTGCCTTCTGTGCGGGCTCACCTTTTACGAGGATGCTGGGCACTGTGTGACTCTGGCTCCTGCAGGCGTGCCTTTGTCGCACACACGGCCCACGTAGATGTACCCAAGTTCACCCGGTGGTGGGGAACAAATTTCATAGCTTTAATAAAGTCTGCTGCCAAATCTAACACGCTGAGCTCATCGTTATTTTCAGAGTTTAGGGAAATTTTCTTGTCAAGATAACCACTTGTTAAGAATCTGGTACTAGAGGCTGAGTTCGGCGAACAAAATACATTGACCTGAGAGTACGAACGATGTGAAAATGAAGTGGGTCAGGATTAAGTGTGATTTTAAGAATCAAGTTCTGTGCTTTTCGACAATCTTCTCAGATACCATAGAACTTGGCTTTTTTGCTTCACTGGGGGGCAGAGCGTGTCTGTAAGAAGATGTGACATTTAGTGCTTGCCTTCCTTACCACGTTCCATATTCTACTTCTTATCTAAACGGCGCTTTCCAAACGAGTTCATGTGGCATGGTCAAAATACAAATAGAAGAGATGAAGTATAGATGTAGAAACATCCCTACTATTTGTTAAGTAGAGTGGTTGGTATAATATGATTTATGGGTATAAAAATTAGGAAAGTATATCTTTAATATATGAAACAGTATATATAGGAATGAGATGTCTTATACATTGTGAAATGAATGGCAATATTGGGGGACTGAGGAGAAATTTGTGTTTCTACTTTAGGTATTATTTGAATCCTTGTAACCAATGTATTAATTTCAAAAGGAAAAAATACATTTTTTTTGCCATCTCTGAGGAGACAGACCCCAGCCCTTTATAAAGTGAATCAGCATTTTTTATGGTTGTTTAGGTGCCTAAAGACAAAAAGAGCAGGCAGGCTCATGGGCAGATGAGAGAGCCCTGAGTGTTGGGGTTCAGCAATCCCCAGAGACAAACCTGAAGAGAGTGAACAGCAAGAGTTAAAGTCCTGGAATAAAATAAAAAGGTTGTCCGTAGTCACAAAAGTGTGGCTATTTGCTTTGTTACATACGGCTGCTGCGACTGCTGCTGTTGACGAACAAGAGAACAACAGATGGGATCTCATCTTTTAAAGATTGTCTAATTAAGGTCAAGAGTGAAAACCTGAACAGCAACAGACTAATCCCAAAGCACCCTGAAACCAAGCGAACGACCGTGTGGCGTATGTGTCGTATACACGGTTAACGTGATTTCTACAGGCATCCAAGGTAGGAAAATAGTCTACGTGAATTTGTCAGCTCAGCTAATCACGGTCAGCATGTTTCCAAGAAAGGATCATTTGAAATCAACAGGCCCAATTCAAACGATAGATACAAAGAGAAGTGAGTCAAGCAATACTTAGTGTCTTTCAGAAGATGAGAGTTTTCAAGATCCGTATAAATAAAATGCCCTGGGAGAATGGAGGAGTCAGGAATTAACTTCTCTGAAGGCGTCAAGGAAGGGGTCATGACCTATGGAAAAGCCCTCGAAAGATGAGAATTAGTTTATCAGGAGAAGGGTGGAGGGAGAAACACTCCAGGCAAAAGCAGAAGAAGGAGCACCAGTGCGTGATAACGCATTGTGAAGCGGGTGGTGAATGATTCCATTGGGTGGGTCTTAGAACAACTCAGTGCAACTTGATTCCTACGCAGGTAAGATCATCAGAAAACTTAAGACGTAGCTCGTTCTGCAGTTGTCACTATGAAATACAAACGAAAATTCCGATTCAGAAAGGAAAACCACAGCCCCACACCACGAGGAGGGGTCCCGCCTCTGGGCTGAGGGCGCGCAGCACCTGGGCCTCCCCTGAAGTTTGTACCTGGCCTGTCCAGCCCTCGGCACTTGAGGATCAGACCTCTGCAGTGTGGTCCCCTTGGGTTCGGACTATAGTGAAAAGTGTGGAGGCAGCCTTCCAATTCTGCCCTTCCCGCAGGACAGCTTTGTCCCCAGAGATGCGTGACGCCTCAGAGGGTGGTGGAGCTGGGGCAGGTGTCTTCCAAGATGTCAAAAAGCTTCCGCTGTCACCTTCCCTAGCGTCCCTCTTCTCAGACGCCAGCCCTGGAGGCCCAAATGTTCCTGGAGCAGACCTGTGACCCTGAGGCAGGCGGCAGAGAAGCAGGCAAAGCCCTGACACTGCCGCGGAGCCGGTCACCCGTGCCCTGGCTGTGGACACCGGGCCTCCCCCAGTAAGGTACACTGCCAAGCAGACACAGGGTAGGTGCTGGGCCAGCTACGTCGGGGCGCCAGGGCAGGGCGGCACCCCCTTTCTGAGGATGCAACTTTCTCTTGTTGGAATCTGAGAAGTGGGGCTTTAAGCCTCCCCACCTGCAGGCCGGGGCAGGCAGAGTGGATGGGTGCAGAAGCCTGGGTGTAAGGCATCTGGGCGTGGTGGGGACTGTGGCCAACAAGAGGACGCCCCTCTTCCATCGCTACCTGGTAATCTGTGCAAGTGCAGGCGCAGTGAGGCCAGATGACAGGGACGGTGATGGTTGTAGCCACCCATGGGGATAGGATGGGTCTTGCCCCCAACCCAAAATTCGGTTTAAATGTGGAGGCTGACGCTGTCGCACAGCACACAGCAAGACCCTCTGGACATTTGTTGTTTGCACACTTGAGGACTCTGGGGAAAGCACGTCTGAAACGCCTTGCGAGAACCGGGCACGGGGCCCAGCCGGCGTCTTTGCTGAGGTTTAGGGGTGGGGCTGCCGGGAGGGGGGCGGTTTCTGTGCCTGGGCCAGGGCCTCTGGTGGTTTGAATCTCCTGCTGGCACCAAAGAGAGAAAGAAGCCCAGGCTCCCTAATCAGCTCGCCCTTGTGAGGCGGGCGGGAGGGGAAGAGGAGTGCTGGGCATGAAAGCTGTCAATCACTCAAACGTCAAAAATGGAGTCAGGCACTTTATTACAAGAAAGAAAATAGTAACTGCGCTGGAAGTATTAGTGCTAATCACACCTAAGATTCGTTGAGTGCTTTCTTAAGACCAGGCCGTGTTCTAAGGACTTGACGTGGTTTTTGCCATTTTTTAATTGAGACAAAATTTATATAATATAAAATTCACCATTTTAGTGTGTATAATTCAATGGGTTTTAATATATTCACAATGTGCAACCATCTCACTAATTCCAGAACATTTCCATCACCCCAAAAGGAAACCCGCTCATACCTTCTAGCAGTCACTTCCCCTTCCCCTCTCCCCTCAGTCCTTGGCAACAGTTAATCTAGGTTCTGTCTATTGATTTGCCTGTTTTGGACACTTCGTATAAACACAATCACACGATAAACACAGAAAAAACCCAGCAGTTCAGATGGAAAGCTCGTAGAACAAGTTCATAGCGTCTGAAACAGGTGCCGTTGACGTTTCGGGCACGTCTCTTCAATCCCACCACGTACGATTACGACCAGAAGACATTCTGATGTGTACAGCCCTTGGCACACCAAGTCCTTTCCTGTATAACGTTGAAACAATAAAACAGAAAAGTTAAGTAATAGTTTTGTTTACAGGTACAGCTTTTTGCTAAATGTACAAAAAAGAAATCCTCCAAAGCAATAACAAAAATGAGACAAAAAGCAAAAAGAACAAGAAATTCACAATTCTTTTTTTAAATTTATTTTTAGAGAAAGGCGAAGGGAGGGAGAAAGAGAGGGAGAGCAACACCAATGTGCGGTTGCCTTTGGTGCGCCCCGAACTGGGGACCTGGCCCACAGCCCAGGCTTGTGCCCCGATCAGGAATCAAAGCCGGGACTTTTCGGTTCACAGGCAGCATTCAGTCCACTGAGCCGCACCAGCCAGGGCCCTTAGTCCATTATTAAATTGGTTATTAGTTTTTTTGCTTTTTACTATTTAGTTGTAGAAGTTACTTATATATTTTGGATATTAATCCCTTATCAGTAAGGGGGTTATAAATATTTTTCCCATCCTGTAGACTGATTTTCCATTCTGTTAATTGTTTACTGCGTAGAAGCTTTTCAGTTTGATGTAGTCCCAATTTTTGGGGGGTGTTGTCTGTGTTTTTGTGTCAAATCATTGCCAAGACCAATTTTATGAAGATTCTTTCCCTATGTTTTCTGTTTTAAATATATATTTTTGATTATGCTATTACAATTGTCCCAACTTTCCTCCTCTGCTTGGTAGCCCCCATTCCCTCCAGCAATCCTCCCCCCTTAGTTCACATCCATGGGTTGTGCATGTAGGTTCTTTGGCTTCTCCATTTCCAATACTATTCTTAAAACCCCCTTGTCTATTTTGTACCTGCCATTTATGCTTCGTAATCCCAACACCTTTCCCCCATTCTCCTCCTCCCCTCTCTCAGCCAGTAACCCTCCAGATGATCTCTATATCTATAATTCTATTCCTGCTTTGGTAGTTTGCTTAGTTTTTTTAGATGTTGATAGTTGTGAATTTGTTGCCATTTTAGTGCTCATAGTTTTGATCTTCTTTTTCGTAAATAAATCCCGTTAATAGTTCATATGATAATGGCTTGATAATAATGAACTCCTATAGCTTTACCGTGTCTGGGGAGCACTTCATGTGTCCTTCCATTCTAAATGATAGCTTTGCTGAATAGAGTTATTTTGGTTGTAGTCCTTGCTTTTCATCACTTTGAATACTTATTGCCAGTCCCTTCTAGCCTGCAAAGTTTCTTTTGAGAAATCAGCTAACAGTCTTATGGGAGCTTCCCGGTAGGTAGCTCTCTGCTTTCCTCTTGCTGCTTTTAAGATTCTCTCTTCATCTTTAACCTTTGGCATTTTAATTATGATGTGTCTTAGTGTGGTCCTCTTTCGGTTTAACTTGTTTGGGATTTTCTGTGCTTCTTGGTCTTGTATGTCTATTTACTTTGCCACATTAGGGAGGTTTTCTTTAGTTATTTTTTCAAATAAGTTTTCAATTTCTTGCTCTTCCTCTTCTCCTTCTGGCATCCTTATGATTTGGATATCGGCACATTTGGAGATGTCCCAGAATTCTTTTTTTTTTTTTCTTGCTGTTCTGGTTGAATGCTTATTTCTTCCTTATGTTTCAAATCATTGATTTGAATTCCAGCTTCTTCCCCTCCACTGTTGGTTCCCTGTAGATTTTTCTTTATTTTACTTAGTGTAACTCTCATTTCTACCTGGATCTTTTTTATTTTGTTGCCATACTCAGTGAGTTCTTTGAGCATCCTGATAACAGTGTTTTGAGCTCTGCATCTGATAGGTTGGTTATCTCTATTTCATTTAGTTCATTTTCTGGGGGTTTGTTCTGTGCTCTCATTTGGGCCACATTTCTTTTTCTCCTGAAATTGGCAGCCTCCCTGTATTTGTTTCTGTGTATTAGGTAAAGATGCTTTGATTCCCTGTCTTAGTAGCGTGGCCTATTATAGAGAAGGCACCTGCAAATTCTGTGGTGCAGAGCCTAGGTGGTCGCCAGGGCAGGGCAACCTGCTTCACCATGCTGTGACTCTGTTTGGAGGGGAGGGCTCAGAGCGGGGACATGCCACTGCCTGGCTTCTGGAGGTTTGTCCGGCACTCACTCTGTGTGACTAGCACCCTTCCAGCTGTTGCTCTGGTACTGAATCCCAGAGGAGGTGAGTCTACGTATGTTTTAAATCTGTGTGGACCCTTTAAGCAGAGTCTCCTGAAAATCTGGCATTTTCTTCCACTGCCCCAGCCCCCAATGGTTTTTACAGCCAGAAGATATGGGGATTTATCTTTCTGGTGCTGGAACCCTGGGATGGAGGTCTGGCTTGGGGCTGGGATTGCTCACTCCCATGGCATCCCTCTTGATTTTTACCAGCCACATGTGAATGTGGGACCACCTGTTCTGCTACCGCCTCCCCCAACTACAGTGTGTCTCCCACCTCTCTGCCCACCTCCATGTCTCTGCCCCTCCTACCCATCTGGATGAAAATGGCTTCTTTAAATCTTTGGTTGTTGGACTCCCATACAGCTCGATTTTCTGACAGTTCTGGGTGTTACTTCTTTCGAGATACAGTTGTAATTCTTTCTGTCGTTGTACAAGGAATCGAAGCATGTTTCCCTATGCCTCCATCTTGACCAGAAGTCTCTCTTCCCCCATGTTTTTTTCGAGAAGTTTTACAGTTTGGGATCTTTTAAGTCTCTAACCCATTTGGAGTTGATTTTTTGAGTATGGTGTAAGATAGTGGCCCAATTTCATTCTTTAGCATGTGGGTATCCAGTTTTCCCAACAGCATTTGTTGATGAGACCTTTCCCTTTGTGTATTCTTGGTGTCCTTGCCAAATATCAGTTCAATATATATATGGGTTTGTTTCTGGGCTCTCTTTTCTGTTCCACTGGTTTATATGTCTGTCTTTATGCTAGTGCCATTACTGCATTTTATCATATATTTTAAATCAGGAAGTGTGATACTTTTGTTGGTCTTTCTCAAGATTGATTTGGCTATTTGTGGTCATTTGTGGTTCCCTGTGAATTGTAGAATTGTTATTCTGTTTCTGTTAAAAATGCCATTGGGATTTTGATAAGGATTGCATTAAATTTGTATATTGCTTTGAATATTATGGATATTTTAACAATATTAAGTCCATACATTATTCTAAATGTTTTGCCTATAATAACATTTAATTTTTTTTCAAATTATGATTTTTACTATTTAAATAAACTGTTTATTTTAGAGTTGATTTAGATTTATGGAAAAGTTGCAAAGATAGTACAGAAAGTTTCACATACCCTATATTCAATTCCCCCAATTATTATTTATATTTTATATTATCATTGTATATTTGTATTAATTAATGGACCTGTATCATACATTATTAGTAATTAAAGTAACCACTTTACTTGAGTTTTCTTAGTTTTTACCTAGTTTCTTTTTCTGCATTGTGGGACCTGCCCAGGGCACCACACCACCTTCAGGCCTCATATGTCCTTAGGCTCCTCTTGGCTGTGACAGCTTATAACAGTGCTCTTATCATCACAATAAGTCCATGTGGTAAGGTTACTATCCTTATTTTTACAGGTGAGAAAACTGAGGCCAAGGTCACACAGAAACGGGAGTCAACTCTGGAAATCTGGGCCAGGGTCCCCTCCACAGCTACTGCGCTGCACTGCTTCCAGTATATCGGGTCCTCCATAAAAGGTGGGTGAACACACACCTGCACGCCCGCACACCTGCCCCAGGAGGAAAAGCAGCATGTGGCAGGTGCTTTAGAGCCCCCAAAGGTAAAGGTTATTTCTGGTGCATAGTGAAATGTGTGTAAGGTTTCAACAATGAGGTGGAGTTAGAGCTATGCCCTGAGAACTGGAAAGAGTAATTGTGTATAATACCTTAGAGTTCTTTTCAAATATGTTGGACTCCTTGTTCCATCCACTTTTATGACATCTCCACGGCGACATGAGTGGTTTCACCTGGGAGGGAATGGCTTGAGGACAAGAAGTTTTGGGTCCTGGTTGAACAACTGTTCAATGTCTAAGCAGAGTCATGTTATAGGACTTCCACTTTACTTTCAAGAGGACAAAGCTGTGTTAAAACACAATGTTTTTAAATCGATGACTGTTTAGTCTCAGTATTAGCTTGATCACGTTTCCAAACTCTTTCGCAATCAATTGAAGATGAGGATGAGGTCAGTTTTGTTTGATGAATGAGTTGTTGATTCCTTTCCACCATTCTGGCATATAAAAAGTAATGAATAAGTATTTGTTGAAATAAAAAAACTATTTGTTGAAATAGTGAGTGAATCAACCTACTTCAATTCAAAGAGATGTTAAAAATTTCTTGGTAATACTGTTGAAGGAGACTGCGCAGGGCTTCCCCGCTCCAGCGAACACTGTCAGAGAACTGTGGCATTTCCTAAGCCCATGTCCACGCACCCCGAGGTCTGTGGGACGGAGGAGCATGGACGGCCCACAGTCTTCGCTCCTCGCTCTTCTCAGCAGTTTCCACAAACAGAACCCTCACTTTCTGAACTGGTAAAACACATTCTCAGCACGTTCTAGGAATGTGTCCTGTCAATGTTTCCCGTTTTTCTAAAAAGTAAGGGGTAGGTCTGAGACTATCAAGTTCATTCATTTGAAATGAACTGTCCCAAGGAATGATTTTAAAACAACAACCAGCAGCTTTATGTGTACTGTACTGACCAGGTTGACATGGGGCGACAATTAAGTGATTCGAGACTGGTTTCACAGTGGCTTTTTTTTTTTGAAGTGCATTCTGCTTCAGAGGAGAATGTGACACATATCATATACCTGATCGTTAGAGGTTTCGGGAAGTTTCTTCAGGTTGGACTGAAAATATGTCCTTTGGAATTATGACCTCTTCCCCCCACTAATGGGATATGTTTAAAAAATGAAAACTAGCCAATTGGAAATAGTCCTGGGAGATTAAACCTTGCAGGAACCTGGAAAACTGCCCTTTAGTGGAGTTTATTGAAATTTAGGCCTGGAGGATTCTAATAAAGCTCTGTCTTCGGGTCAAGGGGTTGGTTGAAATTCTATATTGCTTCTCAAATTTCTGTAAAACAATGATGAAAATGGCAGTTTAAAAACAGTGGAAAGAATAGAGGTCAGATGTGACCTATAAAATACACATTTATCATTTCATTCTTTTTAATTATTGGCCCATGTCAATAAGTCCTGTGTTTTTAAGGTAGTTATAAATGTGTAAAAAAGATGATAACTCAAAATAAAATTGATAAAGTAAAAAGAAAGGTGTGGGCAGAATAATTAATCTATGAACAATAGAGGCGTAGTCGTTTACATTTGGTGTTTGGTTTTGACTGTGACTTTGAGAAAAATGGCAACAGCACTAAACCTAAACTTAATAAATTTTGTTTTCTGTACAATTATGTTTCTGTGTGGATAGCTTGGAAATATTCTGATGAGCCTGTGGATTTATCCTCACCATCCAGGCAGAAATATGTACTTACACACGAGAAGGAAGCTCCGAGGACCCCTGCCTTGGGTACAGGGAACGGTTATTTGTTAGCAGGTGGCTTCGAGCACCACTGACAAGATGAATGATGTTGAGTGAGGGAGGCCCAGAAATGATCTTCTGCATTTGAAACATTCATTCTCTAGCCAACATTCCATCGTTGGAGACGTGTGTCTTCAGCTCTACCTGCTTCCAGTCAACAGTTTTGTTGCAAACTAACAACAAACACCCCAACGTGGCATCATGGCATGGAAGGTCTGTGGCAAACACTGATTTAGGGGGTCTGCCCCAGACCAGTCTGGACATGCTCTCTGGGTGGGGAGAGGGTTGAGCCAGGGTGACTCTCACCCCCAGGAAAGTGGGAGGATTGCTGAACTGGGTTGAGAGCCCCTGGAGCACCAGACTCTTCAGAGTGCAGGCTGGTCCCAGCGGAAGAGGAAAGAGCAGAGACGGGCAAAGGGGAGACGCCCCACCCTCCGAGCTGCAGTGGCCTCTTCCCGGTTCTGCCCCAGGCCAGCCCTGGGAAGTGTCAGTGGCGCTCTGGTCAGGCGCCGTGTGACTAAGCCCCCGGAGCAGGAACATGGGAGACAGGAGAACCATTTGGAAACGGCAGTGTTGGCCCACAAGAATGCATGAAAAACAAAGCCTTCTCAGACGTTCACCGCCCGACTTCACGGAGCCCCAGGAGTGGCTTCCCAGTCGTGCTGGCCCCAGGGGCATGTGGTGCAGATCCAGCTATGTCCTGGGTCTTGTGATCCTGGTCTTTCTTTTGAAAACAGTTGCTGACAATCTGTCACTCCTTTGTGTTCAAGCTCAGCCTGTTTGAAAATGCAGGGTATCAGCTGCTGTGGCTGTAGGTCCATTCCTGTTTTCCAGCAGGTGGGTGTGTCTGTCTCTTTCCTTTTATCTCCATCCAGGCTTTCTTCTTCCAAGCACTTTCCGGTCTGTCAAGCCAAGTATGCCTGTCATGTTGGAACCGGGCCTCGGGACGCTCACCAACTTGTCTCTGTGTCAGCATCTCCCTTGACTATGTTCCACTTGCCCTTCTCCTTCTGAGGCCCAGCAGTCCATGCCCGGGGCTCCTAGGTGTCCTGCTT
The DNA here is from genome assembly GCF_022682495.2 of Desmodus rotundus. Classification (NCBI taxonomy): domain Eukaryota; kingdom Metazoa; phylum Chordata; class Mammalia; order Chiroptera; family Phyllostomidae; genus Desmodus; species Desmodus rotundus. Next base: position 209,409,061 of record NC_071387.1, on the reverse strand, counting down.
TCTTTATTGGGGGTGCTCAGACACAGCCGGGTGACCTTGCAGCCTCCCCTCACCTGTGTTTTCATTCCACCTGGACCTGCCGTGCTTTCCCTGCACTGGCTCGCCTTGCCTGTTCCTTCTCTCTTGCATTCCCAGTCATTGTAAGGGCTTCAAGAGCACCCCTGAACTAGAGTTTTAGAGCTCAGTTGAGAGTGGATTTCAGCTACGACTGGAGCCTTCTCTTTGCTGCTTATTAGTAGCTCTGAAAACAATAATTCTGTCACAGAGTTGTGAAAATTTAATGGGATACTCTAGACATATGCCAGGCACAGCAGCCATGACAACGGACGCTCAGTACAGGGTAGCTGGAACTTTTCGTATTATTTTTGTATGAACACTTTCCATGCTACCGGAGCTCATGATGCTTTTTCTTCCTTTGTACTTGTGGAGATTTTCTTGGGTTTGGGCTTCCAAGAGGAATGGGGGACTAGGCTTCACAGCCCTTAACCATGTGACCCGTGGCCCACACACCATCTCTGTGCTGTTAATTAGGCCCCTGGGGTCTTTGTGTGAGTGCTCTAGTTTCCCTCTTGGAGCACAAAGGGTTTGCTTGCTGGAAGGCACATGGCTTCCTCACGTTGAGTTAAATAAAGCCTTAGAGCCCCGCCAGGACCAGCCCAGCAAGTCCTAGGGGGCCACACCCAGTGGGGCTTATGGGCCTCCACCACGTTAAGGGATTTCGCTGCAGCCTGTCTCTGGGGCCCACACAGTTCTCTAGCCCTCTGGTGAGCTATTTCCATTGCTGTTCAGTTCTGCTCTTCTGCACAAGAATTCTCTAGATTTAGGAGAAGAAAGGGGCTGTGCAGGGTGAGTAGCTTCTGTTTGGCTCTGGGGGCCAAAGAGCAATGTGTGGTAAGTGAATCCCTGAACGAGTGTTTGACCTTCCTAGGAGGGGAAGCATCTAACCAAGTGTTTCACGATAGACAAGAGCTAGTCTGGGAATGACTCTTACTTATCCTAGTGCTTAGTTTTCCTTATCTCTATTCTGGAAGGCGTGCTGTCTTTGGAGATGGAGATCACCAAGTGCCCATGGGGGAATAGAAATGAGGAGGGGGTGGGGACTTCCCACTGTGACCTCCCACAGCTGCCCAGTGGGTGGGCTCTGTCTCCTGAGCCCACCTCTTCCTGCACCGCAAGGCTCAGCAGCCAGGGGAGCTGATGAGCGGCAGTAGAGCCTGTTGGCCTGCTGAAAGGGTACAGTTGCTACCTCCAGAAACTTCTTGAATCCTTCCTTCTCTTTCCATCTTGACCACTATCTCCCTAGCCATGGGTTTATTTTCAAAATAGTTAATAACTAGTGTAGCACAAGGCACTGACCTATCAGGGTTAGTGGCCAAAACGGTTGTACTCGTCAGCCCTGCCCCTTGGAAGCTAAGGTCCAGAGACCTCTGGCCCAGACCCTGGAAAAGCCCCCGAAGTGGACCCTTCCGCGCACCACAACCCCTGCACAATAGCCAGAGTGACGCTGTTCAGGGGCAAGTCTTACTTGGTCTTCTTCCTTTCCTCACTTCTTGAAACCCTTCCATGGCCCTCCATGGCTCTCAGGGTGCAGAGCACCCCTTAACCTGGCCTTGGAGGCCTCACATAACTTACCTCCTATCTCCCTTTAATAGAATCAATAGCCTGTTTCACATACCAAGCTGTGAGCTTAATGAGAGGTGGGGCTGGTTTTGTTGTTTCCCACAATTATTTCCCCAGCAGCCCCTCACAGAGCGCCTGACGCAGAGCAGGGGTGCATTAGGTATTCCTCGAGTGAATGAACATGTCAGGAAAGCACCCCAACTTTCCTGATGTATATCCTCATATCCAGTCCAGGATTTTTATCCTATATACATGTGAATATGTTTCATAGGAGATACTTATTTGTATTTCCTTTTTAAATATATTTTATTGATTATGCTATTACAGTTGTCCCATTTTCCCCCTTTATTCCCCTCCACCCTGCACACCACCTCCCACCTGCCTTTCCCCCCTTTAGTTCATGTCCATGGGTCATTCATATAAGTTCTTTGGCTACATTTCCTATACCATTCTTAACCTCCCCCTGTCTATTTTTTACCTACCATTTATGCTATTAATTCTCTGTACCTTTTCCCCCTCTGTCCCCCTCCCACTCCCCTGTTGATAACCCTCTATGTGATTTCCATTTCTGTGATTCTGTTCCTGTTCTAGTTGTTTGCTTAGTTTGTTTTTGTTTTGTTTTGTTTTTTAGGTGTGGTTGTTAATAACTGTGAGTTTGCTGTCATTTTACTATTCATATTTTTTATCTTATTTTTCTTAGATAAATCCCTTTAACATTTCATATAATAAGGACTTGGTGATGATGAACTCCTTTAGCTTTACCTTATCTGAGAAGCACTTTATCTGCCCTTCCATTCTAAATGAAAGCTTTGCTGGGTAGAGTCATCTTGGATGTAGGTCCTTGCCTTTCATGACTTGGAATACTTCTTTCCAGCCCCTTCTTGCCTGTAAGGTTTCTTTGGAGAAATCAGCTGACAGTCTTATGGGAACTCCTTTGTAGGTAACTGTGTCCTTTTCTCTTGCTGCTTCTAAGATTCTCTCCTTATCTTTAATCTTGGGTAGTGTAATTATGATGTGCCTTGGTGTGTGCTTCCTTGGGTCCAACTTCTTTGGGACTCTCTGAGCTTTCTGGACTTCCTGGAAGTCTATTTCCTTTGCCAGATTGGGGAAGTTCTCCTTCATTATGTTTTCAAATAAGTTTTCAGTTTCTTGCTCTTCCTCTTCTCCTTCTTGCACCCCTATGATTCAGATGGTGGAATGTTTAAAGATGTCCTGGAGGTTCCTAAGCCTCTCCTTATTTTTTTGAATTCTTGTTTCTTCATTCTTTTCTGTTTGAATGTTTCTTTCTTCCTTCTGGTCCACACTGTTGATTTGAGTCCCAGTTTCCTTCCCATCACTATTGGTTCCCTGTACATTTTCCTTTATTTCACTTAGCATAGCCTTCATTTTTTTAGTCTAATTTGCGACCAAATTCAACCAATTCTGTGAGCATCCTGACCACCAGTGTTTTGAACTCTGCATCTGATAGGTTGGCTATCTTTTGTTACTTAGTTGTATTTTTTCTGGGGCTTTGATCTGTTCTTTCATTTGGGCCATTTTTTTTTTTGTCTCAGCGCACCTGTTACATATAAAGGGTGGAGCCTTAGGTGTTCACCAGGGTGGGGCAACCCACGTGGCTGTGCTGTGACGCTGTGTGTGGGGGAGGGTCTGAGAGGGAACAGTGGTGCTTACTCCACTCTCTGCTGGCTTTCAGTCACTTCCCCGGCTCCCCACCAGCAGAGTGGGCCCTTCTGGTGCTGATTCCCGGGTGTGTGTGTGTGTACATTCTAGCACCCCGTGGGTCTCTCCAATGAACTCCCCTGTGAGGCTGGGAGTTTCGCCTGCTGCCATCTCAACCCCCACAGGTGTTTTCAGTCAGAGGTTTGAGGCTTCATTTCCCTGCACTGGGGCCCTGGGTTGTGAGTCTGTCTTGCTCCACAGTTGTTCCTCCTGTTTTATCCACACTCGAATGAGGGACTGCCTGGTCCGCCAGCTGCTGCCTCGCTGCGAGTCCACTCCGCCCTGGCTGCCCATTCCGCCCCTTCTACTGGTCTGGATGAATGTTTCTTTATCTCCTTGGTTGTCGGACTTCCATATAGTTTGTTTTTCTGTCAGTTCTGGTTGTTTTTTGTTTTTAAATTTGTTGTTCTCCTTCTTTTGGTTGTGCAAGGAGGCACAGTGTGTCTCCTACACCCCCATCTTGGCCGGAAGTCCCCTATTTGTATTTCTTAGGTTGCTGAACAGTAGCAGCAGCCTCCTTTAAGGTAGATGTACTTATTTTATTCTCCTCCTCATGGTGGATGTCAGGTTTCTGGGAGCAGTTCTTGGCCTCTCTCTGCCCTTCCCCTCCCTCACCACCACATCTGAACAGGCATGTGGCATTTGAGGTCTATTGCCCCAATGATTCTCCCAGTTGGTCCCTGCTCTCCAACCCCTGCCTGTGCTCCAGTGCAGGACTCATCATTGCTTGTAGTTACTTGTGACCTGGTCTCCCTATCTTCTTTCTTACTCTGCTTCGGTCCACCTGGCACAGAGCTGCTAGGAGAAATGTTCTAAACCCCAAACCTAGTCATATCATTCTCTTGCCATTAATTTTTTTTAGGGTGTCCCACAGAGAATGAAGTGTTAGCATGACATATAAAACCCTTCATAATTGGTGACTCTCTACTCTTTGAGGCCTTATTCATTAAATTAAGAGTTGTTGAATATCTACTATATGTGAGGGGACCTGCTGGTAGTCATTTCTTGGCCCCTGTTGAAAATAATGTCTAATGGTGGATTCCTCTCTTGGAACAACATCACATACCTACTGTTCGTGGATTCACGAACCTGCCACACTCTCCTATTTCTTTGCCATGGCTGAGGTTTCCTGTCTACTCCTCACTTCTGCCCACATCGGCTTAACCAGCTCCTGTATTTTTCAGGCCTTAATTTAAGATCCATTTTTGGGGACACTTTGTCTGATCACTTCCTGTTTCCCAAGGAGGATTTCCTGTTCTTTCATTGTTCACCCTCTCTCAAAGTACTGGTTACACTGTTTGTATTTCCTTACCTCTCTTCACACTAGACTGCAAACTCCATAGCCCGCGACATTGTGTCCCTGTCATTGTCATCTGCCCACAGAGTTGAAGTGTACACGGTAAGTGGTGAGCAGGCATTCAGTAATGCTTGTCAACTGAGACATTGTTTTCTTGGAATGTGAGACCCAAGAAGACATGGTATATATTTAATTGGTCCTTCTGTGCCAAACAGACTTTGAAATCTTAAGAAATCATAATTCATTATAGTAATTTGTTATCTATTTTAAAATGTAGGGCTCCATTTTATTCAGTATCCTTTGTTTCAGTGAAATACAATTGTAAACTGTACCTTTACAAAGCTTCCTATCAACTATGGTAATTAAATTGTATACCTTGAATGATACACACACAACTATGACCAATCTCAGCTGTAAAAAAACCCATGGCCCTTTCCTGCTTTGACTTATGATGGATTTTGGCATAGTCTGGTAAGGTAAACAATGATATGACCCCTCCTGGAATTTTCCAGACTTTCTTCTTATGGAGGAGGATAGACATTTTTGCAATTCATTCTCAAGCTGGGTCTCTCAGCCCTCTTTCCCCTGAGAACACCACTTTTTATTTCTCTTGGTCATCCTTAATCTTAAAGTTAACATTAACTGCTTCCTGTGACAGCAGACCCTGGTTAGAGTGCTCTGGGGTGTGAGGGTTCAGGGGACGATTGTCTGAGATGGGACCCTCAGGACCGTCTTGTCAACATGCGAATGCTCACTAGGCCCTACTCATGCCCAGCCCTCCAGGAAGGCACAGTTACTTCTGCCCTAGTTGCCATTGTATTTGCAATGCCTAATAAATACTTGACAAATATGTTTTGAGTGAAAGCATTTTCGGAAAATGCAGCCTGTTCTTGGAGGGGCTGGGAAGAAGTGTAGGGAGAGAACTATCGACACTGCTCCTACCACCGCCAGTCCCTGTGTGCACATGTTCCATGCCTTGTAAGTTTCACCAAAGCCCTTTGAGGTGGGGGCGCTCCTCTGATCTCCCACACACCCTCTGCTTTCCCAGCTGCGGGGGTAAGGACTGAAGAGGAACCCCGTACACAGCCGGCATCACTGTGTTCCTAGCTCTACACTTCAGCCTCCTCTCCCATCAGACCTGAGCTCTTCCAAAGCCACCTGCATGCTCTGGGAAATGTCTGGGGGCATCCCCTCTGTACTCTTGGAAATGGTCTTTGCATGTGTCACTGCTCTTGCACTGGCCACAGTGCGTCTCCATTCTTCACTCATCTGGTCAGCTGCCCTGGTTGTTTCTGCCTGTCTGTGTCCCCAGGGGTTGGCTGAGCAACTCTGTGGCAGGGAGGTGGCTCTGCTCTCATATTGTGACATAGTCTGTGCACAGACACAGCGGTGCCATGGAGCTGCGAGGGTTGTCCTCCTCCTCGAGAGGACAGAGTGGCTGCAGGGAGGAGCTGGGCTGGGCAGGGCTGTCACCTGGTATGCTCTCCCATGTGGGGTGGAAGTCAGAAGCCAGGACCGGCTGCTGAGCTGCCCAGAGAGAGCAGCGAACCTGGCCGAGCTGTCAGCCTTTCCCTTTGTTGTCTACCTTCTCAGGCAGAAATGTCCCCTTTGCTCCAACATCCTCGGGGACTGGGGGTTTGCTCTGGGGACACAGTTGGAAAGAGCTCCAAAAGGCTAAATTGATATCCAAGAGTCTGGGCCAAGAGATATTCCGGAAGAATACATTGAGAGGTAGGAGGAAAGTGAGAGAAATGAAACAGTAGTATGTATGGGCTAGAGCTTTAAGGATAGAGCATATAAATGAGGAGGAGAGAGAAGAGTAATTACTGAGCAGCTACTAGGAAGTCTTCAGAGATGATGATGAAAAAGAGCATCTTTAAAACATTTGCTGTCTGTTCGAAAAAACCTCAGTAAAAAGTTAAGATATTTTAAAATATATCTTTGGGTTGGGACTTCTGCAGCTGTTGGATACAGCACCAATCTAAAACCGGCCATGAGGATGATCCCGTGCCATGCTGCCATCCTATTGGAGAGCCAGGAGGAAGCTGTGAAGCCGCTGGCAAACAGAGCAATGGACTGTGGGGTGCAGACCACAGGCGTTTCCAGAGACACAGCAGGAATCAATAGAGGCTGCGGTTGTTGGTGAAGGTTCCGAAGAGCTTAATGGAGCATAGCTGGGGATCAGATATCAGAAATTATATAGGATTTGAATAGCTAGAGGGAAGGAAGGACATGTTAGCCAGTGGAAATATACCTACGTAAAGGCATGAGGTAGGAATGCACATGGCTCTACCGGGGTTGGCCAGGACAGGAGCGTGAGGGAAGAGAGAGAAGAGTGATGAGTAGCAGTTGGGAATTAGAACGTGTCAGTCAAGTGCGGTCAGTTTATGGACGGCTTCGCAGCCTACACCAAAGAGGCCGCTTGGTAAAATACATTTTACCAAGCACAACAGATATGTTCTGTAGAGTGATGAAAGCTAGAGTTTTAAAAGGATTCCTCTGGAGGAAATGATTGAAACGGAGAGAGCCCGAAGACTTTTTGTTTTAAAACCATGTGTGAGGCAGTTCGGGTTGGAACTTGGAGGAGAAATGTAGAAAGGACTAATCATAAGACTTGCAATGATTAGCTAGATATTTGGGACAGATGTGAGATCAGATTCAAATAAAATTCTAATTTTTCTGCTCTAGAGCTTTTGGAAAATTATGGCTTTGATCATTCATTTATCTTTTCCCTTATTCAAGTAACATTTATTGAGTATTTTCCACATTCTCTGTACTGGGATACAGTGAACAGAAACATTGGTGATTCCTTGACCTCATGGAGCTTACATTCAAGAAAGGGAGAAACAGATAATTAAAAATATAAACAAAACATGTAGCATATTAATTGGTAGTAAATTCTTTGAAGAAAAATAAGAAAGAGAAAGGGAATAATGAGTTGGAGTAGGTACAATCTTACAGTGATAAATAATAGAAATAGGAATTTGGAAAAGGAACTAGTTGTCAGAGAAAGATGAGATTTGGACACATTTGCGGCATTATTTTCTGAAGAATGTAGGGCAGGAAATCTTACAGATATTCGAATTGGACTGTAGCTTTGGGAGCTCCAGCATAATGTCTCAGAGGGTAAAATTTTCTTCTTTTTTATGGCCGAGTAGGTTCCATTGTATAAATGTCCCCTAGCTGTTTTATCCACTCATCTACTGAAGGACACTTGGGCTGCTTCCACATCGTGGCGATTATAAATAATGCTGTAATGAACACAGGGGTGCTTATGTTCTTTCGAATTAGTGTTTTGGGTTCCTTTGGATATAGTCCCAGAAGTGGGATTGCTGGGTCACAAGGCAGATCCACTTTTTATTTTTTGAACTATCTCCATACTGCTTTCCACAGTGGCCACACCAGTCTGCATTTCCACCAACAGTGCAAAAGGGTTCCCCTTTCTCCACATCCTCGCCAGCACTTGTTGTTTGTTGATTTATTGATGATGGCCATTCTGACAGATGTGAGATGGTATCTCACTGTGGTTTTAATTTGCATTTCTCTGATCATTAGTGACATTGAGCATCTTTTCGTATGTCTATTAGTCATCTGTATGTTCTCTTTGAGGAAGTGTCTACTCAGGTCCTTTGCCCATTTTTTAATTGGGTTTTTTGTTTTTTTGGTTTGAGTTTTGTAAATACTTTATAAATTTTGGATATTAACCCCTTATCAGATGTATCAGCAAATGCACTCTCCCATTCTGTGGGTTGTCTTTTATTTTGTTGATGATGTCCTTTGCTGTGCAAAACCTTTTTAGTTTGATGTAGTCCCATTTATTTTTTCTTTTGTTTCCCTTGCCTGGGGAGGGATATCCAATAAAATATTTCTACAAGCTATGTCTGAGATTTTGCTGCCTATGTTTTCTTCAAGGATTTTTATGGTATCAGGTCTAACATTTAAGCCTTTGATCCATTTTGAATTTATTCTTGTGTGTGGTGTAAAAAGGTGGTCTAGTTTCACTTTTCTGCACATATCTGTCTAATTTCCCCAACACCATTTGTTGAATAAACTATCTTTAGCCTATTGTATGTGCTTGCTTCCTCTGTCAAATATTAATTGACTATAAAGCTGTGGGTTTATTTCTGGGCTCTTTGTTCTGTTCTATTGATCTATGTGTCTGTTTTTATGCCAGTTCTAGGCTGCTTTGATTACTATGGCCTTGTAGCATAGTTTGATATTAGGGAGTGTGATTCCTCCAACTTTGTTCTTCTTTCTCAAGATCACTGTTGCTATGTGGGGCCTTTTGTGGTTTCACATAAATTTTTGAAATATTTGTTCTAGTTCTGTGGAAAACATCATTGGAATCTTGATTGGAATTGCATTAAATGTATAGATTGTTTTGAGTAGTATAGACATTTTAATGATGTTTATTCTTCCTATCCATGAACACAGTATGTGCTTCCACTTATTGGTATCTTCTTCAAGTTCTTTCTTTAGTGTCTTATAATTTTCCTTGTACAGGTCTTTTACATCCTTGGTTAGGTTTATTCTTAGGTATTTTATTCCTTTTGAAACAATTGTAAATGGGATTGTTTTCTTAATTTCCCTTTCTGTTATTGGCATATAAGAATGCACCTGATCTCTTTATATTAATTTTGTGTCCTGCTACTTTGCTGAATTCATTAATCAGATCTAATAGTTTTTTGATGGAATCTTTGAGGTTCTCTATGTACAGTATTGTGTTATATGCAAATAAAGGCAGTTTTACAATTTCCTTTCCAATTTGGATGCTTTTTATTTTTTTCTTCTTGTCTGATTGCTGTTGCTTCCAGTACTAGGTTGAATAAGAGAGGTGAAAGCGGACACCCCTGTCTTGTTCCAGATCTTAAGGGGAACGCTTGCAGTTTTTGTCGTTGAGTATGATGCTGTTAGTGGGTTTGTCGTATAGGGCCTTTATTATGTTTAGGTATGTTCCCTCTATTCCCATTTTTCTGAGAGTTTTTGTCATAAATGGGTGCTGGATTATATCAAATGCTTTTTCTGCATCTATTGATATGACCATGTGTTTTTTATCCTTCATTTTGTTTATGTGGTGAATCACATTTATTGATTTGTGAATGTTGTACCAAACTTGCATTCCCAGAATATATCTCACTTGATCATGGTGTATGATCTTTTTGATGCGTTGCTGTATTCGGTTTGCTAATATTTTGTTGAGGATTGTAGCATCTGTGTTCATCAGGGATATTGACCTATAATTTTCTTTTTTTTTTAATTGTTATTCAGTTACAGTTGTCTGCATTTTCTCCCCATCCCTCCACCCCATCCCAGCCAATCCCACCTCCCTCACCCACCTCTACCCTCCCTCTTGATTTTGTCCTTGTGTCCTTTATAGTAGTTCCTATAGACCCCTCCCCGCAATGTCCCCTCCCCACTCCCCTCTGGCTATTGTTACATTGTTCTTAATTTCAATTGACTTATAATTTTCTTTCTTTGTAGTGTCTTTACCTGGTTTTAGAATCAGGATATTAGGATATTAGGAATTTAGAATGCTGGCCTTGTAAAATGAGCTTGGGAGACTTCCCTCCTCTTGAATTTTTTGAATAGTTTCAGAAGGAGAGGTGTTAGTTCTTCTTGGAATGTTTGAAAAAATTCACCTGTGAAGTCATCTGGTCCAGGGCTTTTGTTTCTTGGGAGTTTTTTCATTACTGCTTCAGTTTCACAAGGTGTAATCTGTCCAGATTCTCTGATTCTTCCTGATTTATTTTTGGAAGATTGTATGTTTCTAGGAATTTATCCATTTCGTCCAGGTTGTCCAGTTTGTTGGCATATAGTTGTTCATAGTATTTTCTTATAATCCTTAGTGTTTCTCCTCTTTCATTTCTGATTTTATTTATTTGGGTCCTTTCTCCCTTTTTCATGATGAGTCTGGTTAAAGATGTACTGATCTGGTTTATTTTTTCAGAGAACCAGCCCTTTGATTCATTGATCCTTTATATCTATTTTTTCAAGACTCTATCTCGTTTATTTTTGCTCTCATCTAATTATCTCCTTCCTTCTATTCACTTTGGACTTTATTTGTTGTTCTTTTTCAAGTTCCTTTAAGTGTGAAGTTAGATTGTTTATTTGAACTTTTTCTTGTTTTGTTGAGATAGGCCTGTAATGCTATGAATTTCCCTCTTAGGATTGCTTTCCCAGTGTCCTCAGATTTTGGATTGTTGTGTTTTCATTTTCAATTGTTTCAAGGTATCTTTTTATTTCTTCCTTGATCTCATTGTTGACCCATTCATTTTTTATTAACATGTTACTTAGGTTCCATGTCTTTGTGCATTTTTCAGTGTTCTTCTTGATTGTGATTGATCTCTAGTTTCATAGCATTGTGGTCACAGAGGATGCTTGACATCATTTCAATCTTCCTAAATTTATTGAGACTTGCTTTGTGTTCTAACATGTGGTCTATCCTAGAAAGCGTTCCATGTGGTCTTTAAAAGTCTGTATATTCTGCTGCTTTGTGGTGCAATGTTCTGAAGATACCAATTAAATCCATGTGATCTGTGTGCTGTTTAATGCCGCTGTCTCCTTGTTGATTTTCTGTCTGGCAGATCTATCCATTGAAGTCAATGGGGTGTTAAAATCCCTGGCTATGACTGTATTTCTGTTGATCTGTCCCTTTATGTTCATCAAGATTTGCTTTACATATGTAGGTGCTCCTATGTTGGGTGTATAAAGTACACTAGGGTTATATCCTCTTGTTGGATTGTTCCCATTATCATTATGTAGTGTCCTTCTTTGTCTCTTACTGTAGCCTTGGTTTTAAAGTCTATTTTGTTGGATATAAGTACTACTACCCCACCTCTTTTTCCCTTTCCACTTGCATGAGATATCTTTTTCTATCCATTTACTTTTAGTCTGTGTGCATGTTTTGATCTGAGACAGGTCTGTTGGAGGCAGCATATATATGAGTGTTGTTTTCTTATCCATTCAGCTACCCCATGTCTTTTGTTTGGAGCCTTTAAGCCATTTCTGTAGTGCTGTTTTATTGTTAGACTGTTTTCCTCCTTCATTTCTTTCTGTTTTTCTCTGTCTTCCTCTTAAAGCAAGCCCTTTGACATGTGTTGCAGTACTGGTTTGGTGTTAATAAACTACTTTAGCTTTTCCTTGTCTGGGAAGCTCCTTATTTCTCTTTCAATTTTTAAATGGTAGCTTTGCTGGGCACAATAGCTTTGGTTGTAGGTCCTTGCTTTTCATCACCTTGAATATTTCACACCCCACTCCCTTCCAGTCTGAAATGCTTCTGTTGAGAAATCAGACAACAGTCTAATTGGTGCTCCCTTGTGTGTAACTACCTGCTTTTCCCTTGCAGCTTTTAGGATTCTCTCCTTGTCTTTGAGCCTTGTCATCTTGATTATGACGTGTCTCAGTGTTGGCCTCTTTGGGTCTAACCTGTTTGGGACTCTTGGAGCTTCCTGGGCTTATGTGACTTTTTTCTTCACCAGATTAGGGAAGTTTTCAGTCACCGTTTTTACAAATAGTTCTCGATACCTTGCTTGCTCTCTTGTCCTGGTATCCCCATGGTAGGGATGTTGGTTTGCTTCACATTGTCCAAAATGTTTCTTAAGCTCTCTTCGGTTTTTTAAATTCTTTTTTCTTCTTGCTGTGCTGTTCTTCCTGGGTATTTTTTCCCACCTTGTCTCCCAAAACACTGATTTGATCCTCTGCTTTATCTGACATACTGTTTATTCCTTCCAGTGTATTATTTATTTCAGATATTGCAGTCTTTATTTCTGACTGGTCCTTTTTTTATGGTTTCTTTGTCTCTTTTCACGCTATTGAGTGTCCTTATAATCATTACTCTAAACTCTCTATCTGATAAATTGCTTGCCTCCATTTTATCTAGTTCTTCTAGAGAATTCCTTGTTCTTTTATTTGGGGTCTGTTACTTTGTCTTCCCATTTTGGCTGCTTCTTTGTATTTTCTGCATTAGGCACTAAACTAATCAGCCCTTAAACCAATCAGTTGTTAACATGATCAAGCTGTGATCAGCAGCTGAGCTTAAGCACCACAGGGTGGGGCAGAGAAATTCTTGAAGTTGGGCCTATTGTTTCCCCTCAGGCTGATGACACTTGGAGAGGAGTGCTCTGCCTGAGACAGATGGCTTCTGCAGTGTAGGGGGTGACTCAGCACAGGGATGCTGGTCGCTGTTCCCTCAGTTCTCTCCCCAGAGATACCAGCCCCAGACTTTCCTCAAATGTCTCTAGTCCACTCTGCCCTCCCTCTGTTGGAGCCCAGGCTACAAACAAAATTTTGTGCCTTGGCCCTTTAAGAGGCCGTCTGTGTCTCCAGCTGTTTCTCCCTGGGAGACAGGAATCCTGCCACTTTTCACACCTGGATGTCATCTGGGTTCCTTCTGGCTCTGTTGCTGTAGATTGCAGAGCCCAGCATGGGATTAGACCCCACACTTCTCTGGGGGAACCCCTGGCCACTGAAATATCCCTCTGGCACTTCAGCTGCCATCCGTGGGAGCCCAGACAGCCCTCTGGTGCCTCCCCTGCACTCCATACCAGTCTCATTGTGGTGAAGTGGTTTCTTCTGTCTGTCCGTGGCTATAAGGCTTCTCTCCAGCTGGTGGTCCATTGGTTATTCAGGATGACTTCTCTATAATTTAATTGTAATTCCAAATTGGGAGGAAGTTAGTGTTGGCAGTGACTTATGAATTTACGAGGCTATGTTACTAATCCTTTCCCATAAAGTCAAGGCTGCCATGGACCTGCTGTTTTTTTCCCTTCAGCTTAGAATTGTTTTCTTTTTAATTGAACAGGTTATTACCTCTTTGTCCTATCCACTAGCTGGCAGGGGAATTGCAATACCCAGAAATGGTGGCAGTGGTTGCACCAAAAGTTTCTTATCTTTTAATAATGCCACATGACGTTCTCAGAGACTGAAACGATTTTTTTTTTATCCTTATGTTACACAGATCACCTTTCAGTAATGGGAAGAAGAAAGTGATCCCTTTAGCTTTCATGTCATGAATCACCCCCGGTTTGGGAACCCTGAAGGGTCGACTGGAGGTAGCCCTGCCGGGTAAGCGTGGGTTTTGCTATTGGAAGCACATGCTCCCATTCCCCTTCCCCTCTGCTCTGTGCTCTCCAAAGCTCTGGACTAAAAGGGAGTAAATATTTTTCAATGTGAACTTTTTAAAATGTTTGCTTTTTCTAGAGATAGTAAGCATACTATTACCAAGCTTGAACGAATAATGACATGTTTGAAGACAATATGATGTCATTGAATTTTGTTGCCTGTTGTTTTGGCCAGACTAGACATTTTTGTCGCTAAAGTTGGTTTGGTTTTGTACTTCTTTGCTGTGAGAAAGGAGTGCCTGCTTTCATAAAATATATAAAAATACAAAATTAACGTATATCAACCTAATACCAGTCTCAGCACAATAGTGAAACTAGCTTAAATATTGTTTTAGTTATAAAGTCCTGTGCCCCTGTAATTGATAAATAGAACAAAGCAAAGTCAGGGAAACAGTAGTTAAATTGATTTTCATAATCCTTCTTCCATTGGATCATCTGGAATATATTAAACACTTCTTCCCTCTACCTCACCATAAAAAATCTAAGGGGAAATAAATGTTTTTACAGAAGGGAATCATTCTTATTTGAAGTTGGTGAAACTGAGGGCACACTCAGATTTTTTTCCTTGTTAAAGTAACTCCAGAGATACTTTACTGCATGGTTTAGTCTGGCCAAATAAGAAGAGGATTTGGGACTCAGGTTCAAGAAAACTATGTGTCATGTACAATATCTGTGTTGGGATATGCTTTGAAAGACTTGGAAAAAACTTTACACATATTTCAGCATATCACATGTCTTTACATATTATTAACATCTTAAAAAGCTGGACATAAAATGAAATGTGTAAAAGCCAACATTATGTCATGAGGGGCAGAAAAGAGAAGAAGCAGACATTATAAACTTTCTTATATGCTTTATAACAAAATTCTTTAAAAAATAAACTAGAATGTGGCTTGGAGCCATAGGTGTAAAATAGATTATAAATTAATTTGGAGGCAGGTGTTTCCATGGTTGTGGGAGGAACAGTGCCAACTGAACATTTCCATAGCATTAAAAGAGCAGACGATGGCTATGCTTACAACAGGCAAGAAAGAGAAATCAGAGCAGAATGCTGGAACAGATTCCCTGCTTTCTGAAACAAAACCTGGAGCCATAAATGCTGCAGCTGGAAGAGTTTTGTAGGAGTTTTGATCTTGGTGGGCGAATCCAGCATTAACATCTTTACTCAGACGCACAGCTTGCAGTAAAATCCATGTCCACAAGGTATTTTTCTATTCCCAACTGTGAAGTGTCTTTCTTTTTCTTTTAAAAAGAAATAAACAAAGACCAAAAATTATTGTATTTGTTAAACTTCAATTTGTCATTTCTTGGAGCAAGTCAAGTTGCAAAGCTGAAATTCTCCAGCTAGCCCTAAATCTCGTCCTGGTATTACGGTACGTGATTCCCCCGGGCCCCAAATCCTACTCCGTTTGGGAGCCGTGAGGAAGGACAGCCTCTGCTTCCACGGGCAACGGTTTCCTGTTCCCACCTGATTGTAGATCCCATCTACTGGTTTCCTAACACCTGATTTTAGCAACCCCCGTCCCCCATTTTCACTTCTGAGCAAGGGAAAAGGTCTAACATAGGACTCAGTGTCATTTTATTCCCTGGCCTTGGCCGAAGGACAATTGTGACGTCTTTTGCACTCTGCTCCCCACAGACCTGGGACATGTTATGGGATACATATATACACATTGAAAAGAAAATGTCATCTGTCTCTCTGAATAGCCACTCGTTTGATTATTAATGGCTCTGTCACATAGTACAATTGCTTTCGCGATTAAAGTATGCGCACACATTTTATATAAAGTATATATTTGAATATATGCACAAAATACTAAAGATGTAAAGAAATCATTGCCAACAATTGATTTTGTCATGTGTTAGTGGTAACTTTGGTCTTTGCTTGTATTTTTATTAAGTTAAAACTACTAGGCAAAGAATAAATAAATGACTCATGTATCAAAATTTTATTTCCTACTCTCTTCCTCAAACTGAGTAATCAGCTATCAAACTGCCTGGCTATTTAGGTTTGTTTGAATCATATGGCATTGTTGTTTCCTTAGGAAAGAAACAATTGAATGTCAGCCATGTCATATGGGCCATCCTAGTGGATTCAAGTTCAATCATCAACCATTTCTTTCCCTCAGCTAAAAATGTTTGGACCCGGAATCCTGATCTCATGTACTTCCACTGGAGAGACTCATCTTTCCCTCACTAATTTCCCGTGTGCCCTTGTTTCTTCTTCAGGGGCCCAGTTTCTCTGCTGTCATAATCTTTCTCCTTTTTTTCCTGTTGTTTTTGGAGAGAGAGGGGGAGAGAGAGATGGACGGGGAGAGAGAGAGGGAGGTGGGGAGAGAGAGAGATGTGGAGAACAATGATGTGTGATCCTTCCCCATAAAACCATTCCCAAATCTTCCCAAAGGTTCTAAACTAAAAGAAATGTCTGGGTGTGAGTAGATTCTTGCGGAAACCAGCGAACAGACCAGGCTTCCGTGGGATGCGTGCGTGGCCACGGCGTAGAGGCAGAGCCCAAGGAAGCCTGGCCGGGCGCTCTCAGGAATCACACGGGGACTGTGCCTTTCACAGCCTGTAGAATTCGGGTTTGCCCACATTTAAACAAGTCTCCAAGTTCCCTGTTTGACATCTGTGTTTCATTTTGGGGTCCTGTCCAGCGTCATTTGAATTAAGATGCAGAGCTGAACCAGGAGTGCGGCCTGATACTGATCTCCAAACTGTAGGGTATGTTGTGTAGGGAGAGCAGGGATTTGTTGGGTCGATTGAAAATCTTGATGATTTTGGAAATCCCATTTAAATTCAGAGCCGAGTTATGGAAACCATTCTGAGACAGGCGGTGCAGCTTTTGGGGAGAGTGCATGTTTATTATGGGCTGTCTCAGAAAGAAGCCAGGTATACCCTGAATCCCAAACAAGATGGGTGGTAACTTCTGTCAGTGTGAGAGACGGGAGAACACATACAGGACTTCCTGGTATGCGGTGTGGTTTTGTTAGTGGAGAGAAGAGGCATTTTGTGGCAAACTCCTACCAGCAGGAAAAGTCATTGCTTTTCCAGAAATTAAGGTCAGGGAATGGGAAAGGAGCCAGAAAGCTGAGCTCTCCCAGCGCCACGAGCAAACGTGTTCCTGTAAACACCTCGCCCGTGCTCACATGAGGATGGGCAGGGAGCCCACCGAGCAACCTCTCTCCCAGGTGGTCTCCGACTCTGGGGGATGGGAGTTGAGGCCCAAGGTTCGGGCTGGGAGTCTCACCCCCTTCCCGGGGCTCTCTTCCTGGGGCTGTACTAACAGCAGCACCGCACTCCCAGACCCTCTCCAGGTTCTCCGGGGACCCCTGCTGCAGAGAGTGCCTCCTTGGGTTGGGTGTGTGGGACAGACCCCTCAGGTCACGGAAGAGGCCGAGCCACGAGGGGGTTCCTGCAGGCTCCTCAGAGACTGCATTTTTTGGAGGCCACAGGAGGAGGGTGGGGGAAGTTAGGCGGGGGAGAGGACCAGAGGGCCATTAATCCCCGTGCTTTGTCACCTCACCTTGTCTGTCAGGGGAGAATGTGGTAAGAGCTGTGACAGACTGCCAGCCTTCCCCTCCTCACCTTCACTTGGGGAACATCGTAGTGCGACGTGGAAAATTAACTTAGATGAGCAGCGGCCCTGCACAGGCGAGTGCGTGGAGCAGAATGCAGATGGAGCTCCTGCGAGCTTGACGAGCAGAGAACTTTCTTACTTCTCGGCAGGGGGGAAAGGAGAGCCTGGCACTGTGGACCCACCCAGTGGCGGAAGGCCGTGTGCTCCGCCCCCAGTCTCTTTCCACGACTGTCTACATTTGTAGTCGAGGCAATAAATTCAGGAAATGCTGGAGCATCAGTGGATTTTTGGTGGACACCAATGAGGTGGCTTCGTGTGGAATCACGGGACCTCGTGGGTGGCAGAGCATGAACCAGAGGGGACGAGAAACCTGGACGGCAGCAGGCGCCCTTGGCACTCTCGGAGTGCCTCTAATTGGCCCCAGGTGTGACCACGTCTGTGATGGATGTGCGTGTGGTCGCCGAGCCGAGTCTTCCCGGGACACTTCCTGCCCCAGGGCTGCGTGTTCCCTTAGCAGCACTTCACACGCCGCGTGACAATCGCAGTCTTTCTCACACAGACATTTCCAGTCACTGAGCTATCACTGTGTCTGCATTCAAAGGCTCCCTTGTCTCTCTGCTCCCATAGGAAGTGCATGTAGATGAGGCAAAGTTCTTTCAAATAATTCTAACCTTGTCCCCATCAGCTGGATCTAATAAGACCAAAAGCAACGGGAGGGGAGCCCCTTGTGCATTCCATGTGATCCTGCCGCACTCACTTCTGCCTGCACATTTCGTTTGCTTGGCCTCCTGTCTAAATGCCTTCCCGCCACGGAGTCTCATATGTCCTTGCAGGCCTGGCTGAGGAAGGAGGCGCCTCCTCCTGAGCTTTCCTCTGCTCCCTCCAGTCCCCGCTGACCTCCTTGCCAGCATTGATCCCGACTCACTAACTCCGTTGCATCCTCCTTGAGGATGAGGCACGTTCCACACTTCTGAAACCTGCACAGTGCCCAGCACAGAGCTGGGGGTGGAGTGGGCACTGTGTTGGAACACTTTTATTGCCAGCTATGGACATGTGTGGGCTGTGGATTAAAACTGTAAGCCCCCAGAGGGCAGGGCCTAGGGTTCACAAGTGTTTTTTTTTTTTTTTTTTTTTTAATGGCATTTGACTATATTGAACCATGAGGACTTTTAGGAGCAGTGGGACCCTTGTGGAAGTCCTGCACAGGATGTGTGCACCCTCCGGTTATTCACGGCGGCGGCACAGCGACACTGAGCTGCACCGGAGGCCACTCCCGGTGGCCAGGTGGGACAGCAGCGCAATAGTAACAAGTATTACCTACGGAGAGTTCAACTGGCTTTCCTTTGAGCAAATATTTTTGTAAGGCTTCCTGAAGGACCCAACATCTTGCCTTTGAATTCATCCTGCATTGAATAATGAGTTTCTATTACTAGAAAAGACGCAGGAGTACAGAGTTAAGTAGAAAATCAGCAACCATTGGTCCATAGTGGGCCTGGAAATATGGAATGAAGCCAGAGGCTCTTCACTCAGAGGGCTCATACCTTCCTCAAAGCCCTGTGTTATTATTAATAATAATAAAAAACTTCGTCAGCTGCTTGGACCCAGCGAACATTCCAAGACCAACAGAAATGGTTGCAGGGAAGGAATCTTCAGGATTTGTGCAATCGCTAAACGCGGCGCTCCTCAACTTTCACGGGACAAACCCGTCTTCAACATTTATTCATGAGACGAGTAGCTGAGCCTGAAAACTGGGTTCTGACATTTCCTGTCCCTATTGCGGACCGCTGAAGACTCGTCTTAATCACGTTTTCAGTAGTGTTCAAGAATGGCATTCTTCTGACTCCTTTCAAGCAGAAACCACAGGCATTTTTTAGTGCAAGCGATCGCCTCGATTTTGGTAACCGTTTCCTTTTGGGGCATGCAGTGGTGCCTCATTGGCTTGTGGCAGAAGCGGAGGGTCACGGCCTGCCCGGGCCTCCTCTGCGCCGTCAGTGCTGTGGAAGATTTGACTCATGAAAAGCCTTCGTGGATCCTAGACGAAGGGCCCATAAAAGTCGTCTCGCCCGGGGAGTCACCGAGAGAGGGTCTGGGAGAGACGGGGTGGACTGACTTGCTGATGTATCTCCCGTGAACTCTCCGGGCTCCCTTAGATGGAGCAGTGGGATGATTGTCTAAATGAGGAGCAGGGACTGGCTTAGGAGCCCCACACACAGTTTGGGCCTGTGTAACATGGAGGGCATTCTGCAGGCTCAGCGAGAACCTGCTTTGCCCGGGTGTTCCTCTCACGGTGGCCCGGAGCTGCGGAGAACTTCACAGGGTGCTGCATGGGGTTCCCGCCCTGGACCCACAGCTGCTATGGCCCACCCCTCCCCCCCTATCCCGGGGGGGGGGTGGTCTTGCATTGTTCCATAGGGTCCCTAACAGGATGCACGTAGAAAAATGAAACGAGATCTACAGGCTCCTGCCTGGTTCCCGGGAGTGGGGGTAGCTTTGCTTCTGTAGTTGCATTTGGATCTGTTCAGCGGGCCTTCAGGAGGCAAATGCACCACTGAAAACTTCTTCCGGTGCATGGAGCCACTCGCCGCAGCCACTACCAAGTGAAGATTGCTCATGCTTTTTGTTTCAGTTACAGTGGAAGCAAAATTAAAGAAACCTCCCTGCCCCCAAAACCCTGGTATTGCAGAGACGGACACCCAGACCAACAGGGCGTGTTTCTGTTCACGGGCTTTCTGGTGTTGCTCTTCTTAGAAGGCGGTTTGAGCCTGCGTGTCAGTCAGTCCTCTGGGTACAAAATACCTACCATATCCTATTCTGGGAGTAAGAGTAGGGAGTGTCCCTTCCTTTTCTTTAATGGGGTCACTCGACTGTGCAGGGGCCATTCAGTGCTCCGCCTGGAACTGGGGCGTGTGGGGGTCCTGGGGGGTCATCACTGTGTGTGTACTGTCAGCACAGCGTGATGAGTGAGACAGACGCAGGGCCCTGAAGTGGGGACAGTTTTTGAGATTGTGTGGTTGGTTTGCTGTGCTTTCTGGGATGAGGGAATAAGGTCCTTATGTCTGTGAAATTAAACATTAAAAACGATCAACAGCAAATAAATTCCCTTGGTTATCCAGAGCTCCTGGTTGAACTACCTGTGTGAGCACTTTGTATTTTTGAGAACCTATCACCCTAGGGAGGTGACATAGCCCCAGGGTCAACCTCTTTGTCCTGGTCTTCCCACCTCCCCAGCCTTCTCTGCAGTCACTGCTGGCACAGCCAGACCCCAGTGCTCTGCCTTCCTGGCCCCTTCCTCACAGGAGCGGCTGATATAGGGACCATAGATTCTTCAAAGGTCAGAAACAGCTGTATCCTGATCTCTGTGTCTCCATTAATCTGAATGTATTCATAACCTTGATGATTATTCCCTGCCTTTTACTTCTGTCACAGGCCTCTGTGTCCTTTTAAACACACTCTCCTGTTATCATCCTCGTTAATAACGTTAATGCGGGGGTCTCGGACCTGAGCTGCACATTGGGATGGCGAGCTGAACCAAATACTGAGGGCTGGGTCCCCTCCCCAAGGATTCTGACTTAATTGGTCTGTGGTGTGGCCTGGCCTCTGGGCTTTTATAAAAACTCCCTGGTGATTGTAGGGTCCAGCCGAGGTGGAGGGCCACTCACTGCCCAAGTGCTCTGTCAGCTGCGATCAGGAGTTTCCTCGGCTTCGTGCGCTCTGCCAACGTGCAGCTCTTTCATCTTCGCGGTGGCGTTTGCTTACGATGGTGATGGTGGTGACTAATGATGGCCACTGAGCACTTTTTACACACCAGCACTGAACACTTTCCGGTTTATTTTACCTCTACAACAATAATGAGAGATAAGGACAGCATTACTCCCATTTTACAGATAAAGAAATTGAGGCATAGGGAGGTTCAGTCAGTTGTTTAAAGTCACGTGGCTGGTAAATGACAGAGCAGAGATTTATACCGGGGCAGGCTGACTCCGGAGTCCACACTCCCGGTGACAAAACTATGCTGTTGTCTGTGGCACCTTCTTGGGACAATGACTCCTGATTAATGGGGATTTCCAATTACCAGAAAAAAAGTGCTAGCCAGTCACATGGCGTTTTTTTCTGTTGCTTTCATCTATACAGCTCCCCACTGAGCAGTATAAGAAAGAAGAAATTTCTCCTGGAGAGAGAACAGGCAGATCAAAATCTGTAAAAATGTACGCCACAGTTGCGGACACATCTAATTCAGAGTTTCCAGCTGGGGCACAAATGACAGGTAGCACCAGCCGCCTGCTCTTGTGACGATTAAAAATGTTTCCAGACTTTGCCAGTGTCCCCTTGTTGAGAGCCACCTCTGTGAGCAGACACTTTCACGCTAGCCATAGTGATGAAACCTAAAGCAATATGATGTTTTGATCGATAACGATAACTTTCTCAAAACAAAGATATCATAACTTATTTATTCGAATGAGTGTTTCTATTGAAGTAATCAACTTGGAGACTACACTCTTCTTCAAATTACACTGCCATTATTCAAAACATTTTAAAAATTGTGTTCAGATCTTGCAGTATCTTGCAGTGACCCAGCATGAAAAATCACCCTTTAATGGTGGGCTTACTCCTTAGAGAGCTCTAAAAGGTACTTAGAGCGGAGTCCGGTGAGCAGGGCACGCTGATGGAGACGGGCTTCGGAGTGGAACTCTGACCGCGGAGCCTCTTCCTCCGGCTCCAAGCTGCCCCGGGCAGCTGCCGAACAGCAGGTTCTAACCGAGGTTCTGCTCTTTTGGAAGTTTATCCAGAATTTCTCCTCTGAAACATGATGCGCTATAACACTACTATATGATGCTTATTTCTGTTTGAAAATAAATGTTTTTTTTCCTAAGCATCACATATCACGCATGTACTAAATGTGTTCACAGGTGAGCCAGTCCCAGTTCGAGAGAAAAGAGGCCATTCTTCCTGAAGTGAGTTAGCCTGGAAAGAAGGATGAGCCGTGGACGGCTGGGAAAAGTTGGGAAAGCTCTGGGGCAGGGGCAGTGATTCGTGTGCGGGAGGAGGGGGTGAGGCGGGGAGTCCATCCCGGGTCAGGGACGGTGAGCAGGCGCACAGACGACATTGGAGGGTCTGAGTCTAGGACTGTCAGGCTCCATCCTGGCCACACATGGGCATCACCTGGGACATTTTAAAAAAATGACAGCGGCTTGAGTCCCACCCCGGACCTACTGAATAAGGCGCGGGGGACGGCACCTTGAGCCTCTGTGTGCTGATTTGAAAATCTTCGCAGGCTGTCTGAATGCACAGACGCGTGTGAGAACCAATCCAACAGGATGTAAACATGGCTGGGTAGAGGGAGCCTGCAGTCCGCATTCTGCCAGACTCACACAGCGAGAGAGGTCCCTTCCGGCAGGTTCGTAGATGCCGAGGTGAGGATACCGACTGAACATCGGAGAATCTGGAGGAGGTGAAATAAATAGCTTGTCTAGTTCATTCAGCCCAGTGATGTTCAACCTTCTTCATCCCATGGCACACAAAACTAATTACTAAAATTCATTGTGCACCAAAGAATATATTTTTTGCCGATCTGACAAAAAAGAAAGGAAATAGGTATCGTTTTGATTCACACCAGACAGCTACTGTTGTGTGGGCTGTTGTCATTTTCTCATTTGACAGTCTTAAGGGGAGAGGGGTCAGTGCCCCTGACTAGACGGTCAGGTACTGCCTGTTTTAAACATTCTGGAGGTGCACAGGCCGAGCATTGCTGATCTGTGCAGTCGGTGCAAAGCTAAGGCACGATTCCCAAGTCTTTCAGTTTCAGCTCAGTGTGTGTGCAGAGAACGAATTAGGGGATTTGGTGCAGAAGAGCAGTGGGGGACAGGTTAGACCATGGAAGGTGTCTCTCCGTGTTGAAAGGGCCTTCGGAGGAGAGAGGGAAGAAGACTGAAAATCGAACACCCACCAGGGACCAGGCTGTATCATCTGACGTGACCTTCCCGCTACCCCAGCAGGGCAGCGGGGGTGCTTGCCAGGGTGCTGACAAGTGGTCCATGCCCAGATGGTCCATGCCCAGGTGGCCCATGACATGCCCAATGTCACGTGGACAGGAGTGAGACCCAGACCCACGCCTGGTCTGCTGGCTCCTGATCTCAGGCTCCTTTTACTGCCCTGTTTAGTCCCTTGTCCGAGAGCAGCGATTCTTCACTGTGACAATGCTGACCATCAGGAAATGTTGCGACAGTGTCTGGAGACATTGGGTAGAGGCTGGGTGTGCTGCTCACCAGGGCACGAACAGCCACAAAAACCTACTCAGCTCAGAGTGGCAATAGTATTGAGCTTGGCAGACTTTGACCTAAAAGCATAGTTTAGCTCAAAAAGATGGAAGTGAAGGACAAGTTGAAGGGTAAGGTGGTGAAGTGGCTTCTTCAGACATTTACGTATAAGCATTCCTCCTTTTATCGCCCCTCGCTTTATCACACTTCCAGGTGTTGGGTTTTTTATAAACTGAAGCCAAGCTCCTCCACCAGGCGTGAGATGATGGCTCTCGGAGGCCTGAGCCGCAGCCCAGGGGACCCCTGCAGGAGGTGAGCTGGGCGGGGGCGGGGGCGGGGGGCCCGGCGGGGGGGGGGGGGGGGGGGGGGTCAGGAGCTTACTCAGACTGTGCGCCGTCTCCTCTTCTTCCTTCTGAGTGTTCCTGGAGGTTGCGGTCTCGCCAACCACGTTGTGACCTTGGAGCTGACCTCCTCACGCCTTCCCCGCAGCTTCCCTGCAAACCATCCTTCAAGACCCCCAGTGGCTTCCCCACAGGAATAACCTCGGGGCCTGTTTCTATCCACCCGTTAAGAGGAGGAGGCCTTTTACCCCCCCCCCCCCATTTTTTCTCTTTTTTTCATGGCCCACAGAGCTCTTGGCACATCTGTCAGACGTTTGCTCCAAGTCTCCCTTTTTGGGCCTTTCCTCTGAGGGGGAGCCTTGTTTACCAGGTCCCGAGTAGAGACGGCCCAGCCCAGAGGCCCCCATCAGGCAGCCATTTTTTGTCACTTTTCCACCTGGGCTGAATCTGAGCCAGAAGATAAGAGGCAAAACACGTCCCATTATCAGGCCCCTGAGCCATCCACTCCCCTGACTTCTCCCGTGGGTATTCTTGTTCCGACGCCAGCAGGCCCACAGGCTCTGTTTGCGATGGCTCGGAGCCATAATCCAGGTGTGCCGTTCCAGAGCATTCTTGCAGAGGAGTTTACAGCCGGTATGTTGTTTACCTGCATTTTTGGCCCGTCTCAGTCCTTCGGGAGCCAAGAGCATACAGACTGTGACATCTCTAGCGCCTCCCTTACCTGTCTAGAAAGTATGCAGGAACCCAGACTTTACACAATGTGTCTGCGGCCTTCGGTGACCCCTTCCCGCCTCGGTCTTTCTTCAGGAAATCCTGAGAGACGGTGGAAACACTCCTCCCCGGCCGGCTGCAGCTCGTTGGCAACCGGGTGCCCCCGCAAACTGCTGTGCAGGCTCTGGCCGGAAACTGGCGCTGTGCAGAAGCAGGACAGCCATTCCTGGGGGCCTGCTTGTCAAACGCTCGCTTGCAGGCAGCCCCAGGACTGCCTGCAAAGTCATAATACCAACAGCCATAAATAAGCTCTACCACACTACCGACTTGGGAAAGGACCTAAAAACAATCTGGATTTGGATTTTGGCGTGCTTGGCTTTGGGAGTCACAGTCATTTCCCAAACCCTCCTCATCGGCTTCTTTGGGGCAACTGTGTTCTGGGGCTTGGACGTGTGCTCTGGCTGCTCTGGGGTCTCCTGCAGGGCTCTGCTCCTGACGCCCCAGGTCTTATGGCTGAGGTGGGCCTGGGTCTCCAGTTTGCAGGGCAGAGGTTTGCAGGTCAGTGGGGCAGCTAGAGGGCTGGGGTCTCAGACAGAAACCATGGCAGAGGGCCTGCTGGCGGCTTCCGCTTCTCTTACCCCTGTCATTGACACGTGGACTTGCCCAGTCTCATTTCTGTCATCTATGAAATGGGGGTAATCTTCTCTGGCTTCATCACCCTTCTCCTGGATTAGGAGAACTTTGTCTTGTTTACCATATATCCTGGACAACCCCTGGTGCTTAGTGGTCGCACAGTAAATACAGGTGGTCCTCGAACAACAGGGGTTTGGTCTGGGTGAGTCCATTTATATGCAGATATTTTCAGTAAATACTGTAAATGTCTTTTTTCTTCCTTATGATTTTCTTAATAACAAACATTTTCTTTTCTCTAGCTTACTTTATTGTAATAATCCAATATATAATACATATAACATACAAAATGTGAGTTAATATTTGACTCTTTATGTCAGCAGGAAGGGTTCTGGGCAAGATAGGCTGCCAGTAATTAAGTTTTGTGGAAGTCAAAAGTTTTACTTGGACTTTGGACTGTGTGGGCTCAGCGCGCCTAACTCTGCATTGTTCAAGGATCAGCTGTGAATGGCGAATGAACAAATGCACATCAAGTAAAAGTCTCCATTCCAAATGAATTTAAGGTACTATTTTGGGGAGAATTTTAGACCACGAGGCAGGCAGTCTGTTTCCAGCGCACATGGGGTAAGGTGAAAATGTCTGACCGTGTTTCTGCCCGGACTCGCCCCTGGCCCTGGGCCGTGACACGCTCGGAAGAACACGGGAAGGAGCTGATCACAGGTTTTTCATGTCAGTCGCAGGGACTCTCCAGCACACCACGTGTTTTTCCTTGGCACGGTGTTAGCAGAAAATGCTCATTCTTTTTCTTTCTTAAGGGAAGATCATGGTACAGAATCGTCATCTGGATTTTCTGCATCTCATTTTTTAGGGTTGAGGTGGGGAAGAGAGCCAGGGTCAGGAGGTAGGGTCCACCCCGCGGTACCTTCAGGGACCTGTGGCAGCAGGGAGCCTCAGCACTGGCTCGCAGGGCAGAAAGAGCAAAAGCGTCTCTAGTCTATGCCTGTCTCCCCATTCATAGACACGACACATACACATTTGTGTTTTCACAGGCACACACGTGCACACATGCACACACGTGCACACATTACCAGGACGGTGGCAGCTCACTGCACGGCTGCCCTTGTTGCTGCAGGCAAGTTTAAGTGCGTGCTGTGCCTTCGGTTAAGATTCCCTGTTGCACTGCACTTGAGTCTCGGATAACCAGAGCCTGCCTATGTTCACTCAGGGGTGATTTTCCTTTTTTGGACATTCCTATGATTAAGAATTGAAATGTTAGAATTTCTTCTGCCGTTGGCCATCTGCCTGATCCTTTAGCTAAAACCCCAGGACCGCTGGAGACTCAGCATTCTCAGACTTGAGTGGTTTAGAGATTCTAGATTTGATGCTTTAGAGATTTAGGAAGGCACTAGGGCACATTTACTCCATCACATCACGCCTGGGTCAGTCAGGTTTTTGCATACAAAGGGGGCACCCGAGGGCTATAAATAGCATCATGAAAATTCAGGTCAGATTTTGCCACCAAGTCAGTTCAGATCAAGTCAGGTTTGGCCACCAAAAGAGTTTAGGGAAAAATGTTTTGGTTTTTAAAAACCTTTGGATAGTATTTGGATCATGGAAAAAGGATTATAGACTGGTATTTCAAAAACACAATTTTTAATTAGCTTTCTTTCTTTCGAATTCCATTAAAAGAGAGACCTTGTTTTTTCCCCAGAGCCCCGTGGAGGGAGGGAGGCGGCTCTCCTTGAGGTCTGTTTGCTCGGCAGGGAGCCTACAGCGTCCTGTGCAGTCACTCGCAAACCAGCTCCGTGTGTTCCCTTGTGCAGGCTGCCGGGATGGCGGGGATTCCACTAGAGGGCAGTTGGGCCTTATCTCAGTGGACTTTGCCTTTGACCACCACTCATTTCTGTTGTTATTCAGCACACGCGTGTCCCACTTGACATCACCCACGCGTCTGCATGGCAGTGGTTCCCACGCTGACATTCCCCGTCTCGGCTGCTTTTCTGAGCTCTGTCTTAGTAGCTGCCGTTGGCGGTTTTAAAGATGGCTCAGCGTGGACATGTTGAAGGCCGGCCTCCGGAGCCCCACTGCCTGTCCTCCGAGTCCAGCTCGCTCCCTCCTGGGCTCCTCGGCCCGGGAAAGGCCACTGACAGCCACCTGCTTCTGCGAGCCGTGGACCCAGGCTTCACCCTGGCACTCCTCTTCCTCTGAGAGTCCTCACCAAATCCTCTCTTTTGCGGGCCAAACATCTCTCACGGTCTGCCTCCTTGGCTGTCTCCGTGCCTAGCTACCACGTTCTTTGCCTTGGCTGCTAGCCCTCACCTGGCCTCCCAGCTCTAGGCGCACCTCTGCCCTTCTCCCAAACCTCTCTCCTCTGCCTCACCTGCTGCCAACTCCAGACCTTGCATCACTTTCCATCCCCACACTTGTAAGTCCCTCTCCACTCTGAAGTACTGTTTTATTTGTGTGAAAGTGGAAGGCCAGTACACTGAGGATGAAGGTAGCAGGACGCAGCTTCCCAAGAGGGTGGTGGGAGATTGTATGTGCAAGGCGTCCGCATTTGGCACGGTTCCTCGTGCATATGCGTCTCAGTTGCTATGAGTTAGTCAGGTCAAACTGGTGCCTATACCAGTCTCCCAGTAACACGGTTGGAATACTGGGTCTCCCCCCAGTCATTTCCTTCAGGAAGTCTTACCTGCAGAGATCAGAGCATCCGGTAGGCACTCGCGGCTCCCGTATCTTTTCTCCGTGCCCTTACATAGCTTGTTATTCTTTCTTTTTCCTCCCTCCCCCCTTCTTTTCTTCTTTCCTTTCATAAGTTAGCTTCTTGTTGCCTGCCTTGCTCATTAGATTAAAGGTCAGCTTGTTGCCTTGACTGGTGTGGCTCCATTGGCTGTAAAGTGAAAGGTCGCTGGTTGGATTCCCAGTCAGGACACAGGCCTGGGTTGTGGGTTCAGTCCCTGGTCAGGGTGCATACAAGAGGCAACCAATAAATGTTTCTCTCTCACATCGATGTTTCTCCCCTTCTCTTTCTCCCTCCCTTCCCCTCTTTCTAGAAAGGAAGGAAGGAAGGAAGGAAGGAAGGAAGGAAGGAAGGAAGGAAGGAAGAAAGAAAGAAAGAAAGAAAGAAAGAAAGAAAGAAAGAAAGAAAGAAAGAGAAAGAAAGAAAGAAAGACAACTTGTTATAGCAACTGGAAATTCTCAATAGTGGTTGAATGAATGAATGGATACATGGACAAAAATGCTCCCCACCCCCTTTTTTCTTAGCCACTGGAATCTCCCAAGGTGCTAGTTGAAAGTAGGTTTTGCACCTCAGCCATAGGGGATGAGGAGGGAGATATTTGCATTTTAATGAGGAAGAAAGAGAGACAGAAAGAAGCAAAATTTAGCCCAGAGTTTTGTCTGCAATACAACCTCAGTAAATACTTACCAAACAAGTGACAAATCTCTGGTGCTGGGACTGATATGTAGGAGATGTTTAGGGAAACTGAGTCTTTCCAGGGCCTTAAAAACAATTGTTTGAACAGTTCAAGAAGACATCAGAAAGTAAGACAGCAACAACAAGAAGCCATAGCATCTCCCCCAGCTCATAACCTCCTACTTGTTCTCCTTTCCTGCTTGTTTATATTGCCTCGAAAACCCATGCATTCATTTTTGTGTTAGATTCAAACCATCCAGATGTTTGAAAAAGTGAAGAACAAAACATGAGAAAGTTTTCCTACTCTGCTTCCAACCTACCCCCACCAAGGAAACCAGCATGGAGTCAGGGGAGCCTTCCCTAGAGTGGGGGTGCACCTCCTTGCTCCCCACGCACAGGACAGCGCAGCAGCAGAGGAGAGAGGAAAACCCGGGTTGGGGTGTGGCGGGGCACAAGGCTGAAGCTGCGACACGGGGGCAGAGCAGCCAGTGACGACGCCCTGGTGGACAGGAGACGGGAGGGACGCCCTTCCCTCAGACTGGTCCGACCTGCCCTCGCGCACCCTCGGGTGTCAGCCTGGGTCTGTTCAGCGCAGTCCACTTTGCACACACGTAAGCACATCCCAATGGCCAACAAGCAAAGCACAGAAACCACCACCACCACCACCAACGAAACCCCAACAAACTTTCAAAAAAACCCCAGAAACCCAAAAAGGTTTTATGTTATGTCTTATGTTCTGAACCAGGCTCTTCTCATTAATGGTGCTCAGAAGTCTTTGGGCAGGAGTAAGAAATTTACTTGGAGATGCCAGCCCTGCCCCGGGAGACAGTCGAAGTCGGCCAGCCCCTGCTCCAGCGTGACCATGTGCCACCAAAGGGCAATAGAAGATGCCGATGCCTCGGAGGAGATGCAGCAGGACTCCGGGGAATGGGCTACTCAGGCATCAGAGAAAAATGACACAGAGAAGGACATTGTGGCCCGAGGAAGAAGGAGTGTGACAAGAGGTACAGCCCTGAGGGGCACTGCGTTGTGGGGAGCAGCTCCAGGTAGTTCCGTGATGCAGGGTGCCAAGCTGCTCATTGAATCCCACCTGGGCCAAGTGGCTGTTCTCCTGTTCAATTCTGGTAAGAAGTGTGGGCTGTGCCCTGTGCCCGTGATCCACCCAGAAGCAGGGGCGGCAGCCCGCACCCCAACACCAGAGGCTGAGGCCTTGGCCGGAAGCCTCACTGCACCGTGTTCTGCAGGGCCTTCGCGGTGCTCCTTCCTCGTGGTTGCAAAACGATAAACGGGTGGAGGTGGGTGAGGTGGGACACTTCGTTGTAATAGTGTCAACAGTAACAAAAACATTTGCCCAAATATAAGTACATAAGCATCAAAAGGCAAAAACAAAAAACAACAATGAGCAAACTAGTAAAGGAAAAAAGAAATTTACTCCCTGGTTTTGAAATGGTCACAGGGCTTCATAATGTGAGTGGGCTATCATTTTTTAACCATTGCTCCATTAATGAACATTAGTGGACATAATAATGGTTTCCTCATTTTTTTCAATTAAAAACCATACTTTATTGAAACCCCTAATTTTGTGCACATACTGACTTTCTCTCCTGTATGGATTCCTTAAAGTGGAATTGCTCAATCAAAGAATTTGCACCTTTTACATTTTGATAGATATCTTCAAGTCAAATCAATTTATACTGCTTGAGAGTGCTTATTTCCTCATATCTGGACTTAATATTTAAATAGTTATTTAAGTTAAATAACGTCATCTAATGGATGAAAAATATTTCCTCATTGTTTTGGTTTGCAATTTCCTTGCTGAATAATGTGGATGAGACTCTTTTTATGTATTTAGTGGATGTATATGTTTTGGTCATCTCTTTTGCCCATTTTATAAACTTTTATTGTTTAATTAGAAGGGCTCTTCCTAGCCCCTTGTTTAATCTAGTCAACAAGCTCTTGTCCGCCCCCGGCACTGTGTCGGCAGCATGCTAGGCGTTCGGGTTTCACAGAACGCAGTGCACAGTGTATGGGGCCTGCCTGCTTCAGGGTGGGGTGGCGGGTGGGAGGGCAGACTCGCAGGGAAAATGAACGCAATCACATGTTGCAGCCGTCACGCTGGACACACCGCCGCCTCAGGAACACTGGGTGGCGTGGCAGTTGCTAGTCAGTGGTCTCAGAAGGAGAGAACTTGAAAAGGGCGTAGCAGTTTCTCTCTCTCGTAGGGAAGCCACAACATGCTGAAAGTTGCCTACTATTTTTTTAGCTTACTGTTCTATCTTTAAATGTGACTTTTTACATCGTTAAGTCAGGAATGATTGCTTATGCCACTAGTTGTGAAGTCCCTAGAACTAAGAATAAAGACTCTTCGAATTCAGTGTTTCAATAGAGGGCGTCTTTAACCTCCCTGAATGCTCACTGCAAACACCTGAGTGGGCATCCGCACAGGTGGTCACATAGACACACGGACACAGCTGAGCCAAGTGGTGTGATGGGAAAGGACTAGGCAGGATGCTGGTGCCTGGGGTGTTCCCTACAAGAAGAGGACAGACACACAGCTGGGTGAGGAGTTCTCTATGTGCCCAAACAAAGCTGACGGAAGACCTCGGGGCTGCAGTTGACGACGCACTGGAGGGAGCTGAGTAGAGGGAGAAAGCTCTGTACTCTGCTCAGGGAGAGGGTGCTGTTCGTGCATCTTCATGGAAAACCGTTAAGCTCATCTTATTTGCACAAGAGTCACGGACAGTTGACGCTCTTCTTCACGTGGAAAGCAGAGACGTGGCTCAGATTTCCTCCGAGGAGCTCCCGTGGATTTTGGCCTGCAGGAGAGGAGGTCGTCTAGCTTTTTCTCAAGCTCTATCCAGTGAGACAGGCTGGAAAGGAGGCGTGGAGCGGGCAGGACCACGGTCCAGTCTGCCGAGGGGGGCACGCTGCCTCCCTCCAAGCTCTGTCTGTAGGGTGCTCAGCACGGTCCCTGGAGGGGGACCGTGTCAGAAATAGTCACCGTGAGACATGCTAGGATGCGCGATCACTTGCCAATTGTGAGACAGGATCACAGTGACACGGTGTTCTCTGTAAAAATATCAGTCCCCGCATGGGCGTTGAGCGCTGGTTCTAGTGTGGGCTTAGAAGCAGCAGTGTGGTTGGACAAGAGCTGGCCTCGGAGCTGGGTCTGCAGAGCGGGGCCCTGGTTTCGGCTGAGATGGCGTGTGGGCTGTAGGTAAGGCATCAGTGCAGGCAGAGGGTCACTACACTGCCACACCTACCCTCAGAGACATCCCAGAGCCCACCCTTGAAGTTCACAAATATTTTGTCAACACAACATGGAAAACAGAGAGAGACCCTGACCGCCGTCTGTGGAGGGATCCAGCGTAACCAAGCCAGGTGGGGAATAGGGTCCTGGGTGGGGGAGGCACTGAGGGGGGCACCAGAGCCCAGGCTAGTGTTTTTTCTCTCCAGAGGACTCTGGTGGGGGCCATCGGACAGACACGGCCCCTCAGACACCCGGTCTCTCACCTGGCTGGAGACCCTTGTCCCTGAGCCTGTGGGGGCCTTCCCTCCCTTTGATTTTGGCTTCTGTGCAGTGGGGGGGCCGGGGAAGCTTGGAGGGGGTGCTTGTCAGTCCTCATGTGCCTGGTCGCAGATCCCCGCGCCGGGGAAGGTATTTCCCTCACATTCTTCCGAGTTCAAAGAGCTTACCGAACCACAGACACCCGGTATTTATGCTTCAATATGATTTCATCACATGCCACACCAGGGTGCATTTGTTTTCACAACATTTAATTAGATTTCCCGGAAATGGAAAAGCCATTTGCTTTTTTATGGATTTACTATCAGTCCGAAACCCAAGAGCCTTTCCAATATTTTAATACAAACCAGTCACATGGATTTAAATCAAAAGAATGTGTTCAGAGTAGGAATAAGACTGATAAAAGCGGCTTTGATATGGGCCGGCTGGAGCCCCGCCTCCCAGGATGGCGTGGTGGGGAAGCCAGGGAGACGCGGTGTGGAAGGGAGGCTGCTCTCTCTGGAAGCGTGTAGAGCACGGGTTGCTTTTCCCTTGGCAGGACAACAACAAAAGAAACCACGTGGCCATTTTCCACTCTGCGACGCATTCTTTGCAGAGGCCCGTCTGGTTGTTCTTGGATGGTTCCCGGGGACTCACACCGCGTCCATCTTTCGACAGTTCCCCGCCAGGTCCAAGTGGCTGTGGTCCATCCCAGGAACGGCGAGGCCTGTGACGCCTTCCTGCGGTTCTGGGTGTCCCTCGTCTGTGACGGTGCGTGCTCATCAGGACTGTAGCTGACGGAAGACTGTCTCTCACTGGGTCTAGGACCTCCCGGGGAGATGGCAGCCTTTATTTCTAATGTGAGTTTGTTGCCAAGTGCTGCACACAGGTGCTGACCGAATGTCCAAGACGGAAGGGCCTAGCTGTGGCCCACGGTAGGTGCTGACCAAACGTCCTGAGATGGCAGAGGCTGGCTGGTATGTGCAAACATAGTGTTCGGCAGTTCTCGTGTAGAGGACTGTAGTAGGCCCTTGGCCTAAAACGTGGTCCCGAATTCTGCTCGGCTGCCAGTGGAGCTGGGTAGGTCCTCGTTGTGGGGGCTCTGTTGTCCCTTGTAGGAGGTTTAGCAGCATCCCTGGCCTCTCCCCACAGATGCCAGTAGTTCCGCCCCCACCCTGCCCACGTTGTGGGAACCAAACGTGTCTCCGGAGATTGGCAAACGTCCCCTGAGGGGCAAAAGTCACTCCCAGTTGCGATGATTGCCCTGAGCTAAGCGAGGTGGTGTGGAGCAGATCTGGCTTTAGGTGTGACTTGCGTCAGCAGTAGGAAATGAGGCGATGAGACCGCAGCACCCTGGAGATGCTCTTGGGACCAGTAATACCTTCCCTGCCCACAGCACCCCCGGGAAGGCCCACCGAGGATGTTTTGGCTGAGACGCTTGCAGAAAGTTGAGAGCAGCTGCCTGAGCACTCAGCCAAGGAAATGGTTCTCCTGGATTTAATGGGGAGAACAGCCAGGCAGGAGTCAGGCCGTCACCTGTGAACGCAGGTGTCCAGGAGATAATGTGGTGTGACAGGGGAAGAGGTTAGGGAGCGGGGAGACGCTGGGGCCTGCACTCTGGTTCCTGCTGACCAGCCTGCCTCACAGGGAACGCCCTTTCCTTGGCTGGTAACCAGGGCCCAAACTACATGCCCCATAATGTTCCTGCCACCCCTCGGGCGTGAAGAAATTATGGATTCACACGCTTAGCTAATGAATAGTCTGTTATTCCTATGTGTACAGATGAGGAGCCGGACTTGGAAGGGATGCAGGGTGGGAAGGAGGGAGGCGCAGGTTAGGGGTGTGGGAAGGTAGGTCGTAAGGCTTGGGGGAGACGAAGTCTAAGATGTGGGTAACGAAGTCTGTGCTAAAGCGACATCGGGACATACAAGGACGACCCACATGCCATACGGTTCTGCTCTTGCGTGTGTCTGGGGGTGTGCGCACGTGCAGGTGGAGGTGGGGGTGCTGAGCGGGCCACAGCTAACAAGCTAACCAGCTTCCCCACGGCTCCTTGGGGGATGGGGTTGACTCGGAGGACAGCGTCTCTTGCCAAATAGGAAAACCACTGTCAGAGGTTACTGACTGCGCCGGGAGCTCTCAGGCCGCGTGGGAGCTATCACCGCGGCCCGCAATGGCCTCAGTGTTGTGCAGATGTGTACGACCACGTCGTCCCTCTGTATCGTGTCCCGTGGAAACCGGGGTCACGATTCATTGCCTAAAGAAGGCAGAGCGGCCGGAGAGACCCTGACAGCCCATGGCACAGAGCGCGGGCTGGGGCAGGTCTGGCTGGAACCAGAGCGCTTGGCGAGTCTCAGAGCCACCACGGGTTTGATAAAAGAGCAAACTGATCTCACGAAGCAGTCTCTGCCTTCCTTTCTAAACACGATGTGTATTTGAAAGGAAATTCAATCCATATGTTTTTGATTAATTTTACTTAAATCATCAAAATATTATTTCTCAAGAGTTGTTTGATGTGTAAGAACTATTTAAGCCCTTTGAATAATTTTAAAAATATGTATATTTTTTCTCTTTATGACAGGAAATCACTTTTTAAAGAGTTTAAATGGGTTTGGACACAAATGAGATTCAGACTTGAAGCCCTGACCCTGTAAGATTAGGGGAAGCTGGAGCTCGCCAGGCCAGCGGAGACTCTCCCTTTCCTCCCCCGGAGCCCACACCTCCGGAGAGCACGGCGTCAGCAGAAACGCTGGGGCGTTGTCCAAGGAAGCGGAATGTTTTTGTTGCAGTTTTCCCCTAGCCACAGGGTTCACAGCCTCAGCGGACACCGACCCCATCTCTCTCCTTGGCCTTGGCCTTTGTGTTGGGGAAGTTGTGACCTTCTCTACCCGTTTCAGTGTTTGTGCGTCTCGATTTTCATTCCCGTACCCCCTCTCAGGCCTGGAACCCTCAGCTTAGACCACAGCATCCGCCATCCAGCTGGGGGCGCCCCCTCGAGGCACTTCGGGTACCTGTTGGACGTGTGTTATTGCCTTTGAATCCTCACCCGATCCCTGCTAAATTGTCACTAAAGTCACCACCCTTCCACTGGTTCCAGAAGCCCACGGGTCTTTAACCTGCATTCAGTGCCTCTCTGCATTTGCTGACCCTAGCGTGCTGCTGTTGACCACAGACAGTCCCTTCTCACAGCAGCCTGGTGGTGTGCTGAGCTGCCCTTCTCCCCACCCTCCTACTCATTCAGCAGGGGTCACCCAAGTCTGCCCCCTTCCTGATCGCTCTTCTTGGGCTCTCCCTCCCTCCTAGGAGCCTCTACTGCCCTCCCCTACATCACCATCTGTCTGTCTGTCCATCTCTCTGAGGCCATGTCTGCTCCCGCTGCTTCCTGGAGTGCTCACACTGATGGATGGCTACGTCTCTCCTCCTACACCGGACTACATACTTGGTTCCACAGCGGTGGTATCTCCAGGTGTGCTCCCCGGACCGAGGCACCAGTTCTCATGGGAGAACCCGCGAGAACTACCATTTCTTAGGCTCCTCCCCAGAGCTGCTGAACAGAAATTCCAGGTGTGGGGCCCAGCACTCTGCGTTTTGACAAGCATGGGACTCAGATGCATGCTCCCAGTGGAGACCCACTGTTGTGCAGCAAAAGACAAGGCCCAGACTTCTTTGTAACCTCTGCAGTGCCGGAAAGAGCTGGAGTGTGGGAGTTATTACAACTCGAGGTAACTTGACTTTTAAGACAAGTCCTTGATGGCAGACAACACTTTCAAAGTTTGTTATGAAATTTTAAGAAATAAAACACCGCCACTTCTTGCTGATTGCCTGGAAGATTAAATACTTGCCAGTTTATTAATAATTCTCTTAGGGAGAATTTCTTCATTTTTTTCTTTTTCCTTTCTTAAGGATTTTAGTGTAATTAGAATAATCAGATGATAGAATTCAGCACATTATGTTTCCAACTTTCTTGAAGTGCTAAATTTGTAGTTTATAGATGATTTTTCCTTTGGAGGTTGTGTGCTTGGTGGCCATATGTGAGCATGGAGAATCACTTCCTTTTTTCTATTTTTCATTCAAATCCTTTACTACAGCTTAGAACTCTCATGCAGACATGAATGTTGCTACAAAATAAAAAAAAAAACCCGGTGATATATGGAAAAACCAACCCTTTGCATAAATCTATATACCAATAGGGGAAAGTAAACTTAAAATATTGTTTTTGGGAGGTAAAGAGAGTAAAAGAGGGAAAAATGGTGTTGGAGGGAGACTTGACCTGGGGTGCTGAACACACAATACAATGTACAGATGATGTGTTACAGAATTGGACCCCTGAAACCTATATAATTTTATTAACCAATGTCACCCCAATGCATTCAATAAAAACTAAAAAAATACACAAAAAACTGTCCCACTAGAAGGTAAAATTTAAAAAAAAATGCATTAATGTTTTTCAAGCAATATAAATATTGCCTTCTCCTCTACCTCCTTCAATCAAATTTTGTGCATCGCCACAGAATACAGGCTTACATGCTGAGGTAGGCCTGCACCTAGTCATATTTTTTCTGTCCTCCCCAAGAAAGCGCCACAGGCATGGAGCCCCTCTGAGGCCCCCCCCGATCTGTCTGGCCTGCCCACTGGGTGAACCCACAGCTGCCCAGAGTGAGACTGGCAGCCCCGTGTACATGAGCCGGGCAGGTGGCCGGGAGCCATGGGTCTGCCTGAATTGCCTTTGGCACAACCTGTGTGCCGGGGTTTTGAGGAGTGGCAATAATAGATTTGTCAGCATCACGCTGGAGCAAAACTTGGTGCTTTGGAGTCAGACAAACCTGGACTGGAAGCCGAGCTCTCCCTCCTGAGATAGCCTACGCCTGCTATTTATATTTCCTTTAGAAGGAGGCTCCTCACATCCGCCCGGCAGGGTTGTGGAAGGAGGCACGCACGGCTCACGTGTGCAAGCTGCACAGCCCTGGCTGGACGCTCAGTGGATGGAGCTACTGCTGTTAGTCTCTGACACTTGCTGTTCGTAATTCTTTTATTATTCATCTCGAAGGCATAACTCAAATGAAGTCATCACCCCTGTCTGGCTTTTCAAATTCCAGAGAGCTGGGCTTCTAATTGTTCTCCTCTAATCCTGACTCGTTGCATTGATTTAAAGTGTGTTGAACACTTTTTTTTTTTTCTTTCTGCGTTTCCTCTGCTCTTCTTCATTTGAAGCTGCACCCTTTCAGTGTTCAGAAAGCAGGTGGGTAACTTGATTGGTTCTGTCATTTACTCGGGAGTGAAGTCCACCAGGACCTCCCCTCTCTCACTGGGTGGTTCTCACTGTGGCCAGGCTCTGAGGATGCCCCCGTGTGCCCAGGGGTCAGGGCATGGCCACTTGGCTTTCAGCCCACAGTCAGAAAGCTGGAGTGAAGCCTGCGACGGGAGGTATTCTGTCTAAGCGTCCTTCCACTCTTGGACCCAGGGGTTGTGGACGCAGGGCTTTGCCTACTGGTGAGATTTCCCAGGACTCAGTAGGAGAATGTGACCCTCGTCTGTCTTCAGTGGGCCTATGTTTCCCCCACGAGGGCTGGGGCTGAGTCAAGGCCTCTGCTCTTTGACCCTGGGTGAAGGCGGGCTGAGCTGGAAGTGGCCGTTCCCCCGCAGCGTTCTCTGCCCACACCCATGAGAACCAGCTGCCGCCACGAAGCTGTGCCACGAGGAGAAGAGCTGGGACCTAGCAGGGGAAATGCTGCAGTGACTAGCTGTGGTTGGGGGTGGTGCCCACAGCCAGGGTGCAGGGTGTGGGCCCTCCGGCCCTGTGGGGACCTCCGAGTCAACCCTGAGCATCCTCACTCACTGACGCTCTGGTGCTGTTACCACCACTTTGTTACACTAAGACCTCATGCAAGTGACTCCCAAAGCTGGGCCACCAAAGACCCAGAGGTTGCTGCCTGACTCTTCAATCAGCTGTTCCGGGGACAGCCAGCCATTCCCTGGTGTGGCACAGACCCTCAGAGGCGGAGTACAGAGTTCCCTGTGGTGGGGACCTTAGGCCTCTGGCCACCCCAGCACCAGGTTCCTGGTGTCTGCGTGAGCAGGCAGCGGAGTCTCCAGCCCTTGGGACCTGTAGGCCCCAGCTGTCGTCCTGACTCCCACAGCCAACCTGGAAGCTGGCTCTCCTGCCTAAACTGCATTGAAATGCCTGGTCCCAGAACCAGTGTGGCTCAATCAATACGGACTGTCTTATGCCACTAAGGTAAGGGGTAATTGGTTACACAGCAACAGATGAATAAGACAGGGCCTGGCCTAGGGTGCTGGACTCCTGGAAGAAAAGGGCGAAATTGGGGGAGGAGCCATCAAAAAGGAAGGTCACCCAAGTCAAAGACCAGCAGACCTTGTAAAGGGTGGGGGAGGGGGGCTCGGGAGAGGGAGAAGATGAGGTTGGCGCCCCACTCCCAGAGTACCTGGGAGAAAGCGAAAAGGCAGAGACAGGTGTGACTGTGGAAGGGCTCCTGGACATGAGGACTTGGAAATGGACCTCTCCACAGATGCGAAGTGTTGCAAATTGATGTCTACTTGGGCAACGCTTGGACTTCATCACCCAAAAAGATCATAGAAATACCGGTAAAGGAAGTCTCAGGAGGCCCTTTAGACATTATCCCCCTGCACAGGAGTCTAGATAAAGCCACCAAAGACCAGCTCACCCTTTGAAAGTCAGCATGCTGGTGGAACTGGCTGTTTCCAGGGCTTGGCAAAAGGTTTCACATTCGTTCAAACAATTAAGTGATTAAAATGATCTCTACCTATATTAAACTATGAGTCACTTTTGTACTTCCAGGAAGGAGTTAAGTGACATAGGAGCAATTAGGTAACAAGATTTTGTGTTAGAAATTAAGAAAAAAATTCCTTTAAAGAAATTGCTTTCTTTCTACACAGTTTTATAGCTGTCAGCGTTTTATGTGCTTTTAGCTGGGGAAGAGGATGCATTTCTCTGGAAGGGGCAAGGCCGGAAATCAGCAGTGATTCATACCACGTTTTCACATGCTTCTCTGACGACTTTTAAGCACAAATCTGGGTCCACTTGAATAACAAAAACATTAAAAGATGGTGTTTTAAACTTCGTCTTTTTGTTAATCATGTATTTGGTCTTGTAAATAGCACACACAAGTGCATCCCTGTTACGTCAATGGGAAAACAGTGATTAGCTGGCTGTTTAAGCAGGAGACAAGAGTATCTTGCAATTTTATGTGTGTTTCTTAAACAGCTATGTGTTTTCTCTTGATTTAATTTGATTTAGGCGACTATTGTACATTTTAGAATTTCTTTAATTGACTTAAAATTTTAATGATCCTTGTTTATCTTCCTTTACATTTAGTGGCAATTTTTAGGACTTTGAAGATAGTTTTCTAGGCCACGATGCCTTTTGAAAGAAGGGCACATTTATTTGAAAGAAACACACTTCGTTGTTTCTAATTCCCTTTGATATTCCGGAAAATGGTTTTGCTTTAGCGCTCCCTGCAGCCTGGCTCCCCTTCCCCTTTGTCTCTATGGGGGTGAGGTAATGCCGGGGTGGCAGGGCCTTTGTGATGGAAATGACTGTGACAGCAGTGTTTACTAGGAGTAAGAGAAAGAGAAGTGTCAATAGTGCTGCCGACCAAGCACTGGAGGATACTCGAGTCCTTCATTTCCAGGGAGAAAAATGCCACTCAACGTGTTCGTCATTCTTTTGGGCGGCTGCAACGGGGCGTGTGCACGTGACCGGGAACCAGCATGGAGGCCGTTTCTCAGCGGAGTAAGGGGGGTACACCGAGCTGCACAAGCTGAGTAGGGGGGGTGTGCGAACACAGCACCTAGCTCAGTGGTTGCCTCCTAGATCTTAGACCCGGAGTCAGAGAGCTTTTTCTGTAAGGAACCAGATAGTCAATATTTTAAGTGTAGGGGCCCTAACGTCTCCTTTGCACCTGCTGGAATCTGCAGTTGTAGAGAGCTGCTGCAGACCACGGGTGAATGAGTGGCCGTGGATGCATTTCAATAAAACCATCTTTCCAAACAGGCTGCAGCCCAGATCTGGCCAGCGGACTGTAGTCTGTAGTTTTTCTTATTTGCTTGTTTGCAGGTCAATGCATTGCACAGTGTTTGAAGGAGCTTACAAGACCAGATGAAAGTGCCCAGGTAGGGCCAAGCGCCCCGCGACCTGCTGAGAGTGTGGGGGTAGCAGTGGCACCGGCCAACTAACACTAGATTGAGTTCACCCATCGCAGCACCAGGGACTCCCTGAGGGGCGAAACTGGTGTTTGTGGGCCACGGTGCTTCACTTCAGTGACACCCTTCGTGTGGGCATCGGTGACAGCCCTCCAGGCCCAGGGGGCCAGCAAGTCTCCCAGGGGTCATTCTCGTTTGTCCCCATGCACCCCTCTTTTCAATGCCTTAGGACGCTCTGAGGTGCCCTGGGATAGAAAGTGGGGCCCCAGACTCCTCGAGGGCGATGCCCAGGGAGGGAAATCTGCCCGTGTCAGGATGTGACTAACTGACCCTGCCCTCCCCCAGGTGGAGCAGGAATGAAACACACCCTCCATGCACATACGCCCTTGACCCTGGGACACTACTTGTAAGAATCTACCTTAAGAAACATTTTGAAGAGGCTGCTGAAGATTTGTATGTAATATTTGAATATAGCTTCATTTATTAAACCAAAAATTACAAAGAAGTTAAATACCCAATAGCAGGAGAATAAGTAAATGCTTTATGCATTTTACTTATTAAATAATATAGTGTCTTTTAGAACCCTTTTTGAAGACAACGTTAGGACAGGCAAATGCCCAGTACACAGCCGACCCTTGAGCCATGTGTGTTTCGGGGCGCTGACCCCTGCGCCGAGTAACATCCGCCCACAGCTACAGCCTGTCCCCACATCCGCCGGTTCTCAGTCTTGGGGGACCTCTTCCTATTGACAGGATTTAACCCAGAGCCATCGTTCAAGGGGGTTCTGGGAAATGTGTTTCTGGGTTTTCCCCTGTGATAGTGAGGACGCAGAAGGAGGAAGCCGAGGTGGGAATGGCTACCGCACCATCTGATGCACTGAGACACCCTGTGGCCCATCTCCAGGATGCTAAGTCAGCAAACAGACACAAAAGCCACAGTGACAACAGTAGGCAATTATACTATTGTTTTAAAATCTCGCTAAAATCAAAGTTATGTATAGAAATACTTGTATGGAAATGCAAAGGAAAAAAGACAAATATCACCAATCTGAAAATGAAATATGCCAGGGTTAGGAGTGGGATTTGTAGGACCAAGGAAGGCTTGCACGTTACCTAGGTTACCTGAAACATCTGAAATACAGGGTGGAGCAAAAGGAGCTCTACCGTTGTTTGTTTGGGAAACAATACACTAATTAATAATAGTACAGGAATAAACTATGTTTCCCAGGGCTGTAACTGTAAACCTACTTTTGCCCCACCCTGCATGCATGCCACCATTGAAAAAAAAATAAACGGAGCTGTCCTGGGATAGCTGGTACCTTAATGTGCAGAGGAGAATTTCCCCGCTGACGGATTCTGGGCAGCTCTGACGGCAGCGAGTGGCAGGAAGCCTGAGCTCTAGTCCAATTTCCGACTCCCTGGCACGGCTTTGGATAAGTAACTTTTTGCCCCCTCTCTTTTCCCAGTTGTGGAACAAAGGGGTGGGGTAATGATCTCTAAGATCCCTCTCAGCACGATAGCCTGTCCCTGTAGGGTCGGTTGGAAAGAAGTAGCGGCAGCAGGGAACAGTTCAAGGTGCGCAGAGGCGAAGGTGCGGGGAGGCGAAGGTGCACACACGCTGGTCTCTGCGAAGCGGAGGCATGCCTGAGGCCGCTAGGATGCAGAAAATGAAATCTGGTTCTTCATTGCTTGGCAGTGAAAGGCAACTTGTACATACATTAGCCCTCCCGGGAGCTTTGCTCTCTCAGCCTATGAGACATTTGAGGTTACACAGACAAATTTGTCCTTATACAGGATTATTTTTAGGTGGTTTGCAACAAGATTGCTCTATGGGTTTTTTTTCAAGGGTGCCCTTTCTGATTGTTTGGGTCTGTTTTGAGTGGATTGTTGAATGTTAAGCTTAGCTATACGTCACATTCCTATACCCAAACAGACAAGTCCTGTCTTACCTCCATTAAGAAGGGCCCAGATGGGAAGTCTTGGGGTTTCATCATTTTCTGCTATTCAGGGGTCATATTTTGCAAACAACTTATGTCAGAGCTGAGGATCTATGCTTTCAGGGACTGAAAGACTGAAAGTGAAGGTGAATAGCCTTTGAGTAAAAGGGAAACTAGACATTTTATTTACATAATCCAAGGTGAATAAATCCATAAGGACCAAATAGTGTATCAGTTGAAGATAGTCTATTAGCAAAATTAGATGTATGACTTAAGTTTTCTGTTATTCGTTGTAACAATAATATACGTTCACATTTCTTGGATAGTATTATTAACTTTTGACATTTATTAGAAATAATTTATGTCCTCAATACTGCATGGTATGCAACAGAGTCTTTTACAGATACTGCTCTAAAAAATTCCAAGAAAAATACTTCGAAGGAATGATAACAGGCGTAAGGACCAAGAAAGAATGGGAAAAGTCAACGTTGTTAAGATGTTAATTCTTCCCAAATTGATTTATAAAGTCAACTCCAGCCCAGTCAAAATATCAGCAGGCTATGATTATTATTATTATTATTATTTTTGGATAAACTGATTCTGAACTTTATGTGGAAATGCAAAAGATCCAGAAAAATGAAAAGTATTTTGAACAAGAAGAAAACTGGTAGACTTACACTACCTAATTACTTTTGGTAAAGCTCTAGTAACCAAGGTAACGTGGCACGTGCAAGGATAGATGAATACATCAGTGGAGCAGAAAGTTCACAATTAGCCTCATACATATATGGCCAACTGATGTTCAGAAAAGGTATCCAAACAATCCGGGGGGGAAGGGATGATCTTTTCCACAAATAGTGCTGAGGTAGTTGGAAAGCTGTGTACAGAGAAATAAACCTACTCTTCCCTCACTTCATGTGCAAAAATTATCTCAAAATGGATCGTAGACCTAAATAAAAGAGCTAAAAGCATAACGCTGCTCAAGAAAACATGTGGGAAACATCTTGCACAACAGTTCAGAAGGTGAGCTCCTTTATCACTCTCCTCAGCACCCAGCGACCGCCGGGGCTCGGACTAACTTCGCTGTCTGTGCCTCACATCCCAGGCTGGTCCATTCTCTCAGGGTCGGGCTTCACTCTTGTCACGCTGCGCTGGTGGAGGACGGGGTGCTCCCCCAT
The DNA here is from genome assembly GCF_022682495.2 of Desmodus rotundus. Lineage (NCBI taxonomy): Eukaryota > Metazoa > Chordata > Mammalia > Chiroptera > Phyllostomidae > Desmodus > Desmodus rotundus. Next base: position 209,365,578 of record NC_071387.1, on the reverse strand, counting down.
GCGTCACCCCCAGGGGCTAGAGCCCCAGCTGCCCTCCCCTCGGGGGGTGCCCGCCACGCCTCTGAGCTGAGAGAAGGGGGTTCCCTGTCTTGGCCAGAGCTCAGTGTCTGCTCGGTGTCTGCTCGGTGTGTGCTCAGCTCCCAGCCGATCCTCCTCTAGGTTGGGCCCAGGGATCACCGCTCTCTGGCCACCCAGGCTGCAACCCTGGGAGACACAGCGTGTCGGAGGGCTGAGGTTCACCAGGGGCGGAGGGTGGCTCAGGTCCGGGTAGGCGCTGTTCCGCGGGGAGATAGTGAAGGGCACTTAGATCACCGTAACCGAGTAAACTATTTATTTTTCAAAATTTGCACAGGAAGGATGTGATGCTATTTTTATAAGAAGGGCAGGCTTTCTTCATTTCCTGGTCTCTGAATTAAGAGGTCTCTATTTTATTTTGCTCATGACTTCGGAAGAAAAACTGGACTCGTTAGTCCCCCCATTGTGCTACCCGCCTTCTGGGCACTGGCACTGTCCACTGACACTTCAGCTGATCTCACCCCCGGTGGAACCAGCACCAGGGCTGGGTCCTTGTCGGGGACTGCCCTCATTCAGCCGCCAAAGTCCTGCTCTCAACAGGAATGTATTCTTGTCAGAAGAAACGTGTGGAGGTTGAAGGGGGTCTCCGAGGTCAGAGAGGCCTAAAGCACACACTTTGCACTTCTAGGCACTTCACACCCTCGCCCTCTTAGAACCCTAAACTGTAGTCTGCGGTGTCTGGGGAGGTGCAGGCCAAGGTCGGCTCCTACCTGTGTTTTGCCCGGGGCCACCCGGCCTGAGCTATAAAGCAGCCTGAGATGGCTGCTGCTAGTGCTGAGCTCTGGAAACCCCAGGACCAGCACACCCAGTGGACAGCTACAGACCACGTCGGAGCACCACCACCCTGCCCCTGCACAGCTGGTCCTCCTGGTCCAGGAGGTTGGTGGTCGGGGGTCACAGCCAGTCTTTGCAGCTGACCGGCCTGGGTAAATCCCTCCCATTGACCTGCCAACAGCAACCAAGTCACAACTCCAAGAGGTGGATGTACTCAGCTCACATGAAGGGCGCACCTCGAGTACCCAGCTTGGGTGATGGGGAGGCTGTGCCCCTGGACCCTACAGGACACCTACTACATTAGGCCACAATACCAAGAGAGGGTGTCATAGCAGCTCTACCTAATACATAGAAACAAACACAGGGAGGCTGCCAAAATGAGGAGTCAAAGACATGTAGCCCAAATGAAAGAACAGATCAAAACTCCTGAAAAAGAGCTAAATGAAATGGAGATAAGCAATCTGTCAGATGCAGAGTTCAAAACCTGGTGATAAGGATGCTCAAGGAACTTAGTGAGGGCCTCAGCAGCATAAAGAAAAATCCAGTCAGAAATGCAGGATATACTGATTGAAATAAAGAACAGTTTTACAGGGAGACAACAGTAGACTGGATGAAGTCAAGAATCAAATCAATGACTTTGAACATAAAGAAACAAAAAACAACCCATCAGAACAAGAAGAAAAGGGAATCCAGAGAAATGAGGGTAGTATAAGCAGCCTCTGGGACAACTTTAAGATGTTTAACATTTGCACCATAAGGGCGCCAGAAGGAGAAGAGAAAGAGTAAGAAATTGGAAATCTATTTGAAAAAGTAATGAAAGAAAACTTCCTTAATTTGGTGAAGGACATAGACATATAAGTCCAGGAAGCACAGAGAGTCCCAAATAAGATGGATACAAAGAAGCCCACTCTCTGACACATCACAATTAAAATGTCAAAGGTTAAAGACAACGAATCTTAAAAGCAGCAAGAGAAAAGCAGAGAGTTACCTACAAAAGAGTGCCCATAAGACTGTCAGCTGATGTCTCAAAAGAAACTTTGCAGGCAAGAAGGGATTGACAAGAAATATTCAAAGTCATGAAAAGCAGGGACCTACAGCCAAAATTGCTCTACCCAGCAAAGATATCATTTAGAATTGAAGAGATGATAAAGAGCTTCCCAGACAAGAAAAAACTAAAGGAGTTCATTGTCACCAAACCATTATTACATGAAATGTTAAAGGGACTTATTTAAGAAAGAGAAAAAGATCAAAACTATGATCAATAAAATGGCAAAAAATACAAATCTATCAACATTTGAATCTAAAAAGTAAACTAAGCAAACAAGAAGAACAGAGAGAGAATCATGGACACTGAGAGAGTTTTGCAGATGGGGGGGTTGTGGGGGATGGGTGAAGAGGTGAGGGGATTAAGAAATACAAATAGGTAGTTACAGAGTAGCCATGGGGATGTACAGCACAGTACAGGACATGGAGCAGCCAAGGAACCTATATGCATAACCCATGGACGTGAACAAAGGTGTGGGCTTGCCTGAGGGAGTCGAGGGTGCTGGGTGGAGGGGGGCAAAAGGAGAAAGAAAAATCAGGACAACAATGCCCTGAACTGGCAGGGAGAATTTTTAAAAACTGTGTCAGGCTGGAAGGATTTTACCACTTACTTTTGGATACAAACAGATTTTACCCAGCACTTACCAACAACTTGACTTACATTTTGCATGATGCGACAGAAATTTTCAGGGAGAAATAGAAACCGAGAGTGCTGGACTTAAACTGAGAAGTATTTAAGAGAGGGGGTGTTTACAGGTACTTCTTTCTGTTTACCACCTTCAAATGGTTGCGGTACCACTGAAGGTTCTAGGAATTTTATTTTATTTTATTTCAGCCCACACTTACAATGTTCCCAATAAACCCATGTGGTTTACTTTTGCGATGTTTACAGAGCACAGTTAAACAGTGTTCAGTGTCTAGGGTTAACCTGAGGCTATTATGCGTTTTGCTCAAGTAGACCGTAGTCTCCTTAGCAGGCTGGACAGTTGGTGTGTTTACTCCGTGCTCTTTTCAATTCAAAGCCAGTTCCATGAGCCCTGCCGGAGCTCCATCCCTGAGTTCAGTGCTAACTGCATGAGGTGAATGATAGTTATTGTCCTCTCATCTTTCGGTTTTGGGAGGAGGACAGGTACTGTCAGATACTGTGAAATCCTTTCAGGAAAACAAGGAAGAGGGACATTTCTTTTCCTTCTAGTAACACGATACGCATAGGGATGTAGGCTCTGCTCCTTGGCCAATGAGCAGGCACGCCTAGTTGTGGCCGGGGATGACTTGGTTGGCCTGTTGCTCAGGGAATGACAGGCTCAGGGAAATAAACACAGGGCTGAGGGCTGGAGGGGGGGGGGGGGTGTCTCTCCAACCTCTCCTCCGAGTAGGAAGCAATTGTATGTTGCCGAGGACTGGCTTTAAGACTGGGGGAGACCCTGCTTTTTTATAGAAATACGGAGCCTTTCTTCATAGGATTCAAATTCTATCATAATACTCTCTCGTCAAAATCACAGAAAACCTTCTTTTCGTCAAGCCCTTTCTTGCTGATTAGGGACAGTTTCTGTCTTCCTTTATTTATTTTTCATCACTGACCCTCCTTTGAAACATATAGGGACTCTGTGTTGACGTGAGAATTAGAAGGAAGCAGAGCTAGGGTAACAGAAAAAGATTCCTAAATAATGGAGAAGGAACTTCCTTTTAGGAAGCCGTATTTAAAACACTCTCCGGAACCTTTGGCCAGGGCACTTCTGGGCTGTCTAAACACATCTGCCAGTCCACTTGCTAGGAACAAAGTCACCCGTTTCATTTACAGATGGATCCGTTCCCTCCTTTTGCTATATCACAGGTCACGAGAGCGTTGGGAGCTTAGCCGTGTAAAGATCTATGCACAGAAACTATTCATAAGATCTTTTAGAGACAAAATTAGAGCACCTGAACACCTCATTAGACTAAGCTATGAGAATTTAGGTACATGTAATTGTACATGTTCATTTATGTCAGGATTAGTGTTTGTAGCATTAAAGAAATGTTGACCAATTCAGAGGCAAAGCCAACCCATCTTCCAGCAAACTAAATCTTTCTTGCAGATGTTTTCCGATGTGTCTTAGAACTCTCTGCTTGGTAGCTTTTCCTTAAATGCGTATGGGATGGTTAATTTTATGTGACAGCTTCACTGGGCTAAGGGACGCCCAGAGAGCTAGTAAAGCATTTTTCCTGGTGTGTCTGCAAGGGTGTTTCTGGGAGAGACTAGCATTTCAGGTGGTAAGCTGAGTGGAGAGATGGGCCTCATCATTGTGGGTGGGCATCAGCCAGTCCACTGAGGGTCTCACTGGAACGCAAAGGCTGCGGAGGGGCGAGTGCTTCTGCTGAGCTGGATGTCCGTCTCCTCCTGTCCCCAGACACTGGCTGCTCTGGTCCTCAGCCCCTGGATATGATCTGAATGACAGTCCTGGCTTTCCCAGCTCTTCAGCTCTCAGATGGCAGGCTGTGGGGCTTCTCAGCTTCCGTTCTCTTGGGAGCCAATTCCTATAATAAATCTCTCTCTCTATGTCTGCCTGTCTGTCTATCTATCTATCATCTCTCTCTCTCTCTCTCTCTCTGTATCTTTCTATGTATCTACTATATATCTGACTGTCTGTCTGTCTATCTTATTGGTTTATCAGTCTGTTTCTCTGGAGAGCCCTAATATGGCATGTACGACATACATAAAACTGCTGACCCTCCAGGCCTCACCTTCGTGATGTCCACTGGCTTTTTCTCATTCCTCTTTTCCTGGAAAGTAAAGTGTGGGAACAGTGAAATAAGACACACTCTGATCGCGATTTTAGAAATTCTCTATGCGTTAATTGGAAATGCACCTAATTAACCTAAAAGTTCAACGCTAAGGTATTGGTGAAATAAATTAAGATTCTTAATATAATATTAAACTGTACAATGGACATTAAAAGTGGTGTTGCAAATAACCATTTAATGATTTAGAAATATATTCACAACACATTGTTAAACTTAAAAAGTTACTGAAACCCTAGAAACATACGCACCACTCATGAAGAGGTAAAGGCAGATGCACACAAAAGTTCTTGGGCAGCGATATTCTACGGAAATATAACACAAGCAGCAAATGGAAGCCACACACGTCCTCTAAAGTTTGCTGCCAGCCACATGAAAACAAGTGGAACAAGATGAAATGAAGTTAACTTTAATAATGTGTATTTAAGGCAATAGAGCCAAGATACGATTATAATTAACATAACTAACAAAATTGTTAGAGACACTTTACACATTTTATACTCTGCTGAAACCCCACGAACATGCTACCGTCGGAGTGCATTTCGGTTGAGACTAGATGCACTTCAGCCGTTCGAGGGCCTCATGTGGCTGGCGGCTACATGTTGAACAAGACCGAACTAGGAGGACAGGCACCAAAATACTAACGTGGTTGTCCACAGATGGTAGAATTATGCATTCATCTGTCTGCCTACTCATAGTTTCTAGTTACTCTAGTACACATCTATGACTGTTATAATAACTTTTTAAAATCTATGCTAATTTAAACTGTTTCCTACAGGGACATTAGGTTCTGTGGAGAAACTTCACGGGCTCACACACCTGAGAAGTCCCCTCGTGGAGGAAGGCATTGCCTGTGCCTGGAAGACAGCTGAATTCACCCGTGGAGACTCCCCCAGTATTAACGGGCCCTATCTGTGTGTGTGTGTGAATGGAGAGGGTGTGTGAAGGGCGTACTGGTGGTCACTGCGGCCACGGAGGCTCGTTAACCTGTATGGGTCGTCCTCAGTCTCAGTCGATTCCATGTTTCCTCCCCTGGACATTCTCACATTTGTTAGCCCAGGACGACAGACTGGACAGAACACAAAATCTGGGCTAGATAGTTCTTGGGTTGGGTCGTAGGGGTCAAGCGTGAACATTTCAGAGCAGTCGGGGCCAGATTCCCATCAAAAGCAACCCCTTGGGAATTTGGAGTACTCAAGTATTAGCCAAGCTGGGGTCTAGTTCAATATTCTTCTGAAATGACACACTGGAATTCTTCCGTCCGAGGGCGCGCTGGAATGCACCCGCCACGTGACCAGCGAGCCCTGCACTGTCAACAATGGGTCTGTTAGAGTGCCGGAGGGGTCCCGGGCTCCGTGACACTTTCCATGCTTCCCTGCTGCCGTCTCAGTGGCCTCAGAACAGACGCTGTATTCATTCAAACTCTGGGCTGGGGGCACCTTGACCTTGTCCATGATGGTCTGAATACTGGATCAAGTTATTTCTAATTCCTTTGGCTTGCACTAGAGTAAAGGTCACCACGATAAACTCATGTGGTACTAATGCCAATGTCGTGAGTACTTTTTCAGACTTCTCCCCACAGGTCATTACTCATTTTTCAGGAGAGGCCCCGATGTCCTCGGGGTGTGGTTAAGGTGGACAGAGGCTGCTTCCCCAGGGTTAGGATTAGAGCCGTCTGACCTCACCTGACAAAGCCTCCTGGGCCTTGAACTAGAAGGCACCTGCCAAGCCACCTGTGCCCCAGGCCACGGGTGTTTCTTGGCCTTGTTTTCCTGAGCTGGAGGCTTGGGTAGTGGGGTACCCACCAAACTGCTCAGCATTTCTCTCTTTTTGTTTTAAAAATAGAACTTTCTTACAAAACAAGCCTCATCTCTGGCTTCCAGACCATAGTATGAATTCTTCAGCAGGGGCTTTCAGGAAGCCCCATGTTTTTGAGTGAGATGTTGCCGAGCGCCATCACCGTTTTCACTAGGGCACTCTACAGAGGTCACCAATGGTCTGTCAGTGAAACGACGGCACTTAGTGAAGACACTGACGTAGAATTCAGGAGGCAAATGTACAACACCTCTTCCTTATTGGGGCGGCAAGATACTGATGTAGAATTAAGGAACCATTGTATAACACCACTTCTTCATTGAGGCTACAAGAATTAATTGGCATTTTTGGCCTTTTATGTCTGTACTTGACGGCACAGCAGACACAACACACTTTGCTCTGTCGCCTGTTCCGGAGAGCAGACCACGTTAATGACATCCCATGGAATAGTAGCTCATTCTCCCCTTGTACACATACCGTCACAGAAAGCTTGTGCAACCTGCCGAGCCCAGGGCTTGGGAAAGATAACCCGGCGAGCCTCGTTTACTAAGGATGCTGGGAATACTGCCTAGCCACTAGGGCAGTTGCTTCCATAGGCCCTGAAGTATATAATGTACCCGAAGTGTCTTCCTTCCCTTCTTCAGGGCTACACAGGGAACCGGCGGGCGGGCAGCACCCATCCTCTGCGATCACTCGAGAATGCGGGTGGCCGGAGGGCCTGCCAGCTTCAACTTGTGGCCTCCCAGGGGGACAGAGCAAAGGGGGCCATGCAGAGGAGGGGGTGTGGCCGTGAGGGGCCCTGGCACAGACATCTCCACCCACTGCTCACAGGCCAAGACTCGCTCCCATGCTTCCCCTTCACTGCAAGGGAGACCCAGCTGTCACTCCTTAAATAATCTCTGCTCTGGTTGGGGACCATGACCTTGTGGTGGACAGTGAGCGACTCCTGTCACTTGTACTGTCCTTTTCCTTTCTAGAAGATTCGGTCAAGACTGCCCTTGCTGGGCGCTTCCTCCTGCCCTGTGCCGACTGACTGCCCCAGAGAGATTTTTTTCCTGGAGAGCACCCCCCAGAGGGGTCACGGGCCCAACAAACCCTGCCGCAGGCTCTGCTCCGACTCTGAGTGGGCCTGGGCCTGAGCGCAGCCTGCACGAGGAACTGTCCCAAGGCACTTCACGTCAGGGGACACAGTCATCTCTCTCAGGGCCGCAGGTTAGCAATTCTGAAGCCACTGTATGTGTATCGAACAGTTACGGATGGCAGATGGTGGGTGTAAGGTGTGTCTCTTTGAAAGGTACAGGTAAAAATGAGGGGAGGCTGTGACAATTCGTGGGGTAATGGCTTAGAGCTGGAGACATGAGTGTGAACTCATGTTTGGCTTAATACTGATACAGATAGTTATGTGTAGAAATGTTTGTAGATAAGTGTGTACACACCCCTGTTAGTACCCGCACCTGTTTCTTGCGCTGTCTGTTGCAAGGTCCTAGAGGCAATGACATCTCAGTTGCCGTGAGCACGGCTGTCACCCAGATGTCGGTTTCCATATTATTCTCCAGTAAACGGACCCGGTGCCTTGCAGAAATGGCTACCTCTGGCCCTGGGGTGAGAAGTGTCTTGTCGTGTTAGAAAGGAAGGCAGTTCTCAAAATGCATACAGGGTCCGGCACAAATAAGGCCCCTGCTTTATTACAAAATCTTTTATTGCAAAATCATAAGCATGTAATTCCGTAACATAATAATATCACACTGAAGCACACCGTGTGACACGGTAGGTGGAATATTCAAATTAAAACATAAGTTATCACACCCATATTATTACCCTACCAACCACACTCAAGCAGGCATTACTTCTGCCGGACCCTGTATGTAAAAACCCCACAAGGGTAAGGTTACGTGATAAGGGACATAAGAAAAAACAAAGACTTCTCAATGGCCAAGACCGGAACAACTGGGACAGCAAAATAAATAAAATAGTAATGGATTATAACACAGAGGGCATGAGCTCCTATTGATGCAAACAAATGATTGGATAAGTAAGTAAATGGGAGAGGAGACAAATCTCCCACGCAGAAAAATTCCACATAATTTGTGTAGCTAACTCTACTTTCCAGGCGGTGGAAGGTAACTCCTTGCTATCTCGCTGCAGGCTGCCTGTAAGGACTTTCTTCCAGAAGGATGCTCCGCAGAGGGGAAGAGCATATCTCTGCTGGAGAACCCTGCAAATGCTACTTCAGGCAAGGGGCCAGGGCTAACCAATGCCAGTGGTGAGAGCCCTGTTGATAGGCTGGGCCCTGGAAGTGGTGGGGTGAGAACAGCACTTCCCTCCCCCAGAGCCATAACCCCCACCTACTCGTCAGAGAAACATCAGACGAATCTCCACCGATAAACATTCTGCAAAACGCCTTACCAGCGTCCCTCCAAACTGTCCAGGGAACTAAAAATAAGCCTCCGGAACCGTCGTCACAGCTGGGAGAAGCCCCGAGAGACCTCATGCCCGAGTGCAATATGACGTCCTGGAACACGAGAGGCCATCAGGTAAAAACTAAAGAAACCTGAAGAGTATCGACTTTAATGATAATCGATCCATATGGCTCAATAATTTGTACAGCTGCAGCATACACCTACAACACATTCATAATAGGGACAAAGAATTTGCTGTATTCACAACTTTCCTGTAAATCTAAAGCTATTCTAATAATAATAATAAAAAAACCCCTGAAATCTCCCTGGTTAGAATTTTTTTAGTGAAGTTTTAGTATTGAGCAAATGAAACCCCTCGTCCTCAGAAGGTGACGGTGTTGATGGGCTAACTGCTCCAGTGGAAAGGTGGAGATTACTAGAATGAATTTAAAAAGCAAGCTCTTTCTTCTAGAGACTCACCCATGCTAAATCCGGACACCAGGTAAGCTGGGAAAGTAAGTGGATAGAAATGTGTGCCGTGCAAACCGTGAAAAGGAGAAGGCGGCTTGAGTGACTATATGAATGTCAGATAAAATGAGCTTTGAAACGAGGGTGATACACAGTGCGATGTGTAGAATGAGCCGGCACTTCAGGGCGGTGCTGAAGAGGAGGGAGGAGAAAGGACCTCCTTGCCTCGTTCAAGGTCGGTCTCACGAGGAAAGCGTCTGGTTTCTCACCAGTATGTATTATTTTGCTTTAGTTTTTGTGTGGATCTTCTTTATCACGTTGAGGAAGTTTCCTCTCTTTATACTTGTTTTGAGAATTTCTACTAGCATTTTGTCAAATGCTTTTTCTGTTACAATTGATAAGATCCTTTGATTTTTTTTGGCTTTATCTTGTTGATGTAGCGGTATGTTGATTTTTTAAAAAATACTGAAACAGCCTCACATACTTAAAATAAATCCCACTTGGCTCTGTGTTGTAACTGTTTTTACACCTTGTTAGAACTGACTGGCTAACACTTTGTGGAGGATTTCCATATCAGTGTTGATTAGAGATATTTGTAGCTTTGCTTTCTTGAAATGTCTTTCTCTGGCCTTGGTACCAGGGTAATGCTGGCATTATAATGTGAGTTAGGTGTTCTCTCTGCTCTGGTTTTTGAAAGTAATTGTGAAGAATTGGTAAAATTTTGTCTTTAAAATGTGTGGTAGAATTCACCAGTAAAACAATCTGAGCCTGGGGCATTTTCTGTTTTGGAAGTTTGTTAATTATTGATTTTAATTTAATAGATAGAAGGATATTCAGGTGATTTTTTTCTCCTTGTGTGAGTTTTGGTAGATTGTGTCTTTCAAGGAATGGGTCAGTTTCATCTAGGTTATCAGATTTGTGGGCATAGAGTTGCCTGTAGCATCCCTTTCTTACCCTTTTAATAGCTATGGGATTAGTAATGACCCCTGCTTAATTTCTGATATTGGTTATTTAGGTCTTCTCTTTTTTTCTTTGTTAGCTTGGCTATAGATTTGTCAATTTTATTGACCTTCTCAAGAACAAGCTTTTGGTTTCATTGGTTTTCTCTATTATTTTCTTGTTTTCAATGAAATTGACTTATGCTCTAATTTTTGTTGTTTCTCTTTTTCTTGACTTAGGCTTAAATTGTTTTTCTTTTCCTAGTTTCTAAAGTTATTGATTTTAGGCCTTTTTTCTTTTTATGGCTCTTAATGCTCTAGATTTCTTCTACACACTGTTATTATATCCCACAGATTTTGAAAAGTATTTTTATTTCCATTTAGTCCAATATTTTTAATTTCTCTTGAGATTTCTTCTATAAGCCACGTGTATTTATAAATATGTTGTCCAGTTTCCAAGTATTTGGGTATTTTCCAGCTATCTTTCTATTACTGATTTCTACTTTTTCCACTGTAGTCTGAGGACATACTCTGTGTGATTTTTATTTTTTTTAACATGTTAAGGTATACTTAATGGTTTAGGATGTGGTCTGTGTTGGTGGACGTTGCATGTGAGCTTGAAAAAAATGTACTTTTCCTCTTGTTGGTTGGACTTTTCTTTAAATGTCCATCAGATGCGGCTGGTGGACGGTGCTGTTAAGTTCCACTAAGCCCGTCCTGAGTTTCTGCCTGCTGGGCCGTCGGGCCTGACAGAGGGGGGAAAGTCTCCAGCTCTCATGGAGGACTTTCGGTTTCTCCATGCTGCTCCGTCGGCTCTTGTTGCATGTATCTGGACACTCTGCTCTTAGGTATATACGTGTTCAGGACTGTTATGTCCTCTTGGGGAGCTGACCTTTCTTTATTATGTAACACCCGTCTCTATTCCTGATAATTTTCCTTGTTTGGAAATCAACTTGGAGGTTAATACAACAATTCCAGTTGGCTTTGATTAGTGTTAGTATGGTGCATCTTTCTCCATGCCTTTGCTTGTCACCTATTGAGTCTTTATACTTGTATTGGGTTTGTGTACTTGTATTGGGTGTGACATCATAGAATCGGGTCTTGGTTTTTTTTTAGTTTTAAAAACTCTACTTTGACATTTGTAGTCTTTTAATTGGCTTATTGATACTATTCATAAAGTGACTGTCGACACGGGTGAATTAATATCTACTGTTTATTACTGTTTTCCTTTTAACAAATTTGTTCTTTGTCCCTCCTCCTCTGACTTTAATTGATCATTTTATATGATTCTCTTTTATTTCCTCTTTTAGCAAACCCAGTTACACTTTTTAAAAAACATTTTAGTTGTTGTCCTAGTGTATAATATATCTATGTATTTGATCTAAGTCTACCTCCAAAGAGCATGTATAGAGCAGGCAACTTAGGCCTGTGTCCCAAATTTCCCTGCCCGGTCCCCTTGGCACATTGCGGTCATTCATTTCACTTATCAACGTGTAATAATCACCCAGCAGACTGTGACTACTTTTAATTTAAACAGCTCTCTTTTAGATCAGTCAAGTGTACAGAACATGTCGGGTTTATTTTACTTCCACTTACTGATTTGCTGGGGCACTTCTTTCCTTTGTGTAGATCCTACCTTCTGACCAACACATTTCCTCTTCCGCCTGAAGAGCTACTTTTAACATTTCTTTTAGGAGGCTGTTGTCAGCGAATTCCCTCAGTTTTTGCTTTTGTTTTTTGTTCTGAGAAAGTCTTCATTTCTCTTTGACCTTTGAAGGATAACTTTGTTGGATATAGAATTCTACAGCACTGGTTATTTTTTACAACACTTTAAAGATTTCACTCCACTCTCTTGTTAGTGTAATTTATGATGAGAAGTCTCCTGGGATTCTTATCATTTTTCCTCTATAGGTGAGGGTCCCAACCTCTGGCTTTGTTTTTTATTTAAAGATCTTATTTATTTACTTTAGAGAGAGGGAAAGGGAGGGAGAAAGAGAAGAAGAGAAACATCAATGTGTGGTTGCCTCTCGCATGCCCCCAAATGGGGACCTGGCCTGTAACCCAGGCATGTGCCCTGACTGGGAATTGAACTGGTGACCCTTTGGTTCGTTAGGAGGTTGGCATTCAATCCACTGAGCCACACCAGCCAGGACCGGCTTTTTAACAATGATTTCTCTTTGTCTTTAGTTTTCTGCAGTTTGAATATGATAGCCTAGGTGTGTGTGTGTGCGTGTGTTGCTAGTTATTCTGCTTGATGTTTTCTGAGCTCCCTACATCTATGGTTTGGTGTTTGTCCAAATTTTGGAAAATTTTCAGCCATTATTACTTTAAATATTTCTTCTTTTCTCTCTCTCTTCTTCTGGTGTTCCGGTTATACAAATGGGACACCTTTTGCAATTGTCTCATAGTCCTTGGATTGACTGTTCTGTTGTTTTTTCATTTTCTTTCTTATTGTGTTTTAGTTTGTGAACTTTAAAAAAATTTATTTTTTTAAATAAATTTTTTTAGAAAGAGGGCAAAGGGGTGAGCAGGAGAAGGAGAAAAATATCAGTGTAAGAGAGAAGCAATGTTAGCTACCTCTCATATGTACCCCATCAGGGACCAAATCCATAAGCCAGGCATATGTCCCGACCAGGAATTGAACCAGTGACCTTTCACTTTGCAGGACAAAGCTCCAAGCTACTGAGCCACACTGGTCAGGGAAGCTTGGGAACTGATTCTTTCCTTGGTCACGTTGAGTCTCCTGATGAGCCCATCAAAGTCATTCTTCATTTCTGTGACAATGTTTTCTTTTTAATTTCAGCATTCTTTTTTAGTCTTAGAGTTTCTTCTTCTTGCATGTTTAAGTTTTTCAGTTAGAGCCCTTACCTTATCACTCACTGTTGTTTTAAATTCCTCGTCTGATAAATTCCAAACCCTGTCCTATCGGAATCTGAGTCTGATGCTTGGTTTGTCTTCATAGTCTGAGGTTTTTTCTGCCTTTGAGTGTGACTTGTAGTTTTAGCCTTGAAAGCTAACATGATGCATTGGGTAGTAGGAACTGAGGCTTTTAGTGTGAGACTTTATGTGAAAATTGGCTGAGTCGGGTTGTGTTTAATGTCTGCCATAGTTGTTGGTGCCAGAAGCTTCAGACTCCCCCAGTGTCTTTCATTTTGACTCCCCTCTTGTCTTCAAGGTCCCCAAAGAACTTCCCTCAGACAGAGTCTGAGTCTTCAAGCCCCGTCAGCGGAATCCATCATTGTAGTTGTACCAGAGCTTGTGGGTCCAATCTCATTCCTTCCTGAGCTGTGTCCTTGGGCTGTGACCTCTACAAGCTTTTCTCCTTCGGGATAGCTCCACCCAAATTCCTTCCCCCGGGGGCAGCATCCTTTTCCTTGAAGCCACAACCTGAATTTACTGTATTTTTCTACCTTAGGGGAGACAGAAAGGCTAGAAGGGACTGCTATTTTCCTCTTATCTCCTTCTGTTCTTTCACAGAAAGTTCCGGTCTTTAATCCGAGATGGGCCATGTTCAAAGGCCAACCTGAAATCCTAATCTGTGGCAGCCTTTCTACAGAGTAGAGTCTCTGTTTTGATTTTGCTTTATTTAGGTGAGACCGCACCTTCAGTGGTGGCAACAAGGCAGGAGAAAGTTACCTGAATCTCAGTAAAGCCAATAACTTAAAGAGTAAGCATCTCTTTTCTTGCAAATCCTCTGGCTATTCCGAACAGTGTCTCCGCACCAGGCAGTTCTGAGAGGTTGCTCCTCCTGCCAGGGCTCCCGCGTGATGCTGTCCCTGCTTCCCTCCTGTTTTTCGTGTGATGCTGTCCCTGCTTCCCTCCTGTTTTTCTCTAACTACTTCAGTGACCTTCCAAAGTTTTACTCATTTTATATGCACAGGAGTTTAGTTATCCTCTGGTTCATTCCCAGTTAACACTCTGAAGGCTCTTTTTTTCCCCCACAAATAAAATGGCCATCAAGTATTGGGTTAATCGAACACAGCTTTCCTTCAATGAGGATGCTGTGACTGACTCTTAAGCGAGGAGTTTTGTTGCTGTTGTTGTTTTTAAAATTCCCATCATATTCATTCTTCTGATGGGAATGATTCATTCCCATCAGGAGAATGAAAATGACATATACAGTCTCACAAAGTCTACTTGCACTTCGGAAACCCAAAAAGCTCTGAAGAGTGGAAGTTTTCCGGGAAGTTTGGTACAGATTCATTCGGCTGCAAAACCTAACTGAAATGAAGGCGGGGCTCTCTGTAGTCTGTTGTTATCAACGTGGTGTGAGCACCTGAACGTGGCACTGTGGAGTGTCGATGTGCTCGGTGGCGGGACGCTGCTGCAGGTCCCAGAGCGGGCGTTCCATCATGCATGTCCTTACGCATGGTGCTCCCTGCCTAGACTTTGAAAAGTGCTGAATCCTGAACACATCTTGTGCTACAAGTTTCTGATCAGGGATTGCGGTTCCACCATGAAAATATGCTCAGAATATATTCATGTCTTAAACTTCATGTGGGAAGATTCTATCCCATAAAGGCAATTATTTAGAGATGTACTTAGTGAACTAAACTCACAGCAAATTAATCTCAGCACAAGGAAACTAAATTAACATTCATTCATGTTTACCCCACATTTTGCCATGTATAATGTGCACCCACGTTCTTGGCCCAAACTTTCAGGAAACAAATCTTTCATTTTAATTTTTTAATTCAAGTTTTAAAAATTTATATTTGGAAACAAAACTGATTATCATATTCTATGGTATTATTTTGCATATGGATATTGTTATTGCTTTCTAGAGTTATACTTTTAATGCACAAGCATAAATAAAAGAATTAAAAACATTTATATAGATACAGAATTTGTACTATATCCATGTATATAATGCACACCTTTATTTTTCCTCAAAAAATTTGGGCAAAATGTGCATATTATACACAGCAAAATATGGTAAATGGCAAGAAAGCAGCAATTGAAAAGCTACAGCCTCCTCATCAACAATGTGTGCTGATTGCCCAAGCCGCGGGAATTTTAACTTTTTGCACATCAGCCCGCACGGTACACACCTTCCACCGTTTCCGTAAACTGAACGACAGCCAGACCAGACGGAAGAAAAGGTCCGCAGAAAGCCTAAGCGTGAGCTAACGGGAGCCAGGGGTATGAACTTTCGGTAGCCTCTCTATTCAGTCATTTTGCTCATAAAAAGGTGACGCCCCCAATCAGAAGGTGTGTAAAAATGAAGTCAGAAGAATGTAGCTTTGCTCCTTTAAAACTGGATTTTCATCTTTATGGCTAGCTTTTGGTACATTAGGACTGTCAGGGCAGGCTGGGAACCCTACCACACCTAGACGCCCAGCATCCTGCCGGAGGGCGGGGGTGCTTGGCACTGGGCAGAGCGAGGGTGGTAAGAATAAACATCGCCAGTGTAACGCAGTCGTCATGAACTTTGGGGCAGGTGTGGCAGTGAGCTGCCCACTGGGCAGACACTCATGCACAGACACAGGGGAATGCTCTGTCCTTGTGCTTTGTGCCGCCTCCAAGACCCACAGAACCACTCTGTTTCCCCGCTATTTTGCCGCAGTTACAGATGGACATTTCAAAATGGAGCAAGAAGGTAAATTACACTGTGGTAACCAGGACAGGTCAGACCCCTTGAGTTGTTTTGGGGACACGGGCCTGTGGTTAGAATTTTGTAATTAATGCTGTAAAATAAGCCTAATGGTTTTTTTCATTTTGAGCATCAGAGAATTTCGATCCATATAACGTCTTCAGTGAAATTGTGCGGCCGCTGTTGAAACCTCTGAGACCGAAACTGTATCGACACGTGTTTGGGTCCCTGACTTCAGTCGCCATCGCTCCCGATCTGAAGTGCATACTTTCCGTTTTCTTGGTTTGGGGAGCGGCGGGAGGTGTGATGTTCCGTTATTTTTCTGGTTACTCTGTGCAGTTTTCTCCTCTAATACCCACACGGCTGCCTCCTTTTTATCCAGGCCTTAGTGTCAATATTACCATCACTTTCCTTCTGACTCTGCCCTTGTTGTGGTTCCATCACAACCCAGCTGTGCTAAATGTTTACTTCTGGTGTCTCCTCATACCTTCCCCGTATGGGCTTCAGGTGGGCAGTGACCTGGGGTTCCTCTCTGTTGAACGGCTAGTCCAAGGGCAGTGCCTAACACCGAGCTGGTGCTTGCTTAATAAATATCGGCTCAGTAAATGAATTAATGTGTGAACGAACAGATCAGGGTCAAAGTGGAGGGAAGTCGTGAGTACTGGCAATGGGTGAAGACACCAGACCCTCCGTCAGTTAAGTATACCCCAGATATTTCAAATGACCAGGACACATTGATAAAGTGCCGTGTTTAGATTTTAGAGTGAAGACTTTGAAAGTGGGAAGAATAATGAAAGTACTGCGCTCGAGCATGGCCTTGAAAATCGCTGTGATCCTTCAGAGAACCTCCAACAGGACCACCGGATGTGGCAGGTAGCACATCCGCACGGCGGAGACGTGGAGCCTATAATTGGGGAAGGCGGCACAAGTCCGTTCCTCCCCTTTTATTCTGACTCCTCACCACAGAAGAAGGCTAAAGGGTAAAGTTGGACGGGGTTACTGGTGAGTCCAGTGAGGGCCGGGCTCTTGTCCTGTGGGTTACGACAAGTCATGCCAAAATCAAGTAGAATAGTTTTGAGTTCAAAGGGTAAATCTGAGCTTCAAAGAATGAAATGGTAGTGGTATGTTCACTAAACAGTGGAACTGAGCAGGAAATAAAACCAAGTCCAAGAACAGAGTAAGGTGGTCCAAGAAAATTGTTACAAGAGTTCATGACTTGTGGGTTTTGCCCACGGAACTATATGATGAATGGGGAGGTTGACCTGGTATGAAGGAACAGATGTGAGTAAGGCGTCTAGATGGATGTGCTGGAAAGAACACTCAGCCTGTCCTCTAGCCCTTAAGGTAAACAGTCTGAGGAAATGATCTAACTGCTTTGAATCTCAGTTTCCATATCCATTATATGCAAATATTTACACACTTTGAACTCCTGTGTCTGTGTTGTGGGTGTGCGTGTAAGAAAATGAAGCAGAATTAAGTAAGATAACAAGCTCCATTGCCTGGTACCTGCAGGACTTGTTGAGTGTGTTGAAATGTCTTCTTATGAATGTCTGTTAATATTTGAAGCCTTCTCACGTTTTGAAAAGACCTAAATTTGGAATATAGATGAGAGTATTGAAATAGCAATCTTCTTGGGGTTCGTCCTTATTCAAATGTGTACTGAGCACCAATCTGCGTAAAGTGCCATACCAAGTGCTCACACCTCAAAGATAAAAGAAATATAATCTAATGGAGGAATCAAGATGTGTATAATAACAATAAAAAATAAATAAAAAAAATAAAAAAAATTAAAAAAAATGTTTTCCAGGTATAATGTTGTAAGTAAGTACAATCTGAAGCAGAAAGTGATTAGTCCAAGAAGAGAAGATACATTCCTGTCTCCTAGGAATTAGAAGACAAAGAGAATTTCACTGGAGGCTATTGTGGAGGCGGGGAAGGCAGGATGGGGAAGGGCGTGGAGATGACGTTCAGCTTACAAATCAGTGTAACGCGGGTATAGTTTAAATGACAGTGTTACGTATACATTTTTCCCCTGATGCTTCACTTTAACATTTCAAAATCTCAAATTTTCTGTGGTTGTAGAATGAATATTTTAATTTTCTTTTCTTTAAAATAATTTTTGCCATTTACAGAGCTGAGAGGGAACCTCTTAGCCCTGGGAGGGTTAGTAAGGAGATGGGGGTGCTCCCAGAATACTCTGAACAGCAGGTTAAATTGTGAGTGACTTCAATTCCTCGGGCAGAAATTGTGAGACTGTCATACTTGAGAACGTTCCTCAGCAACGTAAACAGTTGGCTTTGGGAACATCTTTCTTCTGGGAGAAATGCTCAGAGTTATCTTGATTTAAGTGAATTTATTTAGAAAGTGAGTGGGGTTGCATCTTATGCAACTAACTGTTTGACTAAGTCGACATTCTTCTGAGAGGGATACTTACTACAAGGTAAATTTGCCTGGAAGACAAACGACAGAGAAGCTCCAGAGGAAAGATTTTTTAAAAAATACTGAACGTGGAGACCATTTGAAAGTAAAAGTTAGTGAAGCGATGGAAACTGTTAACCTTTGGAAGACGATTCTGAACTCTGTTCAGGAAAAAGTCATGGAGAACTCAACTACCTCTCTGGGATTTGAATCTCAACCCTGTTACTTAGTTCCTTCCAGCTCCCCACAATTCTTGTCCGCTATCCAAAATCTTCTTGGACTGAAAAATTATCAGACAAAATCCTAGATCTGACTTCCTATGATTACAACTTGTACCATCATTTACACGAAAAAGCGGGGAGGCCAGTCTAAATGGTTGAAAAGCTCACACATGGATGTGAAGAAAGGCATCAGTATTTTCAGAGCCGTGGAGTCCTTCGAACTACCTGCAACGAAGCTTCGTCAAGGCGAGCGAGGCCTGCCGTGTCTCGTGGAACAGATAAGATGGCATCTGAAGTAACATATTAATTGTTTGTATACAAATGGATGCTGTTACATAGTGCTTGAAAACAGTTTGTCCTCTTAAGTAAGTGAAGCAGTCCCCCTTGAACCCTTGTTTACATCAGAGGGATTTAACTAACCTTGGTTGCTTTCTTTACAAACACGGCAAAGGAAGGCCGCGGCAGAGATCACAAGTTCCAAATCAGTGGAGGTCAGACTGATGGGAGCGTGTTGCCTTTGACTCACGCACTCAAGTCCATGACGTGCTGTCCTGAAGCAGCCGGGAATCTGAATGCATCCACTGGTTGAAAAGAATTTAATTGAATATTTGGAACCATTTCCTGAAAATACTTCACTTGCTGTAATATGGATGCAAGATTCCGTATGCGCCACCGGCCCCCACCCCCCCCATTGGCTCCATTCTCCCCCAGGTTAGAGGCACGGACCCTCAGCTGCGAGACGCAGAGGACAGAGGGGTTGTGACCGTCTAGTCACTGCCACGTTCTCCTGTTCTCTCCTTGACATACCTGTCTACCCCGTGTGCCCGAGCTTACGGAAACAGCCAAAAATCGGAGAAATGAGCCAACACCGGAAGTTCCTCTACAAATATTCTTTTGTCCTCACTTTACTCTGTGAAGGAGCTTAAAACCCAGCCTAGGCCGTGCCAGCCGTACTCTCTGCGATCTCTTTCCCTGGGGACGCTGGTCATAAAACAGGTCTTCAGTGCAGGCTGTCTTCTTTGGAAATCTTCCCCTGAGTGAGTTTTTTTCCCTTTCCCGTCCCTGCCTGAATCCTGCGGGGCCGAGTCCTCGCTGCCAGGCGAGGCGGGGGCCATTCTGCAGTCCCCCTTCCAGCACGTACAATAACACAGTAGAGCTTTCAGCCAGAACTTGAACCTTCTTGATTTATTTTATTTTTTTAAAAAAGAAAATTGTTGACTTAAAGATGAACGAGAACTTTATTTTCAGACCAAAGAATAAAATGAAATCAATCCCCTCAGTTTTCCTTTTCTTTACTCTTTTTTGGGGGGCGTGTTCATTATGAAATAAAACCGCTTTCTAAGTGAAACAAAACCCATACACAAAAGACTAAAATAAATGGACCAAGATTTATCCCCTTTCTTTGCCTTTTCACCCAAGGAATTGTTTCTGAGCAATCTGAAGACTTAAACACGATTCCCTAAAACAACCAGCTCGCAATTCTGCAGAAAGGAAACCAAAATAAATACATCTTTTTAGAAGTCAGTTGTAACTTCCCCTCTGATTTTCTTTCTCTTTTGCCTACATGCTCCGTGACCCCCCACCCTTCTCTGTGCCCCCGCCACCTCCTTGGGGAAGAGCCAGGGGTCCAGGAAACAAGAGGTGCCTGCCAGGGCATGGGGCCCCTCCCTCGGCAGCTGGTGTTGCCACTGGAAATACTGTCATGCTGGTACTTCAGGAGACGGGTGAATTCGTGGCTTCAGATGACGTGGGTCCGTCAGGGATCCCTAATTAATGGCTGTGAACAGGCCCGGCTTCTGGTAGATGAAACACATTCTTCGAAATGAATTACACCTGGATGTGAAGAGAACAATTCAAGGCTGACCTGACTTCTTTTGGTTTCTTTTCAGAGGAATGAGGAGTTTACTTCCAAGAAAGTTTATATTTTTCTTACATTAATTCACTTTTAGGTTGTACTTGCTATGAGGAATGTCCCTTGTACTGGGACGTTCGTGGCCGATGTGGACACATGAAGCATTTTGTTTAATTATCCTCTAATGGCAACTGGAGAGGGCCTGATGTCTTGAGGACGGAATGGTCTTGCGTTCTGGCTTCAGGTCACTGTGGGCCCACGTCTAGGAAGACCTTTGTCTGAGGCTCGGAACCCTCGGGAGCGTTTCTGTTCCTCTCCTGCTCTGTACCCTCCTTCTGCTCGAGACCGGCGACGCCTGACCTCTGGTTCATAAGCCCAGGTGCTAACTCTGGCTCCAACTCCAGCTCTGGACTTCCAGTGGCTTCGCTACGTGGACGGGGCATCAGTGTGTTCCTGAAAGTGGAAGAAGGGAAAAGACATCAGCTCCGGGCCAAGCCCGTGACATCCCTGTCTGAGACGGCCTTCAGGAGCCGGCTCATGCGTGAGTTCAGGTTTTACATAATCGGCCTTAACAAGCAATCAAAAGTTCTACTCTCCTTTTTGGCTTTTGGATGGGGGGGGGAACCCATGAAATTTCAGAAATAAAGCCGTATTTCTTTCACCTGAATATGTCAGGTTTTCCCCTGTTGCCAGCTGTTTGAAGTTCTTGTCGTGGTTGCGGAGGACATTTTTAAATAAAATAAACCTTTTGTTTTAGAGTAGTTGGAGATTTATGGAAGTGTGGCAGAAATATTAGAGTCCTCTCTCCCTGGCACCCACTTTCCTCGATCGCTAACCTGACTAGGGCAGAATAATCACACCTGGTGGACCGACACCTAGACATTCTGGCTAATTAAAGTCTGTGTTGGCCTCGGGTCTCCCTCGGCTCCCCTGTGTCCCTTTTCTGTTCCAGGGTGCCCCCCAGGAGACCACGGCACGTGTGGTTCTCACTTGTCCACAGGCTCCACTGGACTGTGACAATGGCACAGACGTTTCCTGGACTTGACGATCTCGGCAGCAGTGAGGAGTATGGGTCAGCGACTTTGAAGCGCCCCCCTCGGTTTGGACCTGTCCGAGGTTTTCCTCCTGACTGGGTTGGGGGTATGAGTTCGGGGGGGGGGGGGGGAACACCAGAGGACAAAGTGCTGTTTGTGACATCCTTCCCCTTGTCACTGGTGATGTGAACCTGGCTGAGGTGCTGGTGAATTCTCTCGGCAGTAAAATGTCTCTTTACTCCCCCTTAAAGGCCACGTCCCTTGGAAGCAGCGTGTGCACCCTGCACAGACGGCGTGGCAGCGAGGCCCCACCTCCTCCAGGGTAGCGTGACCACAGAAATTACTGGAAATTCCTCTGGGTGACAGACTTGTCTATTCTCTCTGCTATTCACTCACGATCATTAAGGACTCAGGAGTACTTACTCTGTACTTTCGGTTCTAATCCAATTCCGCCTTTCCGTCTCGCCCAAATGGTGCCCGTGCTGGCGTTGGGCGCTCTCAGCTGGCTCCTTGCCCACCTGACACACCAGCATCACGGGCATTTTCGGTTTTCGAGCGCTTCCTCGCGTCCTGACACTGCCAGGTGCTCCAGGCGTACCTCGTCCAGTCGCCACCACCACCCAAGGCACCCGTCTCACCCACGAGCCCCGGTGCTTTCCACGGAGAACAGGGTTAGAAACTATGATTTGGGTGCCGGGTGGTGGAGTGCCACCCCTTGGCATGTCGTTTTAGAAGCTGACTCAGGAGGATTCTGGTGAGGTATTTTTGGGCCTCCCCAGTTAATGCAGATTTTATTCCTGACTAATTTGATTTCCATGTCTATTTTGAATCTTTTGGGAAAAAATGTAAAAAACTTGCTGTCTAGGGAGGAAATGTCCCCCATCTGACAATCCGCAGCAGGTGTGTGCCCCGCTTCCTTCCTGACAGCGGACGCAATGTGCACTTTCGATCGCGGCAACTTCATCTGCCTCGGAAAGTTCCCTCTCCTCAGCAGCACTGATCCCAAATTATGCCAATTTTCCCCTAACGAATGGTCTTTTCTGTGATGAGGAGCTGCTGTGATTATTCACATATATATTTATTATATATGTAAATAAGAACTTTAAAAACATTTTAATAGACATTCAGGTTAAAAAAATAAGCACAGGAAGTAATGAAATAGATGTCTATCCATCCCATCCTAGCTTAAGAAATACGACTTTTCAGATGCTATTCCCTTCTTCCGTTGACAAAGGCAACCACGATCTTGAACTTTTGTGCGTGTTTTACATTTTACCCACTTTGCACGAATCCTTAACCAATATTAGTGTTGTTTTGTATATTTTTAACTTTATATAAATGGTCACATGCCATTTACAGTTCCACCTTTTTCTACTTAATTGTATATTTTTGATATTTTTTCCTGTATTGCATTAGTTTACTAACTTTCACTGTTACAATTCAACTGTAAGAAAATAGTATAATTTTTCAATAATTCTCTTATTGATCATGGTAATTAAGGTTGTTTCTTTCTTTCTTTTTTACTAATAAAAACTCTGGTATAGTGGCGACAAGTGAGCTCTCGATGGGTTGAAGGTTTTTCGTTTGTCGAGGCAGCTCTGCTCGCCTCCCCCCGCCCCCAGCTCTGCTGCAGACATGGCCCTGACCTCCTCCACCCGGGGTTGCTCTGTTCCCCAGGACAACCTTGGGGGGAAATTCTTACTTTGTATTAACATTCCAAGACAGTTTCTCACTATCACTGTCACAAACTTACGCAGAAAGTGGATAATGCATTGTTGATTCATGATCTCTATGTTATTCTGATGCAAACAGTCCTTTTTAAGGAGGTCCTCCATATTGATCATTTTGTTTGTCATTGATTCAAATATAAGATAAAATGGTAGTGAAGTCACAGTCCTGACATTCAATTGCTTATCTTATTGTAGGGTTACTGAAGCTGCCAATCAAAAACCATTAGTTTGTTGTAAAATCGTATCATTATAAGTATACACACACACACACACACATATATACACACACATGTCCACACGTACATTTCTAGTCGGTCCTCACTATTCGTGAATTCACTTACACCCTCAAATTTATTTGTAACGGTAAAATGAAGACTCCCGCCGCTCTTGCAAGTCCTTTGCTGACATTCAGAGAGCGTCAGAGCTTGAATCTGCCGACGCCAGCTGGGAGCCAACAAGGCCTGCCTTACACTCTGCCTTTTCGTTTCAGCCCTCACACTGTAAACAAGTGTCCTTTCGGCAGTTTTCTTAGTGCCATGGTTTTTGCATTTTTGTCGGTGACTTTGGTGCCCTCAAGCACAGTGCTGAAGTGCCGGGCGTTGGTCCTGAGTGTGAGGAGGCAGTGCGGTGCGCTCTGCGGGGACCGGCAGCTCCACCGGCCCGGCAGGCGGGGGCGCTGTGCTGTCCGCCACGAGTTCAGTGTTAGCGAATCAACAGCGTGCGTTCAGTTAGCTGTCCCCCAACACAGACGTGCATAGAATGAGGTGTGCATTGATCCGTTGATTGAAATATTGTGACCAGAGGCTAAAAGAAATACACATTTCTATTTTCCCCAGAAGCAACATTTAATGTTCACTAATTCAGTGTCCCGGTGATGTTACGGAATACTTTATGAAATCGACTGTGCATATTTATAGAAAATGTCAGAATGCATTTCATAGTGTGAGGAAAGGTCTTACTATCTGAAATTTTGTTTCAGAGATAGGGGTATATGTGTAAATGTATTTGTGTGATCTGGGTAGTTATGTGAAATGTATTTCCTACTGCTGATCATGGCAGAAATCTTTCAAAGTCAGTAATCTGTGATGGTTTTGGATGATAGCATTTGAAGTTTTCCAGGACTACAGATTAAATGGAAACTAATCTATAAATCCAAAATTACATAAGTCATTTAATGAAAATGTACATTGCAAAGTTCTAAATAACTTTCTTTAAATAATAGCTCCCTTTTCAAGAGATCCAGCAAAATTATTAAATCTATCAACAGTCCCCAATGAAGCTAAATTTCTTGACGGCTTTCAGCAACTCAGAATAGTACATCTCAAAGCTCCTGGATGTGGAAGGTGCTGAGTCAGCTCAGGATTTCACTGTGTCTGTTCTGCTCCAAGCCAAAGGGACCTGTGACTCTCCTGGGAGGGGGAGCGAGGGCGATCCCTTCCACTTGACCTTTCACGCATGAGTACAACCCGGGAAAACGCAGTCAAAGAAAAGAGAACGAGAAGCTGATGGGATCTCCTTAGAGAACCGTCTGCTCGCTGTTGGTGACTGGCAAGGTGCAGGGGAGGCTGGTAGTGTTGGGAGCACATCAGATGTTACTCATTTCAACACGTGGAGTCAATGGAACATAAATTAGGCAACATTCTTTGGATCTCATCCTTGAACCTCATGTTTCCTTATTATCTCCCCTTTCCCATACAACACTAATGTACATTTAAAGAGGTTTGTTGTAAACCACGGCAACGGAGAGTCCAATGTCTTTAGATTGCCCCAGTAAAGACTGAAAAATAACCTCTAAACTTGGCCCTGTCGATGTAATGGAAACAAATAGGACCTGAAGTTTGTATTTGATCCGTGGCATCCTCTTGCGTCATCTAGACTTGCTTTATTTATAATGTGCTTCAGCCCATCAGGAGAGCAAAGCCAAAATGTTAACAATGCAAGCTTTGGAAGGCTCGTTTCATTGCATTACAGTGCATCATCTTTGGCTACATCTTAAAAGTTCAGTTTTTATGTTCCTTCTTAGGTAGAAGATCCTTTGCCTGGAGGGGTGTCAGGGCCAGTCTCAGAGAAGAGGCGCAGAGGGATGCAGTGGGCTGGCTCCAAATTCTATCAGTCAGCTTATCGCCCTTCCTGCTGGGATTCCTGCCCCTCTGCGGCTGCTGATTGGCTCCTGCTGGGCCTTGACTCCCCTTGGTCTCCATGAAGATGGAACAGTCTCTCTCGTGCTGTTTTATCATTAGATTATGGCCCACAAAGCCCTTGCTGTCTACATAAAACCAACTGAGCTTCCAACTGAAAGGTTCCAAGTGATTTCCAAGACTTACGATTGGGTCCCCCAAGTCCTCTTGGGGGGAAAAATGTTCTGAGTCATTCGCAGGCCCCTGTGAAAGGTTGCCCTTTCCAAGCAGGTGCCTCCAATTCTGAAGGACTGCGGTTAGAGTCAGGAATGGTTTTGAAACTCCCGTTCTCAGCTCTTCCTGCCTGGCCGCCTGGCGTACCAGATGGCTCAAACGTGTTGCCGCATCACTGTTGCCCGTTGACTCAGCTAGACTGTGACCTGCGCTTTACCTCAAAGCCCTCGAGCCAGAGGAAACCGCCAGGCAGGAGCTAGAGCAAACAAACAGGCCCACAGGCCTCTGTGTTTACTATAGTCACCTGCTCACTTGGAGGCGCCCTTCAGGCAGGGAGGAGGAACTCCTTCTGCATCAGTGAAAGAGACACTTCTGACGATGTCTGATAGCAGAAGTCACTGTGAGGGCAGCAGGGGTTGCCGCGGGCGGACACAGTGGGCAAAGGGCAGCAGGGAGAAGAGCGGGGCATTTCCTGGGCAGCCGTTGGACTTGGCACGCTGTGCCTGTGGTATCCACTCAAAAATAGAAAGTGCGAAAGAGCGAAGATGGGTAAAGACAAGGAGGAGAGAAAGGGCGCGAGCAGTTCTGCCTGACTACTCAGACTAAGGAGGGGGCTGAGACACACTGGATTTTTGAGAATGTTCTGTTGTTGTTACTGTGGTTTGGCTTCTGTCTTGTTTGTGCTTTTCAGGACCAATGGTACGTCCATGGGGGAACGTGGGGTGAACTTTTTCGCAGGTTCGGTTTCAGGCAAGCACTCTCCTTTCCCTCCCATGCAACGTGGAGGCGTGTGCCGTTTCGGATCTCCTGTTTCCTCTGGGCGTTTGTCACAGGATCAGAGTCAGAGGGGGTGCTAGACTGTCATTTAGAATTAATGCCTATCTCTCTTCCCGTTTTACTAACGAGAACACGCATGCTGAAGGGCCTCACTGAGGAGCATCCCAGGGCTGGGGGCGAGGCCAGGCCAGGCCTCTTTCTTTAATCCATCGCATCGGGGACTTACTCAAGTGGAGGGCAGTGGGCGTGGCTTAGATGCCGAATACATGCACTTTTGAAGGCACAGCTTGGCGTCAATGTCATGAAAGCCCAAAGTTTCTGTGGGATAATACGTTTTAAGTAAGAAATAAAAGTCCTAGTGAAGACACTTGCACCCAGGGAGGGACACCGTAACATGCAGTTGGATTTCATCTGCACCCCGGAGCGGACATTCGTACAGGCAGGGACAGACTTACACAGTGGTGACCACCCATCCATCTGCGCCCCGTGGGAGAATGGCTGGTTTCGCTGTCCTTGTCTGTGTGTTACCTTTGTGCCCCTGGGGAGGGGGAGCAGCAACAGGGCCTGCTCTCCCTGGATCTCCAAGGAGCAGCCGACCAGGGAGGTCCTACGTTAGAACGGCACCCTAGGTGACCAACATCCGAAAGGTCTCGCGAGCATGCATCAGGAGCACGTGAGGGAAGGACACTGTGTTCTTCCGGTGCAGGTGCCGCTTCTTGAGAAACAGGAATCTCAGCAGCAAGGGGGGGTGCCGCCACCGCCGGGGATGCTCCCCATTGGAGCTGCTCTAGACTGTGCCCGGGATGGGGCTGTGGTCTGCCCTGGAAGAGGCTTGACTGGTCCATTTTTACCTGTTTTGCAAGAGCCTCTGAGTCTCTTGACACTGTGCTTTGTTACTGCAACCCACCCTTGTGTGGCTGGTGAGGTGCCCTTGAGAAAACGCGCCTCGGCTCTGGTCGGCATTTCTGAGAGGCCTCTGTTGGCTCTCAGGCCCTTGGTACACAGTGAGAACTCCGTCGGAGGCAAAGCCCCTCCCAAGCCGGTCCCTGTCTACACCCAGCCCCGAGGTCCCTGCCTCTCACAGCTGCAAGCAACACCTGGAGTGCGCTGTGGTCAATCATGGCTCTGAAACCTGGTTACCTGCAACTCTAAGATGCCTCCCTCTCCTTTAAAAAAATCCATTTTCTGCGTGTGTTTGATGTTTCAGCCTAAGCACCATGCCATTCATTTCTTACTTAGTCATCAAGCATCATTGTCACTGGGGAGGGAAAGGTGAGTAAATCAAGGTCTCTACTCTGGAGACGCTTTCTGTCTACGGCAGGCAGGTTCATCAACAGTTGGAGGCAGGCACGGGCTTCCGGAAGGTGGCGAAGAGGGGCAGGACTATCCTGTGACTTTTCCAGGCTGTCCCAGGGCTCCACTCAGGGTTCTCAAAGTCACCAAGTCACTAAACGTGCCACACATACATCGTGTGGCCCCTGAGCCTTGGCTCATTGTCTCCTTGAGTGGGAACGACAGCCTGCCCAGTGGTAGGTGACACCAGACTGCTTTCTCCCTAAGTGAACACACGGAGGAGTGACTTCACTCAGGAAGTGTTGGAAGCCTGGGTAATCCAGCCAAAGGCTCGGAGCTGGACAAAAAGGTCAGTCCCAGAATCAGTGCATAGCAGGCCGAACCTACCCTGAAGCACCAAATAATGAAGCACAGGAATTCCAGTCTCCCAGAGGAAGCCACTCGGCAGAGTGGAGAATGGAGCACATACCAGAAACGACACCGTGAGGGCTGGTGAGAAGGGGAGGGGGGGTGCCAGTTTAGCCTCTCCAGAGTGGGAACAGGCCGTCCCATCCAAGCCAGCTGAACTTTGTTCCTGCGACAGCTCCGTGTTCCTAACGAGATGCGCTGCTTCCCCTCCCTCACACCTTCCCCACTCCCTCCTTCGCTTCCTTTTCAGCGGGCTAATTAGGTTTCTGTTTCATGCAGAATTGGACCACATGCTATTAATGCATCGAGATTTCCAGAGCAGCAGAGAATTCACGAGCTGCCGAGGGCACTGTCCCGATTGACTCCATTTCAATTAGCTGTCACGTGTTTACATCTTTCAAATATTCCTGGGTAAATTAAACTGTTGTGAAGAGATAATATACAGCCTTGTTATCTGAAAATGAAAATGACTTGGATGTCTACATCCAAGAGAAGGAATGGAATGAATCATTTGTTTGCATTAGTTAACTAGTTGCCCTTGTTGACTTGTTTTTGTTTAAATGACCTAAAAGAGTGCTCCAAAGTGTCGCCTAGGACTCAGAGGTCCTGCCTCCACGCAGGCACGAACGTCCACATCTCCGTAATCACCCAGCCACAGTAGTAAATGGAGACATGACTCAAGGACAGCTGGGAGAATGCTGAGTGCCAGCTCTAGGAATAAAGTATCCGCATATAATAACAAGGCCAGATGTATAGGGAGGGTAGTGCAAACAAGACATTGCTGATATTCTTGAAGAAAAGGAACAAGTTTTAACTGATTATCTTGGAATTCATGTTAAATATACACTCATCAATTATGCCAAACTTTTCTAATTATTCAAAGCTAAGAAATGTTTTTGGAGGTATTCCAAAGACTTCTAAATTTTTACAAGCACGTATAAAAAAGAAATCTGTCTTTTCTGGTTTTAGGGAAACACAGACACACATGCTATGCTTAATTGCAGAAAATTCATATGCTTTAGGACATCTATCTCTTTCTCAATTTATGTTCTTAGGTTAATGGTTTAGTATAGGTAAGTCATTTATTTTCACCTACCTGCAAATCCTTTTAAGAAGGAATCAGAGGCTTGCAAAACAAATAGAGGGTATTTCTCTCCTTGTGGCTACATTGACGGGCTTCTGACCATTTGTACTCGGCGGGGTCAGAAGTGAACCCCTTCCTGAGTCGGGACACTAAGCTGCTCCTCGGGGGCAGCAGAATTTTGTCTTCCCTTCCAGGTCCAAGACCTGTCCTGGGATTTTCAAGCAGTGCACAGTCTAAAGTTTTGGGCAATAAAAAAAAACCTGACTCTTTATTATATGAGCATATTAATATTATAGATGTTTATTGAAAATATAGAATTTCATGATTAGTAACTACTATCTCGAGGAGTCGTTTATATATCCCTGCTTACAGAGGAGGAAAACCAGATCCAAGAAGGGTCTCAGAGCTGGGACTTTATATCTTATTCTCTTGCTCTCAGGTAGCCTATCGATTATGTACGCAGCGTACTGTCTAACCTCAGGGGATGATTCACTTGGGAAGCTGTGGCATGAGGCCTAAAGGAGAAAGGTGCCTCGAGCCGAGCCCACTGGCCTGCATCCTTCCTTCCTCGGTCTTCCACGCCCCTGCGGGGGCAGACAGCCTTGGTGAGATCCGCACTCTCAAACACCCATCGCTTTTTGGCTTGAAGATTCTCCTCTCCTCAAAGCTTGTTGGATTTCTCTCGCCCCGTTTTAGAAAGAGAAACTGACGGCACATAGAGCTGTGGGAGCCTTCCACAGGGAAGGGCACCATTCACAAGGGCGGGAGCCACACATCCACACTGAGTTTGTCCTGTGACCCCAGTCACAGTCTGTCCACTGATTTTCAGATGAGCGCCCAAGTTGAGGAAAGGAAGAAGG
Source organism: Desmodus rotundus (assembly GCF_022682495.2). Lineage (NCBI taxonomy): Eukaryota > Metazoa > Chordata > Mammalia > Chiroptera > Phyllostomidae > Desmodus > Desmodus rotundus. Next base: position 209,335,666 of record NC_071387.1, on the reverse strand, counting down.
CTAACAATGTCCTAGCACTTTTGCAAAAATGGCTCAAACTGTTAAGAGACAATTAGACATTTTGAATATGGGTGACAATTTGATACTATAGAATTATTATTAATTGTTTTAGTTTGTATAATAAATTTTTGGCCTTTTAAGGTATAACTATTATATAGAGATATATGCTGAAATACTTATGGATGAAACAGCATAATGTCTTAGATTTGCTTTGAAATAACATGGAAGAGAGAAGGAGATAGGAATGTGGGTAAACTAAGATCAACCATGAGCTGATAATCGTTGAAGCTCTGACTGGTGTATATGGGAGTTCATTATTAATTCTGTCTACTTTGTTTTAGCATTTAAAAGTTTCTATAATAAGAAGCTGTAAAAATTAAGTCAGAGTTTTATGATGCTTTATACACAGTGCATGAACCTTCTTCTCCCTGCTGTTAAATCAGGTCTTGGACCAGTAACTGTAGGGTTGAATAGAAAGAGGACCAAGGTCAGGGTCAGGACCAAGGCCAAGGTCAAGGTCAGGGTGCATTTGTGTGCTTTTTGTATAAGTATATCTTTGGTCATATATGTACACACGCCATTGATTCAGTGAAAAATTTGAAGTACATAGTAAAGCTTATTAGTGTAGGCACTTCTTAAAGTTTAATATATTGAATTACTCAATGCCTCTTGTTCCTTTTATTAGTTATGTGGAAATATATAACAGCACTTGAGATGTAAAAATATTTTTAGTTGTCATATTTATTGTCTATTCCATTAGCAAACTTGAAGGTAAACATTACTTGTGCTTAATCATTATAAAAGTTTTAAGAAAGATAGAATAACTTCCCTAACATTCACTGGATTAGTAGCACAGACAGAAAATAAGACCCTGTTAGTGATTATTTTTAGCTCTCAGTTTACCAATCTTCTTGTTGTCTTAACATTCCCAGGAGTTTTAGTCACAATTTTGTTTTTTAGTATAACAACACCAAATACTTTAAAACTTAGGCATCATGGAACAAGTTCAGATAATGAAGTGCCAACTAGATTTTGGCAGCATTCCTTGCATATTTGTCTTCAAGAGTCAAAAGTAATAGGAAAGAAATTAGGCAGATAAAAGCAGTTTGGTTCTGCAGGAACGGAATTGCCGGGAACACTCAGCGCTGTGGAATTCTGGGTTCCGCCGCCGCAGCAGCACCGCCGGCCTGCGCGCTCAGTTCCAGCAGATCCTCGGGGTTGAGTTAACATCCGGAAATCCTCTACTACGGCGACACTGAACATTTCTGCCTGAAGTCTACAATGTTTGCTCACTGCTCATGCGAATTCTTCTTATGTTCTGAAACTATTATACACGGCCTGTCATTGCATTACTTTAGGCCCGTGTTCCCTCGCTGAGTTTCGCCAGGAAGCTCGCCCTGTCTGCGGACCCACTAACATGTATTAGGAGGCCTTCTGGAGAAAGGGCTGAACTTCTTTTTATAACAATGCTATTGAAGTCTAACTTTTCACCAGATTTTCCTTGTCTGCCTCTCTGATTTCACGGACTTTAGTAAAAGGTGAATCTGTCTTACCACAATCTCTCTGTTACGTTTTACCCTGAGGTCTAGCATTTTTTAGATTTTAGTTGGAGCAACTTTCTATTATTTCCCCCAATTTCTTAGACACAATTGAGCAGAGCACATTTTGTAGCTATTTGTGTGGCTGGGGTGGGGGTAGTTGACAGCATCTGTCAAAGAAGAGCCACTAGAGCAGGCGTGAAGCTCTCCCCGCCCTTGAGGACCCCACAGGCTGGGGGGAGGAGCCCAGATGGATGGAGTCCAGAGCCCTTATCTTTCCAGATACAGTTGGTTCCTTTTATTCTGTTTCTGCCTAGTTCATCCTGCCAACACCGAGATTATCAAGGACTCCATAAGGATAGTCCCTTTGCATACCAGCAGGTAGAAATGTGTAAGCAGGGAATAAACAAAACCCAAACAAAGACTATATCTGCTGGTTAATCACTGTTAGGTGCTTTTGAAGACGTTAAACCAGTTTCTGTACTGCGGTAACCTATGCCGTTGCTTGAGGAGCCGGTCACTTTGCTGGTGACAGCATTGCAAAGTCATGGACAAATGCCACTCATGTGCCCTTTCCCAAGTCCAGATGACTGGTTTCGAAACTGGGGAGTGTCTGCCATCTTCCATGAAAGAGCCGAAGGAGAATGGATAGTCAATAATTACACACCATGGTCATGTGTTCTTGTCTAGCCACTGAAGAGCACGTAATGATAACAGAGGTGTCCATTCTTGCCTGTTGCACCGTGCGACAAAGGTGCGGTAATGATCGGAGTTCTATAAGGCCAAGTCTACACTGGTAAGGAAATTTCTCGGCGAGTGTTAACCCTTCCAGATGCACAGAAGGGGAAAAAAAGCAAGAACGGAAAGTTTCCAAATGTGCCCAAGGACATGTGGACAATTGCTTCCGAGTTTAATTGTCTTCCAGTTGCCCTTCAACAGACAGAGCCCCTCATTCGGGTGTCCTTTGGACAAGCCAACACTGACGGCTCCTCTGCAGTGTGGATCCAGGGGACAGAGTGAGCAGTGTCCTTCGGAGGTGAGGTTGCTATTAAAAGTCAGATCCACCACAACAATACGCCCCAGGGAGGCATCAGCAGGAAGCGAAGTCCAAGAACTGTCCTCTTCACTGCCAAAGCTGGCCTCTCAGAATTAGTTGAATCTTTTTGACTTGAAAGGATCAATACATTTTAGAAAATTCCTACCTTCCTGTTGAATGGCTCATGGGCTGAAGGATAAAGTTGGTTCAGAAAAAGCTGGAGTTGCCGTTTATACAGCTTTCATGCAAATGATGAGGAAAACACCAGAGTCAGCTTTGTCCTAGGTGTCCAAACACATAAGTCCTCCGTGGGAGTCCTCGGCAGTCACCATGGAAAATAGAAAACAAAAACCACGGTTTGCACAATTCTTGACCAAGTGTTGAAAAGTATGATATGAAATGCTTATTAAATACCTTACAGACACATATTAACATTCTCATTAATATTAACCATCTTGGTTCAATAAACTTGTGCCGTGAAGAAATATGACATCTGTGGAGCATTTAAGCTCAGTAATTGGGTCGCAAAAATACTAAACAAAGACCGAAACTCACTTGGAAGTGTTTACTTTTATTTAAAAACAGAATTCTCCAGTGCCTCTCTGCTTTCTGATTTCATCCAGGACAAGAATGAAAATACTGAAATGTGGCAGGATTTCTAAGAGAACGAAAGCCAAGAAACACTGAAAACACAGTCTTGAGATTTCCGGTTTAATTTCCAGGACAAAGAGATTCATTGTCGGTTTATATCATCTCTGCTGCAGAGGTACCCGGGTCAACAAGCCCCGATGCCCTCTGTGGGGTCACCAGCGCCCCAGCCCAGCTCCGGCGGGCGCTCTTCTCCACGGGGTTGTGCGCTGCGGGGAGGCCACCTCTCTTTACCACTTGGGTTCCTAGTCATTCCCAAGGGGAGAAGCGGAACATAGTTGGGAGTTTCCTTCTATACTTCCACATTGGTTTATTCTCAGAGCACCCCTCCTTTGTGTTTTGAACTACACGGTGGGTAAAGGAAGATGGAAGAAGCATTTCACTACTTTTTCTTCCTGAAGAGCAATATCATGTTTTTGTTAGTAGAGAGCTTTGTTTTGTTTACTTTTGCCTCGACACACGGCTTCTGTTCAAATCAGTCAGTCTTTCCCTTTGCATTTAAGTACTCGATTCAAGGGCGTGAAGACAAACCCCAAAACACAACTTTCTCATGCTCCGAGTTTAGTTGCAGTTCATGGCCAGCCTCTCTGTGGCATCGTTCAACTCGTTATCTTACCTACGACAGGGGACGCAGAAGAAGGCGTCCGTTCTCTGAGCCGACGGCCAAGTCCACTCGTGCCCTGGGTTTCACCTGGCACTATTTCCCACAAATGCTGTTTCCTTTTCTCATAACCTCACTTTGTTCTTCTGCTCGACGGTGGGACTAAGCTAGGAAAGGCAAGCATTTGTTCACAGACAGCGCTCTCCGGTCCCCTCGGCGCGCACAGTGGGGAATAAGAAAGCGAGGTGACTGCGGAGGGAAAGGGAGGCCCTCAAGTTCGGTGACGGGAGGGTGCTGGCTCTGTCCTGACTGGGGTTGGGCCAGAACGCTTTGAACAGGTGTCATCATTCATTCCTTTGTTGCCGGAATTTGTGCCTGCCCATGTGCTGGCATATCCTGTACCTTTTGATTCTTTGCTGTATCTCCCACATGCATTTCTTCTGCACACTCCTAGCCTCCACCTGACATCAACCTCCAGCATCCTGTACTCGACAAATCAGCCTCAGCCTCTTCCCTGGAAAACTAGTTAACTAGCGGCAAACCCAGGTGACCGTCCGTGAGAGCGGGAGGATGACGCTGGGGACAAGCTGACCTGAGAGAGGCTGGGCACAGCAGATAAAGCCCTCCGAGGGCTCAGCGTGCTGGACACTGGACGCCTGCCTCAGACCACCATGTGGAGTCGCTCTGCACGCGTTCCTTTTTCACTACCTACACCACTGTTTCCGGCCAGTTTTCTCTAGCAACTCAGCCACCGAACTGGAAGCTCCTGGCGTTCTTCCAGTCTGGCATGTGGGGGTGACTGTCTTCTCACGTCCCACGCTGACCTCTGTCCCTGGGTTTTGCTCTCCAGTTATACTTTCCGGTCTCCTGTCCTGCATCTACTTCAAACCAGCAGCACTTGACAACACGGGACTTCGGTTTTCCACGACAATTAACGGTGAGGCTCACCGTGACACCCAGGTGCCCGCCACCAAGGAAATCACGCTAGTGATTCGTCTGCTTTGTACTGTGTGTGTTCTCTTCTCAGACACACTGGCCAATGACGTTTTTGTAAATGCACACTGGTCTCTGCCGGAAGGGAAGGTGAATGGGCTATTTTTCATCTGATGAATTACTAGAGTTGGGGGGGAGGGTTCTAGAGCTATGAGAAGACTCCACCAGATTGCATGATATTCTCCAGGGCCCCGCTCTTCTGTGTGCGGGTGCAATTCTTTTCAAAGCTCTGAAGTCAGCTCAGCCCATGCCAAGGCTCTACTGTCCACCAGTGTCCCTCACTCCCGGACTACCTCCTTTGTTCTCGTGTTTTCTGACCCCCGGAGGAAGCATGTTAAGCATCTTGAACTTTGGCTCTTTGTGTCACTGGTTCCTTCTCTGTGCTTTCTTGGTGTTATGTTCTGCTCTTAGTTTCACACTAATCTTCCCTTTTCCCTCCTGGTACCTTTTGATACAGACCAGCCGTAGACATGTCAGCCCTTTAGGTACAAATTGCTGAAGTCACTTGCTTTTGATTCTCCCTCTTCTAGCCCGGCCCTTCATCTTTTCCTCAGCTCCCAGTTTGGACCCATCTGCTGTTCTTGGATTTGTCTGCTAATCTTGCTTTCCTGAGCTCTGGCAGCCTTCATGGTTGAAACTCACTCCTTTGGCTCTTTGCAACCTCAGGCACATGAAATAGGACTTCCTCTTGCCCTGTCCCCAGCCCCTGAGACCATCAAACTTGAGATGGTTTACTTTTCTGGCTCCGAGAATTTTGATCCTCCAGTAAGGCCCTTCTGACATGAAATGCTGATTACTGTTTATTTCCTTTTTTCATTGTATACTTCATCCTTCTCTGCCCAGCTCTGTTTCCCCAGAGCCTGAATTCCAGCCCAGCTCTCTTGCCTCTGGTTTTCATCTGGACTCAGCCACCTAGAGATTAGCAGACAGAAGACAAGGGCAGGTGGAGTTTTCTTCTCCCTGCGTGTCCTTACCTGGTGTGGGCAATGGTGGCCTTCCTTTACCTGCAGTCCCATCGGTGGTAGTTGGGTGGCCCCCCTCTTCCAGCTCTGGCTGTCACTGAGCAACATGACCCTCTTTTTGTGTCTTGAGTACCGAGGAGATAAAATCTTTCCACCGTAGCTAGTCTTCACCTGCTTCACCATCCCTCACGGACGGCCTGAGTCTGGCCCGCAGTTCTGTAAATAGTTGCATTGTTAAACTTTCTCCAATTGGCCCTTCGATCGCACCATCAGTTCCTTGCAGAATCCCTGGCCAGTACGCGAGGGTTAAGAAGGTACAAAGCATGTGCAATAGGTGGTAGCCAGTCTTGAAGAATGTGGCTGCCTTTGGGGGACAGTGATGTGAAGCTCCCAGCATAGGTCTCTGAGTCATGGGTGCATACATCTGCGGCAGGTAGGAGAAAAACAAGTATTGTGAGGAGGGATTACTTGAGGAATATAGAGAGTTAGTATTTTCTCTCCAAAGGGATGAATTATGATGGGTACTCTCTGCCTTCTGCTGAGTACTTTGCAGAGCAGACACAGAAACAGGTGATGGAATAGGCCCAGGGCAGGTCAGAACAGAGTTACATGTGCATAAGTCAGCCAGCCCACCCAGGAAACGCTTGGACTGCTTTCCTCCATTGGGGCAACAAATTAAGTGTAAAACTGCGTAACTTGGGAGGGGCAGAAGAAGAGCAGCAAGCAGAGCTCCATCAGAACCTCCAATGAGGACCAGGGAGGAGCCTTTCCACTGACTAGCACATGGAGGGCACACAGAGTCACTGTTGGTGGCACTATAGACTTTGGTGACTCTGCTTCATACGCTGAGCAGGAAGACATGCCCATGGGTAGCATCTGGTAGAGAAGAAGGACAAAGAATGCAGGGACTTTCTGCAAGAGCCAGTGCACCCAATGAGACACTAAGTCATCCGACTGTGTGGACTCCCCCATGAGGAGCCTCATAGGCGGGCCACCACATTATTGCTTAATCCACTGGGATACAACCCCAACAAATCCCTGTACCTTTAAAGCCCATCGGATTGCAGGAAATTTGGGGTATTCAATCGCTGCATGCAGACTTTGGTATTTTTGGTCAAAAACATTGAGGTACGCAGCCAAATTTAAGTGGTGAGGTTAGGAATTATCTGGTAAATTATTCTGTGCCAGCAGCTAAATGGGATGACTCTGGACCCAAGTTGATTTTTTTTGGCCTATTCAGCCAGTCCGACTTGGCTCCCGACGGCAGCCCGGAGCTAACAGACCGTGGGCTTTCAGACAAGGGACTATCATTAGCAGAATGAAATGGAGTCGTGCTCAGGGAAATCATGAAATCCCTTGTGTTTCAGCTGGGATTACAAATGAAGAGTGAAGAACATTATATATTTAACTTTTCTTTTTGACACTGATTAAGTACTGATTGAAAATAGAAGTTCTGTGTTCTAAAATTTTAGGTCATCGAGAAAAAAAGAGTAACAATAAATGTGCATCTTTTGACCCATGCCAGTGGCAACGGTTGACTATATACACCCCCTTCGTCAGATTTCTGTTGTGTGGTCATTGAACAGAGCTGATTTCAGGCAGTTCCCTCCGTCTTGGCCCTGAGTTAAATCTCGACCCTTCACGTCCCTCCACTTCTCTCTTACTCAGTAAAGAACCACACAACCACACTCACAGTGAACAAAGCTATTATTTAATGGAATCATTCCACTGTGAAACCAAGTTATTTTAATTGGCTTAAAATACTATTAAATGCTGAAAGCCAAGTACATGACCTCTGGCCCCGCTGGTGTTTGAGATATCATACTCTTCATACTTTCTGGTGAGAGTCTCAGGCCCGTCTCTGAAGAAGGGCCAAGTATAAATAAATTCATAGTGTTTAGATCAGGGTCTTGCCAATGTATATTATGTCTCATATAAGCCCTTATTATATAACTTCCTTCTTTGGGTTTTACAGAGTTTTTGTTTGTTGACATTCGGGGTGTGTCTAGAAAGTGTATTTTTGATTTATCCTACTCACCTAGGCAGAGTGCCCTGGACTTTAGGGATCTGGTTTATACTTCACGGTTTATTTTTTTGTGGTTGTATATTTCCTACATTTTGTTCATGTGCCCTTGGACTTCTTAGGAAAAGCTTGACAGTTCATTTTTATAAATCAATAAATAAGTAAGTAATACATCAAGGATCAAAGCCCACAGCAGCAGCACCATGGGGAGATTTATATTGTCCTAGGCACTTATGTGCCTATAATGATGACGTGCTTGGACCCAAAGCCCAACACATTTTTCATTGGAACTATTAGATTCCATACAAGATCAACAATTACAAACACTCCAGTGAAGATAATTAAAATTCAACAGGCTTCTTTTACAGGCTTCAGAGGTTAGCATTCTCATGTCTTCCTCTTTGGCCTGACTTCTATCTGCATTTCAGAATTCCCTTGTTTGACTTCCAAAAGCTACTCTGTTAAAACCTCCTAAACCCAGAGGCATAAATGAGGGAGAATGAAACTTAGAATTCTTGAATCCTTAAGGAGCCCCCCTGCCCCCAGGAGCCAGGTCCCGCGTAGGAATTCCACCCAGGTGCAAGCATGCCCATCAGTCTACGTGCTGTGGGTCAGGCTGGGGAACATCCCTTCCAAGGGGGGAAAGAGAAGGTTTTACCTCTTGTAAAATCCACCAGGTTTCCTCTGGGAATAAACAGAGCTTGAGAGGGGCCTGCTGAGGAGCCGTGATCGAGAATGTCCCCCGTGCGTGTGGGCTAGTCCTGCGGCCTGTCTAGCTGGGGGCCCGGAGCAGAGGACTCACGCGTTGTTCATGGAATCCATGAACGAATAAACACAGCTCCTAGGAGCAGGTAGAAAAAGCAGTAATTTGGTGGGTAGTCTCCAATCTCTAACTATTCATCTGCATTCCAAAACAATAAAAGGACACTTTATGAATAAAGGAAAAGAAAATACAGGGAAGTGGGGGTGTGGGAGGAGAGGAAAAGGGGAAGAGAGGAGAAAGGGGATCATAGCATTTTATTCTGGCAATGTGACTGAGGGCCCTTCCGGTATGCTCCTACGGTTAGTTTTGTGTGTTACAGTGTCTTGTTTTGGCCTTTTCTTCCTGTTTTTTGGTAAATAGTGCTGGACAGACTTAAGTAAAATTGTGGTAGTTGAAATGCTTTCTAAAAGCATTTTCATAACCCTCCCTTTCATCATTTTATTCCCAAGTAATTACAAGAATAATAGCCACAGCAGTAAAAATAGCTCACGTGTTTTGAAGCCTTGCTTTAGGCCAGGCCTGGGCCCACGAACACTCAGGCCTATAGAGGAGACACAAGATTCCTCCCATTCTGCAGAAGAGGAGAAGGGGGTGCTGGGAGGGGTGGAGCTCCTTTGCCCAAGGTCACACAGCACACCTGTGGCAGGTCAAGCTAGCCGCCTTCCCCCACACCCTCTCCCTGGGTGCCCAGTGTCCATGGTGGGTCCCCCCCTGTTCCAGGCTCACGCCAGCCGTGAAGCCTCTGCGACCTGCAGTGCGTCTGGCTGGCCTCTCCTACCCTCAATCCTTCAGAACTCGCCTGTCTGGCGTCCTGAGAGCCCTGCTCTGAGAAATGGTTCCTTGTTAGGGGATGAAGAGCTGACAGTGAGTTCCTCTGCTGTCATTCCCAGCGAATCCCTTTGGAAGTTCGACAGAGGCTCCCCAGAACAGTGTGTGTCACCCAGAGGAGTGACTATGGCATCAAGGAGCTCGGACGGTGGGCAGACCCCCATGGAGGGGCCGAGGCCGGTCCCGGCCCCCCTTTCAGCGCCCTTCGCGTCTCACTCGACAAGCAGGGGCCTTTCGGCTTACGCTCTGGGAAGGCGTGACGCTGGGCAGAGTGTTGTGTGTCCCTTCGCTGTTTGTAAGTAATTCTAGTCAGGCTCCTTCATGGGTATGTGCTCACGGCCCCTTCTGTCTATGGGGGCCCCCGGGGCAGTTCTGGCCTGTGTCCTTTCGGGTCTCGTGGGATAGATGGCAGTTTGCCACTAGCGACGGGACTCCATGCCCTTCGTGACTGAAGGCACGCAAGCTTCTCCGTGGGTGGGGGGTGTTCTCCCTCGACTGGTGGTATTTGTTGTGTGTGATGGAGAAAAAGAGAAAGCAGAGAGAGCAAGAGAAGAAGGGGCAATCTGTCCATCTGTCTATCTATTTATCCATCAGAATAGGCCTAGATTTAATCTGGAGTTGAGTTTACGTCTGCACCTGTCTATGAGATACATTGGAAATGAAAATTTCAGCCTCCCGTTAACCGATTTCACCTCTAACTGCATGTAGTGCAGTCACCGTGACGGCAAGTTCAGAAAACGCTGATGGTGGGAAGAACGGTGGCCTTTCAGCCAGGAGGCCGAGGCTCTTGGACTCCCTTGCCCTGTCCCAGCTGCGGGAGCACGGGTGACTTCTGTCACATCTCTGCTGCCCAGCATGGGCCCCTTGCAGTTTGGACATGCTATTACTCTGTGACTTGGTGACTGAAATTGTTGCCACTCATCACCTGTTAGTTTGAGGACCCCCAGATGTCTCCGTCTGCGTTATCTCAGGCCCAGTCCTGCAGAGTGTCCGTCCGCCTTGTCTGCAGGGAGCCAGTGGTCCTCAGAGTTGTCCTGATGTGCCACACAGGGGCTGGGCTTCCCTGTCCCTGGGCAAGGGCCACCTTCTGTCCCCTGCTCCCTTTCTGCCTGGTCCTCCAAAGCGCTTATGTCCCCCAGGCAGGCATGCCACTGGACTCCAGCTGGCCGAGGACGATTCTCCTGAAAAGAGTGGGCACCCACTGTCGGAGGTCAACGTGCAACCAAAGGGGCACAGCATGTAAAAACAGTGGAAAGGGGTCTGCAGGGATGGGGGGGCCCCATTCTGCTTCATGCCCCGGACTCTCCGCACACAGCTAAATGGGGTCAGGGCACTCATAGGTTCCCATCAATGTTAAGTTTATGTGGAGAGAAAGACAGTCATTGAGATTAGAAAGCAGCCATTCTCTCCCGAGGACTCACCGGTGAGGACAGACGCCATCGTCAGACCAAACCAATTCTCCTGCTGGACTTCAGCTGCCGGCCAGCGTTCAGGAGCTGCGGGAGAGCCGCCAAGGCCATCTGCTCCAATGCAGCCCTGCGCCGGGCCCGAGTAGGCCGGGGTGGCGTTTGCACAGGAGGCCGAGTCAGCCCTGGGGCAGTGTCGCTGGGTCTGTGTGCGGGGCTCTGGAATGTCATCAGCAAGAGCGCCCAGGGCGTCATGCCGTCAATGGTCCTCACAGCTAACACGGAGCTGACCAGGGGACAGCTGCCCGTTCCGATGCTCCCAAAGGCAAAGAGGGTCACGTTTAAGTCTTAGGCAAAGGTTTGACTCTCTCCTCAGACATACTTCTTTCTTTTTAATGCATTGCTCATTGAAAACACCTACGTACTTACACTGTTTTCCTTATGAATCAATTTTTTTATTTGAAAGAAGTGAAGACTCTCATGCCCATAAAAAAGTGCCATGTGTTTTTGAAGCATTGGAGAAAGCAGCTCCCTGGCCCCGAACCACGCCGAGGCGGGGACGCCGGCGAGCAGCTGCGGAGGCAGGAACACGGGGAGATAATGAGACCGGGGGGGACTGTGGAGTTTAACGTGGGGCTCGGCAAATGGCGGGAGGAGGCGCAGAAACGAGAAACAGTTAAAAATAGTGACTCACATGGCTTTCACTCCCGTAAAACATGGAATGAGGCAATTAGCGCGTAAACGAGGGAGGAGGCGTGTTGCTGGGAAGGAATCCGGAAAAGGCGGACAGATTTCTCGTCTGCGAATTGAAATTCGTAGGACCAACAAGTCCTCTGCCTGAAGAGACCTATCTGCTGTTGTTTCTGCTCCTGCTAGTTGACAAAATGACTTCCTTTCTTTTCCACTTTCTGAGATGTGAACCAATCTGTTCCAAAAGCCTTGGTTTTCAGTTTGCTGAAAACATTCCTCAAGGTGTGTGGTGAAATGTATTCAAGGTTTAGACAATTCTCTTAGCTCCCGTGGAACCGTGGTTCCCTCTGCGTGGACGCCGGAGGTTCCTCTCAGCTGCTGACCGGAGTTGGCTCATCCTGCCGGGCGGATGGAATTCTGGGCCACGGTGGCAAGTACGGGGCTCTCTGCAATGCCCGTTTACTTCTTCCTCGTCGTTAGTAATACTTTCCGTGAGCCGGTATGTTAGAGCCGAGGACAATGACAGCCACTGTCTCTGTGCTGAGTGCTTATTCCTTGGGAAGTGGTGGGAAGCTTTTCAGGACAGCCTGGCTCTCTCTGTCTTCCTGCGAGGGTTCACCTGAAGCCAGCATCACGTAGGTAGAGGCCTGGACACCTTCTAGAAACCCCCTTGTTTCTAGGAAGACACTGTGTTCTCCAGTGCTGGCTGAGTCCATGGAGGGATAAAATAGCATGAAAATGAGGTTCCTGGGCTATGTCAACCAAATGCCATCTTCGCCTTAGAATTTGGGGACAGTAAGAAATCTTTTATTTCTAAGTCAAGTTCAGTCTAACAAATGTCTTTCTCACTCAACTCTTAGTTGTTTACATTTTCAAAATTCTAGCCATTGACTCGTTGTCTAATGGATGTGTGCTCCTAAATGGGGTTGTTTTCCATTTTCCCTCCAGTTTTCCTTGAAATTGATGGTACGTATAACAATCAACTGAGCACTAAGGAAGCATGGTTGATAACTCACTTCTTTCAGAGCGTTGGAAATCTCTCCACATCACCCAATTCGTTTGCAAGGCTGCATTTTATTTTGTGGAGAGATCTCTATCAGAGTTTGTCGGTAGCTTTGGTCTTCATTTGTGTTCAGGGAGCGTTTCCCCACCGTGACCTGGGAGCCCACTTCCCAGAACCACCTGCATGCCCGTTGCAACGCCATGCCCCGGGCTCCCAAACCAGCCAGTGGAATCGAATCTAACACTTGGGCTCTGAAACCTGCCTGTTTTCAAGCTCCCGAGGTAATTCTCGTGAGACGCTGAGACCCACTGGCCTCACGCGTGCGGTGTACTCCGGGCAAAACGGCGGTAGGCTCTGTCTTCCATGGCGTGGCTGCGGCTCTGTGCCCGCCGCGCCGACAGCAGCGGAGCACGTCCTTCATAATGAGTTCAGACACACGCACCCTGACTTGCATCCCACGCAGTTCCGGCGATTTAACACAGGATGCCGAGGCTCCTGAGGGGAGCCTGAATGTGACCGGCCCTCCCTCTGATGTGCACTTCTAGCCTCTCTGACCAAGGAGTGACTTGGAGGCAGGGACCTCCCGTCACGAAGGCACCCTGCAACCGTGTTCACCACTCTCCAGGTGGCCCTTCTAACACCACTTAGCTCAGGGACTTAGGAACCAGGAATCTGGACACGCCCAAGGCAAAGCTGACGGCGGCCTCTCAGTTCCCACTGCTCCTGTAACGGTTTTTAATGAGGGAAAATTCCTTCCCTGCCCTTGGTGGAAACTTGTGCAGTTCCACGACATTTTGGACCTTGGAAGTAAAAAAATGCAGTCTCAGTGGAGTCGTTTACAGTGTCCAATTCCAGGTCAAAATCAAAACTTTGAACTTGATGTAAAGCTGAGGCTTCCCTTTCCCCAGCGAGGCTTCGCTTTGGGCTGTGTGCTCACGGCAGCCTTGCCCCCTCCCCAGGCTTAGGAGCTGCTGTTTCTCATCCTGCCGGCGTTAAGCTGGGAGCTGGATGGGGAAGGGGGCAAGGAGAGTTCTTGTGGGTACAACACCTGTCAGTCCTTCAGAAGCTGCTCCAGGGCCCATGTGACGTCCCAGCCCGAGAGCTGAGGGTGCCTGTCTCTGAGCTGGCCGATCCCTCCTCTGTCCATGATTTTGTCCCTTCCTCCCTCCTCTTCCCCTAGCTCCATTTTTTCCTCTTTCTCTCTTTTTTCTTTGTTGGATCACTCCACACAGATTTGCTTACCCCAAAGTGACACCCCAAAGTCAGTGTTTTAAATGACTTCAGTGAAAATCAAATTTCCCTTCCTTTTATTTCAACAGGCACGCCTCTTTCCCCCACCAAACCCTGGAATGCAGGCAAGGTACGGGACACTGCGGCCTGTCCTCTGCCCTGGACTAGGTGGTCAGTGTTTCTGCTGCCTGTTGCTGTGTAACCGACCACGCAGGCCACGGCTTAAAATAACTAGCATTATGGTTTCCAATGGCTCTTCGGCTTGATTGGGTAGTTTCTCTGACTGTTTGCCCGGCTTAACCATGAGCCACATTCCGCTGAACAGTCGGCTGGGCTGGGAGACCCGGCGTGGCCGCATTTGTGCGTCTAACAGTCGGTGCAGCGTTGCTGGGGCGCCTCTCTTCACCCAGCCCACCCCCAGCATCCAGTGCTGTTCATCTCCCGTGGGGGAGACTGACTTCCCATGTGTCCCGAGAGACGATGCTAGAAGTTGGTGGCAAGGCCTCTCAGGGCTGCAGCATGGAGGTCATACCATGTCACTGTTGTCACACTTCGAGGGTGGAAGCAGACTCCACGTCCAGGTGGAGAGAGTGTCAGGACCCCAAGGCAAGAGCACCCAAATGTCGTTCAGAGAGGACTGTGTGGTCATATTCCTCAGTCTACCACACCAGCTTTTTAGAGCTTTCCAGATTTCGCGCAGATACCAGTCCCCGTCCCTGCAGAAGTCCCTGCGGAAGTCACACCGAGGTCTCTGAGGGTTTCCCTCAAAGAGTGACCCTCATCCCGGCTCGAGGACAAGCAGGCCACACAAGAGCAGCCCCTCATTCCTGACATCTGCGTCCTTGTACACCACCCGTGTGGGAAAGGTGTTTCGGAGTCAGGCCGCCTGCTTGTGGATGGCTGTCTGTCCTGTATGCTGTCTCGTGCCTCCTTTGAAATGCAATATGTATTTGTGTTTTGATATTTCCACCCAAACTTACACATTTTCTTAGACTTACTAGAAACAGATTTCCAAAGGGAGCCTCTAACTTCTGAGCAAATAGAAACTACTAGGGCAACTTTGCAGTCACATGGGCCAGGGTGTGGCTCCCAGATTTGCTGCCTCCTCTGTCTGAGCTGCACGTGTCACCTCCACCTTGGGGCTGATACACCGCCTTCCGGGAGGCTTAAGCCCTTTCTGGCAGTGACAAGTCAGAGAGCCACATGACCCGGGTCTGGCTCACTGAGTGTAGGGCAAAGTCAGTGTAGGCTTCCTACAGAGTTCTGAGCGAAGCTTCTTCCTCTTTCCTCCAATCAGGCAGTTGTCTCACGACCCAGAGGTGACAAGCCTGAGAAAAAAAGGCCATTCGCTGAAATAGAGGAAGTATGAGATTGGAAGAAAATCCCGGCTGAGACGCTGAATTAACCTGGCAACGCCACTTCCAGGTTCTCATTATGTGACAGATATAAATGTCTTTGTTATTTTTTTTACTAATGGTTGAGAATTTTCCTTGTAGCCAGCCCAAAGCATCCTAATTGACATAGTGGCTATTACATGGATGTAGAGCAGGGGTTAGTACCCAGCTTTCTCAGATGGAATTAAAAAAATAAACAAGCCCTAGCTGGTGTGGCTCAGTGGACTGAGCCCCGGCTGAACCAAAGGGTGGCTGGTTCGATTCCCAGTCAGGGCACATACCTGGGTTGTGGGCCAGGTCCCCAGTTGGGGGTGTGTGAGAGGCAACCACACACTGAAGTTTCTCTCCCTCTCTTTCTCCCTCCCTTCCCCTCTCTCTAAAAATAAATACATAAAATCTTAAAAAAAAAACAAACCAAAAACAAAAACCCAAGATGGAGAAAGTTAAGTAAATTGACTGAGCCAGCCCACATCATTAGCAGATAGGAGCCTAGACTTGACCTCTGATTTCTGGGATACAGCTCCAATCAGCAAGTATTTACTGAGCAAATCCCTGGGGGGTACGGTCCCTATCTCTGGCCCTGACTATGGGGAGGCAGCCTGATGGGAGGAAACAGGCGGCAAAGTGAAAAGAACGCAGGTGTTGGGTCCCTGGTCGGGCCGTCTCTGCCACTGCATGTGATTTGGGGCGTCGCCTCCTCTGAGCCAAGTTTCCACAGCTGTCAAGTGTCAAGTACTTGTGCTGACCTAGCAGGGTTGTGGCAAGGATTAGATGCAGAATGAACTAAGATAAAGTCTACAAATCCCATCTCAAGGTTGTGTCCAAACGAGGCTTTGAAGATGTCAGCCAAGCGGTTGAGCTGGGATTGGCTCCCCAAAGGCTGGTGAAGGAGGACAGCTCCTCTGTAAGGCAGTGTGTCTGCTTTGGAGCAAGAAGACCAAACCAAGCCCCTCCGGGAAATCTTTGTCCTTGCAGCAAGCCCAGGGTCCCAGCTGAGGTAAGAGTGGTAGGTGGGGATGAGGCTCCAGGAGAGTCGTGTGACCCCAGCTGGCTCTTTCTGCTGCCAAGCCCTCGTGTGATGGGATATCTGCATCGTGTGTGCCTGTGTGTGTGTGTGTGTAGAAAGCTGGCAAGGCAGGTGTGCAGTGCTTTGGGGTGCACAGGATGCTTCAAACACACAAGCTCAGCAAGCTTCCTTCTGCTACCGATTTGATGTCAGAGACCCTTCCTGTAGGTCCCCCGGTGCTGGGCGGGGAATCTTGTGGGGAGAATCTTTCCTGGGAAGTAGCATGTATTCTGGGAACCCAAGGGGTTGAAATAGCCCCTCCTAGTACCCCCTGCCCTGGAGGACAGAGCTGGTCTGCGTGGGAGGGAACAGGCCATCCTGCAGAGAACTGACCCAGGCATTGGGATGGGACCTTGAGTGGCCAAGATGAGTGGGAGTCTGGGTAAGATGGGGCTCCTGGGAAACAGCCTTTGGGATAGAGCTTCCCTGGTGGTGTTCTCAGGAACGCTGCCTGCCCGGGAGTGAAAACAGCAGGATGGTGGGAGAGAGGAGGTAAGTCGAGGTACCGCAGCCTTGGGTGGAGCTCTGCAGCCGCAGCACCTTGGGGAGCAGGGCCTTGCTTGAATGAGCCTCAGATGCAGGCTGTCCAAGGGCGGGCTGCAACCTCGGGCACGCAGCTTCCGCTGGCTGCATGCAATTCTCTAAGGGGAACCGCACTCCGAGCCTCTGGTAGCCAACGCTGCCGGCAGCCAGAATGAAGGATGAGTTAGTCTCATCCTGAACAGGAAGTTCAGGATGGCGCATCTCGGTGTCCACTACAAACACAGCTCCTGTCTCCCGCTGGGCGATGTGGCTCAGTACAAGGGCTCCGTAGCTGTTCCCGGCCCGTCTGCCATGAGGCATGCAAGTCTGGTTGTACCTGCCGTTACAAGAAGGTTCTCCCAGCGCTTTGGTGTGCGAGTCCCTGTGCACACGGCCCGCCTGTCAGTCGGCAGTGTCGCTGCTGTTTCAGGAAGGGGTTGGGCCCCAGCCCTGGTCCTGGGGCACCCTGCCCTCCCAGCCCCCCCTGCCCGCCCAGCCGAGGAGGGAAGCAAGAAAAACTCTGCAGCAAGTGCTCTCTGACACGAGTTGTGTCCGTGATCGGAGGGGCCGTTCACGGTCGCATCCAGAGACATCAGGGAAATACTGGGGGGGGCAGTCGCCCTCGCCCCCACTGTGGCTGAGGAAAACAGGGCCCTCCTTCTCGGGAGACACTGCCCTTTATTAAAGTAAAGAACCGCGACCTGGTAGTACTCTTGAGGCTGACCTCCACAATGGCCAAAATTTGATTCCAGTATCTTAAAAAGGTATGTATTAAAAGTCTCAGGTCACATTCTTTCCTCTCTTTCAGCTGTTAAGATAATAATTGGTAAGTGCAATATATAATAAATACAGTTGGTCCCTCCGGTTGGTGTTAACGTTATTTGGATGCTAGGACCTGGCGTAAATAGTGAATGAGTGACTACTATGTGTCCTGTATGTGTGTTTTTTTCTTTTACTCCAGGCACCAGCTTTACCAGTTAGACACAGTTGTACTCCCAGCCACACAGGACGCTAGTAAAATGTAGGCAGGAGGTGATTTGCTCAAGCCCATGCAGCTGGTAAGTGGCAGAATTGTTGGAACACTGACGACCACCCAACTCTACCCCCTGAGAGGCAGGACGTGAATAAGTATCCTGAGATCGAGAAAATAGAATGCTACTACTTCAGCAAAATTAAAAAGTTAAGGAAATTAAAAATAAGGACATAAAGTTAAGGGTCTTTTTTTAACTGCGTAGGATCCGCATTTAAAGATGGTTCCTTCAGCAGCCTACCTCATGTTCCCAGCATAACTTTACATCTTGGGTGCAGACCCTCCGTCTGAGGCAGATTAGACAGAGAGCCTAATGGCAAATCTTTCAATCAAGAAAGTGCACTCCAAATGTTCCCAGCAGAGCCCGAAGCTGGGGGAGTTCACAGCCCCACATGCAAACGTTAGAAAAAGATCACATGGCAGCAGCTGCTTATCTGGATTACCTAGTCTAGCCAAGCTGCTAAGACTGAAAAAAACCTGTCTGAGTTATAGGAAGAAAAAAAGCTCGCCCCTACCGTGTCAAGTTAGCGCTTGTTGGTAGGGCCGTGATTTCCCATTTGTTGCCCCAGAAGATTCAGGTGCACCCGAGATGAAGTCAAGATGTTTTCCCAGACTCCAGGGTAGCGCAGGCTTCGCGTCTGTCCTTCCCCCGTGGGGTCCTGGGCTGTTTCCAGAACCAGAGCCTCCCTTGAATTAAAAAAAAAACAAAGTCCTTGAAATGCTTCACAGCTGATCCTAAAATCTTAAACAATAGGACATCTCAGTCCCTTCTCACAGCCATTTTATGCAACTCCCTTTAATGTTGTACAAACAAATAAATAAAGGAAGTCAGATCAAGGGGTGCGCTGCCCTCTGCCGATGTCGTCTGGGTAAGGGCCAGTGGCACTGTCACTGGGCACGCGCACACACCTGACCCTTTTGAGATCTGGTGCTCCTTAACACCAGTTTGGGTTTTTTTCCCTTCACAATATCAAAGTGTGGTCTCTAAGGCATGGTGGGATTTCCATTTTGCAGAAAGGGAAACGGAAGGGCATTCACGGGAAAAGCTCTTACAATGAGATTAGAAACTGCGGGGAGGGCAGGGGCCGGGGGCTTCTCAGTTCCCGAATCAGGCATCTCTTCCTGATCCCCATTTCCTGCCTTGGAGCTACTTCCAACAGCAGGGATTTTCCTTGCCTTGTTCCTGTGGCTACTGTTGATGCCACTCACACTCAGCAAAATGAAGGAGGCAGATTCCGCAGTAGAGCTGTTCTTTGCGCAGTGCTATTACTGGGCCTGTTTCCTGACATCATCCATCCAGTTCCAATGTCCCCATTTAGACTTGGAGGCGGCAATGCTGTTCTGCGTCCTTTCCGGCTTCAGAGCTGTGCTGAGGGGCTGGAGGGCTAGAGAGTTAGGGCTCTGGCCGGTGCTACAACCTCTCACCGCGAGCAACGAAGGACAACTTAACATTGCCAGTCTAGCTCCGGGGTGTTAATGAGAAGTTATGAGTTACCTGTGAAGTGTCCATGAACCTGAAACAGAGTTCAGGTTTCTCCTCTTGTGGGCTGTACTTTCAGAGTACTGAAGCTTCTGTTGTGAAATGTTTTCTCAACACGAAATCCCCAAGCTTCTTCATGCATGAAGAGAAGTGGCACAAAAACACACACAACTGATGTCACTTCGCGAAAGGCCGATGACATGCATAGTGTTGCTCCTGGAAGACCAACGAGCGGTGAGGCGGCTCGGCAGCTCTCTGCGTGCGCCCTTCACGCGGCGTGTTGGTGAAGACCTCGTGGGGCCACATGCAACCTAGTCTGCACTGTGGGGGGCTCACCGGACAGGGTGAGCTTTTAGGACTTAGCAGAACCTGAGGTAATCAGTCCCATGTCACGTCCAAAAATGTCCAGAAACCAGGATTTGTTGTTGCTGTTTTCTGCTGTTCTTTGTCTGGTGTGTGACGCTGATTTGATTGGGGTGGAAGACTGTGGCCTGGTCCTGGGAGGGAAGGTTTATCGTCACACGACCGCACCTATTCCCTGGTCCATGCCCGTGGCTGCTTTGGGGAGCAGAGGTGACGGCACCCCTACGGCCCAGCAACCCCCAAGTAATCACTGCCTGCTCCTCTATCGAAAAAGGTGGCTGACCCCTAGTTAAGAGCAATCTGGGAATTTAAGATTTTGACGGCATCAACTCAGATATTCTCATGCTGGTTTTCAGGGTTCCCCTCCTTCCCAACAGGCCCTTGACCTTGGCCCAGCGGACCTGCCGAGGCTGAGGACCCAGGGTTTTTCTGAGCTGCGTGGTTGCAGTCATGGCGTACCGGATTCTTAGTCTTTTCTGTCCTTTGTCTGCAGGAGAGGGGGTTCTCTTTACTTGCCAAAATACCCTCAGTCTTTTACGTTGCACCTGCACGGGCGGTGACTCTCCCCAAGTCTGCCATTGTCCCTCTCCAGAGCGCCGATGGCCCGCCCCAGCGGTCCAGTTTCACAGCCCTCATAATTACTCTCTCCCACAAAGCTCTCAGAGGCCTGCCACGCTGTACCTGACTGTTTACAGTAAGTACTAGAGTACTTACACAAGTGTCACCAGCCTCGACTTTTTGTCCCAGTGATTCAGGCTCCAAGCCTCCCCTAGCCAGTGTTACCGTATTTTTCAGACTATAAGATGCACTTTCCCCCCAGATTTGGGAGGAAAAGGAGGATGCGTCTTACAGTCCGAATGTAGCTTACCTGACTCACTAGAGGAAGGGGGGGCGGCAGTGGAGCGGGTTTTTTTCCTGTTTTCCTCCTCTAACACCTAGGTACGTCTTATGGTCCGGTGTGTCTTATAGTCTGAAAAATACGGTAACTTCCAGAGAAATGTGGAAGCTACCATACTGTTTCTTTTCTTTTTTTTAACTAAAAATTTTATTTTCAATTACAGTTGACACAGAACTTTATATTGGTTTCAGGTGGACAGCATAGCGCACGGGTGGCAAACACAAGGACCGAGGGCCGAATCTGCCCTCCACCTTCTTTTGTCCAGCCCAGCACCTTGTTTCTGCCTGGTGGCAGTGCTGAGCTACTTGCCCCTCGTTAAGGAGTAGTAACGTTTATATAGTCCTACAATTACATCCAGCCCTTTGAAGGCGACCTTGAGGCTGACTTGGCCACCAGTGAAGGTGAGTATGACACCCCTGGCCCAGTGGCTAGACAGCTATCTGAGTTACGAAGTGGCCCCCGGTAAGCCCAGCGTCCGTCTGACCCATGGCTCACAGTCCCTGCGACACCGCTGACGGCATTCCCCGTCCTGCACTTCGCAGCCACGTGACGGTTTCCACACCGTGCGACTATGCTTGCTCTTTCTAAAACGTGTCACCCTGTCACTTTATTACAACAGGAAACACATCAAACACACCCACGGCCGAAGACCGGCACCGGGGCCAGCGACGTGACGGAGCTGCGTGTGCCGTTGATCACGCAGCTTCGGAACGAGGAGTGAAGTGCTTCCCCGGTGATGGATGAGGCTCCTGGGGCCCGGGGCCCAGGCCGGGGCGGCCTGTGGGTGTGTTTGCGTGTGTGCGCACGGCTCTGGCGGCTGGGGGCACAGTGGAGGGGGACACACCTTACAAGTTTGAACGGGGTAAGCCGAAGAAGTCATGCTTGGCCTAGGGCCCAGGGTACAAGTTTGTGCGGAGCCGGGAGAGGCGATGCCCGGTCCTCTGCGTGACACCTGGCACAGAGGCTGGAGGGAGGCATGCCTCGTCAGCGGTTTCCCCAGATGCTTTCTGGGTCTCTCCACCATTGTCAGCAGCTCCTTTTAGACACACAGATCACGTAGTCCCTGCACTGCCAGGACACCCTCCGCTCGGGGTGCAGCCTGCTAATTGTTCTTTCTCACTGGCGTAATCCTGGGTGAAGGGGAATATTGGCCAGAAGTCAATGTTTTCCCTCCACACAGTCAAGAACCCTGTATTTTCTGGTTTGAAAGAAGCAATCAGATTGGGCAGTGGACAAAGTGTCCGAGGCCCTGGCAAGAGCCCGGCTGTCTCTGTTGGCCTCACTGTCCTGCCAGGGAACAGAGGCAGGGAAGAGGTCAAACCTTCAGCGCAGTGGAGGAGTGTTCAGAGTCATGGCCTCAAACAGGAGACAGGCTGGCTCCTCAGGCCCTGTCATCTCACCTCTACACTGGCGGTGCGCAGGGGCAAGCGCAGGGAGAGTTGGAGGATGATATTACACCCCACCCCTAGTTACAATCTTATTATATATTTATTATTTTTAAAAGAAATTATTTATTTATTTTTAGACAGAGGGGAAGGGAAGGAGAAAGAAAGGGAGAGAAACATCAATGCGCAGTTGCCTTTTGCACGCCCTGCACTGGGGAACCTGGTCCGCAACCCAGGCATGTGCCCTGAGTGGGAATCGAACCTGTGACCCTTTGGTTCATAGGCTGGAGCTCAATCCACTGGGCCACCCCAGCCAGGGACCTGGTGATGATCTTGATAAGGGAAGAGTGAATCACTCATTTTGGACCCTGAGGCTGGCCGGTTCCACACAGTGAACTAGAGCAGGGCTTGCCACGAAATGAACTTGAAACAGAGGAAAAACGTATTGTGAGACAGAGAGATGTCGGCGCATTATTGCTGCATTTTTAAAAGACTCAGCTCGGACTCAAATCTTATCACTGTCTGCAGGACAGGTTGTCGTCAGGCATCCACAGGGAGACAGCCCCACGGAATCCCCCTCACCCCCTCCCTGGAGCTCACACACCCCTCCATGGCTACAGAAACGAAAGCCTGTCTCTAGAGATGAAAAACTCTCATAGAAGTGCAAAGACTCATAAATGCCTCCCAGAAAAGGCATTTGGCCACTGTGCCTGCCCTCAGTGGGCGCTGTCCCCTCTCACCTTCTCGTCTTTCTAGCACCAGGGAAGCAAAACTGTCATTGCCTTCAAGATTCTGCCTCTTTTCACAAACAATAATCCCATTGTACACCCGAGCTCTGCCGTCGGTGTCCCTGGTCCTTCGCGATGCCGCCGGTGTTCGTCAGCCGCAGGAAAGCTTTTGGCTCAGTGTTCTGCTCCTATTTGTGGGTCAGAACTTGCTAGAGTTGTCGGGACAAGTAGACCATTTCCCTCTCAGCATTCAGTACAAGAAAAAGAAATTCTATTGTATGTCTTAAAAGTGACTGGTGAGTCATCTCCTTTTTTGGGGATGGAGGTGTAGTTGCAGGTTTTGGTCAGTGGCATAGTCTTCGGTCGGGAAAAGTAACAGATGTTCAGAGACAGAGAGATGCTGCAATCGGTGTGTTGTATCCATTCCCTCGCCACACCCACAGGATGCTGAGGAATGGTGCAGAAATGTCTTCATGGACGAATCACCGGCTGCTGAGCATCACTCCCTCGCTGAAGACTGACCCCCGAACGCCGAGTGAAACCCATGCCGACTGAAAGGGGCAAGATGCCACGTTGGGGATGACTTATTCTGACTAGTATTTTTCCATTTTATTTTTTGAAAAATTAAAACAGCTTTATTCTTTCTTTATAATTATTTGGTGAATATTTGTGTGCTTACATTAAAATTTTTTTTAATTAAATGTATTGAGGTGACATGGTTAGTAGGGTGACATAGGTTTCAAGCATACATTTCTATGATATAAGAGCTGTTTACTGCACTGTGTGCCCCCCACCCAAAGTCAAACCGTCTCCCATCACCTTGTATTAGGTCCCCTGCACACCCCCCACCGCCCACCCCCTTCCCTCTGGCAACCACCGCGTTGATGGCAGCTTTATGTCCCACATCTGAGGGAAATCACGTGGTTCTTAGCTTTTTCCGATGGACCTGTCTCACTCAGCGTGACGTCTGGAAGGTCCACTGTGCCATCACAAAGGCGGTGCCTCGTCTCTTCCGGTGTCTGGGCCCCATCCCGCTGTGCACACGCACCACACCTCCTCTCTCCGTCACTCACCGAGGGCACCGTGATGTCTCACGTCCGGGCCACCGGGAATGGTGCTGCAGTGAACCCAGGGGTGCGCATGTCTTTGTGAATATGTATTTTCAAGTTATTATTATATTTTTACGCAGGGAAGAAAACATCACGCATGCTACCACAAACGTTTCAGAGGAGACAGTGACATGTAAGGGAGAGGACGTGAGTGTCCCTCCCCTACCGTCCAGGGGCGGTCAGCATCAAGGCTCGCTCTTCTGGTCACACCCACACCGGTGCACTTCCCCCGTATGGAATGCGCGCCTCGTGAGGGGGCCTGGCTGGCTCTTTAAAAATTCACCAATGAATGAGCTTTCTTCTTCTCCTCCTCCTCCTCCTCCTCCTCCTTCTTCTTTTTAGAAAACGAATCTGTGAAACGTGTATCTCTTTAGATTGCTGGCTGTGGCGAAGGTGGAAACACTTTTCTGGCCCATGAATTGCCCGTTATTTTCTTGACAATCTGACACAAAGGCTGGGTAGGCAGGGGGAAGAAACTGAACTATTTGGCTTTAAACTTCTCAATTATTTACAATGAAAGAAAGTTTCTAGGGGCAACGGGTTTTTGATTGTCCTATAGCCAAACCAAATGACCCGGAGTTGTCAAAAGGCCTCTCTGGGTGTCACGGGTTGTGGGCTCCCTGGGGCCGAGTCAGGAAATGCAAGGGCGTGACACCCCGCAGACACCGGCCCGGGCCTCCACCTGTCAGGCAAGCACACGGAACATGTCTGTGAGCCATTTCTCAGACTGCCGAGCGCCCATATCTAACTCTGTAATGTTATTCACTCTCTGGTGTTTTCCTTTCATTTTTATTTCTAGCCGTGTATAGAACCAAAATCAAATTAAAGCCAAGCATGGGAGCGGGTGGGGAAGTTATAAATATATTACATTTGAGAGTGCCCGCTTTATGTAGACAAGGTCAAAGTTCTTTTTAGTCAAAATGCGGTTTTCTTTTTTCCCTTCTTACGTCACGTGCTGCTTGTTCAGACAGGAGGAGATTACACGGTGAAACTAGAAGCCAATGAAAACTCACCTGTTCGGGTTGGTTACAAACCACAGTCGGCCGAACTTGTCAAGTACTGCCAAAGGTGAGATTTTTCTAAACCGGGTGAAATTTGGCTGTGTTTCCTGAGCTGAACTCGACTGCGGAGCGAGTCCCTGGCCTGAGTCACCGTGTGTATGTTCCCAGCACCTGCAGGTGTGACTGCCCTGCCTGGGTGAGGGGCCGCTGGCCTTCCAGGTCGGTACAGAAGGGTTGCCTCCTGGCTTCACCACGCTCACCTCTCACTTCCGAAATGAAGCCCGTGACCCGGGACGACAAGGCTCCTGGGAAGACAGTCAGGAGACTTTGACACGGCCAGCGGGCCCGGCCCCTGCGGCCACGTGGCCCCAAACGCCTGGACTGGTATAGTCCCAGGGCTGGAAATGACCACCGGAGACCCGGCCTCTGTTACGGTGGTGTTCTTTAAATGAGGAAACCCCGTTTCTTGGTAATTGCCGACTTGTGTTTACTTTTGTTTGAGTCACAGTAACTGTCTCACGAAGTTTTACAGAACAAAAAGGAGATTGGATGTTGAATGAGAAGCTTCTCACAGGATTAACCTGTAACCCTGATGAAACTCGGCGCCCAACAGCATCTAATGAAACATCAAGGTAAGGTAGTTGTAAGCACGGGCACACTTGTCACGTCACCCGCGTTAGCAGCATATTCTCACAGGTGTATTTTCAGAAACCAGTTTCCCAGGAGTGAGTTAGAGTTTGGGGAGAAGTATGTGAATATCACATCCAAAGCTTGGGCCCTACATTCAACTGTGAAAACAATCAACATTTTACATCCTTCTCAAACATAAAAACTTCTATCAATTCTATAAGAAACAAATGGGGTTCATAAAAATGTTTGAAACTTTTCTAAGTGGAGTTTGTCCTGTGAAAAAGGACCTTTCATGTTTTTCTTCTGCTTCCAAAATGTATTTTGAACAACAAGTGTCTGCAGAACAATGCCAGATTTTCTGTCACTTGAAACGAACTATCAAACCCCAGGTGAGCTCATAGGTAAGCACGCTACCCCCCGAAGATTACACCTGGACTTGGAGACTGAGACAGATACACACGAGTTACGTGGCGCAGTAAAGTTAGTGCGAGCCTGTGGCAGACGGCGCTTAATGAACTGCCGGACAGGTGATAACGATCATGCTTGGGGCCAAAGGTAGAAGAGGACCCATCACACCATCTCTGCTACAAAGCGAGAGAGGAGAGACAGCCTTTGGGGAGCCCTGCCTGAGGCATAACCGAGTGACGCCCAGCCATTCCCAGTCAGGGTGGTGCCTGTTATGGGGGTGCATGTCTGCCCCTCAGTACTATGGCGAGAAATATAAGGGAAAGTCTCCTTTGGGGGGTTGTTGTCTTCTTTGTTTCCTTGTATTGTCCTGTAGGGGGAGAGACATGAAAATATGGAAGGGACAGTACGGAATTTGTGTTGACCCCGTGCCTCCTGTGCGTAGTCAGGAGGCCCACACTCGGTAGAAGTGTGTGGAGTTCTCCACCCCCTTCGGGGCTGCCCATCATGGCCCCCTTGTTAGCTCCCACCTTTGCTCCTCATGCCCTTTTCCTCAGTGCCCACTATGTGCCCCTCGCTCTAATCTTTTTGGATTTGTCTCCTCTTTCTCGTCATGTGCTTGCCCCTGAACTTGGTGGCAACTCCGGCTTTCCCGGCTTTAACCCTGGGCAGCCTCTAGAGTACAGGGTCTCCTGGCTTCAGGCTTTGCGCTGCGGTGACGTGTGCTCCACACAGCACTGTCGGCGGTGGGGCTTCCGTGGCTCCGTGTGCAATTTGATTAGAGATGGTATCTTAACACCACAAGTCTGTCTTTGTCCCTGTTGGCACTTTGAACAGAATCGCTCATTTCAGAGTTTGCCACAGGTTACCCGTGACCTTCGGACATGGTTTCCAGTTCATCTGCCACCTTTACTGCATCTCAGAGCAAGGGCTTCAGTTTCCCCTCCTTTGGAAGGGTCACGATGAAGGAGCTTCAGGTCCGCACCTGCTGCCTCACCTCTGTCCTTCCATGCAAATTAATGCTCAACTGTCTTGTCCCTTGGAATGTCCTAAAGACCCAGCCAAACTCACAGGTGGGCACTGCCCACGGGAGAGTTACGGTTGTGTCTGGGAGACTCTCCTTTAGTACAAAATATCACCCAGTGTTTGATGCCTACTGTCTGAACCACCAAACCACCCAACTCCCAGGGCGAAGTCATAGCAACTTCCTCCACGTCCTTGAAACAACCCTCTTTCCTATTGGAAACATGCACCTCATCTTCTGCTTCCAAGCCCACCTGCTGGTGATCCCCAAATGCACAACACACCTCAGAGATATCTCAACAGAGCCTTCAAAACACTTCGTATTCTTCAAAGAAGAGGTAAGAGGCCACAGGCCAAGGGCAGTGCCTGCCAGGGAAGCTCGGTGACCTCACCAGTGGGGAGACCTGACATCCTAGAGTAAGAAATGATCATGAGCAGGAGGGATGTGATGTTTGGAGAAGAGAAGGGACATGACCGTTGTCTTCAAACACTTGACGTTGTCATGGGAACGAGGGACCAGACTCGTCCTGCACGTTCTCCAGGGACGGAATTAGCACTGGCCTCGGAGCACAGGTGACAGGTTCTGGTTCGGTGTGAGCAGGAGATGTCTGACAGATAGAGCTGTGGAAGCACCTGACCAGCCCAGGTGGGAGCACCCTGTGGCTGA
Source organism: Desmodus rotundus (assembly GCF_022682495.2). Classification (NCBI taxonomy): domain Eukaryota; kingdom Metazoa; phylum Chordata; class Mammalia; order Chiroptera; family Phyllostomidae; genus Desmodus; species Desmodus rotundus. The sequence continues at coordinate 209,308,244 of NC_071387.1, read as the reverse complement.
AATTCTGGTAACTGTTGGATTTAAACACACAGGGGAGGGCAGAGTTGGGGGTGTCTGTTTTCTACAAGAGCACAGGACGACTCTGCGGCAGCCTGCCACAGATTTAGGCGTAATTTACTCATGCATTTAAAACAAACCTTCATGTGTTCATTATACCCCAGGCACAGTGCGAGTTTCTAGGAATAACGCAGTGCGTGAGTCACAGCTCCTGACTTCAACACACTTGCAGTCTACTGGGAGAAAGACATGCTGGTTGGGACAGGCACACGGACAAGGGGCGGGCGGCATCATTAACCCAGAGCTGATGTTTTCATTATCAGGGAGCTCAGCTTTGCTCACCTGTGTATCCCCAGCACCCCATACAGTGTCTGGCTCATAGGAGGCACTCAACAAGTTTTTGTTGGCTGAATTGGTTAAATAATAGGTGTCTATTCTGATAGCAATTCCTCTAGCGAGGTACTAAGGAGGGGGTGTTTAGTGCCATCTGATGGAATGGGATGTGTTCAGAGAGCAGCTGAGTCCTCTCCATCTCTGACCTTGGAGCAGGAGTGTGGTCTGACTTGGAAGAGGCATTCACAGTGAAGAAGAAGGGGCAGTGAAGCTTTTCGAGGGCAGGGATATGAGACTCATCATGTATGCTGAGATTCTAAGCATTTTCACATCGTTGAACATAGGAGGCAGGGTGTTGAGCAGAGGAGATGGTCTGAAAGAGCTGTGGGAGACTGAATTATGAGGCACACTTCCATCTAAGAAAGACATTTACTGAATACAGTACCACGATCGGATTTCCCTTTCAGGCAGCAGTGTTCGGGGAGGGGAGTGGAAGGGAAGGTGGAGGAGGCCAACGCAGGACCAAGGGGTCTGGTGCAGCCACCCAGGAGGGAGGCCGGGAGGGTCCTGGGGAGAAGAGTGGCAGCTGAGACGAAGGGGTGGAGATCAATTTGAGAGAGGTATTTAAGGGACATCTTTGGTGGGGCTTTGTGATTGATGGGATGTGGGTGTTGGTGGGGGTGGGGCTGGTCAGCTGATTACAGCGAGGGTGGGGGTGGGGGAGGAGAAGATCCACGGTAGCGAATCCACATGGAAACACAGGGGTTGGGGAGCCTGGGGCTGCCTGAGCAGAGAGAGCTGGGTAGCAGGCCCTTGAATTTATAGAGTAAAGGCCTGAGTAGAAACACGTGTGGTGAGTTATTTACACGCACTCAGGTGAAGTCAGTGCCCACGATGTCACCAAAGGAGAGTGTGCAAGGAGAAATAAAGAGAGCACCTGGGGGATGTAAAAGTCGAGGCAGTTGACGCTCTTCATGAACTAGGATATGGCACCAACGTGAGCCTCAGTGGTCAGCAAGGGACATCCTAGAACTTGGCATTGAAATATCCTAATTTCTCTCTTTCCAATATACATAAGCCGTTTGGTTCCTCACTGGCAGCTAGCTGGTCTGCTGAGACACAGTGCTGGACAGCATCCAGAACCGAGCTTACTGCCTGAGGAGGAAGGTTGGGGAGTCGGTGAGAAAGCAGCCTTGCTGAACCAAATGAGCAAAATAGTGCTGTGGCAGGCGGGCGCGCCACGCAGCAATGCTCACGGGAACCTGAAGGTCCCCCGCTCACTGGACTCCGGGTCAGTTAGATTTCATTTCTATGGAGTCGGGAGCGCGACTGGGTGGAACCGTGTGCTCGCTCGTTTCCTTTGACACGTGCTCTTGTTTTGGCACGAACACTAAGTGACCTCAAAAACATTTTTTTCTAAAATTATAGCATCAAGGGACTTGAGAAAAATAAAACTTATGAGACAGCATCTCTCTTGGCTCCTGAAATGGCTGCTTCTTAATTGCCCCAAGAAAGATGAAATGATGTTACTGACCCCATTTGTCAGGAATGGTAATGGACCGCTCTGGCATAGAGGCAAGAATAGATGCTGGCTAGAGCGCTCTCTGAGCTTTATTTTTGCCTTATATGTTTATCATGGATTCAACCAATTAAAAACTGAACCAAAATGGAGCTCAAGACATCACTTTTTCAGTGTTGGAAGGGTTTCAAATATAAAATTACAGAAGACTTCATATGCATGTTGAACATGTCCCCCTCCCCCAAGTTTAAGGTAAATAAAGTGTGTTTCTTGCATTGTACTATTAACTGTGCCAGATTATCAGTTTTTCTCCTGAACAAAGTTTGGATGCTTTCCTTACAATTGCCTTGTAAAATAATTATGATATTTTGAAGGAAATAAAAAGCCATTAGGAAATAATTTTTAAAACTACTGGCAAAGATATTGGCTTAATTCTGGAAGGAATCAGGGTTAGAGCTTAAGGGACAAAGAGGACAGAAAGAACTATGTCTCTTATTTTGTCCTCTGCTCCTTGCAAAAGGTAAACAAAATCCTTAGTTTCTAAAAAAAATCATGAAGTAGAAGTTCTTTATGGGAGGTGATGGTGGTAGAAAGTTTTAGGAATTTATTTTGTTTGTTTATGTATTGATTTATACCTCACACTTTTTTCCAAAAATGATTTAAGACTACCAAGAGAATATGCTTGAACAATTCAAAAGGTTTGTTACAGAAAAACAAATTAAAGTACATTACTTAGCAATTGGTTCTGAACTAGACAAGAACTTTTTTAATGGAGTGATTTGAAGAAAAAATTCTATCTATCTACTTTGGTATTTATTTAACAACTGTTTACTGATTCTGTTCTTTGCACAGCTTCGAGCTCTGGGGGCCAAAGGAGTTATGAGATTAAGATGGACCTTCAACCCTTGTATGTGAGAGATGAGCTCAGTGGTCTTCACTTTGCCAAGCAATTGCATAAATTATCACTTGTGATCAAAGAGAAAAATGTTCCCAGACACATCAGATGTTTAATTGCTTCACTAGACAAGTTTTCCCAAACTTGGCTAATCATCAAGTCATCAGAGTCACCTGTGAGACATACAAGGTCATCCTTGGACCTGGAGTCCAGTGGGCCCGGGAGGTGTGGATGGGAATCTCAAGTTTTAACCAGGAGCCAGGTGATTGGAATATTCAGCAGAGTGTAAACAACACGGTCAAGAGTACGAACTCTGGGCAGGGACCACGTCTTGTTTACCTCGGACGTTTAGTACTTAGTCTAAGGCTGGGCATGTAAAAGGTGCTTTGCTAAACCGAGTAGTAGATGATTCTGCAAATAGCTTTCCTGGAAGGACTCACTTCTTGTTGCAGTTCTATCTCCCTCCGGCTCCGTCCAGCTTCAGCTCGAAGCTTTTCTGCGTGGCGCAAACACTCCTCCCAGCTCAGCACGTCTTCACATCCCCCCTCGCCTGGATCCGCAGCATCCCCGTTGGAACAGAACACCAATTACCCGGCAGAAGATTACTTAGTGTCTTGGCCTTCAGCCGGAGGATCTTTATGTGGCAAATCAGTGACTCTAGAGCTGGGCGTAGATCAGTATTAATACTATTATAACTTGTGTTTGTGTAATGTCTTTCTCTCAGGGCTGAAACCCTTCTGCAGGCGTTACTCGCCAGTACAAGCTACTCACCCCTCTGTAGGTGTGTGTTGTCTTAAGCATGCCTCACACATGAGTCTGGGTGATTGGACCACCAAGAATTCAGTGGCGGTGATCCTTCCACCTGGCTGCGGGGCCTCGGGGTGCCTGAGAAAGGTGTGTCCCGACAAGCAAAGGCATCTCCCCTTCAGACAAGCCATAGTTTGACACTTAGTTTATAACTAGGTGTTACCTTAGCCAGAGGGGAGACAGGGCTGGGGCAGACCGAGGGAGGGGCGTCTTGGCAAGGAGAATGGGTCGAAGGGACCTGAATCCCAGATGGGAGGACAGGAAGAATCCGACCTGACAGGTCAGAGATGACAACTGGCTGAAAGGGAAATGGAGGGTTGGCACGCTGGAGAGATTTCCCCGAGGTCACTGATGGTTGACACAACCACGGATAACACTGAACTTTGGCCTACAGTCCAGTCACCAGACCACATCCTGTAGATGGGATACTCACCATCCTCAAAGGTCTAATCCACGAACTTGGCTGGCATGTGATTTGGCACATCTCTGTGCTGTCTGAGCAAAGCTAATGAAAAGTTTGTCCTGTGAGGTGCTTTTTTTTTCTTATTGAGCCCTAGTTTCTAAGAGAAAATCTCTTGAGGTTACTTATCCCATTGCTTCCGGGAACGCACATGTGGAAGAACATGTCTCGGTCCAGATAAATTTCCATAGACAACCATCCAGCGCGGAGGCAGTTCCCGACAAGACATGCGTTTCTGCACTGTTGGTTGATCGCTGATACCAGCCGGCATCAGGTAATGTTACATCCAGGTTCTCTGTGTTTCTGTTTGGGCTTTTGCATATCCTGGGACTACAAGGATGAGTCACAGGTATTCAGCTCTCTAGCAGGCTCTCGGCATTTGCCAATCTCTGTAGTAACTTGAAAATTTCTCACTTGGCTCACAGCCAGTGGGCCCTGCAGGCCCTGTGAGGTCCTTACGGAGCCCTGGTGTGTGCGGATTCCTTCCAGGATCTTGGAACCCCCCGGCATCGTAAATGTTTTGCATAGTAAAGAATACTAATGAGACAGACAGCTAGTCCCCCACCCCCAACTCCAGCCTTCCCCCAGATGTAAAGGTAGTATGTTTTGATTGAACTTGCTAACCCTCGGCTTAGGCTGTGGCTGGTGCAGAGAGATTCAGTTTTTTCAGTGTTTACAATCTTCCCTCCAGAAGGAGAAATCAAATGGCATAATCATTGAAGAGCATTTTTCTAGAATGGAAAGTGGAAAAGTCTCATTTTCAGTATAAGGGGAGAGTCAAATGCTCTACGTGGCAAAAATGCCACCGCACCTGTCATTGCTGCCTCGCCGTGTGACATTGTACGAGCTCTCTCACTGCCCGTGCCCCCGCCCGAGTCTCCGACAAACCGCTGGGAGGCGGCCAGGCTGCGTTTGTCCCGGGCCTTCTCAGAGCAGGGAGTTTACTCTTCATCGTGACTCCGCGGGACGGGTAACTTCACTGCCGTTTTACCCTCACGCTGAGGCTGCGAGAGGTTAGACAGTTTGGCAAGCTCACACGGTTATCCGCAGGCGGTGTTAGGACTTAAATTCTGTCTGCCTCGCTTCGGAGCCCAAGCAGCACGCGCGTTACCGTGGAGTCGGGGAGACAGATGAGGACCTGAGATCCTAGCGATTGGCTTGGCTTCACACCCAAAGTGTGTGGACCTAGGAAATGTTATTCTTGCCAGCGTGGACCCCCACCTGCACACTGCATGCTCTCTTCTTATTCTACAAATGGATGCATTTGTCAGTGTCCTCTGGACAGCTCTGGCAGCTGAGTTTCAGGGAGAGACCCAAGGTCATTAAGGAGAACGCAGAGCAGCCCCGCTGAGTTCCAGAGGACAGGGACCTCTGAGAGTGGGCGTTTAGGTCAAGGAGCAGCTGGCTCGTGTGTTCTGGCTCCTGAGATTGGTGGTCGGGTCCAGTTCTGGGAGCCTTTCTGTCTCTCTAAAGCCTTGAGAGAGTTTCCGGGCCTGCCCTGGTGGAGCAAATCGGCAGTGAAAATCAGGACTGCCAGTGATCCCTTTTGAGGTTTTCTAGAGTATTGAGTGTTCTGGGACCTAGTGTAAATTGCCCAAAAGCTTTAAGATTCCACTATTGAAGAAATACATGACTTGAAAATATAATTAATCAAAAAGAAGTTAGAGAAGGCACTGTGTAAGTTAGCTTCCCTGACTAAAGGAGTGATTTCTATTTTTCATTTGATTTGCGACACTCCCTAAGACATCAGAATGGGATTACATTTTCAGGTGTTCGCCCTCCAGACAGCTTGAACGGGCCACACGGGTCCCCTGCAGCATCCCGCAGCCACAGAGCCCCATGTTGTCCACTAGGACGTTTGTGCCTCGGTGCCAGTTCTCCTTTTCTCTAGCTGTGTGCTCTGGAGCGAGTCACCTACCCTCCCTGAGCGTCACGTCCTGCTTTGTGAATGAGGAGCCTGGGGTCTGTGAGCTCTCAGGGCCTCTGCTGGGTTTTAAATTCTGTGATCTCACAGCGTACCATTTTCTTCTGGTTTAAAACATCTCCAAACTAGGGGTTGCCCTGTAGAATTATACTACATGGTCTACTCATAATTCCTATTGTTTTCTAGAATGCCGTGGTATGAATTTACTAGTCATTGGGAGAGCTCAGGACATATGTTCTTGTACATACATTTTTATTTAAGGGGAAAGTGTGTGGCTCCAAGAATTTCATGAAGAATCAAGTGTGCTAGTCTGCTGGCCGTTTCACACACACACACACACACACACACACACACACACGTGGAGAATCCACGGGCTGTGGGAGCAGGGAGTAAATCAAGTGTTCATTCCTAACTTGATTTAGGAATGCACGTTTCACGTCCCAGTATTTTAGTGTTGGCCTTGTGACCACGTCTTTGTTCTCTTCTTCCTTCTCCTCTGACCAAATGAGCAGGAGCGTCTTCCACGGCCAGGGTGTTGGTGGCGTCTGAAAGCAACACAGTCTGAGATTTGAGCAGATTGTTTTCTATGGGTCAGCACTTTTTGTGACTATGACAGACTGTGACTGATTAAGACAAATGCTGCCGAGGACCTGAAGGGAGGAGAGGCTCCTTCAGTGCGAGGCCCGAGAGCATAGGGATTCTGGGTTCTCAGAGCTGCCAGGAGTCTCCGCCCATCACGCGCAAATTCTAACGATGGACAAGGAGGCCTGGCAAAGTCGGGTCTTCTCTGGAAAACTTTCTTACAGAGGGACACATCAGATTCTCAGTTGAAAAGAATGAATACTGATGATAGCCTAGCTAACGACAACTCTGATGAGACAGGAAAGCTAAATGCAAGGCATGATCTGGGATTGAATTCTGGACTGAAAAAAAAAAATTGTATAAAGCACGTTACTAGCCCTGGCTGGTGGCTCAGTTGGTTGGAGCACTATTCTGTACACTGAAAGGTTGCAGGTTCAATCCCCGGTCAAGGTGCATGCGGGAGGCAGCTGATGGATGTTTCTCTTGAATTGATGTCTCTCTCCCTCCCTAGCTCCCTTCCTCCCTCTCTTCCTCCCTCCCTTCCTCCTTCTCTCTCTAAAATCGATAAACAAAATCAATAAACATACCCTCAAGCGGAGAGTTTTAGCAAAGGGGAAAATGTCCCTAGGACAAATGGCGAAACTGGACAGTTGACGGCGGACTAGGAAATGAAGTGACAGACGTCCTACTTTCCTTTATAGACTGTGGCTATTGTGGAGATTGCTTTTGTCTTAGGACGTGCACGCAGAAGTACTTAGGAGGTGAAGCGCATGGTGTGTGTGGTTCATTCTTAGTGAGTTCATAGAAAATAATATAAATATATAGGCACACACAGATGTAATAACTGATAAAGCAATTTTGCTAGAAAGTTTTTTGTAAGTTTGAAAATAAAAAATCCCTGCTCCCCCCCCCCCCCCCCGCAAAAGATAAAAGACTACCTGATTTTGCAGATTTGGAGAAAAATGTTAATAAGTTTATCAGGTCTCCTTTGGCCAGGACCAGAAAACTGCTGAACTAAACCAGAAGTTCAAGGATTTAGCTGAAAATAAAAGCCTTAAGCTCATTGGTACCACAACCTCCACGCCTCGCCCTCTCTTCTTACACGACATCACGACCTGCTCTCTCGCACCGCTCTCCTCTGCCCCGAAGCAGTCTGGGTAAGAGCGTGAGTCCATCCATTCCACTCTTGCACGTCACCTAAGTCAGAAGAAATATGTGTAAAATATCCCCAGGAACGAGGGAAGACTTCAATGTTTTTCAATTGAGCAGGCCTTTTGCTTGTAAGTCAAAGACCAGAGGTTCTGTTTCCCTTCTCTCCCACCCCGGCTTAGTCTCTTCTCCTTTTTTCACTGTAAAGGAAAAACCTGAAAGCCTGGCTTTTAAGAAGCTGTGTGTGGGGGTGGGGTTCAGTTTCGGCCACCTCAGTGCCAGGAGCAATACGGCCCAATTAACACTGTGCAGTGACCCACGGCCCTGCTAGGAGTTGAAGGAAAATGGACCCATCGACCCCTGTTCTCCCTAAAACTCACGCTGTAGCTGGGGAGAGGTGCCCTTGTATTCAGAGGCGGAGGGCAGCACATCAAGGTCCTCTCTTTGGGTAGCAGTGCTGCTGGGGCGGGAACACCTTCGTGCTGAGGACACCAGTCTGTATCTGCAGTGACCCCCAAAGACCTGCCTTGGACCTCATCAGGAGTTCACAGCTGCGGGGTCGGGGAATGGAGAGTCCTTTCTTGCTACCACGTGGCTGTCCAAGCCCGTGTGTCTGACTCTGGGCTTCATGTCAGCTGCCTGTGAAGCTGGGACTGCTTTGAAGGAGCCTGGTCAGCCGTCACCCTGCTGAAGGGGCTGGACGTTCAGAAAATTCTGCTTTGAAATAAAGACCTACCTCAGAGCTGGGAGGCAGAAGGGGGTGACAAGGAGACTTCTGCCTTCAGGGTGTCCCATCGCGGCCTCTGGGTGCTAGTCTGGGCAGGTGACTAGTCTGCACAGGCTATGCTTTCTTTGACACCTTCAGAACGAACAGACAGGGAGGAACTTGCAGTCATTTTTCTTGGCACAGCCTACAACCCAGCCCAGGTTAATTATGTCTGAGACGAAGAATAGCGTCTGGGCACCTGTGATTTTCAATCTGGTGCCTCGTTTTCCAGCGCCAAGGACTCTGTCACGCCATTCACGCGGGCCTGCTCAGAGCCCCTTCCCAGGTCCCCGTCAGACAATGGAGACACCAGAAACCTCTACACAATTGTCACTGTTCACTGAGAACTTCACGTGTGCCAGAGCTGATTAAATACTGCACACACATCCTGTCTTTTAATCTTCACAACAGCCTGTGAAGGAGGCATCACCATCACTCCCACTGAGGAGCTGAGAAAGCTGGGGCTTAGGAAACGCTTTGCCCGAAATCACACAACCGTGTAGTGAGTGAGAAATGGGGCTCGACTCAGGGATTTGTATACAGTTCTATCTGGAAATAGTTTTTTCTCCTGACATTGCTCTGAATTAGAGGGTGAGCGTACGGGTTCTGATTTCAGAGCCAGCCTGACTCAGGTGTGTTTGCCCAGACTATGGGTTTGTCAGAGCTCGAGCCAGAACTGCTGCTCTCTAGACTATTCAAGTCTGCTCCTTTTCCTAACGACTGTCACTGTTGGTGTGTTGTCTTTGGAAAGGCTCTGACTTAGGATTAAGAAAGGCTGAGAAAATTACTTCCAAAGAACATAACTTGCCTCTCTATTCACTCTGTCCCAACAAACCATAAATAGGCAAGTCTCTCATCTAAAACAAAACCAAACGAAACAAGAAAGCACACAAAACCACCTCTCTCAACCCTGCAACCTCCTCTATGGGAAACGCTATTTGCCTCTTCCTCTTAGCAGCCAAGTTTCTTAGGAAAAAAAAATGTCTACAATTCCAGCTTCCACTTTTTGGGGCACCCTGCTTGTTCTTAAACCTACTGCAATGTTTCTCATACACATGTCTCCCCACTGCACCCAGATTTCTCTGGGAAGGTCAGCGATTTACCCAATGTCAATGTCAATGTCAACGCCAATGCGTCTTTCTCCCTGCCAACATTTTCTTACACAATTTTCAGTCGTGTGGAGAAGTTGAAAGAACTATGCAGTGAATAAGCATATACCTAATACCTGAGTTCTACGATCAGTATTTTACTGTATTTTCTTTATCTACTTATCCTTCCATCCACCATCCCTCCAATGCAAAGTAAGTTGCAAGCGGCAGCTTACTCCACTCCTAAGCATTTCAGCATGCATGCCATTAACCAGAGTTCAATGCCTCCTGTAAATGTTCTTCTTTCCTGGCTTTAATTTGGTGTGTGGTATCTCATCACCTCTCTGTGCCGAAACTGCCCAACCCAGCCTTAACTCCTCTTGACCCTGGTAGCCAATTGCCCAATAAAGGGTCAGATATCAAAGTCTTCTTATAATTCCCTTTCCTTGTCACTGTTTCTTCGTCACCTCCACAGCCTTTCCCTCCTTCTTCTGCCCACTCCTTCCCCCTGAGGTGCTGGGTCTCTCTGCCTTTGGCTACATTCTCTCAGATCTCTGTCCCTCCCTAAATCTTAGGTTTGCTTCTCTCCAAGAATTATCGTTTGCTCAAGGAAACCTGTGTGTGTGTGTGTGTGTCCAGAATTACCAATGAGCATCTATGGGATTCAAGAAGAATCTGGGAGGAGAACATGCCTGCTTCGCCCGCTAGCGGAGGGGCCCTGAAGTGCGCCTATCCTGGGGCCCGGAGCTGTCGCACACAGCGGTGTGTGCTCTGCTGTGTTGCACACGGTGGTGAGGGTGTGTGCTCCCAACTCTCCGTGCTGCCTTTCGTCACAAACCAAACCCACTGCCGTTCCCTCCGAACGGTCTCTCTTCCCTGATTATTTTATGAGCTGAACTCACACTCTTGACTTTCAAATTTGACTCCCCCCCATTTTTAACCTCACTGATTTTTGGGGTCTACTTGTTCTATCAGTCACTGAGAGAGAGAGTATGTTGAAATGTCTGGCTATAATTGTGGACTGTGTATGCTTTTAAGTTCTGTTGCTGTTTGTTTCAAGTACTCTCGAACACTGTTTTTTTTTTTTTTTTTAAGATTTTCTTTATTTTTAGATAGAGGGGAAGGAAAGGAGAAAGAGGGGGTAAGAAACATCAGTGTGTGGTTACCTCTCACACGCCTCCTACTGGGGTCCTGGATTGCAATGCAGGCATGTGCCCTGACTGGGAATCAAACCAGCAACCCTTTGGTTTGCAGGATGGCGGTCAATCCACTGAGCAACACCAGGCAGGGTTAAAAAAACTGTTTTTAAGGTGCTTATATATTTATGAGTCTTGTCCTCTTGATTCCTTTACCATTATTAGCTGCCCCTCTTCATCCCTGACAATATTTCTTGTTCTGAAGTTCACTCTACCTGCTATTAATATAACTGCTTCAGCTTTCTTATGCTTCCTGTTTGCATATATATATATATATATATATATATATATATATATATATATCAGGTTGTTTACATTTAATGAGATTGCTGTCTAGTTCTGTTTAAATCTATCACACGCTACTTATTTTCTATTTATCCTACATTTCCTTTGTTCCTCCTTTCCTATTTTTTTTGCTTTGTTTTGGATGAACTGAGTATTTTGTATGATTGCATTTCTCTGCTGATGGTTTATGGGTAATAATAACTTTGTTTCACATTTTCTGGCCGTTACAGTGGGGTTTATAGTGCATAACTAAAGTATTACAGTTCACCTTCAAATACACCACTTCATATTTTGTGCAAAAATCTCACAACAGCATTTGTTCATTTCTACTTCCTGTTCTTTGTGGAGTTTAATATATAAGATGCACGATACAATATTAGTATTATTGCTTTAAACAGTTATTTTTCAAAAGAGATTTTTAAAAAGTCCTGTGTGTTCACTCCCATACTCACTGTGCCTGGTGCCCTCCGCCCCTTTGTGAGAACCCAATTCCCATCTGGTGCCGTTGGCCCTCTGCCTGCAGAGCACCCTACTGACGGATCCCCCGCGGACGGATCCTCCCAGCTTTTGTTTGTTCCAGGAATCTTTATTTTGCCTTCACTTTTGACAAATGTTTTCACCGGATGTAGAATTCTAGGTTGACGGTTGTTTTCTTTCATCACTTTAAAGACGTCAGTCATGTCGTGGAAAGCAAGCCCTGGAGTTCTGTGTGCCATAGCCCACGTCATCGTCTGTGGCCCCCCATCGTCTGCGGCGCCCAGGTCTCAGGGCAGCCCCGCCAGTCAGGGCCCCTCCGCCAGGGGGCGACGCAGAGGCGGCCTCCTTCCGCCCCAAATGGTCTGGAAGCCTTCCAGCTTCCCATGGCAAGTTTGTATGGAAGGCACACAGGGACACACACAGGCACGCACAGTCACACACGGAGACAGACGCACAGAGACACGGACATACACACGCTGACACATGGGCACATACGAAGACCCACAGACATGCAGACACAGACAGACATATACACGTGGACACACCGGCAGACACAGACGCACACATCCAGACACACATATGCACACACATGTGCGCTTCCTTGGTCAAATCCGAGCTCTCGGAGGCAGTGCGGCCTCATGCCCCATAAAGCGGAGGCAGGGCTCCCCAGTCGCGGCCGCCTGCCCGCAGCGCTGTGCGTGCTCCCGCGGAGAACATTCAATCCCCCTTCCCGGCGTTCGGGCTCCATCCTGTGCCTTGTCTGCACACGCCATTGGATTGACATTGATCGTGTGCACACATAGCAGCGTTCTCTTCTTCTAATGCCCTCTTTGCTTACACAAAGAATTGTCAGAAATTTTGAAATGATGGTTTTCCCTACATTGGGTCACATCGAATTGTTAATCTGCTCCTACGTGGAGGAAGTGCGGGGGTGGGTTTGTTTTTTCACTTTCACAAACATTTGCATAAATCACTTCTCTTCCCCTAACGACCAACCGCTGTTCTCTGCACATCCCGAAGATCAGCCACAGCACCCACAACACTTCACGGAACTGATTTGCATCTTACCTTTCGTTCTCTATAGCTTTAGAAGAGAAAAATCTGTCATTTATTTTTGTTCCAAAACAGTAGGTCATGCATGAGACATTATCTCCTAGGAGATATTTGTTGACTGAATTCATGAATGAAGGTCGACCTACACCATTCTTTCGGTGCTGTTGTCTGATGCTGATATTAATCAAGGAAGTGGAATGGGCAGGGTTGTTCGGAGTTTTGATCTTAGCACCATCAGCATAATTTCTTAAAATGCAGAGTCAGTGTGCCCCGCCGAGTCTGCATGCAGATGAAAGCAGGCATGTGCGTGGTGAAATAAACCTGTGAGATCTGGGCAAAGCTTTTATTGTAATTAAGCGGGAGGATCAGCCAGTGGCTGCTCTTTGAGGATGTGAGCTGTTGAAAAAACTCGGCAAGATCTCCTAGGAACAACCTAGGTGGCTCTGAGTGGTTAAATTCTTTAATTCATGAGACAGAGTCAGGACATAAAAACGTAGGAAAAGGGATTAGGAAGGTGGTGATGGTGGAGGTCTTGTGAGACTCCAGGCTGGCACCAGCAGGGGCAGGAAATCAGGCTCTCTCCTCTCGTTTATTTCCTGGGGTCCAGTGGAATGCTTGGGCAGAATCCTAGGGACCAACAGTTTGTCCAGCTTAAATATATTGAAAGTCACTCTTAGGAATAAACAGTAACACACCGATTCTTGATGCAGTCCACAGGAGGTGTGATTTGTTGATGGGATAAGCAGATCAAACACCCATCCACAATCTTTAGCATCAGCACTGCAGAAGCAACAGAAGGGGCTTGTGTACACGAACAGGTTGGGAAAGGAAAAGGAAAGAGCACATTGCTGTACGCGTGTTGCCAATGGACCCCTGGGAGGACATTTATCAGAGGTAAACAAGGACGTTCAAAATTTTGTGAGATTTGTTTTGGGAGCTGTTTGTACTGAGAGAACCTTGGCAAAGACTACAAACTGTGGACCTAGACTTAACTTTATTTCCCAGAAAATGAAGAGCCTTGCATGTTAAGAGGACGACAGGATGAACACTATTCTGCTCGCTCTTGGGGTCTCGTCGGTGCAGCAGATTTGGCTCGCAGTCAAGTGGGTGCTTTCCTAGCCTGGGTCCGGGAGCACGTGGTCATGAGCTACTAGGCGACAAATGCACACTTGCGTGCGCAGCCCCAGGCGTAGATGCCCTCACACGCACTCCCACTAACGGCGCTGCAAGTGTAGCAACCGCGAGGTCTCCCAGCGGCTTATTGCATGCTCGTTTTTGCTTGTAACAAGTGGCTAAAGTGCAGAAGTGATGGGTAACTTAGTTGTAGCTAGAACCACGAACCCAGAAACTCTCTTTACTTCTATGACCCTCACTGTGGAGTGTGTGCTCTGCCTTGTTATCTCTTACTGCCGTGTGCAAGCAAGTCCCATGGTGTTTTAACGTAATTCTGGGACATGTGCAGTGACAGGCTTATTCAGATGCTGTTTCTAGGGCCACAGTGGCCTCGTTGGCATCTGACCCGGATCTGAGCCTTCAGCGGAGCGGGCTCGGGGATGGTTCTCAGGTGCGCTGTCCCAGGTGCGCTGTCCCAGGTGTGCTATCTCTGAGCCTTGCTCTTGTGCTCACATCAGACTGTATTTGTAATGATAATCTTCAAGATGGAGCTCATGCCCAATAGGAATTACTCTTTTTTTAAAAAAAAATTTTATTGTGTTTTTCCCATCACCATTTAGTCCCCTTATGCTCCCCTTCCCCCCTCAATCACTGCACTGTTGTCCATGCCCATGAGTCCTTTGTCTTTTTGCTCAGTCCCTCCACCCTTAACCTTCCCGTCCCCCTTAGCTGTCATCCTGCTCTCTGTCTATGAGTCTGTCCCCATTTTCCTTGTTAGTTCAGTTTGTTCATTAGATTCCACATATGAATGAGATCATACGGTGTTTGTCTTTCTCTGACTGGCTTATTTCACTGAGCATAATGTTCTCCAGGTCCATCCATACTGTTGCAAAGGGTAACATTTTATTCTTTTTTATGGCCAAGTAGTATTGCATTGTGTAAGTGTCCCATAGTTATTTTATCCACTTGTCTGTTGACGGACACTTGGGCTGCTTCCACATCTCGGCGATTGTAAATAATGCTGCAATGAACATAGGGGTGCTCATGTTCTTTCAAATTAGTGTTTTGGGTTCTTCCGGATATATTTCCAGAAGTGGGATTTCTGGGTCAAAAGGCAGTTGCATTTTTAAGTTTTTGAGGTATCTCCATACTGCTTTCCACAGTGGCTGCGCCAGTCTGCATTCCCACCAACAGTGCATGAGGGCTCCCCTTTCTCCACATCCTCGCCAGCACTTGTCTCTTTCAATTACATTTTAAAACATTTCAACACGAGAAATCCAGTTCCCCTTACATCTGTTTCTGGGACTAAATAACATGGCCTTGACCTTCTTGAAATTTCTGCATAATGATTGAAATCATGTCCTCTGGAGTTAGAGAGCTTGACTTGGTGGGCTGGTGCCACTACTTCCAAGGTCCCCATTTTCTTATCCTTGATAAGTGGCTACTAATGACATCTAAAGGGTGAGGTTATTTTGAGGAGCGTGCCAAATGCCTCTCACAGTGCTTGGTGCCTGGTGAGCACTCAATAAACATAAGCTATCTTTATTATGATTAAAACGATTATTAGTATAGCTGTACTACTGGAAGGGCTTAAGCAATATCTATCATCTATGGACCCTCTGAGAAGGTGGTCAGGTGTGTCGAGATCCCAGTAAATGTTATACTTCATGGAAGGTCAGGTACATGTAAATTGCAGTGTTACACGTGTCAGAGATGTGGGGGAAGGAGCCCGAGGTGGCTGTAAATTTCACTAGGGCTTTATTTTGTTTAAAGTATAATAATATGAGAAAGCCAAGTCAAATAAAGAGCGTTGTGAAATCAGCATTTTAATATCAGATTAGCAATTACGTGGGATTATCCCAGAGCTGTTTCCAGCTGACTTATCCTGTAACTCACAGAAGAGCGATTTGCACACACACAAGCATACACTTGCACGCAACACCCAGGCATTGATTTAGGGACGAGCCTCCCCGAGGGAGTTTCAAAGACTCTGCTTAGTCCCAGAGTGCGATTCTGTGTTTTGTGTCCATCTCCGAGTCAGCAGAAGCGTATGTAGGGGGGTGTAAAGTCTGATGCCTCCCCTGCTAGCCCGGGAAGCCACCTATGGGGGTGGTGTGAATTCCTTATGCGATCCCAGGTCTGGAACATGTCATCGCCATGACATCCGTTCCCTGTGTAACCCTCAGGGCCGGTGGTAATATGAGAACAGTGCAGCGTGAAAGCAAGTGGATGCTCAGGGCCGTCTTTGTCTAGCACACGGCGGACCAGATGCGGAGGCATTGCCTCCTGGTTCCCGGGGAGGCGCTGTCGAGATGTAGGCTGGGAAGCCGGTTACAGACTTGGGGGCTGGAAATGCAAATCGTTCCTTCGTCACTAGCCTGTGGGGTGATCTGCAGCCAGTCACCTGGTTTCTCTACATGTAGGTACGCATTCACTCAGAGGCCTTCTACGTGCTTGCAGGGAGTCTTTTTAACAAGTGTGAAAACAGACAAGGGGCCTCATTGCACAGCCCTTGGAGAGTAAGGGCCAGAACAACACACCGTTCCTGCAAAGACCAGGGCTGTGCAGTCCCCCCCGGCGCCGGCTGCTCTGGCGGGAGGAGGCGATAGACAGCTGCTCTCTTTGTGCCGTGGAGTGGTGTTCCCGCAAGTCGATCTCGTTGGTGTGGGTCCTGTGCTCCCTTTCAATGGCTCTCTGTCCACTCCGGTTATTGAGGAATAGTGGGAAGCAGCAGAGAACAATGGTAACGCGTGTGGGCTTTGGGGACAGGGTGTCAAGTGTTTGAATCCCAGTCCTGCCATTTGCTGTTGCTGACCTTGGGTGGGTCAAGCGACCCTTTTCAAATTGTCCACTCACCTGTACCACGGGACAATAAAGGGCCTTACCTGCGGTACAGCCGCGTGGGTCACAGACAACCCTTGGCGTGCTGCTTGGCTCATGGTTAGCTGTGAATAAATGGAAGGCGATGCTGCTGTCGTGCGTCCAGACGGCTGAGGTGGCCACCATTTCAGACTGTGAAACTACAGCTTAGGCCCAATTCCCACCACGACTTGGAGGGTTATCTTCCAGAAGGATTCCGTGAGCCCCACCAAACAGTGAGACTTGGAGAAGACAGGATGGTCAGTTAACGTCAGCATTATGAGGCATTGTGGGAAATCTCCAATCCTGGGATAGTTTAGTAATATTTATTCCCAAGGTTTGCTGTGAGATGGGCTCACCGTGCCTGGTACGTAGCAGACACCTAAGGACAACACTTTCCTTTTCCCTCTTCCAGTGCCCGGGGCAGTTGCCTCGGACCTGCAGCCTGTGTCTGTCTCTGGGGAGCTGGGCCACTGCAGGAGCTGGCTCTGTCTCAGGAGGGCACACAGGTGCCTGGGTCCACAGTGGGGTCCACCTGGAGGACTTCGGGTGCACTGGACTGGCTGTGAGACTGCTGGGGAGGGAGGGCTCCTAGGCGAGGGGGACAGCATGATGTCTGGGAAAGAACCTAAGGAAAGCGACTCAGAAATGTCACCTCTCATCTTTGCTCCATGACACTCTGGCCTCGTGAGCTGAGTGCTTTACTGATGATCTCCTGAATTTGTTTTTTCTGTCATTCAGGTGGAGGGAACGCTCTATGCTGTAGAACCTATGGTGACAGTGTACAAGCCCAGTGTGGACATGTGGCTTCGTGGCTGTGCTTTGAGACGGGCAAGCATGTGAATAAATGGCAGGTGGGAAGGAAGGCCGTCGGAATCAACCCGGAGCCCTCAAGCAGGACAAAGCTAGACCTGCGTCAAGTTGCCGGGAGTGGTTCCGGATAATAAACTCAGGTAGGCTCCTCCTGAAACCTCTAACTTCACTGCTCATGGGGGTCTAAGTTGCAGAAAGCAGCTCAGCCACTCTGGCTGGTGTGGCTCAGTGGATTGAGTGCCGGTCTGTGAACCAAGGGGTCGCTGGTTCGATTCCCAGTCAGGGCGCACGCTTGGGTTGCGGACCAGGTCCCCAGTAAGGGGCGTGTGAGAGGCAACCACACATGGATGTTTCTCTCCCTCTCTTTCTCCCTCCCTTTCTCTCTCTAAAAAGAAATAAATAAAATCTCCTTTTTTTAAAAGAAAGCAAGCTCAGCCAAAATGCTCCTTCCCCACTGCCTCCTCTGACCCCCGCCCCAGCCCTTAGTGCTGGAAGTAGCTGCTAAAATCTCGAAACACCGTCCGTGGGCCTTCCCCACGCGGGCGCCGTCCGACAGGAATGTAAAAGGGGCCGAGTATGGGATGTCACCTGTCGGTAACGGAAGAGACAGGGTTGGGAAGTTTTAATATTTTATTTAAATACATTAAATGTTTTCTTGAATTTTAATATTTTATTGTAACACTTTACTGATGCCAAATATTATCATTTCAACCTACCATCAATGTAAAATTTCAACAAGATCCTTTACACTGCTTTTTCTCATGCTGTCTCCACACTCCAGTGTGTACTTTACGCCTTCAGCACATCTCAGTTGGGACAAGCCGCATTTCAAGTGTTCGGCAGCCACACGTGGCTGGTAGCGACCATGTGGCCGGCACGGGTGTCTACCTTTCCTGCGGCACTGAGGTGTGTCTTCTGGGTGAGGTATTGCTGTAAGTGCTGCAGGTGGGTATTACACTGTGTGCTTCTTGAGGACAGTCGGAGTCGTTTGTCTTTGCTTCCTTCCCAATGCATAGCGCTTCATTTCGCACCTGATAGGTACTCAGTGGATTCGGTGAGTTGATACAGTAACCAAGGAACAAACGAATGGATGAAGGAAAGAAATGGAAACCCCAGAGAGCCAGTTTTCAATCTGGGAAATACCACTGTAATCGATGTGGTCATATGATCTCTTACTACTGGGCTTCTACTCAATGTGACCGGTTTTACCAAGTTCCAGTTACAGATGAGGCATGGCGAGTGCCACAGTGTCCTTCGTGCTGGATGAAGGCCCAGTTCTAGCTCTAAGTGGCCTCAGTGGCCGTTGTCCCCCCCCCCCCCCAGGGACAGATGACAGTGCTCTGGGCACTGGCTTTGAAAAGGCAGGTGTACCTCTTTGTACTGTTCAGCAATCGGCCTCTTGGTCACCTAAAGAGTTAACTGTATTTGCCTAGAAGTTTGCCATTTTGACTCTGCCAAGCAATTTTCATAAAAGATGTTTTTTTCCATATCCTGTCACTGTAGAGGCAAATAAATGAGGGAGTATTTTGAATTCACATTACTAACTTGCAATAAGTTATCCCTGAGGGACTTAAGGACTTAATATTATTTTATGCTTCAGGGGAAAAATGGACACTGAGTGCCATAAATATATCACGATCTAATCCAATCCAATGGTGTGGGCATGTAAATTCCCTGCAGGAGTTTCAAAATCCATGGTCTGGCCCTGAACACTTGATTATGTCTTTGGACTTTCAGCTCATAAAATGTTTGTCTGATACCTTTTCTGAATTGGGAGTTCTTTGAGGGTGAGGAGTATCCATCCACCTACCCATCCATCCACCCACCACCCACCCACCCACTCATCCATCCGCCCATCCATCTGCTTATTTACCTGCACTGCATCTACCCATCTACGTATTCAGTGGTGCACCTCGCCCCGTCCCTGGCACATACTGGGAGTTCAGCAAATGTCTGTTGAGTGAATCATGCAAAAGTAAACTCCACGATGATTGTCATTTGTGATTCATTCCAGCATCCTCTGATATTAGTAATCTGCACTTGTCAAATAAGGAGAAAATGTGAATGACCAGCATTGTGCCCTCTACATACTCTTATTCATGACTAACCACCTTCACTTTTCATAGTGTGCATTCCTCTAATTTTTATATTTCCTGATACCTTTCCCCCTTCAAATGACTCATGTTGTTAGAACACTTCCATATTAATCATTTCGAAACCACAGTCCTCTGAATCATGGATGGGTCTTGGTTTACAATGAAACACATTCACGAGGAAATGAAGGCACTTCTAGGAAACATCTTGGTGCCACGTGTCCCTTTCGACAAGGTTTCAGGTGACCAACCCAAATCCACCAGAGGAAAGTACGAGAGTCCACCTTCAGTCCATCTGTAGGGAACTGAGGCGCACATGAGAGGTTATAAATACCGGCAGAGCTCACAAAGACTGTGTGTGAGTGTGAATGTGCTTCCACACTTCCCACTCTGTGCAACCAGAGGCCCAGCTGATCAGAAAGACGTGAGGTTTTACACCGCAGCTCTGCCATGGGTACCAAACGGGTTTCCTTCTCCAGCCCCAGACTCATTTGCATGTCGTCAGATGTTGAATTTCTGTGGTTTGTTTCTAGACGTAGAGCTTGGTTGTCAAAGCCTCTTTGGCTAGAAGTCTTTCATCTTCCTATCTAACCATCTTAACATAGGTTACGCTTGTTTTCATAAACATACTAGTAAAAGGTTTGAAGGAGTTGGGGCTCTGTGGGAGAGAAGTATGCTGAGTAACCGAGGGGGTTTTGGGGGGCTGCAGGGTGTGTTTCCGGTGGTGAACTCAAAGGCTGTCTAATCCGCATTGACAGCTCTGGCCCCACGTGCTGCCTGTGGACGGGGCGGCTTGCACAGCAAGTCCCTCTCGAATTTTCAGGCGCCCCACATCTTTATATGTTGTTACTCACCCTTAGTATCTCAGCACTTTCATTTTTCACAGTTGAAGAGAATTTGCTTTAAAAAGTTGTAATATATGAGCCAATTCTTTGGAAACTTTTTCGATTTCTTCTGGGATTACAAAGCTCTACTCAACTTCCTCTTGAGCTGATTTGGGAAAACAGCGTGTATTGCCAGAGTATTGAAAATTGGAACTCATAGCTTATAATCAAAACCAACATTATCATTCCACACTCCCACATCCAAACAGATTCTGTGGGTCTAGTCCTTCCCTGTCCCAGTCCCACAGTTTTCCCACTCGCTCTTAGAAAGCCTTTCCCTTTCAGTTACGAGAGCAGTTCCCTTTTAGAATGAGTATATCGCGCCTGCTGTAATAATTAAGACAAACGAACTCCGGGCTTGGGTCCAAATAGAAGTTTGGTTTGTCCCCAGCATAGGTCTGCCTCAGGCAGCCTGCAGGGTGAAGGGAGGGCGGTGGCTTCTCAAGCTCCCCTGAGTTGTTCCCTTCTCCTCTGCTCCCCCCTCCAATGTGGTTTTGGCTCCTGCAGAGTGGGGGACAGATGGGGACAGGAGAGTCGTGCATGCAGGTCACAGTGGCGTCTGGCTCGGTGGTGCCGGCCTGAGGGAGCTGTTTAACTTAAACTCTCACACTGGGGGTGTGGGCCTTCCAGAGGTGCCACTGCAGACATCCCTGGGGCACCTCTCGACTCAGTAGAGTCTCAGCTTCAGCTGGTCACATGACCTCTTAAATGTGTTCCTTTCCCGGGCTGCTGCTCTCTTGGATGGTGTTGTGGGTTGAATTGTGTCCCCTCAAAAGATATATTGAAGTCCCGACCCTGACACTTATTTGGAAATAAGATCTTTGCAAATGTGATTAACTTAAGGAGGGTTCATTACTATGGACCCTAATCTAATGTGACTGGTGTGTTACAAGGGGAACAGACAGGCCCACAGGGAGCACATCATGATAGCAGAGGCAGAGATTAGAGTGAGGCCTCTGTAAGTTAAGAATCCTAAGAATCGCCAGGGGTCAACCGTCACCATCGGGAGCCTGGAGAGGCAAGGTGACCCCAGCCGCCGACACTGTGACTCCAGCCAGCCAGCCCCCAGAAGTGCGAGAGGAGGCAGTTCCGTGTGCGGAGGGCCAGTTTGTGGGGCTGTGTTACAGCAGCTGCAGAGCACTCATACTGACTCTCTCTGAGCTGGCGCTGTGTTGCCACCCTCACTGCCAAGTCCCCTGGCGTCCGGGGTGTGCTCACCTTCCATCTGCCATAGGCAAGAAAGCTGCGGTTTTCCAGATTTGCCACTCAAGTCTGTTTTTAAGGGTGAGTCAGG
This sequence comes from Desmodus rotundus, assembly GCF_022682495.2. Lineage (NCBI taxonomy): Eukaryota > Metazoa > Chordata > Mammalia > Chiroptera > Phyllostomidae > Desmodus > Desmodus rotundus. The sequence continues at coordinate 209,286,657 of NC_071387.1, read as the reverse complement.
TAGCAAACAGTCCCTGTGTGTCCTAGACTGCAGGGGACACACTTTCCCCCAGCGGGGCAGGAGTAGGAACTGCAGGTGAGCGTATAACTTTTAATTGTCCACACCCTCAACTCTTCCATAGCCTCTCTCCTGTGTTAGGCTGGCGACAAGAAACAGATGTGGCAGGGTCTACACGGGTCCTGTAGCACCTCACTGTGGAGATTTGGGAGTATTTGCACTGTGTTTTAGCTTCTTCCTCTTGGAACCTATGCCTCACCGACATGGACGTGCCCCCTTCCAACATTCTCATTTCAGTCTAAATTAATTTCTGCAAGAGTGCCAAGCTGTTGATATTAAGTTGGACAGAGTGTTTCTTTAATATGTATGTATATGATTAACATCATTAATAAGTAGAAAAACAAATTTAAGCGACAATAAAATGTCATTATTTTTGCTTATCAGATTGGCAAAAATTTTTTTTTAAATGAATGAAAATACCAAGTGATGACGAAGATGTGGAAAAACTCTAATTTAGTTCGTTGCCCAAAGGACTGGTACAATCTTGTAGGATAGATTGGTACAAACTTTTTTAAATTTTAGGTTTTTCTATTAATGTTATTTCTATTAATGCACAATTTAAATAACTGATAACCCTACAAGGCCAGGATCTTACTGCTGAGAATTATCCCATAGAAATAATATACGGAAATAATATGCATCCTTTCTTTCAACAAATGGTTTTGACGGCTTACTAAATCTCTTTTATTCCCACGTAGATAAATTTTGATCATGATGTATGTTAAATTACTAAAATTATTTGTCTTTATAAATAATTGTTATTTAACTATTCCTCAAAGCCAAACACCTAAGTTTGATGCATAAACACATACATCTAAAATATTCCTCAAATAATGAATAACTTATGATTTAGCTACATGAAATATTGCCTTTATTACAAATTAGGTAGCGAGAAAAAGCATATTGGTTAATATTTTTGTAACATTTTACATAGATACATCTATTATATCAGACCCATATCGTAATAATTTTAACTCTATCATGTTTAGTAATCTGCCTCGTAATGTATTCACTGTACATTTATTTCCCCTGGTTTTATAGTCTATAGAACTCATATGAATATGGTTCTTTTAACTTAAACATAAAGTTGGGTTTATTTTCTGGTAAAAACATAAGTTTGACTTAGCTGAGTGACGAGACAACTGTTACTGCCTTTGCCAGTGAATTTATGTGGTGGAGACTTTCTGTGTAAGCTGCATGAAGGAAGTGATAACCCTGCAGCTCCAAACACATAACAGAATGTCTAAAGCACATAAAATAAAAATATTCTATTTTACAATTATTTTAGGAAAAATATAATTGAGTGAATGATAATTCAATTTCTTAATACTTTCTGACCATATCATTTAACAAGAGGCCTCTAACTCAAAGGGTAACAGATACAATTAATAATAATTTGATAAATCTTGGTTATGAGCAATTAAATGGCAAGTATATAGGTAATAGATTTTGCAAGTCGTGTCTCAAATTCTTTTATTTTATTTTTAAAAATATGTTTTATTGATTATGCTATTACGGTTGTCCCATTTTCCCCCATTCACTCCCCTCCACCCTACACACCCCTCCTGCCCACATTCCCCCCCTTTAGTTCATGTCCATGGGCCATACATATAAATTCTTTGGCTTCTACATTTCCTACACTATTCTTACCCTCCCCCTGTCTATTTTCTACCTACAATTTATGCTGCTTCTTTGTACCTTTTCCCCTTCTCTTCCCCTCCCACTCCCCTGTTGATAACCCTCCATGTGATCTCCATTTCTGTGATTCTGTTCTTGTTCTAGTTGTTTGCTTAGTTTGTTTTGTTTTTACTTAGGTTCAATTGTTGATAGTTGTGAGTTTGTTGTCATTTTACTCTTCACAGTTGTGATATTCCTCTTTTTCTTAGATAAGTCCCTTTAACATTTCATATAATAAGGGCTTGGTGATGATGGATTCCTGTAACTTGACCTTATCTGGGAAGCACTTTACCTGCCCTTCCATTCTAAATGGTAGCTTTGCTGGATAGAGCAATCTTAGATGTAGGTCCTTGCCTTTCATGACTTGGAATACTTCTTTCCAGCCCCTTCTTGCCTGTAAGGTTTCTTTTGAGAAATCAGCTGATAGTCTTATGGGAACTCCTTTGTAGGAATTTTCTCTTGTTGCTTGTAAGATTCTCTCTTTAATCTTGGGTAATGTAATGATGATGTGCCTTGGTGTGTGCTTCCTTGGGTCCAACTTCTTTGGGACTCTCTGAACTTCCTGGACTTCCTGGAAGTCTATTTCCTTTGCCAGATTGGGGAAGTTCTCCTTCATTATTTTTTCAAATAAGTTTTCAATTTCTTGCTCTTCCTCTTCCCCTTCTGGCAACCCTATGATTCAGATGTTGGAATGTTTAAAGATGTCTTGGAGGTTCCTAAGCCTCTCCTCATTTTTTTGAATTCTTGTTTCTTCATTCTTTTCTGGTTGGCTGTTTCTTTCTTCCTTCTGGTGCACACTGTTGATTTGAGTCCCAGTTTCCTTCCCATCACTACTGGTTCCCTGTGCATTTTCCTTTATTTCACTTAGCATAGCCTTCATTTTTTCATCTAATTTGTGACAAAATTCAACCAATTCTGTGAGCATCCTGATTACCAGTGTTTTGAACCATGCATCTGATAGGTTGGCTGGCTCTTCGTTGCTTAGTTGTATTTTTTCTGGAGCTTTGATCTGTTCTTTCATTTGGGCCATTTTTTTTTTTTTTTTGTCTCACTGCTCCTATTAAGTAGTAAGGGGTGGAGTCTTAGGTGTGCACCAGGGCAGGGCCACCCACATGGCTGTGCTGTGATACTGTGTGTGGGGGAGGGGTCCGATAGGGAGCAATGACCCTTGCTTGGCTCTCTGCCAGCTTTTAGTCACTTCCCCCACTACCCACAAGCAAACTGGGCCATTCTGGTGCTGATTCCCGGGTGGGTGGGTGTGTGTGTGCATGTTCTAGGACCCTGTGGGTCTCTCCAAGGAGCTCTCCTGTGAGGCTGGGAGGTTCTCCTGCTACTGCCTCAACCCCCACAGGTGTTTTCAGTCAGAGGTTTGAGGCTTCATTTCCCCATGCTGGAGCCCCGGGTTGTGGGTCTGTCTCGCTCCCCAGTTGTTCCTCCTGGTTTATCTGAGAGTCCTCTCTGCCCCGGCTGCCCATCTCCGCCCCTCCTACCAGTCTGGGTGAGTGTTTCCTCTTTATGTCCTTGGCTGTTGAACTTCCATAGAGTTTGATTTTCCAGCAGTTCTGGTTGTTTTTTGTTTTTAATTTATTGTCCTTTTGGTTGTGCAAGGAGGCACTGTGTGTCTGCCTATGCCTCCATCTTGGCCAGAAGTCCAAGTGTCTCAAATTCTTTGCTTTTGACACAATTTTGGATGTCTTTGGTTGTCAGCTGATGGACCACAGTAACGTTTGGTAATGAGCACTGTGACACATTTGCCAAATGATTCAACATTTCAATTTTTCTTTACTTAGAGTGACATTAAGCACCAGGGCAAGTCAAGAGTGAGGTCTGAAAAGGAAGGAAAGACTTTATGATTATCCCCCCCAGTGCTTGTTTCCTGGTTTTGAGCAGAGGGCCCATTTTGCACTGTCCCCTGCAAATTATGTCGCTCACTCTGCTCAGCCCTTCATTGGCAGAAGGCCCAACAGGGAGGCTTCACGCAGCCCTTTCCAGGGAGTGGGCAGGGACGGGGAGGTGGGGGCAGGTGGGAGACAAGGATGGAGCTCTGCTGTTTTCCAGGGATGGGAGTAATTTCCATAGAGGGTCGGGGAGCAGGCGGCTGCGTCCCCTGGTGCAGCTGTACCAGGGACCATTTGATGACCACATGAGTCCTGTGTTGCTGTCGGAAATGGAGGGTCACATTTCAGCAGAGAACTTGGCCTTCTCTCTCAGAAGGACCTTGAAGTCTGAGGATGTATCGACATTGTTAGGGAGCAATAGAACAACAACCCCAATCTTTGAAGCACTTTTATAGTTGTCATTATGAGACTCAGGGGGTAGATTTCAGCAGGAAGACAGGGAGCCTCCTGCTGGAATGGCTGGGGCTCACTGGGGCCCACCAGTGTAGTGGCCAAAATTGAAGGTGTGCCTGGGGAGTCAGCTAGGACCAAGCCCATGCAAGCTTCTGCTTCTTCCCAGGTGTGTCCCTGAGCATCTGCTCCCTCCCTCAGGCCAGCCCATGGGCATGCTATGCAGGTGAAAAGCAGCAGGTGTGTGGGTCGCAGAAGTCCTCAGTAAATAAGTGTTGATTTGGTACTGTGGCTCTGGTTTGGAAGTCATTTCCCATAGGAGGGTGGGACTTCTAGGCCATTCTCAGCCCCCTTGACATGGACCCCATCGCTCCTGGTGCCCTTGCTCTGTCCCTCCCCCACTGAGGTCAGGGGCCATCTTGCTTATGGGACCCCCCCTATGCAGAAAACTATCCCAACAACACACCTAGGCCCTGTCCTGCCCCAGGAAGGAGCAACTCCCAGACCCGTCCCCAGTCTCAGCAATGCTCCCGCACACCCCTGGCAGTGCGAGGTGGTCAGGTCCTTCCCTCCACAAATGTTTGCTGAGTGTCCTCATTCCTCGCACTCAAGGAATTTGTAGTCTGAGAGGTAAGCAGCCTTATCACGTCAATGACGTTTTGCTGTGTGGATGGGGATCGTGAGTGCAGGGGGCCACGTGGGACATTGTCCCTCGCAGTCACGGAGACTTCTGGAGGCTTCTCGGAATGGATCACAAGTTCGCTGAACTTGGAGGAGAGCAGAGAAGGGCCACAAGATTTGCGAGAACACAAAGTGTGCGAGAACTTTGTGGGTTTGGAGAACTAAAAGACTGGACAACGGCCATGGATTCGCTCTTGTTTTCCTAATCATATTTTTCTATTCATCGCTTTATACACAGCGACATCCACAAAATAATAATTAGAGACCATTGTGTGATTATACAAATGTTTAAAATGAACTTAGTTGAGAAAAGATCTCTTTGGCTTAAAACAATTGCTAGATGTTTGGTGAAAACTGTACCCTCATATTGTTGCTTCATCACTCCTTACTAAGTACTTTTTTCCAAATTGATTCTGTTCTCCTTGAGAATAGCCCGCTGATGAAGCAATGCCTTTATCAAGTACTGCCGCTATCTCATGGCAGTGAGTCCCCGTCCAGTCCCGGCCTCCACACCCCCCGATGACTCTCCTCTTTTTTGTGGAAATTCCAGTAGGGTGGAATGCCATTTTTATTTTTACTTTCACTTTACGATTTTGCCGTTTAGTCATACTTCAACAGGAACATTTCGATCACTTATTCTGTTCGAGGCCCTGTGTCAGACACCGGAAATAAAATGTGGACAAACCCTGGCCAGGTGGCTCGGTTGGTTGGAGCATCACCCCCTGCATCAAAAGGTGGCGGGTTCGGTCCCCCGTAGGGCCGTGTGTGGGAGGCCGATGGATGTCTAGCTCTCATGTCAGTGTTTCTCTCTTTCTCAAATCAATAAAAATATCCTCAGGTGAAGATTAAAAAACAGGAATGAGGAAACTCTGCTCTTAGGCAACTAACCGATGGCCTCTCTGTGTGTTTAGCGGAGGAGTTGGGTGGGGGCTGCAGCTGGCTGGGAAGGGTGGGGAGTGAGGACACAGAGCAGTTAGCAGGCAGTTACCAAGCAGCTAGACGGTGGGTGATGAGGACCTGATGAACTAGGTGCTTTGAAGGGAACACAGGAGAGAAAAATATCCCAGCTGAGACAGTCCCCCTGCATGAAACTAGGGATGAAGGGGAAGAGAAGATATGATTACATGGAACTTTAATGGTTAGCTGAGAAAAGAAGCCTCAGAGACACGGGTGGGGGCTTGGGTTGTCCTGTGTTGTTCAAATTCTCCAATCACAGCTGCGTGAGACCTGGAGAGACCCTAGATGCACCCAGCAAAGACCACCGCTGAGTTAGCCCTAGTTTGCAGAATCACGGACAAGCAGAGGGCGGTTGTCATAGACCCCCGTGTGGCCAGGGAGGGGGGTGGTTTGTGACACGGTACTAGATGATGTGTACAAACACCTGGGTTCGTTTTCCACCCAAGCACAAGTCCCGTCACACACCCGCCCCCCCGGACCACCCACCTGCCTGTGTCACTCATCACATGATCCTGCAGTGAGCTCGCAGCTGAGGGCCAGAAGGGTCTTCCATCTCTAGTGTGCCTCCTTGCTTGCCTACCTTTCCCAGCCTCAGCAGCCACTGCTGCGCCCGAAACCCTCTGGAGTAGGGGGAGTTGTGGGGGGTGTGGAAGAGCCCAGTCCAGGTTGCAATTTTCCTCTTGGTTTTACTTAATTGGTGTTTGTGGGATTTCGATAACAAACAAGGCTTCCCCTACATGATTAAGAGAATCGTGCTGCCTGCGAGTCTCTGTCAGTCTGTCTTGTTTGTCCCTCCGTGGCTTTCAGCTGTAGAGCCCACCCATGAGGGAGGTCACACGGGCTTGACTTTTTCCATCTGACTCATTTGGCTCAGCATGGTATTCTCCAGGCCCATGCATGCTGTCGCAAACGGCAGCCTTTCATCTTTTCTTATGGGTGATTGTATTCCATTGTATATACGAAACGCATCTTCTTTGGGAGTGTGGGGGTAATGAAGGGTACAGGGGGTCACGAATATAGTGAGGAAAGATTTGACTTTGGGGGGGTGGATGCACACTGCAGCATAGGGATGATGGGTATGGCAGTGTACACCTGAAGCCTGTATCATTTTATGAACCAGTGTCGCCCAGTACAGTTAGTTAAAGAGTGGACAGTGTGTCCTCCGTGTTGTCTGAGTAAGACAGAGGCTGTGTCAGTCATCGCAGAAGTGCCCGTGCAGCGGCTGGTGACGTGCCAGCTGGTGGTGCCGGGGTCCAAATGCAATATCCATGGAGATGAAAAAAGTCGTGTATATTGTCGGCAAGGAGGCATACTTTCTCAACATGCTAATAAAAGACAAGACCTACTCTTTCCCCCTGTAGAGCAGTTCATTGGACCAGGAGGGTAAGCTACCCTGAGAACACACCTAGTTCCATCCCAGTGGAAAGGACGCTGAAGGAAGGTCCAGGCTCAGCTGGGCCGGTGCGGAAGCAGCCCCGCCAGGGGCAGTCTCCATGGTAGAGGGGCCCTGGGCCGTGTGGTTTCCTGCGTGTGAAAGTGATGTAACTTTCTTAAAGGAACTGAGGCATGGGTGAGGGTGGGCTGTGGGTCTGTCATCTTTTTCAGGGAAATCATTTTTTAAAGTTTTTAAACTTATGTAACTCCCAAATTATGAGTTGTCTTCAATCATGTTTTGCAACAGCAAATGGCAAGCTCTGCTGCGAGAGGCCACTGTAATTCTGACAAGGTAGTTCTCCAGACGCTTATTGCACAACAGGGGAGTACAGACTCAGCGGTCATTCTGGAAATTTGCAAGTTTGCACTGAAGGGGCCCTCCCTAAACCTTGAGTATTTGGCAAAGAGAACGGGATGAAAGAGGCAAAACAGAGTTCAGCTATTTACTCCTTTATTAACTAAATGTAACCTACATAGAATCCAAATGATGATTCCATAGCAATGAACTAATTTTGCTTTGCAAAGATTTAATAAAATATTTGATCATATGGTAATACTTGCCGTTAGCTCACTGAAACGGGAGACCAATATTAAGGAAACTGTCTCCTTCTCATCACTTCTAAACACTAGTATCAGGTGGCCTTGATACCGAGTTCTATTTTTATGACTTACGTAGTTAAATTTCTCTGGGTAGAAAACGCGTCGTTATGCACTGGACCTTATTCAGGGTGACTTCTGATTTCTGACTGAAAACTGTCTCCGGGCAGCATCCTTGGTAACGTGCCCCCTTGTCCTTCTGACCCTCGTCTATTCAGAAACCCTTCAATCAACCCACGTTTGCCTCTGCTTTTGCCAGTGCAGCTGCCAGAAGCGATACGATCGCACCAAACAGTGCTACCGAAAATGCGTAGACAATTTTCAATTCAGCTGCACAAGTTTTCCTCACACCCTGTGTCAGTTCTTGCACTAACTGGCCGAAGGAGCTACTCCAACCTGTTATCATTCCTCTTGGGCAGAAGCCACACTGCTGTCCTGTGCTGGAGAGGACTGTGAAAACCTGACACCGAGGGTCAGGCGTGCGAAGTGCCCACGGTGAAGTAAGGAGATGGTAGCTGTTGGGTGCTGATCCTGCATTTGCACGACCTGAGAGCGACCACCTCTGTAGGTGTAAGGTGACAAAGGCTTCACCCTTGTCCTAGTCCTGTTCTTATGATTGCTATATCCTGCTGTAAACAATTAGAAAATGGAGCAAACATATGAAATATGTGTTTTCAGAGAGTACAAAGCTTGATCTCTAAGATTAGGGGAACAGATGAATGAAGTGAGCCCCATGATGTCTTGTTTTTTATTGCTGCTGGCACTTTTTGGGTCATTGTATAGGAGGAGACCCCCCAAGTGTGTCAGTTTCACTGAGTCGAGGAAGCAGACCAAAGTCCAGGTTGTTGGAAGTGGGGTGTCTCCAGCTATCTTCTTCTTCCTCAAGGCTGCTCTGTCTGTTCAGGGTCTTCTGGGGTTCTGTATGAATTTTAGGATCTTTTTTTCTATTTCTATGCAAAATGCTATTGGAATTTTGGTAGTGAATGCATTAAATCTGTAGATTGCTTTGTGTAGTATGGACATTTTAACATTAATTCTCTTACTCCATGGACATGGAATAGCTTTCCATGTTTTGTGTCTTCTTTAATGTCTTTCATTGGTGTCATGCAGTTTTTAGTGTAATGATCTTTTTTCTCCTTGGATAAATTTATTCCTAGGTACTTTCTTCTCTTTGGTGCTATTATAAATGAGATTGTTTTCTCAATTTCTTTTTCAGACAGTTCATTTTCAGTGTGTCGAGACGCAACTGATTTCGGTGTGTTTATTTTGTGTACTGCGACTTTGCTGATTTCATTTATTAGTTCTAATAGTTTTGGAGGAGTCTTTAGGGTTTTCTGTATACAAATCATGTCATCTACACACTTCTTCCTTTCCAGTTTGGGTGGTTTTACTTTTTTTCTTGCCTAATTGCCCTGGCGAGGACTTCCAGTGTTACACTGAATAACAGCAGTGAGGGTGGACAAGTTTGTCTTCTTCCTGATCTTACAGGAAAAGCCTTTAGCTTTTCGCCATTGAGTATGATGTTGGCTGTGAGTTTGTCATATGTTGTATATTATGGTGAGGTATATTCCTCTTATATCTAATCTGATGAGATTTTTTATCATAAAGTTATTTTGAATACTATCTTTTTCTGCATTTACTGAGAGGATCATATGATTTTTTAAAAGGTTGTATTTACTATATTCTTAGAGAGTGGAGGAGGGAGGGAGAAAGAAAGGGAGAGAAACATCAATGTGTGGTTGCCTTTCACGTGCCCCCTACTTGGGAACCTGGCCCACAACCCAGGTATGTGCCCTGAGTGGGAATCGAACCAGCGACCCTTCGACTCGCAGGCCAGCACTTAAATCACTGAGCCATACCAGCCAAGGCATGATTTTTATCCTGAATGAGGTTAATGTGGTGTATTATGTTCATTCACTTGCATATACTGATAAATCCTTTTATCCTTGAATCCCAAGGATAAATCCCATTTGATCATAGTGTATGATGATTTTAATGCATTGTTGAATTTTATTTGCTATTCTTTTACTGTGGATTTTTGCATCATATTTATCAGGGATATTGCTCTATCATGTTTTTCCTTGTGGTGTCTTTGTCTGGCTTTGGTGTGAAAACAATTCTGACCTTGCAAAATGAGTTTTGCCGTGTTTCCTGCTCTTCAAGTTTTGGAGGAGTTTGAGAAGTATTGGCATTAACTTTTCTTTAAATGTTTGGTAGGGTTCTCCAGTGCAGCCATCCTGTTCTGGGCTTCTCTTTGCTCGGAAGGTTTAGATTACTGCTTCAATCTCCTTACTTACATCGGTCTGCGGAGATATTCTATTTCTGCATGATTCAGTCTTGATGGAGTGTACGTTTCCAGCAATTTATCTATTTTTCTGGGTTATCCAATTTGTCAGAATATATTTTTTCATAGTAGTTTCTTATGACTCCTATATTTCTGTGGTATCAGTTGTAATGTCTCATCTTTCATCTATAATTCTATTTGAGTCCTCTCTTGTTTTTAGTCTAGCTAAAGGCTTGTCAATTTTATTTATGTTTTCAAAGAAAAACTAACTCTTAATTCTCTTTATCATTTTCTTTGTTTCTACTTCATTCTTTCTACTCTAATGATTATTATTTTCTTTCTTCTGCTAACTTTGGGTGCAGTTTGTTCTTTGTTTCCTAGTTCTTTGAGGTAGAATGTTGTTATAGGAGATCTTTCTTTTTATTTAATGTGTGAATTTGTTGCTATGAGCTTCTCTCTAAAACTGCTTTTTTACATCTCATAACGTTGTATGTTGTGTTTCAATTTTCATTTGTTTTCAGAAACTTCTTCATTTTTATTTTAATTCCTTCTTTGACCATTTGTTGTCCAAGAGTGTGGTGTTTAATTGCTACATATTTGTGAATTTTCCCGTTTTTCTCCTGTGGTTGACATCTAGTTTCACACCCATTTAATAGGCTGTTATAGAGCACTCAACCCGACATGTAGGGGCCTACGATTACACGTGGTCTTAAGTGCCCGTGGGACATTTCAAAAGACGGACCATGTGCTGCAACACAAAATCAGTCTCAAATTTAAAATGACTGAAATTATGGAGTATGTTCTCTGACCACAAAAGAAGTAAACTAAAACTAAATGATAAAATGTTGCCTGGAAAATTCTTAAATTTGGAAATTAACAAACACTTTTTAAAAATAACAGTTGAAACAGAAGAAATCACTAGAGAAATTTAAAATATTTTAACTTAATAAAAATAAAAACACAGTCATAAAATTTTGTTGGATGCAGCTAGAGGAATTCTAGGGGAAATTTATAGCTTAATAATGTTCACATTAAAATGAAGAATGGTTTAAAATTAAAAATCTAAAATTTCACATTATGAAGTTGGAAAAATAAGAAAAATTAAAGGCAGTGTAGAAGAAAAGAAATAATGAAGATAGAGTAGAAGTCAATGAAATAGAATATGGCCAAAAATAAAGAAAAAAAATCAGTGAAATCAAGAGCTGGATGCTTGAAAACAATAATAAAATGGATAAACCTCTAGCTAGATTGATCAAGAGAAAGAAGAAATGACAGAAATGATAAATATCAGGAATGAAAGAGAGGATAACGATATAGATAACATAGAACTTGACACAGCTTCATGCCAATAATTCAAAATCACAGTACAATTGACAAATTTCTTGAAAAAACCACATTCCTAAAACAGCTTTAAAAGAAACTTTCAATTGTAAATATCTCTATACCTAGTAAAGAAATTGAATAATTAAATTCCTCCCTACAAAGAAAAGTCCAGTCCCAGGTGGCTTTATGGGTGAATTCTACCAAACATTTGAGAATGAGATAATACCAATCTTACCAACTTTTCAGAAAATAGAGTAGAAGGGCTACCTCCTAACTCATTTCTTTTTGAAAACTATACTTTATTGATTATACTATTACACGTGTCCCATTTTTTCCCCCTTTATTCCCCTCCACCCTGTGCCCACCCTCCCACCCGTACTCTCCCCCCTTAGCTCATGTCCATGGGTCATACATATAAGTTCTTTGACTTCTACATTTCCTATACTATTCTTATCCTCCCCCTGTCTATTTTCAACCTATTATTTATGCTTCTTATTCCCTGTATCTTTTCCCTCATTCTCCCTCCTCCCCCTCCCTGCTGCCAGTCCTCCAAGTGATCTCTATTTCTGTGATTCTGTTCCTGTTCTAGTTGTTTGCTTAGTTTGATTTTGTTTTTCTAGGGTCAGTTGTTGATAGTTGTGAGTTTGTTGTAATTTTACTGTTCATAGTTTTTGATCATCTTCTTTTTCTTAGGCAAGTCCCTTTAACATTTCATATAATAAGGGCTTGGTGATGATAAACTCCTTTAACTTGACCTTATCTGGGAAGCACTTTATCTGCCATTCCATTCTAAATGATAGCTTTGCTGGATAAAGTAATCTTGGATGTAGGTCTGTGCCTTTCTTAACTTTGGATACTTTCTTTCCAGCCCCTTCTCACCTGCAAGGTCTCTTTTGTGAAGTCAGCTGACAGTCTTATGGGAACTCCTTTGTAGGTAACTGTGTCCTTTTCTCTTGCTGCTTCTAAGATTCTCTCCTCTGTTTAACCTTGGGTAATATAATTATGATGTACCTTGGTGTGTTCCTCCTTGGGTCCAGCTTCTTTGGAACTCTCTGAGCTTCCTGGACTTCCTGGAAGTCTGTTTCCTTTGCCAGATTGGGGAAGTTCTCCTTCATTATTTGTTCAAATAATTTTTCTATTTCTTGCTCTTCCTCTTCTCCTTGTGGCACCCCTATGATTTGGATGTTGGAACTTTTAAAGATGTCCTGGAGGTTCTTAAGCCTCTCCTCATATTTTTGAATTCTTGTTTCTTCATTCTTTTCTGGTTGTATGTTTTTTCTTCCTTCTGCTGCAAACCATTGATTTGAGTCCTGGTTTCCTTCCCTTCACTGTTGGTTCCCTGTGCATTTTCCTCTATTTCACTTAGCATAGCCTTCACTCTTTCCTCTATTACGTGACCCTACTCAACCAATTCTGTGAGCATCCTGATCACCAGTGTTTTGAACTCTGCATCTGATAGGTTGGTTATCTCTTCAATATTTAGTTATATTTTGTCTGGAGCTTTGATCTATTCTTTCATTTGGGCCATTTTTTTTTTTTGTCTTGGTGCTCCTGTTTAGTAAGGGGCGGAGCCTTAGGTGCTCATCAGGGTGGGGCAACCCACGTCACTGTGCTGTGATGCTGTGTGTGGGGGAGGGGTCCGACAGGGAATAATGGCCCTTGCTTGGCTCTCTGCCGGCTTTCAGTCACTTCCCCTGCTACCCACAAGGAAATTGGGCCCTTCTGGTGCTGATTCCCGGGTGGGTGGGTGGGTGTGTGTATGTTATGGGTCCCTGTGGGTCTCTCCAACAAGCTCTCCTGTGAGTCTGGGAGTTTCTCCTGCTGCTGCCTCAACCCCCACAGGTGTTTTCAGTCAGAGGTTTGAGGCTTCATTTCCCCGTGCTGGAGCCCTGGGTGTGTGCTCTGTCTCACTCCCCAGTCATTCCTTCTGGTTTATCTGTATGCAAACACAGGACCACCCAGGTCCCCAGCTGCTGCCTTCCTGAGAGTCCTCTCTGCCCGGATGCCTGTCTCTGCCCCTCCTACCTGTCTGGGTGAGTGTTTCTTCTTTAACTCCTTGGTTGTCAGACTTCCATACAGTTCAATTTTCTGGCAGTTCTGGTTTTTTATTTTTAAATGTGTTGTCCTTCTTTTGGTTGTGCAAGGAGGAAAAGTGTATCCACCTATGCCTTCATCTTGGCTGGAAGTCCATATTGCCCCTATTCATTTCATGTGGCCAGCATTACCCGGAGTCAAAACCAAAAGCATCACCAAACAAAACAAAACCAACTACAGACAAATACTCCCCTTGAATATAAATGTAAAAATCCTTAATAAAATATTAGCAAATTGAATCCAGTTATGTCTGAAAAGGACAATATCCTGTGGCCATGTGGCATTTATGTCAGAAATAAAAGGTTGGCTTAACATTGGAAAATCAATAAGTGCAATTCATGACGTAAGCAGAATAAAATACAAAAACATGATGATTGCAATAAATGAAGGAAAAACATTTGACAAAGTTGAACAAATTAATCCATGAGAAAATTATCCAGCAAACTATGAATAGAAGCAAATTCCTCAAAATAAAGAAAATCTATCAAAACTTACAGTCATGATACGTTGAAGACAGATTTCTGCGATGGGGAACGAGGCAGGGTTGTGTACTCCCACCACTCGTTACCTTTTTGTTACTTGTTATGGGGGACCCTGGCCCATGCAAAAGGCAAGAAAATGAAGTAAGAGGTGCACAGAAGGGTGAAGAAGAAGTAAGACTATTCACTGTCAGATGACGTGATTGCACATGTAGAAAATACTAAGTAAGTGGTAATGGAAAAATATAATGAAGATTAAATAAAAAAGAAAATACTAAGGAACCTACAAACACCAGAACATTAGTTGTTTCCCTTACTGAGTTGCAAGTGTTCTGTGTATATTTTGGATATAGGTCTTTTGAAAAATATCTATCCTGTAAATTTTTAACTTGGTTAAAAATGAGGAAAAATCTGAATAGATACTTAAACAAAAAAAAATAGAAGATACAGCCCTGACTGGTGTGACTCAGTGGTTTGAGCATCATCCCGCAAAGTGAAAGGTCACTGGTTCAATTCCTGCTCAGGGCACATGCCTGGCTTGCGGGTTCAGTTCCCGGTCAGGGTGTGTGCGAGAGGCAACCGATCGATGTTTCTATCACACATCAATGATCCTCTCCTTCTCTCCCTCCCTCCCTTCCTATCTCTCTAAAAATAAACAAATAAAATCTTCCAAAAAATCGAAATAAAAAGAAGATATAAAATGATGACTAGGCACACAAAAAGACGTTCAACAACATTATGTATCAGAGAAATGCCAATCAAAAGCCCAGCGAGAGACCTGTAGGCACCATGTCCCAGCAGAATGGCTGAAATGGCAAAGACCGACAGAGCCCGGCACTGAGCGCGGAGGAACAGGACCTCTCACACCACTGGTGGGAATGCAAAATGCTAAAACCCCTTTGGAAAAGTTCGACCATTTTTTTTAATGAAATTACAGATATATTTTTAACACAACCAAGTAATTACAGCCCACGAAATCTGTCCAAGAAAAATGAAACAATACAAGGTCCAGCACAAATAATGCCTCCTTTTTATTACAAAATCAGAAGGGTGTAATTCTCTAACATAACAATATCACACTCAAGCACACCACAAGACGTCGTAGGCGAAATGTTCACATTAAAACTATAAATGATCACACCTAGATTTGCCCTCCCGGCCACCCTCAAGCAGGTCTTCCTTCTGCCAGACCCTGTGTCCTCACACAAGACCCCTCTGTTCATGTAGACACTTCATTCATGATATCGCAAACTGGAGTTACACGAATTTCCATGACTAGAGAAGTGGGTAAACAAATTTTGTTTATATCCATGTTATGAAATACTAGTCAGTCATAATAAGAATGAATTACTGGTACTCAATAAAGTGGATGAATCTCAAAAATATGCTGAGTGGAAAAAGCCAGACTCAAAAGAGTACAGTTGACCCTTGGACAATGCAAGGGCTGGGTGCTGACCCTCCTGCACAGCTGAAATTTGAGTATAACTTTTTAGACACCCCCCAAACTTAACTGTAGTCCTCCCTCACCATCGGTGGGGCACTGGTTCCCGGACCCTAGGGACACCCAGTCTGCAGATGTCCAGGCCCCTGTATAAAATGCTGTAGAGCAGTGCGTGCGGTTGGCCCTCTGCACCTTGCCTCCCCAACGGCCACTCCAGATACTGTTCTCTACCCCCTGCTGGTTGAATTTAAGGATGCGATATTCGGGGATGCAGAGAGCTGCCTGTGTATTTACTGAAAAATATGGAGGGATGGGGAGAAAAGGCACACAACTGTAATTGAATAACAATAAAAAATTAAAATTAAAAAAAAAGTGTACCCACACAGTTCAAATCCTGGTGCATTTCTTTTCAAATAAGTGTTCAGTCAGTTCTCCATATCCCTGGGCTCAGCATCCTTGGATTCAACCAAATATGGATCAAAAACAGTGGTTTCAGGTTGTGGTTGGGAATCTACGGAAGGGAGGGATGACCGTATGCATTGATTTATGCCTTTTCATTGAAGGGCCTTGAACATCGATGGATTTTGCTGTCCCCAGGGATCGTGGAATCAGGTAGTGAAGGGTGACTATACAGACCAAGTACAACTATGCCCACTTGGAAAAGTGTTTTCTTTCCTGTTTGCCCATAAAATTATAACTTTTTAATAAGAGGTATATACATTTTAGGGCAATCTTATTCAAAATTATGTCCTTGAATAAAATTGTTAATTATGAATTCAGTGATTTACCTATAAGGATGTTGCTTAATCAAAGCATTTGGAATTGAAGTCAAAGTAAGAAAGTCCTAAATTCATGTGTAACTACTCTGTTTTTCTCAAATGGATAAAACAGAATATTTAAAATTTTCACCAGCAATATTTGGACATGCAGGAAAAGCTGGCCAAATCTTCTAAGTGGACATCTAGGTTTTAAGCCCACTCTATATACTTTTTTGAGTAACCTACATTTCAATCAAAGTGCCTCCAGGTACTGCCAATGAAAACTGATAATCTTACCTATTATCCCACAGAAGTCAAAATTAACATTAGAAATTCAGTGGGTGGCAGTGGTAAGGCAGTACATGGGTTTAGAATGAGGAAACAACAAAACCAATTTCAGTGTTGTTAGCAAATGAGATGGGTATTACATGCTTTGGGAACGATGTTTGTATTACATGTCAAACCCCATTCCAAAATATGACATTCGAATGGAAAGGTTTATAGCCTAAAGCACGTCCACACCCCTGGCCCATGGCCCACTTATTTCAAGCAACATTCAGTACAAAACAGAGACACTGTCCTTGGACTTCACTGATAAAACTTGGCTCGTGTTGCCACGCACCCCCTGCCAAAGGATCCCCAGCTAGTGCACACTTCCCCGAGCATCGGTCCTAGAACTGCACTCTCCACGATCCCTTCCCACACTCCCTCGCACTCCCTCTCCACATTCCTGCTAGACTCTTGAACTGGACCGTAGATTTGACTTCTATTGAACATTGCAAAATGGGTGAAAAGTGTTTAAGGCTAGCCAGGAATTCTCTAAGAGCTTTGCTGAGATTTAATTATCCCAGATGATGAAGCCTTGCTTCCAACACTTGTCTGGATTGGGTAGCGTACTCTGGTGACACGTCAGGAATGCAGCTCAGCAATTACTTTGGTCTTAGGGTTTTCAGAGGATTAATTTAATGGGCAAGGGTTCCGGTGCTGAAGTAGAATCCAATTTTAATGACAATCTCAGTATCTCTGGGAATAAAATGGAACAAGATATGATACAAATATCCAAATGAAAAAATTGCTAATATAAGATGCCAAATCTAAGTAATTCCTGGGGACTAAAACTTCTTTCTGAATCTACTGATTTTACATGCAAAGGTTGTCCCCTAATAAAGTGCCACAGCTGGAATATGGGAAACTAGTTCTCGAAGAGGAAAGAGCTGCTTGGTGTTCCGACGGATGCAGGGAGGAACACATTCAGGCGACGTCTGGGAGGTGTGATGTCGAAGACTTAGATATAAGTTATGTCTGAAAAGGACAATATCCTGTGGCCATGTGGCATTTATGTCAGAAATAAAAGGTTGGTTTAACCTTAGAAAATCACTTTCCTGTGCCAACGCCAGGAACCCTTCTCATATGGGGATTATTTTAAAAAGTGGCAACGTCTTGGAAAAATAAAAGATTTGCCCTGGCCGGGTGGCTCCGTTGGTCGGAGCATCGTCCAGTGCACCAAAAGGTCATCAGTTTGACTCCTGGTCAGGGCGCGTGCCTGGGTGGCAGCTTCAGTCCCCACTTGGAGCACATACGGGATGCAACTGACCGATGTTTCTCTGTCACATCACTGTCTCTCTCGCTCTCTCAAATCAGTGAGCATATGCTCAGGTGAGGATTTTTTAAAAAGTATAGACTGAATCTTAACTTAGAATTGCTGGTCCACCGCATCCTTCTCAGCAGAACCCTGGACATTTGCTCGTCAAACGTGTCTAAAGACCTTCTCAGTAGAGCTGTAGGACGTATGAAGGCATCTGGGAGTTGCAAGGGGTTCTTGCTGGGGAAAAACGGAAAATGAAACACAGGCTTCCTGGGTGTGGCTTTTGTGGATGAGTATTGTATTATGTTGAAGCCGTGTGAATAGATTTTTCCTGGTTGGAATAGTTCTGTAGCTCAGTGAAGCGGTGTTGCAGGAGAAGGGTGGATGAGAGAGCTAAGAAAGCAATATTTCCAGGCCCCTGTCTGGCCCTGCGTTGCCCTTCCTCCCACTTTCTGTGGGCCCCTAAGGGCTGCCGCTTGGTTGATCATAACCTGACTCCATGCCCAAGTAGCCCTGAATCCTCCAGCGTCACCCCTGTTCTCTGGTCTGACAAATAACAGCGGTTAGTCGTGTCACTTCTGATATAACAGGGACCTTGGAGAGTTACAATTCTACTTAATTATTTATATCAAAGGTCTCAGCTCACATGCTCACAATGAACCTGAAAGTCAAAGATGCAAATCCAACACCCAAAGTCCTTTGTTTCATTCCCAGAGGCTTTCTAGATGGTCTGTTTACAGCTCCCAAAAGATAGCAGGGAAATAGCAGCTTCTATCCTAAGAGCATCTCTCTCTCTCTCTGTCTCTCTGTCTCTCTCTCTGTGTCTGTGTCTCTCTCTTTTCCAACAAAGGCATTTTCATGGAGATTCTGCTGGGTACAGAATCACTCCTTACTAACCCGTTTCCTTGATATTAGAACTTTCTTCTTCCAAGAGCACATAATGTGACTTTTGGGGACATTGCTTTACTTTTATTTTTCTTGTGGTATTCTCAAAACTTTCAATTTAACCACTAAATATTCAGGGCTGTGACTATAGCCAGGGAGAACATTTGAGTGAATGCCTTTGACCTCCTTTGTGTACCTAACAAGGTGACTGGTAAGATGAGACTCCGTGGAAGCACTCTAGCTGGGAGCAGAGGGCAGTCCTGTGTCAGGGGATGTGGGAGGCGGGAGGGAAGGGGTGCGGGCAGCAGCGCTGGCCCCGTGGTGAGAAAGCTCAGGACCTTGCTGTGGCTGCCACACTGAGTCTGTGCTGGGTTACGCCCCTTTCTAAGTCCCTCTGGGATCCTTCATAGGAAGGGCCCCAGACTCCCCTGATTCCCCGAGAGCCCTCAGGATTATGTTCTTTGGTATCTGATGGCCCCTCCAGAAAAGCTTCCCTAAGCTCCCACAATATTGAATCCAACACATTTTTGTAACTAGAGACCAGTGATTTCGCTCGTCTTGCCATTTCCTTAACGCTGTCTCCCCTGAGTACCCACAGCATGTTCCTCTGGCCTGGGCTCACTCAGTGTTATCGGCACTGCTATTTTGGTCCCATTTATTGGAATAGCGTGGACGCATGAGTTCTCTGGACTGGAAACAAATAACCTGGAATGACCTACTTTCTCTTCTCGTAACAATATTACAGGAAGACTAAAAAAATTATCAGAGATCAGGAACAATTCCTACCCTCCGGAATGAACGGAGGTTCCTCCTGAGTCCAGCCCACCAAAGTCAAACCCGAGAGAGTTGATGTTGAAAATCCAGTGAGGTTTGTGCCCTCTTCCAGCTTCCCACAGGGGTATGTCTCTGGCGAACCTTATCAGAGATGTGGCTTCCCGTGTTACCTTCTGCTTCTCTAGGTCTTCCTCCCGGGCCCGGCACCCTAGAGTTGCTGTCTGTGTTGCAGCACCCCCCCTCTTCCTCCGAGTGTCCCCCTGAGTGTCTGTTCTCATACCGGTCCAGTTAGAAAGGCCCAATGAAATAACAGAACTCCCAATAAAATGTTGATGACTTTGATCCTGAAAAGTTTACAATTCAGGGCCCTTTGCTTTAACGAAAACAAAAGAATACTTCCGTTAGAATAATCAAGAGATTGGTTAGCATTTCTAAAACCTAGACCAAGCCTCCATTCCTCCTCCATCTAAGGCTGGCCCTTGTCCCACATGGCAGCTAAAGACAGCAGGTGTCCACGGGATGCAGGGTCTGAAAGGCGTGAGTCAGAGCCAGTTTGACCGGCAGTGTTTCTCCAGCGTGTTCAGGACTGAACTAGATTGTTGAGCCACTCACGTCCCATTTTGCACCACGGCGCACCCATCCCTCAGCTGGTAGGAGTGTGAGTCCCCCACCACTCACAGCAGCCTCCTTCTCTGGAGAATTGCTCTCCACCTAATCAGGGCTGCTTCACCTCGGAGGGTAGACCCCTGGGAAAGGGAGGCGGGGGAAGAGAGCAGCCCAGCAGTGCCAGCGAGGGAGAACCAGTACCCTTAGGAAGCTGGGCAGTGGGCTGCTGTCCTCTGTGCACCAGAGCTGAGTAGTGGGTGCTGTTACAGAACTGGGGAGGACAAGGTCACTCCAGGTTACAGAACCACAGCTGAAAGGGAGGGTGGACATCCTCTGCCTCAGCCAGCATCACCAGCTACGCGTTCACCACGTATCCAACCTATGAACACAAGGGCTCACTGAATATCGCCTTGAGCAGAGGAACCGAATTTATGGCAGAGCAGGTGGGATGGCGGTCCCATGACTAGGGGGTATCCTGGTCCTACCACACGCACAGTGTCCCAAGACTGGGGACCTGCCAGAGAGTGGAACTGCCCCTTCTTACCTGAGGTATCAAATTGGAGGCGACACCCTGTGAGGATAGGGCACCATCATTTGGGTGTGGCATGGGCATGAAACCACGGCTCCCCCAGGTGCTGCAGGGTCTGGGAACTCTGGGGAGGGAGTGGAAGGGGCTGTGCTCACTGTCACGCCCACTGAGCCCTGCCAGGCAGCTGTGCTTCTTCCTGCAGCTCCCAGCTCGTGGGGTTGGAGGTCCTGCCTTGCAGAGGGAGGGCTATTCCTACGAAAAATACAGTAAGGAACCCAATAAACCCAGACTTTGCACAGTCATGTTGAGGCTTCCTATGCCAGGAAACCGGCCGCCTAAGAAAAGAGTCACATGATGGTAGGAGAGGTGACCCCAGTGTTCACGAGGAGGCAGGGCTGCTGCTGGGGTCCGTGGGGACAAAGAGCATGCTTCTGTCACTGCGTGGATTCATCTTGGCATCTTTGGGTCCTCTTGTGTCCAGTTTCAGTGTAAATGCCACAACAGCACCCCCAGCCTGATAAGGACCTGGTCCCTAGGGACTCAGATGCTTAGATGCTGGCTGTGGGGGAACAGACCCACTGTCGGCACTGTGGTCTGAACTATCGACCTTCACTCTGCAGCCCTCCCCGAGCTTGTGAGTCATCTAGGTCTCGGGGAAGCCAAGCCTGGATGTAACACAAGTGGGTCTGAGCTGTGTGAGGGGTGGGCTGCCGCAGATGGGTCAGTCACCCACTCAGCTCCTCTTGGGAAAAAGGTGTTCAAGTAACTCTTGCTGTGAATGCTGGCTTCTCATAGCTCACAGCTGCCTCCTTCTCTGCAGATTTGCCCTTTTCCTGGGAGCCGATTCTCCTCCCAGAAGGCTGCCACAGGGGACAAAAGTATGGCTTTCTGCTTTCTTGTCTTACGATGGGACTGAGCCTATGGTGCAGTCCTTGCTTCTGGCTGAGTCACTCACCTGCTGAAATTATGGGTTTTTTTGTTTGTTTTTTTTTGCATAGGCTCCTCCTCTACTCCTGGACTCTGCTGTCACTGTCACATTGACCTAATAGTTTGTGAATAGCTGGGGTGAGAAGGAGAGAGAAGATTATCTGGTCTACCTTGCATGCCTTATTCTCTCCTTCTGACATCAGCTTCTCAACCATCCTCATCACAGGCGTTCTTTCCGGGGAACCAGGCCTAGGAGAAGCCGATAAGCAGATGGAATCTTGATGGTTGCTAGTTCCCAGCACACCACCTCTTAGTGAGAAAAGGCTTCACCCAAGAACTATCCTGCAGATTTGTGTGCACACACATACATGCATATGTACACAGACAGGTGTGTGTTAGTGTTTGTGTGTGTAAATTGTTTCAATGGTGAATAAGCCAAACTTGTGGTACCCCCAGTGGCCTGGGAATGCCGGCCTCTCTGCAGTGAGGAGAAGGGAAGGTTCAGATCCCGAGTGGTGGGCATGCCTGTCTCGGTGACATGCAGGCACATGCATCTTCTTCTTGGAGAGGAATGTCGGCTGCATGCCTGCATGGGAGTGCCCGGGTAAATGCATGACTCAACCCCATGTCTTGGAAGGGAACCAATGTTGAGTGGAGCGCAGGTGACAGTTTTGATGTACAAATGTACTTTGGGAAGATTTCATAACAGGCGAGAATCAGGACCTTCAAATTAGGCATGGGTCTAGTTGGACTTGGATATAAGACTTTTGCAATCAGAGATGTGACATGAATACAGTAATTCTTCAATAGCTGGAATGGAAGGGACGATAAGATCATCTCCCCTGTAGACAGACATGCATGTATACCTTTAAAGTCACGCTGATGAGACAAGATACCCGATGACTTGCAAAAACCAACATCTCAGCAGGAATAAACAAGATAGATCAGAAGATGTGAATCTGACAACTGCCCCGAAAACCCCCACTTTGTTTGCATGCTAGAAGCTTTACCGAAGCCACATGTGGAGTGATCAAAATATTTGATAAATGTTGAAGCGAATCCAATCCAACATTTCAGTACATTTGGTTTAGTTTCATTAACTATTTAATTTTGAACTTGGCCTTGTCAGCAATCTCTCACGTGCCAAGAATATCAAAAGAAAACTCAGGCGATTGATGTTATCTAATCAGAAGTAGAAGTTGCTCAGGCCCTTTCTTACGAAGGCAGGGATGCTTCACATCCCCTGGGGGATTTGCCCACCCAGTTGCTAGGGCAAGGAGAGCAGATGAAAAGAATGCCAAAGAAGGGCTGATAAGGAGCATGAGCACGAAGTCTCCACAGGTGCAGCGAAGGCGTCCGAAGATGAGCGTCTGAACATTCGCTCTAGATGGTGAGAATCCGGGCACAAACGGTGGGCCATGGTCTTTGCGGAGTGTGCTCCCCAAGGGTCCCACGGACCTTCCCGCACGTCTGTGGGCTCCCATCTCTGACAGCATCCCCTCCCCATTTAGCTGTATGTGGTGGTCTTGTTATTTCCTCCTGCTCGACTATCGCTCACGGCCTTGACCAAGAAAACGGCCCTCCGGAGGGCCGCCAGGGCAGGCAGGGCCACTCAGAGGGCTCAGACCTGACCTCTGGGCCCGCCAGGGCCTGGTGGGGGTCTGGAGCCCGGACGGCCGGTCCAGGCACGATGACCTGACGCCGCAGACTTGGGCTCAGGTGCCTGGAAGCCCTTCGTGATGGATACTTCTCTAAACTCCAGGTGCTCTTGAGAGTCAGCAAACCTGGACTAGAAATCTTCGAGTAAGACGATTTCCCATGACATTTCTGGGACGCATGTTTGCCCTCAGGTCATAAATGTCACGAGAACAGCTTTCTAGGTCTGTACGTTACCTTCTTATATTTAAGTTCATTCAGTGCCCGTTTGGGTCGTGGCCCAGAGCCAAATACTCGGAATGGGGAGACCCTGAAGGAAAAGGAAGTGACCAACCCCTCGGAAGAGCCTGGAGAGTTCTATACAGACTCCGCTCTAGCACACCCTTTGGGGTGTGCTTGCATTTGTAAGCCAGTCCCCTGGTCCTTCCAGCACAGGAAGAGACGTGGCTCCTGCTGGTGGTGGCTCGGATGGACACCTGGCCGAAGGCCACCACAGAGTCACCTCCTGCCGAGAAGTCACTGTTTCAAGCAGACAATGTTGGGCAGTGTTATTCTAATGAAGAATCTCAACTGGCCCGTGTAGGTTAAGCTCACAAATCTTCAACCACATGGGAACAGACAGCCAAAAACACACTCAGACTGAAGATTTAAGTTGTCTCCTGGAAAGTGAAGGACCACTGGCCTCGGGGTGGAACACCCAGGAATAAACGATAAGGCCAGGATGGGAGGTGCAATGTGGGGCTGTAAAGGGGGCCGAGGGGGGCGGGGGACCCCGGAAGTGGCAGGGGGGTTGTGGTGGTCAGAAGACCAGTACATCCTCACTCTGAGCCCCTCACTCCCTCATAAAACATCAGAATCCAGTCTCTTGGATGTTAGCATCTACAGGGATCTCTTTTTCTGACTTTTAACTTTTTAAAAGTCTCTGAAATCATTAAAAAAGAAGTCTGAAGATGTCAAGGTAGCGATCACTCTTTAACTGACTTAATTAACCCTTCGTTTCACTGACCAGAAGTTCCAAATCAGGTAACTCCACAGCGAGGGCACGCTCTCACTTTTCGTTGCACACAAACCCTACTTTTCTCGGTGGGGTGCCATGCAGTCCTAGGGCCTTATTGTTTCCTGGTTCAGTCTTCCCACATGCATTACCAGGGCTCACCCTCAGACACTGTGCTGAGCCCCGGGGCTGCAAATACAAATTAAGACTTAGATCGTGGCCATCGGAGCAGGGCTGGCTTCGTGGGTGGGGACCTCTGCAGTGGCCCAGGCCCCCCCCCCCAACCCCTGCCCCACTGCGAACACCTGATGCTCTGCCGAGTGCTCGGGAGTCCTTGTCTTGAAATCCTTCAAGATTTTGAGCCGAGCGCCCCCTGCATTTTCACTGGCTCTGGGCCTTAGAATTATGTAGCTCGTCCTGCCGTGGAGGTTTGTTTGAGGAAAAAAAGCACTGAGATAAATCACTGTAGTAGAGTAATGTTTCATGCAGGGTGTAATGTAAACAGCAGCAACAAGCCTTTGCTAAGTACTGTGCTGTGCATTCCAGCAGGAGGTGTATGGACATGTGGTTGTGGAAGGTCATAGGTTTTAATTTAGAATGTGTTACTTTGATGAGAATTTTAATACAAATTTAGACCTCATCACTATTTCTATTTCGCAAGACACAGTGAAGTTGTATTAATTTGCATGATTAATAGTCTAGCAAAGCTCTGAGCACAAAGAGCCAGAGATTATGATCTGTTAAAGAACTTTCCTTCTAACTTGTCCCAGACGATACCGACTTCCCATGGCTGATTAAATGGAA
Source organism: Desmodus rotundus (assembly GCF_022682495.2). Lineage (NCBI taxonomy): Eukaryota > Metazoa > Chordata > Mammalia > Chiroptera > Phyllostomidae > Desmodus > Desmodus rotundus. The sequence goes on along the minus strand of NC_071387.1, from coordinate 209,261,827 downwards.
CAAGCTTGGGGGAGGGGGCAGAGAACGCGATGCTAACAAGTGCGTGTGTGAATGTGTGTGTGCGATGTGTGGGTGTGCAAGGTGTGAGCATGTATGTGTCAGTGTGTGCATGTGTGTGCGTGTGTCTGAGGCTGTGTGTGAGCATGAGTGTACATGTGCACACATGCATTTCAACTGGGGCAGACAGACATTTGGTTATTAACTGTCTTGCTTTAAGCTGGTAATAAGTACATTTTGGTCATCTCAATTACCATATATATGGTAATATGGTAATTCCATGTTTTGTATTCTAATTAGTTTCTCTGGTAAGTTAACAATAATAGCCCTTTGTCTCTTCATCGAGTGGGTGCATTTTTTTCTTTTTAGGAAGCAATTTAAATGTCAGCGTTGAGCGTTGGAATACCGAAAATTTCCATTCCCTCCTAAGATGTCTTTTTTGAAGCTGTAGGCATATAGAATAGATTGCCGTTAAAGACTTTTTTTACTAGTACATGATGTGAGCAATTACATCTTTTAATACAGGAATTTTTCTATCATTCGACATTATCCCTCTTTAAAAACTGAGCTTCCCTGCTCTTCATCTCCTCAGGGGGAAAAAAAAGGGGGCAGCCAAGCCAAGTGCCAAATGGAAGGTTCCACGCCACTCAGAAGCGGAGAGGAACATGGCTTTCTGTCTGTCTGTTTTCATCACCGTCAGAGCCGTAGTCCAGCAGCATGTTTGGTAGAGGACAGGGACTGGGGTTGGAGAGAGCGGCTGATGAGCAGGAAAGGCAGGCGCTGTGATAATGATTTCACGTGATGGAAGTGGGCCGGACAGTACAAACCGGGAGGCTCAGGCAGGAGGAAGGAGATCCAGTGCGACCGCACTCGTCACAAAATGGGCATCGTCACACGTTAAAGCAATACCGGCAGGTCCAAGTGAGGACAGATGTTCTGCAAAGAGAAAAGGTTTTGGGGAAAGAAACATTTAAAAATCCCTAAAGGTCTCGCATCGATCAGTCGTACAGCATGTTGTTAAGTAACACCGAAGGGCGTCTGTGCAGGTAGGTTCTTGGAAAACAAACGAGCGCAAGAGATGTTCACTGTTCTGCGTTTCGGAAAGGTGACTGAGGAGCGTGTGCGTGGCTGTGAATGGGCCAGAAGTGCTTGTTCCAGTTCCCAAAATAAGCAAATGCAGGTTTGTGGTTTGTGGTTTCAGAACCAAGATGCCCCAAGGGAGGAGCACGAACCTGGGCCCCGGGCTCTGTGACCTTCATCGTTATCACCATCATCATCATTAAGCAATAAGGACACTGAGCCTTCTAGGACATTGAGCACAAGGGTGGTCCAAATATTAGCCGCCTGTGTCCACTTCTCCCAGACGATGAGGTCACTGTGCCTAGCCCCAGTGCGCACTGGGAAACCAGTGTCCTCGGCCACATTCCTTATCTCCCAAGTCTCTAAGGACGTGGGGTGTTATTTCTTCTCGTCACTCTCAGCCTCTGCTCTGTATCTTGTCTTATGTGACTGCTGCTCTCTCTTCTCCATGCCACTTTGTCCTGACGGGACACTGCCCGACTGTGTCTGTCCCCCCAAGCACCAATGACACAAGGCCGAGTGCACAGCAGGCTTTTACTTCGGAAATATTTGCTATGGACACAACGTTGGTGTGTCCCCCCAAAACTCATAGACTGAAACCCTAATCCCCAACATGCCTTACATTGGGGATTATATTTATCCCCAACATGCAAATACCATGTATTTGGAGATGGGCCTGGAGGAGGCGATGAGGGCAGAGGGTGAGGCCCTCACGATGGGATCAGCGCCCTACTACAGAGAGACCCCAGAGCACTTGCTTCCTCTCCACACGCGCCCAGGAAGAGCCCGCTGAGGACACAGCGAGGACGCGGGCCCTCCCTGAGAGCCTGGCCATGCTGGCTCCTTGACCTCGGACTTCCAGCCTCCAGAACACTGAGAAATCAGTGCGTGATGTCGAAGCCACCCAGTCCGTGGTAATTTGTTATGGCAGCCTTTCCACACTCAGTGACAGAGTGATTGCGTCTGTGAGGATGAAACAGGAAATGGACTATTCATCGTCTCCACCCTAACGTTCATTACCAATGTCCTGCCCGTACATATTTTTGTCATCCACACGACCTCCTTAAGTTTTGGCTGCTTTCATCTTTTTGTCTCCTGTTGCGCTCCACCTGCTGACCTCCACCCCCAAATTCCCATTAATTTTTTACCCAATAGGACTCAGCCTTCTGCCCCCTACCCAGAACTAGGCATCCGACTGGGCGTGTTTGGTAGAAAAGACCCTGTTGTAGGTGACTGACTCCTCCTTCACAGACCTGAAGTTGTAGGAGCCCTGCTAACCTGGAAGGCTTTCTAGCCGGGGTGTGTAACGTTTAACAGTGTGAAACAACGTCAACACAACCTGGCGCAAGCTCCGAAATTTTATTTTTTCCTTTTAACTTGATGAAAACCTTAGACAAGATTTTCTCTCCCTGATTAGAGCACAAAACAGGGAATATTTTGTTCCTCCCTTAGAAGCACAAATTAAACACAAATGACCCTTACAGTCAGGATAACAGACTGAAACAACTCAGTGTAAGCTGGGTAATTAGAAGAATCTATTCGTACAAAAAACACTTTAATTAAGCAGCATGTAGGCCAGACTTTGTGCTCGAGACGCTCACACACAATTTTTATGACAAAGCCATGGAATTTCGCTCATCAGCAGGATACGGAGTGACGCTCGGTTGGAGTGCTGACCAAGGCTCACTACCTGTCAGTGGCGTGCCGTCCTCCCTTGTCCATGCTGTCACTTTCCGCGGTTTTGGTGCCCTGTGATCCAGCATGATGAAATGGAACGTTCTAGAAACAGATAGTTTATCAGTTTTAAATCATGCGCCACCTTGAAGAGTGTGATGAAATCTCATGCTGTGGGACATGGACTGTCCTCCCTGGGACAGGAACTGTCCCTTTGTCCATTGTGTCCATGCGGCACACGACACCCCAGTAGCCGCTCGGCTATCAGGCCAGCTGTCGGGGCATCGCTTGTGTTCAAGCAATCCCTGTCTTACTTAATAATGCTGCAGCCACATAACCTTTATTGCAGTAGAATGTTATAATTGTTCTATTTTATTATTAGTTATTGTTGTCAGTGTCTTACTGTGCCTCACTGATAAATTAATTCATCATAGGTACAGGAAAACATAGTGTATATGGGGTTTGGTACTCTCTGCTTTTTCAGGCATCCGCTGGGGTCTGGGAACCCAGTCCTTGTGGATAAGGGGGGAGTGACTATACTCATCTCAACAAGTTAATAACCCACAGAATTCCTAACGCTCTGAAATGATCACTAATGGCCTCACATTACCTAAGTCCACAAAACGCTGACAAAAAGTCCAGGATTCCACAACTTTAATTCCTGATGGGACACACCCATTCATACTGACTTTGATTTCTGTATATTTCATCCTAGGGGACTACTTCTTTCTTCCTAGAATGAATGTATTTGGGGGTCAGACCACTCATCAGAGACATGTAATTGGAAAAAGAGGAAGGGTTGTTTGGCGATACTGTACCTAAGTTCAGCAAACCTGGATGAACGCTACTACCCTGGTTTTTCTTCCAAGGAGGCGTTTTTAGGGCAGGTCATCCTTTTTTCCCTGCGACCCATTTTCTTAAGATCGGTGAATATTACTCGTTATGTGTAATCTAGCCATTAGCTCACAGGACTGAGAGACAGCGTCCTCTCCTAAGACTGCTGGATCGCCCCCAAACCATAGTTTGTACACACGACAGAGGAAATGGAAAGCGGAGGTGAAGTGACTCACCCAGCATCACAGGGCTGCAGGTGCTGGGCTTTCTGCGCCTGCTCCCCAGCGCAGGGCGTCCACCGTGTGCTGCACCGGGAAGGGCTGCTCTAGGGGAAGAGTGAAGCTGACCTGAGTCGTAAGAGAGATGACATTGCTGACGTGTAACTGGCACATAGACGTCGCCAAAGGTGAATTTACGGTTTGCCCTCCCCTCCTTTTATGCCCATCAGGGGACAGATTCTTGCCCTCTGGGCTCCTTTTTGGGGTAGAGAAACTTAGTAATGGGCAAACCAGAGAGAACAAAAATAAAAACGTGAAAAGCAGTCCAGCAGGCTGGGTTGATTTACACAAGGACGGAGGGGTAAGAGCAGCAAATAGCTGTTGGGGCCTGGTGTCCAGGAGAACGCCTTTTGTTGCAAAGAGGCAGGTGAGAAGGAAGAAGGGAAGCCTGCAGAGCAGTTTGAGGGAGGGAGGGCAGGAGAGCAGAGACCAGGGGTGCAAGCCTTGTTGCTTTGAGTTATGAATTAGAGTCTTTTTATTAGTCTTTGCATAATGCCAGCAAAAAGTGGAATTATTTTTAATTCCTCTTGGGTAAGGTACCAGACTGTTTCTTTGAGTTGAGGGGCCCTCCCACAGCAGCAGGGCCACTTGGAGCCCAGGTTTATGGGCTCACGGGTAGAGGAAAGACCCTTGTTCCTGACCAAGGGGGCTTAGGGGCGTCTTGGTGGGTGAGGGACCAGCACAAGGGCACAGGACCCTGTGTTTGCCAACTGCATTCCTGGTGTTTTCTGAAAATTAAATATATTGGGGAAACTTTAGTTATTATCACTATATAACTTTCAGGTGTTGAAATTCTTGATCATTTTACACTGAACTGTGTTTTGTAAGTGAAGTCGGATGGGCGCAGAGGAGGGTGGGTAGAAGCAGGCATCCTCTGGGAACAGAACAGGTGGCCACTATCCCAGCTCGGCAGGTCTAGAGCCTCCGGTGGCCCCGCAGAGTTGAGCCTCTTGCCCACCCTGATACAGGAAATGAACGATTCCTGGTTCACAGGGTTAAAGATTGTGGGTGTCACGAGTGTGCCCAGTGTTGGGCCGGTGGGGAGGGCAAACACCTCACTTCACTTCCCCCCAAGCAGTGCATGTGCGTTTGTGCTGCTCGTCACAGCGCAGGCTCTGGGGGCGGGTGTGGAGAGGCGGACGCCTGCCCTCTGCTGCCTGGGTGCCCCGCTGGCGGGGGCTCAGTGTCTGCCAGCATGACCTCCTCCTGTCCCCACCATCCCCTGTGTCCTACGGTCGCTCAGACTGCCTCTGCAGAGGGAGCCCTGAGCACCAACAGGGTGATAGTTCCGTACCAATGGAAACACGCTGGCTGAGGTTTCTGTCGGAACCTGGCGCTGCACAATATACATTCATGCAAGTAACTAAAACATTTAATTTTCCTTTATTTAGGATGACATTAAATAGCCAATGAAAACAACACGTTGAGAAAGAGAGAGAGATTGTTGGAAGAAAGCAGAAGGCTTTATATTACTCATAGCTTTCTCCCTGCTTTCAGGACAGGGGCCCTGGTTTCATAGTTTGCACTGGGACTCACAAGCTGTGTAGCCAGCTTGTGGCGGGGCAGTGGGGGGCCGGTGGTAAGGCACCCTTGCTTAGGCTGAACTGATGTGAATCAGGCCAAGGTGGAAATGCGCTCCACCCACTCTACCGCTGGACTCCACGGAACTGGTTTGGGTGGAGAGCGCACTGCGCACAAGCGAGAGCGAGAACCCAGGGTCCCGGTGGGGTTCCACAGTACGACAGGTTATGGTTTGAAGCCTGACTCCTGCCGTGGGTTACAGAACTTCACGTTTTCCGGGACATCAACCACTCGTGGCAGCAGCATGGGAGGGTGCTGGCATGCAGGGGCCATTTCAGAATCTCGGCACTCTGTGAATTTTCCCGAGCTTTACGCAGAATCACAGACTGACTAGGACGGTGTCTGTGGGGTTGTCAACCAAAACTTACGTTCCAACTTCCCTGATGCAGATTGTCTCTGCAAAGAGACAAGCCAGCCAGGGACTGCGTTTTTTTTTTTCTTTTTGTTTTTAAAAAAATCCTTACCCAAGGATACATTTCCTAATTTTAGATGGAGTGAAAAGGTTCGGGGAGAGAGACAAACATGTTGTAGGAGAGAAACATCGATCAGTCGCTCCCACCCATGCCCAGACTGGGGATCGAACCCACAACCTAGGTAGGCGCCTTCCCTGGGGAGAGAACCCGCCGTTTTGGGTGCACTGGGTGACCCAGCCAGGGCAGGGAGGACACATTCTAGCCCCTCTTGCATCTAAATGGGACCGTATGATTAGTCCTGGCCAATAGGAAATAAACAAGTAAAAATACAGTGTCATTTCTAGGTACAGACATTTAAAGAATGGGTGCGCTGTCCTTGCTTCTTCATTACTGTTTGGTGGGTCAGGTGTTGGAGAATCCAAGGCCTGGGGAATGGTTGGGCCACCAGGTGGAGCGAAGGCCAGTTGCCTGTGGGTGGGAGGCAGAATGCCTCCTGGAACATGCTTACTGGATTTGGCCTCGTGATGGCCACAAAATAAAATTCTCGTTGGTGAAGCCTCTGAATTTGGGAGATTTCATCATAACAAGTAGCTTAACTCTAACAGCTTTCATCAAAATCTGTATTAACTGATGTAAGTGTGTCAGGTAACCTTTCAAAAAATTGCATCTATGATCTAATTTTACAGATGAGGAAATCGAGTTCTTGGAAGTTAAATTACTTTCCCACATAAATGTAAATGCTGCTAGTGGAACCAGAGTCAGATGTCAGAGCTCCTTGCAGTTCGGGTCACTTTCTGCTTTTCGGCGATAAATTCTAAAGGGAAAACTTAGGAAATATTTACCTGTGGCATACTTTTGGAAGCATTATTAGGTAGAGAACTGGAATAGCTTTTCCTACTCAAAAAATCCTAATAGAACTCAACTCATCAGCATACATACATCTTGTATGTTGTTATGTTGAGTCTTCTTCAATTTTTTAAATCACAAAATCAATCCTTTTTCTTTAAATGTAATTTAAAATGTTTCATAAACTTCTAATCTCTTGCTCTGTGTGGTTAACTTTAAATGAAAATCTGGAGAGAGCTGGATTCACTCACCAACAATTTTCTATATAGCAAATGTTGTTAGAACATATTCATTAAAATCTCCCAAATGAAAAAAAAAAAGAAATGCCAGTTATGAATGCTATAGTTTAAAATTGAATGGCATTTTTGGAGAATGCCAAGAGATTTCTGTGAACTTCATCAAACAAAGAAAGCAGATCAAGAAAAAAAAAGCACATGAGAAAGAATGTAGAAGTTCTCTCTCTGTTTGAAAATTGAGTGGGGAAGGGTGCTTCTGGGTTTTGGATAAAAAATCTCCGTCAAAGGAAACTTTTGTAGAGAGAGAATGTAATAACATATGTTAGCTTGAGTATAGAAAAGTTATTTGGGGCAGGAAATGGTGATGTCTAGTGCCTGTTGAGAGAGGGACCCTTTGGGAGGATCAGGGCACTTTCACCTTCTGTGTTTGGCATTTCTGTAATAATATAATCTTGAGAATTAATAACTGCTTTTATAAACAACAAACCTTAATTGAGGCACAGACCTGTCTCAGACCACACACCATGTCAGTTCTGCAAAATATCGATGAAGGGTTCTGAGGGTCTGTCATGTCTCACAGTCAAGGGAACTGTCGAAGGCAAGCTTCTGGGGCATGAAGTTGTCCCTTTGACAGAAACCACAAAGCGGTAACTTGCGGAGGCTTCTCTGCACATAAATACAAATTTGGGAGGATCACATCTGTGGTGTGGCCGAATTACCAGACCCTTTACTCACAGCTCTTTTTCTGGTTCTTCAAGCTTTCTCATAAGGATTTTAGAGTTAATGCTGGCTTTGCTACATTCTTGGAATGGGGGTGGAGATGCAGACAGGAAGGAGGAGTATTAGCAGAGAGGGGAAGCATTCTTCAAGGCAGGCCATGATCTGCAGAAATATGTCAGAGGTGTATCCGTAAGGCACTCCTGTTCTTAATTTTTGTTGAAACCACGCACATGCCTTTGATGTCCCAGATCTAGGAATACACACCTTCTTCCCTCGCAGCCCACAGCGTGTGCTGATTTACATCACAACCCTCCGCCAGAAGCCAGGGGACAGATTGCACGGCAATTTCAAACACGGTCAAAAAAGGAAGTGACTCCACGGTGTTCAGAAAACTCAGTGACACCTCTCCAATGGCATTAGAAGTATTTAGGAAGGACTCTTTCCAATTGCTTCAAGCTGACATGATGGTACCTGTCTCAGAGGAAGCCGCACATCACAGGATGGTCTTTGAAACATTCATCCGAAGTCACGCGGTTCGGAAGACAGTTTCAACAGCCCAGAAAACCAGATGTGAGGTGGTGATTGTCTTTTGAAATAGAATGAAGTCAAGGGCCTTCTACTGCTTTTGAGTAAGTCAAGCTGTCTAAAAAGCAAAACAATTTAAATGAAAAACATTCTTTCGTGTTGTGTTTTTCTTCTACTCATAACTCACATGGTGTTTGTGTGTGCAATCCTCTCTCTTTATGTAATTAGGGGACGACTCTGAAAGCAAAGGTTGTGCGTACAATTGCTAGGGAAGCCAGCGGCGTTGGCCTCCACCTTGTTTTACTGAGTTATAAGTAAACCGTTGGGTATAAAAACAACGGTGTGCTGGGCAGGCAGGCACGAGACGATTACTCGTCCAAATTAGAAGTGAAGCAATAATGCATTCTGCTCGGCCAGAACGCACCCCGCTTTGACGACTGGTTTCTGAACCCCGTCTTCTTCTTTTTTTATCTAAAGAAAGAGAAGTTTGGCTTCTCATCACAAAATTTTCCTTATAAATTGCACCACCAAATTTTCCTTTTAAACTTCCTCACTCATTCCTGCGTGCTGAATTCAGATGTGCCAGGGAGCAGCCTGCCGTCCATCACTGGTTTTGGCTCGCTGGTACTCTTTGGGCGAGTGGTGGGGTGCGAGCGTGCACAGGTGGTCTGCTCTCAGAGGCGGCGTCCCTGCGGTTGTTCAGCCCTGCAGCTCAGCTCGGGGAGTCCTCCACTCGCTGTCTGGGCAGGAAGCACCTCCAGGCCCCTCAGTGAGAGAACAGGCTCCCTCCCTCTTCTCTCCCCACTCTGGGACAAGAGGGACCGTTCCTCATTGTTCGGGTGCAGCCCCAGCTCACCAGGAAGAGGCTCTCTGCCCCGGATGGAGGACTAAGGTCTTGTTCTAGCACTGATTCTCCAAGGGAGTTTGGCCAGCTCACATGTGTACATGTATGTGTGGATACGTGTTGTATGTGTGCATCTGTATCTTTAGAGGAACAATATAGATTTACACACTCGTTTCAAAGGACTGATTGACTTGTAAATACTAATGACTATCTTCTCCACGAGCGTGCAACTCTCTGAGGTACGGTTCAGCCCAGCGCTGTTTTGGCAAAGTGCCGACAGCCACGGCCCTGCTGTGCAGGGCGTAGCCTGGGCTCACATGTTGCAAACAGTATTCCGTATTTAAAAACTCAATTAGGGCACTTTCTTAGTGGCTGTGTTAATAAGACTTGAAAATTTGAAAACCAGCAATGTAAGATAATCAGCCGCATATATCCAAACACCCAGATGTTTGGCATTACGTGTTTAAGGGCCTGGAGATTCCTGCAAGGAGCCCTCACCCTCACGTTTGAAGTCAGGTGGCTATGGTCTATGTCAAGGATGACAATGAGCCGTGGCTCACCGTGGCCTTGATTTTGCCCAGAGCTTACGAACAATCAGTGTGTGCTCACAGGCACCAGGCAGCGCACTGCATGGAAAGCAGGTGTCCTGCCTCGAGACCCTGAGGAGACTCTTCATTGCCTGAACTCGGGAGTTTATGTTTGGAAAAAGCACAAATTACTGTCGTTACCCACAGATACCAGTATATTCTCGGACTAAGTTCCATTAAACGGTAAATCAGTGATGACTTGTCTCTTTTTTTCACAATTGCCTTTTTTTTTTTTTTTTACAACTACCTTTCTCCGTATCTCTCCTTCATCAACTATCATTGGCTATTTCTGCCCTGTTCCAGCTTCCAAACTTAGAGAAGCACCCAGAGTGCCTTTCCTCAAGGACCACCTCTAGGGTCTTTTTAAAGAACTCAAGCTGATTGCTTTCTCCTCATCCATCAACAGCGCAGCTACCGGACTGGCCGTCTGGCCTGGAGGCAGGGGTGCACGTGGACTTAGAGACAAGGCTCCTCAGGTCCGTAGCCATGCCAGCATTTATCCACAGGTGCAATAAACACTTTCCTTTGTGTGAAAAATAGCTACTACCTGTGAATCACTTACAGGAGCTCTGTAACGTAACTCTGACAACAAGGCTGGATACCATGCCCATGTCGTAAACACGGTATCTGGGACCTGGAGTGACGCAGGGACTTGTTCAGTGTCAAGCAGGGGTCTGAGCCTGGACCACCCGGCACTTTGCTGTGCCTCTGGAGCTCGCCACCAGCGCGCCCTGTCACTTCCAGGGGGACGTCACCTGTTTGTACCTTTCAAAACTGCCCCTTCTGTAGGCTGAGGACGCTCAAACGTTAGCAATTTCATGAGTCAGTGTTAGTTTTCACTATTAGCTTATATAACATATTAATGTACTTAAAAACATGATGGAATCTAATGTATTTTAGCACACGTATTTTCCCAATATGCAGAAATTAAAATTACAGCTCCTGTCTTATGAGAAGTGTCTCAGCCTGGATTTCCCAGAAAGCAGAGCTGGAGGTAAAGGTTACCGTATTTGACTGTGTATAATACGCACCCACGTTTTTGGCCCAAACTTGTAGGGGGGAAAAATCTTTCATTTTAATTAATTAATTAATTTATATTTAGATACTTGTTTTTGTATTATAAAGGAAAGTTAGCATTTATTTTTGAGCATATTATGGTATAAGAAATTTTATGTAACAAGTAATTACGAAACCCAAGAACAGGTACAAGGTATTTCAGGCACTACCCTTGTACAATGCGCACCCTTAATTTCCCCTAAAAAATTTGATCGAGAGCACGCACTGTGCATGGAAGAATGTGGTAAGTTCTCTGGTGGTGTTGGGAGGGAGACAACAGAGTCAGGGGGACAGAGACCGGGAGTAGGGAAGAAAGGAAAGATTGTGGGTTTCTGAGCTGGTCACAGCTTCACACACACACGCACACACACACACACACGGCTGGTCCTCAGACACACACAGCACCCTCTTGTGCACTAGCACGCCCAGAACAGCCTGCCAGGGGAGTGAGGACAAAGGGCTCCTTTCCTGGCTCCCTCCCATTGCCGGACTCTCGATGGTTCAGCCTTTAAGTTGTCTGGTGTCTGTGGGCAGCTCCCACTCTTGGCATTGGGTCTGGAAGCTGCCAGAGAAGCCAGAGCCCACCGTGGGCTCGGTCTGTCTGCTATGGGCCCTGAGCGGCAGGGGTCCCACCCCAGCACATCCGAGACAGCCTGGGGTGGCACTGTGGGGCCAGGGCGACAGCCACTGGGGGTCCACTGCTCAATTTTACTTCAAGGTTTGGAGAGTTTCTGGAAATCTAAAAAGCTAGAAAAAGTCTTTTTTTTCCTGTTACTAAATTGGTAATTCATTTCTACCTCATTTCTTGGGATGCCTTATTGTTGGCCCCCCTAAATGAACCCACGAAGTTTTAACGCCATGCTTGTGTTAAGTAGGAGGGGACTCCCCAAAAAACAATGGCAACTGAAAAACTCATCTGCAATGAAGACAGATTTGTGTTGAGTTTTATCTGGTACACCAAGGGGGAGTGGCGTCTTTCACAAATGCCCGGGGCTCAGCTTCCTTTCAGAGAAGAGGTTGTGATCCCTAGGGCTCGGCAGCGACTGTGACTTTGCCTCTAGCCCTCGTTGGAAGGACAGAGCCTTCCGTGGCTTCGTGCCCCAGACACCGTGGTGGGGAGCAGACCCCCACAGCGCCCGGCTCCCCAGCCACTGCCGTACCACATTCCTCCCACTGCTGGATGGGTCCCATCACAGTGCTGGCCAGAGCTGACCTTCCTAGCTGATCCGGTCTGAATAGCCCATGGCTGGAGGGGTTAGGATGTCTGCCAAGTGGAAGGAAATTCTATCCTAGAACACAGTGTATTGCTGATTTTTTTCTCTCTTTAGATAGATTTTCAAGAAGAGCCCAGGGACGGGAAAGTGGAGGATAGGGAGGAGACGAGGGGAGGAGGGAAGGCATTTCACACAGGGCCATGTCCTGGCGTGGCACTGGCGTGACAGCCGTGAGGACAGCTGTTGAGAGCACCACCCAGACGGCCCGGCTCAGTGGCCTCAGGACACTGCCCTCGCTGAGCAGGAGGAGAAAGGACAGGTGAGGCGTTTCGTCTGCCTGCATGTAAACAGCAGAGCTGCTCACGCTTAGACGATTCTTGCTTGTGTTTTCCTTTTGTGAACAAAACTAATTTTTCTACCTGAGACCCGGCACAAGAACACAGGGTACAAAGTTTCCCACCTGGGGGCTCGGGCTACCTGGGAACCTCATTTACTTGGTATGTACTTTGCAAAATGCCCAGGGCCTCTGGTTTTAAGACGGTTTGTTAGCCGTCATTGTAATTCGCTGTGGAGCTGGCTAAAATTCAGCAGCTAAAAGGTCAAAACACAATCACAGAAGGAGCGGGCAAGCTCAATTAGTTTGGGATTGGCTAAGATTTTCATCTTATTCTTTCAGGGCCTCAGGGTTAAGTATTTCTTAAAGTTTAGAGCAGAATTTAAAAAAATATATATAAGGAGGAAATGAAATTAATTCCCAATGTTCTGCAGTGATATGATAAGCTACAGCATGATTTTAAATAAAAGTTCCTAGTAAAAACTTGGACAATATAGTTTTCCCTGTAACCCACCTCCCAATTACACTGCTTACCTGAAGCCTTTTTAATTCTGTGTCCATTAACTTTTGAAATATGAGGGACACAGAAGTAGTCCAAGTGCACACAGGTTGGAGGAAAAGACCGAACCGTGAGCACCTGGCCACAGTTTATTGATCAGCCTGTGACAAAATGAAATCCCAGCAATAGCTTGAGTTGGAGTACTGGAGATCTTATATAAAATCACAAACACTTAGAATCACTGAACTCAATTCAACATTATTTTTACTTTTTTTTTAACACCCGATGCTTGGCCAGTGATGGGCAATGAGGGAGAGAAGAGAAGGACTCTTCTGTCATCCGCTCTACTGATGTCTCCCTGTAAACTGTTCTTTATTTCAGTGAGGGTACCTTCGTTTCTGACTGGGTCTTTTTATGCTGCTGAGGCCCTCACTGAGTTGCTCGAGCATCCTTATAACCAGTGTTTTGAACTCAGCATCTGACAGATTGCTTATTGCTGTTTCATTTAGCTCTTTTTCTGGAGTTTTGATCTGTTCTTTCATTGGGGCCATGTTTCTTTGTCTCCTCGTTTTGGCAGCCTCCCTGTGTTTGTTTCTGTGTATCGGGTAAAGCTGCTATGACTCCCTGTCTCGGTCGTATGGCCTAATGTAGCAGGTGTCCTGTAGGGTCCAGTGGCACAGCCTCCCCTCTCTCCCAAGCTGGGTACTCGAGCTGTGCCCTTCATGTGAGCTGAGTACACCCTCCTCTTGTAGTTGAGCTTGGTTGCTGTTGGCAGGTCAATGGGAGGGATTTACCCAGGCCATCAGCTGCAAGGACTGGCTGTGACCCCTGACCACTAAACTCTGCCCTGTGTGGAGGACCAGCTGTGCAGGAACAGGGTGGTGGTGCTCCAGTGTGGTCTGTAGCTGTCCACTGGGTGCTCTGGCCCTGGGGTTTCCTGGGTGGTGCAGGCCAAGGTCAGCCCCCACCTGTGTTTTGCCCAGGGCCACCCTGCCTGACCTGTAAAGCAATCTAAGGTGGCTGCTACTTGTAATGGGCTTGAAGATTTCCAGGTGAAGCCAAGCTGTGAATCTAGGCTGGCTGCTGCTAGTTCTGGATATGGGGCTCACTGAGACCAGCTGTGCTTGTTTGAGAGGATTTAGGATGTTGGGAAGCATGAGCCAAGACCAGCTATTCAAATGCAAAAGCAGCCTGGGTGGTCCTCCTGTAAGTTGAGTGGGGCAGGCTCTGGGGATCTCCAAGGCGGGTCACACAGTGTTGGCCAGGATGATGGAGTCTGAGATGTGGCCCCAGTCTGCCAGCTCTGTGCGGGGGAGGGCTCAGCAAAGGGACAATGGCCTCTGCCTGCCTTGATGCCGGACACTTCAGCCTCCCCCTGCACACTGCTGGTGACCCTTGAGCCACCACCCCAGCACCAGAGCCCAGAGGGAATGAGTCTAAGTGAGTCCATGTGTGGGTTCTTTAAGAGAAACTGCTTGGGCCTCCAGAAGTTTCTTCCACTGACTCAATCCCCACTAGTTTTTGCAGCCAGAAGTAGTGGGAACTTACCTTCCTGGCACTAGAACCCTGCACTGGGGGGCCTGGTGTGGGTCTAGGACTCCTTGCTCCCAAGATATCTCTCCCAAATTTTTATCCACCACACATGGATGTGGGACCAGCCCGTTCCTCATCCCCGCCCCTCCTACCAATCTGATGGATGCGGTTTCTTTACTTCTGTAGTTGTCAGACTGCCATTCAACTTAATTTTGGTTGGTTCTGAGTGACGGTTGTTCCATATTTTAGTTGTAATTTTGTTGTGGTTGTGCGAAGAGGCGAGCGATGTCTGCTGCGCCGCCATCTTGACTGGAGGTCTCTGCCTGGTGATTATAGTTAAGAAGACTGTATTGCATACTTGAAAGCTGCTAAAGAATAGATCTTAAATGTTCTCACCACAAACGCACACACACTCATGCACACGCAAAGGTGAAGTGATAGAGGTGTTTAGTACCCTATTGTGGTATCATTTTACAATGTATACCCATGTACATCAAATGACCACACTGTACACTTAGAACTTATGCAATGCTATATGTCAATTATATCTCAATGAAGCTGGAAAAATAATATTGTATGTTGGAGAGAAATTTATCCAACAGAGGCAAAACTTGATGAACTCTGAAAGAAGTATTTTACATTGGGAAATACGCATTAGAAGTGGAAAATGAGGATGGCTGTGCTCTTGGATTCATTGAACCAAATAGCTTTGAAATGCTCAGAAGTTAGCAAACCCTAAATGGCTACATAAAATGCATTTTATGGACATTATTTTACATAGGAACTGTTGTGAATGAGACAAGTGTTCTTTAAAGTATGGATTTGCCACTCAGGAGTTTGCAACCAACACGACCTGATCCACAAACTCCGGTGCCATTAGGGGGACAAAGGGTCATTCGTCCCCTGAGCAGGAAGCTTGTCTCTCCTGCTTCCCGGCGTCTGACGAGAACTGAGCCACTGGCTGCTGCTGGTGTTGCCTCCAGCGCTGCCACGGTCACAGACTGTTTCTCATGATGGCCAAAGGCCTGTGCTGGCTGCAGCATGGTGGTCCCTCACAGTGTCCCAGACACACAGGAGCGGTAGCGTAGGAGGACACGCTGTTTCCCCCTGTCCCGGTGAATCAGGCATAGCACCCCTTCCTTTCTGGAGAGGCTCCCCCCACGTTCAGGTGGCTGCTCCCCCTGCAGTTGTTTTCCTGCAAATCCCACTCACCTGACGCGGGCGGGGGGGGGGGGGGGTGTTTGCAGAGAGCTGCGGGTGCTGGCTGGGCGGAGAGGAGTCGCACCTGTGAGTACGGCACCAGGTGCCTGAGCTGGTTCTCAAGCCTATGCCCCTCCCTTCCCAGGGGGAATATTCTTCCAGAGATGTCGCCACTCTCATCTCTACTGGGCCTGTGATCTTTTTTTTCAAGTGGTAAATTGTCAGACGTTTAAAATTTAAATTTATTGGGGTGACATTGGTAATAAGCTTACATAGGTTTCAAGCGTAAATCCATTCTGTGATCCATCATCTGTATATTGCATTGTGTTCTCTGTCCACCCCAGTGGGTCTTCCTCACACCAACACCACGTATTTGGAGATGAGCTGGACCTGCAGAACGAGGTCGGCGTTCTGCACAGGGTGGACTTCGGTTTGCTGAGTATCCCGTCTGCCCGCCCCCGCCACGCACCAAACTGCAGGCACATTTTGTACCACATACTTTTATACTTTCACCACACGTAGAGTCGTCACTTCTTTTCAGATTGGCCTCTCCGAGTCATCCCACTGTAATGCAAACACTTTCTTCTTTTTTTTTGAAAAAGAGCTCATAAAATAGGTAAACCTTTAAGATGACTTACTGTCATTCATTTCTCATAGTTTCCATCAAATAC
Organism: Desmodus rotundus; assembly: GCF_022682495.2. Classification (NCBI taxonomy): domain Eukaryota; kingdom Metazoa; phylum Chordata; class Mammalia; order Chiroptera; family Phyllostomidae; genus Desmodus; species Desmodus rotundus. The sequence goes on along the minus strand of NC_071387.1, from coordinate 209,245,705 downwards.
TGAGGTGGTTGTGATTTAAAATATGACGCTATTCACAAACCTTGGCTGGGCTGTCCCCGAGGACAAAGCTGACGAAAAGGTCACCGCTCTGTTGTAATCGGGCTCCTGACAGGGGCTGCGGACTGGCAGCTCCGCAGCAGCTTTGGGCCTGGATTTGCAGAACGTTCTGTCAACTAAAAAACTTTATAAAAATTCAATGCTGGACTTCTCAAAAACAATTGGAAGGCCTGGCTGTGCCAACTCCGTGCTCCTCCAGGAAAACAACAGCGTGGAGCTAGAAGCAGCTGCCCTTCGGACAGGGTTGGGGGCAGGGCCTGCGCACACTGGGCCTCAGTGCCTGCCCCTCCCTGGGGCATCTCCCATTCAGCCTCAGGTCATGCATTCGCATCACCTTCCTCATTCCTTGGGCGTGAGTTCATGAGTTCTTTTGAAAATTTGAGTTCATCAGGATTTTTGGTATTTTCTTTTCTTCCCCTTCCATTTGCCTTCCTCCCTCCCTCTTTCTCTCCCTTCTTTTCTCTCTTCTTGTGCATATAGACTTGTGATTGCCAAGTATCAGCTCAGATTCAGAGACTGGCTTTAGGCTCATCAACCCCTTTATTTCTTGGTCAGCATAACTCACCTTGGGGGAGGCCAGGCATACAGAAACTCTGCAGTATAGCTTCCCGTAGAGCTCAGGGACATCATCCCTTTCTCTACTATATGAAAATACTTTTATTATTAATGGTAGCGCTAATCAAGTTGTCTCCATTTCTCCTCCCACTTCCACCAGGTCCATCAGAGTAATGACTCTGTTACATTACCCAAGCAGAAGCACCACACAGGCGCTGAGAGCTGGGAGTGGCCACTGACTGAGCCTATCGGATGATTTTTCATTGGGAACAGTGGGCTGTCCTTTCCTTAAGAGAAACAGTTTTTCACCTTGCCTGGTTTAGTAAGACAAAGGACGCTTCAACGTGAACCTGATGTGGTCGTATATTCAAGGCTGTGTTGTGCATGTGGCACGTTTACTGAGGTGTGCTTGGGATGGACACCCGTGACCCCCAGGAGCTCCGGAGCTAGCCTGGTCCTTCAGGGATGTTCCCCCTTGCGTCCAGGATGCAAAACCCAACATCGATAAAGTACGAGATGTCAGTTGCCCCAAGAAAAGGCTTGGTGAGGAGACAACCTGCCTCGGAGACAGTCTCTGAAGGACTGGCTGTTGCAGCATTTGCAATGGGCCCCCGGCAGCTGGGACAATAGGTCTTTCATTGAAGGAGCCTCTAGGTGGCACATTAGAGTCACCACCAGGAACCACATACAGAACATAGCGATCAGTTTCAAGCCATCAATGCATCGATCGATAGGTGCTTCATGCACATAGTAGGTCTTTAAGGGAATGGAATTCACTTTGTTTTCAATCATCTGATGGTTGAATTTTAAGTCTGGTTCTCCATCTCTGTCTCCCTCTTTTTCATTTTAAAGCTGGGAGTGGAATGTCTAGACTGAAATGCCAGCAACCTACACGTCAACTCTTTTGAAATCATAATTAGCCCGTCCCGGAATCCTCTCACCTACATTCCAGCACCCTTCATTAGGACTGGAAGGAAGAAGAGCACGAGGAAGCCAAGGCAGCCGCTCTGGGCACTGCCCTGGTCTCAGGAAGCCCAAGGCCTTCCGGGATGTGTCTCATCGGTGATGCATCTGCTGTAGGTGTTCAGTAACTGAGCTCTTGTGAGTCTGGGTGACACTGTGACAGGCCACAGCTCTGCTGGCTCAGGCCTCGACCCACTGAGGCACAAAAGGCTGAGTGAGGACCACTGATTCGAGCTCTGTCACCTCTTCTCTCTCTTCTCGTTCTCTGCCGCCATTCCAACAGTACGTCCTCACGTTCTTGCGGCATTTGAAAAACTCAAACAACAATCACAAATTCTGACTTGTGTGATTTCCAGAATATCTTTTTAAAAAAACCCTTAGGGAATGCCAAACCAAGTGAATTTTTTCCCGTCTGTGCTTCATTTGAAATGATTTACATAGAATCTCCTTCAATGGTAATCTCTCTGTTTCAAAGACTGACATATTTGTTTTGGTTTCAAATTGGTCTCACAATCTTTGTCTTCATAACTACACTTAATTAATGTTTTTGCAAATGTCAAGTCTTTTAAGTAAGGATTTTTCCTTATTTCATTAAACACTGAGTATGTATGAATGAATTAAAACTTTGTATTGCACTTTGAAGTATTATAAAGCTGTCTAAAATCTTATGTCAAACATTAGTAGGCTCAATATACATGTCGTCACTTAAAATAACCCCTAAAATAGAACTACAAGCAAATGCAAGACTGCGCAAACCACAGCATGAACTTGGAGCATAAACTTAAACCAGATAATCTGTTTTTTTATACCTTCTCTGCAGCAGATCTTCCTCTAAATCCTTTTTCTTACTTTATTTCTTTTTTTTAAAGATTTTATTTATTTAGTTTTAGACAGAGGGGAATGGAGGATGAAAGAGGGAGAGAAGCATCAACATGTGGTTGCCTCTCACGTGCTCCCTACTGGGGACCTGGCCCGCAACCCAGGCATGTGCCCCGATTGGGAATTGAACTGGTGACCCTTTGGTTCGCAGGCCAGTGCTTAATCCACTGAGCCACACCAGCCAGAACTTCTTACTCTATTTCTTTAGGTGTAAACTGTAGATGTCTTTGTTTTTAGTTTGAATGCCTCTGATATTTAAGACAAAATCATCCTCAACAGAAAGAAAAGATTGTTTTTCCCTTGGATGTATCATGTGGATTAGCTGATTCCTCTGCATGTTCCTTCCGTCCACAATCCAGACTATACATGGACTTTTATTAACCAGCCGTCTGTTCTCAGTTAAAATATTTCAAAACTGAATTCAATAAAAAAGTTTTGAACCATAAAAAATTAAAAATAATAAATCAGTTTGGAGCGTACGTTCCTCTCTGTGCTTGGAACTTTTCTAAATACTGATGAAGTATACGTAAAGACAGTTTTGTCCACTATAAACTTAGTTCCTTTCATCTACTTATAATACATATAGCTGTGATAGCCGTAAATGTATCAAGACAAAGAGAATGAAGAGGTAATATTGATTAAATACAGATCAAAACTGCCCATGATAGTGTGCATTCCATTGGACATTTGGAGATGATTTTTATTTAAGTATTTGACCTAGATTTTGTGAGTGGGCTGAATTGTAAGGAGAGCATGTAACTTAGGGGTCATGGAAAGCTTATCCAAGAACAGTCTGAGAGGGGAGAATTTCAATGACAAATAGGAATCACTCACTGATGAAGTTTTCTCATGTACAGAAGGGCAACCTTTAAACATATAGGACTTTTACTACATTTGCTAGGTTAGAATAACTTATTTCTCCACCCAAAGTTGCAGTAGCACATCTGTGTCATTCTTTTATTTTTTTATTTATCTTTATTTTGCACACAGGGAAATGCCAGATGAGTTGGGGGAGTGACCCTCCTGCCCTCCATAGGCACCACTGTAGAGGGAAGAGGAAAGAAGATTCACTGATGACTGTACTTCTACTTCCAAGTCACCGAGGAAGTATTTCAGTTCCGGGAACAGCGACAAAGACTGCAGCCCACGCGCTGTGATGAGTGTGTTGGCAGGCAAGCCTCCGAAGGCTTTTCTACCAGTGAATCATGGGGCCGCGTCATGTGAGGTGGCAAACCTTAATTACCCTTAACAATGTACAATTCCAGGGCTTGGCCCACGTGTGGCAGGCGTGAGGTGCACAGAAACACATGTCATATCGTCACACCACGTTCTGAGTTTGCTTCTTCTGTAAACCCGATTTCTCCGTCTCCTGTGCATTTGGGATGAGTTAGAAATGCCCAGCATTTACACGGGGCTCTGTCTTTGTCCGTCCAGACTGTGAGAGTAAAAGCACCCCAGGCGACCGGGTGGCTTAAATAACAGCCATCTATTGCTCGTAGTTCTGGAGGTGGAAGCCCCGGGTTGGGGCATGGCAGAGTCTGTGCCTGCTGGGCGTCCACCACCTGGTCCATAGACGGCCGTCATCTTGCTGAGCTTGCCCAGGGCAGCTCCCTGAGGTCTCTCCTAGAAGGGAACTGATCCGTTCACGAGCGCTCCACCAGTTCGTTCACACATGACCTTGTGACCACAAAGACCCCTCCTCCAGTTATCACCTTGGGGATTAGGTTTCAACATGTGAGTGTTGGGAGGCATGGGCGTTCTGTCTACAGCAGTCCCCTGTACCACATCCACGGTCTTTCACAGTTTAGGGGAGGTATTTCCTACAACAAACTGAGGCTGCCGTTCCCTGAGGCCCCCTCTGTAGATGCCCCAGCCTCTGGTCCGTGTTTGGAGCTCTGTTAGTTGCTATGAAAATCTAACAGAATGAAAACAGGTGTTTCCCATGGGGGCTGCCTGTAGAGTCTTTGTGTAAACGTGACAAAGGCGCCCTTCCCTGGCACCCCCAGCCCTGCGCCGGGGCCCCAAGCAGGGGCAGCCCAGGCCTGGTTTCGGCCTCGTCTGGGTGTCCGTGTGGCGGACCCGGCCAGCAGCTCACAGGGCCTGGTCCTGCCTTCCTCTCCAGAGTCCTCACTAGGGCAGAGAGGGTGGCAGACCGGCCAGGGCTGTAACATGGTATGGTGTGTGACTCAACATGGGTGATGAGGGATGCACTTGGAGTGGAACCCAGAGAAGATCAAAAACACAGTTTTTCTACCCTAAGTAAGAACTTCTGATTCTGTTTGAAAACATGGAAGTGCACTTGGGTCTTGGGAAACATGGTTCAAGGTCAGCCTGGCTCCATTTGCGGGGCAGCAGAGGCCCAGTTCTGACGCGTGGCAGCTCCCGAGGTTCGTGGAGCTGCTGAGGGGGAAGCAGGAGGCCTTCCACATGCCGGCTGTTGGGCGGCCCAACGCGTTTTGGCAGAGCAGGCCGGAGCCGGTTCTAATCAAACCTGAGAAAACCGAACAATGTGCCGGGCATCATGCTAAGTGTTTAATGAGCATTCGTTTGCTCAAGTGACCTTCAAAACACCCTCAGGAGGAAACTCCTCTCACATCAACTTCTTTGACAGGAGGAGACTGAAGTCCCAAGTGTTCCGCGACCTGCCCGAGGTCCCCAGCTCATCCTTGGCAGAGCCTGGATTCGGGCTGAGGCAGGACCGGCCAGCATCGGTCAGCACCTGGCTATGTGGCCTGGCCCAACCAGGTCCGACTCCTCACACCCTGAGGTCCCAGCAGGCCTACGGGTCGTCCAGCAGCTGCACGCACGGCAGTTCTGGCGCAGATTGGAACAGCTTACGCTGGAACTTTGGTATCTTGAACAGAATAAAACTCGCAGTCTAACATCCACCGTGCGCTTGTTTTCCTTGAGGTAGGCTGGTAGTGAATGGGGTCTCGTGTAGTGAGAGGTAAGCCCGTGTTCATGTGACAAGCGTGCGGCGTGTCATCCACACCCGCTAACAATGACATCCATAAAAACAGCTCAAATGCCGCTCAAACCCTTGGAGGCTTCCCTGACCCTACGGCCAACTGGAGAGCTTTTGAGTCACATTCATTGTATGTCTTTCCCACATGCATTTGCCCTTCAAGTCTCCATTCCTAAGCAGGAGGAAGGCAGGGTGGAGGGTCACGGACACGAACTGGGTGTTGAGTCTGAGCCTGAGAGACCGGCTCCTCAGCAAGGACCTCGTTGGCCAGGTAAGCAGCCGAGGTAGGAACTGGAGGGCACACACCCATGAAGTTTGCGAACTGGCCAAGGCCAGAGGGGGAGCCTCCCTCATGACGGGTTGATGCTGGACTTCACATCAATTTCTGGTGGATTCAGGTTCAAGTTGGTTTTCATTAAACCTGAGAGAAGAAGGAAAATGAAGGAATGTGAAAATTATCTCCATCCTAATGTTGTTAGGAAAGCAGACCCCAGAATTTATCACCCAAGCTGAGGTCCTTTGAGGATACAGGGGATTCTGTTACTCGAGGCATGTCCTGCACCCACCCCGGGCTGACACGTCCGCCATTCCGGCAGCTGTCTGCCTTGATGCGATGTCTGAGAACTTGGCAGTGCAGCCATTCCCATATACAGAGCAGGAGACCTGCTTCACTGTGTGGGGCTGCGTCGTTTAGAAAAACCATCCCCTGAGCATCCACCCTGTGGGTTCAATTCAACAGCCGTCTCCTTCTTTCTGGGTCATCGTTTTCAAAAATACTTCTGTTCGAAGTTTCTTAGGAGTCCTTCAACCTCAACGATAGGTATTTTAGTCTAGTGTATGAGGTAGGTTATTCAAGAACTGGGTCAGAAAGTCAAAGGTGAGAAGAGCTAGCTCCTCGGGGAGGTCAAGTATAACGGCAGCTTTCCCCTATGCCGTCCTTAAAGGCACACCCCTTGGTGAGGTCTTCCAAGTGCAGCCAGCCTTCCTCCTGCCCCTCTGCCCTCCCCATCCTTCACCCAGCCCCACCACACCTACCCGAATCTGCCCACTGGTCTCCAAACTGTCCCACTCACTTCTGCCTTGGACCTACAGTTGAACGGAGAGCTGTTGGAATACCCTTCACTCCAAACCTCCCCTGCCTCAATATTTGCCCTCCAGAACACTATATATTTTTTTGAAGTTCAAGTTCAAATGACCAAACCTCTTAGGAGGATTGTCGCCTCCCTCCTCAGTGCCATATTGATGTGTCTACTGTGCTATTTATAGTAGACTATCTTCCTCCTATGCGGGGACCATCTAATTGACCATCCAAACCAGCGTACTTTTGAAAGCGAAAGGATGTGCTGAGAATAATGAACAGGTCTCCACTGACGTGCAACCGGCATGAGGGAGGGCAGGCCTGTCACTCACTGCCCAGAGAGTTTGGGATGTGTGCATACCTGCTCCTGCTAGAGAGTGTGAGCTCAAAAAAACAAGTACACTGAACCCTCAGGTCAGATTATACTTCAACAACAACTCCCAAATTCCAGCAGCTTAAATGCAAAACATACTCGTCATGCCGTATGCCCAGTGTGAAGCAATGGGAGGGTCCAGTCCATTCGGTCACTCTGGGTCCCAGCTGGTGGGGGCTCTGTCACGGTGGCACCACATCACCCCACACGGCTTTCTACAATGTGTACGGGGCACCACATCTCAATCAAGGGAACGATCCAAGGGCCACATTTTATGGACGTATATCCCTGCAGGGCCCAGAGCGGAGCTGTGTATGCAGCGAGCGCTTCCTAAGTGTCTCGTGTTGGGTTTGTTGGGCGGTTTGATGTGGTGCTTTCCTTTGTGTACTGTCCACCCACTTTGAGAGGAAGGCTTCCTTTTCGAAAGCCAGGTTTATGTCTGGGAAATTTACCTCGGCATATCAGAAACAAATGTTGTAAAGCTGAAAACAAAGACGAGGCAAGGGTGAGAAACCACCACTCGTGAACATATGGAGGCTCCTCTCGGGGAAAACATGTGTTTGCTCCCGTGTAGACATGGCCTCTCTGACGTGATCTACATTGAAAAGGATGTTGCGTATCAATCTATGACTGAAGGTTGCATGTGGAATCTTGTGAAATTTACTGATGGCTTTATCGCTGGGAGGTGGAGCGGAAAATCCACTCAAGTAAGTTTCAGGTTGAATCTTGGAGACTGTGGGCAAGGAGCCGGGGATAGAAACATTTGCTCTGTACACATGGGCAGAGGTATCCCATGGGGGGTGCAGGACTCCCGGCCGTCTGACTGTGGTTGGGCTCCCCCATGCCCACTGCGGGTGGACTGGCACGGGGAATGGGAGGGATTAGGGAAGAAGCAATCTTGGATACTGTCGACAGCCCTTGACCCCTTGTCTTTGAATCCCTTCTTCTTCTTCTGGTACCCTCCTCCCGGCTGCTTCTCCCTCACTCTCTAACCCCCTTTTCTCTCTTTCCATCTGCAGCCCCTCTTCCCCCAGTTACCCAGTTAAGAGGGTCCCCAGGGCGAGTTTGTCAGCCCACATGGTTTTATGTGTCAGCTCCCTGCAACAGGTCAGTCTGCATCTACAATCAGTAGGAAAGAACATTTGTGTCCCCGGTGCTCGGGGTCTAGGAAGTAAATTTCAGAAAGTAGAAGTCTGGTCTGGCCTTGACATTATCTCCCAATGTGGCCTTGGGCCCAAATACCTAATGTCTCTGGGTTTTGCTTTCCTTTTATGTGGAACGGACTGAGATTCGCTCTGCAGAGCCGTAGTGCGGGTGAAGGTGGGGAGAGAGCACTTGGTTCAGTGTACAGAACGGTTAAAATATCACCCTCCACACTGCCAAGGAAATCGAGTTTAAAACTGTGACGCTGACCACTTACTTCTGTCAGCGGCAGTTCTGAACGTCTCCCTACTTGCCAGGCATTTGTCTTCACACGGTTGCTTCCCAGGCACCTCAAATTCAACCCTTTCAGAAGCAGATTCTCTCTCCCCTCCTGTGACACTTTCCCCACCCTGGTCCTCTGCCCACTCCGGTTCTTCGGTTCCTTCACAGCCTCGCCGCCCACCCATCTGTCCCCACAGGAAGCCTCGGGGGTGTCACTCACTCGTCTTCCTCCTGAACTGTCCGGTCAGCCTGCACAGCCTGTGCGTTCTTCCTCTGAAAGGCCTCTTGAATCCCCAACTACCCATTCAGACTGCGGCAAGTCTTCCTCCCTGTTCAGGTCCCCGTCATTCTCCTTCCTCTGATCTAACAACCACGTGTTATCTCTAAACCAATGGTGGCTCCTTGTGGGCTGTTTCACGGCCCTTCCCTTGGGCAGTGCCTAGGGACACAACCTGTGGGACACAAGGTAGACCAGGTCTCTCAGTCCTTTCTGATGTGACCGTGTGCCTTGCAGTTTGCAGTGATGGCATGTCTCAGCCAACCCACACTCTTTTCCCTCAAATAAGATACAGAAGGCTACTTAAGGCCCTGGTCCAGGATCTGGGGCACCTATTGGGGGAAGAAATGGGCCGGTATCGACATCTTACCTGCAACCGAGGACAACAATTATGGGATAGCAGCAGAGTTATGAAACCGTACTGGCCTCATTTGTTTTCCAGTTACTAACGTCTGTGAATTACAGTGGGGTTTTGGTTACTTAAGGTCAAGCAGTGGTCTCTATAGCCCACATCTTTGCGCTGAGTGAGAAGGAGAGGCTGAGTGTTATACTCGATACCCGTGTGCAAAGCTAAGACTACAAAGTACTATTCAGTAATTTATGACAGCTGGGGACACACTATCACAGGCTGTGCAGAAGTCGTTGCCAAAGAAGTGATAGAGACAGGAAGTAGTATATTTGGGAGTTCCTTGTAGAGCGCTTCAGGACTGGGTGTTCAGACAAGCTGAACAGAAAAGAACAGCTTTCAATCTAGGACTTGGAGGAGGGGTAACATGGTGAACATCAGTTCTGTTTGCTACTCGGCATCCATTTGCCCTTCTCCTGGTCACCAAACCCAAACCCCTACGAAGAATGGCTCTCATGCGCCCTCAGCCCATTGCTTCAGCTTCCCCCAGCTCCAGGGGGGAGCCCGTGACCTGAACTTATGCAGACTGGCACACATGCTCTTTGGCCACTGGATTGGCACAGCAGAGCCATTACAAGGAATTGAGAGTTTTCCTGGAATTTCTGGGCAAGAGACTTGCTCTTATCTGCTGGATGTAAAGCAAAGGGATGCAAACTGCAGGCTTGTTGGAGTTTTCCTGCTGCCGTGAGGGTTGAGGCTGCCCGAGGAGGAGGAGTCGAGAAGTGGAGAGAGAGAAGTTTGAGTCCCTACAAGGAGCAGTGCCCGAAGCCAGAAGTTCCCTGGACTTTTCAAATCCAGGAGCAATCGTTTCCCTTTTATATTTCAGCCTGTTTCAAATGGGTCTTCAGTTGCCTCCGACAATAAAAACAACAGTAAATATTTCAATGGAGGTAACTTTTAGGCATTTTGTCTTCTCTATAACTTACTCAGTTTTCCTTACTTTGGTTCCGATGACGCCAGTATTTTCTTCCTTACAATTTCCACCTGAGAATGAATAAAGAGAGGAGATGAGGACTCACACAAAGAGCCAAAACAGGGTAAGGGGAGTAAAGTGTGATTGTGTGGCGGTGGCAGGCAGAGGCGTGTGTGCGTCATGGTTACAAATTATCTGGTAGCTTTATCATGTAAATGAAAAGTCAGCAGGACTATATTACCCTCCTCCACATACCCACCCTGACCTAATAAATGTGTCACTGGCTTTAATGGAAGCTGTGAGGATTCCAATGTCAACTAAGAGTCTAAGCAGACTGCCTCTGAGGGACCTGCAGTTCTAAGCAGGACACGGGAAAAGTAAAGGTGAATTTGCAGAAAAGAAAATTTAGCCTGGATGCCAGGGAAACCTTCTAGACAACGAGGTGTCTTCTTACCTATTTATCGTATTGGATTCGCCCACCACTCGTCAGCTTCTAGGCATAGTTGTGCCTCAAAACCCTAAAAGGTTGAATGGCTGTGTGTGACGTGACCCCTCACGGTCTATGGTAAACACCAGAGGTAGACTTGGGTCCCAAAGAGCATGTCAAGTGCAGCCAAGCAGAGGCAGAGTCATCGGATGGGAGCTTGGTAAGGCAGCTCCGGCGACCCACCCTCACTCTAAGGTCAGATTCTGGATACGAACCGGAAATTCGGCTGCCTTTGTATTCACACGTCATTGTTTCATGGGAGTTGGCTAAACCCTCAGTAAGCGACGACCAGGCTTCAGGTTCCTGGCCTGCGGCTTCTGTAAGACACTGTGCTCTTTGTCTCACAGATGATTGAACCCACGTGAGCAGCGTTGGGCAGTTCATACTTACAGCCCCTGTCTTACGGAAACCACGTAGTGGACGGTCACTGGTTTTGCCCGAGTCACATGAGAAGCAGAACGATGACATGTCTCTATCTCCTGTGTAAAAGTTACATCAGGAAACTGGGACTCTTATCTTGGATCCGCGGCCCGGGAACAACCAGGTTTGGGAGCTTTAACTAAATGTCCAAATCGATCTCTGTTCGTCTCTTCTCTATCCACCTCAGCTCTTAGGGCTCAGTGCAAGTTTCTTAAGAGCATCAGTGCTACAAAACAGGAAGCTTCTTTCAGTAGTGCAGTTCGTGTTGTGCCTGAGCCTTGAGTAACACACTCTGTATTTCATTTCTGTTGTATCTTCAAATTAGATGACAGAAAGGAATTCCCAAGAAAATATATTGACTCCTCAAACCTGATGTAGAGCCATCCAATATATCTCTAATTATTCCAATATGAAGCAAGAAAGTCTTAAAAGTCATTTCTGAAACAGAGTACAACTTATTCTTCAAAAAGGAATGACATGCAATGTTTGGCAAGTGGTACGCCTCCCCTAACAGAGCAGAGAATGATTGCTCAGAACTCACGAGGAGGTGGCTTGGTTAAACAAAAATATTTGGGTTTCTTCTGGCTTGGTTTAGGTTCTCAGGAATACCGTGTTAACATAGGGAATAATTCTGAAGAAGATTTGGGTACTTAACATGGCTCACTGAATGACTTCAATCTTTCCCGATGGGAGATTTCGCCGCATCTGAGGCGGGCTGGATCGTGTCAAACTCCTAAGTCCCTTGTTTGGCCACGTGAACCTGGGAGCTCCAGGAGAGTTAGAAAAGAGACTCAGGGAGGGATGTCACCTTCCCCCTGAACCATATCTGCATGGACCGCGTGTCTCTGGATCCCATCTGTTTACTGACACAGGTCCAACCGATGTCCTCATCCGCTCGCACGCCACATCCGAGGGGCTTGCGTGTGAGTCCTGACTGGACGCGCTGGCTGCAGACACGAGCTGTGCTCACACACGGCTTGTCACCCGTGTCAGAGTGCCCTGGGTTCTCTCTGCCACACTCTGCACGGCATTCACACCACTCGGCCTGAGTCCCCCCACCCCCCGCCGCCCCCCCTCCGTGGTGGGAGAAACAGCAAATGCTGCATTCCAATTTGATTTGAAGCTGGCCGAAACAACAAAGTTTATCTTTCTAGTAACGTAAGCTCAAATTGCTGGTTAAAATTAAAAGTCATTCTCCAAAGTGTATAGAGGTATATTTATTTACCTTTGGTAGAGAAGTTAACATTTATTGCTTAAAATTAAAAGTCTTTCTCTAAGATGTATAAAGGTATATTTCCCCATACACTTTTCCCCCTCCAACCCATAAGTGGAGCTAAATTTTTTTTTAAGGGAGAAGTTCCTGAAGTTAAAAAAAGGTGAGATATTGCTTCAGATAATCTCAGCGTATGTCGTAGAGAAAGGCTGTGAGAGTGCTTGAGTGATGATACATATAGAATTCTACCCTTACCTTCAAACAAATAATTGGGTTTGATGTGCTTTCTTCATGGAAGTGGAAAATAAGGGGACATCTTTTCCTTCCCAAATGGCACACATTGTCTTTGCTTCGGTAAGTTGCTCTAGTTTTAAAAGTGAGCTCGTTAAAAAGAATTCGAAAGCACGAGTGTATAACGTGACTTTCACTTAGAACCTCCCACAGCAGAGCAGTAGGGGACACTCGGGGTTAGCAGGATGGTGACCTGGTCTGAGCCATGTCCTTGTTTGGCGTATGACCCCTGGGCAGCGACGGCAGCAGGAGTCCAGTGAGTACCACCAGGGGCCACCAGCCTCACCCTCTGCAAACTGCAAGTCAGGGAGAGAGGCTTCAGGGGACGCGGCCCTGCCGACACCTTGACCTGGGCCTCCAGCCTCCGGAACTGAGACCACATTTCTGTCGTTTAAGGTGCCCAGTGGGGGGCATGCTGGGAGAGTGGCCCTGGAGGACAAAGCCAGAGAGGGAAGTGAGGTGGGCAGAGTCAGCAGTCCTAATTATTTTGATTAAGATGTCTTCATTCTGTGCATTTCACAAAAATAGAATGGAGGTTCTGCTTCCACTTAGAACGTAGGAAGATGCAAGGGGACACAGGTCCCATTTCCCAACAACCAGAAAACGCTGTACAATCTACAAACACACGACTGTTCGCGAGCCCGTCCGAGAGCGAAGTGACGAGGCAGCCAGGCGGAGGGAGTCCCCAAGGGTGACCAGCCCCTCACGTGAGCGATGGACACCTTTGACCCACGATGGGGGAGAAGATGGAGCCGCCCTGGGAGGGTGAGAAGAAGCATCTGACAGTTTAGAGCAGGGGTCAGCACACCTCTGCCCATGGCTACATCCAGCTTTCTATTTTTAATACTTCTAAAACATGGGGGGAAATTCAAACGAATAGTATCTTGTGACTCATGAAAATCCTATGGAATTCCAGTTTCCGCCTCGGCAGCACTGAACACAGCCACGCCTGTGGTTCACACACCATCTCCAGCTGCTTTAGCGACGGCGCGGCCCAGCTCGTGCAGCAGAGCGGGCGGTCTGCAAAGCTTGGGACACTCACACCTGGCGCTCCACAGCAGAAGGGCCTTGGCCCCTGGCTCAGCGCACGGTGAGCCTGGGGCACAGGGAAGAGGCACTTGCCTACCAGCTCTTTTTTATGCCAGATGTCTGCCGCGTTCCCCTGAGGGTCCCTCCATGAGGCATGGACATTAAGTCACCTGTCACCTTCAGACTTCCGTTCAAAGGTCCCCCCACCAGCACTTGGCATTGGCACGGGGTGGAAAGAATTCATAGAGAACAGACTAAAATGACCCAGGCAGGTCAGAGCGGCAGCCTCATTTCCAATCCGCAGCTAACACGTCTCCCTGCAACCGGTTCACTTAAATGCCACCTTGATGAAGGATGACTTTGGGGATTTTTACCATTAAGTTGTTCCTGGCCGTTTGCCTGCTTGATTTGGAAGCATTCGCCAATTCCACCTGGAAGGAAAACGCCCCAGAAAGCTCTGAGTGTGCACCGGCTGGTGTATGCTTAATCTCAGTCTTTCTAAGTCAGCTGAAGATATTTGACCTCCCCTCTCGGCACCAACTTCTCTTGGGCGTGGGTGGCAGTCTCGGGGTGGCTTCTACGGGCCCCTCGGAAGCAGCCGCGCTGCCAGCGCTGGTTGAGACGTGCTCCAAGGTGGGACAAGGCCCGTGGAGCTCAGAGATCCTTCCCCGTGGACCCATTCCACCGCGCCCCGTTTTCCTGATCTTTCCGCAGGCGGATGGACCCACCCCACACAGCAGAGGGCATGGTGTCTGCTGGAGTCCATTTCCCTCCACAGGCAGTTTTCCAGGGGCATCAGTGGCGGGCTGTATTCTTGCTACCCCTTTGGTGGAGTCACTGGTTGGTTTCCAAGGACGATGAAGATTTCACTTCCTTCACACTGTACTCTGCGCTGACCCCACTGCTACAAAGGGCAAAGAGAGTAGGGCCAGGGCGCTCGTCTCCTTTCCTGGGGCTTCATTGGCCCTTGTGGGTAAATGTAACATTAATTAGGCAAAACTGGAAGAGGCTTTTAAAAATACTTCTGGAAATTTGATTGTAACTATTACTCTCAAACAGAATCTTAACATTTCACGCCTGTGACGTTAAAGTATTTACTCATGAACATAAACTTTTAAAATTTAAGTATGTTTGGAAACATAATACACATAGTTCCATGAACTCAGGTTCTTTCCAGTGAACTGTGATTTTCTGTCTATTAACGTCATTAAGAATCACTTAAGCAATTATTTAGTGAACGGATTACCTTAAAACTACTACTGTGGATTGATCGATTTTAAAAAGTGGCAATTATTTAGTTTTCAACAAATAATTGTTTTCAAGAAAACCTGTATATTCTTCTTGATTTTCTCCAAGGACCAATTTTTGGATCTTTTCTGTTTTTGGTTTGTACTAATAATCTTTTTTTTCTTACAAATAATTCCAAGTTTACTTTATTACAGATGGTATTTGTCTATAGCCAAAAACACTTTCCAAAACGCACCCCAGCTCCGTAAACTAGCTTAAAAAAGTATTTTTTATGAAAATAAACAGTCAACACAGAGATCAACAGGAACCAAAACCCCTAAGAGAACCAGAACTGGCTGTTTTCAGCTCCCCGGTCCTAGTTTTTGAAAAGCGCAATCTAGACGACGAATGTAGAAGAAATAGAAAGTCGACTGCAAGACTACATGTGTGATGTGATGGGACGTGGCGACCCGAACAGCTGCCACCTGTGCCGTGCTGAAAACAGGGTCTCGCACATCTCCCTCAACCCGGCCAGATGAAAAAACGACCGCTGCGTTTCACACCGTGTGGGTGGCCAAGTACCGGCTCGTTTGGGATGAACCTGGACAGTTAGTTTTTCTGAACTTCGCGTTTGTCTTTGGTTGTCTGTACTGGCATGAAGTTACTTACAAACACACACTCACCATCTCAAATGCCTGCAGCTCGCCAGGCACTGACCTGGCCTCTATCAGTGAACCAGATACACGAGGTCCTGCCCAAGTAACGCCCGTTTTTTATTACAAACATTACAAAATCATCAGCATGTCATTCGGTAAAGTAGCAATACCCTACTCAAGCACGCCATAGGACGTCTCAGGAGGCATGTTGAAATTAAAACTATAAATTGTTACACCCATATTTTTACCCTACCAACCACACTCAAGCAGGCATTTCTTCTGCCGGACCCTGTATAACCTCTGCAATCATTAATGAAACTACATAAACATCTGTAAAATAGCTTTATTCCTGATCATCTTCTATCAGTTATAGGACCAATGAGTTGCCTTTATAAAGAGTTGGTTATTAGAATTTAAGGAAATGAAAGATAAATTTCATTTCAAAATCAACATGTTTAACTGGCAGCGTGGGGTTGCTCTGGACACGTACTGCCCCCCAGTGGAGACGCAGCCCAATGGCACTGGATTGCAGGCTCAGAGCCCATACATCCTTTTGGGGAAGTGATACCGTTGGGCAAATCATTCCCTGGGTCAGGTTTCCTGGTCCGGAATGAACTGGATTGTCCTGTGGGAAGGAGAGGCGGGTGGCTGGGCACTGAGCCCAAACTGTTTTCTTCTCTAAACTCAGCAAGACCCCACCTTGTTCAAAATCTAATCCGAGGAGGCTGGAGTGGAACAGGGCCATCCCAGTGGCCTATGGATACCTTAAGGGACATCACAGAACAGTAACTGCCTCACAGAAGCATTACCAGGGTGCTGAAGACCCCCGTGCCCGTTAGGTGGGAGTGGTAGCGTGAGAACTGCGGCCGGGAGAAGTGATGGAATAGAGTCCAGGTGTTCTGATTTCGACATGCTTGGCCTGATCCTTCAGCATCAAGGGTAGCTGGCCACGGGGCCTGACCGAGAGGAGAAACAGATGAGGCTGTTGCTCGGGGCGTTTCCCACCCTCACGATTACGTTGTCAATGTCCTCGTTCACGCCGCTGACCAAACAGCAAAGGAGGCAAGTGTCACTCACCTCAAGAGTTCTGCAAATCTTGAGCGTGTTAGCTGCTCTTTAGAAGACGCGGAGCAGGCATTTCACATTCTCACTGACCAAGAACTCGGGAAAACCGGCATGTTGTCCTCGGCGAGTTTTTAAGCCAGGAGGTGCTCGGTGGCAAAGCCTTGCTCCGTTTACAGACCCGTCACTCAGGTCCAGTAAGGTCCAGTTTAGCTGGAATGTCGCTGTGGAGGCTCTTTCTGTCCCAAATGTGACTTCTACTACGTTTCACCTAGGCCCAAGTAGCTGGTGTCGGGGTCTTGCAGGGGGCCCCAGCGTGGAGGAACCAGAGGTACTTTTTTCCACTGTAGCTGTTGAGAAGGCCTGGGTTTAGGAGTATCATGTGGGGCGTGCCGAAACACTCTCCAACTCAGCAGTCGCCTCACTGAGTTCATCCTGTGATTACCTTGACACCCGGACTTCAAAGGGAGTCGTTACTTAACTATGCGTCACATGGCCATTCGAGTTGTATTGTGACATGTGACAAAGATTAAATCGGTTTCATGGAAAATGTTTTGGTAACTTTCTTGTCTCGATTTTCCTGACCAAGTGATGAAAGCCATGCCTCTTGTAGGCTTTGCCGAGTTTTTCTGTTTATCGAAGTGTCAGAAGGGATCAACATCGTTTAGTCATTCGACACACATCTATGGCACCCTCACTAAGGGCTCCGGGTGGACATCGCGTGGCTCTCAGGAGGTGCACGTGGACATAGCGAGAAGTAACGAGACAGATCTCTGTCCAGTCCGGGAGCAGCCAGGCTGTGACTTGGCCACTTGTGCTGCCTTACGGTCTAAGACAGAAGTCATTTCAAAATACGAGTCCCATCTACTGACTGTGAGAGCGACAGGACCTCACGCCAGCTGACCACCAAGTGAAGGCCCATTGTTGCTATGGTTAAAAATTAGTCTGTTCCATCAAAAAAAGACTGTTACATTTTTAACAAGAATTGTGCCAAGGACAGCATCTGTTAGCCAGAGCAGCTCTTCCATGATCAAACCAGACAACTTGAATGCCGATAAAGAACGGTGCTGGAAAGGGTAAGTGTTGCCTGCGTGTAAGATGCATAGTGATACTGTCACAACCAGTGAAACACACTCGACACAATTGCCCTGCCAGGTCCTCGGTAATGGATTCACCTCGAAGGAAGTGGCAAGAGTGACGGGACCCAGCTGCCTCGTCCAGGTAAAGGACCCTCCATCCCTCTGGTGGTCCATGGGCATCTGGGGGGTCGCTGGAGAAGCACATGGAAATCTGAACTCTGCTTTTGACTTGCCCAAGTCACAAAAGGATCTGTCCCATCTCCTATTCACCTTGCTCTTTGCAAAGTTCTCCAAATGCAAAGTCACTCCCATCCTAATTCTTACAAGCCCCTCAGGCTGCCAGGGGGCCAACTCACTCTTACACTGGCAGCTCTCAAACCTGGGAGCTGGAAATGGTGTAAAGTTACCTGACTACCTGCCAGGGTGCGATTTATGAACAGGAAGTCATTGGTTTTGATCTGTGTGGTCACCTCACCTTTTCTTTTGATTCTGAGGCGCTTTGCTGTATCTTTAACACTGTGTCACATGTCTCGTTTGCCTGTTCCTGCCCCTGGTCACTGCCCAATGGCACCAGGTCCAGCTGACTTCCTTCCTCTCTGTAGACTAGAAGGCGAGCGGGCTAATGAATATCTCTGTGGACTGTTCCTATTTCGACCTTGATCCACAGGGTCAGAGTTAACTTTGGTTTGCCTAATTTCATTCCTTTATCTCTAATTTTGTCATTCATCATTATAACGTCAACTCCACATCCACTGTTTGTAGAGCCCTCTGAGTTTCTGCTAGATTCTAACCCCTTTTAAGGGAGATATTTTGTTTCCTTTTGACAAAATTTATATCTGTTCTTCTCCCTTCCAGTGGACTGAGAAAACCAAGTGTTCTGGGGATGGGGAAGGGGAGGGAGAGATATATTTAATGTGAAAAGATTTCTGTTCTATGAGCTCATCTGGACTTTCTGATTTGGACAGTATGCAGTAAAACTTGATTATTTTGGAGGATAAAAAAGAATGTGTTTGGATTGACTTCACTTATAATTCAGTGCTAAATGAATGGGCAAAAGCCACAACTTGTTGATGAAGACACAGCGGTGCTTGAAAACCACGCTGTGCTTCATGTACACCATTTTATGACTAAGTGAAAGTGCCACTTAGAGTATCTGAGATTTCTCCAGGGTCAGCGCATCCTTGCTGCAGGCCCACTCTAGGAATCACCGTGTGCTGAGGCGTTCTCTGTATCTTTAAGGTTGTGTCCTGTTCCTTGTTTGTCTGTTCCTCCTCATGGTCACTGCCCCATGACCCGGGCCCCAGCCAACCCCCCTCCACAAGGATCCGAACTTGCCCACAGCTATGTCTCCCAGCTCTGTCCCTGACTCCTGTTCTCTGTTCTGTTCTCTGTGTTCTCGGCTGCAGCTTGTCCTTGGAGCTGCTCCAGCGTGAGGAACTGGCCAGGAGAAGCTGACCCACAAGACAACAGGGATGGAAGAGGGATTCCTCAGCTCTCTCCAGCATTTTGGGTCCGTGAGGCTGTCACCGTGGGCAGGGGACATCACTCTTGTGATGGACAGCAGTCCCTCGGATCTTTACAACAGCCCCATAACATGGACCGTCCGTCCATAGATAAGAAAACAGAGAGTTCAGGGGGTTCAGCTGCCTGCCCACAAGGGCACAGCGAGAGGGTCACTGAGCTAGGATTTGAACCCAGCAGCCCCTGACCCCAGGAATCCGGCCCTTCATCACTGCAAGTCACTGCGTCCCAGACGCCCTGTGGGGTAAACAGCACCAGTGACGCTCCAGTGTGCCCACTAAGACAAATGAAATGCAATCCAAATGTTCGAATCAATTGTGTTTTATTTAAGATATTTGGAGTTCAGGGCCTTTTGAGTTTAACATACAAATTTCTAGGAGCTGATGTTTTCTGAGTAGTTATGACATGCCAGGCACTAGGGCTTCCCACATATTTTCCTATTTTAAGTCTCGTAGAAAGGTAGGTACTGTTATTCTTTGCCCTGAAACAGGAAAAGTGGAAAACAGAGGCAGAGTGTGCTTAAATCCCTTGCCCACGCCAGCGCATTGCACTAGGTATCTCCTGCACTTGACCACTTGTGGTAGAATTTTACAGCTTCCTCGGGAGCCCTTCCTGGGGGCAGGCGTCACAGTACATTGTCACCGCACCCACGCTGAGCCCCTGTACCCACCTGGGTGGGCAGAGCTATCTTCCACCTCGTACAGATGCAAAAGTCAAGGGTGAGAGACATTCCATGATGCCGTGACAGGAAGCAGTAAAAGTGGGATTTGAACCTAGATCTGAATGAGTGAGTTGACGCTTACGGGAAATAACCAGAAAAATAAGCAATGGCCCCAAAGTAACTTTTAAAGTTCCTCAAGAGGAGATTTGCCCCAGACCCTCCTTGTTCTCCCAGCAAGTCCATTCATCTTGGGTTTCCTCGGGGGCTCCACTTTGCCGCTGCTCATGAGCAGCACTGTTGGGAAGAGGCAGCGTTTGAGTCACTAAAAAAATATTCGTTGGCCTGGACTCTGCCTATGGGTCGTGGTGACACCGTCGTGGCCTTCGCGTTTTATTTTTACCTTCTCTTGGAGGGATTATCTGGTCCCCGGAACGTCTGACTCCGCATTGCATGCAGGTTGACTATGGTAGGCAGCCCATTAAAATGCCTGTCACCTGCCACCTCCTTCATCTTCCTGGAGGCCAAGAACCTTTCCACTGCCAGTGGCTTCCAGTCACCTGAGGTTAACAGATCTGCTAGTGCGGCCTGGCTTTTCTGGAAAGTGCCACCAGCTGGTTCTGTGGCCTCACATGGCCACTGACCTGATGTACCCTCTCTGGGCCCCTTGCAGCCCCACATGCTACACGCTCTGGCTGGTGTAGTGTTTGCAAATGCGCCAAGTTTTCATCTTCACTCTTGGAAGTGGCAGATCCTATCTGGGAATGAAAAGGACTGTGATTTTTGCTACTTGCTCCTTTTTTTTTTCTTCTCTCCCTTCAGGCAAGATTTTGGACAATTTCCCTTTTTCATATTGTAATTTCCAATTGTGTCAGCATACGTATGTCCAAGTTGAATCCCATTTCAGGATTTTCTGCCACATTTCCAGCCCCTTTTCCACAGTGCAGGACGTTGTCTATTGTTACAATTTAAACAGCTGCCAAGTTGACACATTTATCAAACTAGCAGGGGCTCCAGTTTACCCCCCCCCCCCCGCCCCGCACCAGACCGCGAATAAAGATGTTAAATCCACCTGGTTCCATTCCAACCCCACCAGGCCCTCGCTGGGCACCCTCCCCTGTCCGGGGGGCCGTCCATCACTGCTCTTGGATGGGGTGCTCTGGCTCGTTTTCAGCCATGGGACGGGGCTTCCACGCAAATAAGTCTACTTCCAGGGAGGTTTTGGGCTGCAATATATTACCTGTGATGTTACAGATGGGCTCTACTAGGTCTACTGAATTCTTTCCTCCACACTAATTTTGGTAACTCATCGAAAAGAGCGATTAAGTGCACCTGGAATTATGCACAGTGTATTGGGTTTAGAATTCTGTTATTCCAGATGTTCGGAATAGCAGTTGTGGGCACTTTTGAGGGGAAAACGACATTATTCCCTGGCACCCCACTATGTGCATAAACGCTGGAAGTAGTTGATACAAATATGCGCCTGTGTGTGAGTGTGTGTGAGTGTGTATACACACAGATGAGTGTACATATAGGTCATATGTGTGATTTCGCTGAGACAGCGTGTGTTGGGTGTGAAGCACAGTTACAAGAGAGAAAGCCCCTAACAGTTGCTGAGAGAGGTCGCTGCTACTCCAGTCTCTGCCACTACGTAGTGTTTCGACCTAATTCAAGACCATGGATCTTGTAAAGGCCCGGTCTCTTCGCGTGTGAAATGTCTCGGTGAGTCAAAATTCTTTCCAGTGTCCACTACGGCGTCTAAAAGTCCGGCTGCGTCCCCTTCCCTTTTCATTTTTAACTTTTATAGCCAACCAAACACGCTCCTTTGAGCCGGCTGGGATGAACCCCTATGTTACATCCGAGCCCCCTTTCTTGCAGCACTAGATGAGGGGGGTCGGGCTTTCTGGGTACATGAGGAGAAAAGCCCAGATTCTGGACCCAGAACACAGAGTGGGAGGCAGGGGAGGCATGGCTGTCACTGCCGTGTGCAGAACACAGGGGCTACGTCACATGCTCTGGCCTGGAAGAGCCCCCCTAACTTTGCTCCGGAGGGTCCCCTAGAATAAAATGGAAACTTGGTGCCTCTGCAGAGCCTCTGCTTTACAGATGAACAGAGTTGAGCACGGGGGGGGGGGGGGGGGGAGGATTTTGGAAGCTCAGCTATCCAGTCCCTCCTGTTAGGAGGCCTAACATCCCATAATTCCCCATGTAGGGCTCTTTCCTCTGCATGCAAGGGAGGGAACCGCAAGAGCAGCCTAGGAAATGCAGCCAATCATATTGTAATACTGTGCGGTGCCGGGGCGGGGGAGGTGCTGGAAAGATCGGGGATCCACTTTGTAAAGTGTATGATTGTCTAAACACCACGCTGTGTGGACCTGAAACGTGAATTAGTAATACCAAGTGTCAACTGCCGTTGAAAAAGAAAAGAATAGAAACACACACACAGGCGTTCAAAGCAGAGGGGTGGTCCTACCTTCACTGTCCACTCAGTTGGGTCAGCGGGGGGCACCTCCATGCTTGGGGGGGCGTGGTGGGGAAGAAGGACAGATCCGCCAGCCCCTCCCTTCAGAACCCGAGCGGAAGACTTAGTCCTGGGGTTTCCTTCAGGTCTTCGTTCGCTACGTAAAGGCAAGAGCTTGCGGTGCCTGCAACCTGCCGCCCTGGTGCATCCCTCCAGGCTCAGAGTTCCGTGGAAACTAAGGTGAGGCAGACCCTGGGGGTACAGCTTCCCGGCCCCAACCCAGGCACAAGAGAGTTGTAAAGTTGTTTGTTCCCAAAAGCACTAAACCCAAGGAAAAATCTGCACTTTATTTAATCAAATGCGTGTCATTTGAAAGGCAAGTTTCCCAGAGCAAATTATGTCCACTTCTATTACCAGTAAAGTATCGCCCTCCTTTAATTAAGGCATCCGCTGCACACCAAGTAATGAGAAGTTCAAAGCTTCAAGAGTTATACAAATGCTTTGCAATCACCGGATAAAAACAGCTCCACAAGTTTTCAAATGTGCTCACTAAAAAAGAGGCACTGTCTCCCGTTTCCATAAAAACGCATAACTGTATAGGGGGGGACGAGGCAAATGCTCACCAAACTATGAAGTGTTCCTTTACCCCAGGGATGTAAAATTTTGGATGATTTTAACTTTCTCTTTAAACTTTTTGTGTATGGCTTCAACAGCCTTAGTGAAAATGAACTTTGTAATCTAAGAAGAGAAAGCCAGCTGTGTTCCGAGAAATGTGCGTGCAAAGCTACCGCGCCCGTGTCTGCGCGGCCCTTGGGCTCCGGGCTCCTGGCAGGTCCCTCCACTGCCCGGCAGTCCTGCCTCCTCTCTGAGGCCCGCCCCCATCTCCTTGCTGACCCCCCTCCGAAGGGACTCTCTCTTCAATGTTCCTAATGACTTGGCCTTTTAAGAAAGCCCAATGTGCTTTTATATATCCCAATTCTCTGAATTTCCCAGGGCGCTGAAACCAGCTGGCTGTGGGGTCTTTGACTCTCTCCCCCCAGAGTGGTCAGCCACACTGACGTTTCCCCGTCCTGTGCGCCCGCTCCTCTTGCTCTCACTGAACTGCATGTTCGTAGTTTTCTCTCCCTCTTTCCTCACTGCGTGGGTGAGCCCCTCAGCCCCCCTGATTCTGACCACTCGGAATCCCACCACCGGGAAGCCGAGGACCTCTGGGCGCCGGGCATTGTGCTGGGTGGCAGGGGCCCCATTATGGGCGAGACACAGGGACTCTCAGAAAAGGGAGACTATCGGGTTATGCGGTTTGCTCAGTTCGAAGGTGGAGTCAGAGGAGTGAGCCACGGAAGGGGTACCTGGTGCAGCCCGGCAGGGACGAAGGCCCCCCCCTGAGGAAGTAGTCCCTCACTGCAGACACCGAAGGCCAGCTGAGCAAAGATGCTTTGCCCGGGGCTCAGGGCAGCTGGAGCTGCAGCGCCCACGAAGCGGGCTGTCACAGAGCGTGGGCGGTGGAGGGTCTTCCCCGCTGTGCGCGGGAGAGCTGTGTCTCCCAATTCACAGGTAGAACCCCGGACTTTGCTGTAACGGTACTCGGAGGTGAGGCCTTTAAGGACGTAAGGAAGGTGGAACAAAGCCAGGGGAGGTAGCGCCCTGATCGGATAGGATCTGAGTCTTAAGGACAGATGGCCGAGCTCTGTCCTTCTCTGCCCTGCCCCTTGGGGGACACAGTGAGAAGGCACCATCTGTGACCCAGGGAGAGCGGAGCGTACTCACTAACCCCGGTATCCTGCCGCCCTGACCTTGGATTTCCAGAGAGCTGCCAGAGAGAACAGTTCTGTTGCACAAGCCGCCCAGCTCCCGGCAGTTACTTTCGTCGGCCTGAGCCCAGGAAGACAGCAAGGGAGTCTGGACTTGATCCGCCCACCAGGGGCGTCTGGGGGACGGAGAGAGGGATCTGGGGGCTGCCGCAGTGGCCGCCAGGAGCCGTTGGCCTTGTCTGGGTAGAAGCCGAGGATGCTGGGTGTCCTCCCCTTCACGGCATGAGGAAATGCTCCTCACCCACCAGACACTTGTGCAGGTAAAACCCGGTGTCCGTACGGGGGCCGCAATCAGTCTCCATGGTACAGAAAACACCAAATGTTCTTACAGAATTCCATATGCGCTGCACTTTTCAGGAACGACAATACCATGTAACCCGAGGGAGTTTTTAAAAGAAATTATTCCCAGCTTCACAGAAGTGTTGCCGCAGTGAAACCACTCTGGGACTTCGTGTTCCTAAGATGCAGCCTGTGTCACCCAGCGCATGTGACGGTCCCATGGGGGGGGACTGACCGCAAAGGTGTAAGCATCTGTCGGTGTTATCACGCCCTTTTGCACTTTTGTGTCTGAGCATTTAGTATTGGAAGTTATTATGTTATTATCAGTTACTTTCTCTTTGTTTCTCCTTCAGCTAGAAAAAATGCTTTGTTTTGTTTCAAATGTGTATAGGACGATCATATTTATCTATACATTTTATTTCAGGATAATAAAAGGGACATTATGCAGTATGTCCCTGGAGGGAGGGTTCCGAGTCTAGTGGGTTTCCGGGAGGTGGGGCTTTGCTCCAGTTTTGACAATGACAGATTGATTGGCGGGCGCCGAACGTGATCGGTGGGTGGGGCCAGGCTCACAGCCCGCCTCAAGGCTCTAGCGTTTGGGATAGACCGGGACAACTTCGCTGCCGGTGGGGTGGAGGCCAGTTGACCCATCCATTGAGGGAAGGCTGGGGAAAATCGGAGGTGCCAGGGATGTGGACGGTGTGCCCCCCGCGCCGCACTCTGTCTGCACCGTCCTGGCTGCAGGTGCATGACTCGCCCTGCTCGGAAAGGAGCAGCACCTGCTGCTTCCCCTCGGCCCCCGCCCGCCGGCCTTGCCTGGGTTCTTCCACGGAGCCGGGCAGCCCCTCTGCCATTCGGCAGCACTAAGCCTGCCCCTGGCGAGGACCCCCAGCTCTGCTCTCCTTGCCTTGTTCCCACCCTGTGGAAGGCTGTGCAGTCCACCCAGGCTCCAGCTTCAAGGCGAGAAGACACACAGCCCCGTTGGCCGACCTCTTTTAAGCCCTTGCAAGCGCATCGACACACATTTAAGATGGAGTTTCACTGAGCTCCCAACGACAATTGCCAGGGACACAGGGTTTTCTGGGAAGAGGGAGCTCGTGGAGCTCTGCCTCTGGAAATAGACCATGGCCTAAACACGGTCAGACTCTTTGAACGGGTATCAATTTCCAGGATTCCTAAGCTCTTGCAATGGACCGTGGGACGCCCTCCAGAGAGATTGCACCCTCATCTGATTTTGGGAAGGTGATAAATGGAAGCTCTGGCGGTCATGCCTTGTCTAGCAAGAGACACTGCGCTAGGCGGGGGAAGCTGGGACGCTCCGCCCAGGTCCCGCTCAGGAACGAACATTTATTACCTTCGCTGCTGAGTGGGGTGCGGAAAAGAGTCGCCTGCTGCCTGCCTCCTTCAGGCAGAGAGAGAGCAGCCTCATTCGGGGCCTACTGCACCCCGGATACCGGGAGCCAACATTCAGTCTTGGGGGTCTAAAGGCCTCCTTTCCCCCCTTGGGATCTCTAAGAGGTGACCCCACCTTCAGAATCTCCCAGACGACCCCCTGAGGCCTCTAGGGAGGCCACCGCCCAGGCTGGCTCTCCCCGGTGGCCTGGCCGCTTCCCTTCCATTCCACAGGTTTTGATCCCAAGAGCCCTTCAGCCCCCTGCCTGCCAAGGGCGGTCCCAGAGAGCACACCCCGCTGTTGCTGTGCCCAGTGCACTCTGAGAGAGCAGATGCTGGGCTGTGACTTTGGGGCTGGGTCCCCGCTGTGGTCCCCAGCCCGGAGAGGAAGCCTCGGGCTGGACTCTGAGGGGGTTGGTCACGGGAGCAGGGGCACGGGCTGGACAAGGGACAAGGTGTCCATGTGGGACCACGTTTCCAGGATTCAGCGTTCAGTGTCCTGGCGGGGGTGCCGGCTGGTGGCCAGGATGGCTCTAACAGCATGGGGGAGCGGTGGCCCTGGCTCAGGGAGCTAAAACGCTGTGGCTGCTGGGGAAAGAAGAGGCCGAACAGCTTACAGGAGAGGCCGTACTGCAGTGGCCGTTCCGCAAGGCAGACGCCCCAAGACTCTGCCCAGGAAGGCCCAGAGGACAGGCACTTACTCCAGCACTAAGGCAGGTGCGGGTGCTGGGGCGCCCGCAGACCACAGCCCGCAGGTCTCCGTCAGCGGCAGCAACCCTCTGTAGGCGGGGCCGGGGCGGGGGTGGGGGGGGAGGGGTGCCGTGACAGAACTGGGCTCCCAAAGTAATGTGGATGGCAGGAGTCTCAGCCGATACAGGCCAGGTGGCGCCACTTGGCCAACAGAATCGAGTGGACACAGTGACTGTAATGAGGGGCGAAGGGCGAGGGGGCTGCTGCCCCCGGAGACTTGTAGGCGGGGCCCAAAGAACGTGGTGCTCCTGATGGGAAGTGGAAGCGAGGATGGGCCGTAATATCCCGGGCGGTGTTCTAACTTCCTTCTGGCGCGGGTTGTAGAACGGGAGCCCACTGACCGGGGACGGGTGCCCTGGGTGACAGCGAAGACTGCGGGTCTGCGGCAGGCCCAGGCCAGGGAGCGGCCGCACCCACGCGGACCGTGCGGCTTTAAGACACGGTGTCAGGAGAAGTCTCTCTGGTCAGGAGAGACACCACGAGGAGTTTATGGAAAACCTCCGCGGGAGAATCACACCGCAGACCTCTTCAGTTCCAGGGTGGAGTCCTGCGGTGTGCAGGGCCAGATGACCTGCCTTCCCAAACGGCCTCAGCTGTGCTATCGGGCCCCGGTAGAGCCCGAGGACCTGACCGTGGGACCTCAAAGGCCCATGTCACCAGAAGTACCCTCATGATGATTGTCAAACCCACCAAGTCCCAAAGGGAAGTCAGCCCAACCTCAGTCCCTCCTGGGTGGAAGCGGTGCCTCCAACAGGAAGCACAGGTGGCCCAGCAGAGGAGATGCAGGCCCAGACGCCCATGCCACCTGCCCCCGGGGCACCTGTGCCTCACTGGGCTCCCACCTCTGGCGGGGGTTCCTTAGGACCAGGACACGAAGGAGGAAAACCCCACACTCTGTCCCCAGGTAGATCAGGTTAGGGATGTGAGTGCCAGCCAACAGTGGATAGGTTGCCCTGACCCTCCCCCGGCTGTGGCTTCTACCTCAGGGGTCAGGGGAGGTCATCAGAACTGACAGGGCTGCTGGCAGCAGGCCCAGCTGCCCCCTCACGCAGAAAGCGAAGTAGCCTGGGGTTCGAATGCACCTGGAATGGGCAGACTTACTGGCAGTGCCACGCGGTTGGCTCCGTCTTTGGGAACTCGGACAGGAGAAAGTTTCAAGCTGGAGACGAGTGCACAGGAAGTGTGAGTATCTCTGTCCCCCGGGGAGTGGCTCTCACAGAAGAGGCCCTAAGCCATCAGGTACTCACCGTGAGGTGGCAGGACATGTGAGCCAGACCCAGCCATGGTCCCCGAGGCTGTCCCAAGGGACGCGTGAAGGGAGAGGCCGTGGTGGCGGGGATGTAGGCTGTGCCCATGACCAGCGATGGAGTCCAGAAGGCTGAGCTGACCACTCCTGTTATACCAAAGACCAATGCTGGATCCCCAAGGGACTGCTGGAAGAGTGGGCCTGGAACCTGGGAAAGAAAAGTAGGCTGGTGGAAAACTTCTACCACCCTGCCCTTAACTGCCTGGACAAGTTTGAATTGGAGTCCTTGCCCACCAGAGATTATCAGTGATAACCTTTTCAGCCCCCCTTTAGGGCAGGGCAAACATTTATTGTGCTAAACCTTGGCTCTTCTTATCACCCTGCAATAGCCCTTTGAAGCCCCCAGGGTGCATGATCTCCTCCCTAGCTCAGGACTTCTCCTGTGCCCCATTCCCCTTCTGTCCCCATCCTCTCCTGCATGTGGGGTCTCTGACTCTCTCGTGCACTCGGGTTCCCTTCATGGGCAGGCGTTCAGTTTGGTTGTTTTCTGTTGCTAATCTGTCTCGTGTCTATCTGAGTATTAGACCAGCCAGAAGAACCTGGAGGGAGGAGGGAAGGTTGTTCCTCTCTACCTGTACTCACTGGCACGGGGTTAGTGTGTTATGGGCTATGAGCAAGGCGCGAGGGTGTGGTAAGGACCAGGGAGCAGCTAAAGGACGGGTCCAGGAAGAAAAACTTTAAAGGGAGGCTGAGAAGGAGCAGTGGAGCAGTGAGGAGAAAAATAAATCAAGAGCCAAGGGAGGAGAGCTTCATAAAGAAAAGGGTACAAACAGATTAAGTAACAAAGAGGGCAATTAAACATTTTGGCCAGAGCAATTTCCAAGCCAACTGGAGCCCAGGGGAGCTGAAATGCAATTGGGAGTTGGGAGGAACACAATGAGTGTGAGCTGAGTTTGAAAGCATCGCCAGTGTGGGGGAAGAACAGAGAAAGTGGAACCTGAAGAGGAAGTGGTAGAGATCTGAAATCCAGCAGGACTGAAGGCAAGCGGAGGTTCAAGTCCACAAATTGCACTGGTGGGCACGGGGGCCCAGAATGCCATCGGCTTGGCCTGAGGATTGCTATAGAAGTAAATGTCCACCTTGAGGGAAGGGATACAGTGACACCGAGCCTTTAATGGTCACCGCCCTAGGCAGCCAGTGACTGAAGGGCAAAGAATCTGAAACCTCTTTGTTCCTAAGAGGGGGCTTTACAGGTCAGCCTCTCCCCTGGTCCTGGGTGGAGCCTGCAGATAGGAGAGGAGCAGACGGGAGGATGCTCTGTGCTGGTGTGATAAAAAATGGCTCTAGGGGCAAGAGAACTTCACTACATCAAGTAACAGCAGCTACTAGCCTTAGAGGAACTGGCGGAGGGGGAAGGAGCTGCCACAATGTATTTTTTTCTGTTCTACAACAGAAGTGATCTTCTCAGACACCATGCGTTGCAGCAATGCTCCTGGATACAGTTTGTGGCATGGTGGGTCCCCTCCCCTGGATCGGAACGGATCCGCACAGAAAGGATGCCATGATACAGAATAAACAAGCCCCTTGGCCAAGCGCATCTAACGTTCCGCTCTCGTCCTCATCAGATTCCCCCAAACCAATCATTGCTACTTTTATTAACTTGCGTAGGTGGATACTATTTGGCAAATTATGAAACAGTTTGTTTTCCTTTTTAAAAAGTCAATAACACAACATCTGATTCTTTTTAACAAAAAGTTTCTTCCCTTGAATACTTTCATTACTTTTGTCTGTGGATTATAACCAGTTGTTATTTTCATGGAATAACCCAACTCTTTTCTAGTTTCTGGTTCCACCTAACTGGAGCCCAGGAGACTTAATTACATTTAAAGATGACTTGAGTTGAGTAGCTAGACTTTGTCTTAGCTTGAAGCTGGGAGTGTAACCACGCCTCACTATGCATTAGCCGCCTAATCTTTCTCTCCACAGGCTACGTGTTGTTCTGAAGGAGAGATTGTCCATGTTCACGTGAAAAATAGTGGAACGGGGTCCAGGAGAATCCCCAAGGGGTTCTCAAGACATTAATTTTTGGATTAGGCCTTTACATTGGCAACATGTGTACAAATAAACAAGCATGATGAAATTAATTTATTGCATCAAGAGACATCTGTAATTCTGTAGTTACTCGGCAAGAAAAATTAAACAATTTCAGCTTTGACCATTTCTTTTGTTATTCCAACTAAACAAACCCTGCCTTCCTAAGTTACTCAGCTCCTCTCTTCCAGCTAATAGGAAAACAAAGGGCCTCCTAAATGAGCCTTTGTATTCGTAAGTTTAATACATATAGAAACCCAAGGAGGACATCAAAGTGTCATAAAAGGCCAGTTTAGAGAAAATGAAAGGCTAATCATGCTTCTCACGTCAGGCTGGGCTTGGGCCTCTTGCTATGTGAGAGCTAGGAGTTGAGCTCCGCTCCTTGCCGTTCTGACCTGTAAACCCCGGGGTTTACAAATCACCTCTGAATAGCTTGTGGATTCTGGGGCGTTCAACTCAACAGGACAATATATATTTTTTATAATATACTTTATTGGTTATGCCATTACAGTTGTCCCATTTCCCCCCTTTATTCCCCTTCACCCTACACACCCCCCTCCACCCACATCCCCCCACTTTAGTTCATGTCCATGGGTCATACATATAAGTTCTTTGGCTTCTACATTTCCTATACTATTCTTACCCTCCCCCTGTCTATTTTGTACCTACCATTTATGCCACTTCTTCTCTGTGCCTTTTCCTCCCTCTCCCCCTCCCACTCCCCTGCTGATAAACCTCCATGTGATCTCCATTTCTGTGGTTCTATTCCTGTTCTAGTTGTTTGCTTAGTTTGTTTTTGTTTTTGTTTTAGATGTGGTTGTTAATAACTGTGAGTTTGTTGTTCTTTTATGGTTCATATTTTTTATCTTTTTTTTCTTAGATAAATCCCTTTAACATTTCATATAATAAGGGCTTAGTGATGATGAACTCCTTTAACTTGACCTATCTGAGAAGCATTTTATCTGCCCTTTCATTCCAAATGAAAGCTTTGCTGGATAGAGCAATCTTGGATGTAGGTCCTTGCCTTTCATGACTTGGAATACTTCTTTCCAGCCCCTTCTTGCCTGTAAGGTCTCTTTGGAGAAATCAGCTGACAGTCTTATGGGAACTCCTTTGTAGATAACTGTGTCCTTTTCTCTTGTTGCTTTTAATGTTCTCTCCTTCTCTTTAATCTTGGCTAATGTAATTATGATGTGCCTTGGTGTGTGCTTCCTTGGATCCAACTTCTTTGGGACTCTCTGAACTTCCTGGACTTCCTGGAAGTCTATTTCCTTTGCCAGATTGGGGAAGTTCTCCTTCATTATTTTTTCAAATAAGTTTTCAATTTCTTGCTCTTCCTCTTCCCCTTCTGGCAACCCTATGATTCAGATGTTGGAACATTTAAAGATGTCCTGGAGGTTCCTAAGCCTCTCCTTATTTTTTTGAATTCTTGTTTCTTCGTTCTTTTCTGATTGAATGTTTCTTTCTTCCTTCTGGTCGACACCATTGATGTGAGTCTCAGTTTCCTTCCCATCACTGTTGGCTCCCTGTGCATTTTCCTTTGTTTCTCTTAGCATAGCCTTCAGTTTTTCATCTAATTTGCGACCAAATTCAACCAATTCTGTGAGTATCGTGATTACCAGTGTTTTGAACTGTGCATCTGATAGGTTGGCTATCTCTTCGTCACTTAGTTGTATTTTTTCTGGAGCTTTGATCTGTTCTTTCATTGGGGCCTTTTTTTTTTTTTTTTTTTTTTTGTCTTGGGATGCCTGAGCCACGAAAGGTTAAGTGCCTAAGGCAGGTTCTGCTGAAAGGACTGAAGGCCCGACTGTCTCCGAACGTGCAGGTACAAATGCTGAAAGAACTCATCCCAGTGTAAAAAGTCTACCCGCATCCACACAACTGCGGTTCCTCGGAAGAAAGCACATTCTCTGTGGAAGGGATCACAGCTCTTTTCTTTCCAAGTTTTCCATCTGCCGCATCAACAGGTCAATATTTCTGATTTTTTTTTCTATTTTAATTCCCCTTCCTTTTACAAAAGGGGACACGGCGAGTAAAGAAAGGAGAACGAAGCAGCCCATGAAACTATCATAGTGCGTCCCCGGGGAGCCCCCTCCTGAAGGCTGCAGGGACAACTGAAGGGCAGGGTGGCCTTTTCCAACTCCGGAAAGGTGACCAGAGGCCGGGGCGACGGCCAGTCCACTCTAGTGACAGACCAGCTTCATGCTCAAGAGTATTTATGTACTGTGGACCCAGAGAGAAGAGTCCTGAGATTTCTGCCAACAGAAGCAAAGTTTTAAATCCCAAGTGGCTCGCCGGGTACCAATACAAGCTGTTGAAAGAACTGCAGGGAGAAGGGAGAGGCTAGGAGGAGGAGGTATCCAGGTGGTAGAATAACGGCAGGGGAGGGAAGGGAACCACTTGGGGATGATGGAAGGAAACGGTCAACAAAGGAAACGGCAGCCTCTGCACAAAAGGGAGATGAGGTTTGCAAACCATAGATCCAACGAGGGTTAGTGTCCAAACTACACGAGGAGCAGGGAGCTCATACAACTCTAGAGGAAAACAAGAACAAACAAACAGAACCAAAGCTCAGACTCTGAGTTTAAAATGAGTGAACCACCTGAATATATATATATATATATATATATATATTTTTTTTTACCAAAGAAGGCACATTAACGTCCAACAGACATCTGAAAAGATGCTCAACATCACTAACCATGAGGGAAATGCAAATAAGAAACACAGTGAAATATTACCTCACCCCTATTAGGATAGCTATTATCAAAATATTTAAATATAAGTGCTGGTGAGGACGTGGTAAAAAGGAACCCGCATGCGCTGTTTGTGAGAATATAAGTTCATACAGCCATTACGGAAATAGTACGGACGTCCCTCAGAGCGTTGGAAATGGGGCTGCCGTGCGGCCCGGCAGCCCCACTCTGGGGCGTAAACCCAAAGGGAATGAAGTCGGCATCAGCGATGTCTGGACTCCTCTGCTCATTGCAGCATTATCTGCATCAGCCAAGACAGGGAAACAAGCGAAGTGCTGGTCGGTGGGTGAGTGGATGAAGCCAAGGTGCTGTATAAATACGTCACGGAGCACCATTCAGCCTTAAAAAGAAGGAAATCCTGACCTCTGCAACGACGTGGGTGACGCCGGAGGACACTGGGCTAAGGGAGGTAATCCGGGTCCAGAAAGACATATACTGCACCATCTCACGTATGGAATCTTACAAACGTCAACGACTCATAGTACAAGGAGTAGAGCGGTGGTCACCAGGGCCTGGGGGTGGGGAAACCAGGAGGTGCTGGTCCGGGGGGAACGTTTAGCTGTAAGACGAGCGCGTCCCGGGCATCTGACATACAGAGCGGTGACTACAGTTAGTCCACTGCCTTCGGGAAATGTGCTGGTGAGGAGGCCTCAGGCACTCTTACCTCGAACGCACACAAGCTCAACTATGGGAAGTGATGGATATGTGAATTAGCTTGATCACAGTCATCATTTCACAGTGCACGCACATGAAAACACATCGTGCATCTTAAATGTATCCGTTTTTTCTTGTCGACCGTAGCTCAGTAAAACCGGGGAAATGGGATGGGGGCCTTGGAGGTGGTACACGGAGGCATCAGGAACCTCGGCGCGCCCCAAGGCTGTAGACCTGGTGCAGGGTTCTAATGCTGGGTGTCACTGTCATTCCCGTGCCGTCGGTGAGGTGGGGGTACAAAGACGAAAAGATATTTATTTTAAATGCGGTTTTCTCCATACAAGAGCCCTTTGTTACTGGGTGTTGTGTTGAGAGTTCTGCAGAAGCGAGTTGAATGGAACAAGTTCTATTTATTAAATACCTACTATGTGCTGGCTGTCCCAACAGCATCATAAGAGGCCTCACCTAGATTTGAGAGATAAGGGAACTAGCTCCCCAGGAGTTGAGAGACTTGCTTGAGTGACACAGGTCACAAGAGACCTTGACTTGGTCCTGGCTCTGACTTCAGATCTGAGCATCTTATCCCGCCCACTCCAGCGAACCGGTTCCCAGACCGCAAACCAGAAGGTCTGTGTCAGGTACTGAGTCGTTCCAGGAGATTAGCTTTCTTCAGAAAGATTTAACATTTGATTATATGAAAGTGTCATCTTCTTCCTCATGTTGTTGTCTACCCCACAGAGTTTATTTTCGAGATTCGCTCAGGCCTTGGGTGGCAGCGGGAGGGAGGAGCAGACAGACGCAGGCCCTGAAAACAAAGCCAGCGATGCCTCTTCAGCGTTGTTTGGACAATCTCAGGGCACGCAGTCTGTGCTTTCATTTTATTTTAGCTTGTACAGTTAAAATATGAAACGGTATTGACTTAGAGTTCCAAATATCTTCTAACCCATCTTGCTCTAGAAAGAATTTCAGGTGATCTGAATCACAGTCAGCTAGGTATTTTTTCCTTATATAAAATCAAATTTATTGGGGTGGCATTGGTTAATAAAATTATATACAGTTATATACAAAAATTATGCACAATTATGTACGATAATAAATTATGTACACTTCCGTGACACATTACTCATATGTTGCATTGTCAGTTTACCACCCAAAGTCAAATCTCCTCTGTCACCATACACTTGACCCCCTGCCCTTCACTACCCCACCCCCACTCTCCTTCTGGTAGCCACCATACTGTTGTCTGTATCTATGGGTTTTTGCTCGTTTGTTCATTTATTGCTCTCAGTTTTATAACCCACATGTGAGTGAAATTACATGGTTCTTGCCCTTTCCAGTCTGACTTACTTTGCCGGCTGAGTACTTTTGATTTTTCATTTCTCCGAACTACACTGTCCACTCTTTGCGGCCCTCTTCCTACGTCAGCAGCACCGGGCGTCCTTGAGGTGGCGCGTAACCAACATTTGCTGAGTTTGTTCCTGTCGGGACACCTGACAGATGGAGTGTACAAATGAGAAAGGCTTCCATAGAGAAGAACTGTGTTGATTGTCCTCTGCAAGAGAGAGAATGATTTGGAATCAGGGCTACATGCCATTATTCATGCTTAAAATTCTTCATGGATTAGTAGATTATCCTTCAGGGTCTTTAAATATCAATAATCATGTTGAACGAAGAACATTTCTGTATTTTAGATCTACCGCTCCACAGATATTTTCCTGGGCCAGCAACAGCTGTTGTCGATTGCACCCTTATATTGCAAGAGACATCATTTCTGCCCTTTGATAAGAGAAGCAAAGAGGCGGGTGGACTGAGGACCCCTGGGCTCCGCTTTGCTCTATCAACAACTTGGTGGGTGTTAAGGTAGGTTGCCTTCGGCCTCTATTCTTTGGGCTTTCTTTTTGTTGACAGCTCTTGTTTGTACTTTGAGAACATTTTAAAAATGGTTCTTTACGGACTTTGGTTTTACTACATATATTCTTGTATTCTTTCTCCCTTGCACAAGATGAGTGCTATAATTAAAATGACGACTAAAAGTCGATGCTACATGATCTATATTTAATGCTCTATTTGTGGCCTGTGATGGTGCAAAGCACATAGCAAAATGTCAGTAAGTGATGATGGATTAAGAGATTGATCTTCATAACTATCCTGGGAAGCCTTAGTCCTGCAGCTCACTTGCTCTGGACTTTGGAGAATTATGTCAGCCCTCTGGCTTTCAACTTCAGCACCTGAAAAACGAAGATATTGGAGCAAATGATCTCTCAGGACCACGGAACTGGTGGCATCCTCTGGTTGACTGTATGGTATAGCTCAGTACATTACCTGTGTTTCCGCTGGAAAGTCGCGTTATTTGTATTTTACAGGGTACAGATGAGTTTAGAATACAGCGTTCCCTGTTGCGCTTTTCTTAACCAGAGGCCAAGTTCAGGGCACACTATACTGAGGGGCCTTTTGTAGCATCCTAGACACTCCTCCTTCAAGCACACAGGGTGGGCCCGGGGCGGGGGGCGGGGGGAGAACAGATCCTCTTGGGCATATCGTTTCCCCAGCAGGGAAACACTCTCAGAAATACCACTACTTCCGCTGATATTCAAGCTGCTCTATTAAAAATATTTTTAGTCTCCTAAAACTGCCCAGTAAAGACACAAAATACCCAGCACCAGCCTGACTTCAGAGGAGGCCATATACTGATCCAAACCTAATTTAGCTGGGAAGAAATTAAACTCTTTCACAGTGAATTTCCAGACAAAGTCTGTGAAAGGGGCTGCCTTTGAACGGGAAGGCTATGCGGCTGCAAAGTAGCCGGTGAGCGTTGGCGGTCTGTAAATTGCTCTCGAGATTACTGGTGATATTCTTGGTGAAAATAGAGCAAATTTCGAGCCAGCGAATTAGCAGGGTTGACAGCTGATATCCAAGCACGTTAACATTAACAAGAAAATAGAAAAGAACACTTATTATCATAAGTGCTAATAAAATACCCGCCATTTCCCTCTTCTTTTTAACTGAATACTTTAAACGTGATTTTCCTTTCTGGGCTTCAGTTTTATGAATCTGGTGACATGTGATCATTGATGTGATAGCCTCCAGAGGTGGGGACGAGTGGCCAAAGCCGGACAGGAGGGTGTTTTCGAGTTTAGATGACACAGAGGCTCAGGAAGTGGTCTCTAGGGACCCTGGAGTAAACTGGGACTACACTCCAGCGACAGGTGACTGTCACTTTGCATGCACGGCTCACACACACTGGCTGACATGTGCACCGAGACATGGAAAATCTCCAGGGAGCCCCTCAGGTGTCCCGCTTGCTCCGGGACACTTGTGTGCCTCAAGGAGCAATAAAACAGTTGCTCGTCTTTGGTAAATGACACCAATCGACTCTGTGTGTATGTTTTAACTCCATTTGAGTATTATGTGGGAATACATGTGTCCCTAGTTGCTCCCTTGCATTGGCTGTCCAAGTACCCAAGTTCGGAATTCCTGTTTGAGCTTATGCTTAGGTGACGGTGTTCAGATTTTTGAAGAAAAAGCTACGCATAGTTTACCTAAAAATGTCTCCCGAGCGGGTGAGTGAACGGCGGTTTAGGTCTCCTACGGAAGGTGCCGCCGTAGCCTGACCACCTGCTCCAGCATTTTGTTCGGCTCTCCGGAGAAAACGCCGACTGCTCGGAGAACGCGCCCCCTTCCCCGGACAACCTGACTCTGGGAGACTTGTCCTCAGGGGTCATACACCACCCTGACAGTTCATCCCAGGGGAAGGGTCAGGCCTGCGCAGTCTCCCCAAAACAAACAAGCGAAGGCTACTTTCCAAACCGCGGGCAGAGAGAGCTGCAGGGCAGCATGGAGGGCCGGGCACCGACACGCAGTGTCCGTCTGGGCTCTGAATCCAGCAGGCTGCCCGTCTGCCCTGGATTCAAATGACAAGAGGACAACTCGTATTTACATTATAATTTGGAGGCCAGTGGGTCACTGGGTCACTGGGACGTGACGGAGTTGGGAAAGGAAGATTGATAGACAGGTAGGTGGAGAGACTTACGGACGGACAGAGATCACTTTCGGTGGTATTAAATTCACCACAGTGAGAAATAACTACTTTTAAAAATACCCTCTCCACCCAATCTGTATTTTTGGAGTATTAATAGAAATAGTAGTTGTCTGGGCCTCCGATGCCCTTATGAGTATGAAACATTACGGGGATTTTGCCCCTGAGTGGATTCGGCACAGGTCTGCCCTGGAGATTGGGCTTGTCTGTACACAAAACTGCCCAGGCTTCGTTGGCACCTGCAATCCCGCCTCCACTGTGCTTCCATGGGCGGCTACAGGCAATCGCGGTCGCAGGTCGCTGTGGTGCATCTGCTTCGTATAAATGTTGTATTTCACTTGGAAAAGGTTCAAATGTTTGCGAGCCCACAGGTTTTGACTCTTATAGACAGACAAACGAAGCTCTGGGACTTCAAGAGATAATAAGGAAGTGTTCAGTTTTCTCAGGGATAATTGAGAAATGTCCGTCTTATTTACAAAAGACGTGGTTATCTTTGAAGGCACACTTTGTTTGCCTTCTCCCTACTTTGAGCCAACATACACATAGTCTGATTTCCTGGAGTTTCTTCACTCCTCCTTCTGCCAAAGTGCATCCCAGCCTCCTTTCGAAACTATGCGCAAAACACACATCCTTCAGGGAGCTTTCTGGACGAACCCACCAGGCTCCAGTCACTCTCACGATATTTCTGCTGGGTTTCCATTTCATTTTTTAAGATTCAATCATTCATTCATTGGTCCGTGGAGCATGTGTGCCGCCCCATGCTAGGCATAGTTCTAGCACTTGAAATGTGTTGGTGAGCAAGACAAAGATTTCTTTTCTCCAAGAGCGCAGTGAAGAGAGTGTGATGGTTCATTTTACATGTTACCTAACTCTGGCTGTGGTGCCCAGATATTTGGGTGAACATTGGTCTAGATGTGTCTGCGAAGGCTGTTTTTCAGATGAGGTCACTCGGACTTCGAGTAAAGCAGAGTAGCCCATGATTAGTGTGGACCCATCAAGTAGTTGAAGCCCTGAAGGGTAAAACCCCGAGGTCTCCTGAAGAAAGGGTTCTGTCTCCAAAGCGTCTTCAGACTTGAGCTGTGTCCTCCACTCTTCTCTGGGCCCACCCGTGGCCTGCCAGCCCACCCTGCAAACCCAAACTCGCTCGTCTCTCCAAGCATGTGAGCCAAATCCTTAGAATAAATCTCTCCCTATGCAGACACACACACATATTTTATTGGCTTTGCTTCTCTGAAGGACCCTGAATACTACATAGATACATACAATAAATATGAAGTGTAATCATTAAGTAAATTATATGGTATTTTAGAAGATGATAAATATGAAAAGAAGAATGAAAAAGTAGAGCAGGAAAGGGGGCTGGGAAGGTTGGGAAGGGAATCAGCTATTTTGTTAAGTAGAGGAGGCCTCAATACGAAGCTGAGGCTCCAGAAAATGTCTGAGGGTCCTGGGAGAGCCAGACAGGGGGCTCTCTGCCGACAGAGCTCTCCAGGCAGAGCGGCCCACTGGGGCCGAGCAAAGGCAGGAGGGCGGCGTCTTCAAGGAAGAGGAAGGAAGCCGACCCAGCTGGACTGCAGTGCCCAGAGGCGGAGCCGTAGGGATGTGGGCAGAGTGGCCGCAGGGAACCAGTGGCCAGAGCCTTAGAGGCCACTGGGAAGAGAGCCATTGCTGAGTGTTCAGCAAAACTGATGTGAGGCCGATGTATGTTTTTTAGAAAAGTTCTTCCTGAGAATAGGCTTGAGAGGCCAGCAGGGACTTGGGCTAGGAAGCTGAATCCCGCAGCTCTTGCTCTGTAACAAACCACCCCACATGTCCCCATTTCAGGGGCTGAAAACAAGAACCATTGTTTAACACATAGTTACGTAGATTGGCAAATCAGAAGTCATGGGTTTTTCACAGACTGAAGGCTGAGGAGTAGATTCCACAGCTTGGTATTAATGTTTAAGTATTTGCTTAGAAGCTACAAGGCACGTTTCGAAGGGGTAGGCTACAGTGAGGGGAATCATTGGTGACATTTGGGGACGGTCTACCGCAGAGGCCGTTTTGGATGACCAGGGAAGAGAGGACAGCTGCTCGCGGCAGGCGATAGCCGTGGAGGTGGTGAAGCAGAGCCCGTGTCTGCTTTCCAGGGGAGCCCGCGGGATTTCTCGGAGGCTAGCAGTGGGAGGGGGAGAGGGACGGTGAGGAGTCGATGATGAGTCTCCAGACTAGAACGATGGAGTCGTACCCAGGAACAGAGGAGACTGTGTGGGGGACACGGCATGAGAGAAGAGCCGGACTCCATTCTGGCATGTCACTTCCAATGTCCTGTAGACCTCTAAGGAGGAATGTGAAGTATACTGTTGGACAGCGAGGCTAACCCTTGAGACCAAGGTCTGAGCGGGAGTCCTCGGGCATTGCTGGTCGTCGACACCGTGGTGCCGAAGCACGGGCTTCAGGAATGAGCAGAAAGCTCAGGAAAACACCAGGGACCGAGCCCGGTCCTGGTGCAGGAGTGCTCACACCTGCACCAAGGCAGCAGGGTGCAGGGGGTGGAGGGAGGGCCCACACCGGAGGCTAGAAGGAGAGGTGGGGGTGTGGGGGAATGGCGGGCTGGACAGCAGTGCCCTAAAAGAAGACACACCCGGGGACTGAGACGGTGATGAGGCCAAAGGCTGCTGACAGGTCCCCTGAGGGCGTTGCCAGCCAGACCATCCGGGGATCTTTGCAAAAACAAGCTCTGGGACTTTCCCGGTGCTGGTGGTGGTGGTGGTGCTGGTGGTGCAGCAGCGGCAGTCGACTTGCAGCAGCAGAGTGGTGGCACCAGCGTGGCCTTGGCGGTCGTGACAGAGTAGTGCTGGCCCGGTAACGGCAGAGTGGTGGCAGCAGGAGCAGTTGTAAAGTCGCAGTGGTGGGAGAGTAGTATTAGCGGAATGGTGGTGGCGGTGGAGGCAGAGTGGTGGTCGGAGGAAGAGGAGGAGGAGGAGTAGCAGAGTGGTGGCAGCAGGAGGAGAGCACCAATACCAGCAGGGGTAGTGGAAGTAGCAGGAAGAGAGTGGTGGCAGTAGTGGGGCACACTGGTGATAGACGAGCGGTAAGCACTAGTGGGATAGTAGTGGTAACAGCAGGAGGAGGAGGAGGAGGAGAGTGGTGATGGTGGGAGAGTACTGTGGTAGCTCGGTAGTGAGCAGGAGTGGGACAGCCGTGGCGGACGAGCAGCAGAGCAGTGGCAGTATCGGCAGTGGCGACAGGCTGCCAGCCTGCACCACGAGCTCCGGGCTCCGAGTGGCTACTCACTGAATTCTCAGAGAGAATTCACAAGGACGCCGAGTTTCAGCAAAGTTCGCTAACTTCCCCGAGTCCCACTGCCAGGGCGTGCGGGGCACAGAATTCAAGCCCAGGCCTGCTGATCGATCCCGGAACCTCCCTCGTCACCCCTGCGTGGCACCAGAGCTCGGGAAGCAGGGGCAGGACCTCCTTCGTGCTGGGTTAGTGGCAGGTCCCGATTTAGGGGCAGATCCCATCCCCCTCTATCCTGGAAGCCGGCTTCTTGGCCCTGTCACTGCCCTCCCAGCCCTTCTGGTTCTCCTGTAGTTACTGACCTTGGTTTGCACCCAAACCACATGGCAGCTGAGACGCAGCCCACGTAGCAGGAGCAGAGAGCGAACAGCAAGGAGCTGGAGCAGGGCCTTGCTGCCCCCCGCGCCCCAGTCTTTCCCACGCCTGCGCTCCCGTGGCCGGGAAAGCATGCTCAGCGCCTCCACACGTGCTTGCCACCCAGACTCAGAAGGTAACGTGCAAATGTTGACACACCCTTTCAGAACTGCCTTTTAAAGTAGAATGAGTGATACACTTCTCATGATGTTTAAGTAAAAACCTCATGTCAAGCTTTTGCCCTGTGTATAAGCACAGCGTGAGCTTTAAGTGATAAACACGTTACCACTGGGGATGGCACCACCAATGACGTCTTTTCCCACTCACACTTGGCCTTGGAGCCACCTGTGTGTACTCGATGTTCCTCTAAAGCAGACATTAACATACTTCCTAATAATGTGATTCACCACAGTGCAAAACCATGCCTGTGGCCGTAACGTTTTAAAGTCATAGCGGCCATTGGAATCCACCGCTGGGAGAGAGAAATTGGGGGTGGCGGAGGGGCACTCTAGGGGCGATGTCAGCAGACAGGTGCACCGGCACCTGCAGCTTTGGCGTGCCGCGCCCCGCCTGCAGCACAGTGCAGTGGCCAGGGCGCTCTGAAGCCCTCTCAAGCCCTCTCAAAGGCAGGAGACAGAAGCTGACAATGGCTCACAGTCCCATCATCGAACCCTACCCAACCTGGGGCTAACAAAACAAGAAACAGATAAGAGCTCAA
The DNA here is from genome assembly GCF_022682495.2 of Desmodus rotundus. Lineage (NCBI taxonomy): Eukaryota > Metazoa > Chordata > Mammalia > Chiroptera > Phyllostomidae > Desmodus > Desmodus rotundus. The sequence continues at coordinate 209,204,344 of NC_071387.1, read as the reverse complement.
AAAGACCTCAAATGCAACACATTGCAGACTGGACATGTTCTCGATTTTTTTTTTTTTTTTTTTTTTGCCGCCATCTCTCAGCTCTCTAAGGTGTTTTCCATATCACCACCAGGTCAATCCTATTAAATAAAGCTTTGCTCTGTGTTGTTTCTCTTCTGAAAAATCTGTAATGACTCTCTACTGCCTGGAAGGGCCATGATCCACCCTCTCACAGGCAGGCTGGCTAGCTAAGGTGACAGTCACTCCCAACACTTCTCTTCTTTGCCACTCCTGCCGAAAAGGCTGGAAAACGGAAACTTTTCTGCTCTGCCTCTCTTCCAGCTGCAAGTAGCCACTGGCTCATCTTTTGACAATGAGATATATGACTACTGGGGACCCTAAGAAAGACTTTGCCTTTCTGATAAAAAGAACATGTGTGGTTGATACAATTCTTTCTCCCTATTCCTTGTGTTGAAGGTAGATATAATGCCTGGAGCTTCTGCATCCATCTTGTGACCATGAAGACACAGATATAAGGATACAAAATCTCTAAGAATGGCAGAGAAGAAGTAGAAAGATCCAGGCCTGTGAGGACTGTGTTGAGCTGCTCACACGCCCCTGAGGCTGCCTATTTCTTGATGTCTTGTCAATGAAACGAGAATTGTTTCTACGTTTTCATCGGGGTTTCTGTTTCTTGCAGATGACATTGTTGTTGATTCGGCTTGGCGTTCAAACACCTGCACTATCTGATTTGAAGTCGTTCCTCCACATACACCTACCCTTTTCTTGGGAACTTGATCCCTGTGTTTCAGAAAGTCATCACCACTTTGCATTCCCAGAACACTTCCCGGCTGTTCCTGCTTCAGTGGCTTAGTCCCTGTTCCTTCTTCCCCATAGGGTTGCAACAACAGCCACTTGCTTTCTGTGTCTCTAGCCTTGCTCTCCAGTCTGGATGTCCAGCTCACATGCGACTTCCTCCACGAAACCTTGCCCGATCTTTCTGAAGGTGATAGTGTCCTTCTTTGAATTCTTAGGAAACTTGGCTCTGCATAACAAAGATCACACCAAGCCCCAGAAGGTAACTATTTATGTATACACCATCTCATATGCCGACGTGTGATCCTTGACTTGAACCGGATTCGTATGTCATTATTTTTCCTTGGGGAGGGGTTGCCCTTGGGTGGCCATTCATTTTTTCCCCAAACGAGTAGAGGAGATGGATCCCAAGTGTCCGACATGTAAAGTGGGTTGCAAGGAGCAGAAGTTGAGAAGTGGCGAAATGCAGAAGGCTCCCTTGATCAAGTCAACGAGCAGAGAGCACCGTCGCTATAAAGAGACCATACAGAGTCCCATCAATCAGAGGAAAACCGAAGCGAGGTTTTGGTCAATTGCAACAAATGGAGAAACTCTTTGGTCTCAAGTCACGTTTTTACTGCTGAGCTCTCATGCTTTTGTGCATGATTTTGTCACACGTTTTGGGAATTAGGCACATAATTCTATATATTCTACAAGAAGAACTGGGCCCATGAAATATTCTAATTAAAATTGTATTTTTTGTGGCTTTCTTTGCATGTTTTCTTTGTATTATAACCTAATATGCTTGCTTAGGAAAACACATTTCATTGTTTTTGAGCCACTTCCCCATCTTGAGTTTATTAAACTTGAATTAAAATAAATTATTGTAAAAAACAAAGCTCTGTTTTCTAATTGAAAGACTTTTGTAACTAAATAGAGTTACAATTCAAAACATTAAGCAAATACAAGTCTTAAAACCGTTAAGGACTTGCCCACCTCAAATAGGGAAATTTATGACTGCAACATGGGAATCGTCTTTGCCTGTTGGTCTCTTCCAGGGGAAGCTGTTTGATTAATGTGATGTCAGATGCCTCATATTAGGTAATGAATTAAATTACTCATCCTGTGCGTAGCCCCTTCCTGTCCACTTGTAGCAGCAGAGGTGGCGGAGGCTAAACAGCTCTGGGAGGGGAAATGAAGAAACTTATACAGATGTACCAACAGACATGTCTACAGCCTTAAAGAGAGATGGAGAGAAAAACATCTTGGGGAGGAAGTATGTCGGTCCCCTGTCTCCCGTCCCCCCACGTCTGTAAATAGTGCACTGACGGAAGGGAAAAGGCGTAGCAAACAAGGCAAGCCTACAAACGCTCCCTAAGGCCTGCCCTCACCGCTCGGTCTTGATGATAGCCAGCTTTCCGAAGAAATATACCTAATTACGGACTTTTTTAAAAAGTTAAGAAATCCAGAAAAGTTAGAGTCCTGATTACAGACTCTGGCACAGTCTCAGTGACAGTTTTTAGACATTATGTCCTCCTCTCAGTTGTAAACTCACATATGGGCCCTTTGCGGGCCAAGTTCAGAGCAAATTTCTTCCCGCAGGCCTGGAACCCTAGCGGCTCCTTTCTGATCTTTCAACAGTTTTCACCGAGTCAGCCTTCCTTCTTTCCAGAGAGCAAACACCCAGTCTTTGAACTTCATGTCACTAACATTACTCATCACAGTGGAGGGACAGACGAGGGTGATCTCAGTCTTTTAAATCGTGGACGTTTCTTTCCAATTTGTCTCAGCAGTTCCCTAGCCTGTGGCCATCGGTTTTCTCCTGTGACGGGAAGTGTCCTTACGTTGCTCATGCATTCATTCACTTTGATTAGCAGATATCGATCAAGCACCTCCTATGGGACAGGCACCATTCTAGACTTTGGGGACACACCAGTGGACATTATAATGCAGTTTGCATTGTAGTGGGAAGGGATGGTTGGAAACAAGTAAATGAAAGCAGCGTGCCAGGTAGTGATAAGTGACATGAAAAAGATAAGCAGGGTTGGGCGGGGCTACTGTTTGTGCTGGGGGTGGTCAGTGAGGGCTGCTCCCATGCTGTCACTGGGTGGGCTGGGGGCAGGTACAGGGTGCAGATATCTGGGAGGAGAGCCCTCAGGTGGAGGAAGCAGCAAATGCAAAGGGCCGGGGTGCCCCAGAGCATTAGGGGAAGGCAGGGTGCTAGCCCTGCTGAAGCTGCCCCCTCAATGGATACGTAGGGTTAGAGGCCATGACATAAGATAAGACACCAATGGCCAGATCAGGCCCCGGTTGTCCATTGTAAGGCTCCTGGCATTTACTCCAAATAAGATGGGAAAAAGGCTATAAGGTTTAAGCCTCAGGATTACCTTGGCCGCTATGCCGAGAACAGATGATAGGAGTCGGGCTCTGGAGCAGGGGGCCCTGCAAGGAGGCTGTAACAATACTTCGAATGCCAGGTGAGTACTTGTCTTAGAAAGTTACACATCCATCCCCCTCGGTTACATGTTCCACCACGGTGTTCACCTCGGGGCCAGCTGTTGGGTGTAAGTTTGTCTCAGAGCTATTCGTAACCAATTCTGATCTCATTTCTTAAAAAAAGATTTTTAAAAAGAGTTATTTATTTTTAGAGAGAAGGAAGGGAGGGAGGAGAGGGAGAGAAATGTTGATGTGCGAGGAAACACGACGATTGGCTGCCTCTCTCACTGCCACCCCCCCCCCCCGTACTGCCCACCCCAGCCATGGGGACCTGGCCTGCAACCCAGGCTCATGCCCTGAATCGAACCGGCGATCCCTCGGTTCGAGGGATGACGCTCCACTCCCTGAGCCACATCAGCCAGGGCTCTGACCTCATTTCTGTGCATGGCCCAACGTGTCCCCAATCCACCTTCTCCAAGTCAGCTTTGGTGATACTGTCCTCAGGGAGGAAGACATCGGCCTTTTGACTCCCAAAGATTCTTCCTTTGGGCTTCAGATGTGTTTGCAGCAGCCCCGTGTTTGCATCTTCCTTCTCTTCCAAGGTGTCTCTGATACCCCCCAGTTGGAGAAGGTCTCTTCCATCCCTTGCTCTATTTTTAAAATCTCTTTGGCCTCACCTGGGGCACACTCTGTTGTGTGTTTGTCAAAACCGGTCTGGCTTCAGGTGGAGCTCACTGTCCCCCACCCCACCCCCTTTCTCATTGAAGGGTCTTTCTGTAGCTGGTGTGTGCCCTGCGGCAAGTGGTATCACCCTAGGGTCTCCAGTGCCACATTCTTTACTTTTAGCAGAATTTCTCCTGCTGCCTCTACCCCTGAGACCGCCTACAGAGTTCCATCTCCAGTCTGAGAGATGCTCTGGCCCAGAACTCGCTCTGGGAGCAATAGCGATGGGCGGGCCTGTGCCTGTGTGCCGTTTTCCAGTTCCGACCAGCTTCCCCCGTTACCTGTGCCAGAGGTCGCTGGCTGCTCGCCCGCCGCCTCAGCTTGCAGATGTTGCGTTTGTGGCCCACACAGCACTGCTGAAAAGTGTTGAACAATCGCCAACACTTAAAATGATGAGCTTTACATGAAAACCTGAATTTTTCATTTCTCTGGAAACATGTCCACTGGGCATGCACGCTCACGTGGCAACAACGAGCTTGAGTTCAGTGGCAGCCACAGGGGTCGGGAGGCGAGGGCCCTGCTTTCCCGGCCTTAGCCTGGCCGGGGCCCCTGCTGGCTGGGGCCCGCCAGGCATTTCAGTACGAAATCTATGGTTTCCACTCTCCTTCTATTTTCCTATCCCACCAGTCTTTCCAAAACTGTTCTAGAGGTCCCCAATGCTCCTAAAGAATTTTTAGAGATGAGACTAATCTTTTAAAATTGTACCTTAAAGTAAAAACAACACTATCTCCAAACAGAAAGGAATGAGACATAACTTTCACATAAGAAAGAATGGCCAGTCTCTTAGATCTTTTCAACACAAGACTCTAAATTGATTTTGGCTAGTTGTCTAGTTTACTGCAATCTGGGTAAGTGCTGGCCATGCCCCTTGACCTTCCCCTTGGCCTGGCCCTTCCCGCCCCCAGTCTGTGCAGGCAAAACCTCCTGAAACAGGGTTTGTAGGAAGACCAACAGTTCAATACAACTGTGGACAGAGATGCTGGCGCTGGACTCACTGCCGCCACTTCTGACCTGACGCCAGAGTCCCTGCTGCCTCCTGGTCTGTTTTCAGAGGCCTGTGTGGCCAGGGAGGGATTCTCCCACGTCCCACGGAACGCTTAGCAGCCTCCAGTCAGTGGGGTGCGAATATGTACAGGTTGTGTTTTTTCCAGCCACTGCCTTCGGCCGCCTCACTCACTCTCCCCTTCCTGTCTCTTCCTACGACCTGCGCTCGATCCTGTGAATTTCCAGTCGTCTTGAGCGATTACAACTCAGTTACTTTACAGTATCGATCTCACTTTTGATCTAAGTCCCTTCCTTGCTCTGTGCCCATTCCCGTGGGACCCAGAATGAGTCTTCCCGAGGGCCCCTCACTGAGCATTTCCCAGACCCAGAGGTCCAGCTGTGGTCCCATCCCCTACACCTTGCATTCATTGGGCCACCTCCCCACAGCTTCCAGCTCCTGGGCTCCCCTCGCCAGGAGGCCACTACTGTGGGCAGGCAGGGTGCCTACACCTGGCAGCTTTCTGTGGTCCCCACCTAACCCACAGTGAGCTTGGCCATCTTTGCCACCCAACGGGGGTAAGGAGCCTATGCCCTCTCGCCCCTGCGGTCTCTCCTTAGGCGCTTTCTCTCCCACCAGCAGGGCACAGTGACAAAACGGCCAGTGCACTGCCCCACAGACTCCTCTCCAGGGCTCTGTCCCACCAAGACCGTGAGCCCTCTGCTCACTCAGAGCTCTTCTCTGGAATATCGCTATCACTGGCCCTCGTCCACAGGAGAATCCTCCTCTTTTCCCGGGAGAAAGAGTGGACCACCTCTTGTCTAAATCCTCCTGTTTCCTCCAGGCCGAGGGATCTTCTCACCCTGTCCTCTCCCCAGACCTTCGCCTGAGAGCATGGAGGGAGGCTTGGTGCTGCGGGCTCTCTGCAAGCCTTGTGGGAGGCGTCTGTTCATCTTTGGCCGCTGGCTTCAGAGGACAGGGACAACACACTTTCCCAAGTGTTGCGCTCTGTGCTGAGCCTCGGTGCCAAGTCTGGGACAGGGCTGCTCAGTGTCCCGCTGCAGTGTTGTCATGGAGCTGGCTGAGTCATCGAGGGCACCCTGGGACCAAGTGACAGACAGAGCACTTGACCCAAAATGGCTCTGTCAGTGAGGAATGACTCTGTCCCACTTGACTGAGAAAGACCAGATGGGAAGGTCTGGCTCCAGGCTGTACTGGTTGGTTCCTGGCTTCACTCTGGGGTCTGGGTGGAAACTGGGGGTGGAGGTGTCAGGGTCCTTGGAGAGCCGGGCCGGGACTCACATCTTCACTGGCCAGTGGAGACATCAGCTCCCCAGTCCCTCAGACAAAACCGTGGAACGTGACTTAACCCCAGCTGTTGGATAGAGTGTCCTACGGGACAATCAGACTGAATCGATTGATTGTATCCGAGTCTTCTCTGCGCCTCCTGCTTCGCTCTGCTCTTTGTCTATGCATTACCGACAGGCATGTGTGAAGATCTCCACCTGTGACTCTGGACTTATCTGCCTTCGCTTTTAGTTCTGTCGACATTTGCTTTCTGTGTTTTGAAGCCGTGTGTTTGGCACATACGGATTAGGGATTGTTATCCCTTGACTGGACCCTCTATTGGGCTGCAATATCATTCTGCAGCTCTTATAATAATCCTTCTGTCTTAGCGTGTAGTGTGTGCTTTCTTTTTGGTTATCGTTGTTTTCTCAGAGTATCTTCTCCCATTCCTTTTGATCTGCTCGCTCTCTTCCTGAGCTCCTGTTTGTGCCAGGGTTTGCAAAATGCCCTCAAAGAAGAAGCTGGAAGGAAGGTGGGGCTTACCGCCTGTGCCCTCCTGCTCCCTGAGCCCTAAGCCCTGCTGTCCAGGGCCCGCTGCCAGGGGTGTGACCTGTCCTCCCTCGCTGATGCTCTGTGAGCAGGTCAGCCTGGATCCAGCCACTCCATTGACATCAGAACCGAAATCAGCCACTCCATGCTCCCATTCCCAACCTTTTGCTCTTGTTGTCTCTCCTATTTTTCTTATCCTGTAGGATTAGGCCTTTTTTCTCCTTGTACCATAGTTTTTCAGAGAGAGAGAGAAGAGGTAAACTTACCAGCTCAACCTGCCTTGTTCAATCAGAACCCTCCTCCAAACACTGCTGGAGCTCCCCTGGAAGTGGCCTGTCTGCTCCCCGACTTCCTGCCCACGGTTGCCTTCCTAAGTCACTTCGACGTGACTTCTCATTCCAGGCTGTGCTGCGGGGGACCCAGGTCTGGGATAATCGACTGTGCTGTGATCATTGCATCTTAGGTTGAAATGTATTTAGAGTCTCTCACCATAGCTTCCACGACTTTTTAAACTTGGTTACATGGATTCAGTGTTTCCCACCAGTCTCTTCCACGATGGCTGTGGTGTTCGACTGGATTTCATTGTGAGAGAGGATCTGTAGCAGGGTGTGTCCGTGCGCTCTCTTTCCCGCACGCTCCCCTCTCCGCCTGCTGCCTTTACCGTGGAACGCTGGTGTGTTGGAGTGGGGCCTTTTAGGCTCAGTTTCTTCCCCTTAGCATTTTGAAGACCTCGACCAGTACCCTCTGATGCCAAGCGATACCGTGAGGAAATAAAAAAGTAGCTCAATTTTAAGTAATGTTTTTATCCTCTCTGGATACCTGACGAAATTTTATCCTTAAAATCCAATAAAGACCAGGGAATATTTTTCTGTCCATTACGATGGTTCGGGATTTTATTGGAATCCACTGCACCCTCGGACTCTGTCATGTAAACTCCTTTATTCGGGAAAATTATCTTCTATTTTGATTTGAAACTCATGCCCTGTTCCATGTGTTTAGATTTTTCTGCCAGCGACACAGGCTATCTGTGTGCTTCTCGGTCGTTCTGCCTACTCCATGTTTACCGTGTTCGCTGTAATTGTTTGCTCTCTGCTCTTTATCTGGGCGCACTGTAACTGTCCCCAGAGTCTAGACTCACAGTTCCATACACAGCCACGAGCCATATGTGGCTTTTTAAATCTCAGCTAATTAAAATTTTTTAATGCAAACTTCAGTTTCCCGATTGCACTAACCCCATGCTGAGCGTCTGCCGGCACCGTGGGCCGCTCCGTCGCCTGGCACAGTTGGAGAGCACCCCAGTCCTCGTGTGGGTCCCCCGCCCAGGACCGCTCCTTGCCGGCCCTTCTCCGCTCCTGGTTGTACTTCATCTCTTTCATATATATTTGTCGCTTTGTTCTTTAATGGCCACACGTTAGTCCTCCATATTTCCTTAGAACCTTTATTTCTGTTTTATAGTTTTATCGTATCCTTGAAGTCTTATACAAATTTGTGTCCTTGTGAATTCTCCCAGTGCGCGCACTTTGAAAATTTTCTCTTTGGTTAGGGTAAGGGGTTTGCATTCTACAGTCATGTGGTTCCCTCTATCATTTGCATACTACATTTTTTTGTATTAGTTTTATGTAATTTTTGCTGAAATACATTTTCTCTTGTTTGTGTTTATTTTGTTTTCTGTTTTACTGTTACTTAACACGGCACGATTCCTCCAGGCCAAGTCACGCGGATTATCACGCGGGGGAATGCCTCTTTGAAGAAACGTCCACCTTTCTTCCCGACGAGCAGCACTGCCAAGGTCAGCGAACACGGCCCGTGGCATGCCTTGGCCTCTGTGCTATTTTCACGAGCGATTTTACTGCCATGGCCACACTCCTTCATGGGTGGGTTGGCACAGGCTGCTTTCGGGAGGCACCAGCCGAGCTGGGTGGTTGAGACAGAGATCACATGGCTTGGGATATCTAAAATATTGACCACCTGGCCTTTCGCAGAACAGGCTGGCCCCGCCCTGGGGTACAGAGGAGGAGACAGGACATGTCGCCTGGCCGAGTGTGGAAGGTGGGGCTGAGCCCCTTTAAAATGAGGAGGACTAGGCCCAGCAGCTGCCTCTCCCTGCGCCTGCCCCTGCCCCGGGTCAGTTGTTTATTTCTGAGGGGTGGGCTTTCTATGTCTATAAAGACTTCTGCCTCACCAACGCCCCTTTGGTGTGATTTCCCAGCTTTTTATTTTCCTCGGCTCTGTCTCTCTGAATGAGTATTAGGAGATGGGTACTAGGAGCTCCCTAAAAGAGCTTTGTTTCTCATTGGATAATGACCCTTAGGTGGTGTATTTTTCTTTCTTTCTTTTCTTTTCTTTCTTCTTCTTTTTTTTTTTTTGGTAATTAATTTGTTGTGCATATCTTAGATTTTGAAGAAATAAAAGTCTGAGGTGTCGCTTTGCTCTGCCATCTGACACTGGAAGATAGTATATTGGATGTAGAATACGGTCAATAAAGAGCATGTTTGCAAAAAGCCCTTGTATTTATTTTCCACTTGTGAGGTGAAGGGTTTGCAATTGGAATGATGAACCACAAGGGGGAGTACTTCTTTTTATTTTCTTTGAATAAACTAGCAAGTATATACAGTTTATGTTTTTTTTCTTTTTATTCAAGATGACCAGTGAATAAAATTACATAAGAAGAATGTGATATTTTGTAAAAGGTGAAAGATTTATACAATCTGAAGAGAAACCAGAGTATGAGAATGTGATATTTTGTAAACAATTTCATTCAATCACAACAGGGAATCAACAATATTCAGGACCCCTGCAAGCTGCCAGGCATTCTGAAAGGCTGTGTATCAGTTTACACTATACCCTATGTCTTCACAAGCCAGTTATATAGGAAAGTGCTGGGAATTCTGGGTGATGTCTTCAAATGAGTGATTCCAGGTGGGCTCATGTTGAACCAGTCTTTCAAAAAATAACTACCGCATGTAGTTTTCAATGCAGATACCACCAAAGATACGTTAAATGTCTGCAGATCTCACACCACACTGTTCAAACTTTCTCAGGCAGGGATATCTTCACTTGTCACGAATTCGGCTGCGCGGTAATAAAGGGGTACATGTGGATCGAGCTCTGAAATTCAATTTCCGCTACTTTCTGGCAGGGCATGGGAGCACAGGCTTCCAGTTGCTTCAGGGAAGTCACTGAAGCCGAGGAGCATTTCAGGTAGAATTCCTGATAATGGGCCAAAGCCCAGGACCAGAGACCTAGGACTAAAGACTACTGAATAGCTGAAAATGATGCGGGCAAATATTTGGGCGAAATAAGGAGTTTATACCTCACATAGATGAAAAGCCCACGGATCAATCTTCATGGGCTTCCTCTTCCTGCTTGTGCTCGGGATCCTGAAACCGGCTCAGAGTGGATGCAGAATCCTGCCTTTAAAGGTGTGTGGGGTGTGTGTCTTCCCACTGAAAGGATTGTAGAACAGAATCCAAACCGGCTTTCAGGGCCCTCCAGGATCTGTGTGTTCAGGTTCCCTGTCATCTCCTCCAAATCCCCTCCCAGGCTCTCTCCCTTTTTCTTACATCTCAGCCACACTGGCCTCTCCTTCTTCTTCAAACCTGCAGAGTCCTTTCCTGCCCCAAAGCTAGATCACTTCTTTCCGGACGCTCTGCCCCCACCCTGCATGCAGTGGCTCTGTCACCCTTCAGGTGTCTGCTCAGGCCAGGCCCTGTTCAGCCCCTCCTGACTCTACCAAAGGTGCACCTGCTCCTCCCCGACTCATTTCCTCCTTAGCACCCATCACACACGGCCCTCATTCCTTTTCTAGCAGACGGGACAGACCTATCTGTCTTCCTAACAAATGTAAGCTCCATGAGGCAAGGACCTTACTTTATAGTTCATAGATGTATCCTCGGTGCTTAAATAACAATAAGTACTCAATAAGTATTTATAGGATAAACAAATTACTTTAACACACAGCAATTTGCTAAGAGGAAAGCAAAAGGTTTTTTAAATCATCCACGATTCCACTCCCCATAGTAACTGCTATCGTGTGATGAATGCGAATCCACCACTGTCCTCTGGACAGGAAAGTTACATGGATATAATCTTTTAAAAATGCAGTGATACTATACACTATTTGTCATTTTTTAGATTTTAATGTATTTGTACTTGAATTTAACAACAAAATAACTGAAACGAAACTGAAGAAATTGGAAACCATCACATTTTTATACAGAAGACATAGTTTTTTAGTTGCCCCTGATAGATCTGTCTAAAATTAAGAAACAAGGTTGTGAAAAATACTGAGGCTTGAATCAATGTTTTGTAACTGCATGTTCCAATTGGGGGGAATTTCTATTATGTTTTTAAAAATATCCCGATATCTGCAACATTTTATCCCATAACTGAAATCCCACAATTGATGTTTCTGTTTTACATTTAAGTGGATTGAAATCTTTCCCATTATTTATTTATTTTTTTACCATTAATTTCTTTATTACTAAGTTTTTTTTTTTACTTTGCTTAGTCTCTTGATTGACTGGAGTTTTGCAGGAGATCTTTTCAGAAGGGCTCATGGCTATTTTTTCTTTTTTCAGGTTGAGGCCCGTCAGGCTGGGCCTGTATCAGCACCAGCTCGCCCGCATGCGATATTTGGCTCATGCTCTTGTTCTCAGCCTTTTGTAGGTATTGCCCACCGCCACTGCACGTCACGGACAAGTCCAAGGCCATTGTCATCATTCCCGTTCTTCTGTCTGAATGGGAGTGGGATTCTTTATCCTTTATGTTTACAAACCTTACCAGCATAGATGCTGGTATTACTCCGTCCTTGTCAACTTTTGTTGCCCTGGGTTACTCCCTGGTATCTCCAGCCTCACCCCCACTCCTCCCTTGCAGGGGGCACCCGGCCTCAGCAAGTATTCTCCCTTCTGTGACCTTACCATGCTGCTACCTGCCCCCCCTGCCCGCCCCCCGCCCCTCCAATGTGCTGCTGCTCATTCCTGCAGCTTTAGCTCCAGCCTCTCCCTAGTGAACACCTCCCCCAGCCCCGTCCTCAGGTGAGCAGCCACTTCCATGCAATGCAACAGTATCCCTTGTATGACACCTGATTCCCTGAGTTACCACTAATGCTGTGCCACGGTCTCACACTCCAGACGATGAGCGCCAAGGGGAAGGATGCTCCCTTTATATCCACATAACTAACCAGCAATTACACCCAGAGTTCTTATCGGTAAAAAGCTGGAAAGGTTGGATGGATGGGTGCGGGCAAATTACAGGGCGGTCAGTAAACAGGAAAAGTGTAAACTGATAGGCTGAGTGCTCTAAGTCTTTAAGGAACAGCAGATGGCGGGGTGGATAAAAAGTGTTATTAAAGAGAAGCCTCCAGGTGAGCTGCAGGAAAAGCCCAGCTTCCCAACGCAGGTGCTAAGAGTCCAGGAGAGCCCGGTCCGCTGTCCCATGCCTCGCATCTAGTCTGCGGAGACGCGTGCACACGATCAGTCCTGGTCCCATCTCCGGACATCTTCAGCTCAGTTACCTGCTAAACCCATTAGCGGGCGTAAACGAAACTATATCGCGGATCTGGCAGGTGGAACTGCTCGGGAAGGGGGCGGAGCTAGTTGTGCGCATGCCCGATGCAGGCGGGCGGAGCCTCAGGTGCGCCTGCGCGGTCGGCGGACCCGCGTCTCCGCCTCCGAGGCGGGGATCCGGGACCCGGGACCTCAAGCGGGATGGTGCAGCAGTGCCAGGTAAGGGTGGGGGCCCCTCCCGGACGTGCGCGCCCCATTCCGACCCTCTCCAAACCCAGCACCCCCCGCTTCGAGCCCCTGGGCGGATGCGATCCCTCCCGACCTCGCAGTCTGGGCTCCAGCGCAGGTCCCGTCCAGTTCCCGGCGCCCCGGACCCGTAAAGGCACCCTTGACCTTTGTCCCTGTTTGAGGGTATTCGTTTGGCCGAAGACAAGTTTTATTTAAAAAGATACGCATCCTCTCTCTTTTTTTCAGGAAATGTGTACCTAGCTCATTTTATTTTATTTTTCAATTGCAGTTTACATTCAATGTTGCTTCGTATTAGTTTCAGGTCTACAGATAGTGCTTAGACAATCACCTGCTTCAGCGGTCCCCAACCTTTTTGGCACCTGGGACCGGTTTTGTGGAAGACGCGGGGGGGGGGGGGGGGGGGGCGGGGCAAACGACACAGGAAGCGGAGCTCAGGTGAGTTCACTGGCGGCCGTGGGCTTGGGGACCCCTGATCAACTTTACAAAGTGATCCCCGCAAAAGATACGTCCTTTAGGCATTCTTGTGACGCGCTTTCTCTGTGCATTTGCAAACCTCGGATCGATTGGTAGAGAACGACGTTCACCTGGGACAGGTGGGCCCTTGCACCCAGCCCTATCCCTTAGATACCCGGCCGACCGCGCAGATTCGTCCCGGGAAATGCCAGTTTAACCTGTATCTCGAACGCACCTACCTCTGTGTGAATGTCAGAGTGGGTCGATTGCATAACTTAGTCCTGGGCAGCTGGGTTCAGTGTGGCGTAGACTAGATTCAAAGGTCAGGTGACTGCCGTGAAAGACATGTTTTTCACTTTGTTTTGTCATTTATTTGTGTAATTCATCTCTTGACAGACATGTGCTCACTGTCTAAGTGTTTAGAAGGGGTGCCTGAATTTCATGTCAGCTGAGCACCGCCCTCACTTCACAGGTCCCAGGGAGGTAGTGTTAGGGCTTTAGCTGCAGCCTAATGATATTTGTAAAACGAAAGAGCGTTCCGAAGTTAGCGGGAATTGTGCTGAAAACATACACGTTTTTCAAAATTGGAATTTGGAGATACACTGACATTTCTGTGGGCGATTTAATTTTCTCTCACTTGTAACATTTGTCTTTGATAAAAAGCACTACATTTGGAAAACAAAGCTCGGCGTGGACAGTCAGAAGAGGACTGTGAGTTGTCATTAAAAGCATCTTCTCCCTTTCAGGTTGAAGTGCTGTATTTCGCAAAGAGTGCCGAAATAACAGGGATTCGGTCAGAGACCCTTTGGGTGCCGCAGGAGATAAAAGCGTTGCAGCTGTGGAATGCAATAGAAGCTCGACATCCAGGGTAGTTAAATGAAGACATATGATTACAGCTTTTAATGTTTAAAAAATGTGTAAATGAATAAAAGTTAAAAGTTAAAAAGATAAAAGATAATAAAAGATAAAAGTTAAAAACAATTTTGATTTTCTTAATGTCAAAAGGGTCTTTAGTTCTATTTTTCTGAAACTACACTGAAAATGAAAATTCTAGTATATAAAAATGCACAACTCCTTAAGAAAGTTTAAAAATATTTTACTGAAAAGCACAGTGAGCTGAGATACTCTCGAAGGGACACGATCATATTTGCCTTTGTAATTTGAAAAATATTGGAAGTGTAGATTTTGCATTTTTATAATGTTAAGTGAAACTGTTACAAATTCTGTTAAAAATATGTGCTTTAAAATTGAAATCAAAATAGAAAGGTCTAAGATTGAAAGAAAAGTGAGAGGTGACCCATAGCCACTGCTGACTTTGTGTTTTGCAATAGTTGATCTTTTCCTGGTATTGAAAATCGGTAATTTCACTGCTGTTGTTCGTACCGCAAGTTCTTTTTTGGAACAGATTATAAAACTGGATTATTTGAAGGTGTTCAGGAATATTGGTAGCGTCACTTAAGTCCAGATAAATGTTTAATGTGTAAAAGATGCTCCATAATATTTGTTCAAAAGAAAAAACTGCCCTAGCTGGTGTGGCTCAGTAGATTGAGTGCTGGCCTAGAACCAGAGAGTCACCGGTTCGATTCCCAGTCAGGGCACATGCCTGGGTTGTGGGCCAGGTCCCCAGTTGGGGGCACACGAGAGGCAACCACACATTGATGTTTCTCTCCCTCTCTTTCTCTCTCCCTTCCCATCTCTCTAAAAATAAATAAATAAAATCTTTAAAAAAAAGAATACTTATTTTTTATTTTGTATGTTTTAAGTTGCTCTTAAAGTTCCCTGATAATCAATGACACATGGTGGGACCTTTGTCCCACTTTATCTTTAACCCTTAACTGCTGGGAGACACCTTGTCTTATGGGGAACTTCCGAGGTATACTTAAGATACTTGTATACTTAAAAGGGTCCTGAGATGAGGAATTTTTTCTTTCTTTCTTTTTTTTTTTCTGGACCTGGTCTGAATGTTGTGTTCAGTCTGGTTTGTTTGTTTGTTTAATTCCCCAAGACACACAGCATCCAATAAGTAGTCGTTAGCAGTTTAGTGTGTTTTTTGTGGTGAAAATATATGTTCTTCAGTGGATGTGTCTTTTCTCTGTAGCATGTGTTACCTTCATGAGTAACTGCTTACACTGCTTCATAAAGTAATGCTTATGTGATATTTTTCGTGGCAGCCAAGGCATTTGAGGTCGAACCCAGCACTGATACCTCTTGTTACGCTTGCTTCCTTCCAGGCTGGCCGATGTCAGAAACCAGGTGATCCTGGCCGTCCGTCAAGAGTATGTCGAGCTGGGGGATCAGCTCCTCCTGCTTCAGTCAGGAGACGAAGTCGCCGTCATCCCCCCCATCAGTGGAGGATAGTGCTCTGGAGCCCCCCAAGTATGTGAGACCCGATTTTCTTCCCCAGTCTTCAGGAGAAGGGTCAGCAGGTGGTCAGCCCTGTGTGCGGATCGCTTTGACTGCGTGCTCTTTGTGAGTCTGCCTGCAGCAGCTCCTGGTTAAAGCGGCAACCCTTCGTCGGTGCCGGCAGACTCACAGATACCCACTGTCATCTTGGTGTCAGCTCTGTGGAAGCCGTGAATGCCAGGTGGATGTGTTCATCCCGTTCACTTAACGTGGCTTGTTGAGATGTGTTCCAGGCAATGTTGGATGCTGGAGCACTAATGCCCCTGTTTTTCAGGAGGGAAAACTGATGTTCAGAGAAGTTACAAAACTCGTGTGTGATCGCAGAGCTAATAAGTGGCAGAACCAACAGAGAACTCAGATTATTGGACTCTCTGTGTACTTTTTCACGAATGTGTTTATCAATCTAGATAGTAGCTCTCCTGGGCAGAAATGGGGAAACATTACAGAGCCAGGAAGGAAAAGGATCGCTGTGCCTAAGGCGAGAGCTCACCCACGTCCAGGGACTTTGGATCCATGTAAAGAACAGCTTTATTTGTACCGCTGTGCTGCAGGTGGCCCCAGGACCCTGCCACATCTCCCTCTTCCCAGACAGCGCAGGCCCGTCTGAGCCGGGTGACGTGTGAAAGCAGGTGTAGGTGTAGTCGGGAGAGATGGACAGAATGAGGCTGATTTCACTGTCGGCCGGAGAGTGAGCACCGTAGAAATTAGCAGTCCTACGCAGTAGAAACTTGGCTAGGTTAGGAGTAAAAGAAAACGCTCTCAATTTGATACGGTTTTTCTCCAGAACCGGAGTAAATATCATCCTCAGTGGTCCAACCTTGGCTTCTTTAAAGGAAGGAACAAGCTAGGGGTGCCTCAGTATTTTTTCTCCCGCTTCTCCCCGCCATCTTCTGGAGCATGGCGCCCCCGAGGTGAAGAATAAAGAGTACAAAGCAGATGCCCATGTCCGTGAGACTGGAGCCTGCTGAGTCTTCCCGTTTAGAAATACGGGAAGAGTTCCTTGTCAGACGGGCGTCTATTTTACTTGGGAACTGTGGTCACCTTACCACGGGCACAATGTTAGAAAAGTGCTATTTTGGGGGGTTTGGAATTTATTCAGAAAATGATGGGCTGCCGTTGAAGTTGGGGGTGTGTGATTAGAGACGCTCTTCGGAAGGATTAGGAAGTTTACTCGGCACCCCAGTGGGTTGCGGAGGGGGTCCGACAGAGCTGGAAGCCTGCGTTTTAGAATTCGCGTCCCCGTGGAATCGCCTTGTGGGAACTTGATGCGGTTTGAAGGTCGCAGACTGTGTTTGGGTTACCTGTGTCTCACTGCCAGAAAAGGGGCGGAGGGGGCTCAGGTGGCATGTGCAGGAGTTGAAATGTCTGCATCCAGGGGTGCAGCAATGCTCGCTTGCTAGTCTCTTCCGTAGCTGGCGGAGACGGGGAGCCGCGCGGCAGGGTTAGTAAGCTTCCTTGGCTGGAACCAGCGTGAGTGAGCCCTCAGCTCCTCGCTGGTCTTTGCCTGTGGATGAAGCCCCGTGGGATGTGCGGTTCTGTCCAGACTGCTCGTGGCCCGCACACCTCCACCTGCCTGCCCAGCCTCCGCCAGTCTGTTCTCTCCCTTGCTCAGGGGGCTTTGAGCCTCCCCATAGTTTCTGGGGCACATCCTCCTCTTTCTTGTCTCACAGCCTGGCCTTTGGCTTTCCCTCTGTCTCTGCGGGGGGGCAGCCCGAGCAGGTGTGGACTCTAAGCATCAGCTCTAGAGAGAGGCCTCCCTCGGTCCTCTCCCCTCCGAGAATCTGACCCAAGCCCTCTCCCTGAGCCCTGCTGTGTCCATATGTCTCTCCTACTTGTGATGCCGTCCAACACTTGATTTCCCTCATTCCGCAAGGGCCCCCCCGAGTGTGGGGACCAAGGCTGTGTCCCGGGTCTACATCAGGTGCGAGGGGGAGGCCCTGCCCGCTCCGAGCATGTCCCAAATGCTGGATGAGTGAAGTGAGGAGAGCTGGTGAAGGGCGTGCACTTCCTCCTTTTATTTCCTGGGTGACTTCGCTGGGGTTGTGCCTGGTTCCTGTGGGGTGACCATGTGGTTGTGCTCCCCCCGCTGCCTTTTTTGGATAAAGGAAGAGGGACTGCTAGGCGTGCTGCCCGGTTACAGAGGGGTTCTGGGGGAAGTGCCTGTGGATGAAGTGTTGAGGTCAGGACCATACCGTGATGGGGGATCAGAGTAGCAATTCCAGAACTGGGGAGAAATTGGCATATGAGGTAGATTATGTTGTAAGTGATCATGTTAATGGTAAATTCCCTTTTGTATCACACTTGATTCATTCAGGATATTTATACATAATACTGTTTTGCTAAAATTTGACACTTTATCATGCAGATCAAATCATGCCTCCTAACACATCTGATGCAGGAAAACTGTGATCGAAACAGTCTGGAAGCTGTTGTCTTGCCTCTAGTACCACTGTGAAGGCTTATTAATATCTCCTTCCTAGGAAAGACATGAATGAAGTTGAAGAGAAATCTGAAGATATAGTAAAATTCACCACTGAGAGACTTTCCATAGATGAAGCCTCGCAGCTGGTGACTTCTCCACGCTGCGGTGCCATATCCCTGTTTGTAGGTGAGTTGTGACTTCCCCGCGGCAAGGCGGCCGCGGCCGCAGGAGTGTCCAGGCTCGGGGGTCAGGCAGGATTTTCAGAGACGGATGAGCAGTAAACCACGGCGACCCGTGGTGGTGGGTAGAAATGTTTTTAGCTCTTGTTTTGTTTTAGTAATCTTCGGATTAACATGTTAAAGGCATAATCAGAACAGGGTAAGAGTCATTATTAGCAGAGAAAATTCTGTATTTTCCAAACACTGAGGGAAAATTGGTGATGATAATAACTTAATAATAATCCTGGGACCATACTGTTTTCCTTTTTTTTGATTTAATCTTCACCTGAGGACATTTTTGTCATTGCTTTTAGAGAGACAGGAAGGGAGAGAGGGAGAGGGAGAGAAATATTGATTGGTTGCTTCTTATAAGCTCCCCTTCTGGGGATTGAATCCACAACCTTTCGGTGTGTAGGACGATGCCCGACCAACCGAGCCGCACCAGCCAGGGCCGCCGTGTTTTCCCTTTGAGTCCCGAGTGCTGCCGGGAAAGAGATACACCCCGGTTGCCACGCGCGTGTTTCCGCTAGCTTGCCCGGCCAGCGCATTTTATTTCCTTACCTTTGTGAACATCAGCTTTTGTTTTTCTCATCATTTTCATTTTTAGACTGTTTCAAAGTAATTTTTAGACAAATTGGTATGCTCCTTGTCTATTCAAAAATAACCCTTTTTTATTCTATTAATGTGCAATTTTTATTATAAGGAGAAACTTTATTCTAATTACTTTTTTTTTCAGGGACCACAAGAAATAACTTTGAAGGAAAAAAAGTCACTAGCTTAGAATATGAAGCCTATATACCGATGGCAGAGACCGAAGTCCGCAGAATCTGCAGGGACATCAGGCAGAAATGGCCAGTGAGACACGTGGCCGTGTTCCACAGACTCGGGTAAGCCGCCCTTCACCAGCTAGGAAGCTGTGTGTCGTTGCTGCCCGCCTGTCCCCGTACCGATTCTGCCTCTGCAGTTTCTCAGGGGCCCCGCGTTAGGTGAGGGATGTTTGCGTTCTTTGGCAGACGGTGGAGACGCCTCCCCAGCGCCCTTCAGGCGGCTTGTCCGTTGTGGCATGTGGGGAGCGCCAGGCGCTGGGACAGCACCCAGGTGGCGGACCCTGGGGCCCCGAGCCGAATAGCTGGTGCGCCTGTGCCCAGGCCCTGAGGCCTTTTGACACTTGTTTTGTCACCTGGATTCCTTATATCACAGTCTATTAAGAAAAACAATTTCTAAAGTAAATGCCTTTGAGGGTCATTAGATTAGTTTGCCTTTATGAACCATGAAGAAGAGTGGAGTGCGGGGCTTTAAAGAGCACCCGGCGACTGAGACTCTATCTGTCATTGTTGATCAGAGTTACTACTTCGTTCCGGATGCCTGTAAATTCATGAATAATTCATGTTCCCGATTCTATTATTTACTGTCATTTGCTGTTCAGTGTTTTAAACTCCGTGTCACACTGCTCCTGTGGTAACCGTTTCTCTAGCATTACCCTGCACGGAGCCTTATCTGATCAGGGGTGTGCAGAGTCAGCGAGGGGCCCCTTTGCTCCTGCTGCCGTCGCACGGGTCCCCGGGGGTGGGGGGTGTGGCAGATGCTCACAGAGCAGCTGCAGCCACAGCGAGCCCTCTGCCGAGCGCAGCTGGGCGAATTCTGTGTGCTCTGTTTTCTGACGGAGCTGGGCATTCAGGTAAAGGAGGAGTGGGTGTTAGTTCCAAGAGTGCGTCTCTGGGTTTTTCTCACGTGCAGCCGAGTCTTTAACACGTAGCTTCAGAGAAGGTGGTGACCGTCCCCGTGTCTCGCTGCAGCTCAGTGCCCGTGTCGGAAGCGAGCGTCGTCATCGCGGTGTCCTCGGCCCACAGGGCTGCGTCCCTCGAGGCCCTGAGCTACGCCATCAACACTTTGAAAGCCAGGGTGCCCATATGGAAGAAGGTGAGTCAAGAATATTTCTCATTGTGCCTTCGGACATGATTTTTCTGAGGGATTTTTTAAGGATAGGGCATAAGAGTAATCCATACAGAGTCTATTCACGGGTCTTTCCTGACTCTGTAAAATCTTGTTTTCTTTATCTGTAAAATAGGGTGTTTCTGTAACATCTTTTCCAAGGCTGCTTAGGCATGAAAACTATATGCCCCCAAGTGCACGGCCTGGAGTCGGCCCCCACAGCGGGGATGCCTTGTCTGGACTGTGGCCCTGGACGAGGACCCACCAGAACGCAGGGGTCTTCCCTTTGGAGAGTGGGAATAACGCGTGGCTACTTAGGTGACTGCTAACCCAGAGATTCCTCAAGGCAGGAGAACCTCCTAGAGCTTCACCCTTCAGACAGAGAGAAGGCTGGGATATCACCTCCTCAGAGAAAGTGCATAGTGAGCAAGTGTAAAGATACGCCTAGGACGCTGGGCCGTGTTTTCCATCTGTGTGTCCAGCCCACCCGAGAGGGCCGGCCGTGCTCTGGGTCAGCAGAGTCCTTCGAGGACGCGGAGAGCTGCCTGTCTCTGCCCCGCTGCGGTCACATGGACAGCTGGGCTGTCCTGTGCGCCCAGGCTCTCGGCTTGCCCGCCGCTGCGACGCTGTCACAAAGCTCTGAATGTGGGAGCAGCTTGGCAGGGTGGGAGGCCGGAGTGGGGACCACAGGGACAGTGCCTGTGGGGGGCCTCCCTCAGCAGGGCCCAGGGGCCAGCTGGACCCCGAGCCAGGGCCTGTGAGGTTTGGGGCCCTGCTCCCTGCATGACAACCAAAGCCCATTGCCATAAGGGCCGGCGGGGGTGAGCGGACATGACATGTGGAGGGACACTGTCTCAGGGCAGCTTGGCTCCGAGGTTGCTGCAGGCCAGGCTCCCCAGGGCCCACAGTGAGGTCATGGGTCCCTGGAGAGAGGGTGGCCAGAAAGCTCCCCAGAATGAGTTGTGAGCCTGGGGGTGGGGATGGGGGCAGAGGGACTGCTAGCCCACTGAGTGGATGAGAGGGGGCGGCCCCCAGTTATTTGGGGTGCAGGTTTCAGAGGATGACCGAATTCGGGTTCCTTCCTGCAGAACAAGAACCGGCTAGAGAGTAAAATGAGAAAGTGCTGTGTTCTTACTCCTCTGCCTTCCAGAAACCGCCCTCACGCTCATCTGGTCCCAGTGGAGCCTGGGCTTGGAGAGCGGTGGGGGCAGCAGGGAGGGCGCCCGCTTGCAGAGCAGCTGTCTCCGGGGTGCGGCGCGGCCGTTGGAGAGCTTCTGCCTGGCCTCACAGCTGATGGAACCTCCCCTTCCTCCCTTGGGGCAGCGTGTTTAGAACGAGGAAGTGGGCTGAGTGTGTGGAAAGGAGGAGTGAACACTAAACCCCTCCTCTCTCTGCGTGACCTTGCCCAGACTGCCCCTGTGCTGTTCCAAGGGGAACTCACCGTCTGTTCTGCCCAGCGGTCACCCCTCGTCTTGTTCAGGCTTCTTATCTGCTGTTTCTCTGACGGGGCTGGGCGTCCTTGAGCGTAGGGAACGTGTTTATTCCTTTTTCGGCCCTCAGCCCTCGTATAAATGTTCACTGGATTGTTAAAGGAGGAGCAGATTTGAGTGGTTGTGATATTCACTTGCCTTCATTATTCACATACACCTGTATTTATTTAAATGCTTTGTTTTGAATACCTGTTTTGCTTCTGTTTTAGGAAATGTATGAAGAATCGTCATCGTCTTGGAAGAGAAACAAAGAATGCTTCTGGGCCACCAACGAGTAAATCACTTCTGTGTTTAGAGTACTAACGTTTAAATTTGGTAAACTCCTCTGTAATCACGTTTTGATTTTTCTTCTGCAGAAGTTAAGCGAGTTCAGGATGAGGTCCTGCACTGGAGCTAGAGACAGGAAAGGCTTTGGGAGGAAAATGGAAGAATGACTTAAGTGTGAGGGAAGACATCAGTGGCAGATGGATTGTCATGTGACTAAGTCCTTGTTGTCACTGGACTCACTGCCCTGTGGCCCCTTCCTGCTGAGCATGTCTCAGAAGCCCCCCTCCCCCGCATCCCGTGATGGTATTGTTACAGGAAGTTCATGGGGGGGGGGGGGTGGTGGTGGCAGGAATGGGGGGTGTACAGAGTAATTATCCGAGAGTCTTGATATATTTTTAGAATTTCTATATTTAAAAAATAAACCAAATAAAACATGATTAAAAACGTTTAAAAGCAGTATTTTTCTCTTTTTTTAAATTAAGTGGTAAGTCCTGGCTGGTGTGGCTCAGTGGATTGAGTGCCGGCCTGCAAACCAAAGGGTTGCCAGTTCAATTCCCAGTCAGGGCACATGGCTGGGTTGTGGCCAGGTCCCCAGTAGGGGGTGTGCAAGAGGCAACCACACATTGATATTTCTCTCCCTCTCTCTTTCCTCTCCCCTCTCTCTAAAAGTAAACAAATAAAAATATTTTTAAAATCTTAAAATTAAGTGATAATACTTAAAACATGTATTTCATAATATGGAAATCTCTAGTATTTCAGAATCTGTCGCTTTACTTACCATATTTTCTTCATCATCAGTACCATATCAATATACAAATCAGCATAAAAGCATTGTAAAAGCAGGCACACTGACTAGCACCAAGGTTCGTTGGTGTTACAATGTTAGCTGATCCTTAAAACTGGACCCACCACCGATGGAGAGAGAGTTACGTGGTTGTTATTAAAGCTTCTTCAGATAGTACCCCCTGTGGCTGCCTGTGGAACATGATCGTCAGCGAAGTCATCGGTAAACAACCTCCTGCGAGGTCTTTACAGGCAGCGAAGGTCCGGTCCTGCGTGGCCGCCTGTGTTCTCGTAGCTCAGAGTGTAAGCCCCAGATTGGCCTTTAAGTCATCAGGTACCGACCTCACTTCAGGCGGCTGACACCGTCCCAAAGTCGGCATTGCGTGTATCGGGAACAAAGGCTATCCTTTCAGACACTTAGGTTGACGGTATTCTTGGCAACGTCATTTGTTACACCTAGTGAGACCTTTTTTACATAAGGAGTCCGTTTTTTCAGCCTACACCGAATGCCCGTCTGCTGCCAGGCACCCACCTGGGGGTCCTTGTTCACCAGCCCCACTTGTCACGGGGAAGGTCTGTGTCTTGTCTTTTCCTGGGACCCTCAGGACAGCCACGCTGGCATCAGCAATCCCCCAGTAACCGGGGCCCTTTCCTCCACCTGTCCAGAGATGGGGCTGGAGGGACAGGAGGCAGACACAGCCCACCAACCACTCCCTTCCCCAGGAGGTCTCCTGGCCTGGCCCTGGCCGCTCTGAATTCTTGCTTCTCCCTTCCACCAAATCTCAGCCTGCCCCTGCCTGAGAACAGAGACAGTTTTAACCGTTCGGAAAGCACGGTACCCTGTGGCGTTGCTGGCCCGCTGTACATGTTCCTAGGATTTTTACCCCTGTTAATGTTTGTTATGTCATAGATGTTTGCATCTGTGTGGTATATGTGGATTTCAGGTTTTTTCTACTCCAGTATTTCCTTGGAGAATCTTTATTGATGGTAATTATCTTTCTAAGAAACAAAACATTCTTCAAACATGTTTTTAACAGTGCTGCCTTCACGAAGTGGGCTGTATTCTGAGTCTGGGACCCACTGTTACGCTCCTCAGTCTCCAGTGCAGGCTTAGTGGCTCGGTGGGGGTGTGCTGCAGTGCTGGGTGGTCGCCCTGGACCAGAGGGGTCTCCGCCAGTCCCACTTTCTCAGGAGCAGCGGAGCTTATCTGCAGTTGAGATCCCCAGGGGCTAGAGGCAGCTCTTCCGTCTGTCAAGTAATTAGAAGAGCGATGTAAAAAAAAAAATTACCCTCCAAGCAGATTGCCTGTGAGGTTTCAAAGTCCCACTGCAACCGTGGCGGGGTGTCATAGCCAGGTAAGCTCCCTTAAGAAGTGGGAAATTGAGATCACTTGTGTTTTAAGTACTTTTCAATAGGTTAGGAAAAGGAAGAGGATTTCATCTTCTCTGACAGTAACAGCAGGTGTTCAGGGAGTACTTTCTGATTTGCGGGTATCTGCCTGTTAGATGGGGTGTTGAGGTGCATTTTCAGTATGTTGTGAGAAACCGGTAGTTTGAGTCTCGATCTCAGAATCCCGCATGAAGCTACTGGAGAATCAGAGAACGGACTCCTGGATACTTTTTGATGCAGCCACTTCTCCCTCCTGCTGCTGTGACCTCTGCTGTCCAAGGCACCACTACATTGCTCCAGAATGTCACTGCGGCCAGCTGACCTGTCCCCTGCTCTGTCTCCCATCTAGGTCATTTCATATCCTGGGAACCTCCTGGTACTGATCACATCCTGGGACCTGAGAGTCCTTACCTGGCCTCCAGCCAACCCGATCCCTTGCATCCCTACCCACCCCTCTGACCTCCTCTGGTTCAGTGTCCCGGCTGGTACATGGAGGCTGCTTCTGCCATGGGACCTTCACCTGTCTTCCTAGAATGCCCTCCGTCCGGGTATCCCAGTCGGCTTCTGCACTTCCTTTCAGTCCCCGATTGACTGTCAGCTCCTCGGAGAGCCTGCTCGGGAACCTGCCGCCTTACTCTGCTCTTCCTTTTGTTCTGGCGCTTCCTGCTGCCAGGTGTGCTGCGTCTGTTCCTTCACCTCCATCACGAGGCTCCATCTCATCACCGATCTTCCCGAGGTCGGGACTTATGCCGAGGTCACCACAGGGTCTAGCCAACACATGGACTCCAAAGCACTGTTGGGCCCTGATCAGTGTGGCTCCGTGGGTTGGGCATCGTCTGGAAAGGCAAAGGGTCCCCGGTTTGATTCCCAGTCAGGACACATACCTGGGTTGGGGCCTGGTCCCTGGTTGGGGTATGTGCGAGAGGCAACTGATCCATGTTTCCCTCCCTTCCCTCAATCTAAAATTAAATAAATGAAACCTCTAAAAAACCAAAGGTACCGTTGATGTTTTTTACCCCAAACGACACACCTGAGTCTTATGTAGTTGTGCCCTTTCCAGATGCATGCCTGGACCTGGCTAAATGAATGGGTGGGCGGGTGCAGCCTTCTCGTCCACGTCCTCCCCGCTCTCCCCGCTCCCGGCCTGTGGCAGCGGTGTTGCGGAGCACGTGACAGCCTCCGCCCCCAGGGGGCGGACACCCGGGTTGTTTCATACCTGAGCTGTTGTACGCAACGCTGCAGTGAGCACAGACAGGGCTGCGTACAGCTTTTCAAGTCGGGGTTTCATTGTCTTTGGATAAATACCCAGAAGTGGGATGGCTGGGTCACAGGGCAATTCTATTTTTAATTTTTTGAGGGCCCTCCATACTGGTTTCCCCAGGGGCTGCACCAGTCTGCATCCCCACCAACGGTGCACGAGGGATCCCCTTTCTCCACGTCCTCGCTGGCACTTGTTGCTTGTTGATCTATTGATGAGGGCCATTCTGACAGGTGTGAGATGTAACTCATTGTGGTTAATCTGCACTTCTCTGATGATTCGTGATGTGGAGCACCTGTTCACTTGCCTGGTGGCCGTCTGTACACCCTCTTTGGAAAAAATGTTAAGTTCCCGACCATTTTTTAATTGTGTTTTGTTTTTGATATTAAGATGGGTAAATGCTTTGTATATTTTGGATAGTAATTTCTTATTGGATGTATGATTTTAGCTAAATGAAATAAGTCAGAGAAAAAGAAATACAGTATGATCTCACTTATATGTGGAATCTAAAACACAGACTCATGGATACAGAAAACAGACTGGTGGTTACCAGGGCGGAGAGTGGTTAGGGGTGGGCGAAATACGTGAAGGGATTAAGAGCTACAGATTTCCAGTTATAAATGTCACGGGCATGTAAAGTACAGTACAGTGAATAAATATATTGTATGGTGACAGAGGCAGTAATAATTTGTGTGATGCAGTTAGGTAGCTCTCCCAGCAGGGGGCAGTAGAGCCTGGGCTATAGTAAGAGCAACGCAAGTCAGATTTTAGTGGGTTATTTTTATTTTGCACAGAGCCAAAAAGTGCAGTTTGGTTAGTAGCCATTTATTTTTAAAGTAAGTTAGGTTGGAGTGAGTTGTCGATGAAAATTAGTCTCTGATTTTGAATCAGATGGTTTTTAATTTTTAATTTGTATCTTAATTTAGGATATTAGGTGGAATGAGAGAGCTTTTAAAAATGCTGTTTGCAGTTTTAAAAATGATGTGGACTAAGACAAGGAATTACTTTTAGAAAAATGAATAAATTTCAAGTTGTTTTCCAGCTGGGACAGAGTGGTGGCTTTAACACAGGGCACTTGCAGCCGCGCTGACCTTCTCTGTGACGGAACCACCAGAAACTAATCTTCCGTTGGTCCAGAGTAATGTGTTACAGCACAACGCACACCAAACACTCCTGGTGGGGGCACAGTTGGCGGCTGTAGTGACTCTGTTCACCAGCGGGGGGCAGAGGAGGGGTGGGAGAGGCCGCCCCACACCGGACATCTGTGCAGGGATGTAAATGGTGACTCATCTGCACAAAGAAGGCCAGTCTGTGAGCCTGGGATGCATCCTGTGTTACAGCCCCAGCACATTCAACCCTTAAAAATAAAATGTAAGCCCTCCTGCCCACTCCTGAAATGAGAAAACACAACCGGGCAGATGACTGTTCCTGCAGGTCGCGTTGCTTGGCTGCCTTATTTTTCCTCTCGACTTTATTCCAAGCCCACGTTTCACTTCCAGAGATAAGCTGTGCTTCGGAGTGGTGCTTCTCAAACTTGAACGTAATAGGAATTATCTGACTTACCAGGGATCTTGTTAAACTTCTGGTTTGTATATAATAGTTCCGGGGGCACTGAGACTGCCCTTTGTAACAACCTGTGGACCATTGTGAGGAGCAAGGCTTGGCACCTGGACGCTAAGCTCTGCGGGCCGTTCAAGGTCCCTACGGAACACCTGGCCTCCCTGCCAGCCATGGGAGGGTCGGCCCAGCCCCTCCCTTCTGCGGAGTGGAGGACGTGTGCTGACCACACCGAGTATGTTAGACCAGCAGAGTGAAATACAGAAGCCGCAAAATTCCAAATCCCCAGTGAACAGCATTATTTTCAAAACCACTTTAATGATATTTGGGAATGTGGTAGGGGAGGAGTGGTTCACAATTAAATAACGCTTTTTCGCCTGCGCCTCACGCTTGTGCAGGAGAAGGGCCCTTAAGTCATGCCTGCTGACCCCTCCTCCAGTTCGATTGTTATTTCTCAGAAGGCAAGTGAACTCTGCAACTTCATGTACAAACACGCATACATTCGTTTCCATATTTTTGGTGCAGAGAGAAAAAAAACAAAAGCTAGTCAATCAAAAACAATATACTTATTACATCTTACCAACGATTTATACATTATGTATGAAGGAAAATACCCAAGTCTTTTAAAAATATACAATTCTAATAGAGTCGTGCAATATATACATTTATATAGACTTTCTCTTCCAAAATAAATCAGGCACATATGAAATCATCTTTTTATATTTACATAATGGCTACATTTTCATTCTTTAAGGTTCAAAGTAGTTTACATTGTTATGTATTTCAAACTTCACCCTGTGTTTGCGTAAACCTCCAGAAGGTCAGGGTTTCAAATTGATTAAAGCGGGTCCACGAAGGGCATCGTCCTAACGTGTTGTGTACATGAGTATTTTCTGCGTGCAAACTGAAATAGCTAAGACGGACCGAGGAGATTCCTTCGAGGAATCCCGGCTGCTGTTGAATGATGTCTTAACTTGTGAGATTTTCCTACAGGAATTTATAGCTGTATATTGGAATAAAGACAGTATAAAATTATACCTCTTATAATAACGTTTACTATAATCACTTGTGTGATCAGGATAATTTGGTTTTCGTTTTCTTCAGGGTTCATAGGTAATTTTCACTATTTTATAAAAACAGCAGTGCCAGCTGGAAAAAATTTCCGTCAGAAGTTCTCGTTTTGCCCCTAAAATGGAAACGCTGATGTCACACCTCTGCAGTCCCTTCCCAAACTGTTCTCAAAGGAAGGAAGGTGCGGCAGCTGGGCAGGGGGCAGCTCCGTTCTCATCACGTCCGTTCAGACAGATCCGGTCTGAAGGCCATTCACCAAACGGACCCTCGAAAAGGGCATCTTTCAAGCCCCGCACTCTACTTAGTTTCAAAACGACAGTGTGGCTAAATAGGAATACAAACTTCTTTTTCAGCAATTGAAACATTTCTCCGATGAAGATTCACTTCTGCTTCCAAGCGCCTGAACAATACTCCTGTGTGGGTAGCTATAGCCTCAGCCTTGGCTGTTCGGGGAGCAGAGGCTGTGCCCTTAGGCTGCGTGTCCTCGGAGCAGCGGGTCTCCGTCGGGGTGATTCTGCCTCCTGGGAGGCAGACACAATGCTTGGAGACAGTTCCAGACGGTCACGACCAGGGGGGAAGAGTGGTCCCAGCGTGTGGTGGGGAGAGGCCTGGAACGGCACTAAACGTCCCTCGAGGCGCAGGAGAGCCCACGGGAAAGGGCTACAAGGCCCCAGCCACGGGCCTCCGCCGAGAAGCTGGACCGTGTGTGAGATGGTGCAGACAAGCGGCTCGTTTACTTCGTTTACAGGAATCACGCTGCTTCGTGGAAACGTTGCGGCGGGCGCGGCTCCCCGAGCCAGGTGGCCTGAGTTCCGGCCGCTGGGCACATGTGCCCGACCGCAGCCCAGTGCTTATTCCAGCGGGCGAGGCCCCCGCCGCTGAGTCTTTGCCCAGCACGTGGAGGAACTAGCATGTGCATACATACAGAAGTTACACGGTTTATTAAATATTCTTTATCAGCTTCATGACCAGCTTCTCCCCCACACATTTTGTAAATAAAAGAATTTTATTGCAGTGAAACAGGTTTAATCCAAACTGCTGTCAGAAAAATTGGGCCCTGTCACGGCTAGCTGGAGGACACCAGGGCGGGTTGGCTACAAACCCCTGGCATTTTGTGGCTGTTCTTATCTTCTTTGTTTTGGCAAATACAAAATAAAATGATTAAGCTGCGTGCAGCTGTGGCCTGCCGACGCAGGGGCCGGTCCAGGAGGGCGTGGCGGCCAGGCGCACACAAGCAAGCACTGGCCGCCCTCCGACTTCTTTCCGAAGCCAGACCGTGGAGGAGGGCCTGTGTGTGTTATAGGACGTCCAGACACTGGACTTTTAGAGCTAAGAGCGTCCCCGCTGGGCTCCAATGCCGTCTTCCCATATCACCACGGGGACCCTGAGGTGACAGGACTGGTCCGAAGCTTCCGTTGTGCAGCTGGACCTGGCACTGACCCCACTGCTTTGCCCGCGCCCTCCTCCCCAGCCCCACCCTGTGAGAACGTGGGCACTCAGATCCAGAAAGAAGGTGCAGAGGAGGAGTGGGGGGTGGGCCTCAAGGAGGTCCATTCGCGCCACAAGGACCGGGTGCTTCTTCAACTAGGGGTTCCAGGGCCTCATCCCCATCCGACCAAGTAAGAGCCACAGGAGTGGGGGCCGAGAATCTAGCTTGTGAGCAAACATGCCCAAGTGACAGCAGCCACTGTGGAGGTTTAGGTTCCCCGGAAGGGGACAAGCACCAAGGGCACTCTGGCTAGTTCAGGGTCACCGGCCTCTCTCTGCACCTCCTCGCAAAGTCCTGTGCCGGTGTTTTACTTTGCCTGCTGACATTCCAACTGCTAGAAATTCACTCGGGCTGTGGCTCCTGCTTGTTTAGCACTCAATGAAAATAGCTCCCCCAAGTTCACTGGGCGTGAGAGTCGAACAGACGGCTTCTCCTCCTTACCCCCGATGCAGAGCTGCTGCCCGAGGAAGGCGGATATTTGGACACAGGTAGAGGAAGATGGGCCACTGCGGACCCCTGGGGAGGAGGCAGGCTGGGTGGGGGCGGGGGGGGGGGCTTCTAGAAGACAGGGCTCCAGGGGTTCAGTGTGGAAGGTGGTGACATGCCAGAGACGTTACCCCTTTTAAAAGTTCACAAGGTCCCTGCCAGCCAGCCAGCCAGGGCAGCCGGTGTGAACCCGAAAGGAGGAAGGAAGCCTCCTGCTTCTTCCTCTGACACCAGCTGCCCTCCTGTGGACAGGACCGCACTGTAAACCTTGCCGCAACTTTCTGTGCTTCGGCCTCTGCACTCCCTCGGCCCACTGAACTGGAGACGCCCCCTGCAGGAGGCTCGCTCCAGCTGTTCAAGGTTTTCCTAAGTACATCGCAGCAGGAAAGCCACGAGAGGAGGCAGCCCGGGGTGATGACAGCAAATTTTACCTCGTTTGTCAACAAAATTTTCCCGTAAACTCTGTGACAACTTCCGGTGAGCAGCGTATGTTGAAGACTGTTGGCTTTTTCCCCCAAACATCAATATCCGAGCAATTATCTCTCTACACCAAATCTACCTTTTTTGTTGCTGCTTAAAAACAATCATTTTATACAATTGGGTTCTCCGCCCCCAAATCTAAGAAAGGTTACATTTTTCTTTAAGACATGTCAAGTTTGTAAGCATTTCAATTTTCTGACACAGTGCACATTGTAATGTAAACTCTGGACCAGCCAGATAAAGATCACTTTTCCACATAAAATAACCCCCACCCGCACCCCCAGTTTCTTTTTTTCCAAACTGACCTGCAGTTTTCTTAAAATAAAATATCAGGCTAGTTCACCTATTGCATCACAAGACAGTGGGATTTTTTTTAAAAAATCCACGCCAACAGCAGACCCTGGCTGGGAGGCCGCCTGGTCCACGGCAGGTTCACGGTGGGTGCTCAGCTGTTGAGTTCTGTGGTCTCGTCAACCTCGTCTGGATTTTTGGCCATTTTTTCGTATTTTCTTTTGAAGAAGCCGAGCTGTGGGACAATGTTGTAACAGTGTTACCATCTCTGGCTCATACTGGGTGGCGCCTGAGACCCCCTTCCCTGCCGCTTGCCCTAAAGTGGGAACCGCCAGGGCTCTGGAGAGGGTGGTGTGCGGACCGGACTGAGTGGAAATCAGCCCTTCAGGGAGGAAATTCACTCCCAAGAGCGGAACTGAATTGCGTCAACTTCAGTTTTTCAGGCTGCATTTATTTGTGGTTGAAAAGACCTTCAAGGGCCTGGAGGAAGGGAAGGCAGCAGGGAAGAGGACCTGGACAAGACCAAGGAGGTGAGACACTTCCCCGCTGCTTTCAAGGATGGGAGTGAGACTTTGCACACAGCGTGTACAGTCTTTTCTCTCCTGATGGGGAGGGACCGTATAAAACATAAGGTTGCTGTCCGATCAGGAAATTCAAGAGAGGTCCTCAGGAGCCCTGCATTTTTTTAAAAAGATTTTATTTATTTATTTTTAGAGAGAGGAGAAGGGAAGGGAAAAGAGAGGGAGAGAAACATCAGTGTGCGGTTGCCTCTCATGCGCCCCCCACTGAGGACCTTGGCACACAGCCCAGGCACGTGCCCTGACTGGGAATCGAACCTGTGACCCTTTGGTTTGCAGGCCGGCGCTCAGTCCACTGAGCCACACCAGCCGGGGCAGAGGTCCCATATTTTTAAATAAGAAACTTTCCTTACCTTCCATAAAATCGCAACCAGAGCTAATAGCAACAGGATTCCAGCAATCACACTTCCTACTACAACTCCGGTCGGCACTTCGGCTTTCTCATGAGGCTTCATTATCGTAATGGGAATCTGCAAATGTACGCACACAACAACTGAGTTAACCAGGGCTGGCACCAAAGCAAGATGGTTTTGCCAGTTCTCCGGTTTTGTAAATGACGGTCACATGACTTGCCCAGGACTGTGTTCTTCAGTTAAACATGGTGCAGGACGATTTCTAGACAAAATGCCCCTGCAAAGCACAGGCAAGGAACACACGTTTTCCTCCTTTTCACTGCATCCGTATTTAGCAGATGTGCCATCTCTGATGACATCCGATGCATTAATGATTTATGAAATAGAACTTAGGTTTCTTGCACACGGTTTTACCGTCAAGGGAAAGCATCTGGAGCCCAGTCTTGGGAGGGAGTCACAGGCCTGTGATTAAGCCACAGAGACAACCACTTGGTACTGGGCTCCTAAAACATTGATTTCCCTTACCTCCCCCTCAAGCTTATCTGATATGCACTGTTAAAAAACAGAAGGACTATCTCAGGGCTCAGGTTGTCCTTTACAGCGATGAGATTGTCCTTGAGGCTACCTCTGATTCTTTATGTCCACTTCCTGGCAATCTTTGTGACTTTGTAATGGAATGACTACCCTTGAGTTTTAACAGTGAAACTGTATAGTCTTTGTTTTTTTAATT
The DNA here is from genome assembly GCF_022682495.2 of Desmodus rotundus. Classification (NCBI taxonomy): domain Eukaryota; kingdom Metazoa; phylum Chordata; class Mammalia; order Chiroptera; family Phyllostomidae; genus Desmodus; species Desmodus rotundus. The sequence continues at coordinate 209,172,184 of NC_071387.1, read as the reverse complement.
GTAGAAAGCATCACAACCACTTCCTCCACAAAGTGTTGGGTTGGCCAAAAAGTCTGACTGGTTTTTCCCATAAAATAAAAGACACATTTTTCATTTTCACCAAAAACTTTATTGATTTGGATATTTTGAGTATGTCGGCTCTCTCCCATGTGGTAAAACATTGATTGTTCTCAATTAGTGTCTCAATTTGATCGCTACCAACTTCAACTGGTCTACCAACTGTGAAGTCTTGTCAGCGAGAAATCTCTAGCACAAAACTTTGCAAATCACTTTTGACATGTTCGATCAGTCACAGCACCTTCTCCGTACACTGCACAAATTTTTTCTGCATTTCAGTTGTGTTTTTACCTTTCTTGAAATAATAAAGTCTAAATGCTGAAAATGTTGCGTATCTTCTTCTATCTTCAACATTAAAATAGCTGCACATGCCCTGCCTGGTGTGGCTCCAGATTGAGTGCCGGCCTGAGAACCAAAAGGTTGCTGGTTCTATTCCCGGTCAGGGCACATGCCTGGGTTATGGACCAGGTCCCCAGTTGGGGGACTGTGAGAGCCAACTGATCAATGTCTCTCTCCCTCTCTTCCCCTCTCTAACAATAAATAAATGAAATCTTTAAAAAAAATGGCTGCACAAAAATGCACCAAATTTTGTTAAGTTTTTGTAAATGCACACTAAATATGACAGCTGTCACAACACAATCTAACGAAATTGTTTCAAATGAAGTTAAAGACAACGGAGTGCTACTAGAGCCATCTCACAGAAAAAACCAAATGACATTTTCGGCCAACCCAACATATTCTTAAAGAGCTCTGAGGGGACAAAGCCTAATTTATTTGCTTGATTACACCCTGAATTACAGTGGCAGAGAGCTGCTTGGCATCACAGAGCTGATGAGTTGGGCTAACCTTCAATCTGGCCTTTTGGTGACTGTATTGCTTTTCATCTGTATCTTCAAGAGCTAAACTAAGGCTTTGTAAACTTAAGAATGCAGCAGCTGTAAACCATGCAGGTCGCTGCTTTTCGGCAGTGACAGCTCCAGTGCTCTCTAGTCCAGAGCTCCCCAGTCTGGGGTCCGCGGACCTATGGGGATCCGTGAGTGTAAAAAGAATTTGTATCAGATTTTTAAATGGGCCTGGGATTCAAATAAATGTAAAAGTCATATATTTATCTATAGGAATATGTCAATTTATTATTTGGGTTCCAAATATTATTAAAAAATTTGCCTAGTTTTTACTTGGATGCAAAGGCTATTTTCATAGACACAATAGAGTAGTGGCTGGCCTCTGTTATTTCTCAGTATTGCTCAGCGAAGACCAGGGGAAGAAAAATGTCCCAAAGCGTTCCTTAGAATTGTTCATTTGAATTCTCCATTAATATATTTATTAAAAACTGCTTTCAAAGAAAGAAAGAAAGAGAGAAAGAGAGAGAGAAAGAGAGAAAGAGAGAAAGAGAGAAAGAGAGAAAGAGAGAAAGAGAGAAAGAGAGAAAGAAAGAAAGAAAGAAAGAAAGAAAGAAAGAAAGAAAGGAAACTTCAGCAATGGTCCAGGCATTGTCTGAACATCACATTTTTCTAAAATGAACTTTAAAAATCTCTACAGTGCTTTCCCCCCAGTCTAAGTTCATAGCACTTTGAACTCGAGGATGATATTTCCTTAGGTTCTATTTCTGATTTTCCACACCCCCCGCCTCTGCTGCAGAGTGGCAGCGAGTGGGACGCCTGTGCTGAGACCTCCACTCTCAGGCAGTGAGAGGCCCAGAGTTCACAGGCCACTGGCTCTGTACTCAAGTTCACAGGCTGCAGCAGGGGACTGACGCCAAGCTGGCCTTGGGGGAGAGTCTGGAGCTGCCTTCCAATTTCTAACAAAAGCTCTGGGAGGAAAATGCTCGGGGCCGTGCCAGCAGAGAGCTGGGCAAGGCACCCCCGCTGTCTCTGAACATGGCATCTTCTAACCGGAGTTCCAGGGCAAGGGGAACGTGCCCCGGCCAGCTCTCAGAACAGGGAGCCTTTGTTTTCTCCAAAAGCACATTTCTTTGTGAAACTTTTGTTAATCAAGGGGAGTTTTGAGTTTTAGAGTTTTCTACACTGTCAGACCTCATGAATGGGCATTTCACTCAGTATCAGTAAGAAGGCACACTGCTAAAAAAGAAAAAGAGTCCTTCTACTAAAAGCCTTATTTATTCAGCATACTTTAGCACTTCTCTCTAAAAAATACTCTAACAGATGCTTCAGAGAAGCAAGACTTGGATTTTAGGGGCTAAGATCTAGACCCTTCCATGTGAGCAGGAGGAGGAAGGAGGCCTGCGGGTGCTGGTCCAGGCAGGGAGAAGGCAGCCGCTGCAGCTGGGGTCCCGCGGGCTGTGCCTTGCATGGGACCCTCCCTCTGAGCCTGCTTTGCCCACATGGGCGTGGGGAGCTGGGCAAGGAGCAAACACCCTCGCCCAAGGCTCAGCCATAATAAACATCAGGTGTTCAGCGTTTCAGTAGGCGGGCACTGCGTACCTGCAGGCGAGAAGCAGCCCTGCTCTAAGTTTTCAGAAACCAACCCTGCGGCCCGCGGGAGGGGCGGAAGCGCTCACCGTGACCGAGTTGTCCTGGATCACGTACACCTGCGGGTTGTAGGTGTTGATTTCCGCAGTGGCCGTCAGCTGTACAGTCTGGAAGGTCGACTGGAACACAGAGCAAAGAATATGTGTCATCCTAGCAGAGGTTCAGGCATGAGCTCGGCGCAGTTACGATTTATTAATTTCCTCGTGGAACGTAACAGGAGCGAAGGTCAACGTGAAGACGCAAGACACTCCGTGTCCGGAACCAGTGACAGGGGACAGGCCGCCTGGCGAGTGCCCCGGGACTTCCACGTGTGGGTGGCGGGCCTGCATAGCACATGAACCCCAGCCTCCCCGGGTAGAGGCTACACATCTCTCCTGGAGATCGTGACTTCAAATGGGGTCGCAGAACTAGGGTTTGGAAGTGAAGTTTTTAACTGGGGGAGACCACAGCACAGATTCTAAAAACTTAGGTTGGCAGCATGAGGGGAAATCACAAACCCAGTGTTTTTATAGAGACAGACTCATACAGACAGAGGACAGACCCATGGTTGCCAGAGGGGAGGGGTGGGGAGGCTGGGTGAAACGGGGGAAGGGACTAGGAACTACAGATCGGCAGTCACAGATCGGTCACGAGGAGGTAAAGCACAGGACAGGGGGTTCAGTCAACACTATTGCAATGGCTGTGTGCGGTGCTGGGGGTGGTGGTGGGAGGTGGAAGTATCGGGGGGCCGCTTTGTCAAGGGCATGATTGTCTGACCACGGTGCTGTCACCAGGAAGAATACCAAATAGTATTGCATGTCAACTGTAACTGGAAAATTTAAAAAAGCAAACTCGGTTTGTTTTACCTATTTCCTTGAGGAAGGGATATAACGGAGTGGGAGGTCAGATTAAAAAGAAACGAGAATTGTTCTTCTTGCGTGCACACGTGTAAAACAGCGCTGCTCCAGAGGACACTTGAACTTGAGCAGACATGTCTGCAGCAGACCCCCTGAACTTGTCATGTATGCAACATGGCTCGTCATTTCAGATTTCCTAATCTGAGCGTCTCCACCAAAAAACACAGGATTTAGGGCAGGCCTATAGAAAGCACGCATATTTTATGCTGATGTTTCTAGTAACCTAATATGAAATAATTTAGCATGCATCCCTGGATCTATTGTAGAAAAGTACATCTGCTTTCCACGGGTTACAGTATCGGCGAGAAGAGGCTTTTCTCTACAATGCAAACATGGGCCCGAGGCTCCCTCTGAAGTAGAACGTGGCACCCTGTGTGAGAACTGCCGCCGCGTGCCCTGGCTCCAAGGACTCGGTTTTCCCGGTTACTCGGGCCTGGGACGCAATGTGCTCCGCGAGGTGACTTGCTGAACTCTGTCTGGGAGCCAGAAGCAGCGGGTGCACATCCAAAAAGTGAGCAATACATTTCCTTTCCACTAGCTCAGTCTCCGATTAGTTTTTTCATTTCCTCAACGTGGAAGATTGCATCAGACACCGACTCCGATCCCTAGTCTCTGAAACGAATCTTGCTGGGGGAACATGAAGGGTATGGATGCCCTGGCTGGGTAGCTCAGGTCGTAGAGCATCATCCCGATAAGCCAAGGTGGCAGGTTCGATCTCCAGTTAGGGCGCATACAAGAAAAAAACCAATGAATGCATCAATAAGTGGAACGACAGATCAATGACTGTCTCTCTGTCTCTCAAAATCAATTTTACAAAGGGTATTGATAATGGTTTAATTTAAAAAAAACAGTTAAGTGCATGCTGGTTTCATAGCCCCTACAGACTAAGGATGAAAGGATCCCCTTACAAGGCTGGTAGCCTGCCCTCCCAAGCCAGGCCCTCTGCACAAGTACCAGGATCTTCTGCAGGGCTAACAAGCTGTGCCAGGGGCGTATGCCATGCAAGCCTGAGGCCAGCGTTCAACAAGGGTTTGTGTACACGTGGCGTCCGACGGTGCTGCCAGTTCGGAGGCCCACGTGGTCACTGGGCAAGGAGATTCCTTGTCACATTACCTCGATTTGCAGCACTTAGGGGGGGAGGGGGTGGTACACTAACGGTTCTGATGCAGGAAATGAGGTCCACCTTGACACTGAGAGCAGCCCTTTGCCGAGGAAAGGGCTGCAAGTGCGGTGGAGATACACATCTGCCCTTCGAGCAGGAGCTGACCCAGGACGACAACCGTCAGGGTCGTTTCTCAGTCTAACCATCGTAACCGTGCTGAAAAAGCCTCAATTACACTTCTTCAGAATGTGGCTCCCAGAAATGAAACCTTTTTTTTCTCTGAAAACCTTTGGACAGATACTTTGAAAAGTCTGACAGTTAAAATGATGTAGCTTTAGATAAACTCAAGAAAAACCCAATGGTTTTTACAGAGTCGGCACAATTGCATTTGTTTTGCAGCAGCTGGGTTCCTTCCCAGCTGGCCGCTGTTGCTGCTATGGAAACATGGGTTCCTCACATCCAGGGAGCCTGGAGCCAGTCGGTGAAACCTAGCACCGAACTCCAGCAGCTGGGACGGTGCTACAAGGACGGGTGGGCTTTGCATCGAGCAGGATTTGGGGGCCTCCAAGGCTTGAGAGCAAATGAAACTAATGAGGAAGCAAAATAAAAGGAAGGAAGTGAGAGGAAGCCCACCTTCTCACCCCACCACCCCCACTTTTCCCTGCTTTTCACGATCCCCCTTTCTATTATATCTTTATCCAAGAATGTTGCTTATATTTTGGTTCCAGGGACAAGTTTTTTGGGCATGTAGTTCTCTAATCGGACACAAAACTCCACAGCAAGGCATGGGGTTTGTTGGAGAGACCATGGAATGGTTGGAAAATAGGGAGTAGAGTCTGATGGGTAAGCGCCTTCAGGACTGATTTATTTCTTTAAAAAAAAAAAAAAATTCCGCCAAGAGCCACAAGGACCCCTGGAGGCCTCAGACTAGTTTCTGTTTTGCTGCCTCCATAGAGCCACTTACGCGGTCCGACTCCAGGAGCCTGTCTCCCTTCTATTTTTCATCCCAGACTCAACTGCTGGCCCCCAAACCTCTGCTGAAAGCAGATAGCACTACGGTTCCACCTGCCAAGTGGAAAAACACACTGACATTGTTTTGGCACTTCCTTCAAACCTTTCGTGAGATTGAAATGACTTAAAAACTTGTGTGCGCCCTGGGCTTCCTCCAGGGAAAGGGTGGATCAGGAGAAGCGAGTGGCACCTGCTCCAGCACAGAGAGAGGAGTCCTGGTGTTAGAATCATCCACTGCGCGGCCTGAGACCCCTGGCAGCCGGCTGGGAGTTCCAGGAGAGGGCGGAGGCGTGTGCACTTGGACTGGGGCGCAGTGGAGGAGGGGAGGAAGGCAGGCGTGTCAGGAGCATGGGGAGGGAGACGAGGCAGGCTCCCCTCGCACTCGGGGGCAGCAGAGGGCACCTGGGCACGGAGCCCCGAGGCTGGTGTGCGGGCTGGCCTGGAGTCTGAGAGGTAGGTGCTTTGCGAGCATTGCAGGGACTCTGAGGCCCGGCCAGACGGGACAAGCCTGGAAAGAGAGGCAGCACCCGGCTTCCAGGGTGAAAGTGCTCTCACCTACGTGGGCGCTGCTGATATTGGCCAGAGGGTGGGAACTCCTCCACAGGAGGCCTGAGGACTTAGCGACACGCCCAGTAAATAAACCTGAAACTCACCGCCGCGAAAGTCCTGTTCCAGATCCTGGTGGACACGTTCAGGAAGTACTCGGCTTTCACCTGCGGGTCCCTCAGCCAGCAGGTGACGTTCTGACAGGAGGCGGTCCTGCAGTTCTTAAGGGTGGGATCGCAGGGGGAAAACAGGGGGGTTAGCGTGGGCTTTGAAACAGAAAAGTCACACTTTTACAAAGATGGATGGGGTGGGCGAAGGGAGATAGGCAATCATCTCGTGAACGATCGGTAAAGCTCTTCACTATGCCCCCACCTGGACCAGCCCCCACCCTCTGCCCTGCTGTCTCCCACCTGTATGGAAGGCCTTGGGTGACAGCCGAGGCTGTGTGGAGGGAATTCCACCACCCCTCCAGAGTTACTACTTCTGACGCTGAACAACAACTAATTCGTGCTTATCGACAACGTAGTAAATAAGCGAATTACTGAGTATACAGATACCGCAAGAGGCAACACAACTCAGTCACTGAACATAACTGACGAAGATGCATTCCTCAGATTTCAAGAAAGCTGACAGTAGAAGAATCAGTAGCTGCACGGATCGGGGGAGGGGGGGGTGCAGTGCGAGGATGTTCGGGCAGTGGAAAGATGCCGTGAGATGCTCTCGTGCTGGGTACGTGTCATCGTACATTGGCCCAAACCAATCAAGTCCACGACCCGAGTGACCCCAGGGTCAGCTCTGGACTTCGGGCGATTACGACGTCTCGGATGTGGGTCCACCAGTGGGAAGAAATGCACCCCCTGGTGTGTGTGTGGGTGGGTGGGGTTGATAGCGGAGGCTGCGCTTACGTGGGGTAAGGGGAATGTGGGAAAGTTCTGTGTTTTCCGCTCAGTTTTGCTGGGAACCCAAAACTGCTCTAAAAAATAGTCTGTTTTAAACAGCCTGGGGCATATCGGCCTATGAAAAGGTGGCATGGTCCATGTATGTAAGCGTACGCACACCCATGTATGCGTGAACTACTGTGACGGGTGGAGAGGAGGCTGCTCAAGAACTTGGAGCGGTCGGCTGGGATGTTTCCAAAGAACGCGAGCTTCTTCGTCGTCGTCTCTGTTGTCATGTTTGGTCTGTGTTGTCTCCACTTAGCAACTGGCCTTTTTACAAACGCAAAGCATTTTCACAAGAATAAGGAAAATGCTGAGAAGGGTTTCTACTGGGAAGTTTTACTTATTAGATTTCAACTATTATTTATAGTCGTTCCACTATTATTACTTTAAAAGGAAACATCCTCCATCCACCATGAAGTAAAACAATTTAATCTAGACTGGAGTGTGTTTCTAACCTTTGATTCACACTGGCCATCAAAGGCCAGATAGGAATCTCTGATACTGGGCAGCTGGGGGAGGCAGATAGAGAAGAAGTGCCTCCGTTTCCAGGCAGATCAAGCAAAGACACCCCGAGGGAAGCCGTCGCGGCGTTAACTGGTCCTCACCAATTCGTTCACGTGCCGGAAGTTTTCACTCTTGAAAGACACAGGAGAAGATGTCTGTCCTATTTTCAGGGGATTTATTTCGGCATTACAGCTGATGTCACCGGCCTACGAAAAAGGACATCCAGTCAGTCTCAGGAAGCAGAACAGTGCGTGAGGTTCCTTCCCACCTGGTAGGAAGCCCTACCCTCACTCATCGGGGAGGTGTGGGGGGACCGGTAGGCTAGCTTCACTGCGGAGCTGGCCACCCTTCGGTCATCGCTCCCACAACCTGGGACGCATTCAGATGCTGCGGACCTGACTTGCTGGGTGCTGCTGGATCTCATCGGTGATGAGACAAGCTTGCAGTGACAATGACTGCGAGTGACTTAACTCAGGGTTCCCTCCAAGGGAATGGTTTAGGGTTTTGACGTGAGACCCAGCTCAGTAAGTGCCAGAGGACAACGGGGCCAATGACAGAGCAGGTCACAGTCCCCCAGGGGCTTTAAAGACAAACACAGGGGCTAGAGCCTTAGCCAGAGAGATGCTGGGTCGACTGCAGGGGCCCTGGGCATCACTGTTATCCAAAGAGTGACCTCGGTGATTGACAAGAGCAGCCAGGCTGAGGACGGCAGGTGGAAAGTCCAGCTACTCACAGTGGCCGGGAGACAACGTGTCTCCTGGTGGGTTCAGCCTGTCACCTCCTGGCTGACTAAGCTCTCCCCAGACAGGGCTCTGACAGAGTGGGCTCTCCACCTGGCCAAGGCGGGGCTTCAGCAACCACTTCTGCCTTCTCGACTCAGACATCTGCTTTCTTTAACGACATCCTGCTTCTAGTATGGAACTGACGTCTCGTGAATTGGCACCCAGGGTACACGGGTCACCTCCCTCGTTTCCTGTCTACAAGGGTTGGCAGAGATCGCAACTGCCCCCCCGCCATGGGAGGTTCCATGTTGAAAGAGGACATCATCATGGCAACTCGTGGCCCTTACCTGACTTGTGTGGATGCCCGTCAGGTACAGCAGCGGGTTCTTTGCTTGGGTGTGCTGGGGGATGTGGATGGTGACGGATGCCATGCTCACCGGAATACTGCCCGTGGCCACCTGCACAGTATGGAAGGAAACTGTCTGATTTTTTATTGCAAAAATCTTCACCTCTACAATCTGACACGGTAAATAATTTGTGGCTTAGGAGATGGTTAAAAACATCCGCCACCTGCGGAGTTGGGCTGTCAGGGCATGAGGCAGCCCCCTATGCCGACAGGCAGTGTGGCTTGGGCAGGGCTCTGGGTCTCTGCACATCTCCTTTGTCCCGGGAAATAAAGATGATCAGCAACTCAGGTGGGGGCACAGGCAGAGTGCCTGTCCTCACTGTTGGGGAGTCTGTCCGCTTTGGCCAGTGCGTGTGCCCTACTGGTTGTTAAACATTTTATTTATTTTTTAAATTGAATCTTTATTGTATTTTTTCCATTACCATTCAGTCCCCTTATGCCCTCCTCCCCCCCCAGCAATCACCACACTGCTGCCCAGGGGAATAATAATCTTAACCCACCTCCTCACCAATGAGGGGTCATGTGGGCAAAGCACTGGGTACAGCGGCTGATTCTTACTACCGTCTCTGTGACTGTTATTTTATTGTTACTACCGACTGACTGAATGTTCATTAAAGAGGCAGTTGCCAAACACCATGCATACTTTATAAATTCCAGTGCCTGGATCACAAATCAAGACTCTTTTAAAGATTTTTTTTCTTAAGTCACCAAATTGCAGGGTTGCAACCGTGTAACAGATGAGTAAGAAATGTACAAAAGGAAATTGCACAGACTCAGGGGGGTAGACGAACTTTCTTTTTACTTTCCAAAGTTTCTGTGATGTATATTATAAAATAGTTACTTTTTCATATTGATTTCTCTGTAGATAATTGATAATAATCTTTAGATTAATAACTGCATATACTAATAGACAATAAAAAGGACTTTACAACATTTTTAGACACTACCTAGCATCACTACACAATGCATAGCTGTACAGAAACGGTAGCTGCTCAAACAGAAGCGGTCCCTAAGGGTACATTGGCGTACTGATCATCTTTGTGACGGGCATACCAACCTTGATGGAGAAGGTGAAGCTTGGGCCGATATCTTCAAAACTGTGCACCGCGGAAGGAACGCTCCCATCTGGCGAGACTTCATAAAAATTTATGTTGGTCGACCTGCCGTAAAGCCAGATATTTTAGTTTTGCTGTTCTTCTTGAAACTTAGTATTTCTCTCACTTAAATGTCTCTCGCACATGTTACAAGCAAAACAGTTTACATTCAGGCACAAAAGCACGACATGAAAACACACGCTTACTATGGGCTCATGATCCAGTGCCCATCTCCAAGGCTAAATCCCATTCCCTTCAAAGCATGCCCCTTCCTGGTCTTCCTGCTGGGAATCTCTGTGCTGTACGTTCGTCAGCTGCACAGCTTCTAAAGTACGTACAACTGGAGTTACAGTTGGTGGGACTCTCATCTAGATGGCTGCTACCCCGACTGGGGTGTTCACGGAGTAGCCAGCTGGGCCCTGCGGAGCGGATGGGTGGATTTCCCAGCAGAGGGTTTCCCAGTGGGCACTGGCCATTGCTCCGGCACTCCTACTCCTGGACGCCCGTGAGACAGGATGTACGTCCTTCTTACTGCTCCTCCTTCCCCTCCTTCTCCAGTTCCAGAATGACTCTAGGGCTTCTGGGCTGAGTTGGGTTGGTCAGTCTGGAAGGTTGGTCAGTAGAGACCACCCTTCAACGGCCGCCGGCTCAGAGGTTTTGTGAGACGAGACGATGAAGCTCCGGACTGATTTGACCTCTTTGCTGGGGACCACCGACTGCAGTGGTGGCCAGGTCAGTGGACCCCACAGGACCGGTCATTTCTGGGGCTGTGAGGCTGGATTCCAGGGTGACTTTGTTGGGGGAGGGGGCAGGGAGCAGGGGCAGAGGCTGAGAAGCGGTATTTCTTTGCACCTATAACCTATCCTAATTATAGGATGTTGATTGTATTTCCTTAAAGAAATTAGGACATTTTCTGAGATAGAGATGTTTGATTTCTTTTCTGAAAATACTGCCTTTTTCTTCTTTAAACCCCCTTTGGAAAAAACACTTTTCCAAATTCTCAAAAGGAAAATAGATCCTGGGGACTCTTAAGGAGATGCGGTATTTGTCACAGTCCCGTGTGTGAGGGGAACGGGGACCCTTGAGCCTTCTGTGGGGGAGGGTGGCTGCCGGGGCTGTGAAACAGAAAGCTGGCTGCTGGCGCAGGACCCCCCACCCCACCCCCAGAGGTCTTTGTGGGGCCTCCCTGCCCAGGACACCCATTTCTAAGTTGATTAATAGCTCTGCTTTTGCATTTTGAAGAGACCCAACATTTTCCCATTAGTTACCTAGGTTTTCCTTAAGTCACTTAAGGGTTGGTCAATGTATTCCTAATAGCAGTTAACTATATCCAGGGGATTCCGTTTTAGAAATAATGCTACCGTCACCCGTTCCCACCCATCACATTTGCACAACAGAGCTGCACGTTTACACAGCATCAACGTGGCTGCTAAAGGTTACCCTCAACAGTGGGGAAGGGCTTTTGTCCAAAAGCTGGCAAAGGCGTATGTTTAAAAATGTTTTTTTTTCCCTCCAGCATTGCTTGTGATGATTAAACAAAATAAAAATGCAAAAATCCAAGTACCTTATTAACATTAAATTGGTTACATAAATTACAATCCAGCCAGGACGAGGACAAGTCGGATCTGTAAGGCCTGATATGAATTTCTCCAGGATTACATAAAAAGCGAGGCCCAGAAAAGCTTTATCATTCCATCCGGGTAAATGACATGTGTGTATGTGTGTGTGTGTGTGTGTGTGATGCTTATGTCCTGGTAGGAAAACAAACCCGTGTCTGGGAGGTGTTCTTAAAACAGGCGCGTTAGTCATCTATGGGGTGGGTGGAGGCGGGCGGGAAGGATGATTTCACTTTCCGTTGTGCCGCTTTCTCTAAGGTTTGGATTTTCCATCCATGTACATTTAATGTCTTTCTTTAAAAAAAATCAAAAGGAATTATTTGGGTGGTAGCATTAAGAGTCACATTCGCTTTATTCTTCATGTTTCATATTAATTTTTTTAACTGTGTGATATTTTTAAAAGAAGATCAGAATGTCTTAGAGTCCAACTTACCGTCACAAAAATACAGAGCTAAGCCGGGAGTGGAGTGAAGTGCCACTCAATCTTATATTTATTCCACGGTAAAATACCCGAATTAATTGGCCATGGTGGAGAGTGGAGGCATACAAAGACTATATTAAGAAAGAGCATTGAGGCCCTGGCTGGGTGGCTTGGCTGGTTGGAGTGTCATCCCATGCACTGAAAGGTCGTGGGTTTGATTCCCGTTCAGGGCACACGCCTGGGTTGCGGGTGCAGTCCTGGTCAGGGGGCGCACAAGAGGCCACCGATGGATGTTTCTCTCTCACATCGATGTTGCTCTCTCTCTCTCTCTCTCCCTCTCTAGTATCAATAACTGTAGCCTCGGGTGAAGATTTAAAAAGCAGAAACAGTATCAGTCTAGGAAGGAAAAAACCTTCAAGTAACGTGTCCCATCCGTCACCCTGGCTGCTCATGTCCTCAGTTCCTTCTCCAGCAGTCGAGGGGCATCTGAAGTCTGCGGTTGCTGATTAGTTTTTCAGGGATGGCGACTTGGACGGCGCTTTGTTTCTGCTTTTACTGCTTGCGACTCGCCTGGTACAGAAGCACTCTCTTCCTCCTTGCTCATGCGTCTCAGGCTTAGGCACGCTGTCCTCACTGTCTTTGCTCAGGGATCTGTGGGTGACCTCCACACTCCCCGCTTGTAGGGGCTGCGGCGATGTGTGGGAGTTGGAGAATTCCTGGCCCCCGGAGACCTGGCAGCCTGGCTTTTCGGGAACATGCCGCTGCGTGCTGTCCGAGGTCACTGATCTGGGCTGGGAGGCAGCCTCGCCAGGTAGAGAACTGGGGTCCCGAGGGGAGGAGGGGGGTGTCCTCTGTGGCCCGTGTCCCTGCACAGCTGTGCCCCAGAGTGTCCGCGTCCAGGAAACCGCCTCGCTTCTAAGCAGGCATGAAGGGGACGATGTCAACCTGTTAGCTCCTGTGGCGTTTACGTGTCACTCACATCTCAAGCCACCTGTCCCCCGAGCGATTCGTGAAGAGCGGCATCACCGGGCCCCATTCTGCACCACACTCTTGAGTTCTCCTGCTTGTGGCCGGCAAGAAAAGGGAGCAGAGCGTTTCCTCGTGGGCGACCTCCTCCGGGACTTGCCACGTTTCCTCTTGGTTGGAAGAAACTCCTCGTCTGTTAGGTCAAGGGTTTTCTACCCAGAAATTAATTATTTCTGTGACTAGATTCAATATTTGTGGGCTGACTACGTGCACAGCACCGTGCTAGGGGCTTCAGCATCCGGGAACGGGGACATCGCTGGGGAGCTCGTGTGGACTGGAGGAAAGGGGCCTGGAGAACGTGGCAGGACCTCTCGGCCTGAGCTCTGCCTTGACGTCCTGGGGTAGTTTGCAGCCTGTCTGGGTGTGAGGGGCGCTTCCCCTGCCCGTGCCAGAAGGGTCATCCCCTGCCTTGCTGGTGTCATTCTGGTCGAACCCCTGGAGTGGCTCCAGGTGGTCCCCTGACTTCTGTTTGCGTTGACAAGGGAAAAGCATTTTAACCCCCTTCTCCAGTTAAGAAACAGCCTACAGAGGACTGGTGCAGTCCCAAGCCAAACGTGTCAGACACCAGTGTGGCCTCAGTGGTCGCAGCCTGCCCGCGGTGGTCCCTACCTCGTTATGTGAATGTCGGCATCGTACAGCAGAGGGATTTGGAAGCTGACCGAATTGTCTGCCATGTTTTCCTCATCGCTTTCACTATGGAAACAAACATCAGGGAGTTACTCAGAGAGAAACATTAGGAAAGCCATCCATTGAATACTTCCTGATGTTTTACCTGAAGGCGCGGAAACTGACAGACGCCTGATTCTGAAGGTTTTGAAGATTGAAGTCGAAGTTGATGGTAAACGTCACCTGCACACAAAAGTAAAATTCATCCCTGAGCGATGCTCCATACTCGGGGCCAACATGAAAAACAGGTCTCCCACGGAAGTCGAGTCTCTCCAGTTTAATCCAGAATTTCATCGACCGCAAGCTTCCGAATTTGTAGCCGCTGTAAGTATCTGTCCACCTCCCTTCATGCCTCACCTTCGGACTTGGAAGGGCTTAACTTTCAGCTGACACCGACAAGGGCTCCCATCTCGGGCACGTCCACGTGTCTGAATTCAGCAGCTTTGTGCGGATGTGAAATTTGCTCATCAGGGGTCAGCAAAGGACTGCTGGGACCCGGGGCGCGGCACTAGGACCAATGCCGGTCAGCGTGTCCATCGGAAAAGACCTTTCCGTGTGCTGTGCGTGTTTTGGAAGGAACTGCCTGGGGGAGTCTTACTTTTTTTAGTAACGTAAAGAAAACTCTCAGATTTTAAACTCTTCCTCTAAATAGCCACCGGTTATGTCGTGATGCCTATGACATGGTGGCCCCTCACAAGGAGGATGACACTCACAAGGAAGATAGCATGTTGGGGGGTTAGCGCCAGTGCTGAGGAGGGGCTGGCGTGGGTTTGAGGAGGAAACGCCAGCTGTACCTGTTGTCTCTGCTTCAGTGCAGGGTAGCCTATGTCGCAGGCTACAGACTTCTGAGAAGAAGCAACCTGGCACGTGACTTCTGTCCCATCCACCTGAACGAGAGCAGGACACAAGGAGCCGTTAGTGTACGACGTGTGTGTGCAGGCACAGCCGTGCCGGAGGATGTGCAAGCCGCGTGGGCATTTCAGCAGCAAGATGGGTTCACACCGGAGTCATCTACTGACCCCAGGACGTGGGAACCGGGCATTGTCCAGGTGGCTAGCATGCTATTTTCATGGCTAAGCAGAACACCCAACAAGCAAGGGTCTACTTTCCCCAGACGTAAATCGTAGCTCTTATATTTCCTAAGCACACAGTAACCTCAATCCAATACTCAGAAACGCTGTCTTTAATGCATACCTTTCTCCTAATAGATTCGAACTTGGTAGTTTCACGAAAAAAACCAAAATCGTATGTTGGTGTTTGTTTATATTTGAAATAACCTAAAGACTCCTTTTTAGTTTTCTTTTCTTTTCTCTTTAAAGTAAAAAGTTGTCATTTTGCACAGAAAACTTAAACACTGAAGTCAGAACAGGTTGAGAACACTGGACCCGTTAAGTTCACACTGACTTTAAACTGGATGGAACAGTTTAAGAATTCTTTCATCAAGCAGGTAGCTAATTTGGAAAATCTTAGATTTTCCCTCCTCGCCCTTTGAAGGCTTGGTGGCTGAGGAAGGACCAGGGAGCATTCGTGGTCAAGTGCGCTCCTGGAATAGTGATCAAGCCGACCCGATTAGGTGACCTCACAGGAATGTGTCGTCCTGGCAGCTGCAGCACCGTGGCTGAGCAGCGGACTCCAACTTCCCTGAGCGAGGGCAGCTCGGAGATTCTGAGCACCGCCCAGCGGCCACGCCGCACAGGTGGCCGGGGGTTACGCCAAGGCCCCGCCCTGAGGAGAGTCTCGGGGCAGAGGAAAAGCCGCCCTGACTGTGCGGCAGAAGGGGCCCAGACACAGAGCCAGGCTGGTCCTCACGGGGTTTAGCTCGCTGGGAGCCACGGAGTCAGGACTGACAAGGGACCCCGGGAGCACGGACATCACCACCTACCGGCACGGACATGGAAGCAAAAAACAAGTTCTCTGAGAAATCCACCACAAGCCCAGTGTTGTACGCACTTTCCTTCTTGTTTTTCAGCGCTACCGAAAAGGTCAGCCTTCTGTTTTGGCTGCTGACAATGAAGGGTTGTCCTCTGTTAAAAAAGGAGAAAAGGGAAAAAGTCACTAAGGGGAAAAAGGGGCTGGTATTCAAACACTTCGTTCATTTCAAAAATAAACTCTTTCGATTTAGTTTGAATACTGAGAAAATTGTTTAATAATAAACGATTTCACTGCAAAATGATGCTGACGATAAATAAGACGCTATTGGGTTTTCTCCTTTGTTGCCTTTAATGACATTGCAGGAAAAGGAACCATCTAAATATAGATGGTTTTATACTTCTTATTGTTTTACAGCTAAGCAATGGTAGAAATTGAGATTTAGATTTTAAAGGTCTTTATCAGTTATGAATATTTCTTTTGTAAAAAACATCTCTGTAAACATTCACTTGAATAACACAACTGAGTATGTCTTTTATTTCTACATTTTACACTGAACTTTATTTTTTTAAAGATTTTATTTACTTACTTTCAGAGAGGGGAAGGGAGGAGAAACACCAATTAGTTGTCTCTCACACGCCCCCCACCGGGAACCTGGCCCACAACCCGGGCATGTGCCCTGACCCGGAATTGAACCAGAAACCTTGTGGTCCAAGGGCTGACGCCCAGCCCACTGAGCCACACCAGCCAGGGCTGCACTGGGCTTTCAAATAAGACTTACTGAGCAGCCGGCACCTGTTGGACCGTGAGCACTAGGTCAGAGATGCAAACTCCGTCTTCTCCGCAGTCCTTGTAGAAAGGGACCTACAAGGGAGAACAGTCCCAGACATGTGTGTGTGAGGAAGCACACACAGCATCATGCCATTTACACGAGGCTCGGAGCCACGCCAAGCCAAACAGTGTCTTAGGAGGATAGGCACGTTTAGCAACACGAGAAAGAAAAGTAACGATCGATGCAAAATTCAAGGAGACGACTCCCCCAGGGAGCAAGAGGAATGTGGGTCTGCTGGGGCGGGGAGTCATGCAGAGAACTTCACAGCTGTCGGTAACATTGTACTTCCTAAGGTGTTTGCTTTATTGCTCTGTATTTCTTCAGTGCATATCTACAGCCCCCCCTTCAGTGGGCCGGGCACTGCTCACCAGGCTCGGCGGGGACAGAGCAGTGGCCAAGGAGGACAACAATCTCAGCCTCCGTGGAAGTCACGTGTGTACACGCAACCAATTGTATTTCATTCAGAAAATTAACAATTTAAAGGCTGTCTCCTAAGTATGTGTCAAGCAGCCGTGAGTGTGAAGCTCACTCGGAGTGAACTCGAGGCTGGGCGGCCGTACTTACGCTGAAGACCTTGGCGGTCTCGGAGTAGGCCTCGAGGGCGGGGCTGGAGCCCGGGGATGCCAGGCTGATGTTCACGCACAGGTCCAAGGGGCTGACAATATCCGAGGGCTCCTAAACACACACACGTGTGCACACAAACAAAGTCAGGTGATTAGCACATGGAAGCTTTAAAACAGGGGTGTCCCACCTTTTGGCGTCTCTAGGCCACACTGGAAGAAGAAGAGTTGTCTTGGGCGACACATGAAATACATCATGGCATGTAATCACAAAAGAATTTCCTAACATTTTAAGTAAATCTACGATTTTGTGCTGGGCCACATTCACAGCCGTCCTGGGCTTCATGGGACCTGCGGGCCACAGGGTGGACACCTCTACTTTAAAACAAGAAAATGGCCACAGTCTTGTGAATTTTCAAGACTCTGGCTTCTTCCCTTCCCTTCTGCCCTAATTCTGCTCTCCACCTCCCCACTACTAAGAAACCTAAACACTGGGGTTCAGTAAAAAGCAGAAACAGCAATTCTTAGTGAATCCTCAGTAATCTCATCATGTGTGCAGAGAGGATCACAGATGTTTAGAGGGTGTGTCCAGTTTTAATGCTCAGAAGGCCCCCATGTCAGTGTCTGGCTCTCAGGTCATTAGCTCTGGCCTTCCCACTCCTACTGCCAAGGCCAGGGCGTCCTTACGGGTCCTGAGCAAACGTTTGGAAGCGAAGGTGATGGCCTCGCAGGGACAGTGCTCAGGGCTGGCTGGCGGGTGACAGAGAAGGGTTCCCGTTCTCAGTCAGAATCTAACTCTGCTCTACAAGGCCGGATCGAGGGAGTGCCCACATCCGGAACCAAGCCCCCCAACTTCCGCTCCAGCCGACTGTTAGGAGCTGCTCTCCCCTTGCACAGGTGAGCTGATGCACATCTCGGTCCGTAGTCACAAAGCCAACAGCACCTGGTGCACCCTCTGCACCTGGCCTTCAGTGTAGGGGGTGGGGGCTGGCCGTGCTTCCTGGGCCACTTGGTTTCTGAGGCACCCTGTCTAATGAAAAATGTAAAAATGCCCAAACGGGGTTGTGAGTGTCGTCTAGCAATCCTCTCGCAAACACGCTCCCCGTCCTGGTCAGGAGAGAACCTTGCACCAATGGTAAAGACCGAAACCCGACTTTGCCTTTTCCAGAGAAGTGAGCATTTGGTACCAGCTCTGCTCACAGCAGGGGCCCCTGCTGTCCCCAGCCCTTTGGAGGCCCTACTTCAAGGAAACGCTTCCTCTCCTGGCTCAGGAATGGCACACACGACAGACCTCGGTGTTGGTATCAAATATGGTGTCAACGGAAACACTGTCTCCTAGCGACCAAAACAGCCTGCAGCTTCTGCAAACTTTTCACACTAGAAGCCACGGAGTCTCTGCATGAACGGCCCAGCTGTTTTGTTCCCTGACTACGGGTGGTGTGTTTCATTAGATACACGTCAGCTCAGGGAGGGGAGAGAATGGAAACTAGCCTTTTTCCCTTTAAATGACCGATACAGTTGGGCCCTGAACAATAAAAAGGTCCAGGCCTCCGCAGACAAGGGACCTCTAACTGGAGCCCTGCACAACTGGTGTCAATGCATCTACGCATCCACTGGATGTTTTCTCAGCTTCTGTACTCAGCACCCCTTGTGATGTGGCCTCTGCATCACCTGTCTACACTAGACATACCTGGGGGTGCCCCTGAAGCCTGCATATTCCTTGACTTTCAACCCCCAAATTTCTGGAGGTGAGGACCCAGAATACGCATTGTATAAAAGTTTCCTTGGCAATTCTTATGCGTCTTACACTCTCGGACAACCACATTGTACAAGAGTTCTTAAACAGCTCTTTCAAACATGGTTTCCTGAGTAAATTACACTTCCAAACAATTATGTGGTTTCCAGGGGGAACTATTCATATAATTCATAAAGTACATTTCCTGTTGGAAGTTTTCTCCTCTTGAAAAGCATTTTCCTATTTGGGAGATTTTCTAAATCCATTTGAGTGAGAGTAAGTATGGCCTAAGACTCGAGCCAATCATTTTGACCTGAGACTCTGCCATCCGTCACCTTTGTTAATCCAATCGAGGAAAAAAACAATTGAAATTGTTCTTTTCAGCACCTTAAAAATGAAGACACTTTTTCCACGACAGGAAAAATGTCAAAATAAAACTTATGGCCAACTAAACCTCCCTGTTAAACACCTCATAAAGCACTCTGTCCTTGATGTCTTTCAGGACCTTATATTTAGCCCTGTTTAGCATCCCCAATAAAATTTAATGCTACTAACTTATTAATAATGGAGTGTGGCCATGTATACAAGCACAGGAAATACGCATCCTGTTCCTAGAGCAGAAAAGCTCTCGTTAGAAAGACAGGCAGTTTCTGACTCATCAGTTCCCACTTCAGCCGGTCCGCAGGGGCCAGACCGAAGGAGAAACAAGAGCAAGGGAAGACGCTGAGGCCTCACCTGTATGTTGATGATGAACTCGGAGCAAGTCTGCGCTTGACCGACGACCACGTTCTTCTGCAGGGCCCTCTCATTGTTTTCCCGGAACAAGCCCCTGGGGGTGACTCTGGATGAGTACAGGTCTGCGTCAATTGTGATGTTACACGTAATGGCTACAGTAAAAATCACGAAAAAATGTTATTAACAGACTTTTTCAAAGGAACAAGCATCCCAGTCTTATTGTGTCTTATCGGATGAAGCCTCGGTGATGAGAAAATATTAAAATGGTCTTTCCATTGATGGAGGGTGAGCCGTGGACAGCCCATGACATCTGCGATTCCAGCTCTGGTGACGTGCGTGACTGTGATTCAAAGAGACGCGGCTGGGAGCAGGGGAAGGACAAGTGGAGGCGCCACAACCTGCTGGGTGACGCTGGCCGAGTTACTCCCTCACCCTCTGGTTTCCAAACATCTTTGGAATATGATGGCACAAAAGGGGAATAAACAGTTATTGAGTGCCCACCATGGAACGCATTCTTACGGGTTGCCTTGTTCAAGTTTTATGACACACCGGGAAGGAGGCATCGTTACCCTACTTTTCAGACAGTGAGCAGGATGAAGGGGGTGACACAATTCACCTCAGTTCACACAGCGAGGGCACAAGCAGAAATAAAGTCCGGGTAGGTCGGGAGCCAGAGCCCCGCACACTCTCGCTGTCTCTGCCGGTGTGAGGAGCCACTGCCACCGGAGGATGAGCTGAGGCACCGCAAGGAAGCGCGCGTGGTGCCGGGCGTGCCCAGTGCTCTCGTGGGGAAAGGCACGCAGCCCGGCAGTGATGAGGTGCCAATCAGACAGACTTGGTTTGCATCCTCCTTCCGCTCGCACAGCTGTATGACTGCAGGCAGTGTGTTAAAGCCTCATCAATAGAATGGATACTGACACTAACCCAGGGAAAAGGAAGTGGAAAACCAATATGATAAAAACTGATGTCAGAAGCCAATGTCTAGCCCTGGCTGGTGTGGCTCAGTGGATTGAGCACCAGCCTCAAAGGGTCACTGGTTTGATTCCCAGTCAGGGCACATGCCTGGGTTGTGAGCCAGATCCCCAGTGGGAGGAGCACGAGAGGCAACCACACACTGATGTTCCTCGCAATCTCTTTCTCCCTCCCTTCCCTTCTTTGAAAGGAAAAAAGAAGCCAATGTCTAACCTATCACCATCTGAAGTCTGCTGACCGCATGTCTAAAGTCAAGAGATATCCGGCACTATTCATAGCATCGACTGGGGTTACTCAATCTCATTTTATTGCTGTCAATATTTTAAAGGTTGAGTAGACTTCCAAAAATGTTAATTATAGATGTTACCTTTAGAAAATCTATTAGAAGTATTGCATAATTTTTCCTGCTCCAACGACTCAAGGAGGTTAGCAAAGAGGGATAACACAGGAAAGAATCAAATGAACTAAAAATACATGCTAAAAATAATGCAAAGGAAAAGCAATGATGAGGTGGTGACTGTAGCGAGGACCAAATTAGTACACATGTTGACAGTGTTCTATTTTCTTTTTTTTCTAGCCGTTTGGTAAAGGCGGTGCGGAGGCTCAGAGGCAGTACGGTAACTTCTTATTTCATTAACCTTACACCTGCCGTGTGAGCCTGACGCAACAAATAATAGAGATCCCAGGCTTCATAGATCCACACGTTAAGGTCGAGAAGACGGGAGTCATGTCGTACATACTGCGTGTCTGCGTGCCCCGGACGGCATCAGGGAAGGGGGAAAGGTGCCCAATAAATAGTGAGACACCCAGAGATGCCAGACTGCATGCAGGAGAGAGCAAAGTCTCTGAGGGGAGGGACCCTCTTCTCGCCTGGAGAGATGACCAGCCAGTCGTTGCCGCCACCTAACATATTTTCCAAATTAATCTTTGAGACGGACTCTTCCCGCAGCTGTACTGAGATATCACTGACTTGTGAGAAACTCTGTGTATGTTTAAGGTGTAAAGTGTAGTGACTTTGTATCCATGTATATTGCAAAACGGTCGGCAGCGTAAGTGTGGCCGACACACCCATCACCTCACAGTCACAGCTTTATCTGTTGTGGGAATTGCCCCGTAGACAATGAGTACAGTACTGCTGAGTACAGTCACCAGGCTGTATGTTACTTCTGGCCACTCGGTGTGCATGCACGGAACACACGTTTGCGCAGGTGGACGTGCAGGCAGAGCTCGGTCTGCGTTTGAGTACTGAAAGGAGTGTGCCAGACAGGTGGGAAAATGGGGGAGTATGGAAAGTGTGCCAAGAACTGAACCGAACTTCTGCTTCATGTTCTTAACCTCTATGTTGGCAAATAGCCCACTTCTATATTTTCAGTCTTTATGTTGGTTTATTTGTTTACCACTGAGTGAAATACCTGTAGAACTACTGGTTTCTAACGTTTAGAGCTGGAGACTGATGCAGAGGGAACAGAACACACGGGACAGCAGCAGATGAGAGGTCATTCAACCGAGCGTGAAATCAACTGCTGCACGTGTGGGTGCCCAGGTGCCGCAGTTTGGCGGGGGGGGGTGGGGTGGGGGTGGGATGAGGGGGCGATACGGGGTGGGGGAAGACGTGAGAGAGGAGGCGGGACCCCAGCCAGGCCCTGAAAGATGCCTCGGCCAGTCCGAGAGACGATGACAATGCCTGCTCACGAGTGCCCACGGGTTTCCTTTCTGTCCCCTGCTAATAACACGTCTCTGGCTTCTACTCACTTCTCTGGATTATCTAGAAAACGGAAGACACTGGGCGAGAATTATGTGTCTCTTGTATGGTCTGTCGCTATTTCATGCTCATTGATTCCCGAAGAGTGGCAATAATGTCGGGGACTCATACTGGACACCTCTAGCTGGACCATGGCGCAGCCCACAGAGGCGCCTCCCTGCGCGTGGGCTGCAGAAAGGGCAAGCGGGGCGAGCCCAGGTTTCTGGGAGGGGCCCTGGGGAAAGAGGCACTCGAGGGGTACAGTTGGGAGGCCCCGTGATTATGTCATAGCGACTGCAGCTCCGTGCAGCAGATTGCCACCTGTGGAGATGACGGAGGAAGGTCACTCAGTGGTGTCCAACCTTCTGGTGTCCACACATCGAATACACAAACTAATGAAAGCTGATGAGCAAAAAAAAGGTTTTAAGTAAATTTACAATTTTGTGTTGGGTCACCTTGATAGCCACCCCAGGCCGCATGCAGCCCACGGGTCGAGGGTTGGACACCCCTGGAAATCTTCCAGCCTAATTAGCCCTTTCCAGGCACCGCACGTGTGTGGCAATTTAAGCATCTGCAAGTAAAACCCTTATTTCTTTTGGTTCGTGAACTCAAAGCATGAGTTGTACTCAGGACTAAAAACCTTTAAGCAAACCCATCTCCACTCAGATTCTTTCACGTCCACTCACCCACTTGGTTGTCCTGCTTAGCGGGTCTGAACTTCGCCCCGAAGCAGAGTCTCAGGCGCACCTCGGCATTCTTGTTGGACAAGGTGATTTTTTCTGGTGTGAAGGAAGCATCTATAGACACGTCAGCAATACTCTGCGACCTGGAAGAAAGCAGGTAAACGGCCATGTTGCTGAGGGCCACCCGGGGGACCAGGGCCACCGTTTCCCAGTTATTGTCCCCACCGCTGTCTCAGCACTTCCGCCGTATTTTATATTGGAAAGCTCTAAGATGGTGGTAGGGATCATGTTTTTTGTTTTGTTTGTTTTTATCCTCACCCGAGGACATTTTTAGAGACAGGGGAAGGGGGCGAGGGGAGAGAGAGAGAGAGAGCAATGTGAGGAACATCGATTGATTGCCTCCTGTCCACACCCCGACTATGGATCAAACCCGTAACCTAGGTATGTGCCCTGACCAGGAATTGAACCCGCAACCTTTTAGTGCACGGGATGATGCTCCAACCAACTGAGCCACACCAGCCAGGGCCACCTGGGCAAGGTGCTGCCCGTGAGCTCTCTGAAGGGCTCTCCACACACACGGCCTCATTGCTTCTACTGCAGGCCTACGCAACGGGAAGGACTTATGTCATCTCCACTTAGTAATGGAGGGCCTGAGACACAAAGACGTTTGTGACTTCACTGAGTGACAGGTAGTGGGAAATAGTGGCACGTGAGCCATGACAGCCCCCGGCATCCTCATTGCTTGCGTGGTGGGATTTCTACTTCACCGTGATGACCCCTTGTGCACCCCTTTAACGATTTCCAAAGTAGTGAGGAGACATCGATAATTCCCCTGTTCCTAAAAGTACTCCAAGAAGACATAGAAAATATTTTCTCTTAATTTCAGGATGTGAATCCATTGAAAAATTATTTTGATAATTTATCACATCTCTATCAGGCCCCCGATAAGCAGTCAGAAAACATCTCGTAACCAATGCAGCCTGCCCACACGCCTACACGGCCTGGAGTGTCTAGCGGAAGGTTTTCGGGGTCACGCTCTCAGAAGCCGAGCACTTATCCCAATAGAAATGGCATTGATTGAAATTATTTCGTACGCTTGTTTTATAAAAATTATTCTCAGGAAGTCACCCAGAAAAACCAGTCTTGGCACCTTATAAGAATGTGACCACAAAATGCCATTAACCTAGCTTGACTAAACTTCGATAAGTGGATTTCATGTGTCTTGACCGTTTTAAAGAATCAAATTCACCTTCCAGGAGAAAGGTTCGGCCACCGCTGGCTACACGAGCCCAAGCGCGCGAGCACGGTGGGACGGGAGCCCACGCAGATAGCCACAGGGTGACGTCCACTGGATTTGCGAGTCCTTATTGCTCGAAGTCAGTCATATAATTACGTTATCACGCCCTGCATTTTCCAATGGTATGCTACTCTTAACTGATTTAACTGACTTTATTCAGTAAATGTTTTCTTATTTTTGAAGTCTTATATATGATCCTCGAGTTTTATTTTTCCCCATGAAGATTTCATTAAAACAATGCTTTAGAACCACAGGTGGGACCCTGTAAATGGTGTTATCACACTCAGAAACGACACCACAGCCCGTGTAGTCTTCGCTCCTGATGTGTTTGGACACGGAAGCACGCTTTTCAACAGAAACACGTGAATGAAAGGGCTGCACTCTGCTTCCCTGGGGACTCTCGATCAAGCCCTTGGTTTCTCTCTGATTCCATTTCCTCACCAGCCCCACATACTTACTTTTGTCCTTGAATCACATGGCCCTTGAATCCCTAATTGTCCCCCGCTCTTTAGCTCCTCCTGAGTTCAAGGAGAGGTCACTAGACCTACATAATGGCTTCTTGTTGGTGACTAATAGTTTTGAAAGGTGCCTCTTAACCACACGAGTAGTAGCTCTTCACTCCTGTGGTCTGAGCGCTCGGCGTGTCTGGACCACTCCCAGGAGGCTGTCCGGCTGTGGACTGAGTGAGGTTAGGCTGCTCGGGGACGATAATCTCAGGGACCCTGAGTACCGTTTCCTGGGCTTTGTCTGTGTCATGCTTGTCTCTGCTCACCACAGTGAGAAGAGGCACTGGATGCTGCTATGACGCGAGTGGTTTTTATCTGCCACCAGGGAACACACGCTCCTTCCTCTACGCCAACCACGACACCTTGGTGTCCTGGCATGTCGGACAGCGCGTGTGGTGTTCCTGCGTGACCAGCACAGCAGTCTGCCTGCTTCTCAGGCCCTGTGTCGGCCTGCTGCTGCGTATCCGGCTCTCCCCGACTCACCAGAGCTGCACGACATGCCCGAAGGCGCCCACGGACACGTCGGTGATGGAGTCCCCATTTAGGTCTCCGTAGCCGTCTAAGGACCTGCCGAAGAACTGCAGAGGGCTCCGGAAGGCTCTGTCAGACCCCAGGATTTTCTGAAAGGACATGGGTGACGTGAAATTAGTGGGCGCAGCCACTGAAACGGACAAAACGGCAGCTGCTACACAGCCTGTCACCTTCTCTACACAGCCACGCCCAGGGGGCCTTGGTCTCCGTACAATGCCATTGAGTTTTCAGGCTCTTCTTATCTGATCTGTTTTTCACTCCTGCAGCCATATTTTCATCAAAGAAACAGCATGAATCTTTTAACATAAAATCACACACCAGCACGATGCAGTGGAGGAGCAGCGGCCTGGGAAGGAGCCGATCAAGTTCAAGTCCTGAGTCCAATCTGACCTCACTTCCTTCAGGTCTCCACTCCAAGGTGCTTCTCCTCCCCGTTTTAAACACCTGATACCTTCCATCTCCAAACACGTATTCCCTGTTTCATTGAAAATCTTCCTTCTCATTTATTACTATCTGGAACTCTCTACCTTATTTATCTTATTTTCCCTCTGTCTTGTCCACAAGACCGTGTTAATAAGATCTATGCAGAGCAGACATTTGGCTGGGTCTCTGCAGCATCTGCAAAGTCTAGGACACTCCTGACCCCTGGTAGCCGCTCACTGAGCCATGACCGAACGAGGGAATAGAGCTCTAAGATGAGAAGGGCGGCACGGGGGCCCGCACAATTCCGTGTTGCTCTGGCACAATGATACCTGTGCGTGCACGAGACCCACACCTCACCTGGGAGCACTTGGTGCGGATGGTGCCCTCGTGGCCGTTGTAGATGTACACGGCGCCGGAGTCGTGGTTTTCCAGAGGTGCCCCCACGATCACGTCGTTAAGGCCATCCATGTTGATGTCCGAGAGAGCCGCGATGGCCGAGCCGAACCGAGCATTTTCGACGCCCTCGGGGCCTTCCAGAAACCGGTGCCAATTCAAAACACCCTTGCCAGGGGAAAGGGCAGGGTTAAAGCAAGCCTGACAGCTTTTGCAATAAAAATTCACAGCAAGTGATGGCCGAGCCAATGTGCAAACTGGTAAACGTGGTGAGGGCTGTAAACCTCGAACTCAAATTCTCCAAACATGACAGGAATTTTCAGCAATAATTTTCGTAAGTAAGGCCATGGGATGTGGGCTCACAAATCAAGGTGACAGGAGAGAATTCTCCTTCACGACACAACCTACCTGAAACATCCATTCCTTTATCTCCTTTTCCCTCAATATTAACATCTTCACCTGTTTCTAACCTCGTGATTTAAAATTTTTCTGGTGGAAATGGAATATTCTGAATAAAATTAAGGTACAGACAAAATAAAATACAATATCTTAATTTAGACCTTCACATAAAACTTCCTGAACAGTGGCATAATTACAATGGTATGGGAAGTGAGCAATGCGAATGTTAATATCCCACGTTAAGAAACACTAAATAATCCCACCCGAAGAAAAGCCGTTTCCTTGTAAAAGGCGCAGATGTTTTTTCAGATTTTGAAACCAAGAATGGAAATATTTCACGACTTTGCAAGAGAGCAACATTCGTCACCACGAAAGTGGATGAGTGCTGACTCGTCCTCCTCTATAATCATCCGCTAGAGATCAATTTGCTGCTACGTTTGCAAAGTATTGGATCTTCTCGCCTTCAGCAATTAATGATAATTCAGAATAGTCGACAAGTAAGAAATATTTAAGAAACTGAGATTTGGTAAATTTTCAACCGAGTAGATATGCCCTTTCCTTATTAAGTGCTCAATTGCATGTTCTTTATATTATTTAGAATGGTTTTAATTGCTTCTGCTCAAGAGCTAGTTTTACATTAATCTAAATAAATAAGTCAGGGCAAAATATCACATCAACTGACATAGCGTTTACTGTATCAACAGCAGCTTCTCTTTCCCACCCCCTCTTCTCTGTGGTCGTCTACTTGTCTACGTCACTGCCTGTATGTGGATGGATTCAGAGAGCGCTGTCTTCAGGTTGGAAAAACTGTTTTCTATGTTAGAGAATCAGCATTTTTATGAGTTTTATGTGCAAGGACCGGGAAGTTTAAGAGTTGGACATACACCTACCTGTTACACTAAGCAGTGGAATTCCCTGACTAAATGAACGCAGGAGGCACCCAGGATTATATGGAGGTTCCCAAAGTGCCTGGCATAATCTGTCCATTTCAGGTAAAAAGTTAGTAAGATTATTTGGAGCTGTTGTCATTATTTCTTTACAGCAAAGAATAATTGGATAAGATATTTGGAAAATACACAGATGTTTGTATGTGTGCACGTGTGTGTACTTAAAAAATGAAAGGCACTTATAAGGACTTCATTTGTATAAGAGAATACATATTCAAAGACTTCTCATGGAAGATGCCAGTGCGTGATCCATTAAGCTCTACATTAGTGTAATTTTTTAAAGTATAACTAAACAGTGACATTCTCAAAATGAAGAAATATAATCCATACTATCTGTGAAAATCATTATTCAGTAATAATAGATTCTCCTTGAGTAAATGCAAAAATGCAGATTAACTCTTGTTCACCAACAGTAACACAAGTAAAGCCAGTGTAGTGGCTTTGTTACCTTTGTGATAGTAAACAGGTAGACCCGTCCTTCCTCCTTCTTTCGGTCGTTCATGTACATGGGCGCACCCACCAGGAGCACGTCGGTCGCGCCGTCTCCATCCACGTCGACCGCGCACAGCACGCTGCCGAAATAGGAGCCGATCTGGAGTGGGAAAGCACAGCAACCTCAGGACTCCTGGATTTGCATACTCCTAATGTTACCCTGACCTTTTATTTCCTCATTCGACAAATGAAAAGTGAGCGTTTACTCCTTGAAAAGTGCTAGAAACCTGAAGATGGGAAACATAGTCTCTTCTCTCAGGTTGCAACACTATCACACACTTGGCTCTTAAAGCACGGGAACCACCAAGAAACCACCAAGAAAATATCTTTAAAAATACAGATTCCTGAGACCCTTTTCTAGGGATTCTGAGGCAATGCCTGGGTTGTGATCCAGAAAACAGCATTTTTATAAACACTCTGGGTGTTTCTGATGCTGGTGGGTCAAAGGCCACACTTAGCGGACACTGCGGGCGTGGTCTAGAGAAAAGGGGAGGAGGAGAGAGAGGTGGGACAGATGCTGTGCGTCCATGGAAAAACATATTACGATAGAGGGGAGGAGCACGTGTCGTGTGACTGGAACGCAGGGAAGGCTCCGGAAGATCAAGTATCACATGCATGGCATCTTAAAAGACACGAAGGGGTTTTCTAAGTGAAGGGGGCGGGGGCACATGCGCGAGGTCAGCGTCCACGGGCTGATTGGGGACAGGAGGGCCGTCGCTGGACAGATCGGGATGGGAGGGATAGAGGGAGAGAAGGTGAGAGGAGACAGGCCAGGAGTCCGAATGTTCATCCCATTCAGCCCCCCGTCCAGCGTGTGCCCCCAGAATACCTCGGAAGCTTGGAAATGAGTAAGAAGTGATTTCTTCTGCAACACTTTTTTTTTCTCAAAATAAACGCACCCTTTTAAAAAATACTAAAGAGGAGGAAAAAGTATGTGACCAAAACTGGTTTGTGGTCAAAGAAGTGGAAGACCCAGGTCTTCTTAGTCCTGGAAAATCCAGAGAGACCATGGGATTGGAATTGCCCCCACGGAAGAGAAATCTGCACGTGGTCGGTTGCTCCCAGGCAAAGGAGAAATTTCCGGCGGCTGGCAGAGACCCGTGATGCTCATCACACATAGGGGCCTAGGCCACGGGTTGGAACTGCTTAGGAAGGAAACGGGAGTCTGTCCGCTCGCCTCTGCTCCCATGGGTCTTGCCCGAGACAGGTAGGGTTGTTTGATTACAAACTGTCACACATCAGAAGAAAGCGGCCGAGAAGAGAGTCACTTTTAGTGAGCTCGAAGTGACAGGGCCCCACTCCCTTCTTATTATTTCTTCTCCAAATCCTGGGCACCTGGTAGGGGCTTGCCTACAAAGCAGTGGCTGGGTGCCCGTCGTCACGGCTAAATGACGCCGAGGATTATTAATCGGGGGTCAAGAATGTGGAGGGGCAAGCAGCCCAACTGCATCGGCTGTGAGGCCAGCTGGGACTGGGTTTGAATGGCAGCTCCACCCACGAAAGTTATGTGACCTGGAAAGCTAGTCAACCTCTGCGGAGCCTGTTGAGAGGAGGCGGCAGGTCTCAGCACTGCTGTGAAGATTTCAGGGATATTCAAGTAAACGCAGACGGCAGAGCCACAGGGCAGGCCCTCAGGGAGTGCCAGTCTCCCTTCCCACCACCTCCCCACCTGCCCCGTTCTGCCTACGATTAATGTCACCTGTTAAATAATGGACTCTTTACCTGGTCGCCTCTGTGAGCCTGAACCACGGTGACATTGCCACTCTCGTTGACACGGTATAGCACTATCTGGCCGGTATAATTTGCCCGAGGAGCACCCGCGACGAAGTGGACCCCCTTTCCAGTAGAGATTGTGGCCACAGAGTAACCTAGGAGAGACGGAGTCACAGAGTAGTGGACGGCCCGGACCGGCTCCGCTGGCAAAGGTGACCAGAGGCCCTTCGCTGTGAGCTGTGAGGCGCAGCTCCGTGTCCTGGGCCTGCCACCGAGGGCACGTCTAGCTGTTTCTAAGATGAGCTGCTCCTGCCCTTTGACCAGGGGCACTGCCCTGCGCAGGCGGGACATCAGACTCTACGCTCTGGGTTGTCCCCACCAGCCACTCATGAACTTGGCCCACAACCAGTGTTTCTCTAACGAGTCACCAAATGGATTAAAAAATGGAAAGGTGCAGGGTAGGGAGAACATGGGCTTTGGAGTCGGACAGTCCCCACTTCCAATTCTGGATCTGTCACCTTTAGGCAAATCATTAACCGCATTGGCTCTCAAAGGCACAGTGGGGTCAATGAGACCCCCCTCCAAGGGTTGTTGGCAGGGTTGAAATGTTCACGTAAATTTCTACTGGCAGCTCAGGAGCTGCCCCAGAGTCGGTGTTCAAAATCGGAAGCGGCTTATCGTAGGAACAGAACACTGAGAATTCTGAGCTTATGTAAGACTGTCACTTGCTGTATTGGCTTTTAGGAACCATTTCCATTGTGGAGAAACACAGGGATAACACCAGCCAGAGAGCTGGAAGCGATCAGTGAGTATAACACAGGTTTCATTAAGGAGGTACGGGCGGAGGTCTGGTTGGAGACACAAATACTGCGTACTAAAAGAATCAGTAGGTGACAGTTAAGGGCTGTGATGGATTGACCCTGAGACCCCACAGGGGGCTCGTTGAAGGGGAGAGAGCGACAGGGTGCAGAGCCCCGTGCTGCCATGCCTCACCTAAGTAGGAACTGTGGTTCCTATCTTGCAGAATCTCCTCGAAGGCTTCCTTAGGGAAGATCAGGTGTCCGTGAGATGTCTGCTGAACTACAGTTCCACTCCAGTCATAGGCTCCGACGGCACCCAGCATCAGGACATCCTAAAATGTTGGAAGAACGAAGAGTGAAACGAATCTCCTTTGAAGCATAAGAATCCAGCACAGGCGAAACGTTGAAATCAATTGTCTAGGCTTAAGGAAATCACACCTAAGCATGATGAGGTGATACTGCACAAACGCTTGTCGATCTATCACAGAACTGTTTTTTCACATATTTGTGCTGGAAAACGAGCCTTGCCATGGCCATGCTCCCTCAGGCTTTATTTGGTACGACGCATCATACAGACAAAGCTTTATAATAAGCCATAATCAGGAGGAGCACACAGCCATACCCAGAGTTCCACCGAAAGGCACACGTTTGCAAAGCCTGAACAGTTGTGAGCCTTTGGAAAGGAGTCAGCAGGGAGCCTCCAGTCCCACGGATTCATATGAGAAGCTCACGGTGGGGTGCAAGGCAGCTTGAGGAACAGGAAATGCGGCCCCGTCATCTCTCTCCTGTCCCGTCCACTTGAAAATAGCACCCTGTACAAGTCACCCTCAGTCCCGGCCAGTGTGGCTCAGCTGGTTGCAGCATCATCCCATAAACCAAAACGTGGCCAGGGGGATTCCTGGTCGGGGCACATGCCTGGTTGTGGGTTTGGCCTTCGGTCTGGCCTCGTACAAGAGGCAACTAATCCGCGTTTCTCTCTCACATCGATGTTTCTCTCCCTCTCTTCCTCCCTCACTCCCCCTGTCTCTAAAAACAAACAAACAAATAAAATCTTAAAAAAAAAAAGGCACCCGTAGCTGCGACAGTCCATCTAATGTAAGGGAATTGCCGCAGCTCAGCCCCGGTGGGGGTGGGCGGAGGAGACCAGCTAGCCTGGCTGGACTGCACCCCGTCCTGAATATTCAAACCTGTGAGTCCTTGAAGAACACAGGGTTGGTCGGGATGGGATTTATTATTTTTAAATTTTTGATCTTACATATTCAGAAACATTTTGAATTGAAAAATATGAGCCATTGAAAAACAGCAAATCGGGGAATGCTGGGTTTGAGACCAGAAGACCGTGAAACCATGTGAGTATCGGTCATAAATCTGGAACTCGGAATCTGGGGAATGGCCAGGGGCTTCGGGGAGTGTCCAAAGACTTCAGGAATTCATGTTCATAGTTCTCTGTGGGGGGCTCATTCACAGTTCCGAGGGAAGACCTGTGACTTTTATGAATATCTCTGATGACTGGTGACCCAGAAAGAGTCAGCACCTTTACTTCTAGGGAGAAAACAGGCTGGGTCTCTGGCCCAGTCCCCTGAGTGCATACTGCTTCCTGAGTATTTCTCAGCGTCCCTTCCTCCTGCTGCAGCTCCCCTCACTTCCTGAGCAGACCTAGATTCAGGGGCCTGGGAAATGGGTGTTTCTGAGCGCAGCCTTCCCTGAGCTAAGAAGCCATCCCACCGCATGCTTTCCTAACTCCTTCCTTTTCCAAGTGTTTCCTATCTGCTCTCAGAGGGAGACGAGACAGCAACTCGGAACTCAACAGGGACGGTGGTGACAGGGATCTGTGGTTTTAACAAACTTTTCCACTAGTTCATTGGTTCAAAGGAAATTCCTGCAAAGCTAATACCCTGAATTAACATAGTGCCTGGTCCCTGGAGCACTCAAAGGCTTTCTTGTACATGATCATTTTTTTTTTGTTTTGTGCATGCAAAATCCCTGTGAAATGAGGAAGGGAAGGCATGATTAACCCTTCGTGTTTAGGTGGCAAGTCGGCAGCACAGAGAAGCTCAATGACTCTGACTGGGAGTGAGAACTGTTGGTGGTCACAGGGGGCTGTTTTTCCCAGGGGAGGGGCATGGCTACGGAGCTCACGAGGGTCGGGCTACATGACACCGCGGCAGGAAGTTACACGATGTACACACGTTTTCTGGAGCGTAATCTGCGCTGAATCCCACTTGTGACATTTCCATCTGGAACTTATCTCCTCCTTGAACAGTGCCTGGGAAGTGGCAGTTTCAAGAATTAGATCACTGTTCTCAATTCTAAATCGATTCTTCAATCACACACACACACACACGCACACGCACACACACACGCACTCCCAAGGTTCTGAGGTTCACTCACAACTACAGAGCTGGCAATCCTCAGTGTTCCTACGGCAGAGCTTAAAGTTGTCATTACTCTTGATTACGTGTGACCACACTCATGGACAGGAAGTTTCGGATAGCGAAGGGCACTCAATATAGGGCATGGGGGAAGATGGCACCTGAGGCGGTGGCCTTTTAGAAAACAGCCTATCATTACAAACTAAGAAACTCTCTGCACTCTTAGCTTTAAATATTGGTACTAACATTTACTGAACAACAATAAAAAGAGTTTAATTAATTAAAAAATAAGTAAGTAAATAAATAAATATCAGAACTAATAAACGCGTGCCCATCTCAGGTGGCAGGTGATCCTCGGTGTCCACAATGCTGGCAGGTGCCGGGGTCAGCCTGCAGGGACCGGCAGTCAAGACTGAGCAGGAATGTAACCCCCTGGGGAGTTCGACCTAGTTCAACATGTGTGGTGTTTCTGACTCAGCCCTGGGGGACTCAATTAGTACTCATTTCCACACATTGTGGTCAAAATGGGTCTCATTAATCATTGAAAAAATGAAGCTGAATTCCTGAAGCACCATTGTTATAGAGAGAAGACCAACTGTACCCCGTGACTGAGTCACTTGTTTAGAAGATGTGATCGCTTACACAGCATGAGTAGAGCAGAGAACAAAGCGTTCCCCCAAACCTTGAACTAGCAGGTAACACACAAGTTCATTCGTAGGTAGCTTTTAGACTGCATCAAGATTGTTCATACTCATGCCACCACAAAAGAACAAAATTATGACAATAGGTGGCCAAATAATTTTTTAATTTTTTCAGGGCACATGAGATTCTGACAATGATTTAAACAATTTAGGAGCGCCAGGGGACGTTTAAGAAGCAATACGATTTTTTGGATAGAACTTTGCAGTGGATAATTAGGAGACTAAGGTATGACTGAGGGATGAATATGGAGTTGATACAATCCCTTTGGACCTGGTTTCAGAACCAGTACTGATTAGACGGCAGGTGCTCAATGAAATATGCTTTTTACTGCCTGCAGTTATCTGGGTTAACCACCAGGAGCCAGGTTTGGGGTCGTATGGGCCTTTTTGCCAATCGGAGTGTGTCCCAGTCCTGCACACAAGTGACCCCTGAAACACGGGCCATTTCTCCACTGGCTAGCCCTTCCAAGGCCGTGTAAGTAAATTATTGTCGACCTGGTAAGTGCTTCCTTGAAATCCTAACTACCAACCATCTTCAGCATATTTTTCTAATTTTAAGAGTATACATGTCTATAAACAAATTCAAAAATTTGTGAAATTAGGTAACATGGGGTAAAAAAGTAAAACTTTTTATGATTATAAAAACTCCAGTGCCAAAAGGTAAAACTATTCACAATTATAATAGATGTAACTAAATTGCCCCACAAATGGCATAGAATTTATAATCTCATCAACAGCCTATGAGCTTCTTGCTTCTCCATAATCTCTCCCAAATTAAACACTACTAATCTTTGTTATCTTTTAAACACAAAGTCACAGTGATTTAATTTACGCTTTTAAATAATTGGGAATATTTTCTTATTTTTTTGGTCATTTGTACTTTATCTTTTATAAGATACTTATTCACGTTATTTGCTTATGTTGCTTCCTGACTTATAAGAGTTCTTTTCGCACGAGGCGCACACATTAATATTCACAGAGCAGGTACGCAATCACATCACAAAACCGGGAGTTCCTGAAAGAAGTGCTTGGAAGGAAACTGGTGGAAGCAGTCCTTTACCTTCGATGCTGAAAATGTGCTCTCCTATCGTCGCCGCCTTTTCCAGGAGAGCTGCCTCATCAGACACATTGAAAAAGTATCTTTCGGTTGGAATACTGGCGATGGCTTTAATTTCTTTTATTAAGTTCTTCGTGTCAAGGGCATTTCTGTTTAAGTAGCCTAGAACCTTGAAAACAGAGGGAGAGGAGAAAACGGCCCTTGTCGCTGTGCTGCGGTTTCCCCTGCAGCACTCTCTGGGCGATTTCTGACCACCACCGGCCCTCTGGACAAAGGGACCCACACCACCCTCGTCGACAGGACTACAACCAGCAGGGAGCAGAAGCAGGGTAAAAAAACTCTTTTATATCAAGCTTTGCAAGCCAACGAGAAAGGCAGTCTTGGGAAATGATGTTATAAAGGAACACGTGCCCATCCACAGAAAGATAACTAGTAGAAAATGCACTTAGCCCTGGCCAGTGTGGCTCAGTTGGCTGGAGCATTGTCCATAAACCAAAAGGTTGGCAGTTCAATTCCTGGTCAGGGCACATGCCTGGGTTGTGGGTTCAATCCCCAGTCAGGGCACATACAGGAGGCAACGGATCAGTGTTTTCCTCTCACATCCATGTTTCTGTCTCCCCCTCCCTTCTCCTCTCCCTAAAGTCAATGAGCATGTCACGTCCCGGGGGAGCATGTAGAGAAGGGCACTTACTGCTATGCCGAACCTCAGTATGTTGTACTCGTTACACTGCTCAATGACGTCTTTCAACATGGAGCCGTCGTGCGACTCCCCGTCGGTCACAACCACCATGACCCTGGTAGCGCCTGGCCGCCCCCCTGCCTCCGGCGTGTAAGCGAAGTCCCTGGGGCAGATAGAATTAAAGACTCACCACCAACAAGGGATGTTAAAACAGGCACCTCTTCTTGGAAACAGAAACACAAAACTACTTCGAGCCCAGCCTATCGTGCCTGAGGACTTCCCTCCACGTCAGCCTGGAGACGTGCTTAGGGATGCCCCACTGGTAGCTTGTAGAGAAACGTAGACGTGTAACTCTTGCTAGGCCACAGCAGGAGTTCCCATGGGTTCCATGGTGTGTGCACATGTGTATTTACATCGGGACCCCTTAGAATCACCTTCTGATAAAATTAAATTCATTAATACTAATCAACATCAAAAATACTCAGTTGTCATAAATTTTATGGATTCTGAATTTACTTTTTCAATATGAATTTTTTATAGGTATATGCGGTAAAAAAGCATTTGGAAAGACACATAATGAAAACCTGACACCAAGCTCCTGTTTCAAAAGTGCTCACTATTTTCATGTCGAGCGCCCTAGAAAATGTTCTGTCTCGATGGATATGGCAGTCTACCCCCTAAACCAGGGGTGTCCAACCTCTTGGCGTCTCTGTGCCACACCGGAAGAAGAAGAGTTGTCTTGGGCCACACATTAAATACAGTGGGACACATAATCACAAAAAATCTCATCATGTTTTAAGTCAATTTACGATTTTGTATTGGGCTGCATTCACAGCCATCCTGGGCCGCATGCAGGCCGCAGGCTGGACACCCCTGTGTGGGATGTGGTCTGTAGGGTAGCATTGCTTTTTGATGGAGTCCTTTCCCTCTATCAGCACAAGGGACGCCCTTGCTCCTTCTTTCTCGCCTGCGGGATGTTTCAGCATTCAGAGGTATTCCAGCTGTTGAGCCAGTTCCCTGTTACCAGGCATTTAGGCCATTTTGGGCTTCTCAGCTGATGCTGTAATAATTGCCCTTGTGTATCTGGGTTTGCTTTTTCAAACGTATATGCACAATAAAATAACTGGAACAAAGCATATATACACTTCAAATTTTGACAGGCAATGCCAAATTGACCTTCAAAACTTTTAAGTGATTTATATTTCTTTTTTTTTTTTGGTTTCATGTCTAATTTTTATTCTGAAATGTAAAGCTCCTCTGAATTAAAGTACAGTTGACATACAATGTTATATTAGTTTCAGGTGCAGAACAGAGTGAGATTTCACATTTATGCACCTTACAAAGTGATTGCCACAAAAAGTCCACTATCCATGATTTATATTTCCATGAATGTACAACAATACATTTCTTTACCTCCTTTGCTTAACAATGCAGATTGTTAAACCTTTAAATTTGGGGCATTCTGAGAAGTGACACATAATACATAGTTATAGTTTTAATATGCATTTTTATTATGAAGGAATAATGAGCATTTTATATGTTTATTATCCATTTGTATTTTTCTATAGGAATTCATTTTATATATTTTTTATTTGTCCATATTTTTGGTGTGTTCATAATTTTCTTAGTGACTAGTAAGATATTTTGTTAATAAAGAAAATTATCCTTTGTCATATACATTGTAAATAACTTCTTGAATTCACTGATCTTTTGGATTTTAATGGTATTACTTCTGTACAGAAATTTTATCTTTTGATACAATCAAATCCATTAACTTTTTAGTGGCTTTTTTATATTTGACACAGTATTTCAAAAGGACTTCTTGTCTCTTAGCCCCTTTTCATGTCACCCACGTCCTTTCGCAGGCCTCTGAGCCCCACAGAGGGGGTCACCAGTTGATAGAAGCAGTGACTAAAAGCAGAGTGCGTGCGCAGAAAAAAGGAGGAGCAGAGATGAGGAAATGGGAAACAGAAATGATGGGATGTGGTGGCTGATGGGATGTGTGGCCTACGGAGCTGCAGAAGGAATAAAGAGTACCATCCAGTTCTCACTCTCCATGCCTGGAGGAAGGGGCGGGACCATGGATGCAAATGACGGAAGGTATAGCAGGGGTGGGAAACAGAATCTGGCCAGTAATTCAGCGGGCTCAGATTTCAAACCCTCTGACTGTAGATAAAGAGAAGCAGCATCAGCTGGCTCCTTTGTGCCCCTCCAGAGGGTGCTGCCCTGACCGAGTAGCCACGGGGTGACCCGCACAGGGCTGGGTCACGGGCGTGGACACAGTGCCTCAGAGAAAAATGCTGTAGAACAGAGGGCTCTGTCAAGTGCAGGAAACACAGGACAAGGAGCCAGTGCAGAGGCACAACTGTCGACAAAAAGTTGGCAGGGATTCTAGACGTTTGTGGGGTCCTGGCAACAGGACAGGAAGAGCAGTGTGTTCTCATCATTGTCAGACGTCCAGGGAAGAGAAAGGATGAGGTTCCAGGCAGGACCACTGTGTGGATGGGCGATGACAGGCACCTTCCATCTACCTGCCTGGTGGCAGAGCCATGTGCTTCAAGGAGGTGGAGGGAGGAAGTACAGCCACTTGAGAAATTAATAGTGATGGCAGGAAAGAATGTATAACTAGAGGCAAAAGGTGGGAAGGAGGTTTAAGGGAAGGTGAGTGTATTGTTCTCATTTATTTTTTAACAGTAGGACAGCATTTAGCAGTTTTGTAAAGGTGTCTGATTAAAACAGAGTGAGGGTGCAGCTCGGTGGGGCTGAAAACATAGAGACTGTGGGCTGAGAATGAGGGTGCTATCCAGCCGTAAAGTCACACTGCCCAGAGGGTGACGAGCATCCGGAGCCCAGTGGAACCCATTCCATCGGGTCCGGAGTCTTCGGTCCTTAACCCTGAAGACTCCAGGGCCCTTCTTAATTTGCATCAAGCACTCGTGGGCTCAAGTTGCCTGTGGCCTTGATAAGCTCAGATTGTTCGGCTTCCTACTGTTTTAACCTCAGGTCTTTTCATTGCATTTCATTATGCCATGTGGGATATCTTATAAAAGTCCTAGAAATCAAGGATTTTTCAACTTCACTTCCTGCTGTCTTCTCAGACTGTTTCAGTCACAGAATATTGAAACTTCCTTCTTCATTATTTCTGACTTAAGGGTGGGTACCAGGTATTTATTTTTCTTTGTCTTTCCTTTTTCTTATGTACAAGCACTTGTACCTAATCAGAATCCTGGCCTACCGGCTCATGACTCACCTTGCGTATTTAATTGCTTTAAAGGTGTTTGTGAGGTCCCCGCCGTTCTGGAATGTCTGTGACGTTGCCGCTATCATTTTGGCTTTGGTTTTAAAAGTGTTCAGGTTAAACACCACTCTTGGCTTGTTGGCATACTGAATTAGCGCCACCTGCAAGGGAGCAGAAGTTTATTAAAGGTTGTAAATTAAGTTAGAAATCCTTTCTATTTGATCAATATCCTAAACATTGGAAGTGCATTTAGACGAGGGCTGATAGCGTAAGAGAATTGTTTTCAACCTTGTTGGTAAGAACAGTCATTTTTCTTCCAATGAAATAAGTTCTTTGTTAGAGGTGGTAAGTGTGTGGCAATAGCACTTATGGACGAGCGAGATGAAGTGCTGTTGTGAATGATTTGGTTTTCAAGAGCAACAGTAGTAAAATTCTAAGCACTGCCCTATAATATTTTAATATGGATAAATATTAGAATACAGTTAATAACAGAAAGAGAAAAATGATGTAAGTTTTCTAATTAATGGATGTGAACATGAGCAGCCATATGTGGAAGGTATACATCGATTCAGGATAATTATACAGCAAGCAGAGAATGAGAGTTCAAGACAACCGATTATGGCTAATTAGCAATGCACTCAATTTGGATGGATTTATCGTGCTGGATTTCCTCTCATCACCCACGTGGGGGGCAAAGACACTGCCTTTGCACATGGGGCAAATGCCATTCGAGAGAGTCTGATCGGAGAGAGCCGAGAGGCAGAACAACTTCTGGGCCAGATGTTCGGGCACGTGACCCTAGCCCTTTACCTCCAGAGGGTCAAACCCTTCTGCTGCTGTCCTGCTCTCAGCCCTGACAGCACCCCCTACGCTGAGGAGTGGGGCTCCCAGAGCCAGGAGTGGCAGTGACAGATCAATCAGGGTCACGGGTCTCTGAAACACAGGCCAGGAGCTAAGGAAGGTGGAGGGGCAGAGCCTGGATCTCTGAGGCCCATCAGCTGGCTGCTCCTGCTTGATGGTGAAAATATGATACCAGTGGACCCCTCTTTTCAGGGGACATTGTAAGGCTGGAGAGAGAGGGAAGAACCGAAAAGAACACTGAGGCTTTCGAAGTCTAATGGGGGAGAAGATGGTGGCGCGTCCCACGAACGGCCACAGAACGTCGTGTGGGAACGGGGAAGGCTGGACAGAGGATGCGAGGAGATGAAGTACAGCAGGGCTCTCGAAACGTCACGTTTGGGTGATAAGAAGAGACCGAGCAAACCACCTCTGGAGAGGAGGAAGATGCATCGGGGTGGGAAGACAAGAAAGACCGTGGACTCCACGAGGGACACTTACATCAAACAGGCCACGTTATGGGGTAATCCTCTCAGAGATGGAGAAGACAGCAGATGCACGCAAAAGCTTCCCTTTCAAGGGGCGTGAACAGGAATGCTCCCGGGAAACCAGGGCCGCACTTTGCCTTATTTAACAGAAGTTTCTGGTAAAAGCCCACAGTGAAACCCTCACAGTTTTGGGGGTATAATCTCTTCTTGGTATGGAGAAGCAAAGTCAATGGGGAAAAAGTCTAACAATTTTTTAAAAAGACTTTATTTATTTTTAGAAAAATGGGAAGGGAAGGAGAAAGAGAGGGAGAGAAACATAGATGTGGCTTGCCTCCCACATGCCCCCTACTGGGGACCCAGCCTGCAACCCAGGCATGTGCCCTGACTGGGAATCGAACCAGCGACCTTTTGGTTTGCAGCCTGTGCTCAATCCACTGAACCACACAGGCCAGGGCACAATTTTTTATAACACTGCATAGAAAGGCTGAAAAACAAACTTCAGTACAGATGACTGAAAGGCATTTAGGGGAAAACGTCCTGATACTTGTCAGCCGCTGCTGGACATTGGAGCGTCAGCGGCAGCCCAAGGACACGCACGGTGACGCTGGGAACTGGCCCCTGTGGAGAGCCGGTCAACACGCTGCCACAGCCAGGAGGACCCGCGGAATGGCAGAGCCAGTGAGAAAACAAAAACACCCAAAACTTAAAAAATGAATGTGATTCAGTTTAATAGAAGCATGAAGCTTCTGCTCTTGAGTTCTGGTCGCCTATCTCAAAAGATAGAAAAGCAAATTAAAGACTCTTTAAAACATGGAGAAAAGCTCAACATTATTGAAAAGACCTGTCCTGTATAAACAGGAGGGTAGACTAGAATATAGTAAAAGACTATAATATAATGAATAGTAGAGTTATGCTGTGTACAGACTTATTTATAAAAATTCCAGAATTAAAGGATACTTGTTTAGCGGCAAGGAATAAGTGAACGAAATTCATTATTAGTTCAGTGGGTATAAAAAATTATATTGGATCTTAAAACACATCAATAAATCCATGAGTTAGGGGATGAAAAACAAGCCATGGAAGAGGGTTGAAGAACATTAAAATGCTCTATCCCCTATCTGATGCCCGTGTCAGAACCAGAAATCCAAGTTCAAAGACCAGCACTGGGCAAAGTCACAGACAGAGTAACTTGAGTACAAGCTTCATTCAACTCTCAGGATCACCATGAAATGCAGTTAACGTAGGGATGCGACAAATGCAAATACTACGACCTCATCTCTAACCCCATTTCCTCAGGGAGAGCGCTGGGGTCAGTCCATGTATTTGTGTTACGTCCATACCTGCGTCTTTGTGGGACCTATATCCAGGCCTTGTACGAATTTTTCCAAGAAGTTCTTCACTGCCTCCCAGGGATAGATGCTGTTCGACTCATCACACACCACCACCACATCTATGTAGGAAGTGCAGGCTGCACAGGGAAACACGGAAGAAACCGAGTCGCGTGGGTGAGTCAGAATCCACACCGTGTGCACAGGTGACTGAGTAACACGGAGGTGAGGGCTCCGGCGGCATGCTGATAAATGCCCCCCTCCCACTTTGATGCAAGGCGTCGCTCAGTCCCTCCGCACCTTCTTCACTTACTCTGCACAGCCGGGGAGAAGCTGGCCGAGCGCTGGAAGTCGGGGCTGACGTCGGAGCAAACACCTGTTGCGTAATACTGGCTTCCGCACTGCTGTGCAAACAGCGGGCCACACGTCTTCAAGAGAAGGAGAACAAGGACAGAGCATGGGAAACCACTCCCTCTGTGAATCCCAGCCATCCTCTCTGTTCTTCTGCAAGATACTAGGGATTGTCAACCCTTGAAACGAACAGGTCACAAATGCCTGAGTGACAGCGTGCCAGGCAGACAGAAGTGAGGGCGTGTGGGGGTGTGGTGGGCCGGGTGGCAGGCTTGGGAAAGAGGGGCTTTGGGACCGTCAGGGACGGGGGTCAGCGTAGGGGGAGCCCACCAGGTCACCCAGAACGCTGGAGAAAAGGGTGCTTTCGTCCCGGGGGACACCCAGGAGGAAAATGAGTGCAACATTCACTTCCTGTCGCTCTGTTACCCACGTCTCAGGTGCTTCCCGTGCAAAATGAAGATGAGCACGCCTCCTATTTTTTTCAGGTGGTTGTGAAGAGCAACTGGGTCTCTAGGTATAAGACACCTAGAACAGTGCTGGGTAAACGGCAAGTGGCGTGGCATTGTCAGCCAGCACCGTTGTCATTGCTATTCGTGAACACCCGGCTCCTCCCGTCCCTTCCATTGGGTCTATTCAGCAGAAACCA
This sequence comes from Desmodus rotundus, assembly GCF_022682495.2. Classification (NCBI taxonomy): domain Eukaryota; kingdom Metazoa; phylum Chordata; class Mammalia; order Chiroptera; family Phyllostomidae; genus Desmodus; species Desmodus rotundus. The sequence goes on along the minus strand of NC_071387.1, from coordinate 209,130,362 downwards.
TAAAACCCTACATTCCCAGGGCCAGGCAGGAGACCTGGAAGAGCAATCGGGGACAGGTATAGACAGCAAGGTGAGCGAGGAATCAGGACCCTCTGGCCCTGCCCAGGGGCCGCAAGATCACCCGAATCCCCCAGCAGAGTCAGAGGGGACAAACTGTGTGTGAAAGTTCACTGTTTTAAAAAAAACACTCCGTGCTAAGCAAACACAGATGAGGTTCATGGACTGCCAGTGTGAAACTTTGCTAGAGAGTATTTCTTTGAGGACCTCAGAGCCCCTCATTTCCACGCCCTGAGGCCTCAGTGCTCGCGGCTGGCCCACACCACAGGTGCTCCGATGCCGAGTCTCTCCACCAGCCCAGTCCCGAGCCTGCCCTTCTCAGCCCTCTGCGCATGCCAGGAACTCCTGATGCCATCCCACGGGAAATATCAGGTTCATATTAAAATCATTAGACGTAAAAGGAAAAAATCGGTAAGAGAAGTTCAGTTAAGATCTTAAAAAACAGCTACAAAGTTTACTGTTAGGCTGTGGACTAATTATTAAAACTGAACAGCAGAGTACAGACTTCCAAAAGGCAACTGGAAGAGTAAAAGGAAATTTATTGGACCGGGTTTAATTGCTGGTCGTGTGAAAGAGAAGGCAACAGCTGTAGTCATTTTTCATGCTTAGTGAGTGAATAAGGCCAGTTTTTCCCTGGAGAACGGGTTCATCTTGCCAATTACGGGAAGATCATAACTGATGTGTTAGGCAGTTAACCAAATCCCAGACACCGATTATTGATTCCTATGCCCTCACCCCCGAGCGGATGGTTCTAATCACCTTGAAAACAATAACTCATGAAGTATTCAAAAAAAAATTTTAAAGCAAGTGGAAAACAGCACTAAGAAGTTGAAATCAGACTATGCCAATTGTTAATGCCAGGACTACATTCCTGCCGTGAGCCCAGAGTTTAAGCCGGTTCAAAAAAAATGTGATGCTTGTCAGTCTTTTCCACATAATTCTTAAGGGTATCTTAAGATTTTTGATCTCTTAGGTATATAAAGAAAACTGGCTTTTTTCTTTCTCCTTTTTTCTTTCTCTCTCACACACCTCTCTCTCTCCTGCCCTCCCTCCCTTCCTCTCTGCTTGCTACATGTTCGAATTAATCTTTCGAATCTCTTGCAATTTTATTTCACTCTATCTGAAGTTGCAGGTTAAACATTTTTGAAGCACGTTCTGTATATAATCCTTATGTCTCAGTGTATTTCTCTTTCTGAATGTATTCAATTTTAAAAACAAACAAGCAAAAAAAGATGAAGGCAACCCTACTGCAGGGGCTTCGGGATACCCTGAAGCGTGATGGGTCACCACGACGGCCATCCTGGTGAGACAACAGGTGATAAGCCACACCTGGCTGACTTAGTGGTACAACGTCTGTCTGAACACTAGTATCTGCCAGAGCACGCAGAAGAACGTTGCTCAACACCGATGATATTTTTAGGAAAATACAGTTACACCCACAGGCTTTTAGGTTAGCATGTCATGGGTAGAACGGATGCAAGGCTAAGTCAAACTTTCTAAGACTGTATTAACATGCCATTACCACTAGGGCGTGCCTGTCAGGGCTGATGGGAATGGGAAATAAAACTGGGCTTTGATTTGCTTTGAAACTTTCTGTTGCCAGTGTGTCATGGTTTGGGGTTTTTTATACGGTTGAATCTTTTCAACAACCTTCTGTGTCATTTCTTCTGTTAGTTCTAAGCTCAGAAATTCTTCTCTCTTTCAGAAAATGTCCACCTTCTTCTACTTGTGTATAGCAACTCTTTAATTCACTTAAAGGAGGTGGATTTGGACGTGCAGGTCATTAACCACCTGACTGGCCCAGGCCACCTGCCAAGTAAGGCATTCAGTCTCACTGACCTGTGATGTCTTTTCTCAACATTCTAGGAGGTACATGAGAATAAATACCAACATGAAATAAAATGAGACTGAGCCGTGCCTTAACTGACATCAGATCAGCCAAAGCTTACAGGAAATGATTAAAAACAATACCTCGCTTAGCTTTGAACCCTTCTGTTGGAATCAGCAGCACCTAGCTCAAGTGTTCCTGCGAAGGAGATCTGTGGCCTGGGGCTCTGATGTTATCAACAAAGGCCCAGTGCCCTTTCTGAGGGCAAAGAGTCCGGGTTCCTCTCGCTCCCCCTTTTCAAAACATTCTGTGGCAGGAACTTTGCTGAGTATCTCAAGGAGCCTCCCCATCCACAGGCTGTTACTTCACAGGGGACAGCCAAGTGGCATGACTGATCAAAAAGCAAGCTCCTGAACCTCCAGCTCTGATGCGACAGGCGGGGTGGTGAGATCCACTGACTCCAGCCCTCCCGGAGAAGCAGGGGTTGGAACGGGAAACACTCACGAGAAATCCTCCGGTCCCCACGTTCCTTGCGAGCGTCAAGCCAAGGTTCATGTTGGTTTTCATCTCAGTGACGTTGGGGATGCTTATGGAAGCTATTGAAGGGGGAAAAAATTAAACAGTGACTATTTCTCCGCGTAAAGTTGTTTTTTTAAAAATCCATGCACACTCAGGTGTATTTGTAGTGTCAAATTTAGATCACAGAGCCAGGGAAACGAGAGGCCTTCGGGGACTGCTGGGCACCTGCCCGTGGGAGGCTGCAGGTGCAGTGTTACTGGGGGTGGGGCCGGAGGGGGCAAAACGGGTTGGTGTTTAAATTGAAAGTGGGTGAATTGCTGGCCAAGCAAAACACAGCCGAGGACACTATGTGGTCTCCAGTTTGCCACCCCCCGCTCTCTGCAAGGTCACGAGGACTCTGTCTAATGCTTCATTCCGGATCAGAAAAACACCCATGATGTGCTGTGAGATCGTGCTCTGCGGCAGACTCTGGTTCAAAGCAACAGTGAGTGAGGTTGAGAAGGAACCCCTGATACTGGCCATGTCGAATAATGAACAGGTCTCTCCAAGCCCCACTCTGCCACCAAACCAGCAGCGCCCCCCAGGCCCAGCCGCTTGTATCGGACCCGGCAGCCCTCTTCCAGGACGTCCCTGATGTGAGCTCGCCAGTTTCTGCCAAGCCAGCCCTGCTGCTGTCCCTCAGCCCTCACACCCCAGGGCGACCAGTTTAAAACTCAACTCTCCTGCTCAAGCCCCAAACTCAGCCCAGGTCCCATTCCTGTCCGTGCATGACGTGTCCCCTGCAGAAAAGACAATCACACTAGAGGTGCAAGCTCGGCTTCTCCCTGTTCACCGAAGGGTTGTTCCAGGACCCCACGTCGCTTGGTTTCTAGAGAGGGGAGTGTTGTCTCTAGGGCTCGCTTCCCAGGCACCAGCGTCGTGAGCTCCATCCAGTTACTCTGCTCTCGACTAACAGTCACCCCCTTCTTACCGCCTCCTTCCACTCTCCCGACAAATAGGATCATCTTTTCATTAAAAAAATCTTCTCTTAACCCTGCTACCCCATCGAACTGTTTCCCTAACTCTCCTCACCACTTGGCTTGTGCAAACGGAAGTCCACTCTCACTCCTCGCCCCTGTTCCCCACTCGCCTGCTCCTCCACTCTTCGCACCTGCGTTTTCCCGTCAACCCTGTCGGCTTATCCTCCAGACAAGAAAGGTGCAAAATAGGAGGATACGGAATGCAGGGAGAAAAATAATACAACTTCTGTGTGCACGTTTTTATTGGTTTAAATTTAGCACTTTTACTAAGGAGGATAACGTACATGTATATAATTAAACACAATTATATACAAAGTGTTCAAAAGTTAGCGGTAGTAGGCAACGCTGGGGAAATAGCATAAGATCTTGGAGCAGCCATGCCTCACACATGTTTTTATGACTTAGACGGGACATCTGTGTTCTTAGCCACGGTGAGTGTCGAAATGCCTGCAGAGCACTGGTCGAGGTCCCCCACATGCGCCTTAAATAGGACGCCCATCTGTATTCGGTCATCGTGCCCTCCACCTACAGCATTTGACATGATTGGCACCTGTCCCACTTCACTGAACACGGGCTCACGGAGCCCCCACGACCTGCCAGACGCGGGGCAGGACGCCGAGTAGACAGAGATGTGTCACAGCTCCCCTGCCTGTTCCCAAGTCCTGGTCACTGCTTTGAATCTCTGCTTCCCCTTGATTCCCACCACGCTGTGTCTGCCTGACCCGCACCCCAGGCTGCCCGACTCCGACTCCTCCGTGCCGACTCTTCTGAATGATGAAGACGATCAAAGTGAGTAGTTTTTACTTGCATCAGGAAATGCAGTGTGGAAGCATCACTGGTAGGTTTTCGGGCACTTTGAGGAACTTTTTGCATTAATAGAAAGCGTCTGAGGTGTGAGTGGTCACATCCCAGCAGTCCCAGCAATTCCAAACACTACTGGTAGTTCCTGATCGTGAGCATTTTTACTAGAACGACATCATGTGGACACAGCCCCTCTGAGGTCAGTCCTGGGACTGACCTCTCTATACTTCGCAGTTCATTTGAGGAGAGAGAGGTTTGCACAGCCTCGGATTTCTGTCAATACTCAGCAAAACGTCCGGGGGCGGGGGGTGGGAATCGGTTCACACCGGGGGTGGAGAGTCCAGGAGGCCTCGCGTTTCCCACACATTGTATCAAATTGGGACTTCAAACTGTGTTGGAAATTTGGATGCAGTTGGGCCCAGTGTAACTGGGAAAAAGAAAAACAGGCAGCCCTGACTAGTGTGGCTCAACAGGCTGGGCGTTGTCCCCCCAAACCAAAAGGTCCCCGGTTTCATTTCCCAGTCAGGGCACAGGCCTGGGTTGCAGACCAGGTCCCCAGCTGCGGTGCATACGAGAGGCAACCACACACTGATGTTTCTCTTGCACATCGATGTTTCTCTCTCTCTCTTTCTCACTCCCTTCCCCTCTCTCTAAAAATAAATGCATAAAATCTTAAAAAAAAAAAAAAGAAATACAGGCAAAAAAAGCTGTCTGTATTTCTTTCAGACAGAACTGAGATTGTATTTGCTATTATTTTTCAATCGTGTCTGTAACAAATCAGCTTTTGTTCTCTGTAAAAAATCAGTTGCTCAGTAGAACTTACTTTGCAAATTGAGCTTCTCACAGGTCGAGGTGGGCCGGTCCACAGGACACTTGTACACGTCTCCCATCCGGTTCTCAGGGAAGCCGCTCCAAGGTGAACCAATCAGCAACCTACACACAGGATTTTTTCTTCATTAGATCTGAAATGTTAGCTAACGTTTCTTAAAGGGAAAACTGACCACAAATGGTGGGGAAACACATTTACCGCAGCTTCAATGTGTACTTAGTGAATAGTTCTTATTTGTTCAGCTATAATTGGATCTGTTTCCCCTAACCCTAACCCTTTCCTCTTTGCTGATCGAGAGGCTGGAGGACTGTCTGCTGTCTGGCCCCAGCTCCCTGGGAGGTCTCTCTGATGCAGAGCTGACCACGGAAGCATGGCGCAAGCCACCAATGTCAGCCAGGGATGTCATTTTTAATTGTCTGGTAGCTACACTCAGAAACTAAAAAGCCACATGTGACATTAAACAATATACTTTAACTCAGCAAATCAGAACTAGCATTATTAATGAGCTCTTTGCCAATCTATTTTTTCTACAGAAAGTCTCTGAAGTTCAGGGTGCACTTTATACTCAGGGTATACGTCAATACGGACGAGTAACATTTCGGTGCTGGTAGCCGGTGGCTCTCATGTGGTCAGCCTCACCCTAACGAAGGCGACAGTGTTAAAACCAAAAGCAAAAACTCACATTTGCCACTGCTTTCTGTGCCCTGAGAACCTGCATGGCATTTAGGGAGGAGATGAGTTATCTAAATGGCTTTGTGTTTATTGTTTCTGTAAGCGGAGCCTTAGCAAAATAAATAAATAAATAAATAGAGAGCAGCTATGTTTACAGCCAGAACACAGGATATGGGGTCTGCAGCTGGTGCTCACTCGCCCTTGGGTTGGTTTCACTTCCCTCGGAGCTTCTCCAGCTGGAGCCCAGGGCTTCCCTGCAGAACCCTCACCCCGCACAGCGGCGCGGCAGAAAGAGTCCACGTGACCGTCTAATTTTTAGCAACTAGAGCAGGGTTGTCACTCAGCAGCTCCAGTTACCAAGGAAGGCTCTTTGATTCAACACTTTTCTCTTTGTCAAAGTTGGGAAGGATGAGATGATGTACCCGTGATGCTTCCGTGATTCTTTCAGGGTCCAACTGTGTAAATGCTTTATCGTTACCAGTGATACAACACGCGCCCTGCGTGCTGGAGAGGACTAGAGAGGGGGCGGGCACGCTTCTGTTCACGAAACATAGTGAAACTGTTTAAAATGCGCGGCAACATGAACGATAATTGCACAAATGAGTGAAAAGATGTGAAAACGGTCACGGATGAGGGTGCTGTCAGCATTCTTAGCGAGGGGTCAGGGGACACAGATCATTCTGAGAGACCGTTCATGGCTCAGGAATACGTTTTTCCACTTATTCATCTTATAGAATAATTCTCAAACTAATATTTTGTAGAGCTCTTGAATACTTTAATTCAGTTAACTTTGATTAAGGTTAGAGTCGAAAGAGTTTTCTTCTTGTGAGCATCTCTTAGCATAACTTACCCGTTAAAACATTAACTGTAGACAGGATTACGATAATATCGGGCACGTGGGCTAAGGGTTCTGACAAAGAAATCTAAATGCTGGCTGTCAGTACGTCTCCATGTTCGCTGTCTCGAAGGGAGAGACTGGCCTGCAAGTGTGTATTCCGGCAGAGCTCACGTCCTTCACACTCACGACACCTCGGAGGGGAGGCAACTTCGGAAAACTGTACCGTGAAAGCATCTTTCAGCTTCGTCTGCTCAAGCCCTTGGTCTTCATCCTACAGCGGGGCCTGCCAGCACGACCTCTGACTTTTGTGGGTTGGACACGTCTCAAGCACGAGAAAGACACAAGGAGAGAGACGGCCCCTGCACACCCCTCCCACGCACCTCCCCGAAACTCCGCCTTCAACTCAGGCGCATTCACCTCAGTCCTCCACCCAGCCAAAGGTTCTCTGGCTTCCAAACCTCCACACAGTCCACTTCCTGCCTGGAGAGGTGCTACGCTTTCGTTAGGTCTGCCATTAGGCACCACCTCCTCCAGGAAGTCCCCTGGCTCTTCTGCATGTGGGCAAGGGGGCCTCGATAGGGCCTCCACACCCGAGACTCTCCCAAAGTGTGTGCTTGCCCCGCCCCTGCCTGCCTGCTGACTCAGTCAGTCCCTGCGAGGGAGAGCGGGGCCACGAGACCAGGGCTTGCACAGCAGCACCGAGGAACTGCCAGGGGGCGCACAAATGAATGACAAAGCAAACAAATGTAGAAAGGAACGGAGGATGCTATGCTGGTGTTTAAAAGGACTCTCTTGGCTGAGGAAAAGTTAAATAGAAAAAAAATTTTTGGCATTATTTATGTATTTATCCTCTCCTGAGAACACTTCTTCATTGCTTTGAGAGAGAGAGGAAGGGAGGGAGAGAAACTATGACTTGTTGCCTCCTGTACACACCGGACCTGGGATCAGAAGTGCCCTGACCGGGAATCGAACCCGTTACCTCTCAAATACTCCAGGCAACTGAGCCACACCAGCCAGGGCTTCTAGCTTAAAAAAATGTTTTTTAATGAAAATTTTCATTCTGTTCTCACTGTCCGAGTTAAAGATATAAGAAACAAGAAGCAAACTCACTGTCCGAGCTGAGAGGAAGGCACGCCCCCGCTGGCTGTCCTGCCGGCTGCCCCTGAGCGAGCTCCACACGCCAGCCCTGCAGCAGAGCTGACTGGGGGTCTGCAGGGGACAGACAGCACCTTGTGGCAAGAAGCCACAGGAGGAAGGGCGGCCAACACTGGGCCTACTGGGAGTGGGGGTTAATTCCAGCGAACCTTAGGAAAGCGGACACCGGGCGTGAGGCCTTCCTAGCACGATCTAATTCCATGTGTCCACAGCTGGTGAGAGCCACGTGTACCCGACTCTGAAGCCCAAACTCTTCGCCCTCAGTCACTTCCCCTTCCTCCTCGGGGCTACAAGGCCTGGCATGGGCCCAGAATGGGAAAACTGTGTGAACAGCTGGGCTGCATTCCAGAACCTTCTAGGAGTCAAACACAGAGCTGCGGCTGTGTGCTCTAGGAGGAACACCAGCCCAGGTCATCTTGTGCGAGCCTGTCCACCCTGGGGGGCCAGGCTGTGCTGGCCGCACGCAGGTAAGGGCAGGGGATGTCCAGACAGAACCAGGTGTGGTCAGGCCACTCCCCATCCATCTCCCACAGCCCAGAGAAACCCACTGAGGGCCGAAGGTTGCGTGTTTCTCAGCTAAAACCTACCCATGTGTCCCTCAGAGCTTCCAGCAGGAGGCTGCACCACTGGCTACCTGTTCTCTCGATGACAACCCTGCTAAGATCGCGTGCTGCTTCCTGCTGACTCAGCGTCTCCGGGAACCTCCCCCACCTCATGGAGGGGTCGGGGCGCCGACCTCTCTGCAGGCCCTGTGGGCGCAGCCCCCAAGCATTGGCCACGAGGAGAGAAAGGCAGCTTCTGCTCAGCGTGTGCCACGTCACAGAGATGCGAAAACCCTCAAAATTCTCTCAAAGAACCCATGTAGATCCACCAGCAGTATGCCTTTTACTTTTACTTTTATTATTTTTTTTAGAGAGAGGAGGAGGGGGAGGAGACAGAGAGAAACATTGATGTGAGAGAGAAACATTGATTGGTTCCCTCTCGTGTGTGTCCCGACTGGGGACCAAAGCCGCAACCCAGGCATATGCCCTGACCAGGAATCGAACCAGCGACCTTTTGCTTTGTGAGACAGTGCCCAACCCACCAAGCCACACCAGTTAGAGCTGCATTATGCCGTTTAAACTCTTAACACAAACACTAGGAAAGAGTGGACAACCAGACCATTTTGGGGACCGGTGAAGAACAACAAGGGGTCCTTGTCACGTGGGACACAGTCTTCAAATAGCGGGACCCACACAGGTCAGGAGCCTCCAGGTCATGCCGGTGACCACAGAGGAAGTTTCCAAAACCACCGCCCCCTTCTCTACTGGCACTGTTCCCAGCAGCCTCCCTCGTCACATCCACGCAGGGGCCTGAAGTCAGCAGTGACTACTCCGATGGAATTGCGACATTCTTAATCAGACAGGAGGAGGAGGGAGCCTGGCACATTCATCCATAAACATTGTCATCAGCTGTAGCAGGCGGAGCCGCATTCAGAGAGAAGGTGACGAAGGTGGCGATGGGGCGAGGGAGGGGGCGAACCCCTCGAAGTGAGGCAGGGTCTCCCCCGAGCCAGGGACCCCACCTCATCGCGAGCGGACAAACGAACAGTTGTGTGTGCTGAGTCTCCGACAGCACAGGATCCCGAGGCATAAACTTCTCTTCTCCTGCAGTGAAAGTGGGAGTTCTTCCAAGACCGCTTAAAATAACACTCACTGTTCAATTATCTCCCAGCAAAATAGTGATTATGTAGCGTTCCCAAACAGAGCCAATTTGCCCACCTCCACTGGAATTCAAAATTCTTTCTTCAGTTGGTAAACAGTACTTATGGTGGCTCAGGTCGCTTCAAACCCACAATCCAGGGGCTGTTATAAATACCTGCCTTTGGTCTGCGAGTCTCCAAGATCTCCAAGTGTCCCTTCAATACTAGCGATTTTTCTGTGGGTTATGGGCAGACATAAAGAGTAGGGCAAAACATGTTTTCTTGGATTCAGCAGACGCTTGCTGAGATCCTAGGGCTGACATTCTGCGCAACTCCAGGGGACACCCTTCCCACAAAAACGGTGGGCCCTGGCCGTGGGCAGGGTACAGCCTGGGAGGCTATGCCCAGGGCCAAACCTACCAGGGGCCAGACTTGAGTCAAAGTGCAGGGGGTACAGTAGTGAACGAGTTAGTCAGAGCTCGCTGGCCTCATGGAGCTTACGTTCCAGTGGGAGAAGAGAGAGAATAAATCTAATATATGAGTAAAGCATAGGGGGTGGTCATCAATGTTCCGTGGAAAACCGAGCAGGATGGAGTTGGGAGTGTGGGGCATTGGAATTCTTACTAGAACGGTCGGGGACGGTCTCATGGAGAAGGTGACATTTAAGCAAAGACTTGGAGGAGCTGAAGGTCTAACACACAGACGCAGGAGGAAGAGCAGTCGAGCTGTGGCTGCGTCAGGTGTGGGCCAGGGGATGGGCAGGAGAAGCGGTCCAGTGGGAGGCGGGGTAAGGACTCAGCTTCCCTCTGAGCGGGACGAGAAGGCCCTCGGAGGGTTTGGGGCAGAGTCGTGTCGGGATCAGACACGTTCTGGAAGGAGTTGAAGGCGGCCCTCTTGAGATGACTGCGTCAGGGGAAAGGTCAGGCACCTCAACAGTCTGGGCGAGGGATGGTGGAAGCGGGTGGTTCCTTAAAATAAGGGGAGATCATCCCTATTTTAGGTGTATTTTGAAGGTAAGGCCACCAGGACTTCTTAAGAGGTTAGGGTTTGAATTTAAAAAAAATGAGTCAAGGACACCCGCGGGGTTTTGGTGAAGAAATGGAAAGGAACAGCGGTCCACCCGCAGGTGAGGCGGATGCTGTCGGAGGAGGAACGTTCAGGTGAGGGGGCTTCGGGGGAGGGTCTGAAAGACACTCGGGTTATTTTACGTGGGATTAGAACCCTACTGTTCATAATACCCACACGAGTGTGAGAGGTTCCAGAGCCTGTAGCATACGAATATGGTTTCTTGCATAGTTGAGTTCCAAGCCCTTGACCACGTGAAGGGTTGGTGGGTTCTCCAGAGTGACCTGCTTCCCGACCGCCACCTGAAAGGAACTTATGATGCCAAGAGTCCACCTGAGAGGATTCTGTGTCCCCGGATAAGAGGGAGACAGGTAGAGAGAGGCCATTTTTAGCTCTGGGTTGGGAAACATTGCCGTTATCAATGTAATACTTAACCCCCCTGGCATTTGCTACAAGGCAATTTGCGCATCTAAGCCTCCTTGCGCTGCCTGAGACCTCTCGGGTGCCTGGCTGGCTTCCTCCCACAGCGGGACGGCTGCCCCCTGGCTGCGCAGCCCCAACCCCACTGCGGCTGCACTTCTGACGCTCCTTGCTGTCTCAGGAAAACCCTGGGGGTTAGCTTTTGTGCTGGAAGCAAAGGAATCAATAAAAGCAGACTCCAGAACGTGGAGGCCTCCAACAGGCGGTTTTCCCGAAGTGAAAGTCAAAAGCTGAAATACGCAGTTGAAAGCCTTGTGGTGGTACAGATTCAGCATTCTTGGGCCCCGGTGGGGAGAGAAGAAATGATTTTAAAGCCACCACGTTTTTATACGTCAAAGCCCATGAGTAGTGCCTTTCAACTAGGCACTTTGGCAGATGGCTGTCTTATCAGGGATGCAGACTGGGGGAGCGACAGGGTTTGCGAACTGCCGTCATCGACATGTTTTACGGGCATTAACTTCCTGGACCCTCACATAAGCTCTTCGAGGTCAGGAGTCGTCACCAGCCCTGTTCTCCAACGAAGGAGCTGAGTCAACAGGGCCGACTGGCAGCAAAGCCGGGCCCTGAATCAGAGCGCTTCCACTCGGAACCCTCGAGTCTTCCTTTTCTACCGGCTCCGTTCGGCCCTCTTCCAGGGGAGAGGGGCTCAGTCTGCCCACCAGGTGGGCCAGGAACAAAGGGGTCAATGGTTCCACCTGGGCCACATGGCAGTACCTAGGTAAGATGGAAACAGCTCAGACACCTGGCCACCAGGAAGGTGTGGAGTGTCAATCCCGTTCACTTGAACGGGAATTTTATTCCAGAAACGGACATCCAGGTATGCACAGGGAGTGAAATGCAACATGGTAAGATGAGCTAGTGAGGCAGGGAGGTGCCTGCAGGTGGATGAAGGTCTCCCCCCACACCTGCAGGGCAGCAGCTGTCTCCTACACGCCAGTCACAGGAGACGGGTGCGTGCATGTGTTCCCAGGTGCCTCACAAATCTGTGCCCAGGGCGGGGGCCCGAAGAAGCAGGGCAGAGCAGGGTGGGGGGTGTAACGTGCCCTGTCCACTGCAGACCTGCAGCTGTGAGGAATGACATGAACCATGGAAACAGTGGAACCACAAAACTTATTTTCACTCAGAGGTAAAAAAGGCACCTGGTGTGACGGATGCAGCTGAGTCAATGCTGAGGGGGTCCGCCACGGCAGGAAGGCGCCTGTGCCTCTTGTCCCACCCCTACTGCTGGACCAGGGAAAGTCGGCGTTGGGGGAGACGCACCTATTCATTCTACGGCAAAAGTGAGATTACTGACAAAGACCCTGAGTTTTTCAGGCTTATAGTCAAAGTGTAAGAATATATGACAGCCAGATTTCTAATGCCTTTACGTGATAAAAAAAAAATTGGACTAAGTTAAAAGTTAGGGAAAATAACTAAAGTGAAATGAAAGAGCGAAATGGAATTCATGGGTCCAGGATTTAAGATAAATGCAAACCCTGTGAATAAGCGAAGCGAGCAGTTAAATGGGGCACCGTCTGACAACCTGGTGGCAAGAGGATGTGACACTTAGAAAGAAACAGAAGGGATGATCCTGGCTGATATTTCAAAGACAATGACATGAGCTATTTTGGAAAAGGGACTGGAATAGCGCTCATGGCCAAGAAGAAGAAACGGACGGAAGCTCACCCACCGTTCTCCGTAGCTCATCCACCACTGAAGAGAGGCAGTGGAGGAGCAGGGCAGAGAGACGCAGGGAGGGGCCAATTACGGGAAACCCTGGCGTTCCCCCTCGTTACTGGTGTGCGGTGCTCGGAGAGCAGCCCACCTGAGCACAGCTTCCGACCTGCTTCACTTTTATCCTCTCACAAGGGGCCACCAACACTCCGGTTTGCTAGGGGTGATGCTGTGCTCCAGAGAGGTGGTGTGGCTTTGCCAAAGCCACTCTGCTCTTCCCAGTGAAGCTGAGGGTAAAAACCCTTGTGCTCTAGCCCGTGACTTAGGTGACAAGTCCCTCTCCATGAGAGAGCGAGAAGACAGATGCTATCACCCGTGCCCAGGCCGGGACACGCTTTCTGCAACAGAACTTTCGATTCAAAATGCTCATGTTGATCTGACTTTATGAAGTTTACATGGAAACTATATTTAAACATTTATACCTGCCATTTACATTCAGTCACTCTCCTCCTTGGACACTTATAAAAAAGATGTACATTTAGCACAGTTTATCTCTCTTTTGCATGAACCTACCCTAAATTTATTGTTCATTAGCTCTGTAATCTTAGACAAGCTGTTTAATCTAAGTCTCAGTCCCCTCATTTGTAAATGGGGTAATGACTTTAGAAAGCTCTTAGAGGCACGATGAGTATTGTGTGTTTGGCGAAGAAGGAATACTCGATAAATTCCAGGTATTGTTTTAACCAACCCACCACAGGACAATCTCTGACGTCTGTCCGGACTTGAATGTGTCTCCTTTATCACTTACCCAAAGTTCTCTTACAGACAATCTGCTAAACTCACGACACCCATAGAGCTTAGTAACTGTTTTCTCAAACACTAAGTGAAAACCGCCGTACAAGCTCACGTACAGGTGAGACGGCTTCTTGGCCGTGACGCATGTTCCATCCAATGCTTCGCTTTTCCTGAGGGACGTGCCCGCACTGGTTATCGCTGGGACAAAACTCCCATAATTCTGCCTCTGGAGACACCCCCCATTCCCAGACAGCCCTTGTCATACAGGTGGCTGCGATGTTCTCGTGAACTTGAGTCATGAGATGAGCTCCGCGTGTGCCTGGGGTAGGCCTCCGGGTAAGACAAACAGAGCCAGTGCGCACACCACGAGCTTCCGGGAAAGGATTGCAAACACATCTCCTCTCTCTCTGCAATTGTGAGTGATGAGGCTCGTATCATCTGCACTGGAACAGTCTGGGTGTGAAAGAGGGGCGACTCCCGGGCAGATGACCCGACGAGCCTCAGGCCACGCGGCAGGGGGAGCAGACCACAAGGGTACAGGGACCGAGGGGTGCACCAGCGCTCCGCTTGGGAGGGAGCCTGCTTTGAAACTCATCGGAGACCCTTCAAAAGGCCCCAGAATTCTCAGAGCCATACCACCACTATTTCCAGAGCAAATTCCTCAGGGTAAGAAAAGTACAGTAAACAAAACCAGTAACACATTTTGCTAACATGTTATAGATACCAACGTGGAATGTGCCTGTACATTCTGAGAAGCAGGGGCCGTGTGAAACAGCTACGGTGGCACTTGAAAGATAGCGAGGTGTGATTTTTAGAGAGCTCAGACTGGAGCAGGAAGCCCGCTGTCGGGAGGCCCGAGAGGGCTGGGAGACAGAGCCGGGGCCCCACGAGACTCGCTATGAGGCCGGTCAGAGCACGCAGAGGAAAACGCCACCAAAACGGCAGCTTCTGAACGAGTGATCGGAGAGGAACGAAAATTCAGGGGGTGTGTGTGTGTGTGTGTGCGTGTGTGTGCGTGTGTGTGCACACATTACAGATAGAAGCTTAAAGGGAAAAAAGCTCACAGTGATGAGAGGAATTCATAGCATTATCGCTTTCTGGGTCTAAAATGAACTTGGTTGGTATCAGCAGGAGAGTCAATGTTTAAACAGCCCTCCCCACATCCGCTACCTCCACAACGGCCGCGGAGCTGTCATAAACCAGGAGTGGAGGAGGGCGCAGTGCCAGCTGTCCAGACTGACCGGCAATTCTGGACTCCGGGTTTCCCACCACGTTCCTTCAGCCTGAGAGCTGCGGAGGACACTTGTCTTCATCGGGGGCCACTTCAGCCCTGGAGGGAACACCCGCTCCCGCGTCCTGCCTCTGTGGTCCATCACTGGGGCAGGGCCAGGCCAAAGAGGGACGTCAGGAGGGCACCGCCTCCAGGGTCCCAGGGCTTGGGAAGAGAGAATGAGCTGTGAACAGTGAGTTACCAGGTGAGGGACACTGGAGTGACACCCCCAAGGAGGGGTTGCCAATCCTAGGTCTCCGCCGTCATCCACGGCTGCCCACTCTGCCCAGAGCTCTTCCTCGCTGACTCCAGCCACTGCACACCCTCAAGGCCCAGGTGTGCGTTCAGTTCAGTACTTTGCACCTCACCTACTCCGGCCTGGGGGGTGGGAAGGGCCGGCCCACGACTCGGTCACTTCTGCTTGTCTGCCTTGTGAGGCCAGCTCAGGGAAAGGACCCGGCCCGGCGTGCCAGCCAGAGCTTGTTCTTTCTTGCCTGCTGACACCCCCAAAGGGTTTCACCCTCGAGTCAGACAGGGACTCACCTTCCCCTCCCTCTTGTGGGGTGGGGGAGCTCACACCAGCTGGTGGGTAAGCCCAGGCTTTAGGGAGGAAGGCCAAGGAGGGCCCAACTCTGCACTCTACCACAAAGCGCAGCCCCGGGGGTAAAAGCAAGAGCCCCGCCAATTAGTTACCTGCGGTACCTCGGTTCCTAACTGCCACTGTGTCGTGTTTACACGACTTTCAGGGGTGTCATGACAAGGCCAAGGCGGGACTTAGGAATGTCTGCTGTCCCTGGTGTCGACCTCACCCGCACTGGAATCTCACCATAAACCGCTCATGCACTGGCCTTTGAACAAAGTTCCGCATGCTAGAGGGAACCCCGAAGAGAGAAAGATGTGGGGTGCCTCTCACTCTTCCCAGGCCTCTGCCTGCTGGCTTCCCGTCACCTTGTTGTCCCTTTTGGCCTCACCCAACTTCCCACCTGCAGTGTGGCCAGTGGCTGCATTTCCTTATCATCCTCGACAGGCTTACCGTCTCTAACCCACCTCCGATGGATGGTGATTCTTTCTCTTAGAGGGAGCCTGTCCCAGGAAAACTGCTCCTTACAAAGAACAACCTCAAGCTGCATGGCAGGTTGTCCTCAGCAAGGCCCCGCTCAGCAGGTAGCCCACGAGAGCGCATCTGAAGGTCTCGTTCAGCTCCTGCGTCTGCCACTCTGCTGTAGCGCACTTGGTAGTGGTCTTTGGGTGAATCATTTGGAAATAGGACTTCCACTTGGTCATTCAGCAAATGATTATTGATCCCCAGCTCTACGCCAGATGGCACTCGGGGTTCAGAGGACACACGCGTGAACAAGACAACGTCCCTACACCCAGAGGCCGGGAAGAAGACAGATAAGGTGCATCTAAAGAAGTAAAGACTGTTTCAGATGGTGGTAATGGCTGTACGGAAACTCCATCGGCATCAAGCGCTGCAGAGTGACGAGGAGGGGTGGTGAGCGCCCATTCACACAAACGGGAGACCCCGGAGCCGAGACAAAGATGCCAACCCGCCAGCCAAGGGGAGCCCTCAGGCGGACCGTTCTTTCCAGGACAGAAGCCCATGCAGAAGCTTCAAGCAGGAATGACCCTGGTGTGCTCAGGACAAGGGCCAGAATTCTGGGAGCGCCGTGAACAAGGGTGAAGGGGTCAGACAGGAGACAGGCATGGCCGATGGAGACCAGCCTGCAAAACGTCCTTTAAGTAACGTGGGCTCATTCTAATTGCTGTGGACAGCCACTGAGGGGTTCAATCGAGGGAGGGACAACATTGAATCGTGTTTTAAAAAGTTAGCTCTGGCTACAGCGAGGAGAGTAAAGAAGGGCTAGAAGGGCGGCAGGAGGTGGTTGAGAAGCTCACGCAGCAGCGCCGGCAAAGGTCTCGGTGAGAGACGGGCTGCTCTCCTATCTATTTTGGCAGTCGGGTCAACAGGACTGGCTGGTGGATGGAACACGGGGGAGGGGAGAGGGAGAGAGGAGGCAAGGATCTTCGGCCTCATCAGCTGGTGCAGAAAAGCAGGTATTTGTTCTTTCTTGGTTAAGTTTGACAAGGGCATGAGTTAGGCATTAAAGTGGAGATGTTCGGCATGGGCCTCTGCAGTTCAGAGAGGAAGCAGGGGTGGCTGTATGCAATTGGGGGTCATTAGCAAGTCTGTGTGCTAGGTTCCAAGGTCACGCTGCACGCTTGGTAGCCTCCTTACCGTTTATGGTTCTCACGGGAAATTAGATACTTGTTAGAGATTCTCTATCTCTTTTTCTCAGATCCCCGATGATGACGGTAGTGGCTGCTTTTTGGCTTTCCAACCAAACTGCTCTTGTCCTTTGGGACGACTCACAAACTTTCTGCACACTCACTGCTCCCCAAGCCTCCTCGCGTTGGTTAACACCCTTCTCCAGCCTACTCGCTGCCATCCCCAACACCTGTCTCGCGACTCACCTCCTTCAGGGTGGCTTCAGAGCCACACTGCCCTCTCCCAGGGTAATAATGTCCCTTTGTGCCCCCATCACCGACAGCCGTGCTCCAAAATGGGAAGAATGTGTTCTGTTTCTTTGAGTTTATTTTTTTTAGAACATCAAACATAAGTTCACACACGGAAAAACAGGGTATAAAGTATAGCTCTTATGTGACAAGCCCACTTAATCACTGCAAAGAGCTGTAGAGGACCCGGGATCTGAAGCTCCAGGTGAGTCTGGAGCCGCCCCGGCCACAGGGGGTGAGGCTGCACTGGCAGGATCCTGTCCACCAGGGGGCACCCGCTCTGGCAGAAGAGGACCTACAGCCCTTCTGCCCAAAGACACTTTGAGAGCCATCTGGGTTTATTGCCATAAGCACCACGCGAAACCAACCGGCAGTGGGAGTGTGTATTTCCATACCCACGAAGCTGGCTGTGTATGGGGTGAGGCAAAAAGAGGCTTATGGTTTTTCAGGTGGAAAACAATACAACAGCTAAAAAATAACAATGCAAGAATAAACTGTTTTGCACGCGCACAACTATACACCTACTTTTGCCCGGCCCGTATAAATGTAACCATGGTTTATCAGTGTGACCATTACTCAGCACTGAAAAACGTGGGGCACTTTTGGGAAAAAACTGAAAGACGTTGACTGCACTGGAGAAAGGTAGCTTTGTGACGTCTGCATGCGTGTCTGGGAGGGAGGACCTTCAGCACAGGAGGCAGGGAAGGCTGATTTAGAGTGAAACCAGCAGACAAAGCCTTGCTGAGGGAGAAAATTTACATTGTTATCTAGAAACAGACCAGCGGCACCATCAGCTAGCGGAACATTTATGAAGCTCGGTAGTTACCAGTT
Source organism: Desmodus rotundus (assembly GCF_022682495.2). Classification (NCBI taxonomy): domain Eukaryota; kingdom Metazoa; phylum Chordata; class Mammalia; order Chiroptera; family Phyllostomidae; genus Desmodus; species Desmodus rotundus. The sequence goes on along the minus strand of NC_071387.1, from coordinate 209,112,352 downwards.
CACAGAGAAGGAAATAGGGACAAATCTATCATCTATTAAATGGTCAGAACTGGCATTATGAAATTTGCTGTGGAATATTTAGAGAAACTTTTCTATTCAGGCTTTTAGAAACTAGGACTATGCCATCCCATGAATTATCAATCTGAGTTATCAACTCTCAAAGAAGAATCCTTCATTTAAAGATGAGCCCCACTCATCAATGATGTATCATGCTCCAACTTCAACACGTAGTTGCAGTCAAATATTACACATACTTAGTGTTTTCACTGAAATAACAGAGGAGAGAATATCCTTACCAGTTGCCCTTTGGATTCATAAACTGCTGCACTGTGTACCCGAACTGTTCACTCGAAGGGCCGGAAAAGATCTTCGCTTCCAGGAGACCGACATTGTATGCCTTACAACAATTTAAAATGCCTGGTAAGAAAAATAAAAACATAGCCCATATTTACAAGGTGGGAATATACATTTTGACTATAATTCTTAACGTCCACTTTAAAGACAACTTATTGGCCACAGTTCTTCTCCTTATCAGTTTACCAGGAAATAGTAGCTACTGCTTTGGGGCACTTATTTGGGGCCAGGCCCCATGCTGCGTACTCGACGTGTGTGACTCATGATCGTATCACCCTCGGAAGCAGCCCTAAGAGAGGGCTGCCAATATCACAACTGTTTCCCAGAGAAGCCTGAGGTTCATGGAGAAAGCATGACTCATGGGCGGAGAGTGATAAGGGCGAGAACAGGAGCTGAGCACAGGGCTGTCTGGTTCAGGAGCTTCAACTTTTCAACGCCTTATCACCTCTCGGGATTTTTAAGTAACTTCAGTCCTATTGATCCTTTCCAAAAGGAAAAGACTCTGAGCCACCCAAGGGCAGGGTCTGAAGGCTACTTCTATTTCTGCTGAATCTCTGGAAGATGGCGGCACGGCCCTAGGAGACCTCTGGTGAATAAGCGCGGCTGGCTCTGTCAGAGGAGGGAGCGGAGACCCAGCACCCGAGATCATCGTTCATTGTTCAGGGGTGAGAGTGCAGGGAGAGTGGACACTGCTCTTGGACGCCAGTGGGAACTGTCGAAGGTGGTTGTGCTTTTGGGCGCTTCCTTCTGAATGCTCCAGACACGATCACTTGCAAAAACAAAGACCAAGAAGGGTACAGCCTTGATAGACATCTCTGAAAAAAAAACCTGTTTCTATGCAAAGAGAATGAGGGGAGAGAGTCGAGTGATTCTGGCTCCCTCTGCACTAAGACCATTAATGCTGGCTGTCCTCACCCTGCCCTCCACCCTGTCCGTCATCAAGAGAAAGAAAGGTGCCTGGACCTTGATGCTCTGTCGAGACAGGACTCTGCTTCCTGCCGTCTGAGGTCATCATTTAGCCTTGCAGACCCCGAAGGCAGAGTGAACTCCCTAAAACCGACACCAAAGCCCCATCCGTGTGCGTTCTCACAAGGGAGCAGCCCGCTCTAAGGCCTGAGTCGATGCCTGAGCAGCTCCGGTGTCACCTCTTTAAGGACATGGAGCCCATGTCTCCTGTGCCCGGTGGGAACTGGGCCTCAGAAGCTGCAGGGGCCTTGGAGGGAGCGAGGACACAGGACAGTGAGCTGGACATCACAGGGGCAGCAGCGCGGATCAGCCGCCACTGAGACTCAGGGGGCAGCAAAGGTCTCCAGGAGAGGTGTGCCCGAGAGTCCAGCAGAAACACTCTCGCCCAGGTCAGGGATTGGAGAGGCCGGGTATGACGTGTTCCAGGGCAAAAACTTCTCTCCATCTGTGGTTCTGCGAACCTAGAAAACGAGCCACCTGCTGCTAGAATCCCACGGTGTGGCAGGCGTGTGGTCGACATTCCCGTTTCAAAAGGGAGACCTCAGAAGGAACAAGGGCCCTCTGGGACCAAGAGGGTTTAACCCAGCAGGTCAAATGCCTTTGGGGTCAAGGCCTGGTCACAGTCCCCTGTGGCTCAAGGCTCTGACCTCCCAGCCCGCACAGCGCCGTTGGTCCCTGCTGTCTGTCCCCTTCAGTCTGAGACGGCCACACGTCTGCGGAGACCACAGTCCTGGAAACCTCGCAGGTCTGCTGGGTGTGCAGTGGGGTCCGTGCCACTAGACTGGAGAGGCCTCCCCAGGCCTCTCCGGGACATGGTGCCATGCCCCCTGCTGGCTTCGCTGAGACGGCCTCCCACACCAGGAAGCCCACTGCCAGGCTGGGCAGCAAATGCTCTCCACCCACCCCTGGCCTCTTTGGAGCACAGCTGCCCAACCGTGAGTCTTTTTATATTAAATTAAATTTTTTTTTGGTAATTTGGATAGGCTGAGATTTTCTCCAATCATTAACTACTGTCCTTTATCTCCTTCCTCTTGTATTTTACTACAATCCACAAGGAAAAAGCAGGCCTCGCCGTGAACATTTTGCTTGGAAATCCCCCCCACTAAATGACTAAGTTCATTGCTTGAAAGCTCCCCTTCCCACGCATCGGGAGGACACAGTGAGGCCACATGTTCTGCCACGATGTAGCAAAGACCTCCTCTCCTCCAGTTTCCAATAGCACCTTCTGCACTTAGCTCTGAGCCTGCCCAGAGGCGGCTTCAGCATTCATTTGTCTACTGATGGTCTCTGCATGAAATCTCCAAAGACCCTCTCTCCAAACAGGCAATATTCACAGATTTGGGGGGCCAGGACATAGAACTATCTTTCGGGGGGAGCACCATTCAATTCCATACTCCTCGGGAGTGTGTTTGCAGCCCACAGCCTCCAGGGACAACAGCCCCACCCTCCAGGACAAAGAGCAGACTGGCTGACTTCTTGCTGTGACAGAAAAGCAGGTTCCCCAAGCGCAGTGCCCCTCTCCCGTGACGCACCTACTGCGTCCACGTGGCGCCCTGCACACAGCCCCCTCGTGGGGGCACAAAGGGAACTGACGGACCGTGCCCGAGCTCCTGCCGAGCGCCGGGGTCTGAGTAATAAAGCCCTTCATCGCTGACTCAGGGACCTCGTGTCTGTCCACATCCACGAAGCGGTGACGGGCTCGTGTGTGACCTTGTGCACAGGGGAACACCCAGTGCCAGGCCTGACGGTGGAGAACAAACACTCTGCAGTCTGCACACTGGGGACTGGGTGACAATGAACATGGGCGCTTCCCGACAGCCTGGAGAAGCCTTGGGAAGGCATTATATTTTCCTGCAAGGCTGGCATGGGGAATCGAACAAATCTCATTTCAATTTCAAGAAGCAGAGAGGCTCCGGCTGACTTCTAGGGAATGATTTGCTGCCACTATTTTTTTCACAGCATATGCCATCCCCTTGACAATCTCCAGGTTCATATGAAGAAACACATGCATCCCTTTCATGCCCAGAAACAAACCCATTTACACATTATCATGCCCAAGGGGGCGCTAGGGGTGGATTGCACCCCTCCCCAATGCATACGTTGAAACCCTAACTCCTAATGTGACTCTGTCTGAAGACAGGACCTCTTAAAGAAGTTAAAAGAGGTCAAAAGAGGTCATCAGGTGGGCCCCTAGCCTGAGACCACGGGTGTCCGTGTGCAAAGCGGGAGTGGCAATGCGGTACAGGACAGTCCACGTGAGCGCAGGAAGAGGTCATGGTCCACATGCCGGGGAGAGAGACCTCACCAGGAACCCACCGATGGCCCCTGTTCCGGGACCGTTGTTTCCAGGGCCGTGAGAAAGTGAATTTCAGTGGTCACAGCCACCAGCCACGTGGTGCGTGGTACTTTGTTCAGGTAGCTCCGGCAGACCACATGGGGAGGAATCAGATCACAGCAGAAAATTTCAATTTACCGCTCGGAGTTTCAGAGATAATTCTGCCGGTACGTAGAATACAGGAGAGCTATATGCTAATGCCAGTTACATCACTAAAGGCGTGTATTTTATGTGGATGGTTTTTTGGTGATGAAGCAAGTGCATCCAGGCTGGAGGGATGGGCCCGGAGGTCAGGGAGGCCAGGGATTTGAGGCCCTGCCCATTGCTATCTCGCAGGCAATGACCAATGACTGTCTGTGGAAGGCCGCTGCAGTCGCTTCTTAAGCCCATCTGCTATAACGCAGCGCTCCGTAGCCACTCAGCAGGTTCCCTTTTCTATCAGGACGCTGGAGGGGGAGCAGCTATGTGGCAGACTCCCTGTGTCCCCATGGCCCAGAGAACTGGGAGGACCCGCAGGGACAGCAGCTCCTCCACTTATCACTTCCTTCCCCAGTTCTGCCCCTGGGATCAGAAAGCAGCATTCGGGCACTGAGCGAGGCAGCGGCTGCCGAGTGACTTGCTGAGTAATAGCCAGACCTGCCTCACGTGCCCGAGACCCGGTGTCGAACACCAGGCTGACTGCAGTCAGTGTTTCCTCTGTGACAGCTCTGTGCACAGGACACTTCTCCCCCGGTTTTTGGTCTCCGACCTCACTGCTATCAGACAAAGCCTGGAAAAGTCTCCGCCCAGTGCCTAGCGAACAATGAGCGCTTCATAAAAGCTCTTTGTTCTGTCTCTCGCTCTTAATCGTTGTGTTACTGAGGACAGCATGCTTCTTGAGAAACATTAAAAGGCATAGCACCCTCAGCTCTAATATGACAAGCATTTCCACGGCCCATTTCCACGGCAGTTCCCAAGCCCTGAGCAATGGAGAGAGGGGCCTGTGCAGCCTTTGGCTGAGCATGCTCAGAGCACGCTGCCAGAGGCAAGAAAACATTATCAGCCCACAGAACCCCCAGGAAGCCACAGCAGCAGGAAGCTGGGTCACTCAGAACCTGACTTGGAAACTAAGAAAATAGCCTTGAAACTTGAAAGTGCAGCTAATCATTACCCAGAACGTGCATGGCAACGGAAAACAGTCACGGGCCACCTCACATCGCGGGGACACACACAACCACAGGAACCCCTGTTCAAGAGCATCATCTCAGCGGGAAGGACAGCCGTGCCGACCTCCTGCAGAAAGCCACCCCCTCCGCGCAGAAAGACAAAGAGCCAACTGAACTTGAAAGAATAGGTTCCTGGGGAATGACCACACAATGGGCCCCGACCTGAGCCCCTGCCGGCTGGCTGACAGCTTCGGGGTTTTACAGAACAGGGCGGCGCAAAACCCCCAGCACAGAAGGACCCTCACAACTGCTGCTGCTGCAGGAACTCAGTGGGGCGGCTTCCCCCTTGCTTTCACTGAGAAAGAAAAATGCCATTTTTCTTTAAGTCTTTGTGTTGAGTGTCAAATTTTACATTCAGGAAGGACAAGGTGCCACCATTCTCCTCCACAGGTGATGTGAGGGGTGGAAAGCAGAGCTCTGAGGGGCCACTGCGTCTAACACTCTCCTCCCACCATATGACAGGCACCCATAGGTCCCTCAAAAATGAATGAGTATCCAGTTTATGGATTAAAAAAATAACATTGCATACGCATTCACAACATGCAAAACCCTTTTTCATCCATAACACCATTTGATCCTCCCCACAGGAACAGTTGGCCTGTGACTTACCCAAAGTCGCCCAGAAAAACGGCATTTAACTTACAGTCCAGACCTGGTGTTCTTTCTGCGATGCATGAACATAACACGTGCTTAATGCACGCTGGTTTCGTGCAGTGCTTCTCTGCTGGGGACAGTTTTGTCTGTCAGGGGGCATTTGGTTAGGGCTGGGCACAGTTTGGGTTGCCACACGGTGTGTGGGGAGGTGGCCCCTGGCACCTCCTGTGAGGAGACCAGTGATGCCCCCCAACATCCTGTAATGCACAGCACACCCCCTGCCACCTCCCCACCCCGACCCTAGATGTCAACCGCTGTGGAGCGGCTCTGGTCTCAGCAATGAACAGTCGTGTAAGCACCGTCTAGGTGGGTAAGTCACTGTGGTGGCTTTAACACATGCCTGGGAATTCATGATGAGACAGTCTTCTGGTCAAGAGCCACAGTGAGTCTCCTCCCAGGACCCAGGTGGGACTTTGCAATGGCTTTGCCCACAGATGCAGCTGCGTGATTCCCGAGTTGGGTTAGGACAGGCCATGCAGCCGGGCACACAATGGGACCACACGGAGAGAGAGAGCTGCCTACCCCCGGATGAGCTGGCCAGGAGACCTGAGTCGGACCTGCGCAGGCAAGCTATTCTTAAAGTCTCTTAAATATTAAGAGACCATGAGAGACAACAAACAGTGGCTGCCACAGGAAGCCAAGAAGTTTCAGGGTGATCGGTTACAGGGCAATAGCTGACTGGAACGATCTCCCGACTCCGTTATTGAAGTCCGTCCTCTGGCAAACAGAACGCCTTCTCGCTTTCCCTGAAGGGTTCAGATCCCTAGAGGTAGGGACGTTTTAACTAGAGAACTGACTGTAAGCAGCCGGTGGGAACTAGGGGACAAGGGCACTTTGGTCAAAGACAGTGTTAGAAGAAGGGCCCAAGGGCAGCCTGCAAGGATGCAAACACAGCGCAGGCCCGAGCTCTGCCCTTGAGTCATTTTGAAAGCCAGTTACTATAAAAACGAAGGGTGCGCTAGATATCTTGAGGTTTCATCTAGGCCTAAATTCTAAAGCATCCTAATCTACACAGAGTTTTCAAAAGACAGGCATTTTCAAATGGTAACGAAACAGGTACCCTGATGAATAGAAAGAAGGAGACACAAAATAAATATGAAGCACCACTTCACAACCACCAAACTATAAAAAGTGTTTAAAAGCTGCAAAAAGTAAATTAAAACCTAATGTTGGAGAAATTGGTAAATCCACATATTACTGATGACTACACCGTTCAATATGCTCCAGGAACTAAAAAAGCACCCAATATCTTTGACCCAGTAATGCCTCTTCTGGAAATCATCCAAAAGGAAAAGAAAAGAAAAGCCTTCTTGTACGGTGATATTTATAACCACCTTATTTACAGTAGGGGGAAAAGACCCAGAGGAAACGACCTAAACATCCAACAATGACACAATAGCCACCGCAACGCAGCAGGAGGCGTTAGTGCAAAGTCGCAAACCCGAAGCTCCTGTGGGAAAGCGGACACGAAAGACAGCAAGTGCAAACAAGCAAACCACTTACGCCCACGTAAATGGTGAGTGCATCTGTGAAAAACTACACTCTCGCATCGGCATAGCAAAGAAAAGGGATACAAACATTTCTTCAGTTATGACATTTAGCACGTGTCCTTTTTTCTATAGAACATTAAAATATTCTGCTTTGTCAAGGAAAGGTTCTATAAACTGAAATTATTAAGGAAGTTTAGTGTTTTTATAGGGTAGGATTCAAATCTGAATTCTAATTTATGTTTATTTTAACATATTTTTCAGCACTTGTTTTCTGGGCCCGAACTACGGGCCAGGTCCTGGAGTAGCAGATGAGCGCGGAGAGCATTGGGTCGGAGCGACACCACAGATGAATCCCGGCGCCACTCCATGAGAACAGGAAAGGGCTCGGAACGGGCAAGGGGGAAACAGGTCTGCACTGCCCTAGCCCTTCCATTCGCCTGGTCAGCTGTCCATCACGAGCTCACAGTTAGACATTTCAAGGCGAGGGAGAAACTTTTCAAAAGCACACGCCCACTGGAAGGAAGTAGGGCTACCTGCAGCTTGGCGATCATGTGCGGAGTGTGCCTTTGAGCGGTGGCCTGGGAGCCGTCACATGTGTCCCCGGCAGTCACCATTCAGTCAACAAGGCGCCTCAGGCACAAGCTAGGGAGACCTGGGCCCTGTCTTATCTGAGTCTGCTGTCGGGAGGAGTTAGAGCCCAGGACACAGGCGGCTGACACCCAAGGGGACAAGAGCCACCAAAGGGTCCATGAGAGCAGGTCACCTAAACTGGGTCCAGAGGGACCCCCAGTTCCTTCCCCCCGGCGAGGACAGAGAAAAAGGGTGTCGGTGACCGTGACCTGGGAAGAGGGCTCTCACCGGGAGAGACCACGCAGGCAGCGTGGTCTTGGACTTCCCAGCACCTAGAACCGTGAGAAGTCAATCTCTGTGTTTATACGCCACCCAGTTATGGTAATTTGTTGTAACAGTCCAAATGGACTAAAACACTATAACATCTGCATGAATTACTTCTTTAATCACCTTTTCATCAGGCTGTGTATTCCAGTTTTGCACAGAAAGGAAACCCACAAAGATCACGTACAAGGATCCCAATTTCCAGGGCTGAGTTTTAATATCATCGCCCCTAGGGGATAACATTAGTAAAGACACAGAACACTGTGTCAATTATTCTGAAATTCCATGCACTAGCACTCAGAATAGGGCTCTGAAGAGGTTGTTTGATCCAGAAGGTTCCGTGTCCGAATTCTAACAAGTGTTCCGGAAGCTACATGGATGCGGACCTGAGGGGACTGTAAACAGTTGGGGACAGATTATCTGAATGAGCCGCCCAGAAGCCAGCCTGCGTCAGCCTGCTTTCCCACACGGTATCCATGGAAATGGGGTCGCGCCTGCACAAAGACAAAGGCCACCTTCGAGTGAATCAGGGGATGACAGCCACAGACATCCAAGGCACCCGCGGGCGCAGTGGCTCTGCTCTGCCCTTCAAAGCCCAACGCAGAGTGATCCCTCAACGGACAACACAGTGCCCGTCACTCTGCTCTCTCCGCTGGCCGGTGCCAACACCGACCTCCTTTCACAGGGGAAGCCTTGCAGCGGCCGGGGCTGACGTGCGGCTTCTGCAGGGAAAGCTGTCTGGAGTCGGCCATGGCACAGGACCTTCCACTGGCCAAACCGCACAGGTTCTACGAGCTGTTGGCCAGCGGAACAGACGACTCTCTCCAAGGAAGGAAAACGCACCTGAAACTTATTCCCAGCCCCAGTCGTCCATGGGCCTGAAAATATGAGTGAACTACGCGTTCGAGTGTGTGCTGGTTAGTAAACGCCGTTCACACGTGCAGGAGTCGGCGGGCGTGGAGTGGACACCACGCTTGAGTACAAGCTCTTTGCACTCACTAGAACTTTAACAAAGCGATGGATAGATGTTCATTTCTCTTCTAATTTATGTGATTAATGAGAACGTTTGAAAACATTTCAAAACACCACAGAGTTACACACAGAATACACGGCTTTCCTATTTTACTACCGGGAACTTTCGGAGCCCACGCTAATTCTCTGTGCCGCGTGAGACGATGATTTCTAAACAGATTATTCTGAGGATCTTTAGGATACCGGGCAGAAGTAAAGAATCCAAAGCTGAACTGGAGAAACGTATTAAGTGCACAGCTCTAGACCGTTTTGTTGGAGGGAAATCTGATTAAAGCACGGACAGGAACTGCACCGTGGGGCCGGGATACCGCTACAGGTCACACACCCCACCCCGCACCGAGCTCCTGCATCACAGCCACGCCGGGCGGTGAGTGCGTTCAGAAGCACACACAACGGTGTGTGGTGCCTCCTCACGGGAGAGTGGGAGGTGCCCGGCCTCTCTCTGGGCCTGTCCCCCTCCCCGGCCTGGGCCAACCTGGCCTGCCGGCCTCCCTGCGGGCCTCTCTGTTTCACAGCCTGGCCCTCCCCTGCCTCCCATCAGAGGCTCTGCTGCAGCTTCTCTTCTGTTGCCCGAGCTGGTGCCGTGGACCGTCAGCTCCCCTCTCCTTCCCGGGTCAGGCCCTTTCTGCGGAGCCCAGCGCTCCTCCTGGCTGCCCCCCACCCTGTCCCTGCGGGTTCGGGCCGGCCGTGCCCACAGGCCTCAGCGGAGCTCCCAAACGTTACTAGTGTGTCGTGCGCGACCATAAGTGATAGTGAAGAAAATCTCATTATGGTTGTTTGTATGCAAGTCTCTCCCGTGTGTGTCTGTCCCAGGCAGCGGCTCCCATCTTGTCCCTAGAGCCACTCTCGTCATTTGCCCCCAACTGCGCTGACCCCCAACATTCCCCCCTGCCCATCCCCCACAGCCTGCTGCCCTCTGGGTTCCATGTTGTCACTCCTCGCCATGGTGGTCCCCTGGCTTGTTGTGTGTGACGAAGTGGAGCCTACTGGCCACGCTCCCTTCTCACACCAGTCCCGTGCGCCCCTCTCCCCGGTCTCCTTCCCACTGCCCTGGCTGCTCCTCCTCTCTGCACTGCCCTGGGGCTCCTTCTTCCAGTTCTGGTCAAGGCGTCCTCTCCTCTCTCTGCGCCCGACTCACCCACGCCATGTCTGTGCTTTTACCCCCTGGACGCCTCACCCTCTCCGTGTATACACATCACCATCCACTAGCGACACGCATATACCTGGCTGTCTCGCATGGAACTCGTCTGTCATCTTTCCCACCCAACCCTCCTTCCTTCGGCACCACCCGTCTCCGTAAATGTCACCCACTGAGTCGTCCACTTCCAACACCTTCAGTCCTATCTCCTCCCTCTCGCTGCCACCAGGGCATATCAAGCACCAAATCCTGGCCATTCTCCCTTAACACCTTTCAAGTCCGTCCCCTGCTGTCTTTCCCCGTGGCCATTACCTGCACGCTGGTCGCCATCACCCCTCAATGGGTGCACTCCACCAAAACCAAAACAGGAACCCACTCTTCTCTAAGTGGCCTTCGTGCCTTCGGTGTGGCCTCTCCATCCACCCTCCCTGCTGCCAGAGGGGCCTGCCTGAGGAGCCGATCTGATCGAGTCCCTTCAGGACCTTGCCGCCATCCTCGGGATAAAGCCAGGCTCCTTAGCATGGTTCGCAGGCCCGTCGAGGGGGCGCCTGCTCACCTCTCAGCCTTCACCCCCCGTGAACACCTTGAGCCATGTGTCCTGGGCAGAAGGACCTTCTCCTTCCCTAGGCAAGCGTCTAAAACCCCTGGCCAAGGGATGGGACACATGCGTACTGCTTGTGGTCATGGGGCTCGGTATCTGACAGCACCGTACCACCCCTGCCAGCCCTGGTCAAAGGGGGCGCCGAGCCCTGTGACCCCTGAGGTCCTCCGCAGCAGGTGGGAAATGTAACGATTCTTTCTCGACCCCGTGAAGGCCTCTCTGGACGCTTCACACTCAAATGCATCCCAGTGATTTTCTCCATCCTCCGAACTCGACGTTTAGTTTCGAACCACTCATTGGTAATTAATTACAGGTGACCCTGTGACATCTATTCTGATATGGAAACTCTTCGTATATCTCTATGTTATAGGCATAAACAATACAACATAATAAAAACAACCTAAAATTTAAATTAGATGGAAGTTTTTTAAGACACCATGAGATAAGATGGCTGTAAATTTCAAGAATTCCAAAAATGGAAAAACTGTCAAAGACCCGCATTCTTTCTATCTTCCCCCAGGGACAGCGGGCTGGCTTTACCCTCAGGCCAGCTGACACCAAAGCTGCGGGATGACTGTAGCTTCCTGTCTGGATCTGACAGTGTGCTTCTTAAAAGCACCTCTCTTTGCAATGTTTAAGTTTTCCCCGAAGTCCCGGAGCGATCCCCCTTCACATCTTATGGGCCCAAACCGTTCGTTAGGTGCCTGTGTCTAAATGAGACCCTGTGAGAGGTACAGGACCACCAGGACTGCCTCGTCCAATCACTGGGCAGTGGTCCCTGATCTCCGAGCTGAGGGGGCAGGGTTAACCCACAACCGGACTCTGCCTTTAAGGAGGATGGTGGGATGCGGTGCTGGTCAGGACCCGACCAGGGCTGAGCCGATGCCCTTCCCTCACGTCTGCACTTGTTCTCCGGGGGGCCGAAGCCTCTCCGACCAGGTTCCAAGTCGCCTTCGGCTCCACACTGGGCGAGCACGCTGCCTGCCACAAAGCTGTCGCTGCGTTAAAATCCGCTCGGACCCCGGGTTTTGGAACTCACGGTGGCCAGGTCAGCAGAGCGCTGCGGAACTTCTGCAGGACTCCCTTCCGCTCGCAGCACCTAGAGCTGTCTCGGGCTCTGTGGTGGCACATTCTTCTCCCCGGAGAGCTGCTCTTCCGTGCGCTCCTTACGTAAGTCACTAGTCACCATAACAGATGAAACAAACAGACAGACCACAAAACCCCCAACGCCTTTGATGCGACGATCGCAGTGCTTCTTCCTCCTCGATGCTGAACCTTTCAGCAGTGTCTCCAGCAGGGCTGCCGTTCAGGACGCAGCTGGGGACTCGAGTGGTAACATCTACCTGACGTCAGGATGACACTTTGTACCAAATATTTTTTGAAAATCTTTTCTTTTTTTATTATTTTTTATTGATTTGAGAGACAGAAAGAGAGAGACACTGATTTGTGGTTCCACTTCATTGGTTGTTTCTTGTATGTGCCCTGGCCAGGGATCAAACCCACAACCTTGGCGTATGGGGACGGCGCTCTCACCAACTGAGCTACCCGGCCAGGGCTGAGAGTCTTTATTTTTGACACGCTGAGGGAATGTGTCTTTATTTTGCAGAATGTCTAAAATTCCATCGTGAGAAGCTCATTTCTTTACAGTAACAGACTTCTCCCTTCGAACCTGCCCACGGCGGTTAGCACAGGGAGACAGCCGCAGGCAGCACCCACTTTGGAGGGAATTCGCGCAGAGTGACACACCCACTGCCTCCTGGTGTTGAAATCTACCTGTCTCGGTGGCCACCTCACAGTGAGGTGGTACAGGCAACACTGGAACTTCAGTCGGTTAGGACTGAGGGGGTGCGGAGCTAATATTTCAGCAATTACTTCCACACCTGGCTGAACATCGGAAACATACGAGTAATTGTTTTTAGGCACTAAATCCTGCACCCCCAGCCATTAATTTAAATCAAACAGAGGCTTGTGAACCAGTGTTTAAGACAGCAAAGCGTAGCGGGGTAGGCAGTGGCAGCTGGGGGGCCATGGGGGAGGGGGTGAGTTTATCAGAGGGTGTCTGGGGTTTGGGGCAGGCCCCAGAAATGAGAGACGGCCTCAGACTTTCCTTTGTGTTATAAAAGGAAAACTTCCCCGATTGATCATTTTGCTTGGGGCTCTTTCTTCTAACACAGGACAACGGTGAGTTGCAAAGCGGTGAGAGAAAAGGGAGAAGGCATCGAGGCAGGGAGGGCAAAGAGAACAGTCTGGAAAATGTGCTAACACTAACTGTGGTACGATCGGGTGTGGTCAGGTCACAGAAGATGTGTGAGGTGTGCACATATGGCCTTGGGGGGGGCTGTGTGTGCACAAGTGTAGGGTGGGTGCCTCTGTGTGTGAGCAGGGCGGGTGTGGCAGAAGAAAGGCTGAACAGGTTTGCTGCAGCCAGATGGCAAAGAGCTTTCTCTGAACCTGCCAAGAAATGTGGACTTTCCCCTACCCAAGACGGGGAGCCACCAAACATGTGAAGCAAGGGGTGACTGGATACAGCCTAGTTTTAGAAAGACAACATTGGACCATGAGGAGACTGGGCCAGAGGAACAGGAGACAAAAACAGAAAAGCCAGTGTAAAAACTACAGTAGTTCAGACACACACACACACACACACACACACAGAGTAGCCCAGGGCCTGACGTGGATGGTACAGCACAGGTTTCTCGGGCTGGGGAGAAGGGACAGAACTTGGAGGCTGGAGATGGGCTGTGAGGCTAAGAACAAGGCAAAGGCCCCTGTTTAGTGTTTGCACGGAAGGCTGCCATCCAACAATAGCAGACAATGGAAGAGCAGGGTTCAGAGGACAGGTGGGACTTCCACGGAGGACATGTTGAGTTTGACACTCTCCTAGAACATCCGGGTGGAGATGCTGGCGGCAGGGGGCAATACCGCTTGGGGAGCCAGCACAGAAGCCTGGTCAGATGCTGGCTTGCACTGTGACTGGCCCGGAGAGAACAGGTGGGATGGAGAGGAAGATCCAGGATGGAACTCGCAAATAGCACCCAGGACTGGGCCACACGCAAGGGCCAGTGGAGGAGACTAAGAAAGAACAGCCAGGAAGGTAAAAGAAAAACAGGGAGGACAGGGGCCGGAGGTGGAGGGTGCTTCAGGAGGAAAGCTCTGCCAAACCACATAGTAAAGGACTTGCTTACCAGGAGAGCAGTAAGAATACTTATAGCCTGAGGGGAAGTGGGGGAGAGGATGGGAAATGGTCTGTGGAGGGTTCCGGAGCCAGCGAGAAGGAAACCTAGAACCCAGAGGACGCATGAGTGACCTCGTGCATTTCACCACGACATTTCCCTCGCCCCTCTGGACCCATTAGTTACTGTGGATTTTCTGGGCCTCTGCGGTCTTTCTCGTCCATCCCCAACCCAACCGGCCGGCTACCATCTCAGCTGCAGGCACCTGGACAGAGGCCAAGGTGAGAACTCTGACACCAAAGTGCGAGGACTGTGTTCCTTGAATACCCGGGGGAGGGGTATGGCAGGTGAACCTGAATCTGGGCTGACAATGACACTTCGGGGCTGTATGTTTCTCCAGTGATTAGCACGTAGGCTGGAGAGAATGCAAGATGTGTAAACACTGACACACATCTGTCATCAACGTTTCAACTTCTGGTATGTATTTAGGTTGCACGGTTGTACACGTGCACGGCTTATAAACAACTACAGGCGTGTGGAGCAGTGGTGAACCCTCACCAGCTCTATACCGATAGGGAAATGCCATTTACGATTTCGGCCGCCACTGACCTAGAGATTTCAGTTATTCGTGCTCATCTCGGGTGTTCAGGGGGCCCCAAATGTTGCTGCTTCCCTAGGAACCCCCGCTGGTGTCACACTAGCAAAGCTTTGCCGTGACCATCCTGGATGAGGAGGAAACCTTGAGGATGCAAAGAGCTGGAGCAGAAGAAGAGACAGCTACACAAAGGTTTTGCTGGTGCCATGTAACCCTCCTCTGCTTGCTTGCTTGCTTGCTTGCAAGGAGGTGTCCTCAGGAAGAACTCCAGGTTAAAACCTCTGTACCTGACTTCAGGCCTTGAAGCAACACATTCCTCCCTTCACTCCCCTGTCAAAGACAAGCCTTGACGACGCCTCGGAGATGAGAAAATGATGTTATGTTTCCATAGCTTCGGTTAATAATGGGTAATTAAAGAGGATGAAAAGCTTGGAATTAAGTGTCTATTAGCGCTCGGGAAGGTTGTCGTGTTGCAGGGCCGGATTTCCCACGTGAAGCCAACTTCACCTGAAACCCCCAGGTTAGGGCTGACGGCCCCTCAAAACACTCCCTGGGAAGGGGTCAGGAGAGAGTGCCTGAGCAGCAGAAGCAGGTTGAACAGGAAATCTGATGGTGCCTGGTTTTGCTGGCGATGGGACTGGGTGGCTCTTTCTCTGTTCTCTCTGGCCTGAGAAATTGCTCCAGGGTCATAGGGATTAGGTTTCTTCTACAGTGAGGAAGAGCCACTGGGTTCCGGCCTCAAGGGGGACAGTTTAGGAAATATTTAGGTTAACTCCTTTGTAAAAACATTTGAAAATCAGAGACCATGTATTTGTTTTGATGGCTGATCAAACTACAAAACAGAAATGTGACTCCCCCTCACCCCCCCACCCCCGCCCAAGTAGAGTAAAATCGTTGAAGTTCACCCTGCGCTCTGCTGAAGGTCTGGGGAAAGCACTCTCCCGGGCGCGGCGACGCAGCGGCCCGCACCCCCAGCCTCATGTCCCAGCGTGGCGAGGCGTGGGCCCCGCTCGCCGCCCTGCAGCTGGAGCCGCCGCAACGGCAGTTCTCCTGTGGTGGCGCCAAGATCAAGAAAGTGGAAAGAACTTTTCCTGGCTCGAGTTTACATTCGTTGAACAGGCGACGTTAGAACAATAAGAGGAAGGCAGGAGGGAAGGAAGAATTCCCCTCTGCCAAGTACCTAAGAGGCGCTTGGTTTTTCTGTCCCCTGTGGCAAGAAACGCCAGTGCTGCGTGCTGAAGAAGTGGGGGCACCAGCACACTCTTGGGGTGAAAAATCAGCATCTGCGGCGCCCGGGTTCCCTCAAAGGCACAGGCCAGGCTCTGCGGGGGAGCAGGCTGCCGCCCAGGAGCAGAGTCCCGGGACCCACAGAACCCTTGGCCCCGGGCCTGGCGCAGCACCTGTCTAAGCCGGGCTGCGGGACTTGCCCCCCGGACACCCACGCACGCCCACTGTCTGTGCACAGGTGTGTACCTGCGCGTGTGCCTAAAATCAGAGCTCGCACTGACTTGACTTTGAAGGGTGCTTAACAGACGGTGAGTCCCTCCTTCGTGGGGACACCAGGCGGGGCAGCATGGATGAGTCTCTCCATCCCGCCTCAGATGGCTGGGAGCCTGGGTCCACGTGGAATCGGAACGGAGACGCGCGCTGCCTGCGCCCGGGTCCCCACGACCTGTCCCTCAGGCTGCCCCTGCGGAGCGCAGCCCTCGCTTACCTTGAATGAACAGCAGCACCAGCCGCCGCGGGGCGGTCCCCGTGCGTCCCAGCCGCATCCTGCGCCTGCCCGGGGCACTGTAACTGCTCGCGGACTGAAGAGGGACCCAAGAACCCTGCCACTCGCCAGAGGCCGTCCAGAGGGCTGGGCTCCCGGCCCGGGAGAGCGCAGGGAAAAGTCTCCGGGCAGCTCCGGGGGCGCCAAGGCCCGCCCCGGCCCGCCCCTGGGCCTTGTGCCCGCCCCGCCCAGCCCCGCCCCGCCACCCAGCCCCGCTGCCCAACCCTTGGGCCGCACCTGAGCCCCACACCCCCGGAAACCGCACCTCCGCTTTGCGCCTAGGTCCCAGCCCAGGGGTCCGGAAACCTTGGGGAAGCGGCCGGTGCGAACTGCACCCTGTCCGGCGCTCTACGGGACAGCCCGGGGAAATGAGACGGGTGACCACCAGCCTGTCCCCACCCTGCTCCTGGCAGCGGGACACCCGCCCGCCGGAGACCCCCGGTCCCCGGGACGACTCTCGCTCGCCCTTCTGCAGCCCTTGGCGGCTCCTGGTGGGGGGTAGGGGCTCGGGGGCTGCGCAGTGTGCGGCTGCCTTGCCTTTCCCAAGTGGGCGGAGAAGCTGACAAAAATAAGCCTGGAACGACCAGGTTAGAAAGAAAACGTGCTCCCAAGCTATGATTATCCTAGGTGACATTTAAGGGAGACCTGCTGCAGGAGCGCGGGTGTGTGTGTGTGTGTGTGTGTGTGTGTGTGTGTGTGACTGAGATCCTCATTTGCTCCTCTCCTCCAACGTAATACAGAGCTGACTGCATTGCTAAGTTTGAGCTACTTACTCCTAGATGCAGGGAGCCGGAGCCCAGGTGGGCACCCCTGAGCGACCCTTCCTCCCGGCCTGCACGACTCCAGGACCGGTTCACTTGCATCGTGCTAGTCTCTTATCTGGAAAGAAAACATTCTAAGACCTCAGGTGGCATTTTTGCTTACCAACCTAAGTGGTAGGATATTCGCTCTTCTTTAAACCTGACTTTTCCTCCAAAGATTCCTCCACAAATTCCCAGCATGTAGCCGAAACTAGAAGTCTTCCAGTAACTACTTTTGTGAAGCGAGCAAGTGTTTTAATGAATTATACTTAAGGAGTTATTATGCAAATCTTTGTGGGGCAGGCACTAAAGCAGGAAGGGGTGCTTAGGGTACTGTCCCTGGAAAACCAAGTGTTTCAAGGTGGAAATAACTTCATTAATTGGTGAAAATCAAATGCTCTCTTTCATGGCCAGGGCTGGAGTCTCAAATTTTTTTTTTTTATTGTTATTCAATTACAGTTGTATGCCTTTTCTCCCCATCCCTCCACCCCACCCCAGCTGAACCCACCTCCCTCCCCCCTCTCCACCCTCCCCCTTGGTTTTGTCCATGTGTCCTTTATAGTAGTTCCTGTAATCCCCTCTACCCACTGTCCCCGCCCCCACCCCCCACCCCCGCCCTGGCTATTGTTAGATTGTTCTTAACTTCAATGACTCTGGTTATATTTTTCACCTTTAACTGGAACATAAGCAATAGAAGGAAAAAGCAAACAAAATATAACCGGAGTCTCAAATTTTTAAAGTCTTAAATTGGTACTGATCAGATATTTCTGCTTCTAATTATGACCATAAACTCTGTACCGTTGAAGCCAAAATGGATAGCCTTCAGTTCTTTCCTGTCTTCTTATCTGACTAACTCTGCTTACTAATCCTGACAAACACCTGCGGGCCTTTTTTCTGACCTGTGGTTGCTACTCACTGGCTTACTAAGACCTCGGCGGCCGCGGAGAGCTCTCTGGTGGCCGCTCACTAACCCCACACCACGCCCAGACTCCTTTCTTGCAGGAAGTCAGCCAGGTTTCAGGGAGCTGAACAGATCTGCCCCTTGGACTCACGGGATGGGAGTGCGAGCTCCGAACAGACTGTGTTTGGGGGCAGGAGAGCTCCTTCTCGTGAGTGGGGAGCCGGAGCTCTGTCTTCGGGTGCTGGAGAGGACAACGCACCCTCTTCTGCTTTTGAGCTCAGAGCTGGACAAGTGCAGGTTTTGCCGGCATGGGGGCAAAAGAAATCAGGACTCAGACTTTTTTCATCGCAGACAAACAGATTATCGACTTCTGCTCCGCATTCATTTTAAGAGTGTGGAGGGTTCCAGAGACCAAAGTTTGAGAAGGCCTGCTTTAAAATCCCTAGTCCCACTGTCCTGCCTCCGTCCCACTGTGCTGGACCCCACGTATTGGGCAGGGAGTAAGAGGATCGAGGGAAGGCTTCGCAAACTCTTTGGTCTCAGGGGCGCTTTACACTCTTAAAATTATTGCGATCTCTTGGGTGAATGTATTTAAAATGCGTTTTATTTATATGCATAGATGTCTGTGGTAGATGGAACATTATTCAGCCACAGAAAGAAGGAAATCCTGCCACTTACGTTGGCATGAATGAACCCGGAGGACATTGTGCTGAGTGAAATACGCCAGACAGAGGAAGACAAGTGCCGCGTGATCTCACTGACGTGTGGAATCTGCAAAAGTCTACTCGTGGTGCGGACCATGGAAGGGTGAAGACTTGGGGCTGGCTAGCAGTGGGGGAGATGCCGAGGTACTGGGCCTAGGGTGTACACTTTCAGCTGTAAGATCTGTAAGTTCTTGGAATCTAATGCACAGTGCGGTGACTATAGCTAATAACACTGTGCTATAAACTTGAAATTTGCAAAGAGAGTAAATCTTAAGTGGTCTCGCCACACACACACACACACACACACACACACAGTAACTACATGAGGTGGTAGATGTGTTCATCAGCTTGACTGTGGTAAACCTTCCACATGTATGTGTGTATCAACCCGTCACTTTGTACGTTTTAAATATGTAAACTTTTTAATCGTCGGTTACAACTCAAAGTGGCTGGAAAAAATATTGAGGATCCCAAAGAACTTTTGTTTATTGCATTATTTCTACTAGTGCTTACCAGATACGAAATTGAAACAGATACATTTTCCAATATTTATGTGTTAATTCCTTAAAGTAACAATAAGGCTATTGCATGTTAACATAAAAGCATGTTTTATGTAAAATAACTTTATTTCCCCAAATAAAAAAATTCATGAGAAGAATTACATCTTTTGCCAATCTTTTAAATGCCTGCCTAGGAATAAACACTTGCATTTTCAGATCTGCTTCTGCATTCGGTCTGTTGTGGTATGTGGTTTCCATGAAATATATGAATTATTCTGATATCATACAGATGTATAATTGGAAAAACCAGACATAATTGTGGATCTCAGTACCCAGTCACCAGAATCTTAAGAATTTGTATAAAGTTCTTAAAGGGGTTCAGCCACACAGACCACCCAGATGGTCCCAGGCACCTGTTACTCTCTCGAGGCCAAGTCCCGGATGTGGCTCCTGGTGGGGCAACAGGGGGCAGAAGGTCCATCGCAAAGACGGGAAATGGCAAGGAGCCTCTGGCTGCCTGGGCTGACGAGTAGTGACATCTTCTTGATCACCTCCAACCTCTGGTGCATTCAAAGTCATTGGCCTATTGGGCACTTTGAAAAGGTCTTTGACACATACGAGCTTTTGCCCCCTCGTGCATTGGTCATTTGGAAAATAGCGGTTTACTGAGTTACACAGATCTTCCAATTGTTGACACATTTCAGGACACAATATCGAAAAAGCCACATTACTACCTATCTCCTCAGAAAAGTCTTCCCGTGTGGGGACACGGTCAAGCTCATGCTGTGGAGACACACGTCCCAAAGTCCTCCTTCTCCTTAGAAAGCTTGAACTTGTCATCGGCAACACATACTACTTGGTTGTTTTGCTTTAAAGGAAAAGCCCACTTTGTTCGTCTTTGAGAAATGCCTGTCAAACACATCACGGTTCTTGTTCTAAAATGCAGAATTGCTCTGCTGCAAATCTTTCCTGGTCTGCAGAATGAAGTTCAAGGACCTGAGCGTTTGAACTCCTGGTGGACCCTAACCCGACCCTGCAGTCTCTCTCTCCATTTGCCGCTCTTGTACACGATACTCAGGCCAAATTCGCCTAACTTCTGACGACATCACCCGCTCTTCTCTGCTGATTTCTCAGCTATGTTTACGCCTAGAATGCCTTTCTCCCTTTCTTAAAATGTTCCATTCTAATTTTATTTTATCTGCCACCCTTTCCTATCCCCTTTACTCAGAACCATTTTTTTTCTTTCTTGGCTCCTGACTCTTCTAGTTTAAGATAATCTTATTTTTGTACGTATTATGGTATGGCTTGAGTATAATTATAAGTGTATGCTCTGCTTCTCACTTACACGCTGGATCTCTGGCATCTTACATGTTTATGTCACAAGAGTTTCATCCTGTACCTGGCAAATGAGTTCCTCACAATAGTTACTAAGTCGGAATGAATTTTGTGGTAGTTCCATATTCTTCTCCCCAGACCTTAGAAGGGTAGAGACTGTGAAATTCCATGTAAGTCCCGGAAATTCTGAAATGAAGTAACCAGGGGACTTCTCAAACGTTACTCAGTAAGTGGATGACAAGGCTGAGTGACTCGCGGGATCCATTGTGTCTGGTTCACCACAGGTCTCCCGGCACTGGTTGAGTTGCATCGTGTCCAAAAATAAGAGAGAAGCTCTTTCTCCAGGGTGGGCCACCTGGCAATATTATCAACGTAAAAACAAACAAAAACAAGTAAACGAGAGTAGAATCTATGTTGCCCAGCTCCCTGGTCTTAGTCACACAGCATTCGCCCTGTCCTTCCTTGCCCGCTGGCCCTGCTAGGGCTGACAGTCCCGCCTGCTTGCCACTGTCCTCTCTCCCTACCTGGCAGACATGCAAGCAATCTACCTGCTCTGCCCATAGGTCAGGCTGAGTTTGCCACGATTCCCTCCGAACTCACTGACTCAGGCAACCCCGCCTCCCGGGGATGTGGGCTGACCCCTGCCCCAAGCCAGACCCATCGGAGTTTCTCCCAAGGCTGTGTAGTTGGGGTGTAGAGATAACAGGAGTCTTTGCTTACCACATGGACTAGCAGTTCATGCTCACTTGGGGCCATTTTCCTTAAGGAGCACAGCAAGTGCCACTTTGTAGCTTTTCATATAAAACAGAGATGCAGAGATAAGAAACCAGATGCTGAGGCATGCATGCAGGAGGGAGGGAGGGAGGGAGGGGAGGAGGAAGGAAGAGGGGGAGAGAGAGAGGGAGAGAAGGAGGGAAGGAGGGAGGAAGGGAGGAAGGGAGGGAGGGGGCCTGTTTATCTTTTTCCATGTTCCGTTTTCAGCCCTTGGTGAGATCTGACTGCACTTCCACAAAATGCCCCAGTATCCCCCTAAAATTTTCCCTTTTTCTTTTAATCTAGCTTAAGTAGGTTATTATTCCTTGCACTAGCTTACCTTTAAGACATATAAAGTTCTCCAATGGGCAATCCTTGAGGAAAAAGAACATGCCTCATTAACTTCTTTTACTCACAGCCCCTAAAACAGGGCCTGACACAGTGTAGCTGTTCAATAAATGTTTGTTTCACTGATGAATAAACGCATTGGTGCAAATAATGGCCGACACGGTGATTTAATAAGCTGGACCAGAGGAAAGAAGAAGTTGGGCAGTTTGTCTCTTACAACACGGAAAAGCTCAGTGAAGGGGAAACTTCGTTCATAGGCACTTCAGGTTTTATTTTGGTAAGAAATGTGTCCTGCGAGGGGCCAGGCCAGCAGTGCGGCTCTGGTCGTTTTCCTTCCCCGGAAAACTTACATGGCTCAGCTAGAGAGCGATTGCTTGTCAAGGGGAGAAAAGCCAATGTAAGGAAACAGGCCGAAGTGAAGACCAGGTAGGTAGTGAAAGGGTATGAGGACGAGCTGGCGGGAGAGACGGTGCTTCTCGCTGACGCGCGTGGAGAATTACAGGTCAGCAAATCTGTTTGCGTGCAGTCAGTTTATTAGCGGCCCGTTCCCACGGAAGAGAACGGGACTGGTAGAGTGGGGTGAAAGGCAAAGTTTCAGAGCAGAGCAGGGCCCCCAAAGTAAGAGCGGCTGGAGACCAGGGTGGCAAGCTCCCCGGGTGGCCTGAGGCCTGGTGGCCTGAGAGCCAAGGGCGCCCTGAGCCCCCAAGCAAAAAAGAGTCCTTTGTTCTGAGGACTTAGATAGTTGGTGGGAAGGGAGGAAAAAAGTTACATATTGATTAACAGGTAAATGTGGTGCCAGCTTTCCTGGGGGAATGTGACTACCCAGACTTAGGTGTGTGGGGGGGTCTGTTAGCCCGAATCCTTATCTTGCCCCAGACCCTATTTGTTCATCTTGTCATAAAACAAATATGTGACAGGGGGCAGTTAATTAAAATTGAGGCACTTTCCAAAGTTATTTATGGGCTCTTTCTGTAAGCATCAGGGACTCCCTCGTAAACCAGATAGTGACAAGAGGCAGACAATTAACCAAAGTTGTTTTATGGGTTTCTTCTTTGGGCACCGGGGACCCTCTCCCACATTCAGGCCTTGGGGTGAAAGCACAGTTTCAAGGCCTTTTCTGGATAGTGGAAATGCCACACAGAATTCCAACGACTTCCCTTCTTTCTTGCTAACATAGCGTTTCTTGTGATGTTGGAACACCTGGCAATGTTATCAGACCAGGCTCAGGACTGCTGAGTCAGTGTGTGAGACCTGTCTCCCTCCTCCTCCCTGCCTCAGTTTACTATTTATTATACCTAAGTGGTAAAGGGTGTTTCTTGGCAACCAGGATGCCAGACGCTGGCCAGTAACAGCTGTGCAGTCTCAGAGTTCTTCCTCTGCTGTCCCCTGCCTCAGACGTTTCAGAGACCCCCAAGACATGAATGACAGCCTGGGCTCAGGGACCCAAAGGGGAGACAGGAAAGACAAGAACCCAGTTCCCTCTGCGCACCATCAGGAGCTGGAGTGAGGTCTTGGCCTCGCCTTCCGGTGAGTCCCACTCCGTCCTCTTCTCTGAAGACCCACTTCCTCTCTAATCACTCACCATTTCCCCTGCCCCAGAACTTGACCTTGTATGTGCCTCTGGGTTTCCAAGGCCTGCCGCCTCAGCCTGATTCTCAGTACTGTCTTCTCTAGTTTGACACACTCATACAAACACTCACAATGAAACGTTTTTTTTTTTTTCTTAAAGTTCTCTGCCAAGAACACACAATTTTTTATTATTTAGGTAGCTTCTATTCATTTCCGAATCAAGGCCCCTCCTGTCCCCTTTCTCAACCACTTTGCAAGGTGACATTCAGTGCTTCCTGTGAGTGGCACTAGCTTCTATTTTATTTGCACTAATTTCCATTGCACCGTTTAAATGAGAGCCTGTCCTTTTAGGTGGAAATGCATTTCAAGTGTTTAACATCCAAAAGTCAGACAGAGCCAATTTTGCCATTAGGATCCATTTGACTGGCAGGCCCAGGAGTGAGTTTTGTTTACACATCAAAAGAAATCAGGGAAGATGGCAGAGCCCCCAAAGATTCTGAACTAACCTTCTGGCAGGAATCTCGGTCTTCATTGCCATCTGAATCTCTTCCGCTTCGACGTCTCCCCTTACGCTATACGAGCAAGTGGGGCTTCTTTTCCTGGTTCGCAAACGTTAGTCTCTTCTGTGGGCTTCTAGTAGTTGCCTCTAAGTTTCCTGTGTGATTCTCTTCCAGACTCCCCACCTCTCTCTCTCACAGATGCTTATCATTTCTAGTGTGATCCTCTACTTAAATCAATTGGAAAATCTTGCAATAACTTTACTTCTGTCATTCATTCACTTAACGCGTGTCTATTTCCCACCTCCCCTTGTCGGCAGTCAGACAGACTTGCGCAGAGCAAGGTCCGGGGGCCAGACAGGAAATGTCCCCAGGGCGGAAAGCCCCAGGTGCCTCACAAGGAGCAAAACAGGGAAAACAAGGACCTTGCCCCGGGGGTAACCTTTCCTCCTGGAGCCTATCTCTGGCGGTGCAGCTGGGACCCTACCCCCGCCCCCCACCCTGACCTTTCCTCCTCTGGCCTGTTGCTATTGATGTGGGTTAGATCCCCCTAGAGGGGGAACGAACAAGGAGCAGGAGAATAGCCCTTAAGCACAAAGCCCGCCCCCCCCCCCCCCCCACCCCGGACAGTGAGGTTCTGACCGCATCAGATACATACAGGTCTCTGTTGTGTCTCAGCTCCAGGCCCAGAAAAGCAGCAAAACCGGACGAGCGAAGCCATGGCTGACCTCAGGCCCAGCTGCACCAACTAAGGACCCCTGCCCTGGAGCCAGACAATCAGTGGAGACCATGGCCCTGAAAGGACACACCTGGAGAGCTGATGAATATCAATATCCTATTGGCTCCTCACCGGGACCTCCCCTGAAATCCCCTTCCTTAAAAGCCTTGAGGATGGAGGACCCGGCATGCTCTCCCTCTTGGGTGCACACCTGGGCATTTCAAGTCCCCCCCCCACACCCCCTCCCAGGTGCGTTACCTTTACCCTTCTGTCTCTTAAGCTCCAAGGGTCCCTTGTTGGCCTCTGTAACTTCTTTCCTGAGCTCATTTCTTCTACGCTCACTTGTGCCTCTGTGACTTTCTAAATAAACCTCCTCTTATCTTTGAGTCTTGACTCTGAATTCTTTTTTGTTTTTATTATTATTATTTTTATTGGTGCTCACTTACAGTTGTCCCACCTTTTTTCCGTTGCTCTCCCCTGCCCCACTCACCCTCCCACAGCCAATCCCCGCCCCACTGTCCTTGCCCATGAGTCTTCTACGCATGCTCTTTGACTTGCTCCTGCCCCTTCTTCCCCCCCTTGCCCCCTCCCCCTCCCCTCTGGTCACTGTCAGTTTGTTTCTGAATTCTTTCTTAGCCAGAAGTCAAGTTCCCAGGTTGCTGAACCAGGTCCAGTCCGACCCCACCTGTCTAACACTGGTGCCATTATGGCCACCAACTCGACCATGTGCAGAGAGAGGGGCCAGGCTCTGTGGTGGGAACCGCTATGTTAACCGCCTGTACTCAGCGAGCTTGAAGTCGTCACCGGGTATGGTCCTGGGTGTCTGGCCCCGGCTTAATCCTGAGGCATTAGAACAGCGCGTATGGAAATTCACTCTGACGCACGCCGTTCAAGGGCACAAAACATCCTGGAGGCCCATTTTCTTCAGATTCAGTACAAACCTTCATAAAAGCACACCTCCAGGGCAGGTGGCTTACACCATCAAAAACCTCTGGATCTGAAGGTTAATCATGTTTTAAGGTTCGAATTTGAGGGAACCTAACATTTTTATAGCCCTTAAAACCATGCATTTCCATGATGGGCTGTGGAGTACAGGTGAGACTCCATTCATGCAAGCTCCTGGATGTTCTCCTTTACCCTTCCCACCTGTGCTTGGGAGGCTCTGGACCCCTGAGTGACTTCCTTCCTCCCTGGGCAGCCGCTCAGACATGTGACCGACCATCAGTCCTGGCTGCTGCAAGTTGCCTGAGCTCTCCGCCGTCGGGGGGGGGGGGGGGGGGGGGGGCGCTAGGCCCCGCCCATCTCCACTGCCCCAGGGCTCAGAGTTCGAGCCCCTGGGCCTCTGCTCACTCTGCCTTACCACAAGGGGCGCTGCGCCCCTCAGAGCCACGTCCTCTCAGCTCCAGGCTTTCCACCTTTTCCATCTCCTGCCACACATAAACGAATCACCAAACTCCGCAGCACACCCGGAGATATATTTTTTGCTGATCTGACAAAAAATTGGTATAATTTTTCAAATTTATTTTTACTGCATTTTTCCCATTATCATCTGTGCCCCTTATGCCCTCCTCCCGCCCCCTCGCAATCTCCACACTGTTGTCGGTGCCTGTGAGCCTCTTTTCCATTTTGCTGGATCCCCCCCATGCCCTCACCTCCCCGCTCCTAACCACTGTCAGCCTGCTCTCTTATCTATGGGTCTGTCTGTACTTTGCTTGTAAGTTCGTTGTGTTCATTAGATTCCACATGAGTGAAATCATATGGTATTTGTCTTTCTCTGACTGGTTTATTTCCCTTATCATAATGTTCTCCAGGTCCATCTGTGCTATCACAAAGAGTAAAATTTTCTTTTTTACAGCCGAGTAGTATTCTAAATAGGTATAATTTTGATTCATCCACACTAATGGCTATTGTTGTGTTGGCTATTGTCATTTTTTAATTTGACGGTGCAAGGGGAACGAGGCCAGTGGCTGGGCTGAAAACCCGTCTTGAGGGATTCCCCGGCAGGCTTGCTCATGCCCTGTGTGATCTGTGATCCAGGGAGAGTGACCTGTAGCCATCCCCCCACCCCCAGGATGAATTCCTGCCTCCAGGGAAGCTGAGGGCACAGAGCGTTCAGCGGGGTATGGCCATAGAGTCACAGAGCGCTCAAATAAGTCACCACATTGTATCCAGAAACAGTGTTTCCTCCTGACCCTTGGCTCTATTTCAAAACCTGGCTCAGAATTTTCCCTCCATGTTTCCCTGCAGTTTGCCTTCGGTTCTTTTCCATTCTCCGCCTTCTCCTCCCCCGGCTACCTAATTCCACACGGCACGCATGACTAACTCTCAGCTCCAGCCCGGACACGAGCCCCGCCACATATTTCTATAGATTTTTAAATATGTGCTTTTAGTAGTGATCGCATTTGTTTTGCCTTTAACAGCTACAATGAGGTCTAGTTGACATATAATAAACTGTATGTACTTAAGTTATATAACTTGATGTCTTGACATTTCATACTTTGAAAAAAATTAAAAGAATATGAAAATATTTTTAAGAGCACACACACGTGGTTGTGTCGGAGTGGGTGAGTGTGTGTTCACACATGCATGCATGCGCGAGTCAGACTGGAAGGCAGGGAGCAGGCACTGCCAGGAGGCGAGCTAAGTTGAGGGTGAAGGGGGAGTCGGCCGGGCTTGTCGGGCGGCCCCACACATCTGCCTGAGCTGTGAACCATCCAGGGAGGGACTTGCCCCTGGCAGAGCATGGAAGTGCGGAATATTAATCCAAGGAACAGAGGTTCTCCACGGGCAAGGTTAATTTGAGTGAAGCAAGGCATCAACTCTAAATCCCAGGGGGTAAACATTAAAAGAATTGCAGAGCAAAATGGCAACATGGTAGCGTCCCCCCAGGGGGGGAGTAAAAGATGGTGCTGCGTGTTGGTGAAATTATAACACAAGTGGAGTGGCAGGAAGCATTTCAACAGATTTTCCTGGAACATGACCCAAAGGGACTGGCTGCAAGATCGAAGCCCCTGGAAGGGTTCACCAAATGCCACCACCCCAGAATATACCCCTTGGACCTTAAGATTCTTTCGAGCTAAAGGCCATGAGAATAAGGAGACACAAGAAAACCGCTCTGCCTTCTCCTCTCTGCCAGGACGGGCAGGACAGCACATGATCACCAGGGACAGCTCTAGGCTCTTACCAGCCTAGACAGGGCACCCGAGGAGTCTGCAGGACAAACTGTGTGAATCAGCCCTTACCTTCTGCTACTTTCCCCTTGTATTGACTGTTCATAAGATGCTGTGTAAGCAGCAAGTTGCAGCCTCCCCTTCTGCCAAAGGAGGTCGAGGGGCCGTGACCTCCAGCTGGCTCTTGAGGTGGACGTGGGCACGTGGGGGCTCCTCACCCCGTGGGTCCTTGGAATGCCTGTCCCACCTCCTGTCCCCATCACCACCCAAGCTTTTTGTAGGGACTCATCCTCAAGAGAGTGAGTTGTCCTTGAAACCCCACAGACAGTAAACAGGACTGAGCCCGTTCAGCCCCGATATGGACTGTTAAGGTTCCCACAGGCAGGTGCGGGGACGTGATCATCTCACCGCACCCAAGATGAGCCTTGTGGAAGTTCTCCCCCTCTCAAACCTGCCCCTGCCCATCTGGGGCGGCCTGCCTCTTTCTTCCGCCTCTCCCTGCCCTCCGTGTGTGGGGGCCAGCTTGCAAACCAACGCTTTAGCTGCCCGTGCATATGCTCGATGCACCCGTTCATAAGCTCCTGTTTACTTTTACCCTACTATTCTGTCTCTTATTTTCCTCCCCTACACTGCCAAGAGTGTTCAAGTGATCTGAGGGCTGGAAAGAGGTAGGCCTGGCTGCCCACATACCTCTGCCCAGGACCCCACGGGAGGGGGCTCACTGAATTAACATGGCGTAACCACTGCATGCCTGGAGGGAACGACTTAACCAGCCTGAGAATCCAGAGCTTACCCACATCCGCTTGGTATATGGCCTATTATGGCATGTCAGTTGCCATTTATTTTGGTGTGTCGTCTATTTCCACCCCACCCTGCCCCGCCCCTCCACATTAGGGTTTCCTTGTATGTTTTCTTACTGGCTCTGAATATTTGCAAAGCAGCAGGACTTCCTGTACGTGTTGTGTTCGGGGAGTGGTCCACAGAGAGGAACGGTGGACGCAGAGGAAGATGACATGCATCAGCGCTGATCAGAAAAGATTAGGTCAGCCAGCTCCTGAGTCACTTCCATATGCTGCTCTTCGTTACCGGCTGTTGCAATTTCTACACAGTTAAAAATATAGGTCTGTGTGCTATAAACTGTGGCAAACAACGTGTGCCTATTTTTCACTTGAAATGTACCCTCGTTGTTAATGTTCATTACAGTGGGACTTACCTTTAAAGAAGTTATTGGCATCTAAAGGAAAAAGAGCAGAGAGAGAGAACTATTTGACGGCCACCAAGGGGACCCACGTCTCCCAAACTCCAGAATCCCTTCTCTTGCTGCTGAGCTAAGGGGCCAAATTACACTTTGAGATACAAAATCCCCGATCACTCTCTTCAAAACTGTTTTCTAGGAAAGAAGAATCACCCAAGCTTACAAGGTGGCTTATGAGATGCAGGAGCTGAGTGCACGGCTGCTCAGCCCACACAAGGCATGCATGTGCTGGGCAAGGCTCTGCAAGGGTCCTCCAGTCCCATTCCAGCAGACAGTGGCCTTCAGAGAATGCACACAAACTCTCCCTCATCGGCATGGACGTACAATAGTGACATGAATTAACAGTCAATGAAAAAGCTTAAAAACCCGTTTCCTAGTAACCATCACCGAAAGGTATTCGTGTTTACAGATACCAGCCACGCATTCTTTCAGTTGCGGAAAGTATCCCTAACGCCAGATGGTTCGAAACTTCCTTCCCTTGTGTAGCTTTTTTCTTTTTTTGAGCTTTACCAAGCTGAGCATCTACGTAGGTAGTGAAGTTGTTTTAGAACACACATTTCAAAAGGTCCTTCTACCTAAAAAATATCAATCAGGACTGATAATTCAAGTCGCAGGTGTTGATGTTCTTCTCTGGCTTCTGCAGGTGTGGGGCCCTCTGGGAAGACGGGTCTGTGAGGTGGACTGTCCTCCCAGGAAGGTGGATGGAACGAACTGTCACATTTAGTGACTCTTGTGCTTCTTCACTGAAAGATGCTGCAACGATTATTACAAAATGGCCAAGTTACAATTATTAAGGAGCTTCATAGTCAGTTTTTAAAATTGAAATGGACTTCTGCTGTGATGAGTAGCCTAGCACGAAGTTTTCCCACTCTCTAGTTCTTATCTTTAGAGTACGTTAAGCGATTATTTGGGTCTCAAAAACTTTTTCAGTGAGCGCTAATATATGGCACAATATTCATTAACTACAGAAAAAACCGTAAAAAACTTTACTGAGGTAATTTACCTTTTCAGTAGAGATGAGAAAATGGGGGCTCACTGGAGCTTAATTCTGTGGTCTTCCCCCTTTCAACGAGGACAGAGTCTGTTGACCTTGCTCCGAAATGCCGCAGGCTGACCCGGAGCCCAAGGGTGCGGCTCCTTAACTGGAAGAAGGCTCGTCAGCTTTTAGTGTGAACTCTTAAAATACAGTGTCTTGAAGATACAGAATTTAAAATATTCTTCTAAACTCTCCTGAGGCAAGGAATGTGGATAGTGTTTTCATTAAATATTATTTGTGATGTGATGAGCTGCAGCTCAAATTATTAAAATAGTTTGTACAACAAATACAGGACCTACATCCAAGATGACTCTCTCCAGCAAAGTTTTCATTTAGAATGGAAGGACAGACAAAGTGTTTCCCAGATAAGGTCAAGTTAAAGGAGTTCATCATCACCAAGCCCTTATTATATGAAATGCTAAAGGGACTTATCTAAGAAAAAGAAGATAAAAAATATGAACAGTAAAATGACAACAAACTCACAACTATCAACAATTGAACCTAAAAGAAAACAAAAACACATTAAGCAAACAACTAGAACTGGAACAGAATCACAGAAATAGAGATCATGTGGAGGGTTATCAGCGGGGAGGGGTTAGGAATGGGGGAAAAGGTACAGAGAGTAAGTAGCATAAATGGTAGGTAGAAAACAGACAGGAGGAGATTAAGAATAGCATAGGAAATGGAGAAGCCAAATAACTTATATATATGACCCATGGACATGAACTAAGGGTTGGGGGAGGTGGGAATGCAGGTGGGAGGGGGTGTGCAGGGCAGAGGGGAATAAAGGGGGAAAATGGGACAACTGTAATAGCATAATCAATAAAATATATTTAAAAAATACATTTTCAAGGTGTGAATTAGTAAGACTTTTTCTTCATAAGGTCAAACATTTGTTTAGGAATATGCTGTTATTTTTCCTTAGGCTCAAAGTCATAGGTCAGAGAAAAAATCACCAGCTTTTAAACATTATTTGACATTATATTGTAATGAATAGTGTGGGACACACTTGGATCGTAGTATTCTTGCCCAGTGAATGTTCCTCCCCAGAAACACAGAATAGTTTTCCAAGCTATTCAAGGGAGGTTCCCACACACTGAATCCATGTTTGACACTTTGTTAATTAAACTGTTTCCTCTCCTAAAAAATAATTCAAAACATGTAAATATGGTCAACACTTAGCATGATTCTCTCTCATATTATTTGACGGAAAATACAAAAGAAAAAATACAGCTATAACATCCACAGAATTCCCTCCAACTTGCCACAAACGCACATTTCAAAGACAGGAAAACCAAAATAATGGTTCTGTCCTCGCCACCAAACCCGCCCGCGCGATGGAGCACTACACGGCCGCGAACAGGAAGGACCGGCTGGTCTGTGCAGCGACGTGGGTGAGCCGCACGCACGTGTGCAAAACAAGAACAAGCAGACACAGAAAAGGCTACACGCCTAGTGGCTCCATTCACGTGACATTCTGGAAGCAGCAACACTGCAGGTTCGGAAATCAGCTGCGGGCGAGGGCGGGGAGGAGGAGGAAGCGGACCGAAAAGGCGCGAGCATCTCGGTTGTGGTGCCTGTTGCAGGACCAAGTACATTTTTCGGGGAACGTATCACTGGGAGGTTGGAAAAAGATCAACTTTGCTTTGTATCAGCTACACCTCAGTCATCGTGACTTTAAAACTTTTCAAATGTAGACTGAAAAGAAAAGAGAAGCGTAGAGACAGGCGCTGGCGGGGGCGGGCTGGGCGGTGGGCCCGGCGGACCTCAGGGTGCAGGTGGAGGAAAGCCACGTGCCGATGTCAGCACCCAGGGAAGGAGAGGAGAGAGACCGATGATTCGTATTTAATCACGTCTTCAAAGGCGCTCTCAGTCGGAAGCGCATTTGGCTGCCTGGGCTGGAAAACGCGTGGAGAGCGGATGTGTGCCTTCGCAGCCGGTGGGAACGACGCTTGTCCGCGGGGCCTGGGCGCCCCCGCAGAGCGCGGCCGCCCCGGGGCAGCTGGGCGGCTCCTGCCCGCGCGCGCGGTTATTTCTGTCTGCTCGGGCCGCCTCCCCAACAGAGCTGTCGAAGGCGACCCCACCAGCGTTTCTGGGAAAGGCTAGCGTTCGCTTTCATTTCTGCCTTCAGCCAACGTCTAGGGTCTGTTCCGTGAGGAAGGTCCTCTCCTGGTGCTGGTAGGTCCTGGCACCTCCACAGCAACACGTGGTCCCCGAGGGGGACACAGACAGCGGAGTGGGACAATCACCTGCCCCAGGAAGCGGGGAGCCAGCCTGCGGGGGTGGGGGAGAGGGCCTCAGGGAGCAAGGGCCCTGCTTGCACTCTGGCCCCTCCGCAGGTCTGGGGGGCTGGGGGGATTTCGCCTCACGTTGCAGTCAGGATTGAGGCGTTTCATGCAGCAGGGGGGGGACACAGAAGCAGAAATGACCTGGCATCTGAAAGAAAGACAACGTAATTGCAGGAAAGTGTCTGGCCTGGCTCCTGTCAATGGTTTAAAAGAAACCTTTTCCCCCCCTTGTCTGCATTAGGACCACGAGGATAACTGATGGCGCTATAGACACGCTCTCAGCCCCCTTTCAGAAATGAAGACACACAGGATTTGGTGTGGAGGGCGCCAGCAGCAGGCGGGGCCGGGGGGCAGAAGCCAGAGGAAGACCACGGCAGGCGCCACTTGATACCCAACCAGCTGTCGTCAGGAGCAGGAGCCAGCCCTTTGGGAACTTCCTGAAGGAATCGAGGGGGTCCTGCTGAAGGGCCAGGAGCAGGTAGGTAGACTGCAGGTCACAGACCCTCCAAGGGCACGTGTGATGGTTAATGGGAGCCCAGCCCGACCTTCTGCGGCACCTAGAAGAGGCGTGCGTGTGGAAATGCCTATGTGTGAAACCGAAATGCCATTTAATCCAGACTGTCATTACTGCAGGGGTTCAGAGACCGGTGACATCCGTGTGTCCTGGGCCAGGCCTCCCGGACACAGGGAGGCTGGAGTTCAAGTGCCAACCTCTGTAGCGCACAGCTCTGCAGAAAGCATCTTAGGAAGAACTGCCGGAGACCCCACCGCTCCGCGGGAAGGCACCTTCTGCGTGTTCTCTCTCTCTCTCTCAGAGGGAATGCTGACTCTCCTCAGTGATCAGATGTGAAATGGCTTGCATACAGTAGGCATTTAATACATGTCTGTCAAATTAGTATTTCAGTAAATGAACGATGTCCTAAATATTTTAAAATAACGCATGGCTTCAGAGTTTTCAATGTCAGATGAGTCTTTGCAGAACTCTCCATGGGTTCATATCATATTATATTATGAGGAACATGTGTTGAATCATCTTGAAAAATAGCTTTAATTTTTCCTTTGTACTTTGAGAGAATTTTGGAGTCAAAACTGGTCAGAGAGACCCTTCCTAGCCTAAAGTTCCATTCAGTTACAAACAAACGTGGAAAGAGACAGTAGTCATGTTGATTGTTCTTGAAATGCTGTTTGGACGTTATGAATTGAATAATGCCCAGTCCCACCCAACTTGTCCCTTACTCCTGCTAGGGGAGCTGAAGGTTAAAAATTGGATTCCCCTCGCAATCAGCAATGGTCATGCATCACTTAACCAGCGAGGTGGATGTGGCTGGGAGGAAGGAATTCTGGGAAATCTTTTATGATGCTGATTACTCTTTTAAAGGGCCAACTGGCCTTCCAGCTATCTTCTTCCAGCTCCTGTGCTAGCCCGTGCCCCAGTTACTAATCTCCTGCAGAATACAGGTGACGTCATTTAAACGTACGATCTTCAGTCACGATAAAGGCGAAGAATCGAGGTGCTGCCAAACAATACTCTAACTGGAACCTCTGGGGACGGACCCACCTTAGAATGATGAGGTGTGCAAAACGGGCTGGAACGAAATAAAGGTTTGAAAAGTGTGTGAAAAGGAATAACAGGCGATACTTGGCTGCAAAATGGTAGAAAAGTGTGAGCGTAAAGGAGAAAAAAAAAAGAAGAAAAGAAGATGAGAGACTCAGCAGGTGAAACCGAAGAGTCCTGGGCATTCTGCCCAGGATGGTTAGAGTCCTCCGCTCAGCGCCCTCCAGCCCAGCAGCTCCAGTCGGATGGCGATGCTGGGTGCTATTGTTTCATTTCCCAGGATGAGGCATTTCCATTCCCGCCTGTGGAATACCACTCAGGATTGTGGTCTCTAAATGCACTTCTGCCGCACCTGCTCAGTTGAAAGATATGACAAAGACAACACAGCTGAGCAGAGTGGGAGGTAAAGACCAAACCTGAAGGCATTTCAATGCTGCATTTGATCATTCGAGCCGTGCTCGCCAGGCCAGTACCAGCCAGAGCTCTGGCACGGGGCCCAGCTGCGTTTGCCTGTGAAGTGTGGGCCACCTGGGTGCCCGAGGACAATGGTGCTGGCCCTATTCCTCCTGCCGTCAGAGAGGAACTGGACTGTCGTCACTGGAATCTGGACAGGTCAGGGACCCTGCACACTGATTTAAGACTCAGGCCTCAGGGTGGGATGGCTCCCTGATTCTGCTCCAGTCCGCACGGAGGTTTAATTTCAGGGACTGAGAAGGCCTTGAAAGTCTGCAGAGCATCAAAGTCACCTTGAGTGTGAATCCAGGATTTCTGTATATTTGGAGCAATCCCAGGGGTCCTCCTTTTCCCTCCCAAGGTTAGGATCCTCCCACACCTGTGATGACACGTGTCTTCAAGTTCATTTTGTTTGCTATTAATACGGCTAACTCCAGCTCTCTTGCGGTTTCCGTTTGCAGGGTCTATCATTCCCCATGATTTCTCTTTCCACTTACCTGTGCCTTTGAACTTAAAGTCTGTCTCTTTTAAGGGCATATGGATGTGACAACCTCTGCCTTTCGATTTGAGTGTGTCGCCTTTACTGTGGTTACAGACGCGGTCGCTTCCATCTGCCATGAAGCTGCTTGTTTGTTCCACAGCTCCTGCCCTGTCCCCTCTGTCCCGCCTTATTTAAAGCCTTGGTGGTGTGAGTGCTCAGAATGTAGCGATGCCACATCTCGTTTCTGGCAAAAATTCTTTGTTTTTCCAGAATCGTTAATAAAATAACCCCCTGGTTTGCATGATAAATGGGGCCACCATTGCCGCTGTACTCAGTGAGATTGTTTTTCTGCCTTTCCCCGCCCACTCCTGCCCTCTGCCCCACCCCGCTCCTGCTTGAGGACGCAGGTAAAGAATTACCTACCATCCGGGCCGTGGGGGATTCTAGTGTCGTCTGTGCATGCAGCGCGGTGGCCATTAACTCAGAGTGTGGCAGCGGGTGAGTTTTCTCCCTATTGTCAACCCCAGAGTAAGGGAAAGAGTTTGATGGCTACGACCCTTTAACTAAAGGAAAATTAAGAAATACAACGTTAAGTGTTTTGAAAGTACAGGGTACCATATTCTTTGTGATTTCAAGTATGTCAACATAGAATTATGTAAAAATAAACATGTATGTCCAGAGAAAAGACAATTTAATGTCAGCCGTTTCTGGTACGGATGCAATGACTCTGTTTGAATTATTTGTGTGTGTGTGTGTGTGTGTGTGTTTCAAATTTGCTACAATGTGTATATATCCCTTTTATCCTAAATACATTTTTGCCTTATTAAAAATTGATATTATAAAACAATCAAATATTGAATGCTGTGAGTCCTCTGCAGAATAAAATAGAAGTCACCTCTGATGTTCTTCATTAATGACCACCTCTGTTTGGTGAATATTCTCCCCGACTAGGATTGTCACATTAATTTTGTAATTAGAGTGAACCAAGGCACCACAGAGGGTAAGAAAGTAGATGTCGTGTCTGTGCTCCAGGCTTGACAAATAATAAATCCAGATGCACACCTTTTATGTTATAGCGAGCACATTCCGGTTCTTTCTAGTGCCCCCACTGCATTCTCCTCTGGGCCAAGGGTGAAGGGCGGAAAGGCCTCCGAGTCTCACAGTCAGAAAGAAAAGACGGCACCAGGGACAAGTCCCGACACAAAGTAGTTACAGGACTCCACAAATCAACACCCTCGTCATAACTCAGACTGTTCCTCCTGTAAAAGTACCTCCCTGACTCACCGGGCCACATACTTGGAGGGTGAAGTTTCCCACAAGATAAACATGGGTCCTTCCTGCTATGACTTCTTCCTGTATTTTTCTAGCCCTTATATATTAAATAACTTCATTTTGTTACACTGTCGAGTGAATAAATACAATAGCTTCCTTTTTTTATCTTTCACACCGTGTGGTCCTATCTGCTATTCTACAGCAGAACGGTGGTCGTTAAAACATCTCGTTAGGAGAAGATGTGTAGCAATATGGATTCTGTGGGTTTTGTCTCATGTTTGCAAACGACTAGTCACATCGCTACTTGTGTACAGGAAGCGCCACAGACAGGCCTCATGTGCTTTTTCTTTTTTCCCTTTTGGAGCATCGAAGTGGCAACCACTCAGGAGCTAAAAAAAATAAAAAAAAAAAAAAAGCCTGGAGCTTTGAGAGAAACATCAGTCTTGGATAAAATCCACGTACTTAAAATCGCAGCAATCCCGTTCTCCTTTGAGTCATTTTTTTAAAATTTGATGTGAAAGGCAGGATGCTCATTTACTTGACGTAAAACACACAGCTGATGCAGGAGATAAGATGGAATTACACAAAACACCGACCAAACGACCTCACGCCCACGCACAGGATGTACGGCGCGCAGGACGTTCAAAGCACTCTGCTCACTCAGCTTTTTCTAATTTTATCGGTTTAAGTCACTGTTGCCCAAAAACTGATTTCTTTAAAAAAAAAAAGTGGGTTTAAATTAGGTACCTAATA
The DNA here is from genome assembly GCF_022682495.2 of Desmodus rotundus. Taxonomy (NCBI): domain Eukaryota; kingdom Metazoa; phylum Chordata; class Mammalia; order Chiroptera; family Phyllostomidae; genus Desmodus; species Desmodus rotundus. Next base: position 209,075,756 of record NC_071387.1, on the reverse strand, counting down.
AATTACTAGAGCCAGCCGAGGTTGTGTGTTCTGGAACGCGATCAAGCATCTCCTTCTGTTTATCCCGTAAGCAGTCCTGCAGAAATGCGCATACCCTAAGCTCTGCGCGAGTGCCTTCCGAGGTAAACAAAAAATAAGCAAGGCATTGTAATTCGTGTTAGACCGTGCAGGCATGTTTATTGGCGTGAATGTGATACGTGTTTCAGGGTGGCAGTTATTATACACATTATCTCCTCTTTCATAAAGTGGATACAATTCTCTGCACTGTCCATGAACAATTTTACAGCCTCACAGTAGTAACACACAGCGCGCCGTTCCCCTCCCAGACCAACGCTACCTAAGCGGGACCGCGGAGCCGGCCGTCCATGCTGAACGCGGGCAGGGGTGTCTCAGATACGACACGCTACGTATTGGGGCATCCCGGGTGACAGGGTTCCAGTGTGAAGAAGGGCTGAACGGTGGCTGCTTCAAGTCAGTTTTGACGTCAGCCCACAGTGTGTCAACCCCAGGCAACGGGGCCCGGGAACGGGCAGGCAAGACGATCCCTTTGCCCTTATTTACTCCGCACTCCACTAGGGAAAAGTGCGCCTGGCAGGACTCCCGCCGGGGGCAGGACCGCTGTGGCCGAAGGGAGTGGGCAGCAATTTTAGTAGTGAGGATGTATACACAGAAGGCAAATGGCTTCATCTCCTCCCCTCCTCTTCTCTTCCTTTCTCTCAAGATGCAAAACTGCCACCTGGTTCTGGACCTGGGTGCTAAGGTCTCTTAGAAAGTCCCCATTCCGTCCCACGTCTGGTGGCCTCCTGTCTGCTTGCATACTCCTGGAGGAAAGAAACGGTGACTCCCTCACCTCCCCTCATCCAATCCCTCTCTGTCTTACAAACGGGCTGGGGACAGGTGATGCCAAGAGGGACCGCTTGAGAGGACACCTGAGCCATTCAGAAGGTCGCCCTTTAAAACCCAGTCCCATCCTACGTGCAGAGGTCCCGCTGAAGTGAAGCACTACAGGTGAGTCTCGGTCTGCTGCAGAAAGGCCCCTGGAGTCCCGACTCAGTCTTCTTTTCATAGAGACGTGGCTTGAAATATGGTGAAATCTCACTGATCACAGTGACAGTGTCGCTGGCACCTGGTTTATCGCCGGGACTTCCACGGCCTCAGGTAATCAAAGGGTTTCCAAGTCTCCGAAAAGAGCCGGCCGCCACTCAAGGTGCTGCAGGGGGCGCAAGGCTTAGAACAGCCTGGCCCAGGAAGGCCCGAATCCGAAGAGAACATCCCAGGGTGCAGCTGGGTGGGGAGGGGCCCGGCTGCACCACCGCGGCAGACAGAGGCCTGCTGCCCAGGGCTCAGGGCGCTGACATGCCCCGGCCCGGGCTGCAGGGAAATGCGGGGGAGCCTCGGGGGAGCCCGACACTCAGCAGGGATGGGTGAAAGGTTTTGGTATATTTTTTAAAAGGAAAAAATAAAAGCTGATCTCACAGCAGGGTGTCCAACATTGGAAGGGAAAGTCACCCTTGCATGTTTTTCGAACGGTAAAAACTCGGCAAGAGGTGCGTATACCGTGTCTGATGTGGGGGCTGGCCCGGCACCGAGCACGTTCAGGAGCTCAGCCCGGGGCCTCGGTAGGGGCGGAAGGCTCCATCCCCATCAGTGAGGAAGGGCACCTGCTGGATTCAGATGCTGAGGGGCCCAGGGGGCTGGGCTGAGCCCACACATGCGCCTGCTTCCTCGAGGCTGGTGTGAAAGGCTATTACCTGGAATTTCTAAATTCAAGGGTAACATTTAACGGGAGGATCAAAGAGACTGACATGTTCACGAGGTTCCAAATGTTAGATGTCAACTCCATTTCCCTTGCTCTCCAGAAGCCGTGGTGGCCTTGAGCCTCGGGTGGCACACCGCCGAGGTTACGTGGAGCCTCACCGTGGTTTCAGAAGTGTTTGTCAAAGGCAGGTGGGGACAGCGGTCTGATTGGAAGGGCTGCCCAGTGGACTCACCCTGAAGCATTAAAAGTCTCCTGTACAGTCACACTGTTTTAGTTAAAAACAGCATCGCTGTGAGGACTTTAAAGCACCTTCTCCATTTGGGGGACGATTATTTCCATGGGTGAGGTTGCAATTGTGGGGTGCTAATGGGGACCCATGGGAGGGCTACACCCTGCCAGCCCCCCCATTATGGCACAGTTGCTGATAGTACCCCCCAATGGTTTGCCTCTTCAAGATGGTCCATCTCTGAAGCACTCTGTCCCCACCACCTCACACCACGCTACCGCTTTAGACTCACGGAAGGACCAAGGACTGGAACCCGGTGTGAGAGATCAAGTCCTCAAAGCCACATAGTCAGTCTCTGCAGCCCCCGGAGAGCACAGGTGTCCGACGGGGTTCTCCAGCTGTCTTCTGGGAAATCTCTCTTGGGGAGAAGACTAATGGGGGGGGAGCCGAGAAGTGTTCAAAATAAGCAAAGGTGCCCAGGGTGTTATTTGTCAAAATCGGATTTGCCAGAAGCCTCTGTGTTTGAGCAATGATGTGGCTGCCCCCAGCACACCAGCTATGCTCGGCCGGGGCCTTCCCTAGTTTTCTCAGGGCTGTGCAAAGCCAGGCGGTTAATTCACACAACGCACGTCACGAGGCGTGACTGGGATGGTCCGAGAGCAGCGGGCAGCCATCCCCTCACACTGTCGGCTTCGGCCCTTGGGGAGGGGGAGGGGGTGTGTCAAGAGAGACTGTGGCCAGGGCTTCGCACAGCCTCTGCTGCAATCCAGTGTCACGTGAGCACTGGGCAGCCGCGTTGGTTTGGGTGCGAGTGTTTGTTTTCCCAGGGAGCCTAGACACACATCGGCTTTAGAACGGAAGGAAAGGGCACGTACACGCGTTTCTGGGTATAGTCCCTGTGGTTGAGTGAGCATCACACTTTGTACGTCGCTCCTCAGCCCCATTTTGAGAACACTTACAGAAAACATTCAAAGAGTGAATTGTCCATGAATCTTGCGCTCAGAGAAAATAATTGAACAGACTGAATCAGCTGGATCACTGAAGTTCAAACCCAGTCGAAGAAGGACCTTCCCCAACACCGCTCACAGGGCCTGGCTTCCTGTGGGGGGGAGGCGGGTCTTGGAGCTGCTGGGTCTGGTCTCACTGCCAGCCTTCACAGGGCTCGCTTCCAGCCACACCCTCCTCCTGCAAGTCCATGCCAATTTGTTGCTATTAAAGCAAGGTTATGACTTTAGAAATTAAAGCTGAAGAATACGGACCTAGGCAGCATTGTATCTACGGGCTTGAGATCAGCATGTGAAGCAATCATTTGAAACACAATTATACAGTGAGTTTGCATGTGTATATATGTACAGCCTGTTAAGTCTCTGTATCTGTCAATTTATCGTCACATAATCGCAATAATTGCTGAAGCTGGTTCATACTCGTTCACGAGAGCTGACATAAATTTTCAGGAAATTTGCAAGCTGGTGAGGGCTGTGTTAGTAGCTTGAAAACGGCCTTGGTGAGGCTGTTTAGAACATGGCAATTGGATAATTATACAAACCAGGAACTTTTCCCTTTGGAGAGAGAGTTAAGTAATTCACTGATACACCATTGGAGGTTCGGTCAGGGGAAGGGCTTAATACATAGTTCAGTGCACAGGGTAAGCGATAATCAATTTTTTAAAATACCAAAGTTTAAAAAAAGTATTTTGTAATTTAATTTAGCCATTAAATTAATAGGTTTAAATTTCACCTACTTTTCTTATTAAATATTTTAAAATAAACAGATAAAGTTTACTATATTTCTTATTCATTGACTGTCCTAGGACATCTGTACAAAGATAATTTGCGACGTCTGCTGCCGTACTTTTTAAATCAAAGCTGCTGCATTTATGCGTTTTAGCTGCAGACTCTACGCTCAAGTTAAATGTTAATGAAAATGAAAACTATATGCAAAGTGGGTGAATCAAAATTTTCTTTTTGGTGTAGCTTCTGTGTGTTTATTTTTTGTAAACTCTTATTGAGGTATTTTGCATTACATTTGTGTCTCTGTGTGTGTGCATGTGTAATTATATACACAAACACACACAGACACACACATAAGCCTCAACAAATTATAACGTTAGGGAAGAGGGGTATCAGGGTAATTAAACGTCCTACTTAAAACCGGCAATGGCTTGTGTGGGAAACTCTGCCAGGTTCCTAAGTAGCCGTTTGATCTGGCCCCACAGTTCTTTCCTCTTTTCTAACGAGTTCACACCACCATCATTTCTACTCCCCTTTGTGTTAACATCGTGTTTAAATGCCCACACCCCTGGTTCAGTGGCCCCTTCACCGAGAGTCACAGGCGACGCGTGTGAATTTCATTTCAGCTGTCAGTTTATTTCTGAGGACGCGCTGAGATGGGAGTGGGCTGCCCAGCCGGCTGAGCACTGCGGTCGTGCGCCCTGGTGACTCTGAAGACGGGAGGCCTGAGTTTTGGTGGACCAAGAAAGTCTGGTTGAGTAGAACGATGATTTCTGCACCGGCGACAGATGGTAGGAATGAAGGAGAGTCCAAAGCGGACAATTCTGCACCATGCAAGCCAGTGCGAGGAAACCGAATTCCTGGAGAGGTCAGCCTTTCTCCCTTCGGGCTGCCCCAGGGGCACGGCTTTGACTGCCAGGAGCTCAGGCGTCCATGTGTGTGGCCATCAGTCCTCAGACAATCCCTTGGTTAAAAAATTAAATCCAGGCCATTTGATTTCTATGCTGATTTGCTGCTTTTCAAGAAAAGCAGAGCTCAGGACTTTCTGGATAGTTACAGGCGCTGGGCTTGTGATGGTCCATCGGATGGAGAGGGGGGTCGTTGGGGAGGCATCAGCAAATTTTATAGCAGTTCACACGTGTGGCTACTGTGCATTCATTGCTGTTTTCCTAAGAACGGCGGCGACCCGGGAGCTGATGCTGCGGCAGAATCCAGCGCGCCGTAAGAGTCTCCTCCAGAACGAAGGGTCACACGCCAAGGCGTGATGACATCTCTCTGCTGGGGTGGGGTTCCAAGCCTGGGATTCTGTAACCCCCATTTCTGCAGCTCTGTGTCAGCACGGATGTGCCACACTCAAAAAGCAGCGGCTGGCTTCCTGGTAAAATGCAAAGCTGAAATGGAACACCGCCTTTTCCTGAAAACGAGAGGTGTGTTTGCAGAATTACACACCTTCCAAAATTGAAGATAAACAAACTCTCACAGCTTGAGGGTTGGAATGAACCATGTACCAAGGAGCTGAGGAGACTCCTACTTCTTTGGACACCCGGGGCCCTCTGACATGCAGAAGCTGCCCAGCAGGGAGGACTTCAGCGGCCAGCGGCACGCAGGCTGCGGCGTGCCACTCAGAATCCGTCTCAGCGTGACCCACACACAGCGTGGCTTTCCACAACCACTCACTGTTACAACGCAGAGCTGCTCTAAGTGGTTTTTTGTCAGTATAAAAGAATCTTGAGCTTTAGAGCTCTGTATCAAAATTAAGCATGTTTTGTAAAAGCTTAAATTAGTCCATTCAGTGCACTTGCTTTTAAATAAGTCTATCTTGCTTTTCCATCACAGATAGAATTTCAGCTCAATGGCACTATCCACACACTTTGGAAAGAAAACCATCCAAGTACTGAATCCAGCACAAAGGTACTGAATGTGTTCTCTGTGATTTAATTTTATTTCGGTCCATAGACAGACTCTACCTGGGAAATTTTTCTCACTGGAATCGGGAGAAGTGATCTTTTGCTCAGCAGTTACTGTACAAATGTTAACTGTCAGGCTGGGTCTATATTCATCAGGAATCAACAGAAAAAGCTTAGTTTATATTGTTCTGAATATAAATGTTTCAATGATAAAAATCTTTTAATGCACTCCTTAAATACTTTGAATGGTGATTTAACATATAAACATATCTGTATAGGTTATTCTTCATCTTCAAAACACTGTAATTCTGCTTAAATACTCAACAAAAATGAGTTATTATTTAAAAATAGTTTTCATCATTTTAGAGAAGGTCAATGGTATTGTTTTTGGATCTTGCTTGATCTGTCATTTTCCAAGTGATTAACCCTGATGGATTACATGTATTTATGTGACTATGTCTTTAATCATATTTATAAACTTCTTGTCACATATCTGAGGCAAACCTGAGGATAAATCATTGAATAATTATTTTTTCTCTTGTGAAATATTTCATTTCTCCATTTTCTTTTTTAGTGGTCTTTTGAAGAATCCAACCTGTTGAGAGAATACCAAACATAACACAATTAATTACTTGAATTTAAGTAACACATTCTAATCTCTTTTAATAGAAATTAATTTAACAATACATTAGTACTCCTGGGCATACAAATAATTAACATAATGAAAAGGTTTTGTTTTCATTGACCTAATAAGAAATATTGAATGTCAAGAAATGACACCGATCAAATTGCTGTTTCATTTTTAACCTTTTCATTAGTTAAATATTTTATCTCCTAGTAAAACTGGTGCATATAATAAAAGAACCTAAAGGATTCTGGGAAAATTTGGGGACACATACAAACTGCCATATAATAAAAGAACCTAAAGGATTCTGGGAAAATTTGGGGACACACACATACTGCCATATAATAAAAGAACCTAAAGGATTCTGGGAAAATTTGGGGACACGTACAAACTGCGTGCAGTTAGCTGGCACTGTCTCCACTCTGCCCTCATCTTTTATCCAGGGTGTGGCAGAGAAACTGCCACCAAGTAGCTGATGGTCATACCCTGAGGAGTTGTTGGAGCTGCCGGGGAAGGTGGCAGTGCTAGCAGCTGAAGGTGGGGGTGGGGGGTACTTCTGAGCCGGCCGGCCTAACTTAAAACGTGTCAGAGTACCTGCGCCTGTGGGCCCTGTGGGAAGAGCCTCTGGAAAACACCCTGCATCACTGGACACAAAAATGGAGTCACTGAAAATAGGACAAGTTTCACACGGGGTGAATGTGTATATTTCTCATTATACTTGGGGGCTTCAAAAATGACAATTGTTTTAGTTATTCATTTCCTATTATGCAGAATAATAAAAATAAGTGTAGCGGCTGGAGAGGACCTTTGTAATAATCTAATCTAAAATGGGTATTTAAAAAAATTAAGGTTCCTAGAGAAGTTTTTTTTTGAAAAAATGTGTACATACATATTTTTAAATTGGAGAGTGGGTTACAGTAGTTCAAGTGAAGACAATGAATTAATTCTTTGAAAGTGAGGTATCATCATATCATTTTAATCATAAACCCATAGTCACCCATGCAAGGGAATTATATATTTTTTAAAATAATGAATAATTGAGGGCTTGGAGGAGGTAAGTGGTCAAAACTATGCAGTGGTAAGTTAGGGAAGTCTCACTCAGAGTCCAGCTGGGGGTAAATGAGGAAAGTGTGAGAACAGAAAGAATGAACGAGAAAAAACAATACATTTATATGGCTTTGAGTGCAGATCCCCTAGATGTCTCGGTCTTCCCATTGAGCCAAATGAGAGCACTGCGAACTCACACACCCACAAGCCCCTGAACTCGAGCCTGCACTCCCGAGTGGAAAGAAATCAGACACAGCTTTCCCGAGCAGATGCTGAGTTATGAAACTTCTCCTTCCTGCTCCCCAGCTCTTCACCTGTTTCCTTTCCTAAGTCTTTTTGCTTCTTTCCACCGTCCTTGGCTTTCACATTCCATGCACTATTGTAAAACCAAACCTCTGTTATCTCAACTTTCCCACCCAACCCATTCCATTCACATTAGGGTTACAGTGGAAACTGGGTAATGAGGGTGGATGGTAGGAGAGCAAAGTTTATAGCTTCAAAGTGGATGGGGCCAATACTAGCCAAAATTTGAAACAAGTTTGTTTTTAGCTCCCAGCCTTCCTTGTAGCTTTCACTTTCCTCCTCTTTTCATATTTACTTAATGATTGTATTTATACTCCCGGAATTCGAAACCCTATAGGGCAGGGTCTGATTAAAAACTTTCTGGCAGAAAGCACACGCTTAATGACGATGATACGTAATCAATGCCGGATGAATACATTTGTGCTCATGTAAACAAGACTAAGAAAACTCCCCATCCACACCCTTCCGGGAGGATATGATACTGGGTGAGGAACGAGGCTCTAGGACTGGTAAGGATTAGTAAGGAAATCCTCAGCACCGACTTCAGGCACCAGGGAGAGACCACGTGCAGAGGGAGGAATGACTTGCCCTCTCAGGGCTCCTGTGCGGGCTGAATCTCACCCTGTTCTCCCATGGAAAAGCACAAAACAGCTCCTGGCATACAGTAAGCACTCACTAAGTGTTAGTTCCCTTCCCTTCTACCACAGGGTGGCCGTTCTGACAGCTAGACCTCCCCTGAAGGGGCTGGACTGACTCTCCCTGCTGGGTGGAAGGGTCCAAAGGCTGTTAAGGGACTGTCCTTTGGTCCTAAATGATCTAGGAAGCATCAGACTGCATTTTTACATCTTTGCTTCTTTAGATTAGTGATAAAGAACAGGTGGATGGAACTCATTTGTCTGTTTTAAGCAGAGGCATGTGGTCAGAGAGAACCTAGTCAAACATCAGCCCTGGCTTCCTCTTCTCCTCCTGAAACTACCGGCAAGTGCAGGGCTCAGAGCAGCAGAGCCCACGGAAAGAAAGCAAGAGTAAGACGCTTTCTCCCTTAGAGGTTGGGTAAAGGCAGGGAGCGCCTTCTGCAGGTCAAGTGTAGCCTTGACAACGCTGAGCCGGGCCTCGGGCACCCCAGTGTGGCCAAGCCCGGTATTACAGACAGAGCCCTGATCCTGTGAAGCGGGACTGAGCTGGAGTCGGGCCCAGGGACGAGGATTCCGTCTCGGAGGCTTTGCTGGGTAAAGGCTGTGGACTCTATTTACTGACCCAAACACGACTGACCTACATCTGTGGTGTGGCTTTGTTCACCTTCGCCTCCGACAGTCACCGGCCCAAAGAGGGACGTGGTCCCTATCAGAGAGCAGCAACGATGGGAACCATTGGTGGGAGAGAAACGGGTGGCTTGAACTGTTTGGTAAAAAGACAGCTCTGTCGCTCAGGTAATAGACAAGCGAATATGGAGGGGAGGGGGCTGGGGGCCTGGGTGGAAGAGGAGGCAGGACGGAGACGTGCAGACTGGTAGTTACAGAGCAGTCACAGGGGTGCGGAGGACCGCCCGGGGAATACGGGCAATAATACTGTGATACCTATGTAGGGGGCCGGGGGTGCTAGAAATGTTGGGGGAACACTTCGTAAAGTATGTGCTTATGTAATCACTGCGCTGTACGTCTGAAACGGATTCAAAGTAATACCGGGATAGAAAAAGAAAACTGAGTATGTATCTGCAATCTGTATTCTTAATATAGTTTAGCTATTCAACAAAATGATCAGTAAAGCATAGGGTGACGGTATGCAAGAATAAATGCCAATTTGATGTTAATTGGAAAAACATTAAATTCAATGCTTCTGTGGATTTTATTCTCTATTAAATTTTCCTAGAAACTATGATTTCCATTCTGCTTAATTTAGAAATGATAGAGTTAAAAAAATCTGCCTACCTCATTTTAAGCAAAACATCTAGGTAAATACAGGGTTTCACCCGAGAGAAAACAAATGTCACTCAGTTTTACAAGGGAATTGGAAATCGAACTCTGTGAACTTACATGATTTTCCTTTCATCAACTAATCAATAACATTCTCATCTCTCACCCCCACACAAAACCATTTCGTAAACTGTGGTGTATTTGTTTACACATTAAATAAGTGTTTGACTTTTAAGATACAGAGAATATGTGATTAGGATAAGGCTTATCTTAACCATGACTCTATTGCTCTAAATTCTTCAATTTGACTTAGAAATTTATTCTTCTCTTTTTCGATATAAGAGATTTTACATTCTTCTCTGCTTATAAAATAAATGTATACTTAATTTAAAAGTTCCAGTGTTACAGACATAACATAAAGTTTCCTATAAGTACAACCCCTAGAGAGGCTGCCCATGATTTGCGGATGGACCTGTTTTGTTTTTCTTTTACAAAAACGGGATCGAGTTGGGCACAGTGGTGGAGATAGACATTTTCCTTTTTTCTTTTGTCTCGGTCGTGATTTCTCTGTTTTTCATTGCTGCATTCCACAGCACGGATAAGCTCCATTTATCTTACCAGTTGCCGTTGGCAATTGAGCTAGAGAGTGAGAGGACCTCGGCGCTCACCTTCCAGAGAGCTAGGATGAGCAGCGTCAGCAGCAGCAAGCCGGCGAAAGCGCTCAGCAGGATCACCCACAGGGGCACCCTGCCCGGCAGCGCATCTTTGGATATCTGAATAGCAAGCTGGAAATCGTTGAACAAGATCATTAATGTTGATCTCCATGGGTTAGAACTCCCCCACGCCCACACCGTCCTTCCAAACAGTCTCCTTACTCTCATTGCTACATACACAGGAAACATTGTCTGCATTGAAAGACCCCCTTCCTTTATTCTAAATCTCTAACCATGTCAGGTTACCAAGATTACAACCCATCCCTCAGAAATGCATAGATAGTAGTAAGCTGTCTCTGAACCGGAATGCTCAAAGGCAAAGGGGAAGGTAATGCAGGGAGAACCAAAATATGGCCTAAAGGTTTGTGCCTGGGCTTTGGTGTGTTATCACAATAGCATAAGTTGAGGCTGGCATGTCGCCACAGGCTTTGGACATAAAAACCTGAGTAAGTTTTTATGTTCAAAGCCTTTTTATTTTAATTATGATTCGAATGTGCTTTCTATTTATTTGTTCTTACAAGCTGAGGTATAATTTTCACACAGTAAAATGCACATATCTGAAATGCACATATAAATGAATTTTTACAGATAGTCCACTCCAGTGTGCTTTTCATTATACCACCCAGTCTCTTCCAGTTGCCTTATCGTGGTCAGAACCTGTAAATGAGGCTTTAACTGAAGGGAGACTTTGAAGGGGCAACTGTTAGTGTTCCAGCTACTCAAGCTCTGTCAGTGTGGTGCCCAAACCTCAGTGACACTTGTCCGCTCTGGGCCCCGTCCCTTAGGTTTGTGAGGGAAAAGTAATTCAGGGAAGATATGGATGGACTAACAGCTCAAGCATTTGCCTTTAATGGGAAGCATCTCAATTACTGAACTGGAGAGAAGATGGGGAGTAAAAGAGGGAACTAGCCGGGGAGGTGTTTGCACAGACAGACTCCTGGTCAAACCCCGGACACCCGGGCAGGGCCCTGCTGACGCACCCAGCAGGGAGCAGGCAGGGTACCGACCTTTCCACACGGACAGGGGCCTCAGCACGGGGCTCCCTGAGCGTCCGGAACAGGGGTCTGGGGGGGACTGGTGATGTCTCTAAGGTCACATCATCGCAAAGTGACCACTCTGAGTAATTTTAACATTTCTGGTATAATTTTCCTTTAGGATAAATTGTACGGTAAATGGATCCATGGGGTATTTTCAACTAACATTTAGGAGAAATAACGCTAATTATAAAAATTTTTAACAAAACATCCTTAGAAATCAAATGTACTCTTTTCCAATGTATTGATACTATATACTCACATGTTTTGGTGCTTACTGGTGAAATTTTGGCTTCCCCATGTGTGGGACAACTCTGTGTTTATCAGGCTAAGAACTTTTTATAAAGTAGGTAAACAAATGCGTATATCCTGTGTGTTACACGCATACATCTGAACTTTAAAGGTGAATATTTATCAGAGGTCACTGACATTATAAGTTCATAAAATAAGTCATAATTTGCATTAAGAAGTTTTAAAACAACATCTGAATGTAGGTAGCTTCCAAATAGAATTTTATGACTCATAATGTCCACGTGGGCTATTTAAATTCATCCCTGATATGAGGGGAATTATGACAAAGTGCCCGCATCTCGGACAAACACTTTGGCCTTATTTTATAACAAGACAAGAGGAAAAAAAAATCTCAAACCATTTTTTTTTTTTTTTACCAAAGACTCAAGCATGAGTGTATATTAGGGAATAATACTTTTGTTTGTTTGTTTCAAATTTCCCAATGCCTAAATGCAAAAAACTTTAGAAAACTGACGTCTTCCCATACAGTATAAAAACACTGGCTGTCAAGGAATTGTTTTTCAAATCTGCTCTTCAGACGTCAACTGTATTTTAAAATGTCACTTTTAAGGTGGAAATTACAAATGCATTATTTGTTACCAGGGTGAAAGTAAAAACATCAATTTACTGTGTTTGTTAGAAGCAGTGAAGTCAAACATGGCATGTTAAGTGCAAATATCACCGTGGCCCCGAATTTCATTCAAAGAAGAACGAGCCCGAAATCACACTGGAGGCTGATCAAGTGTAATTTGAAGCAAACAGTGTCTGTCACTCATGAGAGCCGCACCAGTCACTGCGTTAGGGGCCCCGAGCAATGATAAAACGTCACGTCACCAAGTCCGGAGCGAACGGGTAATGAGTTCAGAGCTTGGGGGTGCACTTGCCTGCCTTTTTTGGTTGCCTGGACTCAACGCCAGTGACGCGTTCTCACTCTGAAGTTCTGCCCTCACTGTGAGATTCAAGCTGGAGAAACGGGTCTGGAAGGCAAGCAGGATTTGTATTTTCAGCACATTATGCAAACCGCGAGAGCTAGTCATGTTTGAGGAGTGTATTTTTTGGTGCAACTTTCTGTAAGTTTGCCAACATCTCCAAATAACAAAATTTTTAGTTAAATGTATTGGGGGTGATATCGGTCAATAAAATTATAGAGGTCTCAAGGGTACAAGTCTATGACACATCATCTGTATGTTGCGCTGTGTGCCCCCCACCCAAAGTCAGATCTTCTGCCATCACCATATATTTGACCCCCTTTCCCACCCCCTCCCCCTTTGCTGGGAGATTAAAAGCACTGGTTTCGCTAGCACCCAGATGGAACTAGTGGTATCAGATGATGCCTGTGTTCCCGCCCTTCCTCCCTGCACTCAAACTCTCACGTAGGTCACTGTTAGAGAGCAGACACACTCAGATTTGTCCTTAGCAAACACACCCCTAAACCCTGCTCCCCTTTGAGCAGCCAGGTGTGAGGCAGCTGCACCCCGATAATGAGGGGCATATAGGCGTCTGTCTAGGGTTAAACGTGAAGTTGCCAATATCCGACAATTTGTGACTTACAAAAATAGCAACTTAATGTGATCAAATCTGAAAATGAAAATGTCATGTAATTAATCAAACACTTCTAAGAAAGAAACAAATAATACAAACTACCTAAGTTCTAACGTAGTTTTTTGTCAGAGGGGTATGACTTTATTAGGTGTTAAAATATCCTCCAAAGTATAAATGTGATATATAAATGTGTGTAGTTATTTATATAGATATAGGTATAGTTAGTGTGATCTAGGACAATGAGCCCACAATATATGTTAGCTCTATTCTCTGTTCACGGTATCGAGGATTATCTCTCTTTAATTCTTTGTCTCTAAACTGAGTTCTGAAGTGTGAAGATATGTGCAAACTTTGGTATATGTAGTGTTTATCTTTCAAAAGGCAAAGAAAGAGGATAAGAAGTACCAGGAACATGCACATGTCTGGAAGGGGACCTTGAGGACGGTAAGAGACAGGAAAAGGAGGCCCTGCTGGCTGGTTAAGTGGAGCTGGGGCCTGGGCCACAGTTTTCAGGCTTCTCGTCGGGCATTCTTTCTGCAGAAGCTCGCGCTTTGCACACACGGAGTGATGCCCGGACGTGTGTGGACACCACAGTTGCACAGAACACGGCGGTCCTTACTTTTATAAAGGTTGGTTTCCACAAGACGAGTGAGACGTTCACCTGGCTCACGTCCGAGGGGACCAGACTGCACGTGATGGTAGCCAGCTGACAGGCGCTGCAGTCCTGCGGAAACGTCCAGAGGCCTGTTAGTGCTTTTGACCCGTGATGAGAGACAGCATATGAAAACAGTCTACGGCAGCTACTTTCAGGCCCACGTGGAATTTGTTCACGGGGAAGCACAAGCTAAAACCGGCACTTGTCGTGGGTGCTGAACTTACCAGAATGGCGCCTCGCTTGACATCGTCAGGTTTGAGCACCATCGTCTTCTTCCCAGAGTTGAGACCGAGAGGATCCTGAAGGTCGCTGGGTCTGCAGTTTGCGTTCTAAGAAATGACAGTATTTCTTTTATCAGACAGGGCCAGGTGTCGGTGGAGAGAGGACTGGGTGCCCTCACATGAAGACTCAGCAGGCAACTGTCGTGGGCACAGGGGGACATCGGACTTTGAGAGTGTGCACAGTGGGAGGGGCTGCTCCACACCACCTGCGGGCAGCATCCGTGTCTGTGCCTGAGCCATGTCTGGGCTCCGTGGCGCAGGAAGGCCGCTGGGAGAGCTTAGGTAAGTCAGCGATGCCCACCCAGGTGCGTGGCAAGGGCTTTCCGAGCCCACGCTACCCCGCTGCCAGTGAGGGGCACCCACCTCTTTCCCCTCCACTGTCAAATGAAGAAATGCCCATGGCCAACACAGCGATAGCCGCCTGGTGGGAACAGATGGAGGTTACACCTATTTTTTTGCCAGATACGCAAAAAATATATTTTTGGTGTGCCGCAGATTTTAGTAATTAGTGTATGTGTGCCATGAGAAGGGTTGAAAATCGCTGACGTAAGTACTACTTATTTGAAGTGCATTAATTTTGTAAGTTGCGATAATACAGAGAAAGAGAGTAAAAAATTAAAACTCTTGAGAAAAAAGAGCATTTGTTATTCCGAATGATGGTGCGTATGCTGATTTATAAAAGGGAGATTTTCCTCTGTATTTATATATTCACCCCGTCGTGTCTCCGAGTCCCTCTGCACCCGGGGGAGACGCGGGAGGAAGGTGCAGGGAAGCAGCCGTGTGGAGGTTAAAGGGCGTGTTTATAAAAGAGCTCTCTTGGATTGTTTCTCTAGACTTCATCTAACAAACCTCTGGCTTCCCCGGGGCCCTGTACGTCCGCGATGAAAGGTCTCAAGGATAAAGAAGGGTTCGTGAGTAGTAGGAAAAGCACAGTTTTATTCCTTGTAGATTCTCACAACCCTGCTTTTCAGGACTAGAAGGAAATGCCGTTGGTTTATTTTCTCCTTGCCTTTAGAAAAACATTTAGATATGACAAGCCAACTACCATTGTTGCTATTTCCTGATTTCTGAGAATACTTTAAATTTTTTAAAACTCTGAAAAGAAGACTCGTTGTGATTTTCTTTGCTGTCAAGACCGAACCACAACAATTAACTACTGTACAGACTCAGTCAGTGCTACAGGTGCTGAGGGGTAGGATACTGCTGTTGTTTCGCATTTATTGCTGTTGCTGTCAGCGAGTGACAGTGTTGTTGTGTTTTAGGAGCAATTAAGAAGCCTCTGTCTAGCGTTGTTTGGGCACCTGAAACAAATTAAAGGGGTGACAAACATCTCAGCCGCAAGCCAACAATTAGTTGTCTAAAATCTGCTCTAGCGGATTGAATAGTGACTCCAAAGGATATGCTCGGGTCCTCAGGCCTGGCAACCGAGAACATGACTTACTTGGAAACAGGTTCATTGATCATGGGATTAAATTTGAATCCCAGATGAGATCATTCTGGATTTGGGGTGGGCCCTAAATCCACGGGGCAGTGTGCCTGTGAGCAGACAGAAAAGGGAAGGCAGGCAGAGACTGGGGTTATGCTGCCCCAGCTAAGGGATGCCGGGGCTGACAGCAGCCACAGGAACCCAGGGGCTTCTCCTCCGTCCTCCAGAGAGGACCGACATCACCCACACTGTGACTTCCAACTTCAGGTCTGCAGAGCTGTGAGGGAATCGATTTCTGTGTCGTTAGGTACCCAGCTCGGGGCAATTCATTACCACAGCTGCTGCGGAGAACTAAGACATAGACTACACAAGAGCGGAAGATATTATTTAAAATTTTCTTCTAAATGTCTCCCCGTGTGAGTGTGGTAAAGCCCTTTACCATGAGTGGTGTGTAGAAGAGAGAGCTTTAAATACAAACTGAGAAAGGTAACATGATGACGACTCCCAGGCACCGTGACTTACGGCAGAAGACGACCACCCGCTTGGGTACAGCACCGGGTAACCGTCTGATGTCAAGTTGGGGAATGAAATCGACAGCTTAAGTTCTGGCATTGGAAAATGTCCACTTTTCCCAATCTATAAGGACAAAAAAATAAAGATGTAATCCTTTCTTCCTCTTCCGACAGCGCCCTTTCTGTCTTACGTCACCAAAAAACAGGATGTCTGAGGGTCAGTGATCATGTGCCTCGGACAGAGTCCTGTATTGTTCCTTCATCCCTCCACTCCCCAAATAGGACTGAGATTCAAAAAAAAATCAGGTTTAATTTTCTCTTTGTCAATTACCATGTTCAGCGCCCTTTCCAACATCCCCATCTTTTGGGTGGTGGACAGGAGACAGAACTCTTACCTGTGCACTCGGACTGGTGAGCGATTTTATTTTCGTTTGCCTCACCCCAGTTTGCTACAATTCCACAAATCATTTCTCACCCGGGCTAGAGGGCAATCGCCCCACGGCACAGGCGAACCAGACCGCTGGACGCCTCTCTTCACGGCCCCGCCCCAAGCTAGGGTCACGTGTCCCTGGCTGCGGACAGGTCCTTCCGTGAGATTCAGACGGACCCTCGTCCTGCCGTGGACCCTCGTCCCAATGTCCATCTGCTTTCATCTCCTAACCCCACTCCCACGTCACGTCACATCAGGCCACCGGTGGCGAATTCTTCCTGATACTCAGTCAGAAATCATGTCCTCTGCAATTGGCATTCCTTAAATCTGGTTAAGAACAATTCCTCATAGAAACATTGAAAAACACTGAAAATAAACTATCATTACCTGTAAACTTAGAGAGCCTTTGGGACTATGGCTTATCAGCCACCCAGTAACAACCACACCTCAACGGTTGTTTGTTGGCTGCGTTCCAGGCACTGTGCTAACTTTCTTTCTTGTTTTATTGCCTTTAACCCTGTTAACAGCCCTGTGATGTAGGTTCACTTAATATCCCTGTTGTATCTATTTAAGAAAACAAGGTTAGAAGGAGAACAAAGATATCCCAAGTTCATGGAGTTGATAAATAGCAGAATTAGGGTGTTTTTTCCCAAACGGGCCCTCTGAACTATTGTAATAACTGTCTTTCCACTGAATAACTATATGATAATTTATTTAAGCAATTTCATGTTGTAAAGCAAGGGCCCCCAACCCCTGGGTCATGCGCTGGTATTGGGCCACACAGCAGGAGTTGAACTTGAATTTAAGGCGCTTGAATCATCCTGAAACCAACCCCCGTACCCCAATCCATAGAAAAACTGTCTTCCAGGAAACCGGTCCCTGGTGCCAAAAAGGTTGGGGACCGCTGTAAAGCATTTAGATTATGCCTGGGTTTTAATTTTTAAACGACTATAAATAACATTGCTAAGAGTATCTCCGAGCATAAATTTTTGTTTATATCATCAATACCAATTACCTGTGGTGAATTCCTAGCAGTAAACTTACTGGGTCTCCCCTAAAAAAGAATCT
The DNA here is from genome assembly GCF_022682495.2 of Desmodus rotundus. Taxonomy (NCBI): domain Eukaryota; kingdom Metazoa; phylum Chordata; class Mammalia; order Chiroptera; family Phyllostomidae; genus Desmodus; species Desmodus rotundus. The sequence goes on along the minus strand of NC_071387.1, from coordinate 209,058,294 downwards.
GTATTTAAAAAAACTTGATTCCTCCAATTTCAGATTTTATTCTAGCAAAATAATCAGCAGCACGAAAGACTGATTCTCGGGGAAATTCTACACAATGTTATGTATTTCAACATTTAACAGATTGGGAGAGCCTGTTTCTAGTCTGGACTCTCATAAATGACAACATATAAACATCTACAACATTCAAAGTCTTCTTCTCCTTCCCTCCCTTCCTTCCTCCCTTCTTCCTTTCCCTCTCTCCCTTTTTTTCTTCCTTCCTTGTGTCTGCTGGATTCTCTAGTCCTGGAAAGTGAAGGGGGCTAGGAGAACCTGGTGGTTTGAATTCCAAAAATGCACCCCAGTAGTAGAACGACTGGCATTCATGCTAATTTCCAGAGGACAGCTTGTCATGGGAACTTCGGCACAAGGCACGGACAACAACAGTGAAATGCGTCTCGAGAGTAAACCTTCGTTTCACTTTGAAAGAGAACTTCCGTTTTCATGGGTGGCAATTTCTGAAGAGATTGAGACTGTCTTCACCTATAATAGTGTTGGCTGCATTATTTAATACTTTTGACTATGTGTAAACCCATCATTTGAACTGGACCCACGGGGACTCGAGTACCATTAACTCGAGTCTGTCAGTAAGCGTGACCCACAATGAAGCCTGGCTCAGCCCCATGGCTGCTCGCCGCGGAGGGAGGAGAAGTCTGTTGTGAACAATTCCAGGGGAAGCTGCTGTAATAAAAACATTACTCACGGAGGTGGTAGTGGGAACAAAGGTGAGAGTAGAATACGTATGAGCAGAATGCTAGACATCACGACTTGTTGGGTAAAGAAAAATATTACCAAGGCAATTTTAAATAATCAGCTCCTGAAATAGTAATTATTTTTTAAAAAGTGCTTTACTCAGTCATACTAAAAAATAATGTAAATATTATAGGTAGTATCTTTTTGGTTTCCTAGTCTATTTTTTCTGGGAAATCATTCTAATTAAGTGTGTGTTACTATCAAGAAATTAGAGAATTAGGTCTTTAAAATTGCTTCAAATCCAATGACCAGTTAAAGTAAATTATTTTAAAACAGAGAAACTGTAAGGAAAGATATGATGGACAGAGACTGTTGAACCAGTGCATTTCCACATGTCTATTAATACTTCCATTAAATTAAAAAAGTTACAAATAACTTATTACAATATTGATTTAAAGGTAACTTCTTACCAAGTAGAAGATATTAATTTCACTTCCAATGTCCTCCGTAGAATTAATAACTTCAGGCAGTGTCTCATTGGCCTCAATTGAAATATGGTATTCACTGGCAGAGCTTAAAAGAATTAATTGGAAGAAGAAAAGCAAAACGCAACAATGTTTAAGTTTTATTCGGCCTCATTCTTTTCTTTCTTCATACTAGATAACCCCACAAAAAATAGTTATAGAGATTTCAAGTCAGAGACTAATTCTTTCACCCTGAAGCCTAAAATCAAATCTTTGAGGAGGGTGAGAAGGATTATATATAATTTAGCTCAGTAGTCACTGATGTTTAAATGGCCTTAAAATGTTAAAATATGTACAGTTTTTAAAATAAAAATATCATTGTTACCCAATGAAAAGTTTCCATGAATTCACTAATGTCACATATTGTGATTAGTCAGGCTAAAACTTGGTATTTTTAGTAGTGTGGAATTTTAAATAGGCTTTTAAAGACTGTTACTTTTTCACTGTTTCAAGTTCTATATTTACTGCGGAACGTAAAAATTCCATCTTTTCTATGCTACTTCTTCATGATCTCTGGGTGAACTTAGTGGAATAAAATACAATACAAATATATTTTTAAGCAGCACTTCAGTTAAGGGAAGACAAATAAAAAATATAAGTATTTGCCAAAATGATTTTAAATAAATGAACAATTCTTGGGATAAGAGTCAGCCGATATAGCAAACCAGAAAAGAGCCAATAAAATCTAAAGGCTGAGAGATAAGAGCAAAACCTGCAAGTCTACCTTACAGTCCTCTCGACTTTGGGTTCTGCTACCAGTGAAAGGAGAGAGCCGTGGAAAACATATTAATGAACCGGTAAGACCTTTGAACGAAACTTGACCCTGATTCTCACACGTTTTGCAGTCAGTGCGCCCCGGTGTCAGGACCAGGCTTGGAGCCCCACCTAAACAAGGGAACCCCCAGCAGGAAAGTGTGCCTGGTGACTGGTGTTTGTGTGGACCCTAAGTCCGTAGGAGAAAGGATAGCTGATGAAAACTAGGCAGTTCTTGCCAATGAGAAATGGTTTAGTGCTGTGTGTCCAGAATGGACAGGCCACTCAGATCCCACACAATGAAAACGGCAGCCACAGCTCTGCAGGTGGCCTGTGAGAATGGCTGCCTTTTGTGAAGGGCTTCTGGGCCTTGGCGTGACTTGGATGTGAGACAGGGCTCTGAGGCAGCCCTGTCCCCTGGGCACCTCAGGTTTAGGTGACTTGATATGCCGGCTCCCACACTTCAGAGAACTGCCTGGGCGTGGGTCTGGGGCGGGGCCTGCAAGTTCGCCTCTCTAGGAAGTTAGGCGGCGGTTCGGATGCCTGTGATCGGGGACCAGGGGACACATGGCCAGGACCCCTGGGTCAGTAGAAAGGCAGCAACGTCTACGAGCAGTTTCCTCCTACCTGTGAAACTGGAGCCCGACTTCGTATTTGACTGGGAGGGAAATGCTGACCTCGTTATCAGAAAGGGTTTCCGGAGGTTCTTCGCTGTCACTGGAAAATGCATAGCACATTCAGACAAACTGTTCACCGCCAACTACCAGAGGTATTTCTGAGCACTTGAAAGATAAGCTTAAGCTGGTAACTGAGTGAAAGCACGAAAGAGTTCAATGCTGTGTTTTTTAATGAGCTGAGGAGGGAAGTCACAGAGAGGTGTGGTTAAAAGGTCCCAAGTTGATTGGCAGGAGCTGCTAGGATTGAAAGCCAGGCTGACTTCCTCCCAAGTTTCTCCTAGACTTCCTAGAGGGTAATGATGAGAATCCTTGGGTCAGTTCTTAAATACACAGATTATTGGGCCTCTCTCCTAGGAATATGGATTTTGCAGGTCCCAGTTGGGGCCTAGGACTTTTGTGGCTTTAACAGGCAATTTTTACGTATTTATCAGAGACGAGGACCTTACAAAGGGACATGGCTAAGGTCCCACACCTGAGAACAGAGCAGGAAGATTCTGTCTTCCGTTTCACAGTCTTTGCAACCAAGTACTCGATGCTCACGTTACCTGTTAAACCTTGCTCTCTCCCCGTGGTTTTAGTTATCACTTCAATTATACATTATGTAAGCACATGCAGATGTGTACACGCAGGTATATGGACACGTGTCTGCTAAACCCCTGCATTACAAAAGCACGGACGAGTGACTTCACAGTTACCAACACTGGCTCTGGGGTCAGAGTTCATGGGATTGTTCGTGCACACTTCGGGTAAGTTAGTTATCCCCTGTGCCTTGGTTTTTCCACCTATAAAATGGGGGTTTTATTGAAATAATTAATATCTGGTGAGTGAGAAGTGGGTGTAAAGTGCTTCCCACAGGAAATAATAACTGTCAGTTTCTGTTATTATTATTACACACAGTCCTCCACCACGCGGCCAAGAACCTAGCATTCCGTCTCACAGAATGGCCGGTGAGGACCTTCTTAATGTCTCTGCCGTGGCTCCCAAGGGCATCACACGGCCTGTGGTCGGTGACGGGGCAGTGAGGGCAGCCCCTGCCTGGGGGAGAGAGGTTGGTGTGACTGGGCGTTCGTTATGAACGGTCCCTCAGCACCCACCCATTTCCCCTTGTAGCCAAACAAATCTCTCCAAGAAGCAGCTCTGTACCTGCAATTCCACCTCTCAAAAACTTTTCTGGCTCCTCATGGCCTGTTCAATTAAAAAAAAAAAAAATGGCTTGCCCTGGCTGGTGTGGCTCAGTGGATTGAGCACTGGCCTGTGAACCCAAAGGTCTCTGGTTCGATTCCCAGTCAGAGCACATGCCTGGGTTTGGGCTAGGCCCCCAGTAGGGGGCGTGCAAGAGGCAACCGATTGATGTTTCTCTTCGCACATCTATGTTTCTTGCCCTCTCCTTCTCCCTCCCTTCCTCTTTCTCTGAAAATAAATAAATAAAATTTTTTTTTAAAAAAACCCTCAATTCTGACACTGGATACTTGCCATAACATGGTAGGATGCACACTCCTGTGTGTTCTGTATATCTGAGTGAAAGTGAATTACCTACTATTCCTCCACACTGATCTAGTGACCTACCCTTGAGTTTTTGCTCAAGCTGTACATTTTGCCCGAACCGCTCCACACCAATTCCACCGCCTCCTTTGTCAATTGTTACCCATCCATTAAGGACCGTCTCAGTTATAATCTTGATAAGGCTATCTTGAGTTCTCCTGGCTAAGTAGATATACTTTGCCCCTCCATTAAGTCTCTGACTCAAGGTTTAGGTTTCTCTAATGGATTTTCCTTATTCCACCCTGAATGGCAAGAATTTAGACGCTAGTCTCAGCCTCGTATGGTAATATTCACCCCACCATGAGGTTCATGCCCTTGTTAAGTTTTATATTCCCTACCGTGTCTAGTTTAGTATCTTGTCCATTGTAGATCTCAAATAAATGTTTGTTGAGTTGAACTGAATTGAGCATACAGAGTTAATCTATCCATTAATTCATTCAACGTTTATTGAGTGGTTATTAGATGCCAGGCGCCATGGTAATTACTTGGGAATAAAGCAATACGAGGTAGACCTATAACTCAGGGAGCTTTCGGTCCCTTGGATAATTACAATCAGAAGAAAGTGAAGCCACTATTTCAATTTTCTTTTAACTGTTTGCTTTCTTTAGCCTGTGTGTTCTATGTGATCTTTCAGAAGCTTTGGTTGATTTGGACACCATTTATTAAACTACCGAACGTTATCACAGAGCGAAATCTGTCCAATGACTCCGTTGGCCTCGATGGGCAGCCCGTATTAGTTTTGAAATCAGCAGAGCCTGGGCCGTTCAAATGAATTTAAATGCAGTCTGGCAGATATAAGTGATGTGATTACAACATGTTCTGCAGCTCATAGAAAAAAAGTGGCTTAATCCAGTTAGAGAATTCAATTATTACTATTAAATAAAAGTGCCTGCTTTGTGCTCATTACTCACACACATGCAGCTGTGCACGCAGCAAACTGACCTTGTCGTGCTTAAGTGAACGGTCACGTTTTCCATGAGATAGGATGTGTTGAATTGAAATAATATTTTGAAAGTCACCTGTGAAGTAAAAATATACATCTTTAGTTTAGGGTCCGATAAAGAAAACCATTACTTTGATTAAAGTATTCAGTTACATAAATGATATCACCTAAACCCATATTGTGAAGTTATTTAAGAAATATTATCGTGGAGGGAAATGGACCCAACTGTACTTGGACAACAATAAAAAGAATGTGGAAAAAAAAGAAATATCTTACCAAAAAACTCATCACATCTCAAAACTAGAAAAAGATATGATGTACATGTACTTTTCAACATGAAATGCAACATGCTTTGCACATTAATATTGAACTTAAACACTTTATTCAAATTTTATTCATGATAATAATTTATACTAAACATAAACCACTACATGAAGGTCTATCCTAGTTGTTTTATTATATTAACACAGTCTAGAAGATCACAATAACAAACACTATAATTACGGAGTGATCATAACTAAAGTCTCTATAAATCTTCAAATACCAGCGACCACCTGTGCATATTTATTGTAAAATAGAGGGAAAGATACTTGGTGCCATTAATTTGATCATGCAAAAAAGTTTGGGACCTGTAAGGAATAACAACAACAAAGTAAGACAAAGTGAAAGACTTGGCTATTTGGAATACAGTGAACTATAAAAAGGCAGTGAGTTGTGCTTACGAAAGCTTGCACGGTTAAAATAATACCTCGGAAAAATGGAAACGTGGTTTGCTATGCTGTCACTCTGGCGCACGTATGTGCCTGAGCACACGCAGGAATTCTACGATGCGCGATGCTTCACAAACACCAAGAGGCAGACCGGAAACGAGATTTGTTGGAAGGCAGGCCCGTAGCTGAGTCCCGGTCCGAGCCCTCACTAGTGTTTATAAAACTGCGTTTCCCATTCTCAAAACTAATCTCAGTTTGCGCCATGTTTGGAATCTGGCCAGCAATATAGATGGTCCAAAACGCACAGTGAATAGAAGCTACCTAAAATTTTATATTTGTAATTAAGTGCTAGACAGGACAGAGTTTGATGTTTGAAGCTCTTTCAGCCAACACAGGCACCACCAGAGAAGGATAACTAGAACCCCTGGGTCAGCACACACGCATGGTTGTGCCATATTATTTGCAGTGTTTGTTTGTTTTTTTCTGGTGTTTTCCTCTTCTACATATATCTTGAGTCATATTAAAAAAATATTTCTTCTAAAATCTTCGGCTCTGCAGTTTTCCTCTTGCTCTGAAATAGCAATTGCAATTCCAGCAGAGGCTTCACTGGGTGGGCTTGAACTACAATGGACAAAGGGGCAAACCAAACTGCCAGAGCCTCTCGGTGAAATCCTGTTTTCTCCCTTCCCTGGGCCCCCCGGCCGGCCTGGTCACGGGAGCCTGGGGTTCCTGACAAGGCAGCAGGCCTAGCAGACGCCCCTGCACAGAGGGACAGGCTGAGGAAGCTGCTTGTTGCATATTAACCTGACCCTGAAATGCTTCAGCTAGAAAGCTAGATCTTAAAACCAAAGTGTATTTTAAGTGTAAAGCCATCTAAAAATAAGTTGCAAAATATCCCAATTATCTCCCCATCTCCCTAAGGGTGACGTGAGACACTTTGACTTAGGCTTCTGCCCTAAGCAGGAAAGAACTGCTGAAGAAAGAAAGAAACGGTTAATGAATGATTAAGATTGCAATTAACGTCTCTAACGTTTGGAATAGAACATGAAGCATGACATCATTCTTTGAGAAAGTGAGATAATTCCATGCTTCCTTAAAGTGGTCAAAGGAAGGAGTAGATAAAAATCGACATTCCTTATTTCCATGTCAAATTAGAGGAATTATGGGTGTGTTTTTTTCAAATGTGAAGTGTGTTTTATAGATTTGTAGAGAAGAAATTCAATTTCACAGTAAATTTTATTTGGGATAGTCAAGAAATAGACTTTATGATGAGATTCCAAAAATAAACTGGTGTGTCTGTTTGTTCCGTAAAGTAAAATGGACACAGAAGAGATTTATTGAATTTGATGATAATTACTGTGATTCATAGTTTCCTGGAACGCTAGTAACTGTGCTACATGTATTGAAAGGGAAGGCCTTTTTGAATTCGCACTTGCAAAAAGAAAAGCTAAGAGATTCTATTAGAGATATGTGACCGCTATTTCTAGATGTCCACCCGGTGCTCATCGACTTTCGGATGTGTGTTAAGGATAGCAGGGGCTGTTTTGAAGTCTTATATTATAAACCGTTAGAATACTAGAAAGCCGGAATAAATATTGGGGACAGTGTTTCCCTTCTTTGTTTAAGTCTAGGTCAAGTCAGTGAAGTATCTTCCTATCTGAATCATTTTGAGTAATTAAATATTTCCCTCATTAGCTTAATAGTACATAGAGGAATAAATATTTAAGCTGAAAAGCAACTGTCAATGAAAATATATGCAAATATTGTTTATCATTAAGTGATATAATCATTCTCTGTTTTCCCTGGAAACAAGTATTGTCTTTAATATTGAATGCACTTAATATTTAATGAAATTTCTTATTTCACCTCTCTTCACCTACTATGGGAGGTTCTATCCAGGGCAATTAGGTAAGAAAAAGAAATAAAAGGCATTGGATTGGAAAGAAGGCCTCTATTTGCAGATGATATGATCTTGTATATAGACTATTTTGTGAAATCCTCTTAAAAACTATTAGAACTAGTAAATAATTTCAATAAGATGGCAGGGTAACTGATCAATATTTCATAATAAATTGTATTTCTATGTATTAGCAATAAAAAAAACCTGAAAATAAATTTAAGAAAGTAACTAACTCCATTTAAAATAATATCAAAAAGAATAAAATGCTTAGGAATAAATCTAGCAAAGGAAGGGCAAAACCTGTATTCTGAAAACTACAAAACATTTTTGAAAGCAATAAAGAAAATCAAAATAAATGGTAAAACATCTGACTGTTGTGGATAAGAAGACTTAATATTTTTAAGGGGGTAATACTCTCCAAATTGATTTACAGATTCAATGCAATCCCTACCAAACTTCAGAAAATAACAAGCTGACCCTAAAGTACAAATGGAAATGAAAGGGACCCGGAAGAGCCAACGGTTTTGAAAAAGAAAAGTTGGAAGACTTGTATTTCCTGATTTCAAACTTACAGCAAAGCTGCAATCATCAGAACAGTGTGGTGCTGACGTAAAGATGGACGTGCTGATTAATGGAATACAATTAAGAGTCAAGAAAGACACTCAGGTGCTTACGGTCAGCTGATTTGCAGAGAGTGTGGGACACCTGGGCATCCTCAGACAGAGAAGGAAGCTGGACTCCTCCCTTACGCCAGACTCATACATCCATGAAAACAGCACAGGACTAAACGTAAGAGCTGAAACCACACAACTCTTGCAAGAGAACATAGGAGTAAACCCCTGTGACCTTGATTTAGGCAAAGCCTTCCTACATACAACACGAAAAACACGAGTGACCGCAGAATAAACGGGTAAGATGGACTTCATCACAGTAAAAGCTTGTGTGCACCAAAGGACAACGGGAAGACAGCGAAAAGACGGCGCACGGAATGGGAGACAGTATGCGCGAGGCAAGCGTCGGAGAAGCAGCCGGAGCGTAAGTACACGAAGAGCTCTCACGACACACTGAAAAACAGGCGTCCCAATGAAACAACAGCTGACGGACCCGAGCAGACATTTCTGTGCAGATGTGCATGTGGCCAAGGAGCGCGTGAGAAACGCTCAAGGTCGCGAGCCACCGGGAGGTGCAAGTGAAAACCACAGTGAGATAGGGACTCACACTCACGACGACGACTGTCAAGAAGACAGCAACAAGTGAAGAAAGTGGAACCCTCACACCTGCTGGCCGGAATGTAAAACGGTGTGGGGGCCACTTTGGAAAACAGCTTGGCAGTTCCCCAAAATGTTACACAAAGTTTCCACATAACCCAAGGTTTCTATCCCTACGCTTACACCCGACAGAACTGAAAGCACACGTCCACACCAAAACCCATACACAACTCTTCACAGTGGTGTTATTCACAGGAGCCAAAAGGTGGAAACGACCTCCGTGCCAATCAACTGATACATTAATGAGCAAAAGGTGATACATGATGGAGTATTATTTGGAAATAAAAAGGAAGAAACTACTGATGTATAAATTAACCTTGAGAACATTACGCTAAGTGGAAAGCCAATCACGAAAGACCACATACTGTATGAGTTTGTTTATATAAAACGTCAGCACAGGCAAACCCACGAGAAAGAGAGCAGATCAGTGGTTGTCTGGGGTTGGGGGAGGGGGTGTTGAGGGAAAAAGAGTAGCGACTGATCAGGTGTGCGGGGTGCCTTTCCGGGACGTGAAAATGTTCCGACGTGATCGCGGTGGCGGTTGCACAATTCACAGTCTGGTGAATACACAGGAACCCTCTGAATTATACCCTTTAAATGAGGGAGTTGTATGGTATATGGACTATTTTATCTCAATGAGGCTTTTATTAAAATGAGAGAGGAAAATGGCAGCAGAGGTTCTATGCCAAGTTTAACCCAAACCATCTGAAAGATTCTTTTCCCTACAGGTCAGAAAAGTCCACCTCGCAGCCACTTCAGAGTAGGAATCTTCTAGCCCTGTGCTACCAGACACCTGATGTAGCACAGACTCATCGTTTTGGCTTGGTTCCACTTTGACTCACACAATGATTGCATTTTGATTCCAAGAGCTCAACGTGCAAACTTGATCTTCTGCATCGACACCGCCCTGAAGTACCATGAAAAGGAGTTTTATGACTGGCACCGAGCATATTATTTGTCATGCCCAACTGCCCCTGCACGTGGTGTGATGTGCTCACCATTTCTCCTCTCCTCAGGAAAGGGTATCCCACTTTACACGTGATGTTATGATTGGACTCACAGCTGTCCTTTTGGATCGCCTAGAAGAATGGACACAGAATTAGAGCAGACACACGGGTGAAATCCTTGACCTTAGCTTTCTAGAATTTTCCCAGCTGTGCTTGCATGCTGTCTTGCTAAGATTTGCCTTTCAGTTTCTCTGGGAAAGTCACAGCATTCTGGGGTCACCCATCCCACAGCCTGTGGACACCTGAAAACATCACTTATAATTAGGGGGGGCCTGGAGGAAGGACAGAGCCCACTGCACTGTTCCGTCTGGATCTTCCTTCCCCTGTGAAGTGGGAGAAGTCACAGCACCCACCCCACAGGGTGCGTGGGTGGCTGGGTGAAGGCGTCACACAGCCCAGACTGGCACGTGGGAGCCCACCGTGAATGGCAGCTGGGGAGGGCAGTGTGGACCCCACACACACACACACATCCCTCCCGGCACCCCCAGTCCCAGGACCACCGGGGTTTGAACCCTGACTCCACCCCTCTCAGCTTTATCCCCATCAAGAGTCCTGATTTTCTGTCAAGTGGGGTTAGTTATCCTCCATCTCATTAAGTTTAAAATGCCATTTAATATGATCCATCATTATTCCGTATACCAATACAAAGAAAATATAATGCGGCCAGATTAATACACATACCGTCGATTGTAAAATTCAGCTACAGAAATGGTAAACTGTGGAGGGAACGGGTTGATTTTAGAGTCTCGGCGCTGCAGTGATGCCTACTTACAAAAGAATCGCTGACAGCGGAACCAGCGAAGCCTGGCACACACTAGGACTCAAGCAAAGACAGCGGCCGGGTAGGGGACCGTTGCCATGGGAACCCAGGGGTGGGGGAGACGTGCTGAGCGGTCACAGGCAAGGACCGACCACGGCAGTAACATTTTCCCGCCCCCACCTTGCACATTTGGGTTTATAATTAACATGCTTAACCGAAAACACGTGCTCGTAATACAGGACTTTTTTTCATGCCTTAGTCAGGTTGCTAAGTGATCTCTTGACAAATGGAGAAAAATACCAGGAAAAATATGAAGTCCCAGAAACTAAACAACAGAACTTAATATCACATATAAGTGTATCGGCTTTTAAGATGCATGATATTAAAAGCAGGAATTCATTTATAATTAGTTTATACAAATACATACAGAATTTAACTCAGGGAGATTCATTCAGAGCTCAGAATCAAAAGCGAAGAGTGTGCTAATTTTTCCTGATACAGCATCTTATGCAGCTATGTGCTATTGCCAAAATAGTTGGAAAACTGGCAGGGCAACGAGACAGCCCTTTCACACAACCGCCCCGTCCACGGAAGGACTTTGCACAGAAAGTGGGCGTATCTTGATTCTTCCCTGTAAGTCTTTGGGGCAATACCTGCACCGCACCCCCTGCGCATCTGCTACACTGCTTTCCCGTCCACGGTTATGGTTACTTTTGTTTGACTCGGCCTCAACTGCAGCGCGCGAGGATTCTGTGACACAGGATTTTGAGACACCAGAGACCCTCCCCTCATCCTGAACCCAAGAAGAGGCAGATGTCTCTAAAGAATTACATCAAAACCAAAGCTCTAAAGAACATTTGGTATTTGCATCATGAGACAGCACTAATTTTGTACAGAATGCGCTCTCCCCTTATAAAATCAATATAATAAAATAACTGGTTCAGCAGTGTGAAAAGGAGGCTCAAGAAAACCTCGTCCCGAGAACAAACAGGCAGAACGGGGAGTTTACCTCAATCCCTGAGAAAATGAGGTTCGGGGAGTAGTGTGCCACGGTCCTGGTGTTGTAGGCACTGTCGCCCTTGTTTCTGACCGTGAGGCTGACGTTGAACTTGTCGCTGTGGGACCGGACGAGCAGTGGGCTGTGTTCCGGGGGGGAGGCGTCCAGGGCGAGGTCCGAGATGCACTTGTCCTTGTTCCCGCAGTCCTTGGCAAAGGGGATCTGAAATGGTCCCGGGGGCATCTTTCAAAACTGAGTTTAGCGTTAACCGAATAAAAGAAACGGCCTATTGACAAGTAAGGTCAGCAACTCCCAAAGAGAATCGATTCCACTGCAGGAATCATCAGACAGTTTCTATTTGTCCCCATAATGTGTAAGGGATCTGAGTAAACTTTTACTTTTGGATACACAGAAAGGATGCACGCAGATTCCACGGACGTGTCTCACTGGCTTTGGTCTGTGAGAATAGAAGGGTTTCAGAAACCCAAGTCAAGCACTATGAGAGAACACTGTAACACTCACTCCAACGATGAGATGTTCTATTCCAAAGAATCAGACATTACTTAGGAACATACCCGACTCCAGCCAACAGGGTGGGAAATGGTCAAGCCGCACAACTGGCAGCTTTCCTGGCCTCCTCTCCCTCATGAAGGCCTCCCCCACCTTTATCCAAGTCATCAGCAAGAGCTGCCCTTTCTACCTCTCCCCAAATTTCTCCCCTCTCTGTTCCCATCGCCCCCTCTGGTCTGGCCACCCTCTTTTCCTCCCTGACCTAAAGGGACAGCTTCCCAGCTGGTCCCCTGCACCCCCTGTGTGTCTGCGGTCACTCTCCACATTGCGGCCAGAGTGATCCTCCACGCCATACAAACCCAGAGCCACCCGGGAACCAAGCCCAGCCATCGACAACACTCCACGGCTCTTCCAAAAGTCTAAACTCTGTGCTGGGCCCGAAGGATGAATGACTGGCTCCTGCCTGTGCCTCCCGCCCCACCCACCCACCTTCCCCTTGCCCTTCACCTTCAGCTGTGCTGCTGAGGTCAATGCAGTTCTTGTTCTTTATGCCTCAGGCCCTTTACATGGGCCCCTCTGCCCGAACACGGTTCCCTCCCAGCGTCCAGATAGGATGGACAGTCATTTATCCCACAGCCTCAACTTTGAGGCATGCTCTCTGACACCCCAAACCAGGCAGAAGTTCCTCTAGAGCTCCGACGTCCCCCATGATTGGCCCCAGCCTCCAAGGACTGCCTAATCCGTGTCTGCCAGGCTGGTCCTCAGCTCTGATGCCTGGTAGGTGGAAGACACTCACCAAAGAGACTGGGAAGGAAGGAAAGAAGGAAAAGAGGGAGGAAGAGAGGAGGGGAGAGAAGGAGGGAGGGAGGGAGGGAGGGCAGGAAGGAGAGTGGGAGATGGGAGCACAGGGAAAGCTGAGTCCCAGTCCGGGTGTTTCCCTGCCGGTGCCACACTCGGGACTCGTCCTTCTCTGGGCTCTCTCACTCCTTCCCAGGGCGGGGGCTGTGGGCTCAGAATGTGGGAGCAGGACCCGGCTGAGCACAGGTCAGTCCCGGCCCATCTGTTCCGCTCTAGGGGCCATGGTGTGCCCATGGGAACCATGCCTTCTGTGAGTTTGACGAGGTGGCTGCACAAAGAAGGCCTGACCCCTGAGCTCTGCTGGGGACCTGTTTGGTCATCTGCGTCCTGAGTTTGGTTCAGCAGGACTTCGCCAAAGTCACTCGGATACAAATTCCATTCTGGCTGAGTCCAGGACGAAGGTTAAAGTATCCATGAAGATCCAAAAGACTGGGAAATTTGGAAACTAATTCATTCCTTTTCATATCAGTGCTCGATACTAAATTATACCTAGAATAGTTCCAACAAATAAAGTCAAGTATTTTAATGTTCACCAGTAATAAAAGGGCACACCGATTGGCCAATCCCTGTCCTTCTTTGAATTGTTCCTGAATTCAGGAGAAAAAAAAACAGGTGTCATTTATAAGTTCCCTTAAACTCCAACAGCAGAAAGTTTAAAAAATTGGGAAAAGTCTAGATCTTTTTTTTAAAAATATAATTGATTTAAAGGTGTGTGTATACCTGCTGGAATATGTCATACCTTCTCATGCACACATATATTTAAGCCTAAATCAATTATATATGTGTGTGGGTGTGTGTCTGTCCATGTATCTCAAGTTTTTCCTTAATATATTCACACATAGGCGTTCCAAAGTAAAAAAACAATGACTCACATATTCATGTACTGAACTGGGTAGCGAATCGTCAAGAATGGGCCCATTGTCTGGACTGATAAGATTGAAATCCAAGGTTATCCTTACGGAGTCCCGGAAGTCGTGCTTGTCCTAGAGGTCGAAGCATAAAATACATCGTTGGTATCACATTTACTGGATGTTCTGACCGTGATAGGGCTCCCTTCTCCTGTCCCTGGGGTCAACCCTTCTAGAACATTCTTGGGCACCCAGTCTGTCCTATGACCTCCTCAGACTTTGCTTTGCTGGGGACAGCGGCCCTGGGCCTGGGCAGGGGCCACAGCTGGGACGCAGAGGCTCCAGGTGACGACCCACTGACCTGCCTCAGCTTCTCCGAGGGGCCACTGGAGGGATGGGACGTGTCACACCTGGCCACTCAGAGCCACTTGCACAGAAGTGTCATTTCCCCTGAGACCTCGAGCTCAAACCTCTCTGCAGCACTTCCGGGAAAGTCTCCCAATTCAGAAGAGCAAACTTCTTTTAAACTGAGTTGCATGTCACTAATACACTATCTAGCTTGAATCATGAGACTTATGTAAGGTGAACGCTATGTAAATAATGCTAATACGGTCAACATTGTTCAGACTCTCTGCCGTAACGACACCGTTTACGGCCTGTGCAGAGCGATCAGCTTCGTACACATCACGGAGCACCATTTCCACAGATGCTCCACTACTGTGGGCACCATTTCACAGACGAGGATGGAACCTGTGAGACCCTAAACACCTTCGCCAAAATCACTCGGATACAGATCCCGCCCGGGCTGAGTCCAGGACAAACGGTGAAGCGTCCATGAAGCTCCAAAAGACGTTGGGGAATCTGGCAACTAGTTGGTCCCTTCTCAGACCAGGGCCCGACACTGAACTTCAGACAGAGGTGCCCCGCGGAGCTTTGCATGAGGCTGGAAGCAGCGCCCCGCCTGACCTCAGGCCCTGTCCCCCCACAGCCAGGCCTGGGTCCCTCGACATCAGCCCCGGCGGACGCCCACAGGAGGGACGACTCCAGGATCTCGTTTCTGATCGGGGATTGGTCTTGGCGTTGACAGAGAAAGTTTATTTTGACGCACGTCAGGGGGAATGGTGACATGAAAATCCCTGAGGAAAAGTCCCTGAGGCTCAAAATCTGTGTTCTCATTACATCCTTTCAGCTCTTTGTTTCTTTTTTAAAGCAAATATTTACGCAAGTATTAAAGCAAATAATCGTACCTGTGACTTTCTGATAACAGTGAACAAACAAAATAAAGTTAATTTCATGGTGTGCGCTGTGTAATACAACAGAAAGAAGGACTGATGTGAATGAAATAAGACGGGTACGCTCTCGTCTTGCTTTGGAACACGGCAGCTACAGTATATGATTTACTTGCCAACATGTAGAAGAAATGCTTGGTGCACTTGGACTCCCGAACGGTGATGTTCCTTTGAATCTTCCTCTCTTGGGTTCCGGAGAAAAAACTGCGCGATATCTGTCTGAGCGAATCCAGCGTGATGTGGTACTGCAGATCTAGGCAAAGTAAAAGAGAATAATGGGGAGAAGTTTTTGGGAGTGATTGTCATATGACCCAGCCTATTAAGTCAGCGTGACAGAAAAGTCGCTTGGGCCACCAGTCAACGGAGAGCTCCCACTGTCCAGCACGTCTCAGTGCCACGGGGCGATGGCCCTCACAGGCGTGACCTCACAGGCGTGAAGCGAGCCTGCAGGAACTCTCCGGAATGGCTTGTGCAGCCACTATACTTTTAATGATTGGTTACGCTTATTTTGTAGTATATATGCACACACATACACACACACACCCCCCCCCCTTCCATATCAGCTACTTCCCTGACCATGCCTGTGTTTATGGGCTTGACTTGCTTAGAATATTGATTTTGTTATATTTTAATAGAGACATTAATGACATTTTTACCTAGTTTACAACAAGTGCCGTTTTAGACTATGATCAAAGCACAGGATGAATTCACCTTACTAAATAAGTTTAATAAAACAAGCATACCATAATAATAAGGAAAACAAGTTAAACCTTGTACTTCCTAAGAAGGCGGTAGTCCTCCTTACTCCGTTACTTTGTTACACTATAAAAGTTAAATAAGACTGAAATCATGTTACACATGAAAATGTAAATCGTTATTTCCCATTCCTACACCTCCTCTGTCTTTTTGTCCGAAGACTGCTGCAGAGCATAAATATGCACATAGAGCACGCCAGGAAAAATAGATTTTAAAGGTTAACGTTTCCTTCATTCCACTTACATTTGCTTTGCAGAGTAAATCACTCCTCTGCAGCCAATGGCCTTCATCATTTAGACTCCAGCATATTTCAGTATCATTTTTAAAGAAGCCTCAGCGGGTGTCATGTGTGGGGAGGGGCCACACCTGGGCTGTTGTGATGTGTCTGAATGTCAGACTCTCAAAAATGAGGGTCGCCTGCATGCAGCAAAGGGCCCCGTGGGAGGTGGCTGGCACCACACTCCCACCCTCTGCGATTCCCGGCCTGCCAAGGAGAGGGCAGAAGGGAGGGAGAGGGCCTTCTCCGTGAAGTCAGGGCATCAGCTGGGCTCAGGGGGAGCCCAGCTCCTAAGCACCACCTGTGAACTCCCTCTCTCTCCAGTTTATTTTCTAAGCACCGACTGTTTACAGGAAGTGTGGCACTCCAGGGGAACGCTGGGGTGTTGAGGCCGTCCCATAAGCGCCGCTCCGGATTCACGGGGCTCCTTCACCCATTCCTCCACAGTAGCTTTCGTACCAGGCTCCCCACGCAGGGGCAAACTGGCACCTTACCTGCTTCAGCAAGAGCACCAGCCTCCTGCCCCAAAGCACCTGCTGCGCGCAGCACACTTACCAGCTTCGTAAATCGTGTCTTCCTTGGACTTCAATTTCACATCAAAACACACTGTAGCATTTATGCATACTGTTTCCTTTCCCTCCATGCGACAGTTTTTCTTCTGAATATTCACTTTGTTTGGTTCAAAACTCATGGTCACTTTAATGACAGCCACATCTCGGGACCTAGGCACACATAAACGGTGGTGAGCACTCTCACGTTTTTGCACATACGGAAGGAACGCCACCTTCTGAGGAGTCCAGAAGGAGCCATCGAAGCTGGTGATTCTCTGTGGATGGTGTGGGCCCTCCCGACTCCATTTCTCCGGTGAATTTGTTGCAGATGAGATTGTGTCCAACCTTCTGGGGATGCTCGGGTTGCTTTGGAAGCATCTTACACTTTTGTTATAAAAGATAGCAGAATATGCCACTCCCAAATATGACTTACTGAGTTCAGGTCACACCACCCCCACACATGCTGCATTAATCTATTGATTATTTGGAGCTGCAGGCCCTTGGAAAACAGCAAATGCAGGAACAGGCTTTTCCAGAACTCCCTTACCTGCCCAAAGACAGACCCTCCAAAAGGAACGCACTTGTCTCAAATCCCTCCCTGGAGTACGGTCAGCCACGGAGCACCCACTCATCACTGGCGAGGGGACTGGGGGCATGCGCCACACCCAGACAGACCCCCTCACTAACCGTGGCCCCTCCATCTCATCTCCTAAGGCTGGTTCATCCTTCCTAGAAAGCCTTTACTATCCCTGAGATCAACACTTTCCCCACTGAAATGGTACTGAGCCTGAATCCTAAGCTGCCTCAGGGAGTTACCCATTTCCCCCTGGGCATCTCCCACATACCCATGAGGTGTGTGTGGCAATTTAGTTCAGGATCAACAGTTCAAACAAAAACGAAAAGCACATGCTCTTTGCTCCTGACGTTGGTGACCTCCGGTTTCAGTGAGTCCTCCCCAAGGTCACAGCCCCTTGCTGCCCAGCATTCTCCTTTCCCAGGCATGGCCTTTCAGTTTACTTCTCCCTCAAGTTACATGTGTAGCAAGTGTATATATACGAGGTCTGTCCGGAAAAAGCCCAGCCATTGTTAGTATAACGAGGACAGTTTGCGCAGCATTGATGTAACCTGGCAGCCAAGGAGAGTGGACTGGGCTGTGCATGTGTGAACGATGACGACTTCACTGTACTAGTCAGTGGGGGCGGTAGATGCCGTTGAGTGAGCATGTGTCCTGTGTGGCCATCACATTCAAAAGGACTAGCAAGTAGAGCAATGAATCTAGATGGAATTTTGCATTAAGCTTGAACATTCCTCTGTGGAAACTATTTGGATGATTCAGAAGGCCGTAGCTATGGGCACCTGGTGATTGGCAGCTTCATCACAACAATGTGCCTGCTCATGCATCACGTCTCATGCAGAGTTTTTTTGTGAAACATCAAATCCCCCAGGTGATTCGGCCCCCCCAAAACCCAGATTTGGTGGCCTGAGACTTCTGGCTTTTTCCAAAACTAAAATCACCTTTCAAAGGGAAGAGATTTCGGACTATCAATGAGATTCAGGAAAATACGATGGGGCAGCTGATGGCGATTGGAAGAACTGTGTGAGGTCCCAAGGTGCCTACTTTGGAGGGACTGAGGCGTCATTGTCCTATGTACAATGTTTCCTGTATCTTGCATCTTCTCCAATAAATGTCTCTATTTTTCATATTAAATGGCTGGATAACTTCTGGACAGACCTCATAGTTTTATGAATAACAAGTATATACATAGTTATATGTATTAGCTAAGACATTTTAAACATTTGGTTATTATCTGTGTATAATTTAGTATACAATTTTTATTTGACTTTAGTTTTATCTTAGGTTACAACAGTTATCAATTTTCAGGTCTCTGTGTTCACCTCAATCTTTCACAATTTTCTTTACTACTTTCCTAGATTAATTTTTGGAAAAATGACCATTGAGATTTATTTTCATCTGAATTACATTAAGCCAATAGTCAATTTGAAAGAATCAACATGTGAGCTTTCCATTGAGGCTCATATCATAAATCTAGTTTTCATTTATTAAATTCTTCCTTTATATTTCTTGATAAAATCTGTAACATTAAAAAAAGTATCACACAAAATTCTCACTAATGTTATTCTTCATATATTTTAACCACTTTTTTCAAATAGAACCTATTTCAAAGTTGTTTTTAACTAGTTAAAGGTAGAGTTGTTAATGCTATTAACTAATAAATTATTTTATTAATAAATAAAATGACATTAATATATGTATTTGACCCTCGACTAAGATTTTACAATTAATTGAAATTAATTGGGGAATGCAGGCATTTTAAAGGCTGAGGAAATTAAGGGTTGGTTCTACTTGTCCCTTTAGTATGATTTGTTGACTTACCCAGTTTACCAAACTGCATAATTTTTGTCTGAATAATGGAGCACAAAAGGAAATTAATATTTGCCATGATATAAAGCCCCCAGAACTGTTGGTGAAGCAGCGGATTCATTGGGTGTTATTAAAATGCGTACCAGAAGAGGGCAGCACCACCCAGGCCGCCGATCGTCACGTCCGTCAGACCGTCCCCGTTCAGGTCCATTTCTCCGTGAATGGACTGGCCGAAGAATTTCAGTGTCTCGCCGTCTCCACCGGATGGAATACGCTGTGAAAACCCCAGCCGAGAGTTTCTATGTCAGAAGAGTGTCTTTGAAACAGTTTTAAATAAGTCTGAGAACTTGGATTGGTTAACAAAGTATTAGAATGAAAGAACTTTTGGAAAGCAGCCCAAGAGGCCCCTCATCTGGAGACAGGAGAAATGACCCAGATGTTCCCAAAGGATGTTCTTTTTATAGTACAGACAAACCACGGCAGAGTTCCTGACACCAGAGAGAGGGAAAAACCACACCACGTCATCTTGTCTGCTCCTCCAGGAAAACACTGTAATTGGCCCTGCTCTCCAGTTCTCGGGGAGCCCCAGGGCGCAGAGAACCCCAGAGGCGCTGGGACCCTGGCCACCACACCACGCAAGCAGTGCGCAGCGGCAAACGTGCTTAGCCAGCTTGTGTGCTGAACTTGGGTCTGGCTGTCAGTAACGCATCCCACCAAATGCATCTTTCAACATGCGATCATCCTCACTGTCTGCCAAAGCCTGTCCGGCACGGCAAGCGCACCAGACTCCCTTCCACTCACACGCGTCCTCAGAGTGGGAGCGCGCAGGCGCGTTCGGAGTTCTCCAAGGCCGATTTGTGCACACATCCCCATGCGCGATGGCTGAGGTCTGTACCCGGGCCTTAGCTCTGGTTCAGGCTGGTAATATTTTACCAGAGCCCCATGGTGAGGAGACAGGACGGACTGACACTCCCTAAACTCGGGGTCTTCTCACCCTCCTATTTTCCACTTACAAACCATAAATTAAGAGGCCAAATAAGCAAACCGAATGGGAACATTATTTGTGCTTAAATGTTTGTGGCTCATTGGGAAGTATTTATTTTTCCCCCCACAAACAAATCAGGAGACATCTGCATCCTTGGTTCTAGAACAGTTGATCCAGTGTGATTCTGGGTCCCCCCCCACACCACCACCACCATATACACACAAGCAGCACCTCTGGTTGCCATGGAAACGAGGGAGCCTATCCTTGGGAAGACATTCTGCCAATAATTAAAGAAGCTCAACTCTGATATTCTTTTTTGTTGTTGTTTAAATCTGTGTCTTGATTTATCACCATTTTTCCAAATAAATTGCTCATGACAACTCCATTACATTTATTCATAATTAAAATCCTTCCTGTTTTACTGCAAAGGCCCCTCCATTAAATGTGCAGGATTAATAACGAAGGATACGGTGGTAGGACTCAAGAAGGAAACTCGGCCTGCAGAGCCTGGCTCCCTCAGGCCCCAGGATTCCAGGACAGTAAATAATATTACGCCCTTTAACAGAAATAAACCATTTACTAAATGGAGAGCAGAGTTGGCTTGTTACTGGGATAGGCCCTTCATTTTGTTCTTTCGCTACTAATGTCATCGTGACTTCATGAACGGTCAGCACAACCAGCTTCCCAACACGTGAGTGAAACTGGAGAATTCTGTGGATTACTGCACCAAACAGAACGATCAAGTACAAAAAGAAATAATTAATATTCTGACTTTCTTTTCCTGGTATATAAACTAGAAAGTAGCAAATCCCATTTTATTTCAAAGTATTGTCCAATGCCTAACTGTGGTTACTTAACGACAATTCCATAATTTGTATAGTGCATTAAACACTTCTGTAAGTCTATGTTTTTTTCATATAGGAAAAATCTCATTTGTGGATTAGAGCCATTAACTAACAGTAAGTTTAAAATAGAAGCAACAGAAATCCCCTGCAAGCTAAGTCTAATTACTCATATGTTTTTCTTCCAAGAGGGATTACTTGTGAGAAAATGATAAACTTTTGGAAACCCAAATTCATTTGCTGAAAATATACCAATTTAATTCATAAATATAAATGTAACAAAGTTTTATTATAACAACACAGATACTGAATATAAAACCAATAATTAATCTCCCTTCCTGGCAAAATCATATGATTATTGTCCTCTCGTTCGGAAAGTGGTCCCCTGTGCTTTGAATCAGGCACAGGGCAGGTGTCAGCAGTGTTAAAAAGTGCTCTTCGGTTTTGTGTGTTTTTGTTTGTTTTTTTACCATTTCAAACGATTGGATTATGGATACATGGTACATAACAGAAAAAAAACTAGATAAAAAGATGAAATACAAAGTAATTCTTCTCTAAAGATGGAAGAGAATGAGAAACCTAGCTTCCCACTGGAGTCAGAAGAAACTGACTCCATGCGAACTCCCAGGAAGCAAGCGGGGAGGCCCGGCTCGGACCATCCCACTGGGCCCCTACTCGGGCGGTTCTGCGGCGGGGTGGGCAGGCCTGTCACCTGCGCTCACAGGGCCTCACCTGCACGTGCTGCCTCCGCAGCGTCCGGCCACTGCCGTGGTAGATGTACACCGCGCCCGCGTGGTCGCCTTCCAGCGGCGCCCCGATCACCACATCATTCAGTCCGTCCAGGTTGAGGTCATTCACGGCCGCGATCGCCGTTCCGAACCGGGCCCCGCATGGCTCGTTTTTGTTCTTTTTCGTGCACGAATTGTGCTTCAGGGCCGAACAGCACGCCTGTTTAATGGGTTCCAGGCTCATTTGATATTCAAACCTTGTCTGGCAGAAAGATAAACAGGAGGCTTACGGATCTTCGCGACTACAGCGGAGTGGGATTTTTAAATGCATACTAAGTTAGCGCTGGTAAAACCGTTCGTACATCAACAGCCACGTTTGTAAAATTTCTGAAACACTGGGCTCAGCTGAGAGAGATTTGAAAGAAGAGATTGTAGATGTGTAGGAAAGAAGCCAGATGGAGGATTTCAGTGGATTCTCTTTCTAATGCAATTGAGTGAGTGTGTAACTCACAGCATCTTTTTAAAGTGAAAGAACTGAATTTTGAAATCCTCGATTCACGTCAATATCCTTTCTTAGTGCAATAGTGTGCTTCTTTGAAACGTCTCTATCTGTTCAAAAGCAAACTCTCCAAACCTCTCTGGAGTGAAAAAAGCCAAAAGCTCAATCAAGGCCAGGAAGTACGAGCAACCGTGGGCAGGAACATGCTTTCCTGGGAAAAGGGGAAAAAGGGTACAGAGCACAAAAAAGTTGCTGGGACCCTTCACCAAAACAAAACCAAAACCAAAAACGATCAGAGAAACCTCTTCCAATGAAGAAACAGAGAATGAGTTCACCTCATAAAGGACGTCTAAAGTCAGGAGAGGAAACAGAATCTCACTGTGGCCAGGGAAGTGTCCAAAGACCACGGTGTCTGTGGTCGTTGCCTTAAATTTCCCTGCCTCCTCAGCCTGCCCACTCCCCCAGGTCCCCTGGCCCGAGCGGTCACTGTCACGCTACCCACACCTCCAGGCTGGAGCCCGAGAATGCTGCCTGTGACTGTACTTCACAGTTCAGTGAGATTCATACTGATCTTTATCCTATAGATTGTTTAAAAAGCGTAGTTCCCATTTTCGAAGCAGAAAATATCCAAGGGCTTGAACTATGTTATTAGAATTCCTGGAGTCTTCTTTGCTTCTTGTTCCAAAGTGAGTGAAACATTAGAAACTACGCTCTTGGTCTGAAATTAAAAGCAGGGCAGAGACTCCCCAGCTGGCCCCGCACTCGCGGCCCCATACCTGGTTCACAGAGTACACGTACACTTTGCCTTGCTCCTCCTTCTCCGCGCCCATGAACATGGGAGCCCCGACCAGAAGGACGTCGGTGTTAGAGTCTTTGTCAACGTCGACTGTCGTTAGGACGCTGCCGAAGTAGGAGCCGATCTGGGACCCAAACAGACCCAGACAGTCTGATGAACACCAGGGATTCTCAAGGAAGCGGAAACCCTGCATTTCCTTTCCTCACACCCACCAGGAGAGCACGTGAGACTCAGGTGGCAGAGGCCTCGAGAGACCGACAGAGACAGACGCCACCTGGAGCTCTTTGTTGGCTCTTGCAGGAGGCTGATGACTTGTCCAGAGGGGAGGGGCAGCTGTTAGAGACGCCACAGCTTAAGAGAAATGGTTCCCTTTAGAATCACCTGCCCCCCCCCCCCACTTTCTTCTCCACAAATCAGAAAAGGTCGGTAACACCGCAGTGAGTTTTTAAAGGGAAATGAAATGATACAAGCAGCAGGAGGCATTCGGAAGCGCTTCAGTGTGTGTTTAAACGCAGCGGTGTGAACACAGGCACCGGCACACGTCACGGGGAGCCGACTGGTACCGGGACCCGGGGCGGCACGCCTCACCTAGAGTCTACGGAGAAGGTTCGGAGTTCACAAGCTACAGGTAATTTCCAGTTACCTCCAGGAGAAAAGGCTCATTCTCCTGCCTGTCATTCAACACCTCACACCATCAGGGCCACATTCTTCTTAACTGGCTTTTTCACCGCCCTTTCTTCCTATTTACCTTCTGACTTTCCCTCTAGACTCACCGGATTTCATCTCTTATTAAGACCTTCTGTACCCATCTGAGCTGAAAACAATCTTTCCGCCTTCCGACTGTGCAGTCTGAGTGCCCGCCGACCTTACTTCCTGATGTTCCCTTCTCTTTCCTATACGTGGGTTTGCACACCTGTATGTGGGTCTGTGCTCTATACATCTTCGCTCCACCCCTGTCCAACTGAAGTAGGCCTGAGACCAAAGAACCAGGAACCTGACCCCGGCCCCGTTCTCAGCTGAGGTGGAGTAGGGGGGGCACTCATTGTCTTTTCAGTTGGGGCAACAGGCACTTAAGTTAAATGAACGCAGAGTCAGAATGGACTCATTTACAACAATAACGGCCCCGCCTACCTGCTCGCCTCGGAGGGTCTGGAGAATCTGGATGTCCCCGCCTTCCATCCGGTAGACGACGACCTGGCCGGTGTGATTGTACCGGGGCTGGCCCGCGATGTACAGCACGTCTCCGGGGACGGTGGCGGAGGTGACCGTGTACCCTGACACAGGAGAGATGCCCGGTGGGCGCACGACCCCTTACAGTCTGCACCCACTAACGCGAGAGCCGCTTCAGACGGTTGGGAGAATCACTTTTGTGTTTTTACATGGACTTCCGTTTTTTAAAAAATAAATGTGTGCGTTTCAAACACGGATAAGTTTGTTTTGGTAGAGGCTTTCAGTGTGCTCTCTGATTAGCTACTGCAGTGTTTTGTCCTTAAAAGGTATTTCCCCCCCAACCTCAGTTTTCCTTTGTTCAAAGGCACAAATACTATAACAAAGAGGACAGGAAGAGAGAATAAACTCACCAAAAACCTCTCACAATTGCAATTTACCACTTCGTAATAAACGAATCCTGTCTCATCCGAACACATGTGTCTCTGTGCTACAGACATTAGGAACTTTATATAGGTGGAAACTTAGCAAATGTTAAGACTTCTCTGTTGTGGCCTAGGTTTTAAATTGTAATTTTAAATACTTCAAGCTGATTTCTCTGAGTAAAAGCATAAAGGCTTGCGTTTATACCACAGGATTATTCCCTGCTGGAATGGTAAAATTTAGGTGTTTTTATTTTTTTTGGTATTATACTTAAACCTGGAAAGACATCTTTCAATATTTAACTTTTTTCTTTCTTTTGTATTTTTTGATGGTAAATTTTAAGGACTAGGTTACTGTATCAAAATTTTAGTCGTTCTTGGGCAAACTGTTTCCAGAACATTTGTACTATATCCATGAACAACTACTAAAGGAGGGAAGAGTTTTCTTCAAACTCCTCCAAACACCATGAAATATCACTAGTATTTATTTGTAGATGTTCTCAAAAATGCTAAACGTAATCTAATAAACGTAACTTGCTGTGATGTTAATTTGCATTTGTTTGATTTTAAGTGAGGCTGGCCTGGCCAGGTAGCTCAGCTGTTAGAGTGTCGTCCCGATACGCCAGGGTCCTGGGTTCGATGTCAGCACACACACGAGAATCAGCCAGTGAGTGCGTCAGTAAGTGGAACAACGAATAGATGTTTCTCTCTCTCTCAAAAATCAATAAATTGACAAAATTTTTAACAGCTTGAACAGCTCTTCGTGTTTAATCGTTCCTCCTTTGAATTGGGCTTTCATGCCCTTTAGAATTTTAAATTGAATCTTAGAAACAAATTATTATTAATTTCTGGGAGAAGAATTTGATTTGTTCCTCGTGTCTCTAGAGAACTCAGCTAAATCAGCCCATAAAAATCACCGCCGCCAGACATCAACTGTACAGAGGAAGACGCGTTTTAATAGCCTGCAGTACGCTGTCCATCGTGGGAGCAGAAGGCAGGCTGGTTTTGAAAGTGTCACAGAATAGTATTTCTCCCTGAGAAAAAGATTACATTGATAACGTATCTACCAAGTATCTCACCATATGGTAATAGTCCTCATTTCCTCATCTCCTTTGAGCTTCTGAAACTTACCGCACATAACAGACTGTTCTTTTTCAAACTGTGGTGTGCTGTATTTTCATGTCACTAACTGGGATACTGCTTCAAGGTAAAACTGTAGGTCACGTTTATACAGAAATAAAACGGAGAAGAAGAAGGAGGGAACCCCACTGGTGTGCGTGGGCCTGCTCTGCTGAGAAATATGGAGCGGAAGTGAAGGGAGGGGGTTAGGACACACTGTTTTGGTTTGTTTGTTTGTTTGTTTGTTTCAATTTTCAGAATGAGAAAGCCAGTAAAAGAACGTTGAAAAGTAAGTGGAGAACTCTGTTTGCGCTTGGGGCTGCGTGCTCGTTCAGGGCGTCGAGTCTGATGGTTGGCACTTGGTAACTAGGGCCGATTCCTAGCAGGGACCTTCGCGAGGACAGTCCCCGGTGGTCAGCGAGTTACTGGCTGAAGCTGGGCCCCGTCTAGTGACAACGCGGAGGGAGGGGGGGCGGGAAGGGGGCCAGGGACGGGCCAGTGTAGTGAAAGGAAAGTAATTACAACATGTGCGCTTACTATGCTCTCGGAAAAAGGAAAGCACAAAACGGACGGTCAACGAGCGCCGCAGCCTGTGCGCGCCTGTATGAAGAGCAGGCCCGGCCCGCGGGCCTAATCCACTGCTGGGGAAGCAGGCCGCAGCCTGGGGCGCAGCGGCGACAGGTGGATCTGCTCCGGGCCCCATTTGCCTCCCACCCCTCCTTCTCCCTGACCCTGTCTCCCAGGATTAGAAATCAGCGAACTGGTGGAGGAGGCTGGGAACTGGCTCGTGACTGATTCTCACCATTGAAACCACTTGCTAAGCGCGTATGGGGACGAGGCAGTTAGTCGCTGGTACCACAAGCTGGGCCCTGGCTGTCCGCTGAGCAAAGGCCCGCAGCTCCTGCGTCTTTCTGATGTTCCTCGGGCCCGATCTGTTAGTGGAATGTTTGCCTCTTCCGCTCCCTCCATCATCTTTTCCCCAGTCGACCAACAACCTGTGGCCCCATAAATTCCAGCCGCTGGCTCAAACTCTTCTCAACTGTAACCCACTCGAGGACACATTTTCAAAGCCTCATTTCACATTTAGAATGACATTTTTGGAGAAAAAAGCTATTTTTCTCCCCGCCCCCCTTCCCGGGTGCTTCTCTCTTTTAAAGGAAATCTTACATATGTGTGTATTAAACTTCATGTTGGCAAAATGTTTTGGGTGCTAACCTGTGACTAAGCTGATGAAATGATTTCTGAAACAGAAAGCATATCACATTAGCACGGGGTCGGCAACATGCTCTCAAACTTTCTTTTTGAGCAGAAAGGAATCATGTATCAAAACACTCTGGCCAGGAATGAAGGATCTCTTAGTTTTCCCTTGCTTGCTGAGGCATCTTTAAGTTGTGAATTCTCTAAGTCTGCTCTACGCAACCACTAACCCGAGCTTTTTATGAATAGTAGAGGACTCTTTAGGAATATTTGTTTTTCAAGAACTCGGTCACATAACAACAGTGCAGTGTCCCAAAAACACTGTAGTGTTACGAATTAAAATGGGCGACCTTCCTGTGTCGGTGCCACACACACACCCGTGTGGACTTCTTCACAGTCTGGAAGTTCGTACACACTCGCACCGGTTCGTAGTGGTATTAAGGCAGCTACTGTTTGTATAACGTATAATAATACACAGGCACAGTTTTCTGTTGCTGCTGAGCCAAATGACCACAGACTGGGCGGCTTAACGCCTCTCGAATTAATTATCTTATGCAGTTAAAAGTCTGCCTGGGCCGACGTCACGGTTTGGGTGGGGAGAACGCATTTCTTTGCTCTTCGTGGCTCCCGGAGACCACCCATGTGGTCTGTTTATCTCAGAGCCAACGCCTGTCTCTGGCCATTTTTCTCATCCTGGCTCCCTATGACCACGCCCCGAAGAGACTCTCTGAGATGAAGAACCCGTGGGATTGGACTGGGCCTGGCCAGGTATCTGGGGCAAGGTCTTCGTCTCCAAGTCCTTAACGTAATCACATCTGCAAGGTCCCTTTGGCCATAAAAAGGCAAATCCCGGTTCCGGGGATTAGGACATGAGCCTTTGGGGGTCGTCAGGCTGCCGACCACGATACTCGTAAGAGGAACGTTTACTATGTAACATTTCATGATAGTGAAATAATAGACCACACCTACTGAGTGTTCAGGAACTGTCGGTACGAAACTAACCAACTTATAGGTATTGGTTAACATTCCTAACATCCCAAAGTACATATACATACATATATATAATTATTGTACATATACAGTAATCATTTCCATATTAGAAATGAGCAAATTGAAGTTTTGAGGAATAAAGTAGTTTTCCTAAAGTCATAGCAGAGTCAGAAACCAACCCAAGTCCCTGCGACCTCCGAGTGTCTCTGATTGCACCCCGGGTCGTCACCCCCGCTAGTCTTCGCTGTCACATGAGCGGCAGCTTTACAATCTTCACTTTTATGGGCGAATAATGTTCTGCTGGGTGGATTTACCATTCACCTAACTAGACGCTTAGGATTCACTGCTTCCCCATTATCATACATAACAATACAAGGAGGATCGTTGCTCACCTGCTATTCTTAAATGACTGGGTATCGTCACAGGTTAGAGCCTCAGAGGTGTGAACATGTGGTGTGAACATAGGTTAGAGCCTCAGTGGTGTGGTGTGATGTGGTGTGAACATGCTTATGGAGCTATGCTAATTTATGTGCTGCCTTTGTACATGAGGACAAATGCCCCATGATTCTTCCAGCCAGGACGGGAAGGAGCCTCAGGTTTAACTGGCTCTTGATGGGCAAGAATCTCCCATAAAACGGTCCCACGTGAAGAACCTTCGGAAGCCGTCTAGTCTCACCTCCTGTTGACTTGTTGGTATTCTACCGTGCGGTGCGTGTTACACTGACGCTGATTGTTTGGTTCGCTGTCTGGCACCGCTCACCCG
This sequence comes from Desmodus rotundus, assembly GCF_022682495.2. Lineage (NCBI taxonomy): Eukaryota > Metazoa > Chordata > Mammalia > Chiroptera > Phyllostomidae > Desmodus > Desmodus rotundus. Next base: position 209,029,504 of record NC_071387.1, on the reverse strand, counting down.
AAAACGTAGCTTCTTCAGCGAAGGGACCGATGCATCTTGTGTAGCTGGTTGCCCTCTGTTATAACTCAGTGTTCGGCACCCTGCAGGCCCTTGTGGTTTATTACTGCCTTTGATCGTCCCAGAGTCAGGCATTTTGTACAGAGAAATGAACCCGGGAATGAGAACCCAGAGACCGACGTCCTGGCTTCAGGTTGCCGTAGGTCGTCGCAACATAATCTCTCTGTTCTTCATTTTCTTACTTTGGAAAATCACAGGTTTGTTTTATGCCCTTTAAGATCTCCTTTAATGCTACAACTTGCTTATGAATCTGAAGCCCAGCTACTCCGTCGCACATCGCAATCCTCCCAATAGTTAAAGGGCACACAGGTGTGCACTTGGTTCTCTAACAACCATTTCCTTCAAGTTTTGGGGGAGAGGGGTGGGTAGAAGGCATTTGTTTCCAGATCTGTATCCTTTAGATAATCTTCCAAAGACATAGTTTGGCATTTTCTTTTGTAATGTGTGATGCTTAGAAAACATATGGGTATTGTAGCTGCTCTCTGACCAGGCCAGAAGCTAAGAGGACTTCGATGAGAAATAGACTAGGCTTTCATGAATGCATTTCAACATGTCTTAATGGGTTTGAGCACTCACATTATAGCTCCCGCTTCCCGTTATATGTTTTTATTTATCTAAAAACCCTCAGGATTTTATTTTTGTTAACTTTTGTTGCCTTTACAGCTTTAATGTGTGCCCTCAAATTAGGAGATGTATGAACCTACCAGTAAATACCTGTGACCCTCCTTCTGAAATGGGAAGAAACTATTCTGAAACGGGAGAAAGAAAAAGACTTGCCTCGAGGACAGAAAAATTCCAGAGAGGAATGCCAGCGTGCTAAAATACCAGCACAAAAAAAAAAAAAAGCAGCAAGGTATTTGTTTCCATACCTCTGCCGCCCCAGCACCAAGAACCATGCCTGGGGCAAACGAGGAACTTCCAAAATATTTGCTGAGTGAGTAAAGAGCTGGGGAAGCATACTTTGAGGGTCCTTGTCATCCTGGGCCCTTCCGACTGTTTACTGAGATCAGTTAGCAACAGAAGAGGCCCGGGCACCCCCTGGACAGTCCCTGCCTGGTTCAGATATCCAGTGAGGTGACATCAGACACTCGCCTCTTCATTCCAGGCAAGTCTTTGGAAAACGAGCTGATGTTACATCACTGGGTTCAACTTCAATATTTGTCTTATTGAATAGAGCCATTAAAGAAGAAGCCATATGGCAAAACAATTAGAATTTTCTTTAAAAAAAAATGATAGAAGATATCTAAGAGACTATGGATAGGCAACAGTAATATATTATACAGTTAAAAACTGGTTAAAAGAGTAAATGTTACATTCAGTGTTTTTATCACAATAAAATACGAGTCTGATTTTTAGGATATCAGCTGGCTCAAGGTTTCTTTTTCTGGCCTCACTTCCTGTCCACCAGGTGCTAGGCTTTTCTTGAAATCCAAGAGAACACCAGACCCAGGGAGACCTCTGAAAGGGCACCCATCGGTCTAAATCATCCGCCACGCTGGACAGCCCTTCTGAGAAGGAAGGACTTCTGTGCTCTGCAGTTTTGACTCTGGCTGCTCGGAGACCCGGAGGCCTTCATGGGCCCTGAAACGCTGCTGACTCTTGGCATGGATCTGTCTACACAGTTTCAAGCAAGCCAGCATAAACATAAGCAAATGGTGTTGAAAACAAAAACAAAACGAAAGCCCAGGAACTTGCTATCGATGACATCCCAACTTTACCTAGATAGGAAGCGAGGGGCTCCTTCTTTTTGGCGGACTCCGTGTTGAAGGTGGTGTTGTGGGGGATGATGATTTGACTTGCTTTCTGCATGACCACCGTCCCATTCCAATCATAGGCTCCTACTGCTCCCAGCATGACCCACTCCTGACCCAAAAAGAGAAAACAGTGGTATTTCATCAGCGTAGCAAGTGCAAATCCTTATACAGCACTGACCACGGATGGGAACTCCTCAAAGTGCTGTGTGCCCATCACTCGAGTAACCCTCGAGATAACTGCGGGGGCTGGACGCCATCGTCATCAAATCCACGAGAGGGAGACTCAGAGGCTGGTAAGTGCCTGCCCCGGGCTCTACGGCACAACAGCTCCCTGAGATGTCATTGACCCTCCGCAGGGACCCTGGTGCCCTTCCTTCCACCAACTACAAAGGAAAACCCTTGAGGATGTTAACACTGAGAAAAAGATACATTCGGTATCATTAGCAAACATTTTAAATTAAGTATTTCACTTAGCCAGATGGAATCGCTACATAAGGCTGGACCTCAAACCCATTCACAATTATTACAAAGTAGCAAGCTGGGTGGGGGAAATGTTTTCCAACTGGGGCACTTGTGGATGCGATCTTCCTCCTCGGATTAGAAATGTCACCACGGTCTGAATGACAGCTCAGGTCACAGACCACAAGTTGCACATGTAATGTCCATGCCTGGGTACTGGTTTGGGGAGGAAACCTCAGAAAGTATGTATTTCATATTCCTAAAGTATACTCGTGAGCCATCTTTAATTTTCTTGAAATGAAAGAAGCTATTTCATTTTCAGGCGGTCAACATACCTGTGAGTAGTGCGCACTGAAGCCAGTCTGCGACATTTCCATCTCGAACGAAGCTGCTGACTGGTCAGCCGTGGCTGTGACGTGGGAAAAGAAATGCCCGTTAGCACACTCCCCACTCGTGGGAGACAGAGATCCTGCCCAGCCGTGGTCCTTACCAACCAGAGCTCTGACATCTTTAGGGCATTTTTCAGCCACACATTTCTCAAACTGAAACTCCTAGGCAGGGCTGGAGAGCGGGCGAACTTGCGGAGGGCTGTGTTAGCTTCTGCTCCCCTGCTGGGTTTTTGGGACGTCCCTGTTCTTGCTGTGTCCTGGCACACTCGTGTGCTGACAGGGCTCGTGGTGCTTGACACCCACCGGGTGAAAGCCGGAAGCCCTATACCTGGGAACCTGTGGCCCTGGGAGCTCTCCTGTGATGTTAGCCCAAACTTACCTGGTGCCTCACTGGCCGAGGACACTTCCTTGACATTTGAAAGAAGTCTCTCGCTTCTACCAGCCCTGCCGGTGTGTCTGGCTAGAGATCCTCTCAGAATCCTGCTGTTTGATAAAGGTGGTGCGGATTCTGGGTTCATATTTGCTCTGATTTCCGGCTGTGGATGTCACTCACAGATGAGGAGGGGCTTCATGACACAGCTCTGGGCCACGTGCCATTCACAATCATGTATATATATACAATTATATATATATAATCCTGTGCCCATTTGGAAGGTCTTCACTAAAAGCAGAGCTAATCCTGAGCACTACATGGAAGTGAGCTCCTCTCAAAACATACCCCCCTCCAAACCACAGCCTCCTGAGGGGACTGAGGGGACACGGATTTAGTGGCTTTCCATAGGGAGTTACTGATTTATTTGGCCTTGTAGATAAGTTAAAAATAGAGCATATTTTAAGATTATCAGTCTGCCCCTGAATTGAGGCATGAGATTAATCAAATTTGGGGAATCAAACTTATTTACTAGTTATTTCCTGCCATCAATTCATTAATGACCCCATCCGTGAGTGCCCTTTTTATAGGATGAGCTTCAATGGGGAAATCAATCAAGAATTCAAATATATCATTTTAATCTCATGAATTGCCCTCTAATTTAATGACTGAGAGGCACTTTAACTTCAACTGGAACCTTTACGTTCACAATATTGAAGGTGCCTTCTCACTGATCTTTGCCAGATTGGTTGTAAGAACGCCGTATGGGAAAATGTATTTGCCAATGGTACTTCGGACAAGGGTTTGATCTCCAAAATATATAAAGAACTCACACAACTCCACACCAAGAAGACAAGCAATTAAAAAATGAGCAAAAGACCTGAACAGACACTTCTCCAGGGAAGACATACAGAGGGCCCAGAGACATATGAAAGGATGCTTAGCATCACTCACCATCAGAGAGACGCAAATTAAAGCCACAATGAGATACCACTTCACACCAGTCAGAATGGCCAACATAAACAAATCAACAAACAACAAGAGCTGGAGAGGATGTGGAGAAAAGGGAACCCTAGTGCACTGTTGGTGGGAATGCAGATTGGTGCAGCCACTGTGGAAAACAGTATGGAATTTCCTCAGAAAACTAAAAATGGAACTGCCTTTTGACCCAGCAATTCTACCGCTGGGATTATACCCTAAGAGCCCTGAAACACCAATCCAAAAGAACCTATGCACCCCAATGTTCATAGCAGCACAATTTACAATAGCCAAGTACTGGAAGCAACCTAAGTGCCCATCAGTAAATGAGTGGATCAAAAAAGTGTGGTACGTCTAAACAATGGAATACTACTCAGCAGAAAGAAAGAAGGAGCTCCTGCCCTTTGCGACAGCATGGATGGAACTGGAGAGCATTATGCTAAGTGAAATAAGCCAGGCAGTGACAGACAAATACCATATGATCTCACCTATAAGTGGAACCTAATCAACAAAACAAACAAGCAAAATACGACTAGAGACATTGAAATAAAGAACAAACTGACAGTGAGCAGAGGGGAGGGGGGAGGAGATAATAGGGGAAAATAGAGGAAGGGTCATCAGGGATAGGAGCAAAGGTCCCCTGGACAAAGCCAAAGGGGTGGGCATGGGGGGGGCGGGGGGCGGGGGGTAGGGAAATGGAGATAATTGTACTTGAACAATTTAAAAAAAAGAGAGAGAGAGAGAATGACAGTACTTTCCCGGGCTGCTGTTCTGCTTGTAGCTGGGAATGGTCTGGAGGTCTCTGCCATGTCTGAAAAGAACTTTCTACAGACCAGTTGTGATCCAGCCATGAAATTGGCAGGCTGAGTCTCAACCAGCATTTTTTTTTTCATTAAATGAGAAGAGGATAGAATGGAAGGGATGGGAAAATATCAGAGTGCATTGCATATAATAAAGCTTATTTTGTGAGGTTTTGTTTTATATGCGCTGATGTGGGTGCACTGGGTCACGAAGCAAACTCTATTATCGTGGGTCAATGTCAAAAGGAGTCTGAGGGCCATTGCTCTAAATTGTCTTCTTCCCTGTCTGTACATTTTAACTCTCTGTCAGTCACCTCCTGCCTTTCCCTCGACACCCTGTACTCAGAGTGGGTCATGTTTTCTCAGTCATGCCCCTCCCACTTTACCTCCCCATCTCCCATTCTCAGCCCACAGCAGGGAGACAAGAGAGGGCTTCAAGAGAGGGCTTCAAGATGTCCCTGTTTAAGGTACAAGATGACAGTCCTTCCGTGTGTCCCCACAAGGACAGACACAACCCCACGCTGGTGGCTTCTCATCCTGGCTAAGGAAGTAGGCCTGTCCACTGAGTCTCCAGATTATTAGAGGATGTCAAGGGTAAAGGAGGCTTTTCCAGTTTGCCTGACATAACAGTTGTGAAAACTTCTCTCCTGTCAGGAAGGATCTAGTTCCTCAGTAAGTGGTTACTTGCCCCCATGTGCCTAGGGCCCTGACTCATCATCCTGGAGAGCCAGTCACCAGTGACAAATCAAAGGCAAAGTCTACAAAGAAGTAACATGACTTAGACGAAAGTAGGGAACTGGTGCCTCACAGCCCCGGACTCGAGGCAGCGTTCTGGGAAGAGCTTGCAAAGGCTCAAGGAGTGAACAGGAGACAAGAAATGAACTAAGAGGTTCTTGCATCAGAGCAGCACCATCAACGGCCCAAAGGAAACAATGACAAAACTTGAACAAGTGTCTCCATTTTCTAACCGCGCGGCCACGTTTTTGTCCCCGTGTGTGTCTCCCTGGCCATTGCCTGCATTGGCTCTCACGTCAGCACGGCCTGCCCCTTACAAACGCAGCTCCCAGCAGACACCACTCTGTGTGAAACTGCCATCTACCGCAACGACAGATTCATAGGAAAGGACACTGCTCCATGCCGGCCACCGAACACAGTACATACGTGTGAGCCACATGGTGGGAATTAACATTGGAGACCTGTCACTATGAGTTTGAGTTGTAGAGAGGGTGTGCAGAATGAGGGGTGCAGTCGTACCTTCCAGGGCGAAGATTCTTTCTCCCAGGGCTTCCACGATGGTGACGAGGGCCAGCTCGTCAGAGACGTTGAAGAAATGCTTTTCGGTGGGCTCGCTTGCAATAGACTTGATTTCCTCCACAAATGCTTCCGTGCTTAAATTCCCTCGGCTGTAGCTGCCTAGGATCTGGGATGCAACAGAAATAGTAAGAGTGTATTTTAAATTCTATGCATTAAAAAAGGATCTCGAGCAGCTTGTCCGTAAACAAGAGGTGGTTTAGTATCTTAGCATAATGCAATTTTTATGTACTTCCATATTCTTGGAAGAAAAATTACCAGAATACACAGATTCTTTAATATGAACTGTTCCATACTATAGTTGGTGTAGGAGAATTTAAGGGTGATCCTGTACCTTCGTGAAAGTCTCCTCTTTTGTGTTCCTGTGTACCTGTTGATTAACAGCTGCACCTTTAAGATCTGACAGTTCAAAAGTAAGGTTACAGTTTCCGAATGTCTCTGAACGTCACATTATGCTAGCCAGTGACATCACTGTTTGCTGGCAAAGCCATTAGCAAGTGAGTGCTTGACCTTGAACTGGCAGCTCTTCCTGAACATCGTGCCGAGGGGCAGTCTGATACACGTATATTTTAAACAGATATTAGACTCAGCAGTAATCTAACTTGGCAATCTAGAAAATGAGCAATTGAGACTTCCTGTTTGGAGCCAAGCACTTCAGAGAGGGACATTTATTTTCACAGAGAAGGGAGGCAGGAATAAGCTGTTAGAGCTAACTGCAATTATTTAGGTATCCTAGAAGGCTTTCTCAAACATGTAGTTTATTTTCTAAAGTAAGGTTTATTGGGATATCACTTATTACGGTAACATTCACCCTTTGTCGATATACAATTTAGAGACTTGACAAACCCATCCCGTGTGCTCCCACCACATCGGGGAGCAGGACATTTCCATCACCCCGAAGCTCCCTCTTCTCCTTCGTAGTCAGTCCTCCTCTCCCCCAAATGGGTCAAGTTCAGTGGGGACAATGCCCAAATGATATACTTAAAGAATAAGTATAGAGCTTATAAATGAAATACGGGAGTACATATTTTGAAGAAAATGTAAGAGAAGAGAATTCCCATGAATTACTGTGACTTGCACCCAGTTTGAACGATTCTGCATCACAGGATAAAAATAAAAACAGAGAGAAATGTATTTTGGTCCTGCACCCAAGGGTCTGGCCGCTTGGAAAAACATCATCTCCCGTGAATGAGAAGAGATACACAATAACACACATGTCACTCCTGTTCCACTAAAGGCAAATACGCCTCGGCCAGGCACTTGGTATTCGCTAATATCTGCCCGAAATACGCATTCAGAGCTGGAGGTGCCTTGAGGCAGGTTCTTCAAACGTAGAGCGTACATTTCACGTCTAGGTAATGCGGTGCCTTTTGTGTGCAAATGAGTGAATTTCTAAGATACTTTCTGACTTATCCAGTTTTCACTGGAATGCTGTTGGTGATCCCCTGTTGCAGCGGGTATAGTCCCGGCCAGTATCACTTAAGATGCGAGTCTGAATATAAAACGGGCCTTTGCTGGGCTTATTCTTTCCGTCCACAGCCCAGTTTGGGCACTCTCGCCCCCCCCCCCCGCCCCCCACCACATCTCTGCGGTATTCAGGATCACAGGGTGGGTAAGACATGGTGCAGTAAGAGGAACATTCCAACTGCAGCTGGCCAGCCCCCGAGGTGGACTGGCTCCTGAGCAGCGCGCATGGGTCTTGAGACATTCGTCAAACCTTCCGTGAGAATACACAAGGGAAGGAGGAAAGCCACTGTCCCGTTGTCTAGTTTGGCACAGACTGAAAGCATACGGGATTCACCGGGGAAAAGAAATATGAGGTGGGAAAACAACAAGTGATTACTGCTAGTGTGAAATTTTCTTACACGTTTTTGTTTGCACCATTTTGAAGAGCAATTTGAAAATACATAATTCATTGATTAAAATGGGAAAGGAACTCATGATTTCATGGTTCTCCAGGAAGATTAACACAATTACAGGACCTCTTGGTGACCGGATGCGAGGCAAAGTATGAAGAGTGAATTGGGGACCCAACAAAGGGAAGCACAGTGATGTAAGGGCAAGCAAGGCTGAGCGTGTCGCCAGATGCAATGTAAAGGGGAAAGAAGGAGCACTTACAATTAAGAAGCCACCCACTGATAGCTACTGTCTTCCCAGTGAAGTTTCCTAATGTGTTAATGCCACTGATGGTTAATTCAGTTCATGGCCTGACTCTGTGACCCCTGGGATTCTGGACTATAAACAAACGATAGCACCTTTGGTACCCAGTTGTTGGGGACAGGGTGGGCACCCCTTGGCTGCACCTATCGAAGAGACCAGCCGTAGACCCTACTTGTGAGTGGCATCCCTGAGTGAAGGCTGGGCCGTACGAAATTGTTCTCAAGCATGGAAGGCACTGAAATAATTATAATAACAGAGAGGTAATAATGAACAGTAAGTGTCAAAAGATACTTCACAGAAGTAAAACAAGGGTAAAGAGAAACTGATTTGTTTTATTCTAACTTGTTCTCCACATGAAAAAGCAAATGTTGCCATCAAAACTCGTCACCAGCCCTGGCTGGTGTGGCTCAGTGGATTGAGCGCAGGCCTGCAAACCAAAGCATCGCTGGTTCGAATCCCAGTCAGGGCACATGCCTGGGTTGCAGGCCATGTCCCCAGTACGGGGTGCACTAGAGGCAACCACACATTGATGTTTCACTCTCCTCTTTCTCCCTCCCTTCCCCTCTCTCTAAAGATAAATAAACAAAATCTTTTAAAAAAACCAAAAAAACTCGTTACTGTGTAAACCCAGTGGGGGGCTGGAAATGAAGGCTGGATGCAGCCGTAAGGTCCTCGGCGGCAAGTAGGTTTGTCATCTGGTGGGGGGGGGGTATCTCTGAAGGTTTCTGAGCAAGGAGGTAACATAATCTACTCCGAGATACCTGCTAGCTCTAAAACACTGATTTTATTATTTCATGCTTGCAACCTCCTTGAGATAAAGATCCTTAGGACAAAAATGCTGACTGACCTGTCACTGTGCTAGCTGCTTCTACGGGTCATTATCTGTCTGATTCTTTATCTGAGACAGGGGAGGAGAGACAATCTGACCTGATGTGACAGATAACAAAGCTGAAGCTCAGGGTATTAAGTAACTTATCCACTGTCCTGGAGCCAGCACCTGGCAAAGGCTGAAGGAGAACCAAGGGCTTTCTGACTCTAAAACATAGAGTCCTCTGCCCGTGCCCACCCTCCTCCTCTTCATCACTCCTGGGACATGCTGTGAGTCTGGTGCGGAGTCCACTCACACAGGCCCCTGGGGGCAGGCGAAGGGAGCAGACCTGTGTGTGCTGGGGGCAGTGTGCCACTAAAGGGTCTTACTTCCTGACTTCCACCTCTGTCGCTTTAGCAGCTCCAGGGCGGTATCCTAGGCCTCGAGTGGGTGATGGCACAGGCTGCTACCTGCTTTGTGCTCCTGAGCGGGCATCTCTTTAGATCTGGTACAAAATGTGGTGAGGTGGCGAGACTGTGGGCCCTTTGGGAGTGGGGACAGGTGAGCACTGTCCCAGTGCCACCCAGAGATCTGAGCAGCAGCAAAGAGAAACTGGGGTGGGGAGGTGGGTGTGCCTGGGGCTGGGGGCAGTGGTCCCACAGTGAGTGAGGTGGGTATGGTTGGGGGAGTCGGGAGACTTGGCCTTGTGGTCTACGGCCCTGGGGGCTGTGGCCCCTTGCTTTCCTCGTTCCTAAAAGGGGGAAATGAAAGCCACCCCGGGGTGCCGGAGGGACAGGGAAGGTAGGTAGGACACGGACATGAAAAACCACTGTAAAGCCCAGAGTGCCAGGAAGGTGGTAACTTGACTTTCCATGTCTGAAAGGTGTGTTTTTTGGAAAGTTGCTCGCCATGGGGTGACACAGAAAATAAGTCAAGTGACTTCACGGAACTGTTAGAAGTCGATTTAGAACACCATCACTAATAAGAGGTATGACGTATTCAGACAGCCTCTCTCTCTGCACTTGCATCTTGGGAGGCAAATGCCACCCACTAAGAACGGGTTGCTCTGTACTGGCACAGGTGTGCTCACGAAGAGCACGCAGGCCTTTCGGGGTCACGTTCTCTCCATCGTCACCAGCAGATGGGGCGGTCCCTCGGAACCAAAGGAAATGTCTCTTCTGGTCCCTCTGCCCTTCTCGTCCAGCTGACATGCAGTTACAGGAAAAGTGCGTTTTTGCAGCTGCTGGCTGCTTCACTTTGGCTGCACGGCGGGGGACACGGAGTGGAGCGGAGAGGGCACCAGTGACCACAAGCATCTCCCGATTCCTCCCATCCCTGTAGTCACGCCCAGAGGCGGCGTGCGCAGAGGGGCCCCCACAACTGCAGAGCCCCCAAGAAGGCCCTCCCGTAGCAGGGGACTTCTTCTATGTTGCAGGATAGATTGTCCAGGGCAGACAAAAACTTAGGTGACTCGATGCTTCTTTCCTGCAACTCAAAGAGCTGTAGGTGTGGAAATATCATCCTTGACTTTTAGAGATGTTTATAAGGGGCATGTGCTGATTTCCCACCCTCCCAAATTACGGGAAGAATTAATTAGCAGGCGATGTTTATTTATTACCTAGCATGTCTTCAGTTCCCTTCCATCCTCCCTCCCTTCCTTCCTTTTCTCCTCCCTTCCTTCTCTCCTCCTCTCCCCTTTTCCCCTCCCTATTTCTGTCCTTTCTTCCTCTCACCCTCCTTTGTCCTTCTTGTGTTTTTCTCCCCCTCTTTCCATCTTTCCTCACGTTCTTCCCTCCTTGGCTTCAGGCCTGTGTGTTGAGTGTGTGGCCTGGCACTGTGCTGGGCGCCAAGGACACAGAGGGACCAGACCCGACCCTGCCTGTGCAGAGCTCCCCTCCAGGGGGAGAAGCGCCTCCTCCCGACCTCCTTCGTGCAGCTTCCTCCGACACCCCTGACATACACCCAGTGCCGCTGCCACACCCGGAGCCAGAGAGCCGTGGGACCGAGTACTTACAGCTATGGAGAACCGCTGGATGCCATCGTCCTCGCAGTCCTGGATGACCCGACTCAGCCGATGGTTGTCATGAGACTCGCCATCAGTCACGATGACCATGACCTTCTTAACCCCTCTCCGGGCACCCCGGGCTTCTGTGAAAGCCTCTTTCCTGAAACAGACAAAAGAGAAGCAAATAAAAGACCCCACCCCAAGGCGAGGCAGGTGGGGAACAGAATGGGAACACAAACCCAGGGAGCCCTGGACTCTCCCTCCAAGGTCAACGCTGATGCCCACTGTCCCAGCCAGGAGGCAGGATGACCACTGTTTGCCCTAGGTTTAGGTGTATTCCAGAAGACGGCAAGCTGCCCATTTGCTAATCACCATCTGTCCCAGGTGCAAAGGCAGCAGGTTTCACTCCTTGGACCCTTCAAAGGTGGGGTGTGATGGGAGCGGACACCATCTTTAGAGAAGGTCAGATCTTACACACTCTCCCAGCATCGCTCTCTAAACGCTCCTTCTCTCCCTCGACAGACAGGCCCCTTTCTTCTGCTTCGGGCCACAGCTTTGGCTTTAGTCCTCTCCCCCAGCCCCCGCCCCCACCTGCTCTGACAGGCAGAGAACAGCTCGGAGACGGGAGGTGGGATGGGAGATACGAGAATATTTGTGTGGCTGTGAGTGCTGGAAGGTGCTCTTGGGGACGGGAGGATGGAGGCAGGGATAGGAGTGAAGGTTGCAGGAGGAGGCTGTCAGACCCGGTGGCAGGAGACAGCTGTAGGGCCAAGGAGGGCTGGAGGAGCAGTGAAAGATCTGGCCTGGGTTTCATGGCGCAGGATCCTGGGGCAGGTGGGCAAAGGTGGAGGAGAGAAAGGCAAATGGTGTCACTGACAATGGTTGTGTTCCCTGTCTTCTACACACACACACTCTCACACACGCACTTCCCCTATCTCGATTCCTTTCTTCTATTCAGCTCATTTTCCTCTCTGTGGTCTTGGAAGAAAAGAGTACTTTTTGCTTGGGACTGTAAATAATAAAAGGATTTTTATATAATATTTTTCATATTTTGGTATAAAATGTAGCCATCCTTGTACTGAATGGTCCATTTAAACATTTCACTCTGGTCATGAGGAAAAACAGCTGCAGTGTGGGTGATGCCAAATAAACATCTCTCCCAAATGAACCTTGCAGACGGTGTGCACAGCACACACTCAGTTTCCCCGCAGACGCACAGTGAGGGCACAGGAGTGGTCTTTTCTGAGCAGGGAGGAAGGGTCCTGGTCAGGTGAGCAAGGGGATTTCCTCTGTGGTAATCTTCCCTTTCAAGGGGCTTAAAGCAAGTGTGACCAGCGAGTAACATCCGTCTTGATTCTGTTTGATGCATACATAGCATTTTGCTGTACCTTTTTTACATTTTAATTTTTTTCCTAACATTTTCAAAAGAAAAAAAATAGGAGAAAAACATTGACACGGGGAACTGCGTGTCTGCCCTCTATGCTACCCAAATAGACTTTCTGACTTCTTCGCATGCACAAGCAAAGGAGGGGACGGGTTAAAGGCTAGTATTTAAATGAAGTTCAATATAAAGGTCACGGAATTCAGTTCTTTTTACAGTTTGAATTCCTTAGAGAATCACCAAAACCTCCTAGTTCTCTTGAAGATCAAGGCCACACCGAACAAACCTCAGCCGAGGGAGATGGTAACAGGCCTTTTGGAGGGAGCATCTGGCCGCTCCGACCCTGGCGCTGGCTCTCTGTAATGCAGCGGTAGCCACTGGCCGACTCCCGGGTCTGCCCTTTCTGTTCCAGTTGTCTTCAGCAAATTGCCTTTGACCCCCAAAGACCGCCATCCAGCGATCTTTCTTAACATTAAACAGGGACCTCCCTGCAGGCTTTGAAACAGGAGAAAAACCCCAGCAGAATCCCTTTCTTTGGGATAAGAGAATCAAGTTCTTATGATTAAACATGTGACCCTATTGAAAAGAAAGAATATTTGGGATAGGGATACGGGGACACGAAAATATTTTGAACTGGGAAACAATGAAAAGGGAAGTAAAGGATTCTAAAAAAAATAAAAATAGTGTTTGACACTGGCCCTACCTGAAAGCAATAAACAGGTATTAAAAATCTGCTTACACATGAAAAACTAATGTGCAAGAAGACTACGCAGTCACATCACATGGCGCTTTAACTGTATACAAAGGTTGATAACCTCCGAGTCCTACCGCTGGGCCCTCGGTGAGACACACGGGCAAAAACCACACGGGGACTGGTATGTAGGGTGCTCTTTATGCAGGAGCAAAGGCAGCCAGAATATTCCTCAGTCAGTCTCAGAGATGAATATCCGTTCTTCAGCGGTTGCCTCTGGAAAAGGCACAGCTCCCCCCGGGCTCGGAGCTCTCAAAGGGCACTCTGATGGACTCTGCGTGTGCGGTCACATTTAGTGAGTAACAGGAGGGGCGCGCTCAGCACACGGAGACACGCACGCAAACTGGCGATCCCACGGGCAGGTAAATGCAAACTCACCCCATCTGTTCGCAGTTACTTTCCCTCGGGCCCCATATAACCAGAACCACATGCTTTTCTCACATTTATGAGTCTGAAGCTGCATGTGAAATTAAAAATTTTCGAATATCCAACCCCTTTTATGGAGTATCTATATTACCTATTTTAAGCCCCTTAAAACTCTGATCTAGTCAGGCAGGGGAAGGGAGAACACAGGTGACTAGCTCTGGAGAGTGTCCAGACGCTGAGCTGCTTTACAGAAGCACCCTTAAGCCGCCAGACTGCTCACGAGGTTGGCAGTGATTCGGATATTGTTTCCTTTTTGTTCGGAAGAGTGCTGGCTCCCATGGGGACGAAGGTGATCCACAGCAAGAGGTAAGAGTTGAATGAAATCGGAAAAACTGCGGAAAAGAAGAGGCTCCGCACAGCAAGGGAAGGACACCCAACCACAGGGTGGGCCCTGCGCCCTGCGCCCCGCCCCTGCGGGGAGGGGACTGCAACAGGGAGGGAGGGAGGAAGGGCGGGGACGGAGGGAACTTGGAGAAGGTCAGAAAGAAGGAAGTGCGAGCATTGCAAATGAAACCCTTTCCACATCTTTCCGTCTTCGCACCAAGAATGATTTCCAGCAAGGCGATCTGGAATTCGGCCTTTCGAAAGCTCTTGTTTGAGATCCTCCATAACCCCGAATCAGGCACGGTAAAACTACAGACATACTAGAATGTAAATATATATTGAGTAGATGTGGACTAACCATTTTTTTTAAGATTAAAAATCCTAGAAGCTAAAAACAAAGATTGAAAGGAAAAGACAGTCACTCCTATTATGTCTTCAGACCCAAGAACATGATGCCGTCGAATACCATTATTTTTTATCGATTTTCCATCAACTAAACCCTTGGAATAACAGGACAGATTCGAGAAGTGGTGAGACTGTGTTATAGAAAAACTTGATTCATCAGCTGTTAGCTAATTGGCTGAACCTAGCTTTACACAAGACGGCTTTAAATATTCCCAAGGAAAAGCGCTATCCACACGGCAGAGGGCTACATGGTGAGCAGCTGGGTTTGTACACTCAGACTTTGGGTGGCTTTTTAAACACGCACCTGGCTGTCTCTATTCCAAGGGCTGTTTTCGTCTGGCGGCCGCCTCTCTGGACTATTTTGTTGGCAGCGACGAGTACTTCCTCTGTCGACGAGTAGGTACTGAGGTTGAACTCGTGGGTGACATTTTCTCCGTACTGCACAATTCCAACCTGAAATACCAAGCCACGGTGAGTCGTCGATCTAGCAACATGCCCAGTTCCAGTTTTGATCAGCTTAGACTTGGAGATCAGAGGCGACCCATCTGCATCTTTCAGGTGAGTTTAAAAGTCTACGAGAACGCCAATCCCGCCAGTTTGACAGCAATAACGCTGCTGTTTGCGGACAGTCGTGGCCTGAAGAACGAAATCACGAGTGCTGTCGTTAACCTCCCCAAACGGCTGGTTTATCCCCGCAGCCATGTTTGCGGCAGACCGTGCGGGAGGTGTGGGGCAGAACACCCTGACAGGCCCCACCTTGCCTCTCTCGGTGCTTCCAAACTGGCAGACAGAAGTCCAACACACGACCCTTCAAATCCACGGAAAAGCCATTAACAGCAAGTACAACCTAGGGCTTGAATTTAAAATAGGGGCTCAGGGAGGGGCTGGCAGAAGTGATATTCCAGCAGAGACCTTGCTTGGTGCTAGGAGGGCAGAGGTCTGCCCTGGGTGGTGGCTGAGAGACCCTCGGAGGGGACTGTGTACAGGAAGAAGCTGAGACCAGGAAGAGGGAGGTATGCCCAGGAGCAGAAAGACGATCAGTGAGCCCAGACCAGGAAACGTGGGCAGAGTGGAGCTAGAGTAAGCCCGGCCCCACAAGCAGGGCTATGCGCGAGGGCTCGTGCCTGCTGTGTGCTGCGTGTGGCTCGGCTGAGGCTTCTCTCAGATCAGCCTGCCCCCACCCCCTTTTCTTGTTCTGTCTGCCCTCTCTCACTGCCTCCTTCCTTCTTCCCCTCTTTCCCACAGATTGGATAATGCGGGCAGAGCCCCCACAGGGTCAGATGGTAAAGAAAGTAACTCGCCCCCAGCTTCCATTTCCCCTGGTCCACAGTCCCCTCCGCACCCCAGAGACGCCCATGTTTCTTATCCCTTTCTCACGCCCTTCTTTAAAGGCTGATGGGAAGCAATAAACTCGTATTATCAAGGGGAATCCTGCAGGCTTGGTGTTGTCGTTGCGTGTATAAATGTTCGGTGTAAATGCAAGTGGAGTGACTTTGTTACTCAGATAACCTTATGCCCGACTTGGGGCACCAAGGTAAACAAACGCTGCTGTGGAAGTTAATTGCTCATCCACTCAGGACGCCGTACAGAACGGGCTTTGTTTTCATTTCCTTTGGTTTTTATTTGATCAAGCAGGAGGCTAAAGGACTCTGAAAATTGTCACTCTTGTCATTGCTCTTGGACATGCTACTGCTCGGGTGAATCTGTCAAACACCCTAGTCTCTCGTTTCTTCGACTTCCTGAGCCTCGGTAATCTTTTCCTCTAGCTCACCTGTGTTATCCACCCCCAAGGTCGTGTCATTGACCTCGTCACCTGGAAAAACTGTGGCACCTCAATCTCAATCCCAAGTGTTCTTCCCTCTGACCATTGACTTCAACTATTTACCCCGTATAACTCGTTCACTCCTTGACCGCACGGAGTCTTCCGTGCATTTGTAGATCCTGCCGTTTTTCTGCACCCAGCCTAGACGCCACGGGCTGTCACCATAATCATTGACTTGCAAACGTTCAACTCCATTAACCTTGTTTTCCCTCCACTAACTCCCCTGGCTGACTTCCAACTGTGGCTCAGTCTAAATATCCCCTTCGCTGCGCCGTATGCTCCTGGGACCCGATGTCCTAGAGAAACCCCCTGCCACCCGTAGACTGATCTCACTTTAAAGTTCGGTCTGTGAACCTCAAGCCTGGCGCTGCCCAGCAGCCCTACTACCTTTTACTAATGACTGCACCTTGCTCTCGCACACTGAGTTCAACCAAATGCCAGCCATAAGCTGTTTCGTCCTCGGGAGAGAGAGCATGTCGGGCTTACACACTGGATGGAGGCCACACGAGAAGACGTGGAAGTCAGGCCAACTCCACAAGCCTGCTTTGCACCGTATGTTCTCCACTGGCACTTTCTACATCTTACAGAATTTATCATGAGCTATTAGATTATCTGGACAAATTATCCTCCCACCAGGAATAGCAAAAAACATTTAACACCTTGGAAAGTTGACGGCCAGTGCTTTACAGCTCATCTCACCTGTCTGTCTGTCTGTCTGTCTATCTACCTATCTAACATTTATCTCTCTCCTATAAGCTTCTTCTTTGCAAGCATTAAGATGTAAGAGAACTTACAATGGCCCGTTCCCTCACCCTTTCTTTAGACTTTGCTCCTAACAACTCTCCCGAGACTGTTTCCAATGAACTCCCTGGACCGCTAGAGTTGCTTTGCCCCAAGGTTCAAAGAGACAGAGGTGCCTGGAAGTTTGCCCATCCCTGCCCCAGCCCTGCCTCCTGGGCAATTCTGGGTGCCCCTTCCAGATCAGGCTGGGCCTGGACTTCTCCTGCAGTCACACCCGTCTTTGATCTCTGGTGCTACCCCATTCGGCTGCCCCAAACCCCTTCCTATTTTCTTGTGGAAGCACTTCCGTGTTAAATCGCCATCATTTGGCTCCTTCTTCAGGGTGTGCTTCCAGCTTCTATCTCCACCCCCACGTTTCTCTGTCAGCCCAGGCCAGACATCACGGCCTTGACCCTGGACCATGGCAGCGGCTGGTCTCTCCTCCGCTGAGCTCGCTCTGGCCCTCCATCTCCACTCTGCTCAGATCCTTCTACTTAGATTCATGGTAGATTAACTGTCCTGAAATTCTTTCATCACGTGACTTCCTCGTTCAAAAAGCACTGATACCTCTCCATTGCCTACACCAATGACTCTGAAATACACTTTCAAAGAGAACTTTTATTCTAATTCAAATAGAAAACCGATCCAACTTCAAGCTGTCCCTTTTAATACCAGGCCCGTTGATTAAAATTCAGTTTTCTTCCCTGACCCTCAGTCACTCATCAGTCTGCCCTACCGTCTCTACTCTCGCTGGCCTTCGGGTCTCCCAGCGTGAACTCTCTCCCCACCAGATGCCCTTCCTACTCTCTCCACCTAAGCGGAATTCTTCCGGCTCTGTAAGATCCTAATTTCACTTCCTCTGCGGAACGCTCCCCACTCAGTTGCCAGTGCAGCCCAAACCGATCTTCCTCCTGTCCGAGCTCCCAGCAGACTTGCCTGTCCTGCCCCTGTGGGGGCCACATTCCTCCCAACCATTCTGCATGCTTTCTCATCCCAACCGAATGGTAAGGACCAAGGGGCAAAGGGCAGGGGCAAAGAGCATGGACTATGTCACTGCATTTGGTATTCTCTTATCTCTTTCCACTGTTTTGCTTTGCTCACAGTTGACCTTCACGCATTCTTCCGACATGACTGTAACAGTTCACATAAGCAAGTAGGAAACTGAGATAGGAGGGGAAGAATGATAAGCAGCAGAAGAGAGGCACAAAGCAGTGTGGGAAATGAGAAGAGTGGGCAGTGGAAACCCTGGTCTCAGGGAAATGGCATTGACTGTGGGTCCCTGGCTGGTACAGACTTCAGGAACCAGACACAGGAAGGCCCGCTGTGTCTTCCCCAGAAAAGGGCCCGTTTGTTAATTTTATGACAGGAAAATGGTCATGTGACAAAATGAACATACATGCTGCTTTGCTGACTATTGGTGAAACCCAGTCCGACACAATAGTTTCAGTCCCAGCTTAGTGTATAATTTAGGGCCCACGAAACAGATTCGCACCAGCAGGATGTGTACGTACGCGTGGGCAACAGAATCAGTAAGCGTGAGAATCAGGTAACGAGACAAAGCGAGCCAAGCGGTGGGCATGCATCACGGGGGGCAGGAGGACGGGGAGCCACAAACATATTCACTGCCTCCCACTGAAGGGCCTGTGGAGGAGGGAAGCTCCAGCTCCCCAATACCCGGATAAAGAGCAGATAGAGGGGTTTAAGTAGAACAGGGACATCAAAGCAGTCTGGAGCCTGGAAAATACGTCAGGATGATAAGGAATTTAAATCATTACAGAAATGGGGAAAAAGAAACCAACCAACTAGCATCATAGCTGTCTTGAAGCTGGGCCTGACCCTGGGAGCAGGGGGAGGGGAGTAAGTAGGGAGCTGGGAGGAGCGATGGAGGTAGAAAGATTCCAGGCATTTTTGCTGAATGGAAAGCAGGGTGGGAGCTCAAAGAAGCGACTGAGTTACTTGTGGGCTTTTTCTAAGAAAGAGAGAGTGGAAAAGGAGTAGCTGAAGACATCAGTAAAAGAGTGGGTGCAGACAGAGTAACAACAGACTCACAAAGGGGGTGACAGTCACAAGGAGAAGGAACAGTTACTTTTCAGGGACAAATGAAATGGATGCATTGGCCTGGGAGATGCACTTGGGACTTCTTGATTAGTAGAACAAAAGTCAGGCCTAGAATTACATTCTCAGGCCGACCAGACCTGAGAGCTGATTCAGGCTGCAGCACGAAGCAGGCTAAGGATTCTGTCACACGCACAAGAGGTCAGTACCACTTAACAGAACCTTCCACGCAAACGTAAGATCTATAATCCTTCTTCAGCTACACCCCAGCCTAATATCCTCTCTCCCCCTTTCCCTGGGAGCACAAGCACCCTTTTGTATGTTACTGGGTGCGATTTTAGAAAAAGGGATCTGTGGGCCAATGACCTGGAAGACAGCGGGAAACACAAGTTAAACACACATCTTCACAGCGAGCCTCCCTCTTCTGTCTGCTCCTGTCTCTGTCTCTCTTTCCCCCTCTGCTATTTACATTAAGAAAACATCGCACACTTTGGAACTGTGCAAACGAGCAGGAATACGTCCCAGCTGCTCTGCTCCAAATCGGAAGCAAATCCTTCCAACGTGATCTCAGTCTTCAGCGTGGGAACACGCACCGTGGATCACGGAATGGAAGATACAATTTACTGTTAGTTAAGGGATATTGTGTGTGTGTGAGGGACATATTCCACACCTCCCACAACGTGGTCCGAAAGCACTGCTTTACAATATTAAGAGTTACCTACTTATAAAGACTAATTAACTGTTCTTTCATCCAATGTCATGCACTGCAGTTATCCAAAGATAAGACTTGGCCTCATTTCTAAGTGGGAAGTTTTCTGGGCATCGAGAACAAGGCTTTGGTGTTTTCTTACACTGCCCATGACACCTAGCATACTGCTTAATCAATGAAAGGCTCTGTAAGTAGCTGCTGAATTAAAATAATTACATAAACGGCTTCATTTCTGGGGGGTGGAAATGGGATAGGAGGACGGTGACAGTGGGGGCTTCGGAAGGGGGACCCTGGGAAAAATCCCCAGAAGGAAGGCTTTCCTGTTTTCCATGAAACGAAAAGTCACAACAGAATGACAAGGAGTGTAAGAGAGACAATACTTAAAGAGCTATTAAATATGCTGAGTAAGAAAGAGTGAGGGAGGGATGGGATTGTTCACTCATTTAGATGAGATTACTACCTTGTACTGTTGAATCGGAGTCACCCAGTGCCTGCATTTCAATGCCCGGCAAGAGCTAAGATCCATCCAACAACCCCCTTCACCCAAGCAGTGGCTTCTTTAGGGGAGAAAGTGAAGACAGGGTCAGACAACGACGTGTCCTGGGTTTCCCTGAGACGTGCGATTGCTTCGCCCGACAAGAGCTCCAGTGTTGCCAACGCGTATTCCCTTTCCCCGAAACTGTGGTGCACCAGCCCTGCCTCAGGACACATTCAAAGGCTACCGAGTCAGGACACATTCGAAGGCTACCGAGTCAGGACACATTCGAAGGCTACCGAGTCAGGACACATTCGAAGGCTACCGAGTCAGGACACATTCGAAGGCTACCGAGTCAGGACACATTCGAAGGCTACCGAGTCAGGACACATTCGAAGGCTACCGAGTCAGGACACATTCGAAGGCTACCGAGTCAGGACACATTCGAAGGCTACCGAGTCAGGACACATTCGAAGGCTACCGAGTCAGGACACATTCGAAGGCTACCGAGTCAGGACACATTCGAAGGCTACCGAGTCAGGACACATTCGAAGGCTATCGAGTCAGGACACATTCGAAGGCTACCGAGTCAGGACACATTCGAAGGCTACCGAGTCAGGACACATTCGAAGGCTACCGAGTCAGGACACATTCGAAGGCTACCGAGTCAGGACACATTCGAAGGCTACCGAGTCAGGACACATTCGAAGGCTACCGAGTCAGGGTGCGAACGTGGCGCTAAGACAGGCTGCCATCCAAGGTCGCTGTCTGCACACACCGTTCACAGGCTGTTAGCTGACACCAGGCTTAACCTCTGTCACCACAGACGAGGACACGAAAGGGCTGGCTCACAGGCAACATGGACCCCCACTCAGAGACGCTAGTGGGTTGTGCGAGGGGAGAAGTCTATGGGAGAAGTCAGGACCACAGGTGAACGGGGCTGATGAGTGAACACCTGAGAAGAAAAGCCTGAAACACGAGGTCAAGGGGAGTCTTGGGACAAGCCAGCACCTTCGAGCTCAGTAACTTCAAGAAGCAGTGTGACAGATGGCGGCCATTACAATAATGATTTTAACACAAGAGAAAAGAAAAACTTCCAGGAATCAGATTTTCCCAGCGTGAACAGCTTGCCCCCTAGGCAACGCATAAAACTGGACTGGATTCCGGAGTGGAAGGATGAAGGCACCAGCTGCCATTGTGGGATTTGCAGAGCCCACTGGGGACCCACACACGTGCCTTGGAAAGTGACTCGCTGAGTGATGGGTGGCAGATCCTGTGGGACTGGGGTGGGGAGGGAGCTTCCCTGGGGAAGGGCGGGTGGAACAATCACAGCAAATTGCAGAAGGTGATACTTGGATTGAGCCCAGGAAATTCCTGCAGCACGCAGGGCCTGGGGCAGACGAGGGCATTGGAGGCAGGGCGTCACCTGAGCGCAGACCAAGATGCCCTCGAGGGGAGGCAGCAGGGAAGGGGAGAGGTGGGCTCTGGGCAAACACCTGGCACCAGGAGAAAAATACCTCCTAGTCCCCTGCAAACTGGATGTTCCTCTGCAGCAAGGATAGGAGATCTTTATCAGGGAAATGCCAGCATCTGAGCTTCACCTGGGGAAGGTACCTGATGCACGGGGGTGGGGCACCTGGAGGCCAGGAGGCCAGTGAGCGACCAGATGCGCCTCACTGAAGACCAAGTTCAGGAACGGCAGCCTGATGGACAAGGACATAGCCCCGGCAGCTTTTCGGACAGCGCAGCCCTGAGTCAGGCCTCCTGGTGAAGGCTTCTGGGAAACGGCCGTCAAATGTGCAGCGAAAAGAAAGATAAATCATATCCCTAAAATTTAATGAATTTCTCTCCTTCCTTTTGCCTGGTTTAATGCTACGCTCCCTCTTGATGGGAACAATCTACACATTGTTCCATTAGTATATTTCACTTTTATATCAAGCCTCACAATTTACCGGTTTTATTTAGGGTAATGCACTCGTATTTGGCATATTTACGTGGTTCTCATTTATTATTAAAAGCAGTGTGTGCTTAGGTGTTGAGGATCAATAAGGCCACCATAATGTTTACGCCGTCCTATCCGTTACTCTGGCAAGCTCCGAGTGTTGCAGCTTTGCTTTTATAGGTGTTATTTTTTTAAGGCAATTTTATAACCTTTACTCTGTCTTGGGTAAAAAATTGGCTTACAAAAATTTCTTGACTCTTTCTGCAAAAGTCTTAATGGGACCACACGGAAACATGGGAGAAACTTTGAGTCACTTCAGCAGTGTCCCTTACACCTGGGGGACACATTCCAAGACCCCCAGTGGATTCTGAGCCAGTGGGTATTGCGGAGAGTGTCAAACCCTATACATGCCTTGTTTTCCCCTGTATGTACGTAGCCATGATAAACTTTAATTGATAGGCTATGCACAGTATGAGATTAACCACAATAACTACTACTGAAATAGAAATAAAGCAATCAGCTGTAATAAAAGTTATTACAGTGAATGGGGTCTCTCTCAGAATGTCTTGGTGTGAGACGCTGGACAAAGGGATGACTCATGTCCCGGCCGGTCAGAGAGGGGCGGGCGCAGATTTTATCACACAACTCAAGAGAAGCTCGAGCTCCAAAATAGACGAATCGTTTGTGTCTGGAATTTTCCATTTCATATGTTCAGACCACGCTCGACCACGGTCACTGAAGCCACAGAAGGCGAAACTGCAGGTGAGGGGGTGCGGCTGCATTGGGAGCTCGTGGTTCTGTTGCTCAGGCGGCCTTCCCACTGTGGACACTACGTGTCTTACGGAAACTTTCCTGCGAGCTCTGGTATTTGCCTGGTATTTTTCCTTCCTTTCGTTTCCCGGTGGAGGCGACAGTTCCTTCCAGGAGTGGTTCCTAGCTTTGAGATGCCTTTCGGCATCTGCCAGGCTGGATGGCAGCTCCTCTGCACCTGCAGCCCCGAGCGTGGAGACGCCACCGCAGGACTTACAAGCACTCCCGAGACAGATGGCCGCCCCTCACCCGTGGTTTTGCTGTGCGTGGTTTCAGCCATCCGTAATCACTGCGGCTGAAACTATTAAACACGTCAGAAGTAAAGAAATCATGACTTTTGAATTGTGTGCTGTTCTGAGTGATGTGACGGAATCCCCACGCCCCACTCCATCCCACCCAGGAAGTGAGTCACCCTCCGTCCACAGTGTCCATGGGCTACAGACACTCCCCGCCTGCTGGTCACTCAATGTCCTTCTCAGTTATCACATCCACTGTCTCTGCATCTCAGCTCTGTGTTCAAGCCACCCCAATTTCACTAGACGACCCCAAAGCACCACGGTAAGGGTGCCGAAGTGCTGAAGACGGGCCGTGAAGGGCTTCCCGTGGGTGAGGGGCGAGTGCAGGACAACGAGATGTTTTGAGAGAGAGACCGCAGTCACTGGCTTTTTTACAGTCCATTGCTGTCATCGTTTTATTATATTATTGTGGTTGTCATTTCTCACCGTGCCTCACTTACAAATTAAACTTTGTCATGGATACGCACGTATAGGAAAAACACAGCTTGTGTCCAGTTCGGTACCATCTGTGGTTTCAGGCATCCACTGGGGGGCTGGTAACGTGTCCCCCGTGGATAAGGGGGTGACTGCTATCAGAACACAATTTATTTTGGCCAATCGTCCCTCTAAAACTTATTTAGGGGAAAGTTGTTTGTGATCCCTGGATGGAAAGATAAACGTCTTAAAATTTTTCTTATCCTTAGCTTTAAAACATCTGTTACTTTTAATGTAGGCTGTACCACATGAACTTGCTGTATGTGGAGGTCGACAGCGATCGAAGAGCAACAATGTCTCGTGGTGCCACCTAAAGTAAACAACACCAACAAGACAGACGATCCATGCTGATCCATCACCAGTCTCCCCCCAGGGGTTGAGGGGGCTGTGCTCAGGAAAGGGGTGTACCTGGCGCGTCCCTGCTGGTCTCCCGTGGTTTGCGGATGGCCGTGTCTGACCGTGCAGCTTGGGAAAGGGTGCAGGAATTCCTATCTGGCCAGCCCTCCCTTACGAAAGACACGGGCTAACAGGTGTTTACAACTGTCCTGTGGGTTCCAGGGGAGCCCCCTCAGCTGCATCCTTGCCAGAGGGACGTACTTCACCCCCACAGTCCCGAGGCTCTCATCTGCTTTCCCCTCACCTGCAGGAGGGTGGAGGGCCAGGACTCACCCACCCCGTGATGAGCCATGGGAAACACACAGTGTTCACACTGACCAGCTCCGGGGTGCATGGTCCCAGCACAGCCACCTCTGCTGTGATTTGTCTGCCAGAAGCTGGGCATGGCCACCTCGCCCGCAGGTAGTCTAGCAAGAGTTGGACACTGGTCACTGTGCGTCCCAGCTCCAGGGGACGCCCACCTACTCACTGCACTGCCCCCATGGACGCCTTCCCCACTGGGCCCTTCTACCAAGAAACCCCTCACACACTCCAGCAGCTCCAATCTTCAGGCCTGTGTACCAAGTGAGGAGGCCGAGCCGACTTGGCCCAGCTCTGCACTGCACACTGCCTACCTCTGCAGCTCCTCTGGGTCTCTCCCGGCTCCCAGACTTGCCCCCTCTGAGTGGGGGTGGGGCCTACAGGGAGGAGGCACTCAGGAAGCTACTCTGCCAAGCCTAGGGAAGAATTGGTGCTTTAAGTGAAAACCACACACACACCCAACTTATTTAAATTATGTTAGCAACCAGTGGGAAATAAAGTGGTTTAAACAAAGTGTCTGTGTTTTTGGAGAGTGTTACCATAAGACCAAATGAAAGATAAGCACACTTTTCAGTGAGTTTCTTTGAAGAGGAAGTATCTTTCCAAATTTTCTATGAATGAATTTCTTTTCTGAATACACTGAGGAAAGGTCAAACTTTAAAGATGCAATTGTTATACTTAAACTCTATTAAGTAGAGTTTAGCAAAGGCAATGGCCTAATAAATGTCTTTCCAGTCCCTTTTGTTTACAGAATCTTTATGAGATTTGTCCTTGATACAACTTAAGCCAAAATAGAAAAAGATGAGAAAATAGTGAAGTTTAAATACTGAACCCTAAAGTATAAAGTACATACTTAAAAGAACACGAAAGTGCCCATTACGGACATAAAAATGCCAGTGATAGAAACGTCTCATTAAATGTCCACTCATTGGCGAAAGACACAGAAAATGGGTTTATTGCAACCTGCACACTTATTTACTGCACAAGTGGTCACCGAGAGCCGGCTGTGTCACAGCAGGCCCGGGCAGGCCACCGGCAGGACAGAAGGTACGGCACGTCTTCACTCCTGAGGTGTCTGCCCTCTGGAGGGGGCAGCAAACACACACTCACACACACACACACACCACACACACCACAGACACCACAGACACCAATATAATAATAATGCTTCAGTTCGGTGTTTCTCCAACTGTAACCTGTTTCAGAATTAGCTGGGGGCTCCGTCGGCCACCCTCAGAGACCCCAGTCCTGAAGTCTGGGGACAGTCCCAGCACCTCTGGCATTCTGGGGTAGGCACCCCTGAGCCGCAGCTGGAGAGGGCCTGCATTTCCCCACAACCCTCTGGCCCATCTCAGAGCCTGTCCTGCTAAACCCTCAGAAAAACCCTGAGTAAAGGAGCGGAGAAGGAGGGTGAGCTCCACACTGAAGGGAACAAGCAGCGGGCAACAGAAAGCCCAGTGATATAAGCAGCTCCCAGCTCTTTAGGGGGCAGGCTCCCTTGGGGGACCTCTGGAGACACCACCAATAACTGAGTGCACAGCTGCACCCCGAAACCCCTCTGGAACTAAAGACAGGAGACCTGACCGTGGGCCTCACAACGCGGTAAGGCCATGTCCCTCCCGCACCCCAGGCTACGCCTGATTCCTCTCAATAAAGTCATTGTCCCCTCCAAGAGAGACAGGACTCTGCGGAGCCCACCCTGGCGGCCGGCACTCCTCTGGTGGGGGGAGAACGGCCCCTGTATCCGTGCCTCCCTACAGAACGTGCCGCTCGTTGTGGGTCTGATGGTGGGAAGCATGAAATCGCAGCGGAGTGGGTCGGGCACATAAGCAGTCGGTTGTTATTTGTTCCTTTCCTCAGTCGGCTGCAGCCCCCCTGCCTCCCTCCCCACCCCGATCCCCACCGAAGGGCGCCTGGAACTCTACGTCTGGTCAATTTTCTCCCTGAAGTCGTGCAGCCATGTCACCTGTCACAGCGGCACTACTTCCACAAAGAGCTGAGCGTAGGTTAATCTTCACAGTCAAACACACGGGTGAGTCTGAAAGCTAAATCAGAAGTTCAGATGCCAATGAAATACTCGACATCTGAAACCGTCCCGAGACTATCGGGAGCTCTGGACAGAAAGGATGGATGGGCTAGGTCGGTGTGGACAAAGCAGGAGGGAAGGAGAAGAATGGGTCGTGGGCAAGTGGCGACAGGGGCAGAGCTGAGGACCCCAGCCTGATCTCAGAGAGGTTTGTGCAGGGGTGGGGCACTGGGCTCCAGGCCAGCCGAGGAAGGAAAGGGGAGGACAGTCAGGACAGGGTGGACAGGACAGGAGACCCCTACTTCCGGGTGGACTGCTCAGAGGGGACCCGCTCAGAGCCCCCCTCTGGGGGCAGAGCTCTCAGAAGGACAAGAACACTGGGCAGATTTGGTGAGCTGTGCGCTCTGGTCTGCGGTCAGCAGCAAGGAGCCTTGAACAAGTCCCTTAGTCTCTCGTGTCCCCTCCATAAACTGACATTCTTGGCCAACCGACCCCTAAGATTTCTTCTGGCTTAACTGTGTGGCTCCATGAAGTCTTACTGACCCAGGAGAGAAGGGATGGGGAAGAGAGGACACAGGGAGGAGGAGAGAGGTCCTCAGGAGGGAAATCAAAGGGTCTGTGGGGACCAGGAGGAGGAGCAGTTCACAGCTCTGAAGTGGCCTCTTAAAGGACACAGGCCACCTGGCACCCTGTAACAAGAAGAGACGTACGAGCCTCTCCAAGCCTCTGGGGATGCCCTGGGGAAAACCAGCTGCAGAGGAGACACTCAAGTCCAGCACAATTTACACACTGCAGTGCGAGAGAGTCCATCTCCTGTGAATGATTCCACGCTGACTCCAAGGCCTCTGCCCTCCCGTGGCACACCCACGCTCCCGCCTCACCCAGCTCTCTGGAGCGACCTTGCAGCCTGGGGACACAACCCACTGACATTTCACTTGGAGGCTTGAGTCTAACTCGCAGCCTCCAACTACCATCCATTTGGGGAAATGCATGTTTTATATATATATTTATAGGGATACATACACAGGTTTATATATACACTTTATATATTTACATATATGTATGTGCATTGCATGCACACGTGAGTGTACATGTGTGCCCTCACACCCCAGGTGGAATGTGGGTGGGATGAACATGGATAGGGCAGACCACTTTTTCAGGGCCTCAGAAGTGCGCCAAACAGGGAGCCATCAGAGAGCAGGACAGCCCCGCCCTGAGGTCCTGCGGCTCCCGAGCCAGCCAACGACAGCGCTCACCCTGAGTCCAGCACTGCTTCCTACGCTCAAGCCACTGACCTCACTTTGACATTGAATTTGCCTGGTATCCCCACGCCTTCTCTGTATTTAAGCCACGTGGCCATATACGTTTAATAAAAATTAGATTAGTTAAACCCAAACTCAGTGTGTGAAGTGGAAGAGGCAGGTGAGAAGTTCCACTTCCTTTAGTGGCCATAAAGGAGCCGTGTTTAGAAACAGACACCATGGGATGAAAAAAAAAAAAAAGACAAAAAAATCTATTTGACTTACTGCAGCTAACGAATGGGGTATTTGCTGTTCGCTTAAGAGAAGAAATGATTAAATACGGGGAAAAATCGACTTTAAGCAATATCCTGTGGCCAATTCCCATTCTATTTGTATAATACGGGAAAGGAGATTATAATGCGACGGGTCAGATGAGTTCCCGCAATTCTGAAACCTGCTCTGACGTTACCGAGGTGGCTACACCTATCTTATATTTAAGAATTCACGTGGATAACAATGGTGGGGTGATTGCTGGGGGGTAGAGGGTGGAAGGGGACTCAATGGTAATGGAAAAAATAGAGTAAAGATTAAAAAGTACAATAAAATAATTCAAATATGATTTTACAGAGAGCCATGGGGACATTTTCCAAGAGCAACGAAAATAGCAGCTCTCGCAGTACTCCCTGCTTAGAAAAGTGCACGGTCTGCCAACAATGCCCCTTTTATCAGGGGTCAGAAAGGGCTATAGAACATAAAACTCACCCTAAGTTTTAGCTTTGTTAATTTATTTGTTTTCAGAATATTCTGTTTTGTTAAACAATGAGTGCATTTTAATTTTTAGGAAATAGAAGGCGAAACTCAGGGCCGCATACCTGGGTCTGTTTTGGGCCAATGTCCATTCTCTCCAGAAGGTTGTTCAGGAACTCGGTCACGCTTGCCCAGGGGTAGATGCTGTTGGACCCGTCCAGCACGATGACTATGTCCAGCTGGGTGCTGCACTCTGCAGGAGAGGAAGCCGACTGCACACACTGGAGCTGGAGGCTGCCCTTTGAGAGCTGCAGGTAGCGCTTTCTGGGCCGGAAGAAGCTCACTTGAAACAGTAACTGATGCTTTACAGAGCGGACACATGTTCTCACACCCAGCAAAAGTAGTGTTAAAGTGATACTCATTGCATTCAGTAACAGTGGAGTTCTGGTCACATAAAACTCGTCTCTACCTCATTTAATTCACATTGTATGAGTTAGCTTTGGAAATGTTCTCAATTCAAATTTCATATAACAGTTCCCATTCTACCTGCATTTCAAATGAGGTTATTACCCACCAAGAGACTCACCCTTTAAACATAAACAAAGTGACAGCTTTAGCTACAATGTTTAAACAGGACTCTGTAAAGGTTATTTACACTAATACCAATTCCAGAAATAGTGGCAAGGTTTGGTTATATATTGGCAAAGCAAACATTTACCTAAACTGGTAACTGAGAAAATAGGGCAAGCTTTTTGGCATGCTCCGTGCATGCCCCTGCCTCGTTCATCGCTGGCGCTTTCCGCAGGAAAGGGCCTTGGACAAAACCCCTACCTTGCACGGGGGCAATGGAGTTCACGACTTGAAAAGCAGGGCTGACATCAGAGCAGATTCCCGTGGTGTAATGCAAATGGCCACATCTATAGGCGTAGAGGGGCCCACAGGCCTTGTAAAAAAATAAATAAATAAAAACCATAAGATTAAAAAGTATACAGTGGACACAATGAAGACTGGCAATGACGGCATTCCTGGTTCACTAGCTGTGGCGACTCTCTGCTTTCTTACCAGAAACCCTCCATTGGGGTTGGTGACCAGCGTGGACCCAAACGTCATGTTCTCCTTTACTTCTGTGACATTGGGAATGGAGGTATTAACTGAAAATAGAAGAACATCCTATGAAGGCGGAAAACAGAGTGACATCATCTTCTCACCAAAACGTTCTATTTGCTTTGCTCAGGCCACAGCCTGTTCTTCTTCTCGTTCAACTACACAGCCTTCAGCGGGGGACTAAGGGACAAGCCAAGGCTGAAACGCGGCCACGGTCCCAGGCACTTCGTCTGGGTCATCATCCCAGACAGTTTCGCCGAACTGTGAAGGAACACAGACCGCCGGGGCAACGGGAATGTGGGGCTGTCTCTCACACATCTTCACTGACTGCAACACATACAATTTTAAGCCTCCTGACAGTGTGGCTATGATGTGAACCTACACACCTTTCTTACATGCTGTATCGACATGTGATAAGCAGTAAGCCATGATGAAACACGGCTTCTGGCGAGAAGAAGGAAAATGGATAGAAGACCAGAAATGGAAACTCAAATATATACTTTTTGACTGTTGATTTGAACATCAAGGAGACACTGAGAGGGTTACAAAGAAAACTGGAGAAAGATTACAGCGTGGCCAGGCAGTCTGGATTAAAAAACAAAGACACGGGGAAGGTACTGCTTTTTGACACTCTGAATAGGAATGTCGGGTCCTAAAGCATGCCAACTGGCAAACTGGCAAGAAGTTTATTTATTCATATTTTTAAAAAATGATTGGACAGGAAAAGCAAAAGCTTCTAAAAGCTGCTTAGCAGAGTGTGGACGTACTCGGAAGTAGCCAAACTCAAGTTCAAGAAAGATTTGCCTCACTGTTCATGCCCAAAAGTTTTTCCTACTTTAAGCCTGTCTATATATAGATTGAACGGGAGGAGTGGAAGCAGATTCCTGCATGTCAGTCACACTGACGTCTGGGTCTCCAGGTTGGTCTGTGTCCCGGGGTCTGGTCTGACTTACTACCAGTGCGTCTGAAACTGTGCTGTAATCTGCAACCGTCTCAGACAATGCGGGTTAGAGTTCTTTGACTACAGCAGGAACTTCCCTACTGGTCTGGATGTGGCTACAGTATCCAGCTACTATAAAAACTCTGTTTCAGATTCCAGTAATGGTAAAGTAGCCCCTGTCAGAACAGCTGTTTAACAAATAAGCACCACAATCTCCAGGAAAAGGAGCCGCGATGTATAAAACAATCATCTGTAGGCAGCG
Source organism: Desmodus rotundus (assembly GCF_022682495.2). NCBI lineage: Eukaryota > Metazoa > Chordata > Mammalia > Chiroptera > Phyllostomidae > Desmodus > Desmodus rotundus. Next base: position 208,998,747 of record NC_071387.1, on the reverse strand, counting down.
GAAAGCAGCCAAAAGCAGGAACTGGAGGGGGGCCTGTGCTTGTGAGAAGGGATGAGCAGTGGGTGCGTTTCCTGTTTTGTGTTTGTTTTCCTGAAGGGGAGGCCCAAGTCCATGGCTAAACCTCAAAGGGAACTCTTTCAGTCTTGAAAGACCAGAGGACAGAAACTGGGGCAATGTGTGGGGGGGGGGTGTTCCTGGGAAAGCAGAGCCACGAGAGGAGATACTCTCTCTCTCTCTCTCTCTCACACACACACACACACATATCCTGTCCACCTCTCGCGATGACCCTAACTGCACGTGTACAGGGTACAGCCAGCCAGCCTCCTGCTGCAGTTTGGACACTGAGTTCAGCCAAGTAAAGTGACTGTGAAAACACGAAGTTAAGACTATTCAAAGGCTTATAACATCCAGGTCTCCACACCTGTAACTGAAGAGTACAATCCAGCATACAATGTCAGATTACTAGACACAAGGAGACACAGAAAAATGTGCCCCAAGTTCAAGAGAAAGATAATAAAGGAAAAGCGAGGTTGAGATGTCGCGGATGTTGGAGTTATCAGGAACAGATATTAAAGCCGCAGTTGTAACTCTGCTCGTGAATGTAAAGGAAAACATGTTCATAATAAACAAACAAACGAGACAGTTTGTAAGAAGGAGAACTAAGAACACAATGTTTGAAATAAACCTGCAGGTGATGAGTCATTCCCCTGGTATGTGATGTTCGGAACACTGTTTCTAGTTCCTGGAGAGTCCTGGTAGGAAGTTTCTAGTCCGCTCTAACTACAGGATGTTTCTACCCAATTCCTCTAGGTCAACAGAAATTTACCGTGTGCTCTTCTCTTGTAATACTTTGATTTATCATGGTTTGCCATGTATAATGCACACTTTATTGCCCACATTTTTGAGGGAAAAACAAGGACGTTCATTATACATGGGCATAAGGATTATATGCCGTTGGAATAATAATGGGTATTACTATTACCCATTAAACTGTGGGTGCGCATTATACAGGGCAAAATATAGGGCATCTATCACAATTTCCTTATGCCGCTTTCTTTAAAAAGACTAAGTTAACTTTTGTGGGGGAATGGGGTGGGCAGGTTGATTGGGAAAAGCTGTGTCTTGTCAGCCTGGTTTACAGAGGACACAGAACAAAGGGGGAGGTTAAAAGTGACAAAACTAGTTAAGATCTAAATCTATGGATATCCCACAAAGAATTTCCACACCAAAAGAAGGGCAGAGGGAATCAAAATGTCATTTTATGCAAAGGTGAATGATAAGAACTGAAGAATGGCTATAGGTTACTTGGACCGTTTCCTCGAGTTGGTTGAAACTGGTTTTCAATTCGAGCGCTGGGAATAATTTAGGCCCAGGCTGCAACATTTTGACTTTCCATACCTGGGAGATGCAACTTTATGCAAGGCGATGATTCTCCTCTGCCAACGGGACACTTGTAGACGTCCCCGGTCTTGTTCCTGGGCTGGCCGGCCAAGGGGGAGCCGATGAGCACCCTGCAGTGAAACAATGCGGTCAGCACCCCTGAGCAGCACGGGTGTTCCGTTCAGCTGTGCTGTGGCCACTCTGGGACGAGTGACATCAGGTCCCACCGTCACAATCAGTCGTCCCCTGTTATTACTGTGACGCTCCTACATGAGCGGAGTGTCTCCTCCAAACTGTAGATTGATGTGAATTAAAAAACCCCGTAAAATACAAAGGAGTGAGAGCTCAGAACACTTCATTTTATTTTATATTACTTTATTGTATTTTTTAATTTGGGGGCTGAAATTATAATTATTGGTTAAGCCTGAAGCTGAATTAATTTATAACACACACACAAAGTATCAATGAGTTTTTCTCATCAGGAACTGAAAATTTAATAAAGAAGTTAGGAGCTATAAACATTTGGTCTTCATAAGATTTAATATTAGTGTATGCTAGTTTGGAAGTACTTAGAAAACAAGGATGGTTATGAGACCCAGGTTAAAATCATTCATGTCTTTTTAGACGGAATGAAAAAAATCACTCTGACAATAATCAACGGAAAAATGTAACCATGATCTATAGCAGTGTTAGCGAGCCATTCTGCGAGGTTTCCTGTGATATCAGAAATAAGATGATGAACGTGGCTGATTGTTGAGGTATTTGGGTGGCCTCACAGCCGCTGATTCGTGACTGGTGAAATAGGTACATCCGTGGATGCAGTCTGCTCGCAGCCGAAGGACCCCTGTTACGTGTCATAGGCTACCCCGGGGATGGGATGGTCTTAGCCTACATATTCACCACTGTCTTGGAGGAAGACGCAGTAAGCATGAAGGCACACAGCCAGTAAATCCATAATGCCCACTGGGGCATGCGGAAGTGTCTCCACATTCTGGTGGAAGAATCCTAAGCAAACTAGTTAAAGTTTATGCAAAAACCTAAGTAAATAACTTCCCTTAACTGCATACTACTATGGACATCACAGGATGTGGAAACCTGACTTCCCGGGAGTTCGTGTGAACACATGAGAGGGGATTTTGTTGACAGAAGTACCCATGAGGCAACAGGCTAGTGTGGTGCCAAAATGCTAATGTGCCCGTAGGCTCATGGCTGGAGAGAGATGCCGTGGGCCAGGAGAGTGAGGGCCTCTCTGCGCTCTGCCTGGCCAGGCCGTGTCTGGAATCTCCAAATTAAGGGGGACAGAGGTGCAATGGAATGTATTTAGAAGACTGTGACTCAGACGGTCAAACCTCTGGCAACTTTGTCAGACGAGAGCTGCTTGGGGGAATGGTGGGGATGTTTGGCCCAGAGAAAAAATGTCTTAAGGAGAGTTGAGAAATTATATTGATGTGTGGGTGGGTAAGGCATGCATTTTTAAATATTTAAACATTTCAAAGTCTGTCACATTGAAAAGGGATGGGATTTACTTTGTGCAGGTCCTTTGAGTGAAGCTAGTGCTAATGGAAATAAGTTTTATAACAATTGTAAGTACTGAATTGTTGAACAGACTAATATAAGGCCTTTAAAAAGCCATTTCTGATATGAATAAATTGCCATAAAAATATTCAAGCCCTTTAATACATAATTCTTACTTCTGGGAAAATGACCTAAATTAAGGGGAAAAGCTTAATGCATAAAGACAATGCTCAAATGTTATACGCAGTAATGAAAGATGAAAAGAAGTATCATCAACAGCGAGAACTAATTAATTATCGCAGGGTCATTCTTTAGGGTATTGTGTGGTCACAAGAAATGATGGGTAAATGATGGGTAGGATGCAAAATTATTTTTGACCTGATGTGAAGTAAAACCTACCTCACTTAATGATAACCTATGACTGAATTTAAAGCGAAACATTCCAAATTGTATTTGGCGCGCTCATTATAATAGCCATGACCGTGGCAGCTGGCATGATGTGCCAGACCCTGCTCTGATTTAATCCCCTCCAGGCCACGTAAGCTCTGAGGCCAGACTTCATGAGTTCGGACCTCGGCTTCGCCATTTACTGAGCTGTGTGGTTTAGGACAAGTCAGTACCCCCTGGTGCCTCAGTTTCTGCATCTGTGAAATGGGAATAATAAGAGTAGCTCCCTCACAGGGCCACCACGAAAATAAAATGTTAATGCAGGTAAAGTGCCTAAAAAAAAGTATTTGGCTCATCAAATGTGCTATTTATGTCTTAGTTCTCCTTCTTCTTATTTTATCTTTTCTCCTTCCCCCAGAGGATGGAACAGCTACATCAATGTAAACCATAGATTAAAATGGAATACACTAAAAACATAAATGATATTAAGAAGGTTATGGTTAGGTTTTTTTGCCCCCAATATTTTCAAAGCTTTTCATAATGTGATTGATGACATTACTGTTACAGTTAAAACATTTCAGAGAAAAGACGTGAGCCTCCTGCTACGGAAAGTCTTACAGCTGAGGCTCGATAGACTGATTACTGTTATTGAGAACATTCTACAGGCTCGGCATGTTTGCCAGACCCTGGGGATATAAAATGGATAAAACACAATTTTTAGGTTGTTTCAACTTAGAGGGGAAGAAGATCTACAGTGTAAGTGTGCTGTTACTGTTACTGTTACAATACTGCATGAGTCTGAGCTTCAACCAAGTCTCAGAAGCAAGAAAGAACACTGCTCTCTTGGTCAGTTCAAGCAGCTCCCTGTCCTTGGAGTGGACGTTGCGTCTGGAAAGGTAAACAGGTTCTGAGCATGAATACCCCTGTATCTCCTTTAAGAACTTGAGGTTACTTGACAGAGGCGGAGGTTGGTAACCATTGAAGCTTTCAAAGAGGGATACGACATGAGCAATTCCTATCTATAAAACTTATCTGCGTACAATGCTGTGGATAAATTAGGGAAAGGGGCAAAGTAGATTCGGCGAGTGAAGGTCAGAGTTCCTAAAATTAGCCTGATGAGAAAGGAGGGCTAATTAAGGAGAGGAAATGGTAACCAATTTTAGAAATACTTAGGATGTAAGCCATCATCGTTTGGGGGCCTCCCAAAGTGGACCCCAGACAAGGACTTTGGTACAGGTAGCTTTGCAGGAGGTGATTCCAAGAACGCACAAGTGTGGAGATGGGGATGGGGACGGAGAGAAGGGAAAAGGCCAAGGAAGAGTGCAGGTGGCAGATTACTGCTGCAGGGGTCAGGCTCCACCTTGCTGCGGAGTACCTGAGAGACCACCCCGAACAGGGTCAGCATGTCTGAAGCCTCTAGAATCAATGCTGCCCCCTCAAGAGAGCAGAGTAAGAAAAGAGCTGGAGGCTGACGTCTGGGGGAAATGACAATGGTTTAATGAGTGAAGAAAGGGAACTGGGAGGAGTGACTGAGGGGAAGAGGCACAATCGGACATGGTGGTGTCTCAGAGGCCAAAGAAGGAAAGAGTATTGAGGACCGGAGCCAGGAGTGCAGGGCCAGCTTCACCACCGGTGACCTGGCTGACTGTGAGGGGGATGGGCTGTGTCGATTTGGTGCGAGCTTCTTTTCATTAGGCAGACCGTGGAGTTGAGTTTAAATCAACATGGTGGTGACATGGATATGGTTAAAGGATGGTGAGAGGGTGCCAGGAGCAAGAGAAAGGCTGATGTCTGGGAGAGGGAGGGGGGCCCCTGAGCAGGCAGAAGGGGCGGATCCAGAGAGACCAGTCTGCCTTAGAAATGAGGAGAGACCACAGTTTCCCGAGGCCGGGCTCTGGCTGGCCCGGTGTCCAGAGGTCTTCCGTGTTGTAGGGGGTTTGGAGTGTGTGCGCCTTTGTGATGTCACGTCGTCTTCCATCTGTCATTGAGGCAGAATCTACCTTCCCTCCTGTCGACACTGCAGTTTGCTAGATATGTAGGATGCAGCAGGAATAGTGCCGGGACTTCTGAGGCTGGGCCTTACAGGTGTCGCGAATTATACATCCCCATTTTTGGGTCTGTGAGCAGGATGCTGTGAAGAGCCCAGTGTAGCCTATGGAGGCTCAGGGGCCCCACGGAGCAGAAGGCATGGGGCGCTGCCCACAGGAGCCACCAGACATGGGGGTCAAGCCGCCTCGGCCTCTCCACCCCAATCGAGGCACCAGAGGTGTGCAGCTGTGTGCACAAGCATTCACACAGTTTCCTAGGCATGAATCTTGAAAGATAATCAATATTGTGGTTTTAAGCCACTAAGTTTTGGGGTAATCTGCTAGCAGCAACAGCTAACTGAAATAGAAAGGGAGAATAAAGCTTCAATCTCGTGGTTTCCTTCCTCCGCGACCCCTCCCTTGAGATGGACACGCTGACTGTGGTCATCTGGTGACAAGTAGCGGGAGAGGCGGTCAGTGGCAGGCTTGTGGGGGTGATGAAGATTTACACTGACAAGGCCCACATGGCTGGTCAGGCAGCCCCTGTGCCAAGGTGAAGCTGAGGCAGGTCACAGCTGGCCAGGGATGTTTTGGAAGGTGTCCCTACAGCGGATGGGAGATAGGCCTCCGAAGACCCCTTGAAGTCTAAGTTTCCATCATTTAAATAGAATGAATTACAGTGTGTGCAGAAGACCTGACTAGTGGGAAAACATGTACTATTAACTGGGGGGTCGTTTCAGGTAATCAGTGAGAAGTGCATCCCCAACAGTACATTAATGGTAAAGTGACCGTGGGTTGTGAGGCAGGAGGAAGGGAGACTGTGGACAGTTCATGTGGAAGTGTGGGACTTGGTGAGAGAGGGCTGAGCTGGGAGCGTGGCTAGAGCAGGGGTCAATCTCCCCATAAACTGGGCAGGTTGAGACTGGCCAGTAGCGGGCTTTGAAGGATGGGAATTGTTTGGACTTTATAACTGGCTCCCAGGGCAACAGAGAGCCCTAGCGCACGGTGATTGCTGGAAATAGCCTGACGTGGCAACGGGGACCTCGGCCTGTTGTGTGCCCTAGGTAAGTAGCGGCGGAGGGCAGCAGGTCGGTGCAGACAGGGCGCTTGGGGGCTGGGACCGACAGTGAAGAAGGGGTTAACAGGGCACAGCACATGAAACCATTTGGTGCATTTTCCTAGGGGCTGTCCTGACACCAAGCCCGCAGCTCTGGAAAGCACATGTATCCCACCACGTCATCCTCAGTGAGCCTCTCTTTTCCCAAGCTGTGTGAATAAACTTGATCCCAAGGAACTATCAGCATAGCGCTCACGGAATTTCAAGAATCTCCAGCATTCCCAGTCCCTGTTATCTTGCTCTTTCTTCTCAGAGCTCACCACATTCCAACGTGTGATATAACCTACCTGTTCACTGAGTTCATTATTTATCTTTGTCCCTTCTTCCCCAATAGAACAGAAGCTCCGTAATAGCGGGAATATTCATGTTTTATTCACTCATACTCCTATACCCGTGGTGCCTATAACAGCACCAGGTACAAAGCAGGCAGGCATTCAGTCAACATTCGCTAAAGGGGGTAAAGACTGTCAAATAGTCTAAGAATCTAAACAAGACAGAGCTGGGAATTTTAGACTCGTGTGACCAGCTAAGAGTTTCTGATCGGCATGTCTTCGTTTCCATTTTAGAGGCGATGCATTTTGTGTAAGGAGGATGCCATGGAAGCCTCTGCATAACACAGGACGCATTGCCACAGGTCAGGGTTCCAGAGAGGCCTTGGCGTTCGAGGACACCACTGGCTGAAAGTCGGGAGGCTGGGCTTCCACCTCCTGGCCCTGCGGCACACTCGCTGTGTTAAACCTTTGGCCATCCACCCCTAGTTTCCTGTTTAGAAAGTGAAGATGGCAAGAGCGACGGCTGCACAAACACTCGGGCCATTGGAAGGCCCAAGGCGCACTGCTTCGTGAACTACGGATAGTGTTGCTTTGAAATGTAACGCAAGCTTGCTTTACCTCATCACATGTTATTTCTACTAGAGTTTTGCTTTTCGTCTGAAATTATTGTAATGATTTGTCAGCAGATTAAGAAGATTAAAGAACGTTCTGGATCTCATTACTGATCTCCAGAGCAACACCCGATGAACTCTAAGCTCACTGAAGCGAGCAAAACGCCGTCACAAAAGTTCCCACTATAATAGTGTCGTGAACTGAGAAGTGTTTGCGTTTCGTAACAGTCCCGATGGCTGTTGTTATGTTTATTGGAAGAGTAGCTGATCTCTGACGACTGTCTCATGGGTTTTTTTCGCTGTAAAAGATAGCTTCCTGGAGATTGCTGTCTCGTGTTTACGTTCTCTCAGGAACCCTCCTCTCACCCAACCCTTTGCTGATGTCTGAGCCAAGTCGCTGTTGAAGAACCCAGCGCCCCCTGCCAGCCTGGTGTGAAAAATTAAATGGCCCCTGCGTTTGGTCCTCGTAGAGGGCGCAGCTCTCCAGTGGCCTCAGCAGCCGCTGCGCTCTCGGCCATGACAGGCCCGAGTGTGGGAAGGAGGGGAGCTGGAGCAATGATGAGTTTGGCAAAACTTCAAAAGATACTGTAGGCAATGTAAAGTAAATATTATACTAAAATAGGTAAGAGAAAATTGGATAGAACCTTTGAAAGGGCTTTTAACCGCCAGCTGGAGTAGGCTTTATGTAAACCACATGTACATGGGAAACAGGCCATCAATCAGCAGAGCCCCCTCATAACCCTGACCTGGCGTTCAGCGGGGTCCTCGAGGGAAAAGTCACGAAGCCCGCAGACTTTGGGCACTGGCTTGAGGATGGGCTTGGGAGGTGTCGGCATCCTGGAAATCTACTGTGGGAACCCAGGCCCACCGAAGTCATGGACGCCCCCGAGAATGGTTTTGGGAGGACCAGTGGAAAGGGTGAGTCCACTCACGCTGGTGGAAGGGAGCAGAGGGCACGGGTGTGGGACGCCCACACGTCATGGGTGCTCTCCCACGTGGCCCAGACCTAGCTGCACTGTCGACGGCCGCCGAGTCGGGAAACGTGTGCGGTGCTCAGCACATTTCAGTTCTCCTCTTCAAAGCGACATCATTGTGCCAACTAGGCTCTTTGTGACTCTTCTCCGCACCACACTGCAGTTCAGTTCTGTGGTTGCTTCGGCTTGTGCGCACCATGACGAGCTCCAGCTGATCGGAGTCAGCGATACAGTGCGTTCTGTGCTGAGAAAACGCGGTTTCCGAGGCGAAGACATACAGTAAGTTACACTTCACCGTAAACTTCAGAAAGGGAAAGGGGCATCAGGCTGCCTCTTTTGTTAATTGTTAGTTGTTTCAAAATAGCTAAAGCGAGGTTTTTCCAACGTACCAATTGCACTTGCAATGGACCAACCCTGTCGAGTTTAGCCAGGATGCATGATGGGTCAGGGTGGGTTTTCACTAATCCGAGGACGATGTGCTTCCGAAACATAAGCTGTGCATGTGATTGACGAAGGTGCCTACCTCCGGAGAAGAGTAGCAGAATCTGTGTTCTCCCAAATATGTTGACTACTCCATAGTCCATTTATTAAAGTAGATTCGCATCCTCTCTGACTTTATAAACATTCACAGAACATCCCAATGTGTTCCTAAAATTCATTTTGCACGACCAGCGCCTGGATCTTTGGGACAATATGCCGCTACCATCCTACCCCTTCAAGGTTTGGACATTTAGGTTTTTATGGTCTGCTCACTTTTCAGTTCACATCGCTTTTGTTGGCCTGATTTTTCACACCCTTTTCCATAAAATCACTGTAAACATGGATTGTTAAATGGAATTAAAGCATCTGACAGCCACATGCCTTCAAAAGCTCACAAAGTCACACACACATGTTAGTAAGGAAAATGTGACACTGCAAACACAGTTATTATCAACACTTAGTGAGAAAGTAATATAGTTCTACTAAAGGAAATGCATACAGTGGATGTGGAGAGACTTGGGTTCTACTTTTAGCTCTGGCCCTAAGTAGTTACACTTACCTAGGGGAGTAACTTTAAAAAAAAACATTGTATTAAAATAAGAATGACATATACTAAGCTGTACATATTTAATGTACACAACTTGGTGAGTTTAGAGACAAGTATACATCTGCAAAACCATTACCATAATCTATGCCATAAACATATCCATCCCCCCCAAAGGCTTCCTCCTGCCCTACTTAGCTGCTATTATTATTATTATTATTATTATTATTATTATTATTATTATTTTGTGATAAGAACGCAACTTCAGAGAACAGGTCTGTGGTTACCAGAGGGGAAGGAGGCTTGGTGGAGGTGGGGGGGAAGGGGTGAAGGGTGTCACGTGCCCGTGGTGGGCAGTACCTAGACTTTTAGAGCTGATCACTTTGTAGTGTATGCAGATGTTGAATTACAATGTATACCTGAAAGTCATAGAATTTTAAAAAGTCATAGAAATCATACCTAAATTGAACTTGTCCAACATTACAGTGTTTAAAAGTATGTACATGAAATTCAGTAAGGTTCATTATAAGTAGAAGACCAAACTGAGCAGCTCAGTAAAGTACCAAAATAGAAGCCCAATATTACATTGCCGCGGCAACACTGACCCTTTCAAAGGCAGCACCTCATCTGCCTCCCAGCCCTCTCTGCTGAATGGCAGGTGCTTGAAAGCAAGAACGGTTCAAGAACCCTGCTGTGATAACGTAGTTAGGGAACGCCATGACGACTCTTTGGGATAAGGACCTTCCTTGAGGTCAACCCCGGCTTCACACATGGCACGAACCACTTCCTTCAATATTGCCAGGAAAGTTTTCTTTTTTTCCTTTGTCAGTTTCCATCACCAAATGATCGAACTGCAATTCCCACTGTAAGTGATTCATTCTGTTGAACTCTCATTCACAAAGCAAACTGTAGCCAAATAACATTTTTCATTACTGCGTAAGAAAACTAAACAACAACAACAACAAAACACGCTGGTTTACCATTTTCCTTCTTCATTTTCATACTGCTGAACAGTGTACCCGAACATGTCCTCCACGGGGCCGCTGAAGGTCATGGAGTTCTTCACGTCAACGTTGAAGGACACGCAGAAGCCAAGGACCACTGTAAGAGAGAAGACAAAGTCCAGTGACACGGGGCCCGCTAAGAGTCCACCATGTTTAAAATTATGGGAGGCATTCTTGGGGTTACCAGAAAGCATTGGTGTGCAAAGGCTGAGGACTACAACCAGGGTCTATGATAGTAACCGTATGTGGACCGGAAATCAGTGTACGGGCTTTGAAGGGGGTGAGTACTGACATTCGAACACACCCTATAGAAAGGTAGTATCTGTATCATTCCCAGAGCTTCAGGTTTGCCTGTGGGGAGGTGCAGGAATGCAGGCTCCAGCGAGTCTTCCAGCAGAGAGAGCCCCACAACCTGCATGGCCACCAGGGAAAGGCGCACAGCTTCCTCCTCCAGTTTGATGACAAAGGATCACCATTTAAACCGTGGCGGGTGCGGAGGGGGAGGCAGCTTTCTCCTTGTTGCTTCCCGAGGGAAGGCGAGGGACTGTCTCCACCCAGAGAGGCTTCCTGTGCAGGCCTGAGATGTGCTGTTTCCCTGATCAAGCCACAGGTGGAAGGGTGGAAGCTCCCTTTAATAACGCACTGAACCCCCTGCAGTGCTGGTGGTGGGGCCTCCTCCCCAGTCACTGCTGAGATGAAATCAGAGGCTGCAGCTACAGCTTACTCAGCGCCGGGCACATGCTAGAGTCAACGAGGGTCGAATCTCTTCAGTTCCCTTGCAGTTCAGGTAATGGAAACCCTTCATGGGTGAGTCTCTCCTGAAAGGGTTCTGGATGGTGCAACCCCATGTCTGGCGCTGGTTTGCAAAGTGTTCGTGTGAAATTCCAAAGCATTCCCCCCGCAGGTATAGCTCAGAACTCTTCTCTAAGAGCAGTCTCTTACAAAATCACAGAGCAGCAGAGGGGGCATTCACGGGTGGTTAAATCCACTCTCCTTTGTTAAAACCAGGGTATACATGTACCCTGAAAAATTCTTTCCTTACCCGCTGTACACTCTTCCATAAATAAAGTCTAAATCCAGGTTCTAAGTCATTCTGTGTTCTACTTCATAATCTTCAAATTTTGGTACCAGTATGAAGTGTTTCTTTGGTGCATAGAATCAGACATAACTTAAGAGAAAATTTTGTTCTTAAAAAACAAAAATATTTTCATGAAAAAACAGATACTTATATATACCCATTTATAAAGTTTTCTTTGATCTCCTCACCTGAAAATAGTCTTTTCATTACTAAACCCTCCTCTTTTATCTAAAAAATTCTCTCATAGAGATAATTATCAAACAGTATTTACATTGTATTGTAGTTAGCTGTATGAGACTTTTTTCCTAGATTAGAAAATTCTTTTATGATTTATTTTTTAAATTCATTTTTCAATGACAGTTGACATACATTATTTTATTAGCTTCAGGTGTCCAACACAGCGATTAGGCATTTATATAATTTATAAAGTCATCACCCCAATAAATCTAGTACCCCTCTGATGCCATACGTGGTTATTACAATATTATTTTGTCTGAATTCCCTATGTTACAATTAACATCCTGTGACCATTTTTATAACTGACAATTTGTACTTTTTAACCTCATAAACTTCTTCACGCAGCCCCCAGTCCCCTCCCATCTGGTGACCATCAATTTGTTCTCTGTATCTCTGCCTGGAAAATTCTTTAAAGCAAGGGTTTGCTTACTCATCTTTCTTATTGCCTCTCAAAATAGCAGAGCTCCTTGTACCCAGATGAACAACAACATACTTCCAGGAGGAAAGATAACACACCACAGGAGGAAGGGCGCCAGGTGTAGTTAGAGGCGAACTGCTAACAATTTCCTCATAATGAAGGAAGATTTTACGGAGATGGAAACTTTCAAGTCAGATCTTTAAGTGGAGGGAGAGGTGTGGCTTGGCAGTGAGAAGACCATATGTCCCAAGGACCCGGGAGGGTCTCTGCAATAATGAGACATAGAACGGGACAAATATGGTAGCGAGATCTTAGAGAGATCCGCCTGGCTGGCGCGGAAGATGCGGAGCAGAGAGGATGGGCAGCGCAGGCCCATTTATGTACATTTCCTGTTCAATTCCCGAGGGTGGTGGTGAACAGCTGGTTACCATCTTCTGCATAATTGCCTTTCATGTAGTTGAAGGCAGTTTTAAACACTGTTCACTCCCCACTCCAAACTAAATAGCACATGCCCATGCCCTTTCCTCACAGCTTCACTTCTATTTTTGAATCCGTTCAGCAGATTGTTTTTGATAAGAGAAACACACGAAATAGTACTTCTACAGCAGGGTTTCTCCGCTTCGGTGCTCCTGTCATTTTGGGTCAGAAAATTGTTTGCTAGGAGGGGCTGTCCGAGGCCTTGTAGGCACTTAGCAGCATCCCTGGCCCCGCCCATGGATGCCTCCGAGTTGTGAAGCTCAGAAGCGTCTCCAGACAGTACCAAATTCCCCTGAACCCCAAATCACCTGAGTGGAGGACCACCGTCCTCCATACCAGAACCAGAAGCCCACCACCACAGGTTCTGTTGGAAAATGACTGGAAAGCAAGTAGGCAGCATCCACATCACCCCGGAGCTCCCAGGGGTCCAGAATCTCAGGCTCACCCAGAGCTCCTGAAACAGTGTCTACAACCAGCCACACCCCCAGGAAGTCCGATTCCTGTTCTGGGCTGAGAGGCGTAGATCTGTAACACAATACCGATGCAGGTAACAGAGTGTCCCTAAATGAAAAGCACTCAGCATCCTGTAGACCAAAGAGGAAAGGGGTTATCTTTAACCGAGGTCAACATCAGCCCTCTTGGAGGATTTTTCCAGCACTTTGTTATCTCTAGCACACGCTCTCCCAAAGGCGCGTTTATGGTGCCTGTCGATATAAGACCAGGAGCCTTTGGTTTCCTTTCTGGGCCCCTTTGTTTATTCCTCCTGTTGTGTGGAATGTCCGGGGGTGTGTGCTGCACTTTTTTCATTTCCTGCCCTCAGATCGCTCCAGGCGATTTGCCCAAAGCGATTGTAAATCAGCCTCTTTCATGTTTGCAAGGCACCCAGGAGCCTCAGACAGAAGAAATAGTTTACATTTTGTTCTTTTGATTCAAACGAGGGCATAAACAGTCAAAGCAGCTTCTTGTAGCTTTGGTTCAATGTTCATTTTGTCATACTGTGCTGTCTCGGAACTTGACATCCAGAAGTAAAGCAAAATCCGACTCACTCAAAGTCAAACAAAAACAAAGCAAGACAACAGCGAGGCGGCTTTGGGCCCAGGTGAGGTGAACATGATGGGAAATAACACATAGGCAATAGTCGTAGGTCAAAAATAAATTCTTGTTTCACATGTACTAGCAAACAAAGATGTTTTTTCTTCATAACAACAGTGTCGTGTACCTACTCCGTTCCTCTCCGCTTGCTCCTCCTCACATAATTTTCCAACAACCTACCATTAAATCCCATTATTATCTCCACTGAGCAGGCAAGGAGGAGGCTCAGGAGGGTGGAGAAATCTGCCCACGTGCCCCCAGGATTCCTGAGTCATTCATGTGGATTCAGTTTCTATAACTTGGCCCTAAACCGGGAAGGGCTTGTTGAAGGTGAAATGAGGAAGGATTAATTAATTAATTAATTTTCAGAGAGAGGGGAAGGGAGGGAGAAAGAGAGGGAGAGAAACATCGATGTGAGAGAGAAACATTGATCGCTGCTTCTCACACACACTCCCACCCCCACTGGGGACTGGGCACGCAAGCCAGGCATGTGCCCTGACTGGAACTGAATTGGTGACCGCTAGCTTTGTGGGACGACACCCACCCCCTGAGCCACACCAGTCACAGATGATGTGGCAAAGGATGTAGAAGAGAGGATACTAGTAGCCCTTGTAACTGTCTCCTGAGAGGCAGATTTAGGAAGGAGCCTCTGCTGTGGTGGCCCTGGCTGGAGGGTGCTGGAGGGTGCTGGAGGGGCGGGGGGCCGGAGCAAAGAGAGGAACCCTGGCTTCAGAGCTCTAGATGAGGCTGCTTGGGGGACTTCAGCCCAAACACCTGTTTGGGGAGAAAGAAATAAAAAACCTTGCTCTTCTTCAAATATGGTTATATGTGTATGTTATCTGTCTTATGGCTAAAAAATGAGGAGGAAGATGAGGTGGTGGGTATCCCTTGGGAGAGATCATGTGGTACAAATTCTTTACTCCAGGGCAGAATCTGATGTGAAAGACATCTAAATGAGAGAGAGAGAGAGAGAGAGAGAGAGAGAGAGAAACAACCTAGAGTTGTGCAGTGTTTTCTGCTTACAAACATTTTCACGTGAATAATGGTGCTGAGCTCGTCAGTGAGCTGTGGAGATCAGGCAGGCCAGCAGTCATTCCCCTCGGGGTGAGCAAACTGGACCCCAGAGAGTTCCATGATTTGTCCAGGACCAGGCTGTGTCAGTGGCAGACACAGGACTTCAACATTGGCCTTCTGAGGCCAAATCACAGACTTTGTGACTACAGAGCTATTGAGCCTGTCAGATTGATAAAAATAAGATGACTCAGGTCCACAGAACCCTCAAATGGCCAGTGAGAGCTTCAATCATCTTGTGGCTTTGGAGTATTTGAGGCTGGGACAAGCAGGAAGAGCTGAACGAGGGGCCAAGCCTGGGCACCTCCAGGTGCATCGCTGGGACAAGGAAGGCTTGCCTCCTCCACCTCCTCCGAGCCCCAGGCACAGCCACGGCAGCCCATTGGCTCCTCAGTGATGAAAGTCTGTCTTTCTGGGGTGGTCCAGAAATTCTGATTTAGGAATATCCTGACTGGACTACTGAATAGCCAATGGAATTTTGAATATTTTAAATTCCAAGCCCAAGGCTAGCGGGTATCACATAAATGGTGATGAGGGATAAGTATTAAAATGCTCTTGCTTTCTTTCAACAACTTGCTACACATTCATCCAATCTAAAAATAATCAGATAAATTAACATTATATTTAGCATTTTTAACATAGTGAAAAGATGATATAATATTAAGATCAGGAAGAATGATAATTGTGCTATGATGGTTAATGGTTTTTAGAGCAAATTCCTTGGTAGTATAGAAAGATGGCAATCTTTAGAGATATATGAATGTGGGCTTAAAACTCCCCCTCTCATTTATTTGCTCAATTATTCAGATGTATTCAACTACATCACAAATATTAATGAAGTCTTTACATTGGGTGGAACATATGCTAGACCCTAGAGATAAAAAGTTATATAAATATAAATACAAATAGGCAGTACTCCTGTGTTCAGAGCTCTTCCAGACCAGCTGGGAAAAAAATACAGCAAATGACTTGTTCTGCATGAGCTTGAGGTTATGCTATTTAAAATGAGCTTGGCAATGCCTGCCAGGTATTGGTTGCTGTGAGAAACACAAATTATGCAGTGGTACGAGAGAATGCTCAGTAATGAGTTAACAGCTTTCATAAGTAAAATCCAGAGTCACTGTGCCACCTGGCAGTTGAATTTTATTTCGGAAGAGGATTTCCCTCCATTCTGGTAACCCATTATAGCTTCAAAAGTGGTTCAGGTGTGTGACATCAGTGGGGAGGACAGGGGCTCACTGACCCCAGTCCACAGCAGACTTCCTGCTTCTATACCCAGCTGCAATGACACGTCTGAAGAAAGTCGGAGAGGAGGGGTCAGGCCCTCCCAGGGGAGGACTGGCGGAGGAGCCGGGCAGAAGGCGGCTGGCCTTGCAGACAGGTTCCCTGGAGTCTCATCTCCCGCCCTGAGAGGCGGGGCCTATTTATGACGCCACAGGGGTTCTCAGCGACTAGCAAGTGGAGGCTTCTCTCCCTCCAGTGACAATGGACTCACCTCTAACCTACTTCCAAGGTCTAAGTCTATTCCAAGGACAGGATGAGCCAGACTGGGGTGACTCTTCCACTCTATGCAGGTCATACTAATGAGTTGCTGTCTTAAGCCACCTGAGACTCACAGAGCACACCCGGGCTGTGCAACCTCCATGGTGCGGAGCTGCAGAGGCCCAGCCTCCCCGAACCTGGGCACTGGTGCATCCCGGGCCCCTGATGGGAAGAGTTCATCCACTTCTTGAATGGGTAGTAACTCCAAAGTCACACATCCTTGCTCTAACGATGTTTGTAACAAATTAGGTGTTTTGCATAACTCCAAATGTACTTTTTGTTTTCTCCTAAAATGTAGATAAAATATATTTAACTTTGAGGCAGTCCAGGGTGTTGGAAGAAAAATATTTTAATGATAAAAGTTGGTGAAAGTTAGAAGCCCTTTCCTCACCTCATAATAAACAATGAACCATCTTTATAATATCAGGGCTGTGAATCTGAAATCTTAATTAGTTTAATGATTCTTAATAGGCTAAGTGAGTCAGATCTCAATTTTGGTGTACATGGATGCCTTGAAAGATAAAATCTGGTCAAAATTCTAACCGAACCTGTCCAAAAACATTACAGCATTACCCCATTCTTGTTGATTATTTTTACAGAGCTGCAGTCTTGAGGAGGAGGGGCCAAAGCACGGCGCTGGTGAAGCCCCAGGACACAAAGATAGACTGAAAAGAAGACAGGCTGAGAGCCCTGTGCAAAGAGTAGAGCGGCCACACACATGGCATCATAACCTCCAATACTTGTATTTTCTGCAAAAAGCACCATATTCAACTCAGAGTCTCCTTCAAACAAGTGGAACTTTCCTGTGGAGTTATGTAAGAAAAAAAAAATTCTGGCTCGGTCAATCTCACCATTCAAAGTTCTTTCATTAGAAATGACGTAATACGTCAGCAAGATATCTACCGCCATCGGCAAGCCCAGAGAAGCCAATCCAAATAAACACCTCGTTGTTGAAGCATTTTCCAAGTCTCATCCTGAGGAGCTGGCTTTCGACTTCAGCGTGGTGCAGTGAGCGAATTGTTTGGACTTTTAGTGCTAATGCCCCGTAGGCCTCCAGTTCTTACAAATGGCATTTGGACTTCAAAGTGAGAGAGAGTGTGTGTGTGTGTAGACAGCTGGTGGGGAGGGGGCAAGGAGCCCTAATTCTTGGCACCAGTAGGAGCTTCATACAAGTCTGTTAAATGGAACAGGATGGAGTAAACAGAGAAACCAAGATTTCTCGTATAAAGGTCACTTTGGCTGTAAGAACTTGTCCCCTCTTGTCAGAGCTGCCCAGAATATTAACTCCAACAGAGTGTTTCCCAAACATCCTTTGTTAAAAATCCCCCTTTAAAGTTTTCCTGCATAAGTTTGTTCTTCCAGGGTTTATTCTCCTTTGTAGTACCCATAGGCGTCTGCTCTTTCCCCGTCCCCTCCTGCCACATGTAACTGCTGGCTCTGCCCACGCCTCTCACACTGCCCCTTCTCCCCAGATTCTTCAAGTCCCTCAGCCCAGTGCCTCCACCCTTGCAGTGTGGTCTCCTGGCTCAGTGTTTCACGGGATGAAAGAGCTGAGAACCTTAGGGGTCTGGGGGTCCCACAGCAGGAAGCACGCCTCGTGTGTTTGTGGAATACACGCAGGAACTCTGTCCCCAGCTGCCCTGATGCTGAGGGCCGAGCTCATTAGTTCCCGTGGCTACACAGCACGCTGCGCAGCACAGGGAAGGCAAATTACCCCTCTGGGTGGAGGAAGCTGGCCTCCTACTCAAGTATTTACCCAGAGTCTCAAGGGATTTGGATGGGTAAGAATCTA
Organism: Desmodus rotundus; assembly: GCF_022682495.2. Taxonomy (NCBI): domain Eukaryota; kingdom Metazoa; phylum Chordata; class Mammalia; order Chiroptera; family Phyllostomidae; genus Desmodus; species Desmodus rotundus. The sequence goes on along the minus strand of NC_071387.1, from coordinate 208,980,729 downwards.
AATAAAGTTGTATTTTGTTCATGAAAAGTTTTCAATGCGTTTTTATTAGTTTACATATAATCTCTTCTCAGTGATTCCAGAAATCTAACCTCCATTCTAAGGTTATTTTTGTTAAATGATATGCACACAGGTACTTACGAGGGCCAGGAAATCAAAGAGGTAGTGGGCAAAGCAAAAGGAAAGATTTCCAATTTGCCCATAGCTTTAACTGGCAATTTCCAGTTCCAGGCACTAGGAGATTCCAGTACTGATTCCCTTATACCATTCAATGAAACAACTTTTCTGGGTGGCTTGAGGGTCAGCTTTGAATGTCAGCCACACCCCACGTCCAAGTGGAGGAGACAGGGTCACGACTTCAGATACTTCTATTGCCTCTCTGGGGACAGCGCCCCTTCCCTACTTCCTTTGTGTTGGTTTGTTGGCTTCTACGTTGAGTAAAGCCAGTGAAAACTAGGAAACTGAAAACCGTCTCTATCACCGTGTGCACCACCTCTTTGCCTTCCTGCGTGAAGCCACCTGTTGTGCGCACCAGCACAAATAGCCTCGGGGCTGGCGGTGTGTGCCTGACTCGCAGTGTTACTGAGAAGAATTATATGTAAATTCATAGAACTTGCTGACCAGAACCCGTTAACAAAGGTGCACCTTTTGTTCAGGTCTTTTATTGTAGGACTCCGCGGGCAGAGCGCAGGCGCAGCGGGCTAAGATCGACTCTGAGATCGAACCCCCGACACCTCTCAAACGGGGAGAGAAGGGGTTTTCTAGCTACCTGATGTGCAAATAGTACAAACACAGTCAACAGCCATTCTCTTTTTCTTCATTGTAAAATTTGGCATTTGGAGTTAAGATTGTGTTAAGTGAAAACGCACTGAGGTATAACAAACAATGAAATGGAAATAAATGGAAAAAATCATAAAAATTTCAAATATACATTTTACTTGAAAGCACTTATTTAATTATTGAAATGTCAGGAGTAAAGTTTAAAGCTTTTTAAAAATGGGGTCATTCGTACCTCTCTGTATTACCTATAAAGTATATTAGATATTCTTCACTAATGAAATTCCAGAAAGTGAAAAAAATATCAGTTAAATGAGGTTGAGATTACTCAGCTTGAAAATCATTACTGGCATTTGGAGTCAGCTACAGTATTTTTTCAGAAAGGGACGTGCCTAGACGTTTTAAATATTGTGACTTGTATGCAAGTTTTTAGACACGCAGCCAACATATGAAATGAAGTCTCCCTACATTTCAGTTCTCCACCGACCCTAAAGAGATATCGGATTTACCTTGCCGTGATCTCTCATTTTTTTTTTTTATTTGCCAGATTGCTCAGAAGCAGGAGGCAAAGTATACAGACTTGTAACATTCCTTTTGGATGCAATACGGTTATCTAAATACTTTCTGGTTTAACATGCGAGTGGTCAATCATTAACATTAACCCACGAAGGGCTTCAAGAAGCTAACAAATGGAATACTGTGCCAACCCCAACGTAAAACAAAACCAACTGAAGAAAAAGACTGCTCATCCTAGAGCTTCCCAGGGCTTCAACTGGCTTTCAAATTCCAGACACTAAGCGATGTCACTATTGATTCTCCCATACCATTTAACAGCCTAACTTTGGGGGATGGCTTAGTGCTACCCCGAATAATACACTACCACTTGGAAATAATTTTGTGTAATTTTTTTCTTTCCGAGCTACTTATTATAAAAATTTTCCATGGCATCATTCACTAACAAACATTCTCTTCATTCAAAAGTTCTTTGGTATCTCTGATAAATTTAAAACTTATCTAGTTTATCAAGAGAAGATCCTGTAAGCTAAATGAATAGAACTTGCTATTTACCAGAAAACAGATTGGAAAAGAAATCAGAAAGTATTTTAAAGGACATCGGGGTCTGTTTATAAGAAATGAAGAACAATCTCAGTATCCTGGAATGTAGAAATATTTCAGAAGGCAAGGGTCAGTAGAATGCTTGTTTTCTTTTCAGGAGGAAGAGATAATTTTTGATGCTTTCTTTTCTGTTTTGAGATAGCTGGAAACTTTGTTTTCTTAGCTATAATTGTCGTTGCTAAGACCAGACCATAATGATCTTTTCGTACGAAGAACATAAGTTGAGCAGTAAGTGCTTGGGTCCAAATCCCGTCTCTATCCAGTAGCATCATCCTTCACATTCTTTCCACTAGCCCACGAGGGTATGTCGAAACTGAAGTACATACAGATGTTACAGTTAATATCCCTCCAAGCTGGCAGCCAACATTTTTCTTAAATGGTAGCATTCTTGTCCTTAGTTAGTATCGCGACTCTAGTGACTAAGTAGTTGTCATATACAAATTCAGGTAGAGGTTACCTTGGGACTGGGGGGAAGGGAAGGAAGACAACAGTTCCCAGAAGGAGATAAAAATTGTGACTCGAACTTAATATGTTTTTAGAGGAAAATGCTGACGCCCCATCCCTGCTGTTTCCTTGCACGTGACAGGGGCTTCACTAGCTGTGATGCTCCTTGTCTTTTTCTACGTCTGCCCTCCCTTTGCACTTGACTGATTGGTGAGCTTGGAAGGAGAAGCTGTACAGTAGCCCGGTCTTCTCTCTTATTCACTTTCTCTTGGAAATGAGCCTTTCTGAGTAAAAAAAAAATGCTTTGTTCCATTTCTCCAGTGTCAGGCTCTGCGCTGGGGCTGGAGGGAGAGCCAGCCCCGCCCCAGGGTCAAAGGCTCAAAGGCGGGAATTCACAGATCAGCTCTGCTCCAAGCCGACTCTTGTCATCTCCCACTGGTTCTGACTCCAGACAGTCAGAGATGGGCTCATCATTTGGTTTTCTCAAAAACCCTAACGGTGTTTGACTTCTTATGAAAAAGAAACAATTTGGGGGAACTGTCTAGGCTTCAGAAAGCTGTGTATCGGATACATTTGTAGTTGTTGTGTCATTCCTTTAATATTCTTGTTAGCCTGAAGTACTTCAGGGTAAAAAGGCTCATAAAGGTTCTCTATATGATTATTATTATATATTTGAAAATGTGCAGACACACTGTAACTTCTATAATTCTTTTTTTATTTTATTTATTTACTTTTAGAGAGAGGAAAGGGAAGGAGAGAGAGAGAGAGGAACATCAATGTGTGGTTGCCTCCCATGCGCCCCTACTGGGGACCTGGCCTGCAACCCAGGCATGTGCCGAGTGGGAATTGAACCAGGGATCCTTTGGTTCGCAGGCCAGTGCTCAATCCACTGAACCACACCAGCCAGGGCAATTCTTTTCAATTTCATTAAATGTTTGCTATCAATGCCATTCTTGTTTCTTAGAGTGGCTGGAGGCACAAAATAAAAGAACTTGCATGAACGGCCTTCATGATCTGTACCCATTTCCTCTTTACTGCAACCCCTGGACTTCCATTGGCAGTGAGAGCGAGGGGGGGTGGTATCTGCCCGGGTCTCAGGAAGCATGCCAAGACTAAGGGGGCAAGGGGACGGCTTTGGGGGCAGGCAAGGTGCACAACAGCCTGGGGGAGACCTGGCCCAGGGCAGTTTGCCGGGGAGATGTGCCCCCACCAGCACTGTGGGGAGCATCACTGAGGGCAAACTTGGCAGGGGCAAAAATGTCAAAGATTTGGGAAATGACAGTAGCACTATGATTAGCTGGAGTTCGTGTTTTGCTTAAACAAATACACTGGCCAGAAAATGTAGTGACTGCTAGCATTTCCAGAAGCTCCTTTCCATGATTTCCTCTGTGCTTGTCCACATTCTCACTCCTTCATTCGTATCCTAGGACTGTGCCATTTATATGGATGCGCCGTTGCCTCTGTGAGAAGTGCAGACACCCCGAACCCTGAGACTCAGAGTTTCAGTAAGAAAGGGGAGCTCATCATACTTATTCTCAGAAAAGTTTATCTAAGAAACATGGAAGGAGGTCAAGTTACTTGCTGGCTTTCCACCGGCCACCTTTATCAGACAGATACCGGGCACTCAGGGAAGATGTAAAAAACAAAACAAATGAGACAAAAGAAAACAGGTTGTTACTCAACTTAGAACTTCCCAGCATGCTAGAGGTGGATCAAACACCTACCTCTGAGAATAGAAACATGTAAAGGTGGAAGGAAAAGTGCCCCGGAGTTCTACAATCGTCGCGAGGTGAGCCAGGATGGAGCGGGAACGCGGCAGAGGAATGAGGATGTGCACTCCAGGGTGTTCCCCAAGAATGGCGCTTCTGAAAGCCTGCTGACCTCACCGTTTCTCACCATCCCATGTCTTCTTGCAACCTCTGCTCTTAAATTATTATTTGCATCTTCAAAGGGGCAGAAATTAGCACACCTGAGTCAGTAATATCAACAAAGACCTCACCTTGTGACAGCAATGGAGTCTAATACCACAGTTCCTCAGATGTTTCTTGTAGTAACACACACACACACACACACACACACACACACACACACACCCTGTCTATCAACTCACTGATTCATTTTCCTTTCTGTAGCCAAAAGCGTATTTTTAAAAACACATACTGGTTATACTACTGTCTTATTCTGGGATGGCTCTCCAGATCCCAACGAACATAGTCCCACCCCTTAACCTGCATTTTACGCCCATTAAAACGAGGCCTCACTTCACCTTTCCAATCTCATGACCGCTTCCAGCTGAGTGGTGGCCACCCTTCAACATCCGCCCTGCCCCCGACACATCTTGTGTTCTCGTCTGAATCACTTCTTAGCCTTAAGGACTTCCGCGTGTCTTTTGGAGTCCATCTCAAGCTGCCCCTGGTGATAACCATTCTCTGTGCTCCCACAGGACATGTACACCTTTACCCCATAGAAAATATCACAGTAACTACTTCACATGCTCTATTCCCTTCCTGGACTATAAACTACTTACAGGTAGGAACTCATGTTCTCACCCACAATGCCTAGCGCAATGTCCTGATAGGACAAACATGGCCTGTTGACCCCAGTATCTATTTTTCCCTTCTCTTTAGGAATAGAAGCCCTCACCCAGGGCAGCAGTGCGCCCAGCTGAGACACCGTGCAGCTCTGTGACCACACACCGGTCGGGGGGACATGAGTGGAAGTCCTGAAAGAGAAGTCCAGGGAGCTCTGTGAGCAGAACCGACTCCCCTAACAGGGCCGCCCTTTGGGGCCTTTCCGTACTCTCCTTCTCTCGTCTGTCCCCTGTCCCCCTCCCTCGGTTACGGGTCCCTACATAATGAAACCTAGAGCTCCGCAAGGCGCTGCACTGTGCCCTTCCTGATGCGAATGTCAAATGTCATAGCCCTGACACCCACCACAACTCTACGTGGAGACGGGTGGTTAAAGTTAAGTAAGGCCACAAGAGTGAGGCCCTAACCCAATGGGACAGGTTCCTGGTAAAAGACGAGGAGACTCCGGAGACTCTCTCCCTACACGCACTGAGCCAAGGCCAGGTGAGGACACGGTGAGAAGCCAGCTGTCTACAAGCCAGGAAGGTGCCACTGGGAACCAGCCCTGATGGCACCTTGATCTTGAAAGTCTAGCCTCAAAGAGGTATGAGAAAATTAATTTTTGTTGTTTAAGCAACCCAGTTGGAGGGGTTCTGTCACAGCAGCCCAAGCAGACTCCTGTGAGTGCTCACGCCAAGCTAGGTTATGAAGTGGAGCCGAAGGGGGTGACGGGGTAGAGTGTGGAGTGGACAGGCAGAGCAGCCTGGGACGGGGTAGGCGACAGACCCGCTGCAGCCGCCGCCACCCCTTGCTGGCACTTCCTCTGTGTTCCACGCCGCTCCGCGCTGCGCTCGATTGCTTCCGTCTCCAGAGTCGCAGTCTCGTTAGTCTCGGGGAAGCCCAGTCCTAACAGAGTCATTGATATGTCCTACGTGTTCAATGGAAATTGTTGAATGAATGAACATATAATGTGAATAACATTCTGTTAAAGAAGGATTTTACTGAGTTTAATCATCACCTCATGGAAATCTGCAACTCTATGCGACTGTACCCGGCCACTGTCTTTATTTTCGGGGTTTCTTTTTCTCCTTCACGGTACAATTCAATTAAACTAATACACCTCCATTTGGCTATTTAAATGGCCAACTTGCAGATTTTAGTTATATTTTAATTGACTATACATTTATCAGAATAGCTTCGATTTACTAAAAGAATACTACTTCTAGATATATTGTTACAACAAAATAAACTTGATCTAAACCATAAGTTTGTGATTACATAAAAAAGAAACCGCAAACCCTCCAACAATGGCATCTCAAAAGAATTATTAGTTGCTACTGAATAAGCTTTCAGAAAACTCAGCGTTGGCCAAGACCAAGGAAGTCAAGCCAGATGGAGTAAGTTAAGAAAAGATAAAATGGCTGGAATACGCATTTCACCAGGAACGTTTTTTCCATTAAATATGTAGCCCTAGTGCTTTAGGAAGCCATAATGTGTTAGTGTTATGTTCTTTTAAGGTGTGTAACGTTAGAGAAAGGGTGCATGTATTGTAATGAAAACATGTAAGTGGCATTAGACTGGCGGCACCCTTATAATCAATAGTCAGAATCCCAGAGGTTCCATCAATATATAGTAGCTGACCCTAGAGAAATGCCACTTCACTGCTGTTTTTCAAAGACGGTCTTTTCTGTCTGTCGGCCCTATCCCATTCTAAAACTTTTGACGGTTCACTGTAACAAGCAACCAGTCAAAACTAAACACTTTTGAGCAACGGCATCACGAGAAAATAATAAAGATACAGTGCTATAGATACAGATATTTCCATTAGAATAAAAAAGGGTCTTCTCATTATTTAGAATAGTTTTTAGGGTTGAAATCTGGTTCCAGGTTTCTAGTGACAGTGTTCATTCTCCTTGCTAATATAGTGATGTCATTTTTGGTTCTATATTGTAATTTCTGCAGGAGAAATCCATGTGACTTATCCTAGGTCAAGCTATTGAATGTAAAACAACGTGTGTTGAATTAATTTTGGTTTCCCAGCATCTGACTGGTCTGATGATAAACTATAGAATCTTCAAGTTGGGAGGATTGAGCCACCGCTGCTGTGGTTTAATTTGCCCCTGTCATTTCACCTGGGGCCGGCAGCTCCCATCTTCAGCATCTATTGCACTGGGGTGGAGGGTTCCAGAAGGTGCCGCCATGTTTTCAGGTGGCCTGGCCACCGAAGCAGGGTAGCTAAGGAAAGCAGAGGGCTTTGTGCCCCCGGAAGTCGAAAGTTTAAGAAGACATAGAGTGAGGAGGACGAATGGGCTGGGCCTGCTGTGTATACAGCTCACAAGCACGTAAGTACGTGCCTCTACGTGACAATGGTGTGAATAGGTTCCACTCACTCGGCACACACTCATAAAAGCCCACCATCTGATGTGGAAGCTAATGTGGAGGAGCCACGAGGACTGGAAAGTGAAATAAACATTAGCCCTGACTTCCAAGAGCTCGAGTCACTTCTGAGAAGTAGACACAAACAACTACGCTCCCAGGTTGGAAAAGAAAAAAAAAAGAAAGAAAAATTCTCAAGGACCCTAAGTGATTCCTGTAACTGGGTCTATTGTAATTTGGATGCCAATTTTATAAATCCAAACAATCCTAGTTTATTTTTCTTCCCCATTTCATCACTGAAAAGGTCTGTGCGTCTAAAAGAAACCTGGCACTAGATACTTGGGACTTCATTGGGTGATCCTCTCTCTAGAGATTATGGAAGAGGGTGGCACCTCCTTCACTGACCTGAAGGTGATCAAACACTTTTAAAAACTTTCCTGAGAGGACGCTACATTTCAAATGGGAAAGTGCTTTCGGAATTTGACGTCAGCCTTAGAAGCGCTGCCAGAAAGTCAAAACATAAAAATAAAAAATAAGACACAAATCACACTGTCTACGAATCCTTGATTGCTAGGTCAGACTGAAGCTGAAATCTTCCATCACACAACGTGAGAATCAGCCATCCAGTCACAAGCGACAGGGCAGCAGGGTGGTGCCATCCGTCTCGGTGGAATAATTGCAGCTCTGTGTCAGGCGGGTCCTCCTGGGAGAGCAGAGCTGGCCGGCACCCGCTTGCCGGCCACCACCGACACCCGCCTGATGTGTGGGGGCCCCAGCTGCTCAGGAGGAGTCGGCTCCGCAGGGGCGCCGCAGCCAAACCGGGAAGCCTGCTTGTCCTTCCCATCTGAACTGCAGCTATTATTCCATCCTGAATAGCATGAAAGCTCAGGCATATAATTTGTGTGGACACTGTAGAAATACTTGCCCTTTTACTACTTCAAAGGTATAAACAGGTGAAAGTTTTCAAAAATTGGATGGCCTTAATTTGTATCCTTTACCAACAAATGATGATTTTCTGGATGAACCTTCATCAACCTAAAAATGACTGTTATTTTTTAAAATACCCATCAAATAAGGAGAAAAATTTAAGATACACTCACTGATGAATAATTAGGACTTATTTTAAAACTTCATACGAAACCTCCCAAAACTTCATGTGAAAGCTTCCAAAATTTATCTTTAAAGACAGGCCTTGGAGTGGAGACAATCTGAGAACATGCTGAGTCAAAGCCTTGGTATCTGTTTCTTAACAGCATTACCCAAGAAGAAGAAGAAGAAGACTCCAGAATAGCACCAGGGGCCAGAAAATTGGCTTCTAAGCTTTCCATCTTCTGAATGAGACCATTGTCCGAATCCCTACATTCGTGCGCTCTCGCCTGAAACCGCTCTTTATAGAACTACTGCACCCTATTGGGTGTTTTATACTTAGGAACACAAATAACTTTTAATACACCGAATCGAATGCCATTCTGGAGAAGAAAGATTGCTTCATCTACATCTTCCATTTAGCTGATGCAGGAAACGACCTCCCAGCAAAACTGGGCATGAGCTACACGTCACATTAAAACATGAAGGTCCAGGGCAAGCGTCAGGGATAACGTTCCCTTTCTGGCCTGCCTCCTGAGCCAGGGGTAAACCGGACCACAGTTAGCATCCCAATGGTCGAAAGACCCGCATCTCAACATCATAGAGGACTTCGGGACAAAGGCAAAAGGACAAGAGCTCGTCACGGGTAACTGTGTAAAGCAAAAAAACTGCTTTCTGGACGTTTTAAAAGAGTCCTCTTTTTGGCAACAACAAAACCATAAACGAAACAAGACAAAAAAAACCCAAAACTCACCAAACTCTTTAGTGTCTTAAAAGGTATTCACTCTATAAGCAAATATGATACTGTTCTCATTAACTGCCTCTCCCTGCCCCCCAAAAAGATGAGAAAATCTTATTCGAAAGCTTCTTTTCAGGATCATAATTAGTTAGGTCTTTTTTCAAACACTGGCTAAGAATTTTTCCTGTGTAGGAAGAACTTTCTCCCAGCCTACAGATCCTTAGACTCAGCAACTCAAATCACCACATTCTGCTAACACTTTTATTTTAAAAAGTAAAGCACGAAACATACTGTAATCAGTGTAGTGAGATGGATTGTGTATCTCCTCAAAACCATGTCCAAAGTCGCAAACCTGGCATCTGGGAAGGTGACTCCACTTGGAAAAAGGATCTTTGCAGATGTAATCAGCTAAGGATCTCAAGATGAGATTGGCCAAAAATTCAAAGACTGCTATCCTTGTAAGATAAAGGAAAGGCAGCAAGACACCCAGAATTGGAAACACGGAGGAGAAGGTCCTGTGAAGACAGAGGCAGAGACCGGAGGGAGGTGTCTACAAGCCGTGGTTGGCTGCGGAACTCCAGGAACCACCAGAGCCTGGAAAAGGCCAGGAGAAGTCCTCCCCTGGAGCCTTCAGAGCTGGAACAGCCCCGCCAGCGCCTTGCCTTTGGACTTCTGGCTTTCAGAACTGGGAAAGAATGCATTTCTGCTTTTTTATTTTACTTTCTCCAGTTTCATGGAGATATAATTAACATTCAACACTGTGTATGTTTAAGGTACACAGCATAATGACTTGACATAGGTATCATGAAATGATTACTACAGTAAGTTTAGTTAACATCCATCACATATATGTATATATGGGGAAAAAAGAGAAACATTATTTTCCTTGGGCTGAGAACTCTGAGGGTTCAGTCTCAACAACACTCACATACACCGTACGGCAGTGATAACTGTAGTCATCATGCTGTACATCACCTCCCTAGTACTTACTTCCTTACAGCCGGAAGCCTGTACCTTTGGGTCGCCTCCTCCAGTCTCCCCTCCCCACACCTTCACTTCTGCTAACCACAAATCTGATTTCTTCTGTGAGTTAGGGGTTTTTTGTTTGTTTGTTTTTTCAGATTGTAGACATAGTGAGATCATACAGTATTTGTCTCTCTCTTATTCCACTTGGCACAGTGCCCTCTTGGTCCATCCACGGTGTCACAACGGGAGAGATTTCCTCCTTTTTTATGACTGAGTAGTTTTCCACGGCGCATGCCCGCACCCAGTCTTTACCCCTTCACCTGCGGGTGGACACGTCGGCTGCCTCCGTGTCTTGGCCACTGTGAGTAACGGTGCAATGAAGACGGGCTGCAGATACATTTCGACACAGTGTTTTCATTCTGGGGGAGGGTGCATTCCCACAAGTGGAATTGCTCAATCACTGTTAGTTTTATTTTTAATTTCTTGAAGACTCTCCACACTGCTTTCCACAGTGGCTGCACCACCAGGCTGCATTCCCACCAGCAGTGCACGAGGGGTCCCTTTTTTCCGCATCCTCACCAGCACTTATTTCTCGTCTTTTTGCTGCTAGCCAAAATGGCTGTTGTTTTAAACCTCCGTCTTCGTGGTAGTTTACTACGGCAGCCCTAGGAAACTAATATGTTCGGCAAAGGGCACACATCCTCATTTTTGACAAAGGTTCATAAGGGTCCAAAGTGAACTCACCAATGTAACTACCACCCAGGTCTAGAAAAGGAACGTTTCCAGGAAACTGCAGCCTCTTGACTACATTTCCTTCTAAAATAAGAAGCAGCACAACAACAAAGGGGGGAACAACCCGAGTAAAGAGTGGGGAGAGGACTTTAGTAGATATTTCTGCAAACATGTCACACAAGTGGTCCATAAATGCATAAAAAGATGCTCCACATCCCTAATTATTAGGAAAAAATAAATCAAAACCACAATGAGATACTGCTTCCTACCTATCAGGATGGTTACAATAAAACATACACAATAGAACGTGAAGTTTTGCAAGGGTTTGTAGTAATTGGAACCATCAAGCACTGCTGGTGGGCATGCAAAATGGTGCAGCCGCTGTGGAAACCAGGCTGGTGTTCCCCAGGAAGTCACACACTGAGCTACTGCACCGCCCGGTAATTCCACCCCCAGCTGCGATGCCCCAGGGGTGTGAAAACATAGGTTCACGCAAAAGCTTGCACAGGATTGCTCACTGCAGCGCCGTTTGCCGCAGCTCAAAACTGCAAACAACCTGAATATCCATCAACTGATGAATAAAACAAACAAAATGGGATCTATCCATACAGTGCAATGTCCTTCAGCTATAAAAAGGAAGGAGCCCTGGCTGGTGTGGCTCAGTGGATTGAACGCTGGCCTGCGAAACAAAGGGCTGCTGGTTCGATTCCCAGTCGGGGCACAAGCCTGGGTTGTGAGTCAGGTCCCCAGTTGGGGGCGCATGAGAGGCAACCACACATTTATGTTTCTCTCCCTCTCTTTCTCCTTCCCTTCCCCTCTCTCTAAAATAAATAAATAAATAAATAAATAAATAAATTTTAAAAATCTTTAAAAAAAAGGAACGAAGCACTGATAGATGCTACCACATGAATGAACCTTAAAAACATGATGGTAAGTGAAAGAAGCCAGTCACAAAAGGTGACCATTTCGTGATTCCATTTATACAAACTATAAAGAATGGGCACATTCATAAAACGCTTCAGTGCTCCATGGAGTCCGGTGCTTCCCTCGGGTCACTCAGTCTGAACCCAGCACTGGGGCGTGTCTGCGATGCAGGAGGATGTCGGGATAATCGGACACGGCACCATGGAGAGACCTCACTCATCTCATCGCTCCCTGGGCCTGGCTCCCGAGAGGCTCCTCGGAGCGTTGAGAAATCTCTGAAGGCTGCAACTGGAAGGGCCTTATTTAGACCATCCAATTGGGTGGTGTCCTTAAAAGGCACGAGCACACCGAGGCCCAAGCAGTGGCAATGTCCTGTCTGAGAGACCGTGGCCAGCCTGCTGATGGAACCCAGAGGAGGAAACAATCCCCCAGGCTCCTCGGCACTCCCTGCCCGCTGTCCCATAGTACAACAACAGGAAGCAGCAATGCACTGTCTGTCTTCACTACGCGTCCCTGTGATGCCACTGCAGCTCCTCTGAGGCAGGAAGGTCACAGGCTATGGGCCTCGTGACGTCTCACCGCTCCATTTCCCCTGGGTGAACCACGTTGGGACAGAGGCTAGAATAGGGACTGGTGAGGGACCAGAGTCCAGGGACAGACTTCCACCTGGAAACAGGCAGAAGCCCCTTGGCCAGGTGCCGCCCAGGTGTCCCACAGCCCTGTGCAGAGCAGCTGGGTGCTCAGCCGTCAGCTCTTAAGCTGTAGAGTGTGTTGGGTTTAGGAGGGTTTACACTGTTCTGCCCAAACTGACCCCAAACTGACCCGACTTGTCACCCCAAGTGCTTCCATCTCTTCTTGCTTTGGGGCAGGAAAGTAGCAGCAGCAAGTCCTCTCTGGGACTTGCAGAATCACCGGGCCCTGCCCAGGTCCCTGCATCAATGGGAGGGACGGGGAGGAAGACTGCAGGGGTGGCTGGGTTTCACCACGTTGCTCTCTGCATCTCCGACGCCTTGTGAAAAAGAGATGCTCTAACTAACTGCGGCCAGAACTGTCACTGATCTCCGCAGGCAAACTGCTCCCTCCTTGGAGCCTCAGCTTCCCAGGCTGCCTGGTATTCTTCTGAGACAGAAATGAGACTCTGCCTGTGAACAGCCCTGGGAACTCCAAAGCACTCTACACCGCAGAGGAGAAAGGTCAGAGAACAGCCTTCACGAGGAGGGCTGGTGCCAGTTTTGTTACTGACATTCGTCTAGTCCACAAAATACGTTCCATGAAAAGCGGAAGTTGTAAGAGTGCAGGCATGTCCACTTTGACGTGACGTGGTGACTCCGAGAAGCAGCCTGGCGTCCGCTGCAAAGGCACGTGGCCAACCGAGAGAGCTTGCGGTAAAAGGAAACCTGGGGCCGTGTCTCAACCCTACAGGACTTTTTAGCCAGAGAACGTGCTACACCAATGACCACCCGAATGAACACAAGCAGCAGCACAATTTTAAAGGCTTGCTACATTCCTAACGAATAAACACGACACTAAATACAGGACTTCAATGGAGGAATTCAGCAACGCTGGTCTATTAAACTCTGACTGAGTTTCACAAAAAGTAAGAGAGCCACATGAGGGAAAACAAGTTTTGCAAAGATTAGCATCTTATTAGGTTTAAGCCAGATTAAACGCTCAATGGGAAAAATTCCCAGCTAGGCTTTCTTAGGCAGCGTTAAAGCTGTAGAGTGTGTTGGATTTAGGGGGGGTTTACACTGTTCTCAACTGATCCCAAACTGGCCTGAGTTGTCACCCTGAGTGCTTCCATCTCTTCTTGCTTTTGGGTGCCAGTGTTTCCCAGGCAAAGGAAGCCACCTGCTCGGTGACACGACTTGAAGACATGACTTTGAATAATCACCCCATCTGCTGTAACCGGTCCTCACACAGATTGTCACAAATATTATTTCTCCTGGGACACGGAATAAAACCGAGACAGCCTGGGAGAGAATAAGCATGCTGCTTTCCAGAAATGGGAAGTGCGGAGAAGAGCCTCTCTCTCTCTCTCTCTGGGGGAAGTACACCTCCAGGATCCTAGGAGGCGGACTGCAAGCAGCCGGCGGGGGCTTGCTCCGGGCTTGCTCCGCGCTTGCACGTGGGTGCTTGGTCCTTCTTCCCTAACCGGAGACCTGGTCTCTGGGAGGGGTGGGGGGCTGTAGTGATGGCCTGTCAACTCTCTTTCAGCTAGTCAGTGAGCTCAGAATTGCCTAATTCATAAGCCAGTCCATTCAATAGATTTCCCCACCCCTTTCCATCCCCTATTTCTCCCTACAAGCAACAATTTCTGGGATGTTTGTGTGAGGTTGGAGAGGGGGCAACGCATAAACTTTATGCCATGGCTCGGGAACAATTTTTTTTTAGATTAATAGAAATGAACACCAACTTCACGGCTTGACCTACCAACTAGGAGTGGCTGATCCATTCATCTCTCTGAGACTTCATTAAGTCCATTTTTCACATTAAGAAACTGCCACTATTTGAAAACAGGGTGTCTATTTTTGTTTCTGTTGGCAGACTGGTTTCCTTTAAGAACTGAAGATGTATGTGCTCAGTGTTCGTGGCTATTTACTAAGTTCCAAGGAGATAAGTTTTATATACAGCATATAAAATGGGTAAAATGTCTTGAGCATTTACTCTGGATAAAACATTATGAAAAGTGTCCATAGTATCACTTAATTTTCAAAAAACACCCTATGAGGCTGGACTAAGTTTCCAGCGAGGCCACGGCAGCAGGTCGCTGAAGGAGTGAGTCGGTATCAGAAATCAGTCCATCGAACCTCAGAGGCTTTACCCTCAGCCACTGCCTGCTACTCATGTTATTTGTAGTTCCTGCCTTCACAGAGCTCTTGTGACTTACCTTCTGTTTAGGGATGCATTTTAAATTGACATTCTTTAATTTCTTACGATTATAAACCCACTCGTGATACTAATTTTATTTTGCAAGAGAACCTCCTGTTACCAAATCGCCTCATAACCGGTTTCTGGTCAAGATGGTGGTGTAGTGAGTAAGTGGTTGGAACCTCCCACAACCACATCGAAATTACAACCAAGCTACAGAACAACCATCATCTTCCAGAACTGCCTGAAATACGGCTGAATAGAAATCCTACAACTAGGGATTTAAAGAAGCAGCCGCAACAGTAGGACTTGTACAAGGGGTGGAGACACAGAACGGTCTGGTCCCACGTCCACATGTGGTGGATAAAAATTGGGAGGGATGTCTCGGCTGTGAAGGCCCTACTCCTGTGGAATGAGGAGTCCCAGCCCCACACCAGGATCCCCGGACCAGCGCTCCGGTGCTGGAAAAAGAAGCCACACAACTTCTGGCTGTAAACACCAGCGGGTATTATGGCTAAGTGACTCGGAGGCTTCTGGAGTCCGGGGTGGTCCTCTTAAAGGGCACACACACACAGACTTCTTTTGTCCCTTTGAGCTCCAGCACAGGGACAGCAGCTTGAAAGGCAGCAGGGACCTATGGGGAGGAACTGAATTGACCGGCATCAGAGAGAGGGAGCTGGAGGGGCAGCTTTCTCCCAGACAGATGTGCTGGCAGAGGCCACTGTTCCTTTTCTGAGCCCTCCCCCTGCAGACACAGGTGTGGCCCACATCTCAGTCTCCATCAACCTGGCTCACACCATTCTCCCTGCCCCCACCAAGCTTGGGCCCACCCAAACTGTTTCCAGTGGCTTTTCCATATGAATGCCCTGTCCTGGCTCATGCATTGGATTTCCGTAAAATCTTTCAAGAGGGCAGCTGGCTGCTGCACTCTTTCCACAGAGGGCAGCAGCTGGCCTCTGTGTACTCTGCACCTCTTGCTAAGGCAGTAGTAGCAGCTGGCCTTGGTTCACAGCTTGGCCTTGCCTGGGCACCTCCATGCCCAGCACACGTAGCAGCCATCCACAGATCACTTTGTAGCTTATGCTGGGTAGCCCCAGGCAGAACACAGGTGGCAGCTGACCTTGGCTTGCACCACCCAGGAGGCCGCAGAGCCAGCGCACCACGTGGACAGCTTCAGACCATGCCCGGTTACAACCCAACCACTGTCACAAGCAACATACTCAAGGGGTGGAATGGGCAGGCACCAAAGCCCCACTGAACCAAGTCCTGCTTCGTAGGGTCAGTTCCCGCACTGCAGGTCTTCCACTCTAGTTGCAGCTGGTCCTCACAGCTGACCAGCCTGGGGGTCCATCCTCCCCACTGACGTGCCAACAGCAATCAGGGCTCAACTACAACAGGCCAGTGCACACAACCCACACAGGCGGCACACCTGGTGCCCAGCTTGGGTGAATGGGGAGGTTGTGCCACTGGACCCTACAGGACACCTACTACATTCAGCCAACCCACCAACTCCAGGAAATGTAGCAGCTCTACCTAACACATAGAAACAAACACAGGGAAGCTGTCAAAATGAGGAGACAAAGAAACAGATTCCAATGAAAGAACAGGAGAAATCTCCAGAAAAGGAAGTAAATGAAATGGAGGCAAGCAAATGACCAGATACAGAGTCAAAATACTGGTTATAAGGATACTTAAAAACTTAGTGAGAACTTCAACAGCATTAAAAAAAATGGTATGGAAGCCATAAAAAAGAACCAGGCTGAAAAGAAGAATACAATATCTGAAATGAAGAGTACACTAGAAGAAATAAACAGTAAGTTGGATGAAGCAGAGGACTGAATCAGAAATCTGGAAGACAAGGTAGCAGAAAACATCCAATCAGAAAAGAAAAAAGAAAAAAGAAACCAAAAAAATGAGGCTAAGGAGCCTCTGGGACAATTTCAAGCGTACCAACATTTGCATCATGGGGGTGCGGAAAGAAGAGAGCACAAAATGGTAAACCTATCTGAACAAATAATGATGGAAAACTTCCCTAACCTGGTGTTGAAATAAACACACAAGTCCAGGAAGCACAGAGAGTCCCAAAGAAGATGGACCCAAAGAGCCCCATAGCAAGACACATCATAATTGAAATGCCAAAGGTTAAAGATAAGGAGAAAATCTTAAAAGCAGCAAGAGAAAATCAGTTAGTTACCTACAAGGGAGCTCCCACAAGACTGTCAGCTGATTTGTCAACACAAACTTTGCAAGACAGAAGGGATTGGCACAAAATATTCAAAGGGATGAAGAGCATGGAATTACAATGAAGATTATTTTACCCATCAAAGTTATCGTTCGTTTAAAACAAAAGGACAAATAAAGACCTTCCAGACAAGAAAAAACTAAAGGAGTTCATCACCATCAAACCAGTATTACAAGAAATGTTAAAGTCTTCTTTAAGAAGGAAAAAAAGATAAAAAATATGAATAATACAATGGCAATAAATACATACCTATCCATAATTACTTTAAATGCAAACGGATTAAATGCTCCAATCAAAAGATATACGGCAATTGAAAGGATACAAAACAAGACCTTTACATACACTGTGTGCAAGACTCACTTCAGATGGAAAGATTCACACAGACTGAAAGTAAGAGGATGGAAAAAGATATTCCATAAAAGTGGAAACAAGCAACGAAGAAAGCTGGGAGAGCAATACTTATACCAGAACAAGAGGTAAAGAAGGACCCAGCAAGTTCACTTTTGGGTACTTATCTGAAGAACCCCCAAACACTAAATCTGAAAGACATGCACGTCCCCATGTTCACTGCAGCATTAGTAACAGTAGCCAAGATACGGAAGCGGCCTCAATGTGCATCAGTGAACAAATGGACAGAGAACGGGGGCATATACACAACGGACGATGACTCAGCCAATAACGAAGGATGAGGTCTCCTCACCCACAACAACGTGGATGGACCTAGAGCGGCGCCTTTCAACAGGCGCGCCACAAGAAGTTTAAAACGTGCACTGCCTGACCGTTTAGTCAGGGGCACTGACCTCTTTTCCCTCAGACTGTCAAATAAAAAGTGACAGCAGCCAACCCAACCACAGCCACCCAGTGTGAACCAATCAAAGATATGTTTTTTTGTTAGATTGGCAAAAATATAATTTTTGGGTGTGCCAAAGAATTGTAGTCATTTACGTGTGCCATGAGATGAAAAAGGTTGAAGCTCACTCACCTAGAGGGTATTATGCTAAGTGAAGAAAGTCAGACAGGGAAAGAGAAATGCCAGATGAGTTCACTTATATGTGGAATCTGCAAGACCAAATAAATGCACACGCAGAAGAGAAACAGACCCATGGACTCAGAGAACGTTTTGAAGGTTTTCATGGGGAGAGGCAGGAGTCGCAGAACAGTTGCAGGGAGGTGGGGCGCAGCAGGGGGGGGGGGTCAGTAACATTGTAATAACCACATGCGGTGCCAGGGGGTGCTGCATCTATTGGGGTGATCACTCCGTAAGTTGTGTAAGTGTCCAACCACAAGGTTGTACACCTGACGCTGATATAATATTGTATGTCAACTGTTAATTTAAAAATTAAAAAAATAAGTTAGTTTAAATATTATAATTGCATCCTTACTACTGGAAAGATACCTTCTGATTAGGCACATCCTTGGAATAACAGTCTTGGGTGATTGCATTAGAAAGGGGACGGCCCCATTATTTTAGGATATAAAAACCACCGGGAAAAGAGGCTTGTAGGTGGACATTCCCTCACATTCAAAGCCTTTGGTGAAATGCTTCGATAAGTGTTTTACAAACACAGGAGAAGAGACTGGCCTTGTCCACTTTTTCCACACAGGCTCCCAAACCAGGGGCCAGACACGTCCTGGGCCAGGGTGCCTTCCACTCACCAGTGCTGCTCCGCATCCCCCCAGGCAGAGATGGCTCTGGCCAACCACGGCCAGCGGTGCTAGAGGTGCACGGGGTGGGGAGTGTGGGGCTGCCACACAATCTGATGTTAGAATTCGATAAACCACAAATAGTGTCTTTAGAATAAGTACGCCCCATTCACTGCCCACCCCCTTCCCAAATCTGGCAACCTCGGGCCGGTGGAAGAGGAGCACGTACATTATGTTTTAGATCTGGACTGTGGCTCATCTCCAAGTTTAGATTTTGCAGTAAGAGAGTTAAAACCCCAGAGGGTCTTGTTGTAAATTCCAGTGGCCTCCCCTGCGGAGCCTCTGGTGCCCAGCGGGAAATCTGCAAGCACCTGCTTGCTCTTCCTCTTCCATGCTCGAGGCCTGACAGCCGCACTAAGCAACAATGTTTAGACCAAGGACTGGTGTGGGACGGGGGATGGGGAGGTTCAATATCGCCTTCCGCTTTCCTGGCCTCTGCCTCCTTCCGGAAGGCAACTTCAGCCAGGGAGAAGCAGAGATAAGAGATGCAGGTGCCCTGAGGTGACCTCGAGAAGATCCCCATGAGTCCCTGAAGTTTGTTCCTGCCCCAGGCCTAACCCCGGACTTCCTGTTGAGAACTTCCCAGGCTGAAACTTTTGAGATCTTTTGAATGTTTAAGTAAGCCACCATTGAAAATCTAGCAACAGGACTGTCCTTAAGTCCTGGTTGGCCAATCAGACGCCCGTTACAGTATCAGGAGCCCATGAGCAAACTGAGGTTAAGATTTAAGCTAAGTATTCAAAAAAAAAAAAGTCGGGTAAAAGGAAAAAAAAAGTATTTGTGTCAATTATTTAACTAATTTATATGATTTGGTCATTTTTTCCCCAGGAGAGAGGAAGCCTAAAGGGGCACAGTCTAAGGTTTTCCGAACTAACTGGCATCTCTGCTCCGATGAGAAACGTAAGAGCTGAAACAGTCCTAATGGACCAAATGAACTAGTGTGGGGATGGGGGCCCTGGAGTCAGCCTGACACGCGTCCCAGGCTCAGAACCACCACTGCTTGCTTCTCCCAGCAAATGGCCAGGCTGGGGTGTGAGCAACAGTCTGGCTGCCGGCCCTGTGCGCCTCCACCAGCACGGAGCCACCTTGACAGAGGTCAGCACACGTTAGCTCTCTCGCTCCTGCTGTCCTGGGATGGTTAGTGGACCCTGTCCCTGGTTTGGGCTCTCCAGCGTCCACACACTCGTCACTGGAAAAGGGGGCGAACTCCAAGGTACACCGGAGATGGGGAGGGAAGTAAGATAGTCCTTCACGCTGCTTCTGGGTTACAATCTCCTGTTCCTGCCCACTAGACATTATTCTCAGAAGCTCTGGGCGAGTTCGAGTCCAGTGCACTGGTGGGGGTGTCTGGGGTGCAAGCCCCCAGCTGCACTGTCCTACGCGGGTAGTTTCTGCAGCAAGGGTGTGACTGAGCCTTCCTCTCTTCTTCCTATTGGAGCCTCTTCGCCTTCTCATACATTCCTCCGTTACTGCTTACATCACCGTAGCTGCTTTCTGTCATTTTACGTTAAAAATAGTAAAAGAATTGTGTTTTGTTTATGACTTATGTAGGGTATGGCTGGAACACCCAGATAAAGAAAGTTGAGCGGTTGAGGAATAATATTCAGGTCATCATCAACAGGTACCCTAGGGATGAAGGTGATTAAATGAAGGGAGAGGCAATCCCTATGGTTTAAACCGAGAACCAACATTAACGTAACCTGGTGGGAAGTTTAACAACGGGTCACGGCCGATGGGATCCCACCAGCGTCAGGGGCTGTGTCGGCCGCCCCGGTTGCTGCACGTGGAGCCAGGACCCCACAGCGGGGATCTGGGTTCCCGTGTGCTCACAGGGGCGCCTGGGAGGGCTCGCCATTCCGGGCCTGAATCTCACATCGGAAGGAGCTCCTCCGTGCTCCTCCTCTCCGTTTGTGGCTTCTCTCAGCTGCAGAGATGAGGAGCCCGAGTGTGAAGGAGTGTAAACATCACATAGGTGGACAAGGGTCTGGCTCGCCCGCCTCTTGCTGGGGGACTCTAGAGGGTGTGGGCCCACGGTTCCTCGTTTAACACCATCTGAGACGGGTGGTAGCAACTGATGACAGGAAGAGTTTTTAAACCCTACGGCTACAGCTGACCTGGAGCCCAGGTGGCCCACCTGGTGAAAAAGATGCATGAGGAAAAGGGAAAAAACTAAGAGAACGCTCAGAAATTTCCAGGTAGTTAGTAAAGTCCTATCATTTATTCCTCACACCCCTATGAGGAAAGTTTCATCATTTCTCCCATTTTACAGACTGAGGTCCAGACATCTAAATTTGAGGGTCACGAAGGTCATGTGCGTTGCCCACATCCCATTGCTCATCTGTGGTATTGTGACGGTTTTCTTGTTCAGACCAGCTTTCTTTCCACCGCTGCTCCTGAGTCAGTTCCAGACTTCCGGAAGGTGGCCCAGACTCAAGTGCCACCTTCGCAGGTGGTTCCAGCCCACGGTGACGTCCTCCCGCTGCCCACAGGGCAGCTTGCACGCTCTGCACCACACACGCTTGTTGCTGTCCTGCCCCGTCGTACCCAGTCCTCGCACCCAGGACTACGAGCTCCACCCTTCGAGGAGGGGGACCCAGCTTCTCTACTTCTTTGTGCCCCGCCCTGCTGTGTCCAGCCACAGGTGTGCGTGCAAAAGGCCCCGATAAACACTCACAAACTGGTCAATCTTAGGCCCAATTGTGAATTTACTACAGTGAGTCGAAGACACCTATGGCGTAGACAAATCCCACACGGCTTTAAAGCTAAAGACGTACATTCCCCTCAGCAACTTGTAAAGTTGCCTTTTGGTAGTGAAACCAACTTAATCTGCAGTATTACAATGTTTTTCTATTCTCATCTCTTTTTCTTCACCAGACAGCTGACTGGGACTGTGGCCACAGAACACGCTAGAGCCCCTGGCCTACCAGGGATGGAGCCCCAGGGTGGCTTAATCTGGCTGCAGCTGAGTACACCTTTCCAAACACAAACCTACCGGGGGCGGGGCAGGGGTGGGGGGGCCCTCCCCCCAGATGCTGGCTCACTGGGAGGTGCGGCTCAGTCATCAGTGTGATTTTAAAACTCCCTTGTTGACTTTAATGTGCTGCCTGGGTTGAGAACCACTGACTAAACTGCAAGAACATTCCAGAAAAAACAAAGACCTGTGTTGTCTCACTGCCAGGCTCGACCGCATGCAAGGCTGACAGGGGAGGAAGACACAGAGGAGGAAAGTGCAGCTTGGCCGTCACTGGAATGTGGCAAACTATTCACAAGTATGTGTAATTCTCAAAGGTTCTGTGCGCCCGCTGCCAGAGCAGCCTAAATCGTTGTCTCTCCCCTAATGCTCAAGTTTAAAGGTCCCCAACAACTTCAAAAATATGGGAATATTTGGCAAAACATTTCAAATAAATGACCCTCAGCTGTGGAATTTGCTCCTTCCTAGCAGTCAGCCAAACCCAAAATTTGGCAGCTCTTGGAGTACCATGCAAAATAGATTCCTTTTAAAACCTGAGAGTCACTGATGATTTATTTTGCAGGAGAGATATGACCTTTTAAAAATAACAAGCAATTGTTGCTACTGCACCAAGTGGAACCCGAGACCTGTAGGAGTGACTATGAAATCAAGGCCGCGCGTCTCTGCTCGCTCTCCTGATGGAAGGCAGGCGCCAAAGGCCAAACGGGCCTCTCCAACCACATGGCAGGGCCCGGCCACAGCCTCACCTCCTGACTCATGGCCCGGTGTCCTGTTTGCCCGGCCACAGCCCTGGAGTCATCTGAGAAGGGACTGGACGATTCCTTCCGTGGTTCTGATTTGGCTATTCAGACAGACAATACTCTTGCAAATACCATCTTCAGTAACTGTAGCAATAGCACATAAGTTACCTTGTAATTTTGGGTGTGCAACATTCGTTCCCTAGTCTCAGACT
Organism: Desmodus rotundus; assembly: GCF_022682495.2. Taxonomy (NCBI): domain Eukaryota; kingdom Metazoa; phylum Chordata; class Mammalia; order Chiroptera; family Phyllostomidae; genus Desmodus; species Desmodus rotundus. The sequence goes on along the minus strand of NC_071387.1, from coordinate 208,958,265 downwards.
CCAAACCTGCTCGGGTCACACTGTAGTTCCCGACTGCGAAGGTTTCTAATGCATCTAGAAGAACCTACGGGAGCCCTCGTGTCAAATGCAAATCGAAGGGCTTCAAATCCACCACAAACCATGACAAGAAGGTCTTGTCTTTCTATTTCCTGTCCACTCACTCCATATCCCACTATACTGTGATGTAGGGAAAGTGTAGGAGCCAGAGATTAGGGTGAAAGATGATTCCCCGAAAGTCTAACACAAGCTCTGTTAAGTTCTAGGCAGGAAGTTAGGCTGAGAGCGAGAAATTCACTGAGGTACTAACAGACTCGCGGAATGAGAATCAGTGTTGTCACGGCTGGTCCCACGTCCCCATGTGCCCATCACTCCACCTCCTGTCACTCAGGCTGTGAACACCACCCAGACATGGAGTCAGAGGCCTGTCCCCAGGGTCCTTCCCTCCCCTCGCTGAAGTATATTGACCGTAGTGTTCCTTCCTCTCTTCTGCAGAACAGGTCCCTTCCTCCCACCCGCCGGGTGCGTGTCGGCCAGTTACTGAAACACACTCCTTGGACAAGCGGCAACTTCTTGTCCCACCGGGGAGAAAAAGCGGGCTGGACAGAGAGGAAAGACCCCAGGAGTGCTTGTCAGGATGCCCGCCTCTGGGGCTTCCCAGGCCCCAGCCAGCTGCCTGTCACCTCTTACCACTTGGCAGTGGGCCCAGCAGGCTGCTTTCCTGTCCTCGAGGTGGCCACTGCCCCCTGCTCTATCCTGGACTTCTTTTCCAAGGATGGCTCTGGAGTAGGACACAATGTCCCATGCCCCTGTCACCGTCCCCCCTTCCTTGCTGTCCCGAAAACAGCAACTAAGCTCTTTTCTATTTTAACTGTTTCTGCTGTTTGTCATGAGAGAGATGCTGAAGATAACAAACACATGAAAAATACAAAGTTGCCAGAATCTTCCAAAGTCATTTCAGGCATTCATGGTCCCTGGTCCGCATTTCTGACTCCGTTTATGCTTTTTTCCACTTATTTTGGAGGGTAGAAGGTGACGCAAACTTTCTCCCTGATGTCTTTCCTTCTGTAAATATTTAACATCTCAAGAGCTTAGGGAACACAGGGACCTTGACGTGGAAGAAAAAAAAATGTTACCAAGTAATTTGGAGGGGCTGCGTAAGAGAAACGCCCCCAGTTCCCTCTGCCTCAGCTCTCCTGAGAGTAAAATGGGTTCGGTGGACTGCAGTTCACGGTCACTGTTGGGCACTCACAGAAAGCCAGGCGGCCTTAGGAGCCCCTCCAGTTCTCGCGCCCCCGCCGGGTCTTCTTCCTGCACCAGCGGCCAGGCTGGGGTTCCCTGTCGGCTGCAGGCTGCCCCCCCCCCGACGGGTGGCCTTGGAGGAAGGCCTGTGATCTTCTGTAGCGACCCCACCTCCCTGGGGGCCAGCACAGGGCCCGGCACCCCGCAGGGACTGAGTGAACCGTTGCCCGAAGAGTGAAGGCGGGAGGCAGAGTGTAGACAAATGTTGTCCAGCGAATGGACTGTCGGACGGCAAAGCTGGGTTTGGGTCTGGCTGAGGCTGCGGACAGAGGAAGTGTCTTGCTCCACGAGGAAGACTTACTGGATAAATAAGGAGGGTGTAAGGCATTTTAAATTCCCGTCTTATCCTGTATTATCCCCATCCCAACCGGCGGTGAGAAGGTGGGTAAGAAACTGGTACGGGGTGCAGGGGTGCGGCCTGTGGAAAACCGCCCCTCGCGTGGCTGAGCGGGGTGCCAACCCCCCCTGGGCCTCAGTTTACGTCCCTGTAATGAAGCGCGTAGGTGAGACGGCCCCTCACAACACCAGCCTGGGCCGGTTCTACAGGACTCGGAGCCACACGCTGCCAACTACTGCACCCTCCACCTCGTCCCCAAACACAGCGACTTTACCGGTGCCAACCATGCACTTGGAGAGGAAGAAAAACTCTAAATTATGGTCACAGGATCAATGAGCTGAAACACAAGATTAAAATATGTTTTACATCCACAGAGCAATTTATCACATTGGTGTCAAACAAAAAGTTCTAGTCGATGTTTACACGAGGGCTTGATGAAAAATTCCAGACATAAAACTTCTGGAACTTAGACTTGAACTCGGGAGACCTCCCACCTCTGAATACATTTGACAGCGGCATTTCTTTCCGTAACAAGAGTTCCTAGTTCAGCAATGAGCCGAGTGTTCTTCCTGAGACTATTACGGGACAGCAAACCTCTGGCTATCTGGGACTGTCCTTCCGGCTACGGCTGCTAAAGATTTATGTGAGTAGCGCCACCTTTTAACAATTTCGGAGGGAAATCATTTTGAAAGAAATTCTATTTCCTCGACATGCTGAATACCCTGCATGTAACTCGGCTGTTTCCTCAGCGTGAACACCAGCGACTGTACCGCAGGACAGTCCTCAGGCCCCGGGGACAGTGTGAGCCCCGCACTTCTGCTGGGACGGGGCTTCAGGATCCACGGAGCTGCCCCTTCTCGTTGCTGTCACCTGCCTGTCAGCTTGGCCACTTGTGGTCATCGCTCTGTGGTACCTAATTTGCTGATGAAAGGCAGGAAAGATTCTTTTAATTCCCCATCGCATACCCGAGGGCAGCATAGTCCTTGGCACTGCAAACGTTTAGTAAACACATGTTTGTTGAAGTAATACCTGAATTAACACAGTAGGTTGAAAATTGTTCTGAGCAAGCTTGCGGAAGAGTAGGTGTAAAATAATAAAAAACAGATGCTGAGTAAAGGCTTAAGGGCCTGGGTTTTTTAAAAAAGAGAATTGCAACAGTTTCTGTACGTTTTCTAATTCTCAACGAGATTCCAGAGATGCCACGGGATGAGTTCTGACTTATCACGAGAGGTGACAAGTAATCGTGGTGGGTGAATAAAAAGCACCCGGAATGATGACATTAACTTTGGCCCATCATGTAAAATCCGGGGCCATCAAGTAATTCTTTTTCTATCTCTAGGCATATCTGACCTATTCCAGACTGGAACCCGCGGGACAGACCCGCATTCTTACACTTTTTAGGGGGTCCCTTGATTGGGCAATAGCATCACAGCCATCACCCGTGGGTGGTGGACAAATGATTTAACCTCTTACTAATTTCAGTTTTCTTATCCGAAAACAGCAGTGACTGGGCTTGTCAGAGAACTAAATGGTTCATTTTCAGAGCCCCCGCCACAGGCCTGGGCCTTCCTAAGCACGTGTATTCACCGTCTGTTGCCAGAGCTGGGACCTGGGGCTGCACAGGTATGTGTCTCTGTCTCCCTCGTTCTTGCTGCCTAGCAGACACCGCCTGCCGCAGGACTGGCGTTTTGGAACCAATCGGTGTCCTACGTGGAAGTCGGGGGCAAGCACCCTAAGTCTCCTACATCACAGAAGCCAGGCACTTCCAGCACCCTAGCGTTTCAAAGAATGGGACTTGGACGTGGGCGATGCTAAGGGAGGAGGGAAAGGGAACTTAAAGTGACTGGTGATCTGGGTCCTCACAACTGATCACACACATTGCCATCCTTAGTGACTGGCAGCTGGAGATGCAAGACCTTCCCGTACTAATGCTGGTTATTACAGAGCTAAAGTAGTCACTGTCAAGAACAAAAATGAGTGCTTGCATTTGCCTGCAACTCAAGCACTATACACAGAAGTGGATTTTACTGAAGGAAACCCACTCGTTCCTCCTCAATCTGCATATACAAATTCACAATATCCCAGTTTCTTTATTTCTTGTGTTATCACAAGATACACTACCATGGTTCTTAACACAGAAAAACATAAATACTGCAAAGTAAATGGGCTACCTTGCAAGTAATCATACTCGAAAACCTGGGGTAGCATATGGGTGAGGACATGGGGCTACAACTCCACCCAACACTCTGAAAAGGAAGGATTCCAGCTATGCAAAAAAAAAAGGATGAACGAGAGTTTTTCCCCTTCACTTCAGTGCAACAAACCTTCCGCCCGTGTTTTGTTCATGGTCTCCCTAATCTGCCGCCTTTCTGACCTTGGCAAGTTTGTTTAGTTCTAGTGGAGTTTACTGGCTGCTTGATGGCTGTGTTAGGTAACTCCTCAGATTTTCCTCCTTGCTGAATTCCAAGACCATTACCATAGATCTCACCTGCCCACGTCTTAATTAGCTACATTGTTGACTTCTGAATCTCTTCGAAGAAGGGCATCCTGGATACACAAAATAGCATACTTGCCTCTAACTTGTTCGGGGATCACTTTGGCTATTCAGTCACACTGTTGCCCTAAACTTCTAAGCTGACCATTCCTCCGCCGCCTACACCGTTCACTGAGGAAACCTGGAGTAGCACTTTTCCAAAATACTCAATGTCCTAGAACACACAAACTGAATCACAGCGTGAAGTCTGAGTGTACTCACATCAGTACGAAGAAAAGCAATTTATTTAGGGCTTTAAAAACTGTCTGAAATTGTGGTTCTTTTTTTAGCTGCCCTTCACTGCTTGGGCAGTCGTTTCCTGGAAAAATGTGTATCAACAAAGTTATGGGCTGATCAAAACCAATTTTTCAAGCAAATGTAAACAAAGCTTTGCAAAATTTGTGGCACAATTCTGATCCTTGTGGTTCTGCAGGGAGAGAAAGAGGAAGGGGCCAGGGAGTGGAGCCCGACGAGGCCCAAGGCACAGGGAGCCTGGGGCTGAGGGAGACAGAGCTTCCTAACCATCCCTGTGCTGCGGGATCCTGAGAAAGTTCCCTGCAGATCCAATCGTCACCCCTCATACCTCTGCCTGTTTAAACTGGAACTTTTCAGGCACTAAATCTGTACATGTCTGTGTGTATTAAGACCCCCTTAAAAACCATATACAATAGTAATTTGGCTTTTGCCCCCAAATTTAGAATTTTTTATCTTAAGAATGTTTAAAAACTCAACTTCTAAGAAATCAACTCTTCAGCTGTTCTGCACGTACATGTATACAGCACGCTGTAGGGATCTGGAGGAAAAATCACTACCCAGGCACATGAATTGCCGAACTATGTAGACACTTCTGCTTTGAATGACTGCAATACAGGTGATGGAGGCCAGCTGCATTCACAGAGATTAAACACTGGTACTTACTTCCCTATGCTTCTGGGCCCGGCCCCCTTTTTTCCTAGTTTTACTCATTCTTGTTACATCGTTCTTTCTTCCTCCATGATTTCTGGCCCACTTGTATGCTGACATCTCTTGAATCATTATCCCCAGACAACTTTTTTTTTTGCTGAACTTCAGATGTGCACGTTCAACAGACTAAGGGATCTTTTCATTCAGTCAGTCAACCATTTTTTGAGCATCTTTTCTGTGCCAGGAATTAATTCTTAGTGTCGCAGACACAGCAAGGAACCTAAGAGACCATAACCTCCAGCCCCAAGGAGCTCACGTTAGAGACCGAAGAGCAGCAAACCAATGAGGCATCACAGAGTAAAATAAGACAATGGGAAAGGCATCCTGGACAAGTCACATATTTTACAAGGCCGGCCGGGGAAGACGCACTGAGAAGACACTTGAGCACACAGCTGGGAAGGCGGCCGTGAGGATGCGACGTCTGGTGGAAGAGCGCCCCAGATGCCCCACAGGCACGTCAGACCAGAGGTGCCAAACCGAGTGCACTTTTTCCTTGCAAGCCAGCCTCTCCTCCTGTATTCCCGATCTCTGAATTGTGCCATCATCTCTCCCCACATTTGAAAAATCAAACAAACAAAAATCTGAGCTTTCCCCGACTCCACCCTTTGTGCAACTCTGAACCTCAGTCTGTGTGCTGGTCCCCTGGGTCCCATCCCACAGTATCCCCCCATTCATTCCTGGTGCGAGGAATCCTGCCCCGCCTCCTCTGGCCACTATCACTTCCCCTGGGATTTCTCTAACGGTCACCCTCTGAGCCAGTCTTCCTGACTTCTCCATCCGTCCTGCTGCCGCCACGCAGCAGTACTTGAGAAATGCAAAGTTGATCAGGCTGTTCTCCCGCCTCAAGGCTTCAGGGGTTTCTCATTGTGGTCAAACCCACACCTTCTGATGTGGCACAAGGGTCCTGCTGGATTAGCGCCCGGGGCCCCGCCCTCCTCCGCTTGGCAATGGCCGGCCTTTCCAGGTTTCTTCTTGCCATTTTCAGTAGGTGTCCTGACTCCAGCTGAAGTCCCTCTCAGAATTGTGCCCGTGCAACACTGGGTCCTCTTACACACTCCTCCTTACTGCTACAACAGTGGCTGGCTTGCAGGTGCGTCTGTGGAACCAGCTGAGTGCACGACTCAAAGCAAGCACTGAGAATGAGTGCATGGAAGCTAAACGCACTGCCCTTAACGGCTGGGATAACATAAACATGGACACCCCACACTTGAACCCCAGCCACTGGCAATGGGGTTCCTCTCTCCTCCGAGCCTCGGAATCACCTTAGAAACCTCCCTCAGTATGCAATTCAACAATTCTGACCCTGAACACAATATGCGATTTGCTTGGAAAATAATTTGACTTAAAGGCACAATACTCTTTTCCCAGGTAATGTCTTCTACTTCAGAAAAGTACTGTATAATCATTTCATCAGGGTACTTTCGTGGTTAGCAACACAGAGAGTTTCGGTTCCAGAATACATGAACTGCAGAAATTAGGACTCGCTTTGGTTACAGATAATTTAAAGTTGACAGAACTGGTTACAAGGTTTAGAAAAGGAAACTAAACCTAGTGACAGAAGAAAGGAACTACAGGGCTACTCTAGTGTCATAGGGGAGGAAAAAGATCCAACTTGTAACAAAGGAGTAGTGAAAGCGGAATCCAGACATAGAATTAGCAAAGTGTTTACCATGTAAATTGGGGACCAGGAATAGCAAAATGTAACTTGTTATGTATCATATTTAGAGTAAGATGACACCAGTTGGCAAGCTTCTCATTTCTTGTGCCTAGTGGGGGCAGCAAATGTTTACAAGCGCCGAGGTAAATGGAAATTATGGTGCAACACTACATTGTGTTGAGGTGTGTTACTGGTAGTGTTTCCATTGGTTACCACACGGTCTTTCCTGCTTTATGCTGCTGGGATAGAATACTGACATGATTTCCAAAGAATTATGGTTCACTTTGCTTTGTGGAGAATAGTAAATGTTAATTATTAGGATTTTTATTTTATATGCTCCTGTCATTATTTTGACATGTCTACCTAGGCATATAGGAATATTTATTCAACATATTCTTGATAATGGTATAAAATGTAACCTGCCCCGGCCAGTGTGGCTTGGTTGGTTGGAGAGTCATCCTACAGACCAAAGGGTAGTGGGTTCGATTCCTGTCAGGGCACACACCTGGGTTGCCGGTCAGTCCCTGGCTGGGGTGCACGCAGGAGACGACTGTTCCATGTTTCTCTCACACATGGATGTTTCTCTCCTTGTGTCTCTCTCCTTCCCTTCCCCTCTCTCTAAAGATTAATGAGCATATCCTCGGGTGAGGAGGAACAAAATATGCGTACAAAATGTAACTTTTTAAAAACAGGAATTCTAAAAGATAGTTAAAATATTTATGGACATGAAAACACGCTTTCACTTAAAGAAGTTTTATAGTTATGCACAGCAGTCAGCTGGCAATGTCCTTAAAATGGACTGCAACTCAGTAGGTATGTAGGGTAGAGACCTGGATTCTGAGCGCCATGGACCACACCTTGGCATCGCAAAGCCTGAATCAGTGGTTCTCAGCCTTGAGGCCTATTGGAATCACCTGGAGAGCTTTTAAAAAACAGCATTTCTAGGGTGAAAGGTTATATGGTCTGAAATCCAATCTGGTTACTGATTTTTAAAGCTTCCATGCAGCCAAATTTGGGAACCTATGGCCTATAATGAATTGGTTAGATTATCCCTGGCTCCTATACTGTAAATAAGGGAGCTAAGAATAACCAGTAGTGCGCAGATTATGAGAGTAACAGATGCCCCAAATCTCCACATTCTTACTGACAATATGATTATCAATCAAGTTCTAAAGAATTTTGGTGGCTTCACTTATATACTCCTACCACATTATTTAATAACATACTTTTAATATATTTGCAAATTAAATATTTAGGGAATTATCTGACATATTTTTAGGTTAGGATGTAGGTATGTGAAAATGTGGTTTTAAACCATACGGAGGTGTCTATTTCTAATTACAGATAAAAAGTTTAGTTGGAAAGTTTACAAAAAAACAAAAATCCCCAAACCTGGTACTCAAAGAGCAGAAAGGCCCAGACTTAGAAAGGACAAGCAAACGCTGTCCTTTCTAAGAGTGGGGATGCGTAGCCACCCCTACCTGATGTAGGCACCACTGATCCTAGAGTTTAAACAAATCACCACCCTTTCCTCATAAGGCTCTTCCTAGTTATTGCTAAGGTGAGGTTTGTAAAAGGTCAAGCCGCCATTCCATTCCACGGGGCTCTCCCTAACGCTTAGAGATGCACATCATAAAAACTGAGTACAGAGAACATTTTAAACTGAGGTGTTTGCAGAAATCCCGGCCTCAGAGTGCAGAGTGCTGGGGTACAAGTCAACTGCCCTACACCGTGCAACTCACTCCAGCTTTCTCAACAGGCTCCTCACCCCTAAAATCAGATGTAGAGAAAGTCCAGTTAGAATGTGAAAACACACAGAAATAGCATTAAGTATAATTGAAATGGGCCACAAAATACATACATAGTGTAGCAAAGCAAGAAATGAGTCCAGACGGGATTCCTTTCAGCTTTACCACTAATTAGCAACCTGGGAGCAAATCACACACCTTAGCCTCATTTTAAAAATGAGGACACTTCCAATACATGGTCCCGAGCACCCTACCAGATCAAAGCTCTCTCATCTAAAACGTACTAATTGACCGATCCTCTGAAGCAAATACGATTGATTCCAACAGTGACCAAAAAGCCCAAGTTTACTTTCAACATGACTGGATTAACAAGACTCTCAAGGAAAAAATTCGTCTTTAAGAAAAGTCTACCATTTGGCTATCATTTAAAATAACAAATTTAAAAATGAAAAAAATGGAGTGCAAGGGAAGTGGGGAGAAAGGGGTCATTAAGGCAGTACAAGAACACTATGCAGAAATCAAACACACACTGTAAACTGAGGATAATGAAATACTCAAAAGCCTTCCCTAAGGAAAACTATTTCCAAGCATGAAGGATGGGGATTTATGATGTACCCCAAGGAATCTACAAGGACCCTTATTAAATATACACAATTTTCTAAGCACTACAAGTAACTCATGATTGCTTAGATAAAATTATTCTACTTAGTAAAGAGGGTAGTACAAAAACGTTATTTCCTTTTAATTTATTGTTTAGTTTTAAATACACGCCCTGCCAGCCACAGAATACCCCGTGTGACAGCCACAGTGCGGCCCATGCAGCCTGTCACAAGGATGCTGAGAAAACGCAGCCTTAAGGAGGCGCAGGGTTGTCCCGAGGACAGATCCAATCTTTAATCTTCTTCAGAACTGGAATCCTCCTCTTGGTCCGACAGTTCGGGCACAGGGAAGCGGAGGATGGCAGCCACTCCCGTCAGCTGGCTGAGCTGCTCCCCAGAGACGTGAAGGCTGGAGAACACCCTGACGGTGCCTGCGTTCTCTCTCACGCTGTCCACCAGCCGCACGTAGCGGCTCCGCGTGGCCACGTCCTGATGCCTGAAGAGCTCGTCGCTGATGAGCAGCGTGTCGATGGCCAGGGCCTCGTTGGCCTTCTCCACCTGCTTGAGTCCGTAGAAAGCTCGGTCAGGTTCGTGTTGTAACATTTTATAGAAGTCATCCAAGGCCTTCACTTCGCCAGCGGCTTTCGTGTCTGAAAGGCGGCTGGCCACTGTGGGGTCACAAAGGGCTTCTTTGAGGGCGTATTTGTGTCCAGAGGAGGCATGTACCTGGAACCACAATGACAAAGGTCAGACAAAAGACTCTCTCAGAGCACCCATTAATCAGCCTGCCAGAACCTACAGCCAAAAGCACTCACGAGGCTTGCTCTGTTTGAGGACTTAAGCATAGTTTACTGTATAAAGTTGCTCTCTATTTAACAGCCCATCATCTCACTTACAATCCCAATCAAATCAAGACTTCCTTCCCTTTTCCCAGTTCTAAAGCTTTAGGAACAGTTCCTACAAACCCCTCTGCCCATTTTAAGTCCCGGGGTGGGGGGTGGGGGACAACCTACCTGAAGGAACTTGGACCGGTTTTCCAGGAGCACTTTGTTGTCTGTCTTCACAGCTTGCTGAAACATGTAGTCGCAGAACTGCTCCCGCACAAACCCTGGGCTGGCCACCAGCACGCACTTGACCACATCGAAGTTGATGTGGCGCTGGATGGCCTGGACCACCTGCTCGTAGAAGCGCTCCAGGGCCCGGTCGTGCTGGGCGCAGTTGCCCTTGCGTTTCCGGGGGATGTTCACCTCCACCTTGGCCCGGGTGAGGGTCATGCTGGGCGTGACCAGGCAGACGTGCGCCAGGCCCTCCTGCATGACCACGGCCGCCACGTCGGCGCTCCAGGCCGGGTCGCAGGCCTGCTCGATGCGCTCCAGCACCACGCTGTCCCACTGCTTCTTGGCCAGCGTGAACTGGCGGTTGGGCTCCAGCTCGATGGTGTGGTACGCCCCCATCTTCACGTACTCGTTCTCCTGGATGTTGGTGCCCTTCACCCGCAGCTGGCAGGCCTGCGAGTCGAAGTCAATGGCCTCCACGCAGAGCGTGAGCGTGGTGCGCACGCGGTTGCTGCCCACGCTGCCCGTGGACGACTCGGTCTGCACCTTGCGAATGGTGGAGGCGCGCAGGCTGTCGCCCACCTGCACCAGGTTGTAGGTGTGCCACATGTCCTCGGGCTCCTCGGGCACCAGGGTCACCTGGCCCGCATTGTCTTTCTCAATGTCCTTCCTCACGAGCTTCATGGTCCCGGCAGGTGCGCGGGGCCGGCCGGACCGGAGGAACGGCGGGGCCCCCGCCGGTGTGCCCGCCGGGAGGGGCGGGGGGGGGGACCCCGAGTCCCCGCCGGGAAGGGGGCGGTGTCTGTACGGGGATCCTACCGGCGCTGAGTGGCGGGGAGAAGGACTGGCTCCGACTCAAGCAGCCGAGGGGAACACTCCAGTCCTACCTTGCTTAGCCTCGGGGCGCGCCGCGACAGAAAGGCCCGAGAAGTACTTTACCTAACACAGGGTCCTGTCCCCTGTTCCTGCCGCCAGTGCTGACCCAGTGGCTGATGCAATGACAGCGCATGCGCAGCTCGCTCCCCTGCTCCCCCTCCCGGCGCAGGATGACGTCCGAGGG